>NC_134353.1:835714061-838114061 GCF_048569485.1 Anomaloglossus baeobatrachus | reverse complement strand
TCCATGCACAACTTCCACCACTGTAACCGCAACAGGCAGTTTGCTTGGTAGGTCGTCAGTTGGTTTGGAAGGGGAAACAAGTGAGTGTGTACAGTTCTCTCAGACATCGATAGCACCAACGTTGGATGAAGGCAGCATCATGTCTCCGCCTGCACTTTCGTCACAAACCTGCATTTTTACAGGGACACCCTACTCAACACCGTCTACACACAGCAGCCAGATCTCTGTCCCTCAGATGTGGTCAAATAAAAGGCCATTTCCTGCGACCCATGACAAAGCTAAGAGGTTGACTCTATCCCTCTGTAAGCTCTTGGCTACCGAAATGCTGCCTTTCCGCCTAGTGGACACACAGGATTTTAGAGACCTTATGTCTGTCGCTGTGCCCCAGTACCAGATGCCTAGTCGCCACTACTTCTCTAAGAAAGGTGTGCCCGCGCTACACCAGCATGTCGCACACAACATCACCGCTTCCTTGAGAAACTCTGTGTGTGAACGGGTGCATTTCACCACCGATACTTGGACCAGTAAGCATGGACAGGGACGTTACATGTCACTGACTGGGCACTGGGTAACTATGGTGATAGATGGTGAAGGGTCTGCTGCACAAATCTTGCCGTCCCCACGACTTTTGTGTCAATCCTCTGTCTGTTCAAGTTCCGCCACTGCTTTTGCCTCCTCCACCTCATCTGGGTCCTCCACCTCCGCCCCAAGCCTGCCTGGTCAGGCCACCAGCGTTCTCACTGCGCAGAAGGACTCACGCACCCCTCATTACTATGCTGGCAGCAGAGCGCAACGGCATCAGGCGGTCTTTAGCTTGACATATCTTGGGAATAGGAGTCACACAGCTGAGGAGTTGTGGTCAGCTCTGCGGTCCGAGTTTAATAAATGGTTGTCTCCACTCAACCTGCAGCCTGGTAAGGCCGTGTGCGACAATGCTGCAAACCTGGGTGAGGCCCTTCGCCTGGGCAAGGTGACACACGTGCCTTGTATGGCTCACGTGTTGAACCTTGTTGTCCAGCAATTCTTAACACACTATCCCGGCCTAGATGGCCTTCTGACCAGGGCACGAAAACTGTCTGCTCACTTCCGCCATTCAACCGTCGCAGCTGAGCGACTTGCATCTCTCCAGAAGTCTTTCGGCCTGCCGGTTCATTGCCTGAAATGCGATGTGGCGACATGCTGGAATTCGACTCTCCACATGTTACAGCGACTGTGGCAGCACCGCCGAGCCCTGGTGCAATACGTCATGACGTATAGCCTGGGCCAACGAGCTGCAGAGGTGGGGCAGATCACCCTGATGGAGTGGTCTCAGATCAAGGACCTATGCACCCTTCTGCACAGTTTCGACATGGCGACGAATATGTTTAGTGCTGACAATGCCATTATCAGCATGACAATTCCAGTCATTTACATGCTGGAGCACACGCTAAACACTATTCGGAGTCAGGGGGTGAGACAACAGGAAGGGGAGGAACTACAGGAGGATTCATATGCGCAAGGGACAACAACATCACCAAGGTCCAGACGTTCATCATCACCAACGCAGCAGGCATGGGACCATGGGGGACAGGGATCAACAAGGCCGCATGGTAGCAGGCGAAATGTTGAGGAAGGTGCAGGAGAACATGAAGAAATGGAGGACGAACTGTCCATGGACATGGAAGACTCAGCAGATGAGGGAGACCTTGGTCAAATTTCAGTTGAAAGAGGTTGGGGGGAGATGTCAGAGGAAGAAAGAACGGGTAGCACCTCTATGCCACAAACACAGCGTGGACTTGGTCCGCATGGCTGCGCAAGACACATGAGTGCCTTCTCGTTGCACTACCTCCAACATGACCCTCATATTGTCAAAATTAGAAGTGATGATGACTACTGGATTGCCACACTATTAGATCCCCGGTACAAGTCCAAATTTTGTGACATAATTCCAGCCATAGAAAGGGACGCACGTATGCAGGAGTATCAGCAGAAGCTGTTACTCAATCTTAGCTCGGCTTTTCCACCAAACAACCGTGCAGTTGCAGGGAGTGATTCTCCCAGTTGTAACTTGACAAACATGGGACGGTCTCGTCATCTTCAACAGTCTACCCGTACCAGTAGGACTGTATCTGGTGCTGGTAACAGCAATTTTATGGACTCTTTTCATAATTTTTTTAGACCCTCCTTTGCAAGGCCACCAGAGACAACAAGTCTGACACATAGTCAACGGCTGGAGAGGATGATACAGGAGTATCTCCAAATGAACATCGATGCCATGACTTTGCAAATGGAGCCTTGCTCCTTTTGGGCTTCAAATCTAGAAAAATGGCCAGAGCTCTCCAGTTACGCCTTGGAGATTTTGTCGTGTCCAGCTGCCAGCGTTGTCTCTGAACGTGTCTTCAGTGCTGCTGGGTGTGTGCTGACAGATAAGCGCACGCGTCTGTCCAGTGACAATGTGGACAGACTAACGTTCATCAAAATGAACAAGTCATGGATCCACCAGGAATTTACTACCCCTGTGTCATCCTGGGGAGAGTAAATGCTTGTGGATTTGGAATGTGCTTGATGCAAATCAAAACATCCTGTTTGCAACTAGGGCACAAGTGCTGCCACTGATAAGGTGTCTGTGTGGCCCAATATTTTGAAAAAAGGGAGACTCCGCTTGGAGTAACCCTTGCTTGCTGTGTTTTTTAAAAATGATCCAAGATGAACAGAGCTGGGATCAGGAAAGACTTTGCTACCTACCCCGGTGTCATCCTGGGGACGGTTAAGTATGGCGTATTTTTGAATGTGCTTGATGCAAATCTAGCTGTGAAGTGTACAACTGGGGCACAAGTGCTGCCACTGAAGGGGTGTCTGTGTGGCCCAATTTTTGGAAAAAAGGGAGACTCCGCTTGCAGTCACCTTGCGGTGTTTTACATGATTTTAGAAGGGCATGCCATGCCTATATCTGTGTCTCGTCCTCTTTTTCCTCGTAACGCTGTTTTGTTTTCACATGAGAATTTGTCCTTGTCACTAGAGATGAGCGAACCGGTCCCGGTTCGGCTCGAGGCGGTTCGCCGAACGGGGGGTCTGGCTCGAGTTCGGCTCGTCGAACGTTCGACGAACCGAACTCGAGCCCATAGGAAACAATGGCAGGCAATCACAAACACAGTAAAACACCTAGAAAACACCCTCAAAGGTGTCCAAAAGGTGACAAACAACTCACAACACAACACAAACACATGGGAAAGTGACAAGGACATGTACTCATGCGAAAACAAAACAGCTGGACAAGGAAAAAGAGGAGGACACACAGATATAGGCATGGCACGCCCTTCTAAAGTCATGTAAAACACCGCAAGGTGACTCCAAGCGGAGTCTCCCTTTTTTCCAAAAATTGGGCCCCACACACCCACCCCTTCAGTGGCAGCAGTTGTGCCCCAGTTGTACACTTCACAGCTAGATTTGCATCAAGCACATTCAAAAATACGCCATTCTTATCCGTCCCCAGGATGACACCGGGGTAGGTAGCAAAGTCTTTCCTGATCCCAGCTCTGTTCATCTTGGCTTCTTTTAAAAACACAGCAAGCAAGGGTTACTCCAAGCGGAGTCTCCCTTTTTTCCAAAAATTGGGCCACACAGACACCCACCCCATCAGTGGCAGCACTTGGGCCCTAGTTGCAAACAGGATGTTTTGATTTGCATCAAGCACATTCAAAAATACGCTATTCTTAGCCGTCCCCAGGATGACACTGGGGTAGGTAGCAAAGTCTTTGCTGACCCATGACTTGTTCATCTTGGCTTCTTTTAAAAACAATGTAAGCAAGGGTTACTCCAAGCGGAGTCTCCCCTTTTTTCCAAAAATTGGGCCCCACACACACCCACCCATTCAGTGGCAGCAGTTGTGCCCCAGTTGTACACTTCACAGCTAGATTTGCATCAAGCACATTCAAAAATACGCCATTCTTATCCGTCCCCAGGATGACACCGGGGTAGGTAGCAAAGTCTTTCCTGATCCCAGCTCTGTTCATCTTGGCTTCTTTTAAAAACACAGCAAGCAAGGGTTACTCCAAGCGGAGTCTCCCTTTTTTCCAAAAATTGGGCCACACAGACACCCACCCCATCAGTGGCAGCACTTGGGCCCTAGTTGCAAACAGGATGTTTTGATTTGCATCAAGCACATTCAAAAATACGCTATTCTTAGCCGTCCCCAGGATGACACTGGGGTAGGTAGCAAAGTCTTTGCTGACCCATGACTTGTTCATCTTGGCTTCTTTTAAAAACAATGTAAGCAAGGGTTACTCCAAGCGGAGTCTCCCCTTTTTTCCAAAAATTGGGCCCCACACACACCCACCCATTCAGTGGCAGCAGTTGTGCCCCAGTTGTACACTTCACAGCTAGATTTGCATCAAGCACATTCAAAAATACGCCATTCTTATCCGTCCCCAGGATGACACCGGGGTAGGTAGCAAAGTCTTTCCTGATCCCAGCTCTGTTCATCTTGGCTTCTTTTAAAAACACAGCAAGCAAGGGTTACTCCAAGCGGAGTCTCCCTTTTTTCCAAAAATTGGGCCACACAGACACCCACCCCATCAGTGGCAGCACTTGGGCCCTAGTTGCAAACAGGATGTTTTGATTTGCATCAAGCACATTCCAAATCCACAAGCATTTACTCTCCCCAGGATGACACAGGGGTAGTAAATTCCTTCTGGATCCATGACTTGTTCATTTTGATGAACGTCAGTCTGTCCACATTGTCACTGGACAGACGCGTGCGCTTATCTGTCAGCACACACCCAGCAGCACTGAATACACGTTCAGAGACAACGCTGGCAGCTGGACACGACAAAATCTCCAAGGCGTAACTGGAGAGCTCTGGCCATTTTTCTATGTTTGAAGCCCAAAAGGAGCAAGGCTCCAGTTGCACAGTCATGGCATCGATGTTCATTTGGAGATACTCCTGTATCATCCTCTCCAGCCGTTGAGTATGTGTCAGACTTGTTGTCTCTGGTGGCCTTGCAAAAGAGGGTCTAAAAAAATTATGAAAAGATTCCATAAAATTGCTGTTACCGGCACCAGAAAAGGTCCTACTGGTACGGGTAGACTGTTGAAGATGACGAGACCGTCCCATGTTTGTCAAGTTACAACTGGGAGATTCACTCCCTGCACCTGCACGGTTGTTTGGTGGAAAAGCCGAGCTAAGATCTAGTAACAGCTTCTGCTGATACTCCTGCATACGTGCGTCCCTTTCTATGGCTGGAATTATGTCACAAAATTTGGACTTGTACCGGGGATCTAATAGTGTGGCAATCCAGTAGTCATCATCACTTCTAATTTTGACAATACGACTGTCATGTTGGAGGTAGTGCAACAAAAAGGCACTCATGTGTCTTGCGCAGCCATGCGGACCAAGTCCATGCTGTGTTTGTGGCATAGAGGTGCTACCCGTTCTTTCTTCCTCTGACATCTGACCCCAACCTCTTTCAACTGAAATTTGACCAAGGTCTCCCTCATCCGCTGAGTCTTCCATGTCCATGGACAGTTCGTCCTCCATTTCTTCATGTTCTCCTGCACCTTGCTCAACATTTCGCCTGCTACTATGCGCCCTTGTCGATCCCTGTCCCCCATGGTCCCATGCCTGCTGCGTTGGTGATGATGAACGTCTGGACCTTCGTGATGTTGTTGTCCCTTGCGCATATGAATCCTCCTGTAGTTCCTCCCCTTCATGTTGTCCCACCCCCTGACTCCGAATAGTGTTTAGCGTGTGCTCCAGCATGTAAATGACTGGAATCGTCATGCTGATAATGGCATTGTCAGAGCTAAACATATTCGTCGCCATGTCGAAACTGTGCAGAAGGGTGCATAGGTCCTTGATCTGAGACCACTCCATCAGGGTGATCTGCCCCACCTCTGCATCTCGTTGGCCCAGGCTATACGTCATGACGTATTGCACCAGGGCTCTGCGGTGCTGCCACAGTCGCTGTAACATGTGGAGAGTTGAATTCCAGCGTGTCGCCACATCGCATTTCAGGCGATGAACCGGCAGGCCGAAAGACTTCTGGAGCGATGCAAGTCGCTCTGCTGCGGCGCTTGAACGGCGGAAGTGAGCTGACAGTTTTCGTGCCCTGTTCAGAAGGCCATCTAGGCCGGGATAGTGTGTTAAAAATTGCTGCACGACAAGGTTCAACACGTGAGCCATACAAGGTACGTGTGTCACCTTGCCCAGGCGAAGTGCCGCACCCAGGTTTGCAGCATTGTCGCACACGGCCTTACCAGGCTGCAGTTTGAGTGGAGACAACCATTTATTAAACTCGGACCGCAAAGCTGACCACAACTCCTCAGCTGTGTGACTCTTATTACCAAGACATGTCAAGCTAAAGACCGCCTGATGCCGTTGCGCTCTGCTGCCAGCATAGTAATGAGGGGTGCGTGATTCCTTCTGCGCAGTGAGAACGCTGGTGGCCTGACCAGGCAGGCTTGGGGCGGAGGTGGAGGACCCAGATGAGGTGGAGGATGCAGAAGCAGTGGCGGAACTTGGACAGACAGAGGATTGACACACAAGTCGTGGGGACGGCAAGACTTGTGCAGCAGACCCTTCACCATCTATCACCATAGTTACCCAGTGCCCAGTCAGCGACATGTAACGTCCCTGTCCATGCTTACTGGTCCAAGTATCGGTGGTGAAATGCACCCGTTCACACACAGAGTTTCTCAAGGAAGCGGTGATGTTGTGTGCGACATGCTGGTGTAGCGCGGGCACACCTTTCTTAGAGAAGTAGTGGCGACTAGGCATCTGGTACTGGGGCACAGCGACAGACATAAGGTCTCTAAAATCCTGTGTGTCCACTAGGCGGAAAGGCAGCATTTCGGTAGCCAACAGCTTACAGAGGGATAGAGTCAACCTCTTAGCTTTGTCATGGGTCGGAGGAAGTGGCCTTTTATTTGACCACATCTGAGGGACAGAGATCTGGCTGCTGTGTGTAGACGGTGTTGAGTAGGGTGTCCCTTGAAAAATGCAGGTTTGTGAGGAAAGTGCAGGCGGAGACATGATGTTGCCTTCATCCAACGTTGGTGCTATCGATGTCTGAGAGAGCTGTACACACTCACTTGTTTCCCCTTCCAAACCAACTGACGACCTTACAAGCAAACTGCCTGTTGCGGTTACAGTGGTGGAAGTTTTGCGTGGAAAAACAGGTGTGGCAGCTGTCCCCACAGTCCTAGAAGATGAAGAGCGCGCGGATGCAGTGGAAGGGGCGGGCGGTGGATGGTTCGCTCCACTAGGCCGCATTGCAGCACGGTGAGCTTCCCACCGGGACTTATGATATTTAGTCATGTGACGATTCATGGAAGAAGTTGTCAAACTGCTGAGGTTTTGACCTCTACTAACAGAATCATGACAAATGTTACATATCACATGAGTTGGGCGATCTTTTTCGATGTGAAAAAAGGACCAGGCTAGGCAAGGCTTAGAGGCCATGCGACCTGTTGATCCACCCCGAATAATGCTCATAGGCAGAGTGGTGGCTGAGGATGCAGTTGTAGACGTGCTACCAGTGCTCCGACTCTGTCCAGGAAGGCGCAAGGTAACTTCGTCGTCGGTTGCATCCTCCTCCACCGCCTCTGTTGACCTCCTCGAGTGCCTGACTGGGGGTTGACAGTAGGTGGGATCTAGAACGTCATCATCAATTGTTGTGTTTGCACTCCCCTCCCCCTCAGACCGAGCCTCTTCTTGCCCTGACCGAATATTTAAGTTGTCATCCCAATCGGGTATCTGCGTCTCATCTTCATCAGTATGTTCCTCATTGTCTATAACCACAGGTGTTACAGTTTGTGACAAAGGGTCAACATTATGCTCAGAAACTTGGTCCTCACGGCCTGAATCTGAGTCACAAAGGTTCTGGGCATCACTGCAGACCATTTCCTGTTCTGTACTCACTGTAGCTTGGGAGCAGACCTCTGATTCCCAGGCTATAGTGTGACTGAACAGCTCTGCAGACTCAGCCATCTCAGTTCCACCATACTGTGCAGGGCTGATGGAGACTTCAGAGCTGGGAGAAAGCAAGTTTGATTGGGATGACAACTCAGAGGACTGGTGTTTTTTGGATGCGGTACTTGAAGTGGCAGAGAGGGCACTTGTTGGACCACTTGAGATCCATTCAAGCATTTTCCTTTTTTGCCCATCATCTACCTTTGTTCCTGTTGTTCGTGTCCGTAACAAAGGGAGCACATCGGATTGTCCACGGTAAGTAGTAGACATCTTACTTTTGCTGGTAGATGGTCTATCTTCAGCAGATGATAATGGAGCTTTGCCACCTTCCCCACGGACAAAACCTTTTTTGCCTTTTCCACCACGCCTCTTCCCCTTTCCACCAGCATCTGTCATTTTGCCACTCATGTTGATTGCGACAAGATTGTGGACTGAAAATGTGGTAGTAAAAATTGAGAGGTGGTGAAGATTGCAGTGGTGGTCTAGCTTTATTAACAGCAGAATAATAAAGAATAAATATCCCTGACAATGCAACTTAGTTATAATTAGTTGGAGTGTGCAACGCAGGCAGACGTGCTGCAAATGTCTTTGCACTAGTGGGACTATAGCAAAGTCCAATAGCCACGTATAGGATGCCACTAGGTACACTGAGTGTTTGCTAGTATAATGGCTTGGTTAGAATGAGTTGTAGTGTGCAACGCAGGCAGACGCGCTCTGCAAATATCTTTGCACTAGTGGGACTATAGCAAAGTCCAATAGCCACGTATAGGATGCCACTAGGTACACTGAGTGTTTGCTAGTATAATGGCTTGGTTAGAATGAGTTGTAGTGTGCAACGCAGGCAGACGCGCTCTGCAAATGTCTTTGCACTAGTGGGACTATAGCAAAGTCCAATAGCCACGTATAGGATGCCACTAGGTACACTGAGTGTTTGCTAGTATAATGGCTTGGTTAGAATGAGTTGTAGTGTGCAACGCAGGCAGACGCGCTCTGCAAATGTCTTTGCACTAGTGGGACTATAGCAAAGTCCAATAGCCACGTATAGGATGCCACTAGGTACACTGAGTGTTTGCTAGTATAATGGCTTGGTTAGAATGAGTTGTAGTGTGCAACGCAGGCAGACGCGCTCTGCAAATGTCTTTGCACTAGTGGGACTATAGCAAAGTCCAATAGCCACGTATAGGATGCCACTAGGTACACTGAGTGTTTGCTAGTATAATGGCTTGGTTAGAATGAGTTGTAGTGTGCAACGCAGGCAGACGCGCTCTGCAAATGTCTTTGCACTAGTGGGACTATAGCAAAGTCCAATAGCCACGTATAGGATGCCACTAGGTACACTGAGTGTTTGCTAGTATAATGGCTTGGTTAGAATGAGTTGTAGTGTGCAACGCAGGCAGACGCGCTCTGCAAATGTCTTTGCACTAGTGGGACTATAGCAAAGTCCAATAGCCACGTATAGGATGCCACTAGGTACACTGAGTGTTTGCTAGTATAATGGCTTGGTTAGAATGAGTTGTAGTGTGCAACGCAGGCAGACGCGCTCTGCAAATGTCTTTGCACTAGTGGGACTATAGCAAAGTCCAATAGCCACGTATAGGATGCCACTAGGTACACTGAGTGTTTGCTAGTATAATGGCTTGGTTAGAATGAGTTGTAGTGTGCAACGCAGGCAGACGCGCTCTGCAAATGTCTTTGCACTAGTGGGACTATAGCAAAGTCCAATAGCCACGTATAGGATGCCACTAGGTACACTGAGTGTTTGCTAGTATAATGGCTTGGTTAGAATGAGTTGTAGTGTGCAACGCAGGCAGACGCGCTCTGCAAATGTCTTTGCACTAGTGGGACTATAGCAAAGTCCAATAGCCACGTATAGGATGCCACTAGGTACACTGAGTGTTTGCTAGTATAATGGCTTGGTTAGAATGAGTTGTAGTGTGCAACGCAGGCAGACGCGCTCTGCAAATGTCTTTGCACTAGTGGGACTATAGCAAAGTCCAATAGCCACGTATAGGATGCCACTAGGTACACTGAGTGTTTGCTAGTATAATGGCTTGGTTAGAATGAGTTGTAGTGTGCAACGCAGGCAGACGCGCTCTGCAAATGTCTTTGCACTAGTGGGACTATAGCAAAGTCCAATAGCCACGTATAGGATGCCACTAGGTACACTGAGTGTTTGCTAGTATAATGGCTTGGTTAGAATGAGTTGTAGTGTGCAACGCAGGCAGACGCGCTCTGCAAATGTCTTTGCACTAGTGGGACTATAGCAAAGTCCAATAGCCACGTATAGGATGCCACTAGGTACACTGAGTGTTTGCTAGTATAATGGCTTGGTTAGAATGAGTTGTAGTGTGCAACGCAGGCAGACGCGCTCTGCAAATGTCTTTGCACTAGTGGGACTATAGCAAAGTCCAATAGCCACGTATAGGATGCCACTAGGTACACTGAGTGTTTGCTAGTATAATGGCTTGGTTAGAATGAGTTGTAGTGTGCAACGCAGGCAGACGCGCTCTGCAAATGTCTTTGCACTAGTGGGACTATAGCAAAGTCCAATAGCCACGTATAGGATGCCACTAGGTACACTGAGTGTTTGCTAGTATAATGGCTTGGTTAGAATGAGTTGTAGTGTGCAACGCAGGCAGACGCGCTCTGCAAATGTCTTTGCACTAGTGGGACTATAGCAAAGTCCAATAGCCACGTATAGGATGCCACTAGGTACACTGAGTGTTTGCTAGTATAATGGCTTGGTTAGAATGAGTTGTAGTGTGCAACGCAGGCAGACGCGCTCTGCAAATGTCTTTGCACTAGTGGGACTATAGCAAAGTCCAATAGCCACGTATAGGATGCCACTAGGTACACTGAGTGTTTGCTAGTATAATGGCTTAGTTATCAGTTGGAGTGTGCAGAGGACAAGAGGGTACAGTGGCAGGATTGTGGTGCTCTGGGTAGAGGAATGGAAGCCTGCCTTTCTATTCCCTCCTAATGGTGAAATGCAGGTAGGAAATCCCTGACCTGGGCTACACAGACGCTGTTGCTGTTTGCAGGACCTGTCACCTATGGCTCTCTGACCCTGCCGGTTGGAGCCCTTAAAAGGACTGCTATAAAGTGCTCTCCCTAAGCTGTCTAACGCTGTGTATGCAGCGCATACAGCTGTATCGGCTATAGGACTCAGGAAGACGGAGCTGCGACAGTGATGTCTGACACCAAAGACGCAGAAGGCAGATAATGGCGTCCGTGAAGAAAATGTCCGGTTTTATAATGCAGGGACATGTGACATGCAGATCCTATCACACATGCCGTTGCTTCTCTGGCTCAAAGTCCACTTAGCTGTGTGTGTGTCTGGGATTGGCTGACATGCTGGCCCGCCCCACAAGACGCGCGCACTTAGGGAAGGAAGACAAGAAAAAAAAAAAAAAAAAATGGCGATCGCCATTATAGAAACAGCAGTGATCTGAAGGCGCTGTTCACGCACACTATACACTGAAATGTGATAATAGTTTGATTCACAGAGTGACTTACACTATTACAGCAGAAACCAAGCTATGATTTAGCTGTTTTTTGGCTGCTAGAACCGTTCTCGAACGTTTCTAGAACTACCGAGCTTTTGCAAAAAGCTCGAGTTCTAGTTCGATCTAGAACATGCCCCAAAATCACTCGAGCCGCGAACTGGAGAACCACGAACCACGAACCGCGCTCAACTCTACTTGTCACTTTCCCATGTGTTTGTGTTGTGAGTTGTTTGTCACCTTTTGGACACCTTTGAGGGTGTTTCCTAGGTGTTTTTATGTGTTTGTGATTGCCTGCCATTGTTTCCTATGCAGTTCGAGTTCGGTTCGTCGAACGTTCGACGAACCGAACACGAACGGGAGCTCCGTTCGGCGAACCGACCTCGAGCCGAACCGCGACCGGTTCGCTCATCTCTAGTCTTAACCGTTCTGCGTTACCAACTGTGGTGGCGGCCTGCATCGACGCCCTATCCCTGCCTGCCTCTGGCCTAAAGCCGCAATGAGTTCAACACATGGAGGTGTGCTGGTTCGGAGCATAATAGAAGACTGCGCACCTCCTTGTTGGCTCCAGCCCATTTTATAACCTGGGTCCGCCCCAAACCAGGGTGGACCACAATGCACCTCCTGGAGACAAAAGCAGAGTGACACGTCATGAGTGGCATAACTAGCGTCCTATTTGGAACCGCAACTTCAATAATGACCTCATGGCTGCCACAACACAAACACCTCACCAGTCATCGTCTGACCATCAATAATGAGGTGACAAGTCATAGGGGCGGGCCTCTGCAAGCCATTTGGGAGTGGCCTGGCCACATCGTCAGGACACCTGATGCCCTGTGGTCTATATGGCCCCCCACATCAGGGGCAGGGCCAAAGAGTTCATTACCGGACCTAGTCTCTGATGCAGTAAGTGCCTGAGCATGCTCAGTAGCATGAAATACAGTCTCTGAAAAAAGACTATCAGCTTTAGCATGGTGTCTAGGCACAAAACAGGACTTAGACCCGGCACGGAATGCAAGTACCTGTGCAAAGAGGCTTTTCACACTAAGTGTGGGAGCATGCGCTGTATCTCGAAATGAAGAGTTAGCGTCAGGAATGGCACAGTCAGGCTGAGCATACTCACTAGGCGAAACACTGTAGTTAGGCTGCAGCTGGGGTAAATCGGCACACGCATGCGCACTAGCTGCCTCTCCACACTTAGACGTGGAGGAGAAATTGTTCTTCGGGTGTGGACTTGGAGATGCTGTCTATGAACAGAAGGAAAAGCTAAAGGAAGCCTCACTTTCTATCCCTCCGAATTATCAAATGCAGCAATGAATTCCCTGAGTTTGCTATAACATTAGCGTTGCAAAATGTGCATGAGGGTGTCCTGCAGAGGTGCTAGAAATAGCTTGGCACCAGTGGGACAATAATGGAATACAACATCCAGTTCTATGATGCCACTAAATGGCAGTATTTTTTGCTATCATTATAGCTTATTAAAAACAGAGCAGCAGGGTGTCATGCAGAGGTGCTGCACATAGATTTGCACCAGTGGGGCACTAATGGAGTACAACAGCCACTTCTTGTATGCCACTAAGTTTACTCAATTTTTGGTATTATAATGTCTTAGTAAGTAACAATGAGTTTGAGTGTGCAATGCAGGCAGACGTGCTGCAAATATCTTTGCACTAGTGGGACTATACAGAAGTCCAATAGCCACGTTTAGGATGCCAATAGGTTCACTCAGTGTTTGCTAGTATAATGGCTTAGCTACAATGAGTTTGAGTGTGCAATGCAGGCAGACGTGCTGCAAATATCTGTGCACTAGTGGGACTATACAGAAGTCCAATAGCCACGTTTAGGATGCCACTAAGTTCACTCAGTGTTTGCTAGTATAATGGCTTAGTAATTATGAGTTTGAGTGTGCAATGCAGGCAGACGTGCTGCAAATATCTGTGCACTAGTGGGACTATACAGAAGTCCAATAGCCACGTTTAGGATGCCACTAGGTTCACTCAGTGTTTGCTAGTATAATGGCTTAGCTACAATGAGTTGGAGTGTGCAATGCAGGCAGACGTGCTGCAAATATCTTTGCACTAGTGGGACTATACAGAAGTCCAATAGCCACGTTTAGGATGCCACTAGATTCACTCAGTGTTTGCTAGTATAATGGCTTAGCTACAATGAGTTTGAGTGTGCAATGCAGGCAGACGTGCTGCAAATATCTGTGCACTAGTGGGACTATACAGAAGTCCAATAGCCACGTTTAGGATGCCACTAAGTTCACTCAGTGTTTGCTAGTATAATGGCTTAGTAACTATGAGTTTGAGTGTGCAATGCAGGCAGACGTGCTGCAAATATCTGTGCACTAGTGGGACTATACAGAAGTCCAATAGCCACGTTTAGGATGCCACTAGGTACACTCAGTGTTTGCTAGTATAATGGCTTAGTTATAAAGAGTTTGAGTGTGCAATGCAGGCAGACGTGCTGCAAATATCTTTGCACTACTGGGACTATACAGAAGTCCAATAGCCACGTTTAGGATGCCACTAAGTTCACTCAGTGTTTGCTAGTATAATGGCTTAGTTATAATGAGTTTGAGTGTGCAATGCAGGCAGACGTGCTGCAAATATCTGAGCACTACTGGGACTATACAGAAGTCCAATAGCCACGTTTAGGATGCCACTAAGTTCACTCAGTGTTTGCTAGTATAATGGCTTAGTAACAATGAGTTGGAGTGTGCAAAGGGCAGGAGGGTACAGTGGCAGGGTTGTGGGTCTCTGGGTAGAGGAAAGGAAGCCTGCCTTTCTATCCCTCCTAATGTGGAAATGCAGCGAGGAAATCCCTGACCTTAGCTACACAGACGCTGTCATCTTGTGTAGCTGTTAAACTCTGTTTTCAGGACCTGTTACCTATGGCTCTGACCCTGCCGGTATGAGCCCTTAAAAGGACTGATAGAAAGTGCTATCCCTATGCTGTCCAGCGCTGTGTATGGAGCGTATACAGCTGTATCGGCAATAGGAGCTGCGCCAGTGATGTCTGACACCAAGGACGCAGAGGAGATAATGGCGTCCAGACGGGCAGATACTCGTTTTTATAATGCAGGGACATGTGACATGGACATCCTATCACACATGCCGTTACTTCTCTGGCTAAAAGTCCACTTAGCTGTGTGTGTGTCTGGGATTGGCTGACATGCTGGCCCTCCCCACTACACGCGCGCGCTTAGGGAAGGAAGACAAGGAAAAAAAAAATGGCGATCGCCATTATCCAAACAGCAGTGATCTGAATGCGCTGTTCCCGCACACTATACACTGAAATGTCATAATAGTGTGAGTCACAGAGTGACTTACACTATTACAGCGGAAAGCCAGCTAGGAATTAGCTGGGTTTTTTGCTGCTAGAACCGTTCTCGAACGTATCTAGAACTATCGAGCTTTTGCAAAAAAGCTCGAGTTCTAGTTCGATCTAGAACAGCCCCCAAAATCACTCGAGCCGCGAACTGGAGAACCACGAACCGCGCTCAACTCTAGTTGCAAGTAAAATTGATTAGACATGGTTGAATGATAAAATTGATGGGGTTTTTTATGGCTTGAAAAAGTAAAGGCACAGGATCAAGGAGGAAACTTATTACATCATCTATAGTTTACTAATTATAGTGTCTAGGTCACAAATCAAAAAACATTTTCATAAATGCAGTATTACTATTTTGTAGGCAACAAAATTTACTTTGGTTCAGAATTAAATAAGGTTCTTTAGCCTTTTCTCCATCTTTATTTTAAATTTGGGCTGCATGTTCAACTCTTTAGGTAAAATATTTTCAGGGAGAGCACATTGCAGGAATCACACAGAGCAACTAATTTTATCAGTTTATAACTTCAGACAAAAGAGATGGAGCTGAGCATTGCAGATTGCTAAATTACAGTAGAATAAGTGGATACGTTATATAACTAATTTTTTCCCTTCAGTTCACTGAACCAGTCGATGTCAGAGATGCAATGTTACTGACTGCATGAGATTGTCAGAATAGCAAATAACAGGTTAAGGGGGAAATGTTAGGAATGAGAAACTGTGTATAGCAATTTATTCCTCTTGAGACCTCATAGGAGTCCCTAGATGGTGCTTTGTAGGTGGAGGAGTGGCACAATGGTGAAGGAGTGTGAGATAAGGGCCACTTGGAAAATGTAGTGTATGCAGATATAAAGAACTGGCCTTCCCATGATTACGCACCATCATTTGCGGCGAAATGCGCGTCGGTGCATCTGACCACTCGGCTGCTACACTGTACTTCTTCCCTTATTTTCACAGGTATGTGGACATATGGGCATAGCTGCAGACATACCCATTTTTACCACTACTATCATTTGAATCCATGCAGGTGTTAGGGGCTTATAGCAACATGGGGCTACATTTGTATTTTTTTAAAACTTTGTATTTATGCTGGCATATGTTTATGGTTGGTAACTATTGTAATTACCTTAATGAATATTTATTCTTATTTGTACCTTACAGTTCTATGCCAATAATTTAATTATGTTATCATTTTGATATACACTCTTTCGCCCTGATTTTACCCCTTACCATCCTTTTGAGATCAGTTGCTACATTCCAAGCAGTCCTCTCCAATCCTAATTATTTTGCCCACCCTCTTCCTTTAATATCGTCATTTCATATTTTAAAATTGTATTTCTGTCTAATAAAGTTGTTTTGTTTTTGTACTTTATACTCCTTGTCCTCCTTTTTTGATAAGATCTAGAGAACTGTCATGAAGTTCAGAATATAAACAATAACATACCACAAGGATGGCAGCAAAAGGCTAAAGAGGATTTAAAAAACAAAATAAACGTGCCAGGAGGTTGGGGACTCATTACAGGGACAGCAAGATCATTTCTTTTTTATTTTTTTCCCATAAAACCCCTTTAAATCCATTACATAAATATTACAGAAACAGTAATTTTTCTTTCAATTACATTTTGAATAACAGTTTGTAAAGATGCTCCTTGCACATTAAAGCTTCCACTCTATGAGTCATTTTTTCATCTCATCTTCAAAACATGTTCATGAAAATAAAAGATGAGGTCTTAAAGAAGAGAACATACTCCAAAAAATATAAAATAACTTGTAATTTATTGTCACATTTTCAATTTACAATTCATTTCTCCCTGCAGCACCACGGTCTTCTCAATAGCAGAGCAAGCCCATTTCTCTTGTATTTAAACATAATTATATTATTGACCTAAAACATCCAGTTAGCAAATAGTCATTACATTTTCCACACACATTACTGTCTAAGAATAATTAAAGTTTGGTAGTACAGTGCGCTCACATGAATTTATTTGATATACATAACCTGCTTAGCCTATGGTGGAAGAAATGTCATCTTACGGTGTCCATAAAAAGTCCATAGTTCAAAATGGTTTCCTATTTTACTTAACAAGCAAACATGTTTCTAACCTTGGACTCTTGCTTTCAGTTTGTGCCCTAGATAATCTCATAAAGATCGTAATGAGACATAATAATTACATGAAAGCCAGATCTTAATGTTACTTACGGTTTTGAAATTGACATAATATAGACAGTGGCAGTAAAATCAGGGTTTCACACCCTATATAGACCTTTTATTGAATTGAAGATGTCCATTAGTAGCACCCCTTTATAGATCTGATTTGGTATGCAGTGTATAGTAGCTGAGATGTGCCCAGTATACATAATCCTTCAGGGACAGAAATATTATTTTAAAGCTGAAAAGGTTTTGTCTGTCTTACGCCTGAGTCCCTACCTATGTAAACAAAGTTGTCTTCGGCTATGTTCACATGTTGCATTTTTGCTGCTTTTTTTCTGTAGCAAAATCTGCTCTTTAGGCAGTAAAAAAAGCTGCTTTTTTCCTGTGTTTTTGCAGCCTTTTTGCTGCATTTTTTGTTGTCTTTTTACCATGTTTTTTGCTGCTTTTTTACTGCACTTTTGATGCTTTTTTACTGTGTTTTTGTTGCTTTTTTTAGCTGCGTTATTGATGTGTCATTTCTCTGCAGTACATGTTTGAATAAAGTTAGTTTCATTCACCACAAAAGCAGCAAAAATGCAGCTGCATTTTTACACTCTCAATACTTTCAATGGTGAAAAAAAGCTGCAAGAATTCTCACGCTGCTCCTTTAAAAAACGCAGCAGTTTTCCATTTAAGTCAGGAAAAAAAAAGCCAGTATGTGTTTTTGTGTGCAGGAGATTTCTGAAATATTACAGCTTTTGCTGGTTCTTTAAAAAGCAGCTTTTTATCTGCATTTATTTGCATAAAAGCAATGAAAAAAACATACACAAAAGCTCAGCAAAAATGCAATGTGTGAATAGCCTTGTGATTGAATCCATTATTTATCAAGTTTGGTTCATCTTTCATGCATCTTGATTTTTCCAAAATAAATATTTTATAGCAATTAAATATCTGCTGAAGGAGACGAAACGCGCGTCGGTGGCAAGAGGGAGACCCAGTGGTCATTAAAGTGTGGAGGCAGGCATTGTCAGCACTATTAATTAATTTCTATGTATATATAGTATTTTTATGTTACCACTGGGAATGTAATTTACAGATTATTATAATAATATACTGTGCTGATAATGTCTGGATATGTGCAATAAATAAAGTTATTATATCTTTTTCTATTTTTGGCACGCAGCACCTTTGAAATATCAATTTTTTAATAGTAGGCTAGTCAGATTTTGGTAATATTATCTTTACAGCACACTGCACTTTTTATGCACTGCATGAATAATTTTTTAACTGTATTTATAAGAATTATCATATTTATGAATTATTGAGTGTATTTTACCTAATTTTGATATTTTTCTACTGCCTGTATAGTATTTTTTCAGGGTGCTTCATATTTATATACATATATATTTCAGGCCCATTAATTACTGTGTATTAGCATTTTTTATATACACATTTACATTGTACTGTGTTTTTTTCCCCACACTGTATATTAATAGGTGTTTTAACAGGTGTTTTAATGAGTGGTCAATAAAAATTAATTTATTACTTTTGTGTCTAGATGTCTATGTTTCGGCTATGATTTGGTTGTATGGGACAGAGGGGGATTTTTTTTTATTTTTTTTTTAATTAAATAAGTTGTAAGACATTTGATGAAAAAATTTCTGATTCGTCAATTTATTTTTTTATGCTGAAAAAGGGAAGTCTCGTCCCAACAACGAAAAAAAAATGCACTTCATTTTTTATCACAGTGGCAGATGATAATTTAGTACTCAGGGAACCTTTACCTTCAGTGTTTGATACTTGAGATTATATTGAACCTACTGCCAAGAAAGAAGGAGAAAAAGCAGCTGTATACATTGTAGGTTTACTTTTTCCTTTATCTTTTTTGGAGGGGTAATTGAAGGGATTTTTTTGCCTACTGACGCTAAGTTCTGTGAAGGTACAATGGATTAAAACTGATGTACATTTTTGCAAAAATAAAAAAAAAATTATTGGGTATAAAGTTGACCTGCTGTGTAAGTCAGAAAAACTGTTTATTCAGTTGCACCAATCATTAATATACTTTTAGGCATAATCATTAAAACTAAGCTTCATTTCTAAATATTTTATGTATTAGTTTACAACTATATCATCGTCTTTATATTCTACATGCATTTGTTATATTGGACAATCTGTGGAATGCATACAATCAATTTTTTTTCCTATTTTTCCTATTATATTGAAAAAAAAAAAGAATTGGAAATTATGAAGATTCAACATATATTTTAAGATTTCAAGACTTTTTTTTTTACCCCACCGTTTTCTTTTTTTTACCATCCTTTCCCTCGAAAACAATGTATATACTGTATATATTACGTCATCAGCCGGGCAATTGAAACATTTCTTATCAAAATTTTCTTTTTTTTTTTAATCACAATTTAGCTAAACATGTCGGTAATATTATTATTAACATTTTCAACCTCAGATTACATAATTCTATGGCATGCTGACTAAAATATACTTCTATATTGAATATCGGGGTCATGTCATTGGGACAGCATCATAGCCATATAAATAAGCATGCGTTCAAGGTCGTCGACTAGATTTTGCATTTATGTTTCGATATAGGCGTGAGCTCTTATATATGAGAAGAAAGAAACATTTTTCAGAACAGGGATCATGTATTATATATTTTCTGTGACTAGCCATATGGAATTTGCATTAATTTCTTTGTAAATACGAACATCATTTTAAATATATCTTTTTAAAGACAATAATATTTAAAGACTACATATAATATATTTAATTAGAATCTTAAGTGTGTTCAGTTCTGTCCAGCAGTTCACTTGGTATAACTGCCCTGAGAAGATGCTAAATATGTTACTGAACAGCTCGTGCTGCCTAAATAGCCCGGTAAAGCTCGTCCAATCCACCTGTAACTCAACACTTCTTAGGCATCATTTAGCTGAATTAAAAACAAAGTACGGTTTGTTCATTAATTATGAAAACATTCATTAATGTTTCATACAAAACAAAAAAAAAATACACTTGACAAGAATTTGATTGTGCTTCTTACATCAATGGGCTATTATATATATATTTTTTTGCTTTTTATTTTTTCCCCCTACTACTAAAACAACCATGTTTCAAAGCAAATACAGTTTAAATACTATGCTAGCTATCTGTCTATTTTTGCAAAACAAGCACCTGATGATATATCTCTTTCTGGTAGTGCATTTCAAAAAATCCAGAAATGTTTAAAAAAAAAAAAAAAACATCAAAAAAATAAAATCTAGTTAGAGATGTGCTTTATACACTTCTTTTAGGAATCAGTTTACATTCCACTTTTCCCGATTTGTCAAGCTATGGCATGCCCATTCATTAAACTACTTTTGATGTGCTGGAATTACAATTCTGTCCTAGTTAAAAATCTTTGTTTTTTTAATTATTTTAAAAGATGACTGAAAAAAAACACAACTTAGTGACTGACAATAATTTTTACAGTAAGTAAAAAGTTTATCACAGTTTTTTTATAGCTTGCATGAGTTCATTTTTTTAAAATAAATCTTTCACATGTTTTTTTAATATTTGTAATACTGTTTTCATGTTTTAGGTTACTACAGTTCTATGCTTTATAACAGTAAACACCATAGAGCTTGTGCTTTTTGTCTGGGTAACCCACAAAGCGGACAGCTGCCTCGTTAGGGCTGCATCGTCTTCTCGGCTTGGAGATTGGGTAACGGACGCTGGCATCAGCCAACCATCCTCCATCACAGCGATCATATCCCAAGAGTTTCCATGCTGCATACATCTGGCCTACTTTAGCGATCTGAGCCCCATCATTGATACAGGCCTGGACAGCTTCATCGTATGTGAGCTTTGTTGGATGTATTAGGTAGTAGAATCGACCTTTTGAGAAAAATAGAGAGAAAATACATTTTAATTCACATATTAAATAGACTTGAGCAAAAAGATTTACAGGACCCAGGTCTAGCGGTCTGTGAGCAGTCTGTAGCCATTAGGCTAAAGCCTTATGAACTTCCTTCTCCTCATCATTAGGCTGGAGTCAAACTTGCGATTGACCCACGCATGACTCATGTCTCGCATCGCATCCCCCGACACGGCAGCTGCTCTCTGGACAGGAGTGTGTCAGCTTCATGTATTTCTATACAGCTAAGATGCTCCTGTCCAGAGAGTATCAGGCCATGCTGGGTGATGCGATACGAGACTCGCGCAAGTCACCTGTGAATCAATCGCAAGTGTGACTCCGGTCTTACAGTGTGAGCCATGTATGACAGCATGACAAGTCTACTAACCAGGAGAAGCATTGGTGATCTGCTATGTATGAGGAGGTTCACAGGACTCTAATCCGGCAGGTGTAGACTACCAAAGTGGCCAATGGACCAAAACCTAGCAAAAACACTTCATGAATGTATTAATCCATTGTCACACAACTCATTTTTACATAGGCCAGTATTCCCTAAACTTTTATTTATATTTTTCAAACTAAAAATTGGACCTACTTATGTTTGCCATGATTATTTTATTAGCATCTACACTCCTGTTATTATGTAAGCATTTCAGCACCGCGCTCCATAACATATAATGCAGTGCATGCCTACTTTATGGAAAAATAAATATGAACAAAATTATGATCTAAATTTCCCAGGTGGATTCAGATTGCCAATCTAAGAAGTTTCAAGGTGCAATAATTAAATACCGGCCAAGAGTTGTTGTCAAACGTAGTTTCTGCATATATTGGTTCTAGGTTGTATAAAAATGGAAAACAGGAATAAAAAAAGTTGTGCGCCTAATTGAAACGAATGGAATGTGACCACACACCATTCTCGCAGAAACCTTAGTAGTGTCTTTTACAAATATATGTATTTTATTACAGTTTTCAAAATCTTACAAATGCATGTATATATACAAAAATTTCAAAAAATTTCTAAACATCTGGCCATACCCTAACAATCTAATTTGAATGAATTGAACATTTATGGCAAGATTTCCTCCAGTCTACAACTGATCGCCTGGGTACCAGCAGGATGACATTTTGGGGGTGATTCATCAAGATGGGTGATTCTCTTGCTAAGGAGGCATGTCAAATCAAATGCTCCATTTTCATTAAAGAGACCTAACCACCAGCATTTTGCAATGTGAACTAAAGGTAGCGCCATATTAGCACTAAAGGGTATTTTACACGCTGCGATATAGGTATAGATATCGCTAGCGAGCGTACCCGCCCCCGTTGGTTGTGCGTCACGGGCAAATCGCTGCCCGTGTCGCACAACATTGCTTAAACCTGTCACACGCACTTACCTGCCTAGCAACATCGCTGTGACCGGCATCATAGCAATGTCACTAAGTGGCCTCCCAATAGTAGAGGAGGGGCGGAGATGAGCGGGCCGGACATCCCGCCCACCTCCTTCCATTCTCATTGTCAGCGGGACGCTGGTACGGTGAGTTTCCTCGTTCCTGGGGTGTCACACAAAGCGATGTGTGCTGCCGCAGGAACGACAAACAACCTCGTTACTCACCTGACAACGATATTTGGTGTTTGGATGACCTCTCTAAAACCAACGATTTTTACCACTTTTGCAATCATTGAAGGTCGCTCGTACGTGTTACACGCTGCGATGTCGCTAACGACGCCGGATGTGCGTCACAAACGCCGTGACCCCGAAGATAAAATGTTAGCGATATCACAGCATGTAACGCACCCTTAAGATGGTGAATCCAGGCACACCTGTTGTAGAAAGATGGGAAGCTTGGTTGATGAAAAATCTTTAATTAATGTTGCAGACATGTACTGCACTTTAATTGACAGGTGGAACAGGGCGGGCCTTTGTGTGTCAGGTCCTCGGTGTTTATTCCTTCTCTGGTGTGCTACTGGCTTGCCCTCTTTTCTTTATTTAAATATCGCACAACGCTGCCATTGCTATTTTTGGCGACACGTGCGCATTTCCACAGTAATTCTATCTTCATTTAAATGGTGCTGGAGTCTGCATGCACGTACCACGATCTCTGGAACTATTTTATTGAAGACACTGTGGTGAAGACTATGAGTGGCATGAGCGGACCCATGGAAGCTCGGTTCGGAGGGTTCAGTCAGACAAACTGACTGAAAAAAATGTCAGAAAAAATTTGATTTAGGACCTGTACATGACGTGAACCCCAATGGAAGTCACAAGTTGGGCAGATCAGGTCCCTACACACATGAGGCAGCAATAAACATCACCTACAGTGGAGGGCGGGCAGTGTTTTTCCATTTTTTTTTTTTGGGTGTACACTACATCCGATAACACTGTTGTTACCCCCAATACGAGCTGTTCAAACACTGTAACCAGCTCGCACTGGGTGAAGCATGGAGTGTACCCAAGCACAGGGATGCTTAATCGAGTAGTTTGCATACGTAAAGCACCCAAACTCAGAACTCAAAACACTGTCAGTGTTCGGTATGAACACCGAACTTTACTTTTCAGGTTCACTCATCTCTAGACAACATTCCAACATCAAGACACAGATCTACAGAGTGGAAAACAGAGTGTGGTCTGTGGGGACATGGTAATGCAGAAACATTTTAGGAGGCACATTTTTTTGCTACCACTTTGAGGAGAAATTCTCAGTGATGTCAAGCATTGAAAGTCCATGATTTGTTTATCATGGGAAAACCAATTCAATATGGAATTAACAAGTCAGTCATTGTTATATCCGGGATAAATTGCTGAAGAAAATAGCTTGTTTGCCTTCTAGGCTTCTGCATGACTTTAGGAAAGTCATATTATCTCCTGCCACCTTGTCAACGACTTGATATAGTACATTTTGTTGTGAACTGTCCCAAAATGTCTGTAAGCTTTTTTTTCTAACACAGAGTACACACGATTAATGGTCGTTAACTTTATAGATTTTTTATCTTTCATAATTATTTTCAAACCTTTCCTAATCTCAGTGAACATAAGTCTGAAGAGGATTGTGAAGCAAATAGTCTCCATGGAAACCAACACTTAAATTCCCATTAGCATCTTCCAGTGCCAGAAATCTGTGTTCTCAGTCAAATGCTCCCAGAAATAGCAGCATCTTATCAATTAATTGCAGTATCATATATTTTCTGATAAGCTATACACTATTTAAAGGACTGAATAATAACAAATAGGTTCAGAGAAATCCACATTTCTATCTGATCAACAAAGGAATAAGGAAATGTAGAAAACACTAATTACAGCATCGTTTATCAAGGTTTTAGATATTTTGTTAATTAATTTGCTATCATGTAAAGCTTCTAAATTATTAAAACAAGAAAATGATTTCCAAAATTTTAGATCTGTACCGTAGTAAATGCATATTTCAATACATCATGCTGCAGAAATAATAATGGTAAAGTTCTAATCTTTTGATTAAAAAATAAATAAATTATTAACCTTTAAAAAAAATTGCATTAAGTGTTTTTTTTTATTGCACCAATAGAGGGGCACTTTAAAAGCAAGTTCCCTGCTATGTCTTTAGGGTGCTTTACACGCTGCGACATCACTACCGATCTATCGTCGGGGTCATGTCATTAGTGACGCACATCTGGGGCCGGTAGTGACATCGCAGCGTGTAACACCAAGGAGCGACGATCAATGATCGCAAAATCGTTCAAAAACGGTGATCGTTGACACGTCGCTCCTTACCTTAACCCCTTCAGCCCCCGGGCACTTTCTGTTTTTGCGTTTTTGTTTTTTGCTCCCCTTCTTCCGAGAGGCGTAACTTTTTTATTTTTCCATCAATCTTGCCATATGAGGGCTTGTTTTTTGCAGGATGAGTTGTACTTTTAAATGAAACCATAAGTTTTACCATATAGTGTACTGGAAAACGGCAAAAAAATTCCAAGTGCGGAAGTCCAAGTTTTATTCACTGTGTTCACTTTATTCAGTATGGTAAAACTGAGGTATCTATGTGATGCCTCAGGTCGGTGCAAGTTTGTAGACACCAAACATGTATAGGTTTACTTGTATCTAAGGGGTTAAAAAAAATTCACAAGCTTGTCCAAAAAACGTGGCGCACATTTTGCGCAATTTTCCAAAACCCGTAGCGTTCTCATTTTTCAGGATCTGAGGCTCAGTGACTGCTTATTGTTTGCGTCTCGACCTGATGTTTTTAACGGTACCATTTTTGCGCAGATGCTACGTTTTGATCGCCTGTTATTGCATTTTGCGCAAAATTTCGGCAACCAAAAAACGTAATTTTGGCGTTTGGAATTTTTTTGCCGCTACCCCGTTTACTGATCAGATTCATTGATTTTATATTTTGATAGATCGGGCATTTCTGAACGTGGCGATACCAAATATGTGTGTATTTTTTATTTTTTTAATCCTTTAATTTGGAATGGGGTTTAAGGGGGGTGATTTGAACTTTTAGGTTTTTTTATTTTTTTTTTATTTTTTAAAACTTTTTTTTTTACTTTTTTTTTATTTTACTAGTCCCCCTAGGGGGCTATAGCGATCAGCAATCCGATCGCTTTGCACTATCTGCAGATCTCAGCTACAGAGCTGAGAACTGCAGATTTGCTGCTTCACTTTCAATGCCGGCTGTATTCCGGCATTGAGAGGAAGTGAGTCATGTTAGCTACAGGCGTCATCACTTGACCCTGTGCTACCATGGCAACTGCCGAAAGTCACGTGATCATGTCACGTGACTTCCGGTGGGGGCGGGGTAAGTGACTGTCATGGCGGCGCCCATATACATATGGCTGCCAAGATTTTGGCAGCAAAATGTAAGGGGTTAATGGCCGCGGGTGGAAGCGATTCCACCCGCGGCTAGCAGGCACACATGTCAGCTGTTGATAACAGCTGATATGTGCGCGGATCGCCGCCGCCTGCTGGCGGCAGGGGGCGGGGCTTACCGGCACACGATCCATGACGTACCCAGTACGTCATGGGTCGTTAAGGGGTTAATATCCCTGCTGCCACAAGTATGATGTTGTTCATCATTCCTGCGGCATCACACATCGCTATGTGTGACACCGCAAGAACGACGAACATCTCCTTAGCTGCGTCCACCGGCAATGTGGAAGGAAGAAGGTGGGCGGGATGTTACGTCCCAGTCATCTCCGCCCCTCCACTTCTATTGGCCGGCCGCTTAGTGATGCCGCAGTGACGTCGCTATGACGCCGAACGCACCTCTCCCTTGAAGGAGGGATTGTTCGGCGGTCACAACGATGTCGCTGACAAGGTATGTGTGTGTGCAGCTGTCGTAGCGAACATTATAGCACCAAATGTCGCACGAATGACGGGGGCGGGTGCTATCGCGCTTGACATCACTAATAATCGCTAGCGATGTCGCAGCGTGTAAAGCACCCTTTACACACACATTCTGGTGGCTTTATCCGCTATCGCTGCTGTTTTATTATTTCATGGAGTGCCAGAGGTCACAACACAATACAACTCTATGAAAGCCTTGATCTGGACTTGTACTGGCTCTCATAAAGTTGTGTTGGGAGCTTGTGATGTAGCTTCTGAGTTCCGGGCAGTTAGAAGCTACAGTCACAATTTGGTGCCGAAAGACTGGATCGGCATCGGTAAATGGTGAAGATGCCGGAAGGTGAGAATATGACAGGGGAAAGGGGACCGAGATTTAAAGTGCCACTTCAGTACTGAAGAGAAAAATAATGAAGTGGTGCAGGTCTCTTTGTATACATACTGTATATATATATATATATATATATATAAATAATGCCGGTGGACAGGATATGGGTGGACACACTGTATAGATGCTGTATATATATATATATATATATATATATATATATTACTTAAAACCTAATGGTTGAAAGCTGAATTGCATAAACATAGTCTATAAATAGGATTATTGGGTGACCAAATAGATGCAATTTCCTGGGGCTTCTTTTAAGTGTGAGTCAGAAGGGATGTATGTCAACTTGTGTTTAAAGGGATCCTGTCAGGTCCCATATGCATTCTGAGCTATAAGCAGGGTGTTGTGTGGCCTAATACCTCCTTCCTACCCATCCCTATGTTGTAATATTGTGGAATATGAAAGTAATAAAAAACATTTTATTACCTACATATTCCCTATGTAAATGTGCAGGGTCTGTAGTCCCATGGACATCACATCGCCCTGTGGATGTTTGCATGTATTCCGTGGTATCACGCCCCTGTGGGCGTGATACCATGGATTTACATGTGCGACGTCACCATCAGCATCTTCAGATCCCACAAGTGCGTACTTACCATTCCAGCAGCCGTCATCAGGGTGCTCGATTCTCAGCTTCAGATGCGCTCTGTGCATCTGTGCAGGAGTCTTCTAAGCATGCGCAGAGCGAGTCTGAAGCAGAGAAGCGAGCACACTAATGACGGCTGCTGGAATGGTAAGTACGCACGTGTGGGATCTGAAGGTGCTGATAGTGATGTCGCACATGGAAATCCATGGTATCAACCCACAGGTGAGTGATACCACGGAAAACATGCAAACGGCCACAGGGCGATGTGACATCCATGGGCCTACAGCCCATAGGGAATATGTAATTAATAAAACATTTTTTATTGCTTTCATATTCCACAATATTACAACACAGGGATGGGTAGGAATGGGTTATAAGGCCACACATCACCCTGCT
Source organism: Anomaloglossus baeobatrachus (assembly GCF_048569485.1). Classification (NCBI taxonomy): domain Eukaryota; kingdom Metazoa; phylum Chordata; class Amphibia; order Anura; family Aromobatidae; genus Anomaloglossus; species Anomaloglossus baeobatrachus. The sequence goes on along the minus strand of NC_134353.1, from coordinate 838,086,552 downwards.
TAGGCCGGTTTCACACATCCGGCTTTTCGCCGGTTTGCCGGATCCGGCGCTCTCCCGTACAGACAATACAGTACAGTGACAGCGCTGTAACTTCCGGGTCACATGCTGTCATGTGACCGGCGCTTGTTGCGCTGTCACTGTACTCTAGTCACTGTATGGGAGAGCGCCGGATCCGGCAAACCGGCGAAAAGCCGGATGTGTGAAACCGGCCTTATAGCTAGAATGCATATGGGACCTGAAAGGTTCCCTTTAAGGCTATGTGCCCACGCTGCGGATTTACCGCGGATTTTGCCGCGGATTTGCCGCGGATTTACCGCGGATTTTCCGAGAATCTGCAGCAGCGGCACTTCCAAGCCATTTCAATGGCATTTTGGAAATGCTGTGTCCATGCTGCGGATTTTTCCGCAGCGGATTTGCAGCGGATTTTGATCCGGAAAAATCTGCAGCATGTCAATTATTGTTGCGGATTTTGGTGCTGATTTTGGGTATAGAATGGGGAAAAAAAAAAAATCCGCATCAAAATCCGCGGCAAATTCGCGGTAATCCGCGGTAAATCCGCGGTAAATCCGCAGCAAATCCGCGGCAAAAATAAGGTGCGGATTTGCCGCGAAAGTCGCGGATTTTCTTGCAGAAAAATCCGCAGGTACATTCTACCGTGGACACATAACCTTAGTCTTTTAAGCTACTCAATATAAGGAAAATAATAGTTTATTAGTATGGTTAGGCAAATCAGTTCTAAACAAATCAAAAATGAATCTGGAAATTTCGAAAATTTGTGGATTCTAGAGAATCGGAACATTTTGCGAATCATTTTGTGCAAATACATATAAAAAACGGCCAGCTGTAATTTTGCTGATTTATATGGACTAGGATGAAGGCCGTGCCGTAGCAGCTCCCCACCTGCCAGTAGTTAGTTGACAATGATGTCAAGGTGCCAAAAGCACTTGCAAAGATTGAAGAAAAAAATGGAGCCAGCGCTGCTGCCTTAATGACTGAATAAGGCTATGTCCGCACGTTGCTTTTTACCTGCTTTTTTGCTGCTTTTTCAACTGCAGCGTTTAATGCCAAAATGGTTATGTTCTGCTTTTCAAGCAAAGTCTATGGGAATTTGGGTTTCTTGTCCGCACTATGCAGTTCAAACTGCAGCCTTTTTGTTGCAGAACTTTGGTCAAAAACTCAGCTTTGCAGTGCAAAACCCAAATGGCAAAAACAACTGACATGTGAATTGTTTTTGCCATTTGGGTTTTGCACTACAAAGCTGAGTTTTTGACCAAAGTTCTGCAACAAAAAGGCTGCAGTTTGAACTGCATAGTGCGGACAGGAAACCCAAATTCCCATAGACTTTGCTTGAAAAGCAGAACACAACCATTTTGGCATTAAACGCTGCAGTTGAAAAAGCAGCAAAAAAGCAGGTAAAAAGCAGGTAAAAAGCAACGTGCGGACATAGCCTCAAGGTTTATTTTTTTTCATCATTCCTTTCCAGACCATCTTTTTATGTTTTAACGTTACTTCAAATTTCCTGGGAGCATTTGAGTGAACCTGACAAAATCGAGTTTTGGCACATTGCCTGATCTCCCTGAAAAAAAGTCGGGTCTTATATTATTTTTTCCTCTGAAAAATGCGCTAGGGCTTATTTTCAGGGGATGACATATTTTCCCATGACCAACAATCCACATTTATTCTTAAACAAGAAAAAAAAAATCAACATTTATTCAAATACAATCATGTCATCAAATTCTAGAACATCAACATTTTGTGGTAATCCTATTACTGGTTCAGATGCACATTTTCTTATTTGACCTGCTATTCTCATGATGCAGAGCCATAATGGTGCGTACACACCATATTTGTATGGGGGGTGTCTGCTTTGTTTGATGAAGAGTCCTGCTATATTCTTCAACTTTTTTTTTAGCTGTTTAGACACTTCCTTATAAATCCACAACAAGGGCTTATTTTTGGAGTTGGGCTTATATTTTAAGTATATTCAAAAAAAAACCAAAAATCCTACTAAGGCTTACTTTCACGGAAACAGGGTATATGCTGTTATTTTGTGTAACTTCCTAGTCAACGTCTGAAGGCAGCTTCCTCCAATGACACTGAAAACTTGACTAGCCCAATTTTTTATTTTTTTGGCATTGCCTAAAAAAATGACTGAACATTTCTACTGTTTTAAAAATAATTAATGAATAGCACTGTGGATGAACATTTCTTCAGCAATTTAAATGCTATGTGATTCCAAAGTCAACATTTAGACTTTTCAATGAGGCTTAGCCCATACTATCAACATTCCCAAACTCAGAAACCAAATAACCTGCATAGACTTAGGTGTTAGAAGAAATGAGCAGTCTGAAAGTCAAAATGTGCAAATGGAAACAGACTGTTAAAGTGATGGAAAGCTCGACACAATTACTGAATCACTTTCAATGTAATAGCTGAAAACAACTGCTGTACCTCTAATCTAATAGGCTCGGTAACTTGGCTTCAAAGGATAGATCAAGAATGGCTGGTTCCTTTAAGTAAATGGTTATAAATTTACTAACTTTCTTATACTGAAAAGTATAAATGTAAGGGTTTAAAAGGTAATTACTATTGATAGGTGAATAGCAACTATTCATGTTTAGATTATTAGTAACAAATCCAAAGTATTATTACGGTATTCGTCACAAATAATGAACAGATTGCAAGTCAATGAAGAACTCAAGCATTTTTCTTGTCATGATGAATACTGGAATAGTACTTGGTTTTTGGTAAGAATTATCCGAACACGAATAGTTACTATTCACCCATCTCTTATAATTACTATATTGCAAAATAACAAGTCAGATGTTTTATTGGTGGACGTTCGGATGATGAAACCTCATCGACCATTGGCAACATAATTGCTGCAGAATCTGAAGCCTTACTAAAGGAGCCATTGCCTTTACAAATGGTTGCTCATCCCCCAGTATGTTATAACCATGAACATCCAGTCACAATGTAGCTTCTAATGAATGTTTTCATTTACCTTTGAAGTTTGATGTGAAACAAAACACATCATATCGGCCTTTGTCTTTGTCCCTATATCCATAGTTTCGAACTCCAGGAACAGTGTTTTTTCCCCCGCAAGGTTCTCTAGGATTGGTAATTGGGTATTGTACTGAGCCATCGTTTAGCCAGCCTGCATTGCACCAATCAAGTCCTGACCTCCAGGCATCATATAGTTGATCAAAAGAGGCAATTATAGAATCTTGGTCTTGACAGACTTTTTTGGCTTCATAAAAATTGAAATTGTAGCGGCCTATACGTGGAAAATATGGATATACAAGACCTGAAATACAAACAAAAAAAGGGTAGGAAGCTATGTAAAAATGAAAGCAAAGCTTATCAGTAGACTTTATGTAAAGTTTTCCAGCCATAAGCAGTATAAATTAAAGTATGGTGAAAATAATTACTGTTTCTGAAGGATAATTTTTTATATTAGCTTAGTCACTCATACAGCAGAACCTATTACATAGTTACACAGTACGGTTAAAAAATGATATATGTTCAATCAAGTTCAACATAGGGACAAGAAAGGATGAAGAGGATGGGGTATTGGTATGCACATAATGCATGATCCAATCTTCTCTAAAATCTAATTTTCCCACCTCATCTTGAGTGTCAATCAATTGCATCAATATTTAGAACAAGATTTTACACATTTAAATAAGTATTTATATTACTGTCTTTTTTTTAAACCATTGACAGTTTCCACTATGACCAGCTCTGGAGGTGCTTACTAGTTTTACTTACACTACAGCATAATATTCCTGCAACTAAGGGGTACTTTGCACGCTGCGACATCGCAAGCCGATGCTGCGAAGGCCGAGCGCGATAGTCCCCGCCCTCGTCGCAGCTGCGATATCCTTGTGATAGCTGCCGTAGCGAACATTATCGCTACGGCAGCTTCACATGGACTCACCTGTCCTGGGACGTCGCTCTGGCCGGCGACCCGCCTCCTTATTAAGGGGGCGGGTCGTACGGCGTTACTGCGACGTCACACGGCAGGCGGCCAATAGGAGCGGAGAGGCGGAGATGAGCGAGATGTAAACCTCCCCCCTACCTTCTCCCTTCCGCATGTCCTATGGGAGCCGTGGTGACGCCGGTAGGAGATGTTCCTCGCTCCTGCGGCTTCACACACAGCGATGTGTGGAGCGAGGAACAACATCGGACCATCGCGTCAGCGCAATTATGGATTACGCCGACGCTACACCGATTATACGATTACGACGCTTTTGTGATGTGTGTCACTTTCAATTTGACCCCATCGACATCGCACCTGCGATGTCGTAGTGTGCAAAGTACCCCTTAGTGTCCAGGGGCAGAACTTTACATTTATACACAGTGAATTGCATGTGCCAAGGAGATGCTCAAATACTCAGTTTGTCTAAATCAGCTTGTAAATTAAAACTTCCATAGATCCATAGACAACACTATACTACACTGCTTGGTGTCTGCAAAAATGGAAATAACACATCTTCTACATCATTGATAAAAAAAATTATTTTAAAGAACAGAGAGTCCTCAGTGGTTGATACCTTTTAATGGCTAACTGAAAAGATGGTAATAATTCAGTTAGCTATTAAAAAGTATCAACCACTGAGGACTCTCTGTTCTTTTAAACAATTTTTTTATCTCTACTGGCTAACACGGTACAAAGATATATATTTTACGTACATCATTGATAAAACAGTTGAATAGTAGAGGACCCAGCACTGAACCTAGAGACCGTTCAGAGTAATAGTTTATATAGTCTTTTCAATTTTTTACTGCAATTACTAAGTAGTACAGGTCTAGTATTAACAGGGAAAGAGCTAGTACCATTTTTGAATATGAGCACCACATTAGCTTGGTGCCAGTCATTGAGCACGGTATCAGCCACTAGAGAGCATCAAAAAATGACGTAGTAAGAGCACAGCAATAACTGAGCTTTGTTCCTTAAAGGGGTATTCTCATCTCCCAGATCCTATCCCAATATGTAGTAGGTGTAATAATAATAATTATATTAGCAAATACCTCTGATTAGTAATGTAGTATAGTTCTTCTGATTCACAATGTCGCTTACGTCATGTTCAGGACATTGCAAGAGCTTACGTATCCGTGGTTATGACCACTAGTAACTAACTAACTGTGACTATGAGTGGTCATAACTATGGATACCTAAGATCCTACAATGCCCTGATCATGAGGTAGGACACATGGCTATATCAGGAGAACTATACTACATTTCTAATTGGAGGTATTTGCCTAAATTATTATTATTACACCTACTACATATTGGGATAGGATCTTGGAGATGAGACTAAAGGTCCAGTCACACTAAACAACTTACCAGCGATCCCAACAACGATAGGGATCGCTGGTAAGTTGCTAGGAGGTTGCTGGTGAGATGTCACACTGCGACGCTCCAGCGATCCCACCAGCAACCTGACCTGGCAGGGATCGCTGGAGCGTGGCTACACGAGTTGCTGGTGAGCTCACCAGCAACCAGTGACCAGCCCCCAGCGCCGCGTGGAAGATGCTGCGCTTGGTAACTAAGGTAAATATCGGATAACCAACCCGATATTTACCTTGGTTACCAGCTCACGCAGCTACACGTGCAGAGAGCAGGGAGCAGCGCACACTGAGCGCTGGCTCCCTGCTCTCCTAGTTACAGCACACATGGGGTTAATTACCCGATGTGTGCTGCAGCTAAATGTGCACAGAGCAGGGAGCAGCGCACAATGCTTAGCGCTGGCTCCCTGCTCTCCTAGCTACAGCACACATGGGGTTAATTAACCCGATGTGTCCTGCAGCTACATGTGCACAGAGCAGGAGCCGGCACTGACAGTGAGAGCGGCGGAGGCTGGTATCAAAGGTAAATATCGGGTAACCAAGGACAGGGCTTCTTGGTTACCCGATGTTTACATTGGTTACCAGCCTCCGCAGAAGCCGGCTCCTGCTGCCTGCACATTTAGTTGTTGCTGTCTCGCTGTCACACACAGCGATCTGTGCTTCACAGCGGGACAGCAACAACTAAAAAATGGCCCAGGACATTCAGCAACAACCAACGACCTCACAGCAGGGGCCAGGTTGTTGCTGGATGTCACACACAGCAACATCGCTAGCAACGTCACAAAAGTTGTTCGTTACCAGCGATGTTGCTAGCGATGTTGCTTAGTGTGACGGGGCCTTAACCCTAAGCACTCCTGGATACAACCCATCTGGAACTGGGGCTTTGTTCACATTAACTTTATTTAACTTTGTGCAAACCTTAACTACATTCAGCCAACTAAGTATATTTGTTGAAGTATTTAGAGTAACTAGGATAGACTACATCAGTCATTCTCTCTTCTTTTGTATATACAGAGCTGAAGAATAGAGATGAGGGAACCTTTGGAAGTTCGGTTCGCCAGGTACATTCAAACCTTAAAAAGGTTTGATTTTTGACCCCCAACTTGATCTGAACCTCAATGGAAGTCTGTAATTGGCCAGTTTGTGGCTAAACACACAGGCTGCCTACCATAAGCAGAACACTTCTGGGGTAAGGTGGGCAGGGTTTTTCACATTTTTTTTTTGTTTGTGTGTGCACACTGCACTTGACCACACTGGTTTTACCCCCAGTGTGAGCCATTCAAACACTGCAAGTGGCTCGCACAGGGTTGAGCATCACTCGCACCCAAGCACAGCACTGCTCACTTGAGTAGTCTGCACTCGTAACTCACACAACCATCAAGCCCAAACTTTGCTTTTTTGGAAGTCAGATTCTGAACCCAAACCTCGAACTTCTGGTTCACTCATCTCTACAGAAGGACCCATTTAGTAATTCTGCCTTCTCTTGATTCTCAGTGACAAACATTACATAAGGGATCTACCTTGGATTTTTGTTGGTATTAATATACTTAAAGAATTTTTGGGAATTTCTATTGCTTAACCTGGCTACCTGCCATTCATTTGCTAATTTGACTGATTCTGTTGAGCTCTTTGTAGTTTATATTGACTAGAACCGACCTGGCAAAGTTATACGGCATATTTTAAAATGCTCTTTTTGTGGGGTTTTTTTTTTACAATAGGTATAAGCTACGTGATTTTATTTCTGCTGTATTTGATAACGAGTATAATACTCAATAACACAGAGTGACACAGGCATCTGAGCATGCCACGATTTTTTTTTCTGTTGGGTTTGTAATCTTTCATCAAATCCTAATGAATGTATCAACTATTTGCTTGTCTTCCTGAATAATGAAAGCTCAAAATGTCAGCATGCATGTGAAATCACATCACAGGAGCAGGAAATGCATTAAGATTACAATCCTGGTGTAGAACTATATCTCTCAGATGTTTATATGGATGAGTAAATGGAAATGTCACACACAACACAAAAGGTCACGATTTAGAAAGAAGGGCCATAACTTCAGAATGAAATAAAACCTCTGGGCATTTTTGGTTTTGTAAGGTCAGCAATTAATACCGTCCTGCATCAGATTCACAGTATTGAGACATGCGGACACTTCTCTGAATGTGAATAATACCGTACATCAATAATACTTTAACAAAGGTAGAAAACAGCAGACACAGTCAGTGTTCACATTGATCAGATTACTATTAGACAAGGCTGTTTGCTTGGACAGGATGAACTATAATGATTTTTGTACCGTATACTGATAATTAGCACAAGCAAATTTTTTAAAGAACATTATGTTTTGCAGAGATTTATTGTTTTGAATTACACCATTCATTTTACTTCATGTGAACTAAAAAACAGAAAAATAAGATTCCAAGTTCATTAAAATGGTGAAAAAAAAAACCCCACCACGGTTCTACCATCTAACATACACTGTGCAGTCAAAATGACCTGGCAAGAAAATGCTTCAGGTCACTACGATAGCAGTAATACTAAACTTATAATAAATTTATACAAGTAAAAAATAAGTTCTAAACTTTATATACAAAAATAACATTTGGTCTTTGGCACCATTTCCTGAGACCCATACTATTGAAATTTTTCCTGTTATGATGAAGCTGTGTGAGATATACATGAGCGAGTACCTAACTATCCGTACTCTATATACTCATAACGCGTACTGTCTCATATTCGCATGTTTGTTCCGAATAGCGTGTGCAATGCAAGTCAATGGGGAAAAACTCGCAATGTAACGAATAACCCGAATTTTGCACAATTTGATACTCGCACGAATAGTATGGCATTCAGGTTACTCATTACTTTGCAAGTTTTTCCCCCATTGACTTGCAATGCACACGCTATTCGGAACAAATCAGCGAGTATTTGACAGTACTCGTTATGAGTATAGCAACTATGAATAGTTAGGTACTCGCTCAACTCTAGTGTGAGAACTTGTCTTATGATAGTTTTCATTTATACAAATTGGGGTACATGCAATGTTTTTATCCCATTTAATGGCATTTTTTAGGGGGTAAGTGTATTGAGAGAAAACAAAAATTGCAATACAGGTGATTAGAATTATTTTTTGTTGTGACTAAACATGGCAGACCCAGGAGTCTTTATTAAATGTCAGGATGCAAGAGCAACACATTGACAATCTGAAGTCACTTCCCCTTGGGCAGCAATGGCCATCAGAAGTGATGGCCACCATGTTGGGAGCTTTTTAAACAGCGTCATTAAAAGGGACTCTGTCAGCAGGTTTTTGCTGTGTAAGCTGAGGACAGCATGTTGTAGGGGTAAAAAAACAAAAGCAACTGTGTCTCTCTTATTGTGTGCGTGCTGTGGTTTACTTAAACTAATGGCTTTATACCCTGTGATTAACACTAAAAACTCATGCAGAGAAGTTAGACACGGCCCACGCTGTGATTGATACCTCACAGTCAATGCACAATCTCTATTGAGAGCCTTTTGTGGGCGGGGCAGCTCTCTCACCTCAGATACATGCTTAAAACTCAATTCTTTGATTATGTGAGAACAGCTGCACCCAGTCATCTATGGGATACACTTTGGATTTAGAATCTCCTTGCATACATTATGTTGCTGTAAGATGAGGTAGGAAAAACCTGCTGACAGATTTCCTTTAAGCTGATTATCTATTCCTCTTATGTTCTGACATTGCAATAAAACCAATAACCAAGCTGAATGGAGCAGACACCACTTCTGAAGCCTGCTTTACACAGTACGATCTATCGTGCAATTTCATGATCGATCGTACCCGCCCCCGTCGTTTGTGCATCACGGGCAATTAGTTGCCCGTGGCACACAAACAAAGTCGTTAACCCCCGTCACATGCACTTACCTGCTGTGCGACGTCGCTGTGGGCGGCGAACATCCTCTTCCTGAAGGGGGAGGGACGTTCGGCGTCACAGTGACGTCACACAGCGGCCGGCCAATAGAAGCAGAGGGGCGGAGATGAGCGGGACGTAAACATCCCATCCACCTCCTTCCTTTCGCATAGCCGGCGGGTGCCGCGGGACGGAGGTAAGCTGCTGTTCATCATTCCCGGGGTGTCACACGGAGCGGCGTGTGCTACCCCGGGAACGATGAGCAACCGGCGCCATTTTAATTAAACGAGATTATGAAACCGAGCGACGAATACACGACTCACGATTTGTGTGCGATACTGCGTCGCTCGGAGGTGTCACACAGCCCGACGTCGCAAGCGATGCCGGATGTGCGTCACAAAAACCATGACCCCGACGATCTATCGCATGATAGATCATCTCGTGTAAAGCACCCTTGAGCCTAATCCATATGATAATGGCACATGGCTTCTGCTAAGAAGTTTAAATGGTTGTCCAGGATTAAACGTCTGTCCCCAATTAATGTGGTGCTTCTGACTTGTGAATTCACTAATGTGTTTAAATTAGTCACAATGTCTCCTTTCCCGAGTTTCATGACCACTGCTAGCTTGTTGAGATGCAGCAGCTGTGATAATATAATGTCAACCGGTCTCATGATCATAAGCACTTCTAGCTTTGCCCTCTTGACGAGATATCATATGTGACATGACTTCCCATTTGGTGGCAAATAGAATCACTCATGCTTTCAATGCTCTAACCTACATGTATGGACAAAACTAACAGCTGTTTGTGTACATGTGCTGTCCCATGTATGCCCAGAAATATTGGTTTTGAGAAAGAAGAAAAGTGGGAAAAACTTTATTTTACATTGGGATTACAGGACCTTTGACTCAAAGACAAGGAGTAAATTAGGGCGCAGAACTGAAATACACTATCACACTAGGTACGGGGAAATACAAAGTGAGAGGTGAAAGGGAAGGGAAGGGACCCCTGTGTCTAGGGAAGGGAAAGATGGTGACCTCTGACTAAATCTACAGCTGGTTCCTGGGGTCCCTCACCACCCTTGATAGGTTCCACACCTATTCACCGAGCCAGATACCTGACCTTAAATATCCCTAGTACTTGACCTTACATAGGAAACGGGTCGGATGAGCGCTTCGTCAACCACACTAAATGCTAAAGGAAGACACAAGGGGGACACATGGGGGAAAAAGCATGAACTACTTATCCACAGAAGACACTGACAGGAGTTCAGCAAGCTTCAGTGACGATACTACAGATGAGTACAAGCCACCTGCCTACAACCAGCGCTAGAGTGAACTGAATAATATCACCAGCACCAGTCCAGGGAAGAATGGAGTATTTAAGCACCAAGAGAATACTGATAATCAGCAGCTGGATGGAAGACAAGCTCCTGCTGGGTCCAAAAGGGGGAAGAGATAAAATCCAGCAGGAAAGCTACCTATTATATTGAATGCTGACAGCAGGGCCAATGGAAAGTCAGGGAACATTTTGTGCAGCCAAATGCTGTGACCTTCTGTAGCCAGAAACCAGATCACTGTCTGTCACTTGTGACACACCCGTGACACACCCATGGCATACACATAGCACATCACCAATGGAACTGTACATTTAGCATCACATTAAACTATTGATAGCCGCTGCTGCTTCAGGTTATGAAGAAGTGGCACGGGACAGGAAAACTGGAATCAGGCAGTCACAGGGAAATGTAGTTAATGTTATATACATATATTCTGAAAGTGCAGTCACAAGGTATTGCTCAACAACCCCTTTTAAAAAAGTTGTTATACAAATCAAGAAATCACGGTTGGATTGATTTCTAAACACCCTGAAAGGCTGCAACCATATAACTGTGTAAAAATGACTGTCATAATTATAAAGAAGAAAATGACAATCCGGAGGTTTATTTGGCTGCCCATGTGGACATGTTTCTGCCATTCTGAGACACACGTGGCCTTTGTTACCTAGAAGGTATATGACAAATCACAAAAAAGGTATCAGTGCACCCCCGAAAATCTACTTTATTTGACTTGAAATATAATTGCTTAACTAGCCTCAATTGTCTGATAATCTCTAAATAGTGAGATGAAGCAAGTTGGTCATGATCCACTAATAAATTGGAGACATGCTTAACTGCTAGAAAGAATAGTAATTTAATGATAAATTATAAACAGGCTAAATTAAAATGTCTTAATCAGAACGAACATCAGCCTCACATTTATACAGCGATTTACCAGCTAACATTGCTATCATGGGAGTTTTACATTTTAAGAACATTTAACAGCGTATTAAACTCTTATCAACGTAACCAATGTTATTTGTTTCATCATGACCCGTTTCAACCTTGATAATGTTCCCTATTTTCCTATTATTTTCCTGTTAACTGATGATAAATGGCTACAATCAACAGCCCCTTAATAATGAAAAAGCTTATTGAGTTATGTAATAAAGAACTAACAGTTTTTATGTCATGTAAACTATACAGCAAACTGTTAACCCAGCACCTTAAAGCAAATGCTGCTATTCAGACTGAAGTTAATTTTTAAGTATTTATCCACTCTTGAACACTGTCTTGTTATTTCATTTAGTATCCTAAGTTTGGAATATAGTAAATAACAAAAGTGTCAGCAATAGTGATGAATACGCATGCTCGGCACTGCTCGCTAGTTTCAGCAAGCCTGTTGCTGCTTCACCGAAGAATTATTGCTTACAGCTTAGACTGATGTGGAAAATTTGCTCTGAGATGACAATTTGTAGATGAAGGAGGAGGGCTGCAGGAACTGGTGTAATAGATTGAGGAAACCCTGATGGATCTAGGGCCTGCAATCCTATGCATCAGTATCATGTGTGCCTCCCCAGGGTCCGAATTGGTCCTGACCTCCACAAGACCCAGTGTGCCATCAGTGAAATGTAGCGTCCCTGACCACAGGCACTTGTCCACATGTCAGTGGTTAAGTGGACCTTCCCAATAACTGCATTTGTCAGGACATGGGTAATCTTATGGGAAATGTGCTGGAGTAAGACAGAGATGGCACACTGTGAAAAATAGTGGTGGCTGTGGACAGAGTTATGGCCCTCTAATAATTATGAGTAAAGGTCGCCTGATGGCCCTCCAAATTTTATGAGTGAGGGCTGCCTGATGGCCCTTTAAAATTTATGAGTATGGGTTGCCTGATTGCCTTTCAAAATTTATGAGTAAGGGCTGCTTGACGTCCCTCCAAAATTTATGGGTAAGAACCGCCTGATAGCCCTCTAATAACCATGAGCATGGGCCACATAATAATCCTGTTGACATGGTGTAGGGGGAGGAGGAGGACAAGAATAAGAAGAACCATGAACTCTATACCCTTTTTTGGGTGGGAAGGGGTGCATGGGAAAACACCAAAAAAGGGACATTTGATTTGGCTTTATGTTCCACTGCTGTCATCCAAAGGGGTTAAGAAGTCTAGCCCAATCCAGGCATTGCTCATTTTGAGAATAATCAGCCTGTCAGCATTTTCAGTTGAGAAGCAGATAAGAAAATCAGTTATTGTGCCCCCAGCGGCATTAAAAACCCACAGAATCAAGTTAAGCAGGGAGGGAGCAGTGACTATGCCCTGAGAGCCTCAGATTTGGTTCATTTCTGTGGACGATACAGTATATGAGCGAGGGCACATGATGACCCTGTAGGTATGTTGGAGGATGAGGACATGAACAAGAAGAAACCATGAACTGCATACCCCTTTTTAATAATTTTGCTTTACGTTCTGTTGCTGTATCTGGTAACAAGGTTATTAAGTCCTTGTTCACATGTTGGATTTTTGCTGTTCCTTTTTTTACAGCGTTTTTAATTTGTTTTATGCAACTTAAAAGCTGTCTTTTACAGTACCAGCAAAATGCACACAATTGTTTTTTTTTGTGTGACTGAAATGGAAAACTGCTGCGTTTTTAAAACAACACTAAGTGTGAACATAACCTAAGTGGTGGAGCAGGCTTGTTTTTTCCTCTTTGTTAATTTGCCTTATACGCAAGTCATAATACAGGAAAGAATATTTTATAACATTTTTTTCTGTACAATCCATTTTATCTTTGGTTTTGTATGTTTTACTGTAAATCTATAAAAGCGGTGTAATAGTCTAACAACATTGCTCCCAGCAGCGACCTGGGAGACAGACATGCACCCAAGCATGTTGTTCTCATTCCATTTGAGCACTGTTTCCATTGATTTCAGTGATTTTCCAACCCCTTCAGGCCTCCTCAAGCAGTGGCTCTTGACTGACAAGTCAACATTTTAAAGGGAACGTGTCAGGTCCTCCATGCCCTCCAGCCTAGCAGCATTGTAACCTGTATAACCAAATTCCCTGCGTAGTCAGCCCTGTAGAACGCTATTCACTAATATGAATATTTTAAAAAATGACTAATAAATCTCCCTGTCCCTATGCTAATAAGGTCTTTGACTAATCACGAGGGCATTAGTTCCTCTGACTAGTTGGCCCTCTTTTCCTGTTATCATGTCCCTGTTGGAGTGATAACATAATTTCCACAAGCCGACGTCACTGCCAACTCCTGGAAATGTTGCTCATGCACGCAGCTCATTTCAACCACATCAGTGTGGCTTTGAAGCCAGGTGTATGTGTCCTGTACTTGACCGGAAGTTCAGAAGACGGTTCACGTGCATATACTATAATACTACTATATACTATACTGACTGGCTCCAAATTCATTCTTTAGGCCTCTTTTACACGTCAGTGAAAAACACAGACGTTTTTCACTGACGTGTTAAAAACGCATATGTCCCTCCATGTGCCGTGATTTATGACACACGTAGATTGCCCATGTGCAATCTGTGATCCATACTCCGTGATACGTGATAGCACATGGACATATACTCACCTGTCCCTGCTCCTACTGCCGTGGTGCTGAACTCTTCGATTCTACTCTGTTTGCGCCCCCGCTGCAGCTACTTCCAGGTCGGCTGTGGCTGCATACATGAATATGCAGGAGAATAAGCAGCTGGCTCTGAAGCAACCAGCTGAGGCCGGAGACAAGCAAGTGGAGAAGGTGAGTTAAAAATGCTTTTTATTTTCAATATCCGTGTTTTTCTGGTACGTGTTTCACAGATCACACCATAGTGTGGTCCGTGGGACATCAACGATGCCAGAAAAAAATGGACATGTCTCCGTGCGGAAATCACAGACACGCGTGTACAGCAGATGGAGACACGGTCAGTGATAAATCACTGATGTGTGCACGGACCCATTGATTTTAATGGATCTGCATATGTCCGTGATTCTGGTACGTATAAAAACTAGCACATACGTACCAGAATCACTGACGTGTGAAACAGGTCTTAGAAGGACAACAACTCCAAACTTAGACTTAAGCGGGCTTTACACGCAACAACATCGCTAACGAGATGTCATTGGGGTCACGAAATTCGTGACGCACATCCGGCCTCGTTAGCGACGTCGTTGCGTGTGAAACGAATGATCAAAATTACTCACCTAATTGTTGATCGTTGTCCGGTCGTTCTAATCCTGATTATCGTTGCTGTTGCAGGACGCAGATTGTTCCTCGTTCCTGTGGCAGCACACATCGCTATGTGTGACACCGCAGGAACGAGGAACATCATCGTACCTGCGGCCGCCGGCAATGAGGAAGGAAGGATGTGGGCGGGATGTTCGGCCCGCTCATCTCCGCTCCTCTGCTTCTATTGGACGGCCACTTAGTGACGCCGCTGTGACGCCACAATAACCGATAGCGATTTGCCTGTGATGCACAACCGATGTCGCTGTGTGTAAAGCCCGCTTTAGTCATTAAGAACTATCTTTAACGTAAAAAAGAACAAAGGGTTCAACTTGTCACATTAATTATTGATTTGACTTTGATTTCTCTTTGGTTTACTCACTTTGCATTTTGTTGAAATGGTTGAAAAAAATAAACTATACACACTTCTATTTTTGAAAGTATTCTTACTTTGCAGCATTCATATCATTTTTGAACAGTACTGTGGCTACAGGATCCAGCAAAATTTGGAAAGAACACCTCAGCCTTTATGACATTCATTTAAAGGGGTTGTTCAGACTGTGGGGTCAGGATGAATTTTTATTCTGCAATTATCATAATAGCGCATAAAAAAAAAACCAAACAATTTTGCCATGAGTTTACAAACACTACAGCAACCTGACAACACTGTTTGTGTAAAACCCTAAAGGCCGCTTTACACGCAACGACATCGCTAACAAGATGTCGTTGGGGTCACGTAATTCGTGACGCACATCTGGCCTCGTTAGCGACGTCGTTGTGTGTGACACCTACGAGCATCCGCTAATGAAGCAAAATACTCACCAAATCGTTGATTGTTGACACGCCTTCCATTTCGAAAAAATATTTTTGCTGATTTTGGGCGCAAATTGTTCATCATTCCTGAGGCAGCACACATTGCTACATGTGATAACCCGGGAATGACGAACAACACCATACCTGTGTCCTCCGGCAACAAGGTGGGCGTGACTTTCATGCGGCTGCTCTCTACCCCTCCGCTTCTATTGGGCGCCTGCCGTGTGACGTCGCTGTGACACTGCACGAACCGCCCCCTTAGGAAAGAGGCTGTTCTCTGGCCACAGTGACGTCATTAGGAAGGTAAATATGTGTGACGGGTACTAGCGATTTTGTCCGCCACGGGCAGCGATTTGCCCCTGACGCACAAACGACGGGGGCGGGGGCGGACGCTAGCGACATCGCTAGCGATGTCGCAGTGTTTAAAGCCCCCTTTAGTGTGCGTGCCCACAATCAGTGTTTGCTGCTTTTTGGATGTAGCTATTTTTTGTTGTGTCTAAAACCCTGCGTTGTACAGTACAAGCACAGTGGATGGGATTTCTAGATCATGGTTATGAGCAGCTGCGGTCTCCTGCATTCTCCTGCGAAGGAGACTTGTGGCCAAGACCCGCTGCGTCCAGAATGTTGTGAGTCCTAATCGTGGGCACATACCCTTAGGGTAGGAATACATTTACTGAACAAGGTATGGTAAAATAGAGACCAAATCCCCAAATTAATTATTATTTTAGTGATAGACAAACTAACAAGAAGGTCCTAATGAATTCTGCACAATAACTAGTCTTGTTACTTTACGTGGCACTTCACAAAGATGAACTACATAATAAAAGGTTGACTAAACTCATGTCTTTCATTGTGTATTATTTTTAACCTTTCTTTTATAAGGGATGATTATTCCCAGTTATACTATGCACACCATAAAGAACACCTGTCACTTGTAAGTTAACTAATCATATATAACTAATGAGTGTATAATGCTTCTTCAAAGCTGGGTGGGCTGCTAATATTAGGGTACATAAAATTCCAGCCTCGTCATGGCCTGCATTTATAGTCTGCAGCATGTCATCCTTTTAGGCTCTTGTTCATAGCTATAGATTTATCAGAGATGGTCGGATTCTAGTAAATAGCTCTCAGCTGTCAGAAAAGTTTCAGCACTTGCCAAGATGTGGAAAGTCAACTCTGAGACATAGTTGCCTGGAAACAATCGAGGTAAAAGTAAAAGGTAGTGGCTGGGACATGATGTACTGTTGAATCTATAAAATCCCGGCGTCTTCACAGATAGACATAATGTTGAAGCAATGTATGCCACACTCAGGTCACAGACTATTGATAAATTTCTCAACTATTTACTCGTGTTCCTATTGTGTATACTAAAGATGAGCAAATCTTTTGAAATTCTATTTTGTCAGCGTCAGCATTTTTTAATTTTTTATCCATTCCCCACGAGTCGCAAATACTGCCATGCCTCCAATTGCCCTGAAAAGACGTGTATGACATTAAGAGGTGACATTTTAGTAATGTTAAAATAACCTCAAAATTTAAAGTACATCTATGGGTAAATGGATGGTAACTGGCAGAAACAAGCAGCCTACTAAATAACACTAATCTCATTTGCTATGATATAGCAAAAACCATGTGTTTTCTGGCCTTTTCTCACTATCTATATTACTAAACTATGAGCTCTAATGTCCTCTCTATATCCTAGTTCAGCACTAAATGGCTGCTGCTGTGGCGCCCCTGAGGCTTCAGGCGCCACAGGGTATTACACCTCTTTTAAGGGGTAATATCCATCCTGGGTTAGGAGGGGGTTAACTGCCGGTGCCTTCACAAAATCACACACATAAAACAATAAGGTGCTTTCCCACAGAGGGGTGGACTAGGGCAGACAGGGAGGTTAACCATCATAAAGCATGTGACTACCCCAAAGGCTAGGACAACCACTGGGGACGGGCACCACTTGGGGTAAGATGTAGGCGCAACCATCCCACTAGAACAGACTTTCCCAGGCAACAGGCGTTGAGTGTTTCTCTATTTTCGTGGGGCCCATGGTTTGGATCTGGAGGCTCAGCCAGGATTCCGGATAGCAAATAGGGTGACACTTCATTAGAAAGACTTCCACGGGTACCGGCGGTGACCACCAACTATCCGGGATCAGCTGGAGCCCATCGTGGCAGAGACCGGTACTCTGGGGCAGTGCCTGAACTACCAGTGAGTAAAAGACCTGGAACCGCAGCCCCTGTCTCTGCCTCTCCTTTGCTGGTGCCGTCGCCCAGTGCTGCGGCTCCAATGGGGACTGCCACCGCCCCCAGTCGGTCCTCTTTCATCATCCCCAGGGTAACCCCGCTTCGCCTGTGGGGAGCGATACCATCCCGGCTGCGACCTTCACCATCAGCCCCAGAGAGCAGCACCTGCAGCGGCGGCCCATCTCTGGCCGCGGACCACAGCTGGCGTAACGATCTAAAAAGACTTTCCTCACCGTCACTACGCCTATGCTCCATCCTTCCTCCTGTCCACTGCCTTCCCTCCCTCCTGTACGCCTCGGGGTCACGAAACCGGGCAAGACCAGTCAGTGACGTCACAGAGGATCTATAACCCCCTCCCCGGCGACAAGTCTGGTTTAACCCCCTCGACCCCAGGGATTACATTTAGCGTCACGAACAGGATATTCGTGCCCGCAACAATCAAGTACTGTGCGCCTATTGAACTTTCTGTTTATGGACTGTGTGTGGCGTATTAACAAAATCATTAGACGCCATTAACTGCAAAGAGCAGGAATAGAGGGGGCGTGCCGTCATGGGCGGATCACACAGAAAAGGGCACGAACAAGAGTTCCGCTGCAGAGCCACTCAGAGAGCAAATACCACAAGTGATATGTCCGCTGAGGAGGAACGCAAGAAAAGGGTCTTTCTGCTGAGAACAACAAGTACACTTTACCATTCAACGAAGGATAAAGAGGGGCCGTGCCATGGAATGCGGTACCCCTAAAAGCGCGTGAAAAGAAGCCCTGTTACCAGAGGTGGAGTCCACCACCCTGGATGACCAAACCGAGATGGCTGGACAGGGTATGATGAATACCGAAAATTACCAAATTGTTCCAGCCCCCGACACCTCAGCACTAGGAGAGTTAGACTCACATCTAGCACTCCAGAGGCAGCATGGATACCGAGTGCTGGCGGGAACGGACTCCATGCTTTGTATCAAACGCATTTTTTTGCCTGAAGTCCTGCTACCGGAGCGTGATGAGGAATTCACCCGGGATAGTGAGCCTGCTTCTGATACAGTTGATCTCCTAAAACTGGTTTGCCATTGTTGTAGCAGGCCAGGGCATTTTACAAGGGACTGTCCCATGAGTGCCCAGAACCAGGGGGTCAGGACCGGTTTCCTCGTCCAGCCATCACCAGAAGCAGCAGTAAAGAAAGAGTGATAGTAAATGTTTTCCTGTATAAAAGTTAAAGTTAAGGTTGATTTACTATGCTGCACTTTGAAAAATTGATATGACTTGTTGACCTGTTTGAAAAAGTTTAAATGTTTGAAATGCTTTATTTGCTGTGTCTCCCTAAAAGGGAAGAAATGTTGTTTAGTTAATTCCATAACAAAATGCGGTGATCCCTGTATATTGGGAATATGGCACCCCTGAGGCTTCAGGCACCACAGGGTATTACACCTCTTTTAAAGGGTAATATCCATCCTGGGTTAGGAGGGGGTTAACTGCCGATGCCTTCACAAAACCACACACATAAAACAATAAGGCGCTTTCCCACAGAGGGGTGGACTAGGGCAGACAGGGAGGTTAGCCATCATGAATCATGGGACTTCCCAGTCACTAGGAGAACCACTGGGGGCAGGCACCATTTGGGGTAAGAAGTAGGCACAACCATCTCACTAGAGCAGACATTCCCGGGCTCAGCTTCGGATAACATCTAGCACTGGCAACAGGAGTCGAGTGTTTCTCTTTCTTCGTGGGGCCCGTGGCATGTAGCTGGAGGCTCAGCCCGGGTTCCGGATAGCAAATGGGTGACACTTCATTAGAAAGACTTTCCCGGCACCGGCGGTGACTGCAGACTATCTGGGAATGGCTGGAGCCCATCGTGGCAGAGACCGGTATTATGGGGCAACGCCTGAACTACCAGTGAGTAAAAGACCTGGAATCGCAGCCCCTGTCTCTGCCTCTCCTTTTCCGGCACCATCGTCCAGTGCTGCGGTGTCAACGGGGACTACCACCACCCCCGTCCGTCCTCCATCATCCTCCCCGCGGTAAACCCGCTCCGCCTGTGGGGAGCGACACCAAACCCGGCTGCGACCTTCACCATCAACCCTGGAGAGCAGCACCCACAGGTGCGGCCCATCTCTGGCTGCGGACCACAGGTGTCGTCACAATCTATACCCCCATCCCCATCCTCCATCCTTCCTCCCGTCCACCATCTTCCCTCCCTCCTGTATGCTTCAGGGTCACGAAACTGGGTCAGGCCAGCCCGTGACGACGCAAAGAATCTGCAACCCCGGCCCGGCGATGAGTCAGGTTTAACCCCGTTGACCGCAGGGTGTTACACTGCATTCCCTGCTTTTGCTTTTACACAGGCACTGATAGTTCTTACTGATAAGCTGTGCTAAACCATGAGATGTGATAGTTGAAATGCATTATGAGGAAGTCCAATCAACCATACAAGTCATGTGAGCCTTTCTTGACAAATTCAGCTTTTTGCAAAGTGTAAAATGGCAGATATTTTTGTTGATTCACATGAAGCAAATTCCTAAAAATGTAACCACGAGCAGTTCTGGGTGCATATTTTAATCCCTACTTAAAGGTCCAGTCACACTAAGCAACTTATCAGCGATCCCAACAACGATAGGGATCGCTGGTAAGTTGCTAGGAGGTTGCTGGTGAGATGTCACACTGCGACACTCCAGCGATCCCACCAGCAACCTGACCTGGCAGGGATCGCTGGAGCGTCGCTACACGAGTTGCTGGTGAGCTCACCAGCAACCAGTGACCAGCCCCCAGCGCCGCGTGGAAGATGCTGCGCTTGGTAACTAAGGTAAATATCGGGTAACCAACCCGATATTTACCTTGGTTACCAGCGCACGGAGCTACACGTGCAGAGAACAGGGAGCAGCGCACACTGAGCGCTGGCTCCCTGCTCTCCTAGTTACAGCACACATCGGGTTAATTACCCGATGTGTACTGCAGCTAAATGTGCACAGAGCAGGGAGCAGCGCACACTGCTTAGCGCTGGCTCCCTGCTCTCCTAGCTACAGCACACATCGGGTTAATTAACCCGATGTGTCCTGTAGCTACATGTGCACAGAGCAGGAGCCGGCACTGACAGTGAGAGCGGCGGAGGCTGGTAACGAAGGTAAATATCGGGTAACCAAGGACAGGGCTTCTTGGTTACCCGATGTTTACTGTGGTTACCAGCCTCCGCAGAAGCCGGCTCCTGCTGCCTGCACATTTAATTGTTGCTGTCTCGCTGTCACACACAGCGATCTGTGCTTCACAGCGGGACAGCAACAACTAAAAAATGGCCCAGGACATTCAGCAACAACCAACGACCTCACAGCAGGGGCCAAGTTGTTGCTGGATGTCACACACAGCAACATCGCTAGCAATGTCACAAAAGTTGTTCGTTAGCAGCGATGTTGCTAGCGATGTTGCTTAGTGTGACGGGGCCTTAACTGTCCCAGCATCTGAGGGTGTGCTAACATGCTAAGTGGGCGGAATGAGTGCATGAACTAACCCCCTTGCGACTAGTCACTGGCCTCATTAGCATATCATAAAGGATCTTTAGAAATACTTTTTCTAAAGATCTCTTTATCTATGCTAATGTATACAGGGATGGTTAGGCAGGGATTAGAAATATGCACCCAGAACTGCTTGTGTTCTGGGTGCACAGTTCTGTCAGGTTCCCTTTAATTTATGTGGAGCTGTTGAGCAATCACTTCGATCTTGATATGACCATGTAAGCAGGAGAAGCAAGGACCATCTCTTAGTCCATTAATGCTGCATCTATTTACATATGTTTGTCTGACAGCATTAAAATCTGTATTAAAGGTTTTGGACAACTGATGGATAACATGATTTTTAAATTTCGAAGTATTTACCTTTAATTAATAAAACTGCATTGATTTTAAGTTGGCAATCTTTATTCCGTCATTCATTTTTAAACTCTCTGATAGGCATTTTGCAACTCGAGAAAAGTTTCAGATTTTCCTCTCTTGGGAGGGTATCTGAGTTCTGAGTATATTAATGGTACTGCTGTCTTCATTACTTCATATATGTGCATAGCTTCTAGAGTTTCTACCACTCACATCATGTTATTTCCTCTTTCTGCAGCCTCTTTATTCTACCCTCCCTGACACTGTAGATTCTTTCACCTTTATCCAGGCTATGGAGCAGGGTTGCTAACTATCCAAAAATTCCAAGACAGTCTGCAAAAATAGAGTGTCTTTGATTTTTTTTGAAGCTGAAGAAACTTATACAGAAAAGTTTGACTGTAATTATTACTATTTTACAATTCACAGTGAATGCAGCTGATGTTATATCAGAATCATGGCTGAATACATGAATCACGTCTAACCATAATGATTTCTTATGATTCTCCAATATTTTACAACAAAAAATTCTAAGAGAACAGAGCTAATATGTACATGTGACGCCAGCCCCGACACGCACGTTTCGGCCTCACCTTCATCAAGACCCCTGACTATGGTGACGCCACCAAAACGTGCGCGTCGGGGCTGGCGTCACATATACATGCAGGTTCCACTCTGCTCAGGTAAACACCTTTGTCTATGTGTACATTTAGGATGATTTTTGTATATCTGTTTCTACTGTGAACAGCACATGCTGCAGTTTAAATACCCTTGCTATATTTTTATTATGGTTCTTTCTCTCAACCATGTATGATCTCTCACTATATTAGCTCTGTTCACATGAGCAGCAAGCAAAAAAAAACATAGTTGCTGCATATACCAGTACATGCATTTGTAGCAATCACTACAATAGTACATACATACAGAGGATATGGTGTGCCTTGGATCATGTGCCGTTCCCTTTCTTCTCCAAACGTTTTTCTTCCCATCATTCTGGTACAGGTTGATCTTTGTCTCATCTGTCCATAGAATACTTTTACAGAACTGAGCTGGCTTCATGAGGTGTTTTTCAGCAAATTTAACTCTGGCCTGTCTATTTTTGGAATTGATGAATGGTTTGCATCTAGATGTGAACCCTTTGTATTTACTTTCATGGAGTCTTCTCTTTACTGTTGACTTAGAGACAGATACACCTACTTCACTGAGAGTGTTCTGGACTTCAGTTGATGTTGTGAACGGGTTCTTCTTCACCAAAGAAAGTATGCAGCGATCATCCACCACTGTTGTCATCCGTGGACGCCCAGGCCTTTTTGAGTTCCCAAGCTCACCAGTCAATTCCTTTTTTCTCAGAATGTACCCGACTGTTGATTTTGCTACTCCAAGCATGTCTGCTATCTCGCTGATGGATTTTTTCTTTTTTTTCAGCCTCAGGATGTTCTGCTTCACCTCAATTGAGAGTTCCTTAGACCGCATGTTGTCTGGTCACAGCAACAGCTTCCAAATGCAAAACCACATACCTGTAATCAACCCCAGACCTTTTAACTACTTCATTGATTACAGGTTAACGAGGGAGACGCCTTCAGAGTTAATTGCAGCCCTTAGAGTCCCTTGTCCAATTACTTTTGGTCCCTTTAAAAAAATTTAAAAAGAGGAGGCTATGTATTAGAGAGCTATGATTCCTAAACCCTTTCTCCGATTTGGATGTGAAAACTCTCATATTGCAGCTGGGAGTGTGCACTTTCAGCCCATATTATATATATAATTGTATTTCTGAACATGTTTTTGTAAACAGTTAAAATAACAAAACTTGTGTCACTGTCCAAATATTTCTGGACCTAACTGTATATATATATATATATATTGTGAGACTGTGACCGGGGTTATCTATGACGGCCGGTATGTCTCGCCCCGGTTGTGCTCACTCCATGATAGAAAGTAAATCCACTATAGGGTTAATGCTGTTTCCCTACAGGCTGAAGGAAGGGTTAAATAGAATCAGGAACAAGGGCAGGTGTGCCGGGGGTGAGGGAGTGAACAGAACTCCCTGAGTTTTCTGCTGGAGAGGCACATGTATTGTGTTATGGACTTTTGTTTGGACATTAAAACCGTGTGCTGTGAACCTTAATGCCTGGATCCCGTGTCTTCTGCTGCGCAGCCGACCGTGCTATCTCACGTATGGTGGAGAATCGGCGGGCATGACAGCCGGTGAGGTGTAGCATCCATCCCTGGTGACCCAGCTGCGCATGTCCTGGATTCGAGCGGCTATACTACAGCCCAAACCCGGCGACGCCATGGAGGACATACTAAAGCATTTGGCTCAGGCTAATGCACAGCAGCAACAGACCAATGCACACCTGCTCCAATCCTTGCAAGTGCAGGAAAAAAAACTCCAAGAACAGATGGATCAGGCCAATGCACGTCAGCAGCAAGCCTTGCAATTGCAGGAAAAAAGGCACCAAGAACAGATGGTTCTCCTGGCCAAGTCGATCCGTGCCGGACCGGCAGCAACAAACCCGGGACCGGGTGACGACGGCAGCGTCCGGAAAGCGGTGAGACAAGCGTTGCAAAAGATGACCCCGGGTGATGATGTGGAAGCGTTCCTGGCGGTGTTTGAGCGGGTGGCCGAGCGGGAAAAGCTGCAGACCCCGCAGTGGGCTGAGGTATTGTCGCCCTATCTGACGGGGGAACCCCAAAAAGCGTACCTGGACCTCTGTACCGAGGACGCCATTAACTATGTGACCCTGAAAGCCGAAATACTGGCTCGGTTGGGGGTGAATACCTATGTACGGGCTCAGCGGGTAAATCAGTGGTTCTATGAGGAAGCCAAACCCGTACGCTCCCAGGCCTATGACTTGTTGCATCTTGTAAAAAAGTGGTTGCAGCCTGACACTCTGAGCCCGGCGCAAATGGTGGAAAGGGTAGTAGTGGATCGTTTTGTGCGCACTTTACCCGTCACCGTTCAACGGTGGGTCGGACAGGGTGACACGAGTACCCTGGACCAATTAGTGTCCCTGGTAGAGCGGCATGTGGCTACGCAGGACTTGATACGGGACACTGAGACTTTGCGTACCGCCCGTCGTTCCGGCCCCTCCAAACCTAGGGCCAAGGAGCCACTGCTGACAACGGTGCAGGAGTCCCCTACCGTCCCGTCTGAGGCCGCGGCCGCCATTCCTGAGGTCCGGAAGGTTCTGTACCCAAAACGACAACCCGTCAAGGGGGTTTCCGTCCCCATTAGATGTTGGCGGTGCCAGCGGGTGGGACATATGGAAGCCCAGTGTCCACTCACCACGGAGCCCATGGATTGTGGGGTTACCCGGCGGGGTTCAATGTATGCTCAGGTGGTGTGTACCGCTGACCTGGTCTCCCCAGAGACGGAGCCCCACTTGTGCCAAATACAGGTGAATGGATGTCCGGTTACAGGATTGTTGGATTCCGGAAGCTTAGTGACCCTTGTGCGATCCACCTTGAGGGCTAAAGTAAAGGCCACAGGACGCACCGTGGGGGTGGTTTGCATACATGGGGACCGCCGCGACTATCCCACGGGGATTGTCACCATCACAGCACCTTGCGGTCAGGTGCAACATGAGGTGGGACTTCTTAACACTCTTCCTTATGACGTGATCCTAGGAAGGGATCTGCCCTATTTTTGGACTTTATGGAGGGGACCCCCTAAGTCCCCTCAGATATTGGTTGGTCCGGGACCTGAGCCCTACAATCCTGAATCCAGGACACCTGCCGTAGGGGTCACCATGATAGGGACAGAGTGTGAACCCGGTAGGTCGCCCCTAGAGGTATTGGCAGGAGAGGCTGAGACGGTCGAGCCCATCCCGGAGTTGGAGGCGTCCCCGGATACGTTTGGGACAGCCCAACTCCAGGACCCTACGTTGATACATGCCCGGAGTCGGGTGACAGTAGTTGACGGGGTGGCACAGCTGCCCGGTGCCCAGGTAAGGTACCCCCATTTTGCTCTTAAGCAGGATTTACTCTACCGGGTAGATGAAATACGGGGCGTGGGGGTAGAACAGTTGGTGGTGCCCCAGCCGCATCGCCGGCGGGTCCTCGACTTGGCTCATAAACACCTGATGAGTGGCCACCTAGGGGTCAAGAAAACGCAGGAGCGAATATTGCAAAGGTTCTATTGGCCCGGGGTCTTTGGGGAGGTAAAACGGTTCGGCGAAACCTGCCCGGAGTGTCAGATTACCGCACCCCTGACCCATTTTCGCAGTCCGTTGGTACCGTTACCCATTATAGAAGTCCCTTTTGAACGGATAGGGATGGATCTGGTGGGGCCCCTCGTAAAGTCCGCTCGAGGGCACCAACACATCCTAGTGATCGTTGACTATGCCACCCGGTATCCCGAGGCGATACCTCTCAGACATACTGCAGCAAAGCTTATAGCTCGGGAGTTGTTTGCTGTGTTCTGCCGGGTGGGGTTGCCCAAGGAGATCCTTACGGATCAGGGGACCCCATTCATGTCTAAAGTGACCAAAGAGCTATGCCGGCTACTCCAGATCAAGCAGTTGCGTACGTCTGTGTATCATCCTCAAACGGACGGTTTAGTCGAGCGTTTCAATAAAACCCTGAAAACCATGCTAAGAAGGGTGATCTCAAAAGACGGGAAAGACTGGGATATGATGCTTCCCTATTTGATGTTTGCCATACGAGAGGTGCCACAGGCATCCACGGGGTTTTCGCCTTTTGAATTGTTATACGGGCGACATCCCCGGGGATTGTTGGACCTGGCAAAGGAAACATGGGAACAAGAGCCCACCCCCCATAAAAGTGTGATCGAACACATTTTAGGTATGCAGAACCGCATAAGCGCGGTCATGCCAATTGTGAAGGAGCATTTACAGGAGGCTCAGGCCGCGCAAAGCGGCCGCTACAATAGACAAGCCACCGTGCGGACCTTTAAACCCGGGGATCGGGTGTTGGTATTGATCCCCACGGCGGAGAGCAAATTCCTGGCTCAGTGGCAAGGCCCCTACGAGATAAAGGAAAGAGTAGGGGTGGTTAACTATAAAGTATTGCAGCCCGGTAGGCGGAAACCTGAACAAATATACCATGTCAACCTATTAAAACCTTGGCAGGAACGGGAAAGCCTGATGGCTGTTGTTTCCCCACCTCCCTCCTCTTCGGGTCGTTCACATCCGGCTCCAGCGACCTCCGGAGAGGACGAACCGGAAGTAAGGATTGGAGAAGCCCTCACCAAGCAACAGAGGCGAGAGGCCAGACGGTTGGTTCAGCAGAACCCCGATGTCTTCTCCGAGCTGCCCGGTAGGACCAGTCTGATACGACATGATATTGTCACCGAGCCCCACCTGAAGGTACGCCTGAAGTCATACCGGGTACCGGAGGCTCGACGACAAGCCATATCGGAGGAAGTAAAGACAATGTTACGCCTGGGGGTCATCGAAAAATCCCGGAGTGAATGGGCTAGTCCGATTGTCCTAATACCAAAACCCGATGGCTCCTTAAGGGTCTGCAATGACTTTAGGAGATTGAACGAAATATCCAAGTTCGATCTCTACCCCATGCCCCGGGTGGATGAGCTGATTGATAGGCTGGGACAGGCGCGATATTTTACCACGCTCGACCTGACCAAAGGGTACTGGCAGGTGACACTAACGGAGTCCGCCAAGGAGAAAACCGCTTTTGTTACGCCGGAGGGTCTCTTCCACTATGTTGTCTTGCCTTTTGGGTTACATGGCGCTCCGGCCACGTTCCAGAGGTTGATGGACTTGGTGCTGGAACCCCACCAGGCGTATGCATCAGCGTACCTGGATGACATCATTATTTACAGCTCCGATTGGCAGACCCACTTGGAACAGGTACAAGCGGTGGTGGACGCGCTTCGAACAGCCGGATTGACAGCCAATCCCAAGAAATGTGCATTGGGACTCACGGAAGCCCGCTACTTGGGCTACGTGATAGGCCAAGGAGTGATTAAGCCCCAAATTAACAAGGTTGAGGCGATCCAGAAGTGGCCTAGACCCCTGACCACGAAGCAGGTAAGGGCCTTCCTGGGTATCGTGGGGTACTACAGGAGGTTTGTAAAGGATTTTGCGGGACTATCAGCCCCCTTGACGGACCTTCTCAAAGGCAAGAAGTCCGTCATGGTGCGCTGGACTCCGCAGGCCGAGGACTCCTTCCGGGCCCTGAAGGAGGTCTTGTGCGGACAGCCCGTTCTGGTCAACCCTGATTTCCGGAAGGAGTTCATTGTACAGACTGACGCCTCGGAGGTCGGCCTGGGGGCAGTGCTGTCTCAGGTGGTTCAGGGGGAGGAACACCCCGTCACCTTCTTGAGTAGGAAGCTCACCCCTCCCGAGCGGAATTATAGCGTAGTGGAGAAGGAGTGCCTGGCGATCAAGTGGGCCTTGGAGTCCCTACGCTATTACCTGCTGGGACGGCAGTTTCGCTTAGTGACGGATCACTCTCCACTGGTCTGGATGAGGTCCGCCAAGGAACGGAATGCCCGGGTTACCCGGTGGTTCCTTTCTCTGCAGAACTTCCGGTTTACGGTTGAACACCGGGCCGGTAGGTTGCAGGGCAACGCCGATGCCTTGTCCCGCGGCCCGTGTTTGATGGCTGGAGTTCAACCCCGCACGCTTGAACTTAGGGGGGGGGTATGTGAGACTGTGACCGGGGTTATCTATGACGGCCGGTATGTCTCGCCCCGGTTGTGCTCACTCCATGATAGAAAGTAAATCCACTATAGGGTTAATGCTGTTTCCCTACAGGCTGAAGGAAGGGTTAAATAGAATCAGGAACAAGGGCAGGTGTGCCGGGGGTGAGGGAGTGAACAGAACTCCCTGAGTTTTCTGCTGGAGAGGCACATGTATTGTGTTATGGACTTTTGTTTGGACATTAAAACCGTGTGCTGTGAACCTTAATGCCTGGATCCCGTGTCTTCTGCTGCGCAGCCGACCGTGCTACCTCACAATATATATATATATATATATATATATATATATATAGACAGATAGATAGATAAAATATATATATATCGCAGCTTCAGTAACATAGTAAATACAGTAAAATTAAGACAAATTTTAAAAAATATAAAAAATCCCACAAATGTTCAAATCAGCCACCCCCCTTAAAAATAGAACAATACAAAAATAAAAATACCCAGATTTGGTAATGCTGTATTTATTAAAGTGTGATCTATCAAAATAGAAAATAAATAAACCCGGTTGGTAAATGACGTAAAGGGAAAATAAATAAAAAACGCCAGAATTGCGTTTTGTGGTTGCTAAAACATTTCAATAAAATGCAAATAGAGGTGATCAAAACATTGTATCTACCCAACAAATGGTATCAGTAAATATGTCAGCTCAGGCCACAAAAAATAAGCCATCACATAGCCTCATATTCAGAAAAATGAAAACATTACAGGTCACGGAAAATAGTAAAAAAGGCAAAATTTCAAAAAAAGTTCACCTCTTAAATTAAAAAAAAATCTCCACATGTTCGGTATCTGTGTAATTGTATTGACATGGAGAATCATACTGTCAGGTCAGAGTTACCATATAGTGAACATGGTAAATAAAAAGCCCAAAAAACTATTGTGGAATTGCACTTTTTTTGCAATTTCAATACATTTGGAATTGTTTCCCCACTTTCAGTGCATTACATGATAAAACGAGTGATGTCATTCAAAAGTACAATTTATTCCGCAAAAAAACAAGCCTCCATACGACTAAGGGGTGCTTCACACATAGCGAGATCGCTACCGAAATCGCTGCTAAGCAGTGTGCGCGGCTCCCTGCTCTCTGCACATGTAGCTGCAGTACACATCGGGTTAATTAACCCGATGTGTACTGTAGCTAGGAGAGCAAGGAGCCAGCGCTAAGCAGTGTGCGCGGCTCCCTGCTCTCGCGGTTATGATCGCTGCTTCGGCTGCTGTGTTTGACAGCTAAGCAGCGATCATAACAGCGACTTACAAGGTCGCTGTTACGTCACAGAAAATGGTGACGTAACAGCGACCTCGTTGTCGCTGTCGCTTAGTGTGAACCAGCCCTAAGGGGACGCAACAATAAAATAGTTATGGCTCTTGGAAGAAGGGAGGAAAAAGCAAAAGCAGATAAATGAAAATCGCCCGGGGGTGAAGGGGTTAAATGAGCTTTGCCTTATGTTGGGATGTTAATTCTGTCTAATGTGTGTTGCTTTGTACTAATATAATTAAGGCTATAGAGGAAATAAAATCTGAAAATATAACTTTTAACTGAAAATTCAAGTGAAAAGGAAACAAAACATTTTCTGGTCTTCTGTGAGTAATATTGCCAGATTTTCACACCTTTTCTGCCATGATTAGAAGCCACGGAGGCTATGTACATACTGTAACGGAAGGTGATAATTAACAGCAGGGAACAAAGAGGTCAACGTGACAAAGTCTTCACGTGTAAAACCAGATGAGCTAAATACATAATTCTATTTATTATGGTGTCTTGAGAAATACAAATAAAACTTTGTCATATAGGAAGACTATCTGGCCATTTTGTTCAATGTGCGAAGACTTGGATATTACACTGTGGATAAACAATTATACTAATTAATGAAAGCCCTTGACATCAGGAAGAAGGCACAGTATTCTCACTGAACAACACAGGCTTATTCTCAGGGCATATAAGGAGTCCTTCTAACTTTTTGGTTGCCTGAATCAAAAAGTGAAATACTACTCTTGCCCTGCCAAAACTGGCGGTAGGAAGGGTGAATGGGTGGACTATATACAGTATGTACCAACATTCTGGAGGCGATGATCTCGGCCTACCTAACAGATAGTGAAATGCTGTAAATTAGTATTAGGATGGATTCACTCGATGGTATGGCATCCGATGCGAGTGCATCAGACATGATATGCTAATAACCATCTGCTCCCGCTGTGCTGCAAGCATGAGCTGAGTGTCATACAACTGTGATCCAATTCTGCGATCAGATCATAGCTGCGGAAGAGAGGGTGAGAACTGTGGAGGAGAGAGAGGGATTAATATCCCCATCTCCTCCATTGTCAGCTGATGCAATTATCGCACTCAACTCGGATATCATCAAGTGCAGTTTGATGTTTTGTTCGCACCCACAGACTTCTATGGGTGCGAGTGATATGGCTTTCACTGTCAATCGCAGCACGTTGCGACTTTTCTCTCATCCAAAATTTGGATGAGAAAAAAGATGACCATCTGATCTCCCTCATTGAATAACATTGGTTTGTGTGCAATACGAGATTTTCTCGCATTGCACTCATCTGATTCATACGCTCGTGTGAGTGTACCCTTATACTAGGAGCTTTCCAACTCAGTAAACCCTATTGTTCATCATAACTTATTTGTGTAATAGAGACAGCCTTCTTGGCTTGGCTCGCTGTGTTTTGATCATCACATTTTTTTCCCTCCTATAGAATTTTGTCTTAGAGCCAACTCTGAAAAAGAATTCACCACCCCCAACCTGTAGAGGTCATAATATACTCATTTTTTCATTCCATATGTCCATATCATCAATATAGGTACGGTAATACATAATTTAAAAAATTACATCAAAATGTTGAAAAGAGCAGAAGCAAGTACAGTAATTGTTTCCACTGTCAGTTTAAAGGGATTGTCCAGTGAAAACTAATGATAACTTGCTGACTACTGGATGCCCCTCCAATGTGTCTTGCACCAATTGGTGGATCTGGGAATTTTTATCTCTCATTTTTTTCCCATTGGAAAACAGAGCAGGAGGTTGGATTCCCAACTGCCCCTCCATTAATTGTCTATGGGACTACCGCCAGCCTGATGGTGCGGCAATCAAACATGCTCCGTTCCCCACTCTGCTGATCAGTGTGTGTCGTAGCCATCAGGTCCTCACCAATCAACAA
The DNA here is from genome assembly GCF_048569485.1 of Anomaloglossus baeobatrachus. Classification (NCBI taxonomy): domain Eukaryota; kingdom Metazoa; phylum Chordata; class Amphibia; order Anura; family Aromobatidae; genus Anomaloglossus; species Anomaloglossus baeobatrachus. Next base: position 838,055,006 of record NC_134353.1, on the reverse strand, counting down.
GTTACCACCTATCCCCAATAGGGGATGTTTTCAGGGAATAACCCATTTAATTGTAAATTTAGTTATATCTTTACATCACTGGTCTATCAGATATTCTGATAAAAGTAATTAAAATATACCTTGTAAGTCCAATGACACAACAGCGGTATCGTCCTCCAGTCCTTCAATGACTTCACATTTATATCTGCCATAGTCTTCCAGTGTTATGTCAGTGATCACAAGTGAAGCATCATTGTCACTTGCTCCTTGTAGGTAAACCCTTCCCTGATAGCTGCCATATACCCTCTTGTGATGTCCCATTGAAACAAAGACATCCACCTCCTTGAGGTAATCTGAAGTCAGTTTGGTCCACTTGATACGGATTTTGTGAGAAGGTGATCCAGGAGTCACTGAGTCATGTAAAAACTTGCATGGTAATGTTGCATTACCGCCTCGATGGGAAATGACTTTAGTTTGTTCAACCTCCACATAAAGACTGGGTCCATTCTCTGAAAGAAAGTGAAAGACGTTTAGTTAAAAAAATATCCCCGAAATACAATAATCAATAATGTTATGGGCATGTGATTCAGTTATTCCGAGTACGACCTTTTTGTTGAAATCTCATGAGGTTACATCACAGGAGTATTCCATTTTATGTAATATGTATTTCTAGAATATGACATTCATTGTTGACCAACGGGGTTGTGAAAGCTTGGAGTCTTGATGGTCCAGAGAGCAAAAGGGCAGTATCGCTGATGCAGAACTGCACCCAAGATGCAAAAGTGGCAACAGTACCGTGTTCTCACGATCGGTTGGGTACCAGTTAAACCGCCATCCCCAAAAATGTGATATCATATTGTATCATGTGAATATTCCTTTAATGAATATTGTAATAGATGAATAAATCCTTTTTTGTCCAAATATATTTTGTAAACAATACATATTACAGTGTATATATGTTTTTATTTGTTGTCATTATCTTGCAAGTGAATGCACAAACTGCAACAAAGTGACTCTAGTGAAGGGAGTCCTTCCAGACCTACACAACCTTTTGATACTACTGGCATCATGTCTCCCATGGCTGATTGATGATAACAGTAATATGAATACCCATGACTGCAGACTACTGGCTGGCTGCAGCGGTCACATGCTGAATGCTTGTAAGCAAAAATTTAGGGCTTAGTGGCAGCTGTTGGTTGCCATTAACCCATTATTACCTCAATTGCCACCGCACCAGGGCAATCGGGAATAGGGAGGGTAAAGTGCTGGGACTGACGAAGCTAATGGATGCGACAATTTTGAAAGGCTACAGGCTGCTCTTTTTAGGCTGGGGGCTAAATAAGCAAGGGTCTCCCCAGCCTGAGAATACCAGCCCCCAGCTCTCGGATTTTATCTAGGCTGGGTATCAAAATTGGAGGGAAACGCACGCCGATTTTTTTAAATTAAGCAAGCAAAAATCGGAGGACCACTAGAACATTAACACATCATATGTGGAGAAGGAGAAAAGAGACGTGAATTGCTTTTATTAACAACATTTTCTGCTGTTTACTTGATCTTTTTTTCTATTAAATGTTATATTCTAACTTTGCAATATGTTTTTATGTGTAGCAATCCAGTAGTTGAGATGTGGATTGAATTCCACCAATGATTTTCCTGATATATTAACAGTGTTATATTAACACAATATGTTGAACATTAGTGATAAAATGGTGCAAATTACACAAGTGAGATTTTTTCAGCATTCCAGTACATAAGTGCCTGAGACCAATGTATCAAATTTTTCAAGTCAAATGTTGCACAATTTTGCACAGATTTCCACTTTTTATGCATGCTAACTAGCACCCTTTGAAATATTATAAAAAAAAAAGTGAGAGACCAATGTGTCAAACATAACATGGTAACCTTGCAACGCTTTCTGCATGTTAAAATGAATGCAAGATAAATGGATTTGTTCCATGCCTTTTATGTGACCACTATGATCTTTCAAAAATGAGTAAAGGTGGCTTTACACGCTATGATTTTGCTACAGCGATCTTGTTGGGGTTACGGAATTTGTGACACACATCCGGCCTCTGTTGCGATGTCGTTGTGTGTGACTCCTATGAATGAACGATTTTAAATCGTCACAAAAACGTTCAAAATCACTCATTCCTAATTATCGTTGCTGATACTTGGGTGATGTAGTTCGTCGTTTCTGCAGCAGCACACATCGCTACGTGTGACACAGCAGGAACGAGGAACCTCTCCTTACCTGCGGGACGCCAGCAATGAGGAAGGAAGGAGGTGGGCGGGATGTTCGTCCCGCTCATCTCCGCCCCTCCGCTTTGATTGTTGGCCGCTTAGTGACGTCGCTGTGATGCCGAATGAACCTCCCCCTTAGGAAGGAGGCGGTACGCCGGTCACAGCGACGTCGCTATGCAGGTAAGTATGTGTGACGGGGGTGTGCGATTTTGTGCATGACGGGCAGCGATTTGCCCGTGTCGCACAAACGATGGGGGCGGGCACGCACGCTAGCGATCACATTAGCGAGATCGCAGCGTGTAAAGCCCGCTTTACTTCTTACAACTCTTATTTAGAAATGGATTCATGTGGAGATCTCAGTAGAATTTGCAGAGTGGGCACATACAAGCACTGTAGACACAAGACCAGCAATCCACTCAGTTGCACATACCATGGTGGACCCATCTTGTATGCCGATATAATAGGCCTGTGCTTCTCAAACTGGGAGCCTGGCATTACCAGTAAGGTGCCCTTAGAGTTGTTATTGAGGCTCGGCTCACCTGGAGAATCAGTATTCAGCGGGAGGCAATATACAATATAAGCCGCACAGTGCTTTTTATAGCTTTCAGAAATCTCTAGTCTAGCAAAATAATTGACTCATTTTTCATTTAAAGGGAATTTGTCATCAAGATTTTACCACCTAATCTGAGAGTGGCATACTGCAGGGGTATAAACCCTGACTCCAGTGATATAGCACTTACTGGGCTGCTTGCTGTAATTAAAAAAAAAAAAAAAAATCACAGTTTTATCAACGGAAGATTATCAGTAGAGGACTAGTACACTTACTGTCATAAAATCTGCTATGTTTCTAGGCTCTGTATAACCACACACTACACAAAAAAATGATTGGCAGGTTTCTGCCTATGCAAAGTGTAAACAGAAAGCTGCCAATCAGAGGTGTGGGCGGGGTTATAAAGGGCTCAGCATTTAGATAACTCCTAGATCTGCAGCAGATAAAATGGTGATTTTATCCAAACTGGAGAAAGCAGCCCAATAAGTAATATATTGCTGGAATAAAGGTCTCCATCCCTTTATCAAGCAGTTCTTAGATGGGGTAGCAAAAATCTGTTGGCAGATTCCCTTTAAGTTTAATGTTTTAATGAATTTACAAAACCTAGCAAATGTAAATTCAGTAGTTTTTTTCCCATTTTGGCATAAATGTGCCACTAATAGTTATGCCCAGTCTTCTCCTTGGTCTGTCTGGTGACTCCACAGGCTTCAGGTCTCTTGTATGAAGCCCTACATTAGATAAATGATGTACACACATTGCTCACATGTGCATATTGTACTTATCTATTGGATGTATACTGTAAACACTAAAACTAATGGGTTTGGCACCAACAAAATTGGAATTCAGGCGTGGAATGGGCATCTCCAGCTGACATATCCTTCAACCATTAAGCCCATCTGTGTTGTCGTGCTAAGCCCCACTGTGCAATGTATCCAGGACACTAACACAAACTAAATCTGAACCTCTCCTCCCTAACCCAACAACTCACTCTATATGGCCGGACCCCTATGTAGCTGAACCTGCTGCATATGTAGTATATAAACTCCTGCACTGCGTCACTGGTATATACAAAAACAAGTGTGTTACGTATTACTGTAAGTGCACTGACACTGGTACGACAGCAGTAAGTACAGCTCACCTTTCTACTTATCTTTTGCATTCAAAAGTTTTAAAAAATCTTATAAGTGACTATGTACTTTGAACAGTTGTACTCATGTTCTTTCACCTTTTACAAGAAACGCCGACATTGAAATTGTATTGTGAAGACTTTTATTTAAAGTCATTTTCTGTTTTCTCCCAATAACCTGCATTTAAACATTATACTTTTACAGTGAACTTAAAAATCATAAAGTGGATTCAGAGCCGTCTCAGCTTATTATTGGGTTCACCAATCTGTATAGTCAAATATAAAAAATATACACTTGTTAAGGGAAAATCAAATTGTGTATGTAACCCTCCAGGATGAAAATCTCATTAGAGTGACCTCTTTTTTTTAGTATTCTTAGAGAAAACACTGTAAAGGGATTGTAAATGTCGGTCTGTGCAGCAAATAGTAAGAGGCCCATGTTACCATAGCACCAGCTACATACAGAAGCTACATCTCTTATAATAGACCTTCATGGAAAGAAAGCCAACGAGCCAAACATAAATGATATTTGTCTCCCTTTCTTCTTTGCAGTTTTATGGATACACATATCTATATATATATAATTGCCCTATTCTGTCTCTCTGTCTGTCCAAGAAATGACGTCATACGCTGAAACCGCATAAACCTCGCCAACACAGCTCCAACAGGCCGAACAACCCCCCCCCAACACCACCCACCCCTCACTCCACCCTCACCCAATCAGCAGTGGCCCTACATCACATCCCCCACAAACCCACACCTTACTCTACCCACAGCGACGACCACTCAATTAGGACACGCCCACTCGCCAAAACCCTGACAACGACATGACGCAGACGGCGGACAGATACAAGGGACACCGCCATGGAAGCTCCTTACACCCGACGCGACGAAGCACAGTCAGCCCTGACCTATCATCACCGCACATGTGGCGCCCTGGATAAGCCAGGTTGTCACAGAACAACACCAACACACCCCACACCCCGGTGAGGCACACCAAAGCCAAACACAAAATCCTTGTTGCCTTCCTTCAGGGGCTGATGTCCACACCAGGGGGTGGGCCAGGCGGTTGGTCCCGCCCACCGAGGAGTTCACAGTCCTGGAGGCAGCAAAATAGGGGAGTTGAGTCTTAGAGTTTGAAGTGGAAGGAAGTGAAGTGGTAGAGGAGCAGACAGAAAGCGGTCCGGGTGTGTGGCCCGGACGGTACAGCAAGGTTGGCAGACGGTGGTGACCGTCTGCAGGAGAGGCCGATTGGAGTGAGCCGTAAGGACCGTGGACGGGCGGTGGCCCGACGGTACCGGGGCGGTGGCCCGGCGGTACCGGACCGGTGAACAAAGAGAAGCCAGCACCATCCGGCAGGGCTTGCGGACCCCGACAAGGCTAGGAGTCGCCGTTGAATTTGTCAAATCCGTTAGCGAAGGGAACCTCCTAGGTTTCCCAGCAGTCAAGTCCCGATAGAAGGCAACAGCTCAAACCGTGAAAGGAAACACAGTTACCACCAAGGATAAAGTTCCCAGGGCCAGAGCCTGCTGGAAAAAGAGGCTCCCTCAGCCTCCATCCAAGCTGGGGAGCGGGTTACCGGTGGGAACCCATTGGAACCGTACACACTACACAGGTGCAGGGAAAGGCAGTCACCATCAACCTGCCGGGAGGAGAAACACCGCAGCCGTCTGTGGGACCCGTCCATCCAGCCGTTTGTTTTACCGGAGACTTTGTGTTCATCATTGGCTGAGTGAGTACCACCGTGCCATGCGGCACAGCACTGCCCCCGCGACCCTGCACCTCGACAGGCCCCTAACCCGCCTGCCATACATCCCTACCTCCCTCACCGGGCCCTGGGACAACCAACCCCCCTACCCACGGAGGGGAGAACCAACATCCAAGCTGCTCCCTGTCATCGCTCCCGGGATCCCCGTCCAGAGCAGCGGTGGTGTCACCAATCTCACCACAACCGTGGGTGGCGTCACGGACAATAAATCCCCAAAACCATTCCCCATTTCACTCACGGGTGAGGAACGACGCTCGAGTCCCCGGGATCTGGCCCACCGCTTGAGCCACCACCGAGCAGCAGCAACAGCAGCAGCAGCCGGACCCGAGCAGTGGGAGAGCGCAGCGTCACCTCCTCCGCCCGCGACACACACACCAGCATTACCACCCCCATCATCATCGCACACACCCCGCCACTAACTTTCCCATCATCACCACACACACCCCGGCAATACAGCGCCTATCATCACCGCACACACCCCAGCACTACTGCTCCCATCATCACTGCACACACCAACATTACCACCCCCATTATCACCATACACACCCAGGCACTACCGCTCCTATCATCACTGCACACACCCCGGCACTACAGCCCGTATCATTACCACACACACCCCGGCACTACCGCTCCCATCATCACCGCGCACACCCCAGCACTACAGACCCCAACTTCACCGTACACACCCCGGCACTACTGCACCCATCATCACCGCACACACCCCGGCAGTACTGCACCCATCATCACCGCACGCACGCAGGCACTACCACACCCATCATCACCGCACACACCCCAAAACTACCGCACCCATTATCACTGTACACACCTGTTACAAGGGGGACCCAGGGAAGCGTGCCAAGATGGTATATGGACAGCTTCCGCCGGTCAAGGTCCACTGTGCAGTGTAAGGGACCGCTGCTATGGTGGGAGAAGAGTGAGCGGGTTGCTGCTAGCGATCGTCTGGAATGTCACAGACGATCTGCGTACACCTGTCCGCCCGCCCTAACCCGTGAGGGTTGTATGGCACGGGGCTCACAACTCGGTGTACCTGTTGCACGGGGGCGCACAGAGGTGCCTACGCACGTGTGCCAGCGGGAGTCACAGGAATATGGCACGAGGGTAGCACAGAGGTGCCCACGCACGTGTGCTTCAGAAACCAGGTGAGTCCGACAGAGATTCAAGGAGCTCACCTGGGACAGGAACACAGCCTGTTAAACGGAATACTGCCGGAGCAGCAAGGCAGGTGCGAGACCTGCAAAATACAATGACGTCTGTACAGTGGCGTGGCAGCACGCTGCCAGACATCCAAACATAAAAGGACGGTCGCGCGCCGCCATGATGGCAGGAGGGGTTTTTAAGGAGATGTAGCTCCAGCCAAGGGCGGGCGCGAGACGGATGTGACCCAATCATGATCTGTGACGTCCTGGCCCGGCCAGTCACGATTCAGCACATCACCAGCCTCGTTATCTGGCCGTGTGATACCAGTGAGCGAATCAGAAGACGTCACGTGGGGCACATGCTCAACCTCCTGCCTCTGGGTCATAAAGGCGGGATCTTCGGTTTCACAATGTGCAGAGCAAGAAGTCTTGCTGCTTCCCTGAGCATCTATCCTTTGCACACTGTGCAACCACTCTGACCCTCTGCGATGCCGAGCAGGAGGACACGTGGGAGGCAAGGGATGGGAGACCACTCCATTCCTTACAAGGAGTAAACCACTAGGTGTCACCCTTCTGCTGCATCTAGGAGGAGGAAACTCCTGCAGTCTCCCAGGCCTTTGGCGCTGCTGAGCAGGAGGGCTCGCGGCAGACAAGGAATGGGGGACCACCTCATTCCTTGCAAGAGGAGAGCCATGAGATGTAACACACACCCCAGCACTACTGCACCCATCATCACCGTATACACCTCTGCACTACCACCCCCATCATCACCGCACACACCGGCACTACCGCACTGATCATCACCGCACACACCCCAGCACTACAGCCCCTATCATCACCGCACACACCCCGGCACTACTACTCCCATCATCACTGCACACACCAGCATTACCACCCTCATCATCACTGCACACACCCTGGCACTACTGCTCCCATCTTTACTGTGCACACCCCGGCACTACAGCCCCCATCTTCACCGCACACACCCCGGAAGTACTACACCCATCATCACCGCACACACGCAGGCACTACCACACCCATTATCACCGCACACACCGGCACTTAAGCACTGATCATCACCGCACACACCGGCACTACCCACCCATCACCACACACACCGGCATTACCTCAGTGACGTCCCTGCTGACAGCGCGACTCACTTTAGTTTCTGCGTGGAGCTCACAGACAGCAGTGGTGCTCTACTGCCGCTCCTGTCAGCTTCATGTAGCAGAGCTGAAAGAGTCGTGGGACCCCTGTGGATTACATTGGATCTGCAGGGGTATTTGGGGATTTTAAAAACGTGGTGAAAGAGGGTGTTTTTTTGTCTTTTATTCCAAATAAAGAATTTTTTCGGCTGTATGTGGTAATTTACTTTAACTTACATTCATCAGTGGTTAGTGGGAGAGCTGCATCCGAGAATGCTCATGAGCCAATCATTACTATTCATGGCCAGTGGGAAATGAAGCCACACACACACACAACACGACTCCCACACAGTCCAACACAAACACACACACACTGACACATACAAACCACCACGCACACACACTGCCGCACACACACACACAACCCCGCTCATATCAAACATGCCCACTCCACACACAGGCGCATACACACACACACAGGCACACATACAAATACACACACACCGCACAAAATACACCCCCCACAACACACACACATCGCCCCACATACTCACCGCAACACAGAACGCAATACACACACATCGTGCAACACAAACACCGCCCTACACAGACACCCATATACCAGGATGGAGGCCATATAAGGATGGAGACAATACCAGATTGGGACACAGACCAGGATGCTGCATACACAAGGATCCTGCCTATACCATGAAGGGGCCACTTACCAGGATGGGGCCACATACTAGCATCAACCCACATACCAGGATGGGGGCCATACAAGGATGGAGACTATACCTGGATGGGACACAGACCAGGATGCTGTATACACAAGGATCCTACCTATACCATGATGGGGGCACATGTCAGGATGGTGGCTACACCTCAATGGGGGCACATAACAGCATGGAGCCACATCACAGCATCAGCGCACATACCAGGCCAACCCAAACCTCCCAACGCCACAGACTGCAACTCACCACCAGCCACAGTGGAAAAGCAGAGCCGACGCCACACAGGAGTGAGCAGCCAGCGGACAAGTACAAGGGACACCTTAGGAAACATTATGGATGGTGCCTATACCGGGAGGCTGTCTACACCAGATTGCGCACACAGACCAGGATGGGGGCACATGTCAGGATGATGGCTACACCACAATGGGGGCACATAACAGCATGGAGCCACATCACAGCATCAGCGCACATACCAGGCCAACCCAAACCTCCCAACGCCACAGACTGCAACTCACCACCAGCCACAGTGGAAAAGCAGAGCCGACGCCACACAGGAGTGAGCAGCCAGCGGACAAGTACAAGGGACACCTTAGGAAACATTATGGATGGTGCCTATACCGGGAGGCTGCCTACATCAGATTGCGCACACAGACCAGGATGGGGGCACATGTCAGGATGATGTCTGCACCACAATGGGGTCACATACCAGCATGGAGCCACATCAAAGCATCAGCCCACATACCAGGATGAGGGCCATACAAGGATGGAGACTATACCATGATGGGACACAGACCAGGATGCTGCATACACAAGGATCCTGCCTATACCACGATGGGAGGACAGTATACGTTGTACAAAAGTGATGATTCAGCGGATGCAGACAATGAAGACGAACGAGAGCACTATCCAGTTGAATTTTTAAATAGTCTAACGTCATCAGGAATGCCATCACACAGACTTCAATTGAAAGTTGGAGCAATCATCATGTTGCTGCGCAATCTCAATACAAAAAAGGGTCTCTGTAATGGAACTCGCCTTACTGTTACTGGAATGCATTCCCACGTAATTCAAGCTAGAGTGATCACTGGATCTGTACAAGGAGACAAAGTCTTTATTCCACGCAATGATTTATGTCCTTCCAACACACATCTTCCATTTAGGCTTTGTCGATGACAGTTTCCCCTCAAACCAGCATTTGCCATGACAATCAACAAGTCACAAGGTTAAACTCTTCACCGTATTGGCATTGATCTCCCTGAGTCCGTTTTTGCACATGGCCAACTGTACGTAGCATTTTCACGAGTTCAAACACGAGCCAACATCAAAGTGCAAGTTTTGGACACACCAATACAAGTCAAATTACTAAAAGGTAGTGACAAGGTTTTCACACACAATGTCGTGTACAAGAATATTTTTCATTTATATTGCTAAATCACACAGTATACTGTTAATGCAGTTAGTTCCCAACAATATTTAGTTACATACAGTTACATCATCATGTTAAACATTCACAATTCTTAAACAATAAAATGTATCTTTGACCAAAAATATACTGTCTTCCTATCATTATTAGTCAAAAATCATACATTAACTACACAATAAATTCTACAATACCGGATGCGTTAGAATCGGGCCACCATCTAGTGTATACATAAATATACAATTAAAAACTGCATGTTAAACCCCTTCATCCCCGAGACTGTTTTCACCTTCCTGATCAGGCCAATTTTTCCAATTCTGAAGAGTGTCACTTTTAGAGGTTATAACTCTGAAACGCATCAATGGATCCTGGTGATTCTGAGTTTGTTTTTCATGACATATTGTACTTCATAATAAGACAGAAGGAGAATCCGGTGGCTCAGACGTATAGGTACGAAATGACCAGATCCACTTACAGTATATTAATTTTGTCTTTTTTAAAAATTAAAAATTTTAAAAACATCACTTGCTGCACAACGCATTTCGGCAACATCTGACTTCATTAGGTCCATGTACAGCAAGCAATGTTTTTAAAATTTTTAATTTTTAATAAAGACAAAATCACTTTAAGTGGATCTGGTAATTTTGTACCTTTACATCTAAGCTACCAGATTGTGCGCAGACTGCCCTCCTCCTTTTGTCTTATTGTTCTCTGCTCGGAGCCCAGAGAAGGACTCTGATTCAGTGGGCCAACCAGCTGCCACCGGATAGTCAGGTTACCCGGATTACATGCACGATCCATTTTACCCCAAGGTGAGTGCATTACCATTCAAGCACTCCTTGTGATCACAAAATACTGCACCCAGAAAAGTGCCACCTGTCTCTCTTCCTTTCTAGGAATTTTTTTTTCCACTCTGCATATTGTACTTCATGTTAGGAAATTTAAGACATTTTTTGCATTCAATTGTGAAATACAGGAAACTTGGTGAAAATGTTGAATATTTTCCAATGTTCAAACTCTGAATTTTTATGCCCTTAAAGCAGAGTCAGGTCACACAAAAAAGTTGCTAAATAACATTTCCCACATGTCTACTTTAGATCAGTGCAATTTTTGAAACGTATTTTTTTCTTGATTAAGAAGTTAGAAGGGTTCAACGTTTATCAGCAATTTCCCATTTTCCAGTAAAATTTACAAAACAATAATTTTTAGGTACCATATCACATTTAAATTGATTTTCAGAGGCCTATGTGATAGAGAATAACCAAAAGTGACACCATTCTAAAAACTGCACCCATCAAAGTGCTCAAAACCACATCCAAAAATTTTAGAAACCCTTTAGGTGCTTTAGAGGCACTAGAGCAATCTGGAAGGAAAAAAAATAAAATTTACTTTTTCCCCCAAAAATGTTATTTTAGCCGAGATTTTGTATTTTCACAAGGGTAACAAGTTAATAATTCACCATACAATTTGTTGTTCGATTTCTTGTGAGTATGCTGATACCTCATATATGGTGGAAAACTACTTTTTGGGCGCACAGCAAGGCTCAAAATGGAAGGAGCGCCATTTGCCTTTTGGAATGCAAAATTGGCTGAAGCCAATAGCAGAAGCCATGTCACATTTGGATAACCAATGATGTGCCTAAAGAGTGGTAACCCCCAAAAGTGACTCCATTTTGGATATTAGACCCCTCAAGGAACTAGACTAGAAAACTAGAGAAACTAGACCCCTCAAAAAACATATTTTACCACAAAAATGTTGTTTTAGCCCCAAATTTTGCATTTTCACAAGGCCAACAGGAGAAAATGCACAATACAATTTTTCCTAAGTATGCCAATAACCCATATGTGGTGGAAAACTATTGCAGGACTTGAAAGGGAAGGAGCACCATATAGATTTTCATACAATAGTTTGTGGACTGCATATAAAAAGCTCCTAAATGCCCCAAAAAAAGCAGAACCCCCTCAAATGACCCCATTTAGGAAATTACACCCCTTGAGGAATTTATCTACAGGTGTAGAGACAATTTTGAATCCATGGGTGTTTTCTAGAAGCAAGCAGCATTGGATGTTTCTAAGTCAAATTACAAATCTGCTATTGTAGTATCCTGTACATTATAATGCTCTGTATGCTGTAGTGCCCATATATTGTGCTTAGCTCATGCTTTTGGAGACATGGACAATTAAGTGTGCTCTTTTCACTACAGAAATGCCAAACATGTGAACGCTAAATGGGGTTTGGTCATACTGTGGGGCTCAGATATGAGGGGGGTATTTGGATTTGGGACCACACGTTTAATGGATTTCTTTTTGGGGGGAGGCATAGAGCTTTTCCAGAGCCCTTGTTCTACCAGTAACGTAGAAGCCCCATATATTTCCATTGACACATGACGGACCTGAGTGGGGACTTGGTTTTTTTTTTGTGGATTGAGTTGAACATTTTATTGGGAATTTTTTTCATAAAATTTTGGACCACATTTATGCCATGCACTATGCTGATCACTTACATCGGGTTCCTATCTAAGTCTCCTAGTGACATAACAGATGACATCACCGAGGGATCCATCCACTATAATGAGGCAGCAAAGTTAGCCTGGACTCTGTCTGTTTAGCGGTGTCCTTTTCAGAAGGGCACAAAACTGTGGTTGACCACGCTTTTATGCACCACTGAAAAAAACAGACACCATCAGAACACAGACCAGAAAAAGTTCAAGGTGACTCCCTTTGCCTCATTAAAGGGAATTTCCCATCGGGGGTTCTATCAAAATCACCTATTTCAGAGATTCACACGTAAACCCCAGTGCAAGTGCTCAGCATAGAGCTCAGGATAAATATGAGTCAAGCCTTGCTGCAATTTTTGGGAAGAAACATTAAATAAAAGCTATTCTTGTCCTTGGATATTCCTTAAAAATTCTGTAGGATTTAGCAAAAGTAAGTACTACTACTTGAATCTAAAACTATGATCTCTTTCAACACCAAAGAGAAAAGTGATTCCTTTTGAAACATTTACATTTGTCTGATATTGCTTCCCCGGTTTGTTAAAATCTAAACATATGTGTTGCCAATTGCTTAGTGCATAGAGCAGAAGTGGGAACAGGTTAGTGGAGTTGATTGAAGAATGATTAGGAGACCTTGAGAAGGTTACAGAAAATGAACGCAGTCCTCATATTGCAATGCTTTACTGGGGACATTAAGGACAAATGTGAAAACACAGACGGTGATAAGAATGCAAGACAGCACATAAACCGGCAAAGTGGCACAAGGAAATTTGTAAGTCGTTGGCTAGATTCCAAATGAAGTCAAAGTGTAGTGCTAGTATAATGTTGTTATAAGTGCATGCACTTTGATAGAATCGCTACATTTTCTTCCCTGAGTTCTAACATGTCTCTTCATTTTAGGACAGAAAAATTGTAAGTGACTGTTATTAGCATTGACATTATAGTGAAACTTGTCACCATAACAAGTCTTTCTTTCCTTAATAAAAGTGGCTTAACTCCCATTTATATGCACAGAGTATAACTACCCTATGAATCAATTGGAACATTGTATTCCATCTAAAGAAATAGACCATGGTATTTGTTCTGAAAGTATCAGGGAAATATAATGTCTCATTAGATTGTTTCAATGACCTTTCAACGGCTTTGGAAATTGGATTAATAGACAGCTGTAACTTGCTATATTGCCACTGTATTATCTGGATGAGATAACAGTGCTCCAACATGTTTACTGCATTAAAGTCTAATGAAAGAAACTTCAAATTCTCCAACGTTTTTGTACTTTACTTATTTCTGTAAAACTTAACATGAATCTGTAGGATATAGACTATAAAGAAAGTAAATACTGATAATGAAGCTTCAAAATCATGCAAAATATCACAAGTCATGTACCTTGCGATGTAAAATTGTGTTAAAGGGAACCTGTCACCTCTTTTTTTGGCCTATAAGCTACGGCCACCACCACCAGGCTCTTATATACAGCATTCTAACATGCTGTATATAAGCGCCCAGGCCGGGGATATAACATAAAAAACACTTTATAATACTTACCCAAGGTCGCGTGGTGGGAGTAATGGGCGTCTCTGTTGTCCGGTTCCGGAGCCACCTCTTTCGGACATCTTCGTCCACTTTCTGAAGCCTGGGTGCATGACGCGACTACGTCATATACACTCACGGGTCCTGTTCAGGGCAAATCGAAGTGCGCCTACTCAGGACCTGAATGCCGGCGAGTGTGTATCATGTTGGACCCATCATGCACCGTGGCTAGAGAAGAAGGAAAACAAACATGGCCAAAAGAGGCGGCGCTGGCGCCGGAAAATGGAAACGCCCATTAGGCCCACCGCGCGACCGTTAGGCAAGTATTATAAAGTGTTTTTTATGTAATACCCCCAGCCTGGGCTCTTATATACAGCATGTTAGAATGCTATATATAAGAGCCCGGTGGTGGGGGCCAAAAAAGTGGTGACAGGTTTCCTTTAAACTATGGCTATTGCAAATACTGTAATCCAAGAGCACCACTAATGATCAAAAGGAGAGCCTACAGCCACTATTATGTACTATGTAGGTGTGGCGCCCCTGAGACTCAGTCACCACAGGGCATTGCATTTTATTTGGGGTGCAATACTTTGACTCAGGTGATGAAGGCATTAATCACGGATGTTGTTTGTTTCACTTACACAAAGCATCTAGCTATGAGTCACCACTTACACAGGAAGCTGGACAGTTTGGGAAATTCTAGGTTACCCGGTCAACAGACACTAAGGGGCACTTTGCACACTGCGACATCGCAGGTGCGATGTCGGTGGGGTCAAATTGAAAATGACGCACTTCCGGCATCGCATGCGACATCGCAGTGTGTAAAGGCTGGATGATACGATTAACGAGCGCAAAAGCGTCGTAATCGTATCATCGGTGCAGCGTCGGCGTAATCCATGATTACGCTGACGCGACGGTCCGATGTTGTTCCTCGCTCCTGCGGCATCACACATCGCTGTGTGTGAAGTCGCAGGAGCGAGGAACGTCTCCTACTGGCCTCACTGCGGCTTCCGTAGGATATGCGGAAGGAAGGAGGTGGGCAGGATGTTTACATCCTGCTCATCTCCGCCCCTCCGCTCTGATTGGCTGCCTGCCGTGTGACGTCGCAGTGACGCCGCACGACCCGCCCCCTTAACAAGGAGGCGGGTCGCCGGCCACAGGGACGTCACACGGCAGGTGAGTGTGTGTGTGAAGCTGGCGTAGCGATAACTTTCGCTACGCCAGCTATCACCACATATCGCTGCTGCGACGGGGGCGGGCACTATCGCACTCGGCATCGCAGCATCGGGCTGCGATGTCGTAGTGTGCAAAGCCCGCCTAAGAGTCACCCCAAGGGTGGGGGCACTGAGTGAGGAAGAGAAACACAAA
The DNA here is from genome assembly GCF_048569485.1 of Anomaloglossus baeobatrachus. Classification (NCBI taxonomy): domain Eukaryota; kingdom Metazoa; phylum Chordata; class Amphibia; order Anura; family Aromobatidae; genus Anomaloglossus; species Anomaloglossus baeobatrachus. Next base: position 838,039,494 of record NC_134353.1, on the reverse strand, counting down.
GTTTTAACTTGAGAACAGTCTGAGACAGCGAAGGATCAACAGGTCCCCTGGGGGAAGTGCTAAACTCAGCTCACCTCAGGGGGATCGCTCCTGATGTGTGCTTAGAAACCATCTCTGGGAGGGAGGAGAGAGTATCAGAACATCATGGGACTTTTAGTACCATGGCTACTATAGAGAGTGCTTCACAGAGCTTCTATAGCTATGACCGGCCAGACTAGAAGAGGGCGAGAGACAGAGGTGACCAGTGGAGATGGTGAGACAGAGGAGCCATGGCAGCTGGGGGGGAATTTAGCTGCTTCACAGTGCCAGCACAGTCGGGGTGCAGAACCCTCAGTTGGGGACACCTTCACAGACTCTAACAAATCTGCAGGGGTTGGGGATTTCATGTCCCATCGCCCACCACCCACTTTCCTGGAGCACAGTGACATATAGGATCCGGTCCGGTTTACAGTCAGGCCCCACCGAGACGACCCATGTCATCTGCATGCAGGACGGGACACTTAACACAGACAGTGCAGTCCCAAAGTTGCTTCAGGCCACAGGGAGCCACGGGTTAGCGCAAGGAGGAAAGTCTCACACATTTCCACAGACACTGGTGATTGCCTCTGATTCACCCGGGACCGGCTGGAGTCCATCAATGGCGGCGGAAAGTGGCACCTCCAGGGACCTTTAAGAACTGTGAGTAAAAAGAACTTTGAACCGCAGCCCCGGTGTCGTCCTTGTCATTGCCGGCGCCGCCGCCCCGTGCTTCGGCGCCATCAGCCATCCCCATTGCCCTCATCCTCCCTGGGGCTCGCTCCACCTGTAGTAAGCTGGACTATCTGGGCTGCGTTAACATCGGCCCCGGAGGAGAGCAACATCTCGCAGCGGCAGTCGATTCCTGGCTGTGCACCACAGGTGGCACTGCAAGACATCCCCCATTCCCATCCAACACCGCTCCTGGAAGAGGAAAAGTCGCAGAAAGGGTCCACGGCGGAGGGGGCCTGGACCCCCGTCGCCTCTGCAACTGGTGACACGCTTCCCAGGGACCCTCCACCCTCCTTCCATCCCTCTTTACACCGGTCACCCGTTTGCTTGTCCTTTACATGTAGCCAATGGGCCACTGAGCCAGGTCAGGCCAGTCACAGCAACCCCACAAAACCACTGGCCTGGTGACGAGTAACCCCTATGACCCCGTGGGGCGCTACATAGACAATGTGCTTCAGATTGTAATGAGGCGCTATTCGTGGTAGCCTGGCAGCTCTTAATAGGGCATCCGTAGACAGCCTATACTCTAGATATTCCTGATTAGGCAGTCACAAAGTAACCCTGATTTTTACCCTCTAAGGACAGAGTCATACTTGCAGGTGTCTCGCATCACCTGGTACAGCCTTATGCTCTCCATACAGGAGTGTCTCAGCTGCATAGAAATACATGCAGCCAACTCACTCCTGTCAGGAGAGTGTGCGGCCGTGCTAGGTTATGGGATGCAAGACTCGTGCGAGTCACTCACAATTGTGACTCCGGCCTTACCCCTATACAGGGATGAAGAGTTACACATGATCCTATGGGGTATTTCTGTGAGGTGGTTGTTGTCTGGTAGACTGAGTTGGTAGAGAGGACCAGTATAAGCCAGGTCAAAATGAGAGAGGAAAAAAAGGTAAATCAGATTCATCAGCCAGAGCAAAGGTGAAAACAATCTGAGGTCAGCCCCTGAATATAACACACAGGCTCAGGCCCTCCACCCTCCTTCCATCCCTCTTTACACCGGTCACCCGTTTGCTTGTCCTTTACATGTAGCCAATGGGCAACTGAGCCAGGTCAGGCCAGTCACAGCAACCCCACAAAACCACTGGCCTGGTGACAAGTAACCCCTATGACCCCGTGGGGCGCTACATAGACAATGTGCTTCAGATTGTAATGAGGCGCTATTCATGGTAGCCTGGCAGCTCTTAATAGGGCATCCGTAGACAGCCTATACTCTAGATATTCCTGATTAGGCAGTCACAAAGTAACCCTGATTTTTACCCTCTAAAGCGGGCTTTACACGCTACGACATCGCTAATGCGGAGTCGTTGGGGTCACGGAATTCGTGACGCACATCCGGCCGCATTAGCGATGCCGTTGCGTGTGACATCGATTAGCGATTTTGCATCGTTGCAAAACAGTGCAAAATCGCTAATCGGCGACACGGGGGTCCATTCCCAATTATCGTTACTTCAGCAGTAACGAGGTTGTTCGTCGTTCCTGCGGCAGCACACATCGCTGCGTGTGACGCCGCAGGAGCGAGGAAACTCTCCCTACCTGCCTCCCGGCCGCTATGCGGAAGGAAGGAGGTGGGCGGGATGTTACGTCCCGCTCATCTCCGCCCCTCCGCTGCGATTGGGCGGCGGTTCAGTGACGTTTCAGTGACGTCGCTGTGACGCCGCATGGACCGCCCCCTTAGAAAGGAGGCGGTTCGCCCGTCACAGCGACGTCGCCGGACAGGTGAGTATGTGTGACGGCTGTGGGCGATGTTGTGCGGCACGGGCAGCGATATGCCCGTGTCGCGCAACAGATGGGGGCGGGTACCCACACTAGCGATATCGGGACCGATATCGCAGTGTGTAAAGTAGCCTTAAGGCCGGAGTCACACTTGCAGGTGTTTCGCATCACCTGGTACAGCCTTATGCTCTCCATACAGGAGTGTCTCAGCTGCATAGAAATACATGCAGCCAACTCACTCCTGTCAGGAGAGTGTGCGGCCGTGCTAGGTTATGGGATGCAAGACTCGTGCGAGTCACTCACAATTGTGACTCCGGCCTTACCCCTATACAGGGATGAAGAGTTACACATGATCCTATGGGGTATTTCTGTGAGGTGGTTGTTGTCTGGTAGACTGAATTGGTAGAGAGGACCAGTATAAGCCAGGTCAAAATGAGAGAGGAAAAAAAGGTAAATCAGATTCATCAGCCAGAGCAAAGGTGAAAACAATCTGAGGTCAGCCCCTTAATATAACACACAGGCTCAGGGTAAAAGAGGAACAGGGACTGAACCAGGGTCTTCCTCACTTATACAGATGCCAAAGTCAAATTAGGCCAATTGTGACATGTGTTGTTACCACTGCTGCCACGAGGAGTCAACCTTAAATAAACATGTCCACCCAACTGTTCTAATCTGAAGGAGTGCTGTACACACTGCAATTGGATACTAATGGAGTAATAAAAGATGTAAAACAATTAAATTAAACTGCAAATACTGTAAAACATAATTCATCTCTTCAATCTCCTGCTAACTGTCATGTGATGTTCACTTCCAGACCCATTAGGGGTCATGGCGGAATCGGGCTCTGTTCACACTGCAGAGTCTGATAGGCAACCTGATGTCTGCTACTTGTTCAGCCAGAGCTGGGTGTCGGCTGTTTTATGTTCACTGTTCCTCTGTTCTGCAGAAGTTAATTCCTGCTGACCTGGGGAACTCTGCTAGGAGCTCAAGTTACTATTTACTAATCACAGCAGTCTCTTTCCTATATAAGATTTTGGATCCTACTACTCAGTGCCTATGATAGCTCCGGCTTGTGCAGCAATTTTGGTCTATTGTGGGGATTCAATTTTGGTGATCTGTGGTGTGCTTATTGTGTGGTGTGGAAATTTCTCACTTGTCTGTTTACTTCTTCCCTTTTATGTTCTTTTCCCCTGTGCATGTATAGTCGCTCCTTTGTGTTTGATTGCCATATGTACAAGTATAGGTTTTTCCTCAGTCTGTGTTTAGTTGTGGGGTTTGTGACTATGGTCCTGGCTCACTCCTTGGATGGAGGAGGGAGGGGGGAGTTACACCAGGGCTTGGACAGGAGTTAGGGTCATGCTAGCCACTGAGACCTCGCTACCATCAAGCGCACCTCTGAGCTAAGGCACAGTACAGGGTCCCCAGTCTGAGGGTCAGCCTACAGTAGGTGCCTCTAACCTGTCATCCCATCCCCGTGACACCAATTTAGGTCAGATGGTCAAGTGGACCTGTGGCGCCCTGGACAAGCCAGGACGTCACAAGCACTACACCAACACACCCCACACCCTGGTCAGGCACACCAAAGTCAAACAAAAACCCTTGTTGCCTTCCTCCAGGGGCTGATGTCCACACCAGGGGGCGGGCCAGGCGGTTGGTCCCGCCCACCGAGGAGTACACAGTCCTGGAGGCGGGAAAAGTAGAGAAGGAGAGTTTGAGATTAGTTTGGAGAGGAGTTGGAGTGAGGAAGTAAAGTGGCAGTTGAGCAGTCTGAAGTTGGTCCAGGTGGGTGGCCCGGACAGTACAGCAACGTTGGCAGACGGTGGTGACCGTCTGCAGGAGAGGCCTATCGGAGCTAGCCGTAAGGACCGTGGACGGGCGGTGGCCCGGCGGTACCGGACCGGTACGCAAAGAGAAGCCAGCACCAACCGGCAGGGCTTACGGACCCCGACAAGGCTTGGAGTCGCCGTTGAAATTGTCAAATCCGTTAGCGAAGGGAACCTCCGGGGTTTCCCAGCAGCCAAGTCCCGACAGAAGGCAACAGTCCAACTGAGAAAGGGAAACACAGTCACCGCCAAGGCTACAGTTCCCAGGGCCAGAGCCTGCGGGCAAAAAGGGCTCCTTCAGCAACCTGCAAAGCTGGGGAGCAGGTTACCGGTGGGAACCCATTGGAACCGTTTACACTACACAGGTGCAGGGAAAGGCAGTCACCATCAACCTGCCGGGAGGAGTAACACCGCAGCCGTCTGTGGGACCCATCCATCCAGCCGTTTGTTTTACCGGAGACTTTGTGTACATCATTGGCTGAGTGAGCTGCCCCCGCAACCCTGCACCTCACCAGGCCCCGTAACCCGCCTGCCATCCATCCCTACCCCTCACCGGGCCCTGGGACAACCAACCCCCTACCAACATCCAAGCTGCTCCCTGTCATCGCTCCCAGGATCCCCGTCCAGAGCAGCGGTGGTGTCACAACCTCACCACAACCATGGGTGGCGTCACGGACAATATCCCTAAACCACACCAAACGACCCCTTTCACTCACGGGTGAGGAACACCGCTCGAGTCCCCGGGATCCGGCCCACCGCTCGAGCCACCACCGAGCAGCAGCAGCAGCAGTAGCCGGACCCGAGCAGTGGGAGAGGGCAGCGTCCCCTCCTCCGCCCGCGACAACTTGGCATCACGAACAGGATCTTACCGCTCTGCCGTCTGGTAGCGGTGCGCCTTGTGACCGCCAGAGGTGTCCGGATGAAAAATTTGTGAAGCCGCCATCTTGGGCACGAAAAATCCCTGCTCGAGCGTCTCCTCGAGCAGTGGAGGCGCGAAAGCCAAAACCCCGCCCCTGTATAGGAGGAGCCGGAAAAAGACTAAGGGGGACTGATGGCGTCTGGCCGCATGTAGCCCGCGGTTATACCAGCAGGGACGCCGGGACCCCACGATCCGCTGACCCCTGCAAAGAATGTCCGCTCCACCCAGCTATACGGAGGCTACCGAGCCGGTGCCCGCCGGTACAGCGGCATGGCTGAGGGCCCGAACGGCAGGGATCTGCCGACACTACCGGAGTCAGATATGTAGGCTGATGGAGCAGTGGACCACGGAGGTGGAGGAGGTAGCTGCAGTCGCCTGGGTGTATGGAATGGAGACCATGATGGAGGAGCTGGTGAGTGACCCACGCCCCTGTGTCCCCGAGGAACCGGCCATTGCGGCTGAGGGACCCGGTCTACCCCTGGCCCCTATGCCGCCTCTGTCCTCCTTGCCCGTGCATCACGCTGCGCCTGGCCCATCGGGCGTACACCCCTTCGTAGCAGTGGCCGAGAGAGTGGCGAGCCTGGAGACTGCGGCAGCTGGCGGCAACCCGCCTGGCGCAGGGACGGACGATAGTGACTCCGGGCCTGATACCGAGCCCGTTTCGGAGGAGGACGAAGGAGTCGTCACCCTGCATGACATGGAGGCCACTTACATCCCCCGGAGCGGAAATAACAGGTATCGGGCGGCCCTTCCTCGCCGCGCCTGCTATGCGCTTGAGGGGCTGGTGCCCGTGTTCTTCCACCCAGAGCCGGGTGGGTAGGATGAAAGTGCACCATGAGGTCAGCGGAGTCCCGTTGCAAGTTGTCCCCATTGGGACCACCAGTATTATGTGTTGAAAGTACCGTTTTGCAAGTTTAATGAATGATAAGAAAGAATAAACCGAAGTTCACCTGATTGACAACTCTGAGTTGATTCGGTCGTTGCCGGCAACTGTTGTCCCCGTGGGGGCTGTTTGAAACCAATGCGTAGAAACTGCTACGGACAAGCCCGATAACTGGCAGGGCAACCATGAACTTGTCGTGTATAAATAAAATATGTTTTAAGGCTTTTACCGTTACCGCTTCCGGAGAGGCTGATTTGGAGGATGGGCCTGGAGGAAATGGATGGCCCAGGCCCGCCACTACCGCAACCGGTGGCGATCCTCCGGGGGTTTCAGGGGTTTCCCATGGACGTGGGTCCCCTGAAAAGGACAGAACCCGCTCGGGCAACTTGTGCTGGACTGGGGGCAAGGGATGCTGCCCATTTGCTTAGGGGCAGCATCAGGGCCAGGTTGCTTGGGTGGGAGAGAGCTGAAGCCGATACTGTTTTAGTAACGTTTAAGAATGTGCCTCCCGATGTGGGAAGATTGCAAAATGTTTTTATATGTTTTACCGTTTATCTTTTTCAGTTGTGAAAATAAAACCGGTGATGGACGGGCAGCTCGCGGATGGTCTGCATTTTACTAAGGGGGAATGTGGCACCCTGGACAAGCCAGGACGTCACAAGCACTACACCAACACACCCCACACCCCGGTCAGGCACACCAAAGTCAAACAAAAACCCTTGTTGCCTCCCTCCAGGGGCTGATGTCCACACCAGGGGGCGGGCCAGGCAGTTGGTCCCGCCCACCGAGGAGTACACAGTCCTGGAGGCGGGAAAAGTAGAGAAGGAGAGTTTGAGATTAGTTTGGAGAGGAGTTGGAGTGAGGAAGTAAAGTGGCAGTTGAGCAGTCTGAAGTTGGTCCGGATGGGTGGCCCGGACAGCACAGCAAGGTTGGCAGACGGTGGTGACCGTCTGCAGGAGAGGCCTGTTGGAGCTAGCCGTAAGGACCGTGGACGGCCGGTGGCCCAGCGGTACCGGACCGGTACGCAAAGAGAAGCCAGCACCAACCGGCAGGGCTTACGGACCCCGACAAGGCTTGGAGTCGCCGTTGAAATTGTCAAATCCGTTAGCGAAGGGAACCTCCGGGGTTTCCCAGCAGCCAAGTCCCGACAGAAGGCAACAGTCCAACTGAGAGAGGGAAACACAGTCACCGCCAAGGCTACAGTTCCCAGGGCCAGAGCCTGCGGGCAAAAGGGGCTCCTTCAGCAACCTTCAAAGCTGGGGAGCGGGTTACCGGTGGGAACCTATTGGAACCGTTTACACTACACAGGTGCAGGGAAAGGCAGTCACCATCAACCTGCCGGGAGGAGAAACACCGCAGCCGTCTGTGGGACCCGTCCATCCAGCTGTTTGTTTTACCGGAGACTTTGTGTACATCATTGGCTGAGTGAGTACCACCGTGCCGTGCGGCACAGCGCTACCCCCGCGACCCTGCACCTCACCAGGCCCCGTAACCCGCCTGCCATCCATCCCTACCCCTCACCGGGCCCCGGGACAACCAACCCCCCTACCCACGGAGGGGAGAACCAACATCCAAGCTGCTCCCTGTCATCGCTCCCGGGATCCCCGTCCAGAGCAGCGGTGGTGTCACAACCTCATGGACAATATCCCTAAACCACACCAAACCACCCCTTTCACTCATGGGCGAGGAACGCCGCTCGAGTCCCCGGGATCCGGCCCACCGCTCGAGCCACCACCGAGCAGCAGCAGCTGCAGTAGCCGGACCCGAGCAGTGGGAGAGAGCAGCGTCCCCTCCTCCGCCCACGACAGACCCCCTTGTCTTTGTTTAACGGATAGTATAGGATTGTTTTTACGAATAGTATGTGACCGCAACAGTCAATCAATGGTCCCAGAGGTCCCTTCTTTTACTACTGCCACAGTGGCTGCCTGCTGAGTGGTAATTCCAGTGCAGTATGGCACCAGACTGTTGAGACCATAGATTGATAAAAGATATTTGGAAACCAAGACCATTAGAGCTGGATCAATGGGGGGGGGGGGGGGGGGGGCTGCTGAGTAATGTTTCCTTTTTTATTTTACACAGATACTATTAGTTGCATTATTTTTGGCAAATGAAGGCAAATAAATAACTTTTTTAAAGGGAACCTGCAAACAAATTTGACCTATCTAAATTATTAATATGGGTTATAGAGGTATAATATACAGGTTATAGAATGCTGAAAAATGTCATACCTGTATGTCTCATTTCAGATTCCTTGTTGTGGACAAATCCTCTTTTATCACTTTATGTAAATGACCTCTTCCAGGCTATGGGGCAGATGCTGCCTGGAAGATGACTCTGCCTTCATATCTTATTTTAAATAGAAGGAAGCATTACCAGTGTGAGACAAGTAACTGATATAGAATAGGAAAAATGAAATTTGTCTTCTTTTAAATACATTTTTTTGCAGCTTCCTGAGCTCTGCTTCATTGTAACAGTATTACAACACTGTCTACCTGTGAGCTGGAGGCTGAAACTGTGAGGAACCTGTAGAAGTGTCAGTTGTCATCACACCCAGGTCTGCAGTGAGAACAGAGCGGCCATCCCACATCAAACTGGAAATGCCTCTTTTATTTAAAATAAGCTCTGGAGGTGGAGTTAGCATCCAGGCAGCATTGACCCCATAGCCTGGAAGTGCTCATTTACATAAAATGATAAAAGATGAATTATCCACAACAAGGCATCTGATATCAGACAGACAGGAATGACTTTTTTCAGCATTCTGTATGTAACCTATCTGCCCATATTAATAGATTAGGTACAGTGCCTTGCAAAAACATTCGGCTCCCTTGAATTTTTCAACCTTTTCCCACATTTCAGGCTTCAAACATAAAGATAAAAAATGTAACGTTATGGTGAAGAATCAACAACAATTGGGACACAATTTGCAAATAGCTGGAACTGAGTGACGTTAGATGGAGATCGTTTGTGAGCAGCAGTTTTCAGCTCTTTCCACAGATTCTCGATTGGATTCAGGTCTGGACTTTGACTTAGCCATTCTAACACCTGGATATGTTTATTTGTGAACCATTCCATTGTAGATTTTGCTTTATGTTTGGGATCATTGTTTTGTTGGAAGACAAATCTCCATCCCAGTCTCAGGTCTTGTGCAGACTCCAATAGGTTTTCTTCAAGAATGGTCCTGTATTAGGCTCCATCCATCTTCCCATCAATTTTACCCATCTTCCCTGTCCCTGCTGAAGAAAAGCAGGCCCAAACCATGGCCCACCACCATGTTTGACAGTGGTGATGGTGTGTTCACACTGATCAGCTGTGTTGCTTTCACGCCAAACATCGTTTGGCATTGTGCCCAAATAGTTAGATTTTGGTTTCATCGGACCAGTGCACCTTCTTCCACGTTTGGTGTGTCTCCCAGGTGGCTTGTGGCAAACTTTAAACAACACTTTTTGTGGATATCTTTGAGACATGGCTTTCTCCTTGCCACTCTTCCATAAAGGTCAGATTTGTGCAGTGTATGACTGATTGTTGTCCTATGGACAGACTTTCCCACCTCAGCTGTAGATCTCTGCAGTTCATCCAGAGTGATCATGGACCTCTTGGCTGCATCTCTGATCAGTCTTCTGCTTGTTTGTGATGACAGTTTGGATGGATGGCCGGGTCTTGGTAGATTTGCAGTGGTTAAAATTTTTATCTTTATGTTTGAAGCCTGAAATGTGGGAAAAGGTTGAAAAATTCAAGGGGGCCGAATACTTTCTCAAGGCACTGTAAGTCAAATATGGTGACAAATTCCCTTTCATTTCTATCTATTTCCTTGTTTTTTTAGGAGGAACTCTTCCTTTTAGGAAACGCTATTCACCTGCAAGTATAGGGTTGATCAGAAGGTAAATAGCGCTGAAATGCTTGCTGGGTTCCATACTGAAAGTGCGGATATCGTGGGAAAATTTATTTTTTTACTCTTAGAAGCTGTTTTCTTTTAGTTATGTACAGGAAAGCTACAGTCAACGCTCACAGCACTGCTCAATATTTTATGGGCAGTGGCTATAAGTATGTCTTGACACTTTGATTGACAGGTCACTCTGCACAAATACACTGCAATGCTTACAGCTGCCATTCACAGTATAGTGACCAATCCGAACATGCCCCCATGACTGAAAGCCAGCATCTCCCGGGAGGAGTAAATTTTAGCCACACTGGCCAGGTAGCTTTGTAATGCTATTTACCTTCAGAATAATGATATATCCAGAGGTAATTAGTGATTTCCAAGTTGACAGGTTCCCTTTAAGGTTTCCAAGAATGTAGCAGGCTGGATCTGGTCAAAAACAGTTCATGACATTAAATGAAATAAACTGATGTACTTGGCGATAGCAATGATTGAATCAAAATAAATGGACTCATTTCCAGTGAATGACGTTATCGAAAAGGACGCTACATGCCAAAAACTATGTACTGCTGAGAACAAAAATAAATAAAAATGATAATTTTTAAACAAGCCTAATACTTATCTCGTCATATGAATGCCCATATTGCTTGTTTAGTAGGTGATTGACAGCCCCTTTAAACTGTCCTATTACTGGGAAATAAACATTATTTGGAATCCCCTTTTGCTGGAGGATTCCGAGGTTCACTCATTCTCGTTACATGTCTAGTGTAAGTGGAACTTAAAGTTTGGTTTACAGGGCTATGGGGTTTACAGTGAACAACCTAGAGCCATTAAATGATGAACAATTGGTAATAGATTGTTGGGTGAGCATAGACGAACCATGTTAATGCTGCACAATAAATTGCTGAAAACAATGATTGTTAAACAAGTTCAAAAATTATTTCTCACAAAGAATGTGCATTTGGTGATTATTCTCATTGTATTCACCCTGCCGTATTATCGAAAATGAATTCTGCTGCTGTATTATTTTGTTTGTATATACAGTTTACACACTTTATTCTCTTCAGAGGTGCTGTTCAGTTTTTAGTGTTGGAAGAGGTGAGCACTCTTCCCATCACCCTAAATCCCCCTTCACACGTGCATGTAAAACACGTACACGTGACATGGTCAATTTTTCCCATGCCTCAATGTCAGCAGCAGCTGCTAAAGCAAACAAGATTTTAGGGTGTATAAAAACAGAGATTACATCCCGGGATCCCAATGTATTGTTACTCCTCTATAAATCACTTGTAAGGCCACATCTGGAATATGGGATCCAGTTTTGGGCTCCACAATTTAAAAAGAACATTCAGAAGTTAGAATCAGTTCAAAGGCGGGTAACTAAATTACTACAAGGAATGGAAGGCCTCCCATATGATGAGAGGCTGAAAAAGATGGATTTGTTTAGCTTAGAAAAAAGACGTCTCAGAGGAGATGTCATTTAGATGTATAAATACATGTCTGGTCAATATAAAGGACTAGTACATGACTTATTTCTTCCAAAGACAATACTAAGGACCAGGGGGCACTCACTGCGAGTGGCAGAAAAGCGAATCCAGGAGCTAAATAGGAAAGGGTTCTTTACAGTGAGAGCAGTCAGACTGTGGAATACCCTACCACAAGAGGTAGTGATGGCAGATACTATAACAGTTTTAAAAAAGGGCTGGATGATTTCCTCACTACACACAACATTGTCGATTATAAATGATTTAGTGACAAAATATATAATTCTTGGAGGAAGGTTGAACTAGATGGACCTAGGTCTTTTTTTCAACCTAAGTAACTATGTAACTATGCTTTAGAATATTTTGTCATCCATATGTACGTCTCTGTCATCCATGTGTCATTCGTGTGTAATCTGTGTGTCATCCGTCTGTTATCTGTGTACTATCCTTGTGTCGTTTTGTGTTTTCTCAGTATGGCTAAAGAAAAAGATATTACAAAACTTCTAGAATTTAGATGTTAAACATATACAGCACACTAACAGCACACAGATAGCACATGGATGCCATCGGTGTGCTGTGTTTTCAGGGACCCATAGACTTGTATTGACTATTGCCATCCATGCTGTCGGTAAAAAGTTGGACGTTTCTTGGTGTGGTTCACACGGACATATGAGCAGCCTCATATGAGTATTTGTGGTATTTGCAAAAAACAAATTCCACGCATACAGATGCCACACATACCGGAAACATGGACGTGTAAAAGAGGCCTCAGGCATAATGTACACACCTGTGTTTAAACACGTACGTGAAAGAATGGTACCATATCATCAGCGTTTTGGATTAGTGGGCTAACCATTTTCAGTCTGAGTGTCTGTTTTTAACATCAGTGTTATCAGTAATTTTCATGGATGGATAAATAAATAAATTACAAAGCTTCTCCTATCCTTGTAATGTTAAGTACGCATAGCACACGGATGGCATATGGGTGCAGTTTGTGTACTGTACATATTTTTAATGGACGCATAGACTTTTATTGGCCCTTTTTATATGTGCTGCAGGAAAAAAAAACGTACATGTGAACTGCCCCATGGATTTTAATGGCAATGTAGCATATCCGTGAAGAAAACAAATAAAAAACGTATGATACACGAATGTCTGAATGCAGTGTAAGGCCTGTTTCACACATCAGTGAAAAATGTCTGTGTTTTTCAATGACATGTTAAAAACGCATATGTTCCTCCATGTGTCGTGATTCACGGCACACGTGGGTTGCCATATGTTATCCGTGATCCATCATCCGTGATCAGTGATAGCACATGGAATTAAACTCACTTGTCCCCGCTCCTGCTGTTCATGGTGCTGGACTCTCCGACTCTGCTGTGTTTCCTGTCGCCGCTGACCCCGCTACTTTCGGGTCGGCTGCTCCGTGCATAAATGAATATGCATGAGAATAAATAGCCGGGCTTGAAGAGAAGGCAGCAGAGGCTGAAGACAAAAAAAAAAAAAAACAGCAAAAAACTGAGCTGTAACAAAAGAACCAGTAAACATGCAACGTGTAAACATGTTCCAAGCATGTAAATGGCAGCCTCTAGACAAGAAAAAAACAAAGAGAAAAATGGTATGAAAAATACCCTGAATATCTATGAATAAAATGCAAGTTCTTAATAAACGGGTACCTAGTATATACATTTTGCAAAGAGGTAAGAAGCCATCCCACCTCGTCACGGTGTACCCATCTGGGATGGTCCCTAACCAACTAAAGTTAAAACCATTATATATACCTGACTTGTGTCTGTCAAAATTCCAATGTGAATGGTAACAAGTGGTCAGCTGGGTCCCAGAATAAATACACAGCAAAGTGGGAAGTTCAGCCTCAGCATAAGGAGGGATGCACCCCCAACTTGCAGTAAAGCAGGATACAGGATAACAGACAATTGGTTAGGGACCGTCCCAGATGGGTACACCGTGATGAGGTGGGACAGCTTTTTACTTTTTTGTAAAAATGTATATACTAAGTATCCTGTTATTAAGCACTTGCATTTTATTCATAGATATTCAGGGTATTTTTCATACCATTTTTCTCCTTGTTTTTTTCTTGTCTAGAGGCTACCATTAACACGCTTGTAACGTTACATGTTTACTGGTTCTTTTGTTACAGCTCAGTTATTTGGTGTTTTTGCTCTGCTATCTTGCTTTACTGCAAGTTGGGGGCGCAGCCCTCCTTATACTGAGGCTGAACAATCTAATTGCTTCCCACTTTGCTGTGTATTTGATCTGGGACCCAGCTGACCACTTGCTACTATTCACATTGGAGTTTTGACAGACACAAGTCAGGTATATATAATGTTTTTAACTTTAGTTGGTTAGGGACCGTCCCAGATGGGTACACCGTGACGAGGTGGGACAGCTTCTTACCTTTTTGCAATAATGTACATACTAAGTACCCTGTTATTAAGAACTTGCATTTTATTCATGGATATTTAGGGTATTTTTCATACCATTTTTCTTAGTTTTTTTCAGAGGCTGAAGACAGCAGAGCTGGAGAAGGGAAGTATAAAAAGCTTTTTATTTTCAATGTCAATGTTTTTATGGTATGTGTATCACGGATCACAACACTGTGTGGTCTGTCTGACATCAGTAGTGCCGGAGGAAAATGAGTAGGTCTCTGTGCGGAGCACACGGACACGCGTGTACGTCGCATGGAGACACGGTCAGTGAAAAATCACTGATGTGTGAGACAGATAGAAGCAGACAGGGAAAGAGACATAGACAAACAGACAGAGACATAGAAAATAAAAGCCAGACAGACAGAAAAAGATACAGACAGAGACAGACAGAGACAGACAGGGAAAGAGACAGAGACAGACAGAGACAGATAGGAAAAAAAGCCAGACAGACAGAGAAAAAGACAGACAGAAAGACACACAGGGAAAGAAACAGACAGAGGCAGACAGAGAAAGAGACAGACAGAGACAGACAGACAGAGGGAGACAGGGAAAGAGACAAACAGACAGAGAAAAAAGACAGACAGAGAAAAAAGGCAGACAGAGACAAACAGACAGAGAAAGAGAGACAGAGGCAGATAGGGAAAGAGACAGAGACAAACAGATAGAGCCACACAGGGGAAAAAAGGCAGACAGACAGGGAGACATACAGGAAAAGAGACAGACATAGGCAGACAGACAGAGGCAGACAGGGAAAGAGACATACAGACAGAAAGAGGCAGGCAGGGAAAGAGACAGACAGGGAAAGAGACAGACAGAGACAGATAGGGAAAGAAACAGACAAAGAGACAGGGAAAAAGACAGACAGACAGAGAGACAGACAGAGGCAGACAGGAAAAGAGACAGAGACAAAAAGACAGGGAAAGAGACAGACAGAGGCAGACAGGGAAAGAGACAGACAGACAGAGAAATACAGACAGGGAAAGAGACAGACAGATGCAGACAGGGAAAGAGACAGAAAGACAGATAGAGAGAGACAAATAGACAGAGACATAAAGAAATAGACAGACAGGGAAAGAGACAGACAGACACACAGAGATAGACAGAGAGATAGACAGACAGAGAGATAGAGATACAGACAGAGAATAGAGACAGACAGACACTAACAGACAGACAGACAGAGACAGACAGGAATAGAGACAGACAATCAGACAATTAGAGAGAGACAGACAAATAGAGAGAGACAGACAGACAGATAGAGACAGACAGAGATAGACAAAGATACAGAGACAGACAGAGAAAGAAACAGACAGACAGACAGTCAAATAGACAAAGAGAGACAGAAAAACAGAGAGACAGATGGACAGATAGACAGAGAGAGACAGACAGAGACAGACAGAGACAGACAAAGACAGACAAAGATATAGAGACTGACAGGGAAAGTGACAGACAGAGAGACAGACAGCAGACAGAGAAAGAGACATACAGACAGAGACTGACAGACTAAGAGACAGACAGATAGAGAGAGACAGAGAGAGAGACCGAGAGATACAGACAGAAACGGGGAGAGACAGACAGACAGACATACAGATAGAGAGAGACAGAGACAGACAGATACAGAGACAGACAGGGAAAAAAAGAGACAGATAGAGACAGACAAGCCAAGAAACAGACAGAGTGAAACAGAGAGACAGACAGAGAGATAGAGAGACAGACAGACAGTGACTGGGAGAGAGACAGAGAAACAGTTACTATCCCGAGCAATGGCGGGTACTACAGCTATATATATATATATATATATATATATATATATATATATAACAGCTGGAATCAAGTCTTCTCATATACTGTTACTCATCTTCTGTGTGTGCGTGCGTGCGTGTGTGTGTATACACACTGGGGATCAAAATTAGAGAACAATGCATGATCAATTGCTTTTTTCAGAAATGATGTAATCTACATTGATCAACATTTGAAGGTTTTTTGTAAGGGGTATGTAGCACCCAGGGATATGCGGTACTCAGATCCGGGCAATGTCTCTATTGGGAGTGTCACGGTGGTGGCCATTCCCGGTTCCGTGCCCTGAGTCCTTTTTGTAATGGGGGATATTTACAGGGTATTTGTGAAGAAAGTTATTTGTGACGACATTTGCAGTGATGCGGCTAAGTGTAAGGAGCCGCCGCTGCAGGTTTTGCTGGGGCTGATGTAATATGCAGCTCTGATGACTTGGGCCATCCGCAAGTAGGGTATTACCCCAGCAGGTGTATGGTGCAGTAGACGTCGGAAGAAGGAGTGCAGACAGGTATTCAGTGCAACTGGTTTACTCACTTTTCAGGTGTTAACTGGTTGCCCGAGGCCGGCTGGTTTTGCCTCCAGGTCCCCTTCATCCCAGTGCTAGTCTGGTTCTCTGGTACCTTCTTCCCCTGCACCTGTCTCTGGTAAATGGATCCTCATGGTATGAAATGCTGGGGGTCCCTGGTTTGTGGTTTGTCCACCTCTGACCGCCTGACGGTAGCGTGAACCCTGTGGGGATGGAGTCTCTGGTCCTGTCCCCGGCTCTCTCTTTGCTACTGAGTCTTCAGATTCTTTAGTGTCAGCAAGGTCCTTGATGGTCCCCTTTGCTGTGCAGGTGTTAATAGGTCGGCTTGAAGCTCTTTCCTGTCCTAGGGTCCTGTACCTCGTTGGTGCGTAGTTCCGGTAGTACTCCACCGTACTCCACCATCAACTACCTTTCCTTGGTATCAGATTACTGTCAACCCGAGTCAGGGACTCACTTCCTTCACCTTCACTGTCAATTCTTGTCTGCTCCCTTTCACTGCAGACTACCTTCTTCCTTCTGACTTCCTGTGTTCCCGACTACTCTCCACAGTCTGCCCCTCCCACCTGGTCAACTAGTGGACTGAAGAGGCTCCACGTCTAGGTGGCCATCCATGGTCCCACCCTAGCTGGGTACCACTGTATGGGGGATTGTTGGGGAAAACTGGGATTACCTAGGTTTTTGGTGTTACCGGCACTGGGGTTCTGGGATAGAAAGTTCATCAACATTAATCCTTTTTTTTGCCCAAAACGTGATGTTCATAATTAGAGAACAGCAATGACTGTAGCACAAAGAAAGATTATAACTAAATTTTCTGAAAGTAACAACAGTCACCAATCAGTAGGAAGTGTACAGCACATGACTTCAGCACATCTGCAGCCACAGGACATCACTGGTCTCTCACAATGCTCTGGTGTGATTTTGGTACATTCTTCTTCCAGTCTTTTCCACTGTTCTTTGACTGTTGTGGGTTTCTTGGCCATAACTTTGTCACCAAGAATTTTCCAGAGGTTTTCTATTGGGTTTAGATCAGGACTCTGGGCTGGCCATTTCATTGTTTCAATGCATTCTGTTTCATTAAACTCTTTACCTGTTTTGCTGTGTGACAGGAAGCATTGTACTGCATGAAAATTGCTTACTGAGTGATGTATGTAAGTAAGGAACGACGTGTTGTTGAAGAGGGTTCTGATACACACTTGCATTCACTCTGCCATGTAGCTATATGAAGGATTTAGCTCCTGCTGAAGAAAATATTCCCCAAACCATTACACTTCCTCCACCACCTTTCACTGACTTCTTAACATACTTTGGGTTCCGTCTTTCCCCTGTTTGTTCACAAACATAATATTTCCCATCAGACCCAAATAAATTAAACTTGCTTTCATCACTAAAATAAACTTTGGACCATCCATAGTGTCTTTTGGGAGCTTGGGCATAAGACCTCTGACCTCTACCAGAATACCGGAGTCCCCTGATGATTCCTAAACAATGAAACGCGTTGGGATGAGGCTAGGAATAGTAAAGGGGTTTCAAGTGAGGGTTAGATGTGGTCTGCCCTTGTTAGGGCAGAAGTCTTTGGGGTAACAGGTAAAGGTAGTCTCTCTAGGGATGTGTAGGGTCAGTGACAACATGAAAATGGAAGGACTCACACAGAAGAAACCTTGATGTACCCCAAGCTACATAATATGGGTGAGATTGTTCCTTTTTTTATTCTCATCTAGAGTACTTCTACATATTGTAGGTTTCTCCTCTGAGGACCAATATATAGTACCTTAGTTATTTATATTGAGTTTTTTTGATCATTTTTGAGTGCTTATCTTTTGGACCACTGTCCCTTTGGGCCAAATAATCACACTCAATTTTTGATTGTTTTTGTTTTGTTTTTTTTTTGCTAATTTTGTTACGTACTATCTATAGGCTCCTTGGTCACCATATTCTACATCATATCGCATAGTCTGATGTGTCAGTACACTAAGGAGGTTTTGGTTACGTGTTACCTAATCTAGGTTTTTAAGAATATTAGGATTAAAAGTTACATTTTAGCCTCTTATTATTTGCTTTGTACAAAGCCCAATAGTATAAAATTTTGTGACACACCTGTAGTGTCAATATGCTCACTGCACCCCTGTATGCATTCCTTCAAAGGTGCAATTTATAAAATGGGGTAACTGGTGGGAGGAGTCTGCTGTTATAGCACCTCAAGTCTTTGCCAATGTGACATGGCAGCCACAAACCATTCCAACTAAATTTGCACTCCAATATGGTGCTCATTCGCTTCTTCACTTTGTACTGTGCCTGAAAAGTAGTTTTTGACCACATATTGGGTATTGGCATACTCAGAAGAAATTGAACAACAAAGTATCAGGTCCACTATGTCCTGTTACCCTAATGAATTTGAAAAAAATGGGGATAAAGCAACAGTTTTGAGGTTAAAAATGTATATTTCATTTTCATGGCTCAACGTCATAAAATTCTGTGAAGCACCAGGGGGTTCAAAGTGCTCACCAAATATCTAGATAAATTCCTTGAGGGGTCTAGTTTCCAAAATGGGGTCACCTATGGAGGAGCTCTACTGTTTAGGCACCTCAGGGGCTCTCCAAATGCAACATGGCATCCGCTATCTATTCCAGACAATTTTCAGTTGAAAAATTCAAATGGAACATGTATGGTGCAATTTCTCTCCAATTACCAGCAGCATTTTTCTGGGGAAAAATGAAAATTTTCATTTTTTCCTTCCACATCGCTTTAGTTCCTGTGAAGCACCTAAAGGGTTAATAAAGTTCTTTGATGTGATCTTGAGCAGCTTTAGGGGTGCCATTTTTAGAAGGGTGTCAATTTTGGGTATTTTCTGTCACCTAGGCCTCTCAAAGTTGCTTAAAATGTGATGTGGTACCTAAAAAATGGTTTTCTAATTTTTGTTGGAAAATTGAGAAATTACTGATAAACTTTGAACGCTTCTAACTACCTAACAAAAAAAAAAGTTTCAAAGGTAAAGTAGATGTAAAGTAGACTTTGCTGGTGTAAAGTAGACATGTGGGAAATGTTCATTATTTACTTTTTTGGGTGACATAACTCTTTGGTTTCAGGGCATAGAAATTCAAAATTTGAAAATTGTGAAATTTTCTTAATTTTTACCAAATTTTGGCTTTTTTCACAAGTAAACGCAAAAAATATAGTCACAAATTTACCACTAACAAAGTACAACATGTCATAAAAAAAACAAACAATCTCAGAATCACTGAGTTCCGTTGAAGCATTCCAGAGTTATAACCTCATAAAGTGACAGTGGTCAGAATTAAAAAAAAAATTCCTGGTCAAGAAGATGAAAACCAGGCTCGGGGTCAAGGGGTTACTGTAGTCTCTGCCATGTTCACAGAACCATGAGGGTCAAGTGGGTCAAGGCTAAATTCATACTTGCATTCAGATGTACTGCTGGATCCACAACACTATGGGTACTCAATGGACCCCATTAAGTTACACAGAGGTCTGTCACATTACTTTGGGCTGTCTGTATTGATGAGAAAAATAGTAGTGCAGTAACATTTATTCTGTTAAATATAACATCGGGTCAAATTTGATGCAATGAATAGCAGTAAAGGCTCCGAAAGTAGTGCCAGCAGCCTTAACTTTTTTAGAAACTTATTAATAAAACAGGGGAAGTACCTGATAATGTACACAAATGAGATTAGTCATATTCGCCATCTCTCCCTGTAATGTTCAGGATGGTGGCAAAAACATCTCCCAGACTCCCAAAGGACTCAGCAAATTTTAAAGTGCACTTGTCACCAGGATTTTCCTATATAACCTAAAGCCAGTACTATACTGGCACTATCAGGCTGATTCTATACATACCCGTAGTTGTCAGGTTGGATGTATAGGTTTTGAAACAGAAGTAAAGTTTATAAAATGAACAGTTTATTGATTGGCAGCAGCTGCAAATAGCTGGGGTGGGGTTTGATAATGATTCCGGCCACCCTGCCTGTTGTCCCTCCCCCTATCTATTATTTATGCTAATTTCATTACAGAAGTGTTTTACTAATGGTTATGGGTAAATGATGGTGGCTAAAAGGACCTGTGCTTATGTCATACCCATGTGACCAGAAGGGGTGGGGCCTCAGCCAACATAGCTTATACCAGGAAGCAACATTATTTTTCTTTTGAATAAATCAGCAAACAGAAACGGTTCCGCACTACCTTGCTAAGCCCTTTACGACGCCAGGCAGGAGTAAGCTCATCGGGTCCTTATGTTGTGTGGGTCTCGGGTGCACGTAGACAAAGAGAAGATGAAATTGCAAGCATCCACAGAAGTAGAAATCCATGGCACATCCAGCGAGTATCCCAAAGGTGCTTTATTTATTTCCAAAGGTGCATTAAAATAGCGGGCAGAGGACCAAGTGCAGGTCTCCTGGGGATGTGCATTCTTAGGGGGGCTTTACACGTTGCGACATCGCTTCCAAAATATCGTTGGGGTCACGTCGTTAGTGACGCACATCCGGCGCCTGTAGCGACATCGCAACGTGTAAATCCTAGGTGCGACGATAAATGATCGCAAAAGCGTAGAAAATCGGTGATCTGTGTAGCGTCGTTCATTTTCATAATGTCGGGTCGACCGCAGGTACGATGTTGTTTGTCGTTCCTGCAGCTCCACACATCGCTGTGTGTAAAACCGCAGGAGCAACAAACATCACCTTACCTGCATCCTTATGGCAATGCGGAGGGCAGAAGGTGGGCGGTATGTTATGTCCCGCTCATCTCTGCCCCTTTGCTTCTATTGGCCGGCCGATTAGTGACGTTGCGGTGACGTCGCTGTGATGCCGAACGCACCTCCCCCTTGAAGGAGGGATAGTTCGGCAGTCACAGCGACGTCGCCGAGAAGGTAAGCGTGTGAAGCTGCCATAGCGATAATGTTTGCTATGGCAGCAATCACCACATATCGCATGTGCGACGGGGGCGGGTGCTATCGCGCTGGACATCACTAGCAATTGCTAGCGATGGTGCAACGTGTAAAGACTGCCTTACTGCATAAGAAATGCCACACCCTATTTGTACTAAATACAAGAGATTACATAAAAGCAAAAAGGGTTTGGCCCCCCTCTTAGTGAGCTGGGCATTTCATTCTGTGCATCTCATGACTGTGTCCTGTTGGGACCCGGTCACTCTCAGCCCTTATTCACATTGAGGAATTTTTTAGACCCATGGTAAGGTTTTAATATTAGAGAGTGTAGGTACTTTCCCCACCGGGTACACCTTGTCGTTGGTGGGATAGCTTTATGCTTTTTTTGATCAAAAACAGTGTTTAGTAAGTACCCTATGTTTACATGCACTATGCTTTTATCTAGTTACAGCAGGGTATATGTTCATAATTTTTCCCTTGGTTTTTCTTTGTCTTAGGCTAGTGCCACACATCCGTGCCTCCGGTATGTGTTTGGCATTTTTTACACGTACCGGCGGCACGGAGACACGTACAGCAATGCTACCCTATGGTAGCAGGCACACACACGTAAAACCACACGGAACGTGTGTCCGTGTGCGTTTGTACGTGTGTGCGCTTTTCAAAGAGCTGACATGTCCGTTTTTTCACCGGCAGCACGGGTGTCACACGGCCCGCACCCGTACCACACGGGTGTAGTGTGGATGCGGTCCCGTGTGACACGCGCCGGAGAAAACACACATGTCAGTGAAAAAAAACCAAAACATTAACTCACCTTCTCCAGCCCTCCTGTCTCTGCCGCTGCTGCCTCTTGCTGCCGACCGCCGCTCATTATTCTCATTGAATATTCACTTCACTGCCTGGCAGCAGCAGCAGCGGGGAGACGGGAGGGCTAGAGACCGAGGATCAGCACCACGGACAGCAGCGCGGACATCAGGAAGGACCAGGTGAGTATAATAATTACCGGTTCTACGTGTGCTATCGCGGATAGCACACGTAGAACACACGTGTCACGCACGTACCAGAGACACGTACTTACCTGCACGCAACACACAGGGAAAATACGTGTCTCTCGGCACGTGCGTGAATTTCACGTGAGTGTGGCAGAAGCCTTATGGCCAGTGTGACCATGAGCTCACAAGCTCCATGTATACCATCTCATACTTCGGCTCACTTTTTGGTTTTCAAGAATCTGCCAATTATCTTATTCAGATGTTGTGTTTAACGAGTTGACAAGTATGAGTTTAGTGCATTTAGTGCACATTAGACTAGAAGTACAAAGTAGGCCTCAATGATGAAAACTACATAAAAAATTAACTGGCTTTAGAAACCAATCGCAGTGCAGCTTTCATTTTTCTAGAGCAGTTTAAGAAATAGATTCTGGGCTCCTATTGGTTGCTAACTACAACCTAGACTAGTTTTCCTGTTTTAATTATTGAGGCCTAAGTTCACACATTTCTATCACTACATATGTAATAGTATGCCGTAAAAAGATGTTAGTTCCAAAATATGAGAAGCTGAGACAACGCAGTCACATAAATGATATAGTTAGCTCTTCATATATTTCACTATACAATATAATCCAGTCATTTTACTGGTCGGAAATTAACAAAATAGTGGTGCTGATTGCGACTCTCACCACCCAACACATTCACATGACAACCGGCCTTGTCTTGGACGTCAGTGTGCCACATTGGACGGTGCTGACTTGAGATATGTCATAGGGGCCTGTAAAGCCGAGAAAGCAAAGCACAACACCCTCGCCATTCTGGCAGCAGACAACTGAATACATTTTATACGACAGATTAATGAGATCCCACATATCACATCGTAAGACCTACAGCTGTCATTAAAATATGTCACAGCGTTTACATAGCCCTCTGCCACTTTAAGTGTAACCTTTTCCTGTCACAGTCGAATGCAGATCCCTTTTTTGCATTTTTCTATTTTTATCTAATAAATATATACAGATTAGATAAATTTGCCATAACCTGACAATATGCAAACCTCGAATTTTCCTGGCACTGTGACTTTTAACTACTCATGCCAAACCTGGAAAGCTGACATGCACTGCAGATTTAGATTTTGCTGCAGATGCATAGTGTATAAGACAGGGGGAAAAATACACAAAAATGTAAATCACAAATGAATAGGGTTTATAGAACATGGGCATTAGCGCAGTATTAGTGTCATGCAGTCGTTCCTTATGTTAGGATATTAATATGTCTCCTATCTTTAGAATGAAGGACACTGCAGTAACATTAAATGGATGTGATCAAGGAGAGAGAGCAAGACTTTCCCACACATCAGTGATACCGGATTGCAGAAACGTAAACTCAGGGTCACTTTATTAGGAGCAGCAAACATTGCAGAATCAGAATACAAATGCAAACTTAGCAAAAGTATAGAGGAGGTTGGAAGGGGCGAACGTCAATGCAGCATAATATGAGCCAGGAAGCAAGGAGCAAACATATTGTATATCACATAAAAGCCGGAAAACAAATCTACGTGCCCACCTTTGGCGTACACTTACCGTGGACTTGAATGATCCTGTCATGGTGCAGTGTGGAGTTCCTGGCATGATGATCAGCCCAACAGAAAGAGATTAGCACCAGGAAAAGTACCCTCTTCATCTTCGGATACTAAATGGATCTCCCTTCACTGAAAATGCATAACATAGAAAGAGGCTTGTGAAAACTGCTGCTCCCACTGCCTAACTTGTTACAGCATTACCATCAATGGGAAAATGCCTGACAACATTGCTTGTCCTGTTCTGCACTACAGAAGTTACAGCAACTGATATGAAACAAGGTAAATGTGGCCACAACCATCTATATAGTAGTGTCAGAGACATTTAACTTGAATTATTGCAGAGAACTTAATTACATTCTCACTCATTTATACATAATAGAATACCTAGATTGATTTTGCTAAAATAAATAATTTATAGTTGCACCAGGTCAATGAGAGATAAAATAGCTGCTAATTATTTTATCCATTTGCATCATTCGAATTAACCTGATATGTACCGTAGTGTAAAATCATGTCTTTCTACAGCATTGTAGTACTATACGCTACCACTGCAGTTGTACAGATTGATTCTCAATTCACCAGTACCTAGAATGCTGACACGTATATATAATGTGTATGGGAAATCGCTGCACTCAGCCTCTGCAGAGAGAATCTGATGGCTCACTGGCACAATAATTAGATAAAAAGGGTTAATGATGGTAAAGAGGGAAAATTTGACTAATAGTAATAATGTATGAAAGAGACTATAAAATGCCAATGTGCAAAGGGAGGATTAAAGGACAATATGTAACAAGATTTCCACATATTTGTATGATGAAATAAAACACCACATAGATAATACAATCCATGTAATAAATAATGCATACTATGTATATATATATATATATATATATATATATATATATATATATAAAATGTTCATACATAATAATGTATGTACGATGAATAAACATTTTTTTTCTTTTATTGATAGCCAAAAAGAATTTATCAGCTCCTGAGATACGAAGAGGTGTGATCTAATTAGACATTGTTTGCATAGATACAATATAGAAAAACTTTGATATGAAACCAAAAATGATCACAGAAACATTTAGAACATTTCATTTTTGGGACGTGTTGCGATTAATTGGATTTTTTATTTTACCCTGATTTATATTTGTTAAAGGGGTTGTCCTGTGAAAACAAGTTATCATCTACCTAACTTGCTGGTCAGTGGTAGTCTGAACATTGGGACCTGCAGTGAGAACTTTGAATGTTTATCCACAGTGGAGCACTTTTATCATCGTTACAACAGGGAGCGTCAGATTGGATGCTTAACTGCAGCTCTATTTCCTATGAAGACTCCAGAGAAAGCAAAGTGAGTTCTTGGCAGGTCCATATTGGTAATGAATGGAGTGGTGGTCAAACATGCACTCTGACACTCTATTCTATCGAGGATAAATGTGCCTGGTTATGCTGATCAGTGTGAATCCCCATAATCAGACTCCCATCGATCAACATATCACCTAGCCTGCGAATAGGTGAGAACTTCATTTCACCAGACAACCCTTTAAGCTTTAACAGAACACTTTTGAGCCTTCTATTGGAGACACAGGGCCCGATTTTTCAAATCTTTCACAATTAAATTCTGGAGTAAAAGCTTTAAAAAATTGCATGCCAGGTTTTCAAACTAGGGAGAAACTGAAGGAGCTTGGACGAGAAGAAGTACGGTGGGCTTTTAAGAGTAGTGAACAATGGTGGTCGCATTTCTGCCCCTCAAACACTAATTGCGTTCTTGTCTTCTAATGTGACTTGTAATGTAATGTGCCTGTGTAATGGAAGGTATAATGTACCATGTTTTTCAGATTATAATACGTACGTTTCCTCACTAAAGTTTGCGTGGAAAATAAGGGTTGCGTGTTATAATCCGAATGTAGTTTACCGTGGGAGAAGGAGAGGGGTCATAGGAGATGCTGTGGGCCACTGTGCTGCGGGCTCACTACAGGTGGTGCGCTGTGCTGCAGGTTGTGCTGCAGGCTGTGCTGGGGGCTGTTCTGTGGGCTGTAAGGCAGGGGCCGCCACTCTGAAAATGTTGGTGGTTCGGGCTTCAAATAATGGCGCTGAGAGTTAGTGCGTGCGGAAATGGAGCTCTCAGCTCAAGACCTCATCTGTACATGCACCACTTGATCTCCCTCCAGCAGACTTACGTAAAATGACACCCGGAGGTAGCGCTTGCGCAGATGAGATATCTGAGCCGAGAGCTCCATCTGCATACGCGCTGACTCTGGGTACTATTTCTTTGAAGCCTGCACCGCTGGCAGTTTCTGGATGCTCCTCCTGCCTCACAGTGCCCGTAGCAAGCATCTAGGAAACCCGCTGCACTGCCCTACTCCAGCACTGCCCTGCCTCTTGTGACCCCGATCCACCATCGCTGCCACCCCCCTTCAGTAAGACATCACTGGATTGCACTGGTGTGAAAAGCTTTATTCCGGTCATTATGGGACCCCTGAGGAGACTAAATGTGGGACTGCAGAAAGGGAAAGTGACTGTCATTGTACACTGTAATGCTGTACTGAATTGCACTGCGACTCATAGATCCAGTTAGATTGGACACAACTCAGAGGCAAGTTGAACTGTGCCTGGTAAAGTGAAAATGTCACATTTTGAAAGATATGTGCTCGCTAACTGGAGTATAAGATTGTGAATAACAATGAACTGTCCAAGTAAAGAATTGTGTTTTAAAGTAACCAATAGTGGCAGTATTGTGGCATACATGGGTTCACAGCCCACACGGTCAAAGTCCACCCAGCCAGGACCAGGCATATCTTGTAGCCCTCGACTAATGTCTCGCACAACTACTCTACACTTGGCATAGTTGGCAGGTTCAAACCTTGCCAACAGAATATCAGAGTGTTGCAGGAAAGACACTGGCTATGTTTAAGATGATGACCATTTTGAGGTCAAAGACCGCACTGAGTATAGGCCGTAATATGATGGATGGTGGCGCAGCTGTAAAAGAAAACTGCCAGTTGTAAGTGGCAATGAAGTGGAAGTGCATGAAAATCTGGCCAGTCCTGGAGAAGCTACCCCCATTGGAAGTGCCATGCCTGGAGATGCCAGCCCAAGATGATCTGTGACTGCCACTGTTGGACAAAGTGGAAGAAGAAGGTCTGCCCACTGCAACAATACAGCATGGAACAGGTGTAGACATGGAGGAAATGGGAAGGTCAGCCAGTAGAGACCCCATCTTGCCTGAGGCCGAGCTAAAAAGCTATTTAAGAATGGATGAGATGGTGTCATTTTGCGAAGAGAAGTTGGAGAGGAAAGAGAAAATGGAGAGTGCGAGTGCTGCCTCAGAGGATTTGAGTAGGACCAGGACTCAGGAAATCCCTCCCGTGGGGGCAATACTCTGACACTACATCGACCCACTTCTCCAGGGGGCAGTACTAGTAAGTGTGGTGCCTAGGCCCACATTCAAATCACCTGCAGTAGTTTATTCTTCTAGTTAATGTTTGTCCTGTCAATGAGCTGGGGCAGACATCTCTAATTGCTTGGGGGACTATTTTCATCCAGGTGGCTCTGAAGTCCATGGACTTTGATTGTGGGTGGGGCATACTACCAGCCTCAGAGCTCTAAGTTACTCTGAATCCTGGTGATGCCCATATCAACCCTGGCCTGAGGCAATTCCTAACAGCATGGCAGACACTTGAAGAAGAAGAGGACTTAGATGACTGAAGACCCTAGTTGTTCCAGTTGCACTCTCAACGGGTATAGTTGCTTAAGTACCCAAGAAATTTCATATCTGGGACTCTCTGCTGTTGTTGTGACTTTTCCCTTTGTTTTGTTGATAGGTTCTGAGTCGTGAGAGGGTTCTACACCTTTTGCCGTGGACTTTGCTCAACTAGCCATGGACTGTGCTCTAATGCCTCATGGACTGTGTCCCAAAACCCCCTGATGGACTCTGCCTTACCCCATCCTGGACTGTTCCCTCAGACTGCATGGGCTGTGTGCTACATTTGTCTACTGGCCAACCAGTTAAAGTACACTTGGATAGTTCCAAGGTTGCACCAACCCAGAAAAAGACGATGTCACTCACCTTCCGGAGCGCGACTGTTACTTATGTTTTGTGTGATGTGGTTGGTGTCTTCCAGGTCATCGCATTGTCGAGGACAACCATAGTTAAAAAGGGGAGGAATGCAAGAGTGGTGGACAAAGGTGGTTGCGCCTCTGTAATGTGAATTTTAATGTAATGTGATGTTCCCGTGTAATGTAATGCATAATGTATGTTATGATATTATAATATATAATGTAGAATTTGAAAATGTAATGAACATGAAATGTATAGTATTTATGTAAAAATGTAACATTCTGAAAGATATATGACCACTATTCAGCACTATTCAGTTGTCTGAATGAGGCTCTCAAAGAGGTGCATGTTGCGACCTCGGGCAAGCTTCAGGAAACACTATAGTTGCCATCAGATCACAGATCAATGGCAACCGCTGCCGAGACACCCCATCCTGTGACCCTCCTGAGTCGCTCCACTACAGCACCACCCCCGCAACCCGCCATGACACCCCCGCAGCCCACTGGCAGATCAATGGTATCCGCCGTGACACCCCCAGGCCCACAGTATCGACGACCCTCATGAACCGCAACACCCCTCCTCTGAGCCAGCAGCATCGCTGACCCTGCCTCCTGTGATCTTCCTGAGCCGCTCCACCACTGCCACTCCCCCCTGGTGAGCATTAGGATTAAAACGCACTAGGATAATAAGACAGACCCTCATTTAAACATTAAAAAATTATTTTTTCCTATTTTTCTCCTCTAAATTTGGAGTGCGTCTTATAATCCGGTGCGTCTTATAAAACGAAATATACGGTATATACTGCATTTTAGATTTCATTATAGACTTCATACTAACATTTGCATAAAAAAAGCTGCAGATTTTCTTGTTTCTCTAGTTTCTGCATTTCTATTTTTTTCTTAAATTGATAATGCAGAGCGAGAGCCTGAGAATGTGCTCATGTACAACTTCATTTGTCAGATAATGTCGACATCAGATTTCATTGAGCAGAAAAAGTTCATTCTAATGCGATAAAAAGGTGAAAAAGGTGAATGCTTGGAGGCAGCTGGTAAACTCAGCAAATTAGTTTGATGCTGCAGAAATGGCGTGTCATCGGTCACATATCTGTATGTGTAATACATATCTGTATTCTGTGAGATCATCACTGTAAATGCAGTCTACGGATGAAAATAGAAAAAACTTGTTGGATAATCAGATCCTTATTCTGTAAGAATATATATGCGTTCCTAGTGTATGAGCACCAATGTTCAGTAGTTAATGTTTCAGTATAAGGAGACAAGAAAATTGAGCCTACTAATACAATTTCACATGTTGAGAAATCTATCATTTAAACCAAATGCAAAAATGTTTGCTTTTCAATTTAACATGTAGGATAACGCTATAAAAGCTTAGTATGGTGAATCTTTGCTGGTGTCTCAAGCATCTGAGTTCACATCTGGGTTAAGAATAACGTTTTTCTGTTCCATCTTAGAAGCGGAAAAATGGAATTCAATCTTGTGATGGATCCACACATAATGGAAAATAAAAGCGCCTGAAATACCCTATTGACGTATAATGGGTTATGTTGGGTTCCATTATGGTGTCTGCGCTACATTTTCTGGTGAATTTGATGAAATCTGTAACTTAGGCTCATAGAGAAACCTCCGACACAGATGTGATCAAAGCCTTAAAGCATGATTCCATAGATCAATAAGCAAGAAATGAGCATTCATAAGCACACTCTTCCCCAATTATTGGCCTATGTATGCATGCCGCCATTCAGCTGAACAAAACGCTCATTCCTAGGTGGATCTGATCATTTATGCCAGCATACCAATCAGCACTATGAAAAAAGGAGAGTTGCTGGCAACAACCCTCTTCTTGTATGAGCAGAAAACAATAGTATTTATGAAAGGGCTGTTGCCGTATAATGTTCTTGCACCTTGTAACGATCCTATTTCTAACGCGTCTTCAGTTTTTATTGTTACCCCGATTAATTGCTTTGCTAATTTCAGCATTTTTATTTTCATTATTTACCAGAAAAATCTTTTTCTCATAAATGCTTTTCTACAAAGCTATCACAATTAACTTTATTTCATACCATTCATAACATGCTGGATTGCCAACCATCTAAAAATTACAGAACTGTAAAAATAGGGCACTTTTTGCTTTGTCCGTAAAAAAAATCCAAGAGCTCCATCTGCACACTCACCCGCTCCCGGCGCCATCATTTGAATCGGGACTGTGGACACACTGTAACACAGGGTAACCTGCTGCACAGCCACCCGCCCGCACAGAGTAGCAGCCAGGAGGCTGCCCGCCCGCCCGCACAGAGTAGCAGCCAGGAGGCTGCCCGCCTACCTGCACAGAGAGGCAGCCGGCACCAACAGGCACCCGGCTGCTGCCCGCACGGAGGCACAGGCACCCGGCTGCAGCCCCAATAGAGGCACAGGCACTCGGCTGCAGCCCGCATAGAGGCACAGGCACCCGGCTGCCGCCCGCACGGAGGCACAGGCACCCGACTGCCACCCGCACAGGCACCCGACTGCCGCCCGCACAGGTACCCGGCTGCCACCCGCACGCAAGCACAGGTACCCGGCCGCTTGCACGCAGCCAAAGGCACCCGGTCACCCTATCGCCGCACTGACAGGACCCCAGTTAAAACTATATTCGGATTTTAAGACGCACCCCTCATTTTCCTCCCAAATTTTTGTGAGGAAAAGTGCGTCTTATAATCCGAAAAATACAGTAATTCTGCTCAATATTAAGTGATACAATTAATTAATTAATAAAAATATTGTGCAGTATTAAATTTCAATCCATTGGTTCAGCCCACCAAACCAGTCAGAATCTCTCATGTTGCCTCTCAGGAAAATGAATTGCCCATACCTGGCTGTAGACATGTATCACTTCTAATCATAATGATTTATGGTTTTACAATGTATCTATAAAAAAAATATAGTCTGTCTGTGATTATTTGATAAGCTGTCCAGAAAAAAATAAATGTCAAATTAGCAACCCTGATGACATATCCAAATATATCAGTAAATAACACCGAAATCTGTGTTTAATAATCGTGTTATACCTGTAACCCATGACAACGGCCGTCAACTACATTCAGGAATCAGATGTTTTATAAGCATCATACGTACAGATTGTTATGGATGCTATGTCAAATAGATGTGCTCTTGATACAGGAATTAAAACGGAAGTGTACTTTCAAGACATTTTAAATGAATTAATAAATAGTACATGCAAATATTACAATCTTTGTAATATATCTCATCACATAAATGAACTTCCTTCCCATTTGTCAGACACTTCTTTTCCCTCATGCCTTTTGTATTTGTCATCCAGATTAGCTCAAATCTGCCTTTTCCACACAAAACAGACTGCTTGTTATGTGTCACACTAGGTACGGGGAAGAACCAAGCGAATGAAGAAAGGGAATCAGAAACCCTGTGTCTAGGGAGAGGGAAGATGGTGACACCTGAATGAACCTACTGATGGTCCCTCAGTACCCTAGATAGCTTCAGCACCTATGCGCTGAGCTTCATACCTGACCCTAGGTATCCCTCGTGCTAGGCCCTAAATAGGAAACGGATGGGATGAGCTTTTCGTCAACCTCACTAAACAACAACATAAGACACAAGGGGGACACACAGGGGGGAAAGCACAAACTACTAATCTACAGATGATTCAGGTTGAGGTTCAGCAGAGCTTTCAGCAACGATACCACAGAGGAGTCCAAACCACCTGCGCCTGCTTGCAACCTCGGCTTGAAGGAACTGAAAATATCACCAACACAGTCCAAAGGAAGGAAGGGGTATTTAAACACCAAGGGAATACTGAAATACTGACAATCAACAGCTGGGTGGAAGTCAAACTCATGCTGAGTCCAAAAGGGAGAGAGATGAATCCAGCAGGAAAGCTACCTGTACCAATGAATACTGACAGCAGGAACAATGGAAAGTCAGGGGGCATTCTATGCAGCCCGACGCTGTGACCTTCTCTGGCCAGAAACCACATGACTGTCTGTCAAATGTGACACACCCGTGACATTATGTGACAGATTACATTATATTCCATGGAGGGGGTAGGATAAGTGAGGAGCAGGGAGAGAAAACAGGTAGAAGAAAACAGAAAAATTTTGCAGAGCTTTTTAACAAGTCTTTTACCTCATAGTATAACTTAAATCTGATCAACACAGCTGAGCAATCATATATAATTTATTTAATGCTACTGTAGCTTATCTCTGTGTGCTAAAAATTTATTGAGAAGCAGGAATTACTCGCTGTGCGTTTTGGTGTGTGGTAGAGAAAATTGCAGCTAGTCTCCTTCTACCAGCACGCCCGTGCATTGCAAAGAGGAGATGCAGCATGCAAAAGGGAAACCTGATAAAAATCCAGGATCCAGATCATATACTCGTATGCCAGATAGTGGCATTCCTCATGTACACACACAAGAGTGCTTTTTCAAAAAAGTTACTTGTAAGTATGTTTACCTTTTAATGCTTTATCTACGCAGTGACACTATTTACACAACATGATGATCGGTGTGCTTCCTTGGACTGGAGTGCTTCCTGTTGGTTACATGTGACTTTTGACCCAATAGGCTTTAAAGTAAGCCATGTGCAACTTGTATAACATGATGCAGAGCAGCAGTTGTGAGTGAGGTCAGCATCTTCTAGCGCCCTGGCATGCTACATGAAGATAGCGGTGTGGAGACATGGGGCTCAGTGGGTGCTCTTGTCTTTAGAAAGACAGCGTGGCTCAGGGCTCATCCCAACTGAACGCCGGCCTCCCTAACCGTGGGCGTAACATTACTCAGACAACACAGGGTGAGGGACCCACAATAATTAGACTTTATTGGATCCCCAAACAATTAACGGCACATAACACATAACCAGCAAAACACAAATGTAACAGGCAACAGAGTCTCACCCTTCCGCTGGCTCACCAGGGATTTAGAATGTCCATGCCTCAGAGGTTCCAGGGCTATTAACTCCAATCCAGCAGCACCCCACTTTTGGCGGGCACCCACCGAGAAAGGAATAATGCCAGATTTAGGAAGCTGTCTGAGGTCTGCAAAGTCTGTATCAGGTGACTTAACTGTCCCAACCTGAGTGTCCTCCTTAGGTAGTCCTGGTATGATGATACAATCCTGGCAGCCGGAGTCGAAATCCCTAGGCTGTGGATATGGTCTCCAACCGGAACCGGAGTCCCTAGATTGAAGCCATAAGATATCCTGATCTTCTAGCCAGCTCCAAAGAGCTTAGACTGGATCCATCAGCATCCATCAACCTGGTGGCTTAAAGAAGTCCCTTTTATAGCCACAGCCTTCCACTTGGATACACTGCATCCTCATCGATTGGTTGGACAAGATCGCCTCTCCCATTGGATGAATCTCAAGCTGCATGGACAATGTTCATCCAAATGATGTCTACAGAAAGACTGAGGATATCTACATGGAGCCTGCAAGTCTCCGACTAGACAATGGCTACTAAGGTAATTACATTAGCAATACACAACTACATTACAAGGATTACTGGAAGAGTCGGGTCCCAAACAATAGTTAAGCAAACATGAGTTACCACACAGTAGAGCAATACGTCTGGCTGAATGTTAAGAAACTTTAATCCATGAGAGTCCATGTCGTCACAAGCGGTCCTAGCTGGATGTGTAATTTTGCATTAAGGAGGTGATATGCCTTTACAGGCAGCTTTAAAAATCTGAGTTTACTCAACAGTAACTGGATGACAACTACATACCTTTAGGCCCAGTCACACTAAACAACATCGCTAGCAACATCGCTAGCAATATCGCTGCTAACGAACAACTTTTGTGACGTAACAGCGATGTTGCTACTGATGTTGCTGTGTGTGACATCCAGCAACAACCTGGCCCCTGCTGTGAGGTCGTTGGTTGTTGCTGAATGTCCTGGGCCATTTTTTAGTTGTTGCTCTCCCGCTGTGAAGCACACATCGCTGTGTGTGACAGCGACAGAGCAACAACTAAATGTGCAGGCAGCAGGAGCCGGCTTCTGCGGACTCTGGTAACCACAGTAAACATCGGGTAACCAAGATGCCCTTACCTTGGTTACCCGATATTTACCTTCGTTACCAGCATCCGCCGCTCTCAGCTGTCAGTGCCGGCTCCTGCTCTGTGCACATGTAGCTGCAGTACACATCGGGCAATTAACCCCATGTGTACTGTAGCTAGGAGAGCAGGGAGCCAGTGCTAAGCAGTGTGCGCGGCTCCCTGCTCTCTGCACATGTAGCTGCAGTACACATCGGGTAATTAACCCCATGTGTACTGTAGCTAGGAGAGCAGGGAGCCAGTGCTAACCAGTGTGTGCGGCTCCCTGCTCTCTGCACATGTAGCTGCAGTACACATCGGGTAATTAACCCCATGTTTACAGTAGCTAGGAGAGCAGGGAGCCAGTGCTAAGCAGTGTGCGCGGCTCCCTGCTCTCTGCACATGTAGGTCAGCTACATGTGCAGAGAGCAGGGAGCCGCACACACTGCTTAGCACTGGCTCCCTGCTCTTCTAGCTACAGTACACATTGGGTTAATTACCCAATGTGTACTGCAGCTACAGTAGCTGCAGTACACATTGGGTAATTAACCCCATGTGTACTGTAGCTAGGAGAGCAGGGAGCCAGCGCTAAGCGGTGTGCGCTGGTAACCAAGGTAAATATCGGGTTGGTTACCCGATATTAACCTTAGTTACCAAGCGCAGCATCGCTTCCACGCAGCGCTGCTGGCTGGGGGCTGGTCACTGGTTGCTGGTGAGCTCACCAGCAACTCGTGTAGCCACGCTCCAGCGATCCCTGCCAGGTCAGGTTGCTTTTGGGATCACTGAAGTGTCGCAGTGTGACATCTCACCAGCAACCTCCTAGCAACTTACCAGCGATCCCTATTAGGTTGGATCGTTGTTGGGATCGCTGGTAAGTTGTTTAGTGTGACTGGGCCTTTAGATAGCAGGTACTTATCTTCTCGAATGTTTTGTTAACGCAGATCATTTCACATTCAATTCACTTCCTCTACTTCACCTGTTCCAGACTCCACTAATCTTAGGCGGGCTTTGCACACTACGACATCGCAGGTGCGATGTCGGTGGGGTCAAATCGAAAGTGACGCACTTCCTGCGTCGCAGTCGACATCGTAGTGTGCAAATCCTTGACGATATGATTAACAAGCGCAAAAGCGTCGTTATCGTATCATCGGTGTAGGGTCCAACATTTCCATTATGCCGGTGCAGCGACGGTACAATGTTGTTCCTCGTTCCAGCAGGCAGCACACATCGCTGTGTGTGAAGCCGCTGGAGCGAGGAACATCTCCTACCTGTGTCCTGGCTGCAATGCGGAAGGAAGGAGGTGGGCGGGATGTTTACATCCCGCTCATCTCCGCCTCTCCGCTCCTATTGGCCGCCTGCTGTGTGACGTCGCTGTGATGCCGCACGACCTGCCCCCTTAGGAAGGAGGCGGGTCGCCGGCCAGATCGACGTCGCAGGGCAGGTGAGTGCATGTGAAGCTGCCGTAGCGATAATGTTCGCTACGCCAGCAATCACAAGATATCGCTGCTGCGACGGGGGTGGGTACTATCACGCTCGGCATCGCAAGCATCGGCTTGCGATGTCGAAGCGTGCAAAGTACCCCTTACTTGTTTCACCACAATCCAGTCTAGCACCACAGTACAGTCAATGAAAGTCATAAGGGGGCTTTACACACTACGATATCGTTAATGTTTTATCGTCAGGGTCACGTTATTAGTGACACACATCCGGCGTCATTAACGATATCGCAGCGTGTGACACTGACCAGCGACCTTAAGTGACCTCAAAAATGGTGAAAATCGTTCACCATAGAGCTGGTCGTCCCAAAATTAAAAATTGGTAATGGTTGATTATCGATGTGGTTTGTCGCTCCTGCGGCAGCATACATCGCTGTGTGTGACACCGTAGGAGCGAGGAACGTCTCCTTACCTGCCGCCGGCCTCAATGCGGAAGGAAGGAGGTGGTAAGTGCGTGTGACGCTGCCGTAGCGAGAATGTTCACTGCGGCAGCGATCACACGAAATCGCATGCACGACGGGGGCGGGTGCTTTTGCATACGATATTGCTAGCAATTGCTAGCAATATCGTAGCGTGTAAAGCCCACTATATTCTCTTTTAGGGGGTTCCGCTTTCTCTGCCTCTTAAAGGGATAACTTGCCAATTTGGCCATACCTAGTTTGCAGCTTACTGATGGCTTAGGGAACTCCTTCCCGAGGCACTCACTTCATTTCACTTTCAGCTCTGTCTTGCAGCAGGACCAAACTCACTCAGTCACTTTAGCCTACAAATCAGTCTTGTGACCTGTCTCCCATAGATAACTCTGTAACTCAGTTCACTCTTTCTCTCTCCGTTATGCTATCCTAAAGATCTCACTATCCATGTCCTTGGTCTCCACTCTGACTAGGGACACCCACGTCATGCGGCTTTCTTAGGTCTGCTTCACTGTAATCCGTGGTCCTATCTGATGTTCTGACAGGAAACCATCCTCTGTCCCAGCTCTAGCCTCTCCGATTATGGGCCAGTCACAACTGTTAACTGTTTCTTACTCTATTCACCTGTTGGTGAGCAGAACACTGCTTTATCCTAGTACGGTGCAAAACATTACAATATATCACAACACAATTCACATTACAAAATAACGCACATGTGACGCTTTGGACTATCAGGTCGTCACAGTGTATTGTATAATCTGCCCTCCCGTGCAATATTGTCAGGACCAGGTGGACGGGCAGACCCAGGAGGTGGATCCACTGGGCCGAACTCCTAGATGGTGGTAAGGGGTCCGGTAGCTGGAGCACTATAGGCAGCAGAACAGTCCGTGCACACGAGTATAGCGGAGAAGTCCCTGGGACCACGGAGTCACAGATGGTAGTCCGGGTGACGCAGCTCCGGTTCGGAAGCCGAGAAGATGTCAGGCGGGGTCCGGAACCTTTGGAGCGAGATGACGGGTCACCGCAGGGATCTGAGATGGTACGGACTGTCAGGATGGCAGATGGACAGCATTCGGGGTTCGGGATTCGGCAGGACCGGATGGCGAGGCAGGCACGGCTCTACAAGAGAGATAGGTGAGTATATCACAGCGACACCAGGAGACCTGACTCCTAGCTTAAGAAACACGAAGATCAGGCCCCGCCCCCTTGGACATTAAACCCCTTTGTACCCTGTACCTGTTTGCATCATTTCCTGTTAATGGACGCTGGCCCTTTAAGAAAGGGTCAATGACCGCGCGCGCGCCCTAATGCGCATGCGCGCGGCCCGAGTGCCAGAAGCCAGAGCAGGAAGCTGCGAGGAGGAAGCAGCAGGACCGGGCTGGGGCTGGGAAGCCGACGGGCGCCGGGAGCGGGGACCAGGACGCCGGGGACGCGCCGGCAATGGCTGCAGGAGAGCGGGGAGCGGCGGTGACCGGACCGAGGACCCGGGAAGCGAGGCAGGGGAGCCGGGGAGTGTGACAGGTGAGCCGGAGGGCAGCGCAGGGGACCCGGGGAGCGTGACAGTACCCCCCCCCCCCACGCCCCCCTCCCCGCAACCGGGACAGGAAGGCACGGATCAGCGGTGTACCCACATTCTCCCGGGGCTCCCAGGACCTATCCTCAGGACCATACCCTGCCCAGTCCACCAGGAAGAACTGTCGACCCCGTACGGTCTTCATGGCCACGATATCCCTTACCGCATAGATGTCATCATCGGCAATAGGAGGAGGAGCCGAACTGGCAGCAGCGGAGAAGGGACCAAGGACAACCGGCTTGAGCAGGGAGACGTGGAATGAGTTGGGTATCCTCATCGTGGCCGGGAGCTGTAGCTTGTAGGAGACCTCATTGATCTTGTTGAGGACTTTAAACGGCCCGATGTAGCGAGGACCCAGCTTGTAGGATGGTATCTTCAATCGGACGTACTTGGAAGCAAGCCAGACTAGATCTCCAGGAGAGAAACACGGAGGGTCCAGACGTCTCTTGTCTGCGTGTCTCTTCATCCGCAGGGAAGCACGCCCAAGGGACGCCTTGACAGAGTCCCAAATGGTTGCAAAGTCACGGGCTACAGTATCAGCAGCAGGGACATCCGAAGAAGGGGATACAGGCAATGGGACGGAAGGCTGAAGTCCGTAAACGACATGGAAGGGAGAGCTGGAGGACGACTCACTGACGTGGTGGTTATGGGAGAATTCAGCCCAAGGAAGAAGCGTGGACCAGTCGTCGTGATGGGCGTTGACATAGTGACGTAAGAAGGAGGTCAAGATTTGATTGACCCTCTCCACTTGGCCATTAGACTGAGGATGGTAGGCAGAAGAAAAGTCCAGAGTCACTCCCAGATGTTTGCAGAGAGCCCTCCAGAAGCGGGAGGTGAACTGAGTTCCTCTGTCGGACACGATGTGTGATGGAAAGCCATGCAAGCGGAAGATGTGATGTATATAGGCGTCCGCGAGTTCCTGAGCAGAGGGCAGTCCAGCCATAGGGACGAAATGAGCCATTTTAGAGAACCGATCCACCACGACCCATATGACTGTGTGTCCAGAGGACAATGGCAAGTCCGTAATAAAGTCCATCGCTATGTGTTGCCACGGAACTGAGGGTATCGGCAGAGGCAGAAGACGGCCATATGGCAGGTGTTTGGGCGTCTTGTTCCT
Source organism: Anomaloglossus baeobatrachus (assembly GCF_048569485.1). Classification (NCBI taxonomy): domain Eukaryota; kingdom Metazoa; phylum Chordata; class Amphibia; order Anura; family Aromobatidae; genus Anomaloglossus; species Anomaloglossus baeobatrachus. Next base: position 838,001,101 of record NC_134353.1, on the reverse strand, counting down.
GGCACAAGAGGAGCAGGCAGAGACAAAAGCAGCGACGTCCGTGCGAAGGGATGGCCACCAGTAATGACGTACAATCGCACCCCATGTTCTCTTCTGACCAGCATGACCGGCTGTTTTCGAGGCATGACCCCAGTGTAACACTTTTTGCCTGTCAGTCTCAGAGACATAGGTCTTCCCGGGCGGTATCTGGACCAGGGTGACAGGGGCCACCGGAATGATTTTGCTAGGACAGATGATGGGTTGGGTAGTCTCCTCCTCCTGTTCCATGGGCATGAAAGACCTGGACAAGGCATCAGCGCGTACATTCTTGTCCGCGGGTCGGAAATGGAGCTGGAAATCAAACCTGGCAAAGAATAAGGACCACCTGGCTTGCCGTGGGTTCAGTCGCTGAGCGGACCGCAGGTATTCCAGGTTCTTGTGGTCCGTGTAAATAATCACGGGGTACACTGCTCCTTCCAGAAGGTAGCGCCATTCCTCCAGAGCCAGTTTGACTGCCAAAAGCTCTCGGTCACCAATGGTGTAGTTGCGTTCAGGCGCTGAGAAGCTTTTGGAGAAGAATCCGCAAGTCACCATCTTCCCGGAGGAGGACTTCTGCATGAGCACTGCTCCGGCTCCCGAGGAGGAGGCATCCACCTCCAAGGTGAACTGGCGGTTTAACTCCGGACGGTGAAGTACAGGAGAGGAGGCAAATGCCCGCTTCAGAGAGTCAAACGCGGCGTCGGACGCAGGGGACCAGTCCTTTGGATTAGCCTCCTTCTTGGTCAAAGCGGAGAGAGGAGCAGTCAGAGCAGAGAAGTGAGGGATGAACTGGCGGTAGTAGTTGGCGAATCCCAGGAAGCGTTGGATTGCCTTCAGTCCAGAAGGAGGAGGCCAGTTGAGAATGGAGGAGACCTTCTTTGGATCCATCTGCAGTCCGGTATCAGAGATGATGTACCCCAGGAAGGGGAGAGAAGACTGCTCAAAGACACACTTCTCGTACTTGGCGTACAGACGATTCTCTCTCAGTCTCTGTAGAACCAGCTGTACGTTCTCTCTGTGGGTCTGGAGGTCCGGAGAGAAGACAAGGATGTCATCCAGATACACTACCACACAAACGTAGAGAAGGTCCCGGAAAACGTCGTTCACCAGTTCTTGAAAGACGGCTGGGGCGTTACACAGGCCGAAGGGCATCACGCAGTATTCATAGTGCCCATCGCGAGTATTGAACGCGGTCTTCCATTCGTCCCCAGAGCGGATGCGTACCAGATTGTAAGCACCCCGAAGATCCAGCTTGGTGAACACACGAGCTCCTCTAAGCCGGTCAAACAATTCGGGGATGAGCGGCAGAGGATACTTGTTTTTTACGGTGATTTGATTCAATCCCCGGTAGTCTATGCATGGGCGTAAGTCGCCCTCTTTCTTCTTGACAAAGAAGAAGCCTGCTCCAGCAGGAGAGGAGGATCTCCGAATGAATCCCCTTGCCAGGCTCTCTGTGATGTAAGTAGACATGGCCCTTGTTTCGGCTGGAGACAATGGGTATATCCGTCCTCGAGGTGGTGTTGTTCCTGGGAGCAGGTCGATGGCACAATCGTAAGGACGATGTGGCGGAAGTACCTCAGATTCCTTTTTATCAAAGACGTCTGCGAAGGACCAATAGGCCGAGGGCAGTCCTGGTAGGTTCTCTGGAACCGGAGGTCGTCGGATGGGTTGTATGGTCTTTAGACACTTCTCCTGGCACGAAGAGCCCCATCGGGTGATTTCGCCAGTGTCCCAGCTGACTGATGGTTCGTGTGTCCGCAACCAGGGAAGTCCCAGCAGGATTTGATGGGACATGTGTGGGAGGACGTAGAGAGCGATGTTCTCGGTGTGAAGGGCACCGATACGCAGTTCGACCGGCCTGGTGATCCAGGAGATGGTGTCAGAGAGGGGTCTCCCATCCACAGAGGCAATCACTAGGGGCTTGTCGAGTGGAATAACAGGCACCTGGTACTTGTCCACCGTGGCCTGCTGGATGAAATTGCCTGCTGCCCCGGAATCGAGGTAGGCCTCAGCCGTGAACCGCATCTCTCCCGATGTCACTTGCACAGTCCACGTAACCGGGTCTGAGAGAGTCCCAGCACCTAGGGTGGCCTCTCCTACCAACCCTAGGCTTTGGAGTTTCCCGGCCTCTCTGGACAGGAGCGTAGCAGGTGTGTGCCCTCTCCGCAGTAAAAGCAGAGACCCTTGGCGAGCCGCTCTGCTCGACGTTCTTCAGACTGCCGCACTCGGTCGATCTGCATGGGCTCGTGGACGGGGACCCCAGCTGTCGATGACTGAAGTACGGAGGGCTTCTGCGGAGGAGAGGTATGCCGTACCGGACGTCTCTCACGGGACACTTCCTTGGATCGCTCCTGAAAGCGAATGTCCACTCGAGTCGCTAGGGCAATCAGGGCATCCAGGGTGGTCGGTACGTCACGACCCGCCAGCTCATCTTTAATTCGCCCCGAGAGTCCTTCCCAGAAGGCGGCGGTTAGGGCCTCATTGTTCCACCCGAGTTCCGAGGCCAGGGTGCGAAACCGGATCGCGTATTGACCCACCGTCAGAGTCCCCTGACGTAACCGGAGAAGAGACGAAGCAGACGCGGAGGCGCGTCCGGGCTCATCAAAGGTGCCACGGAATGCCTGCAGGAACTCCTGGATGTTCGTGGTCACAGGATCCCCCTTCTCCCACAAGGGGTTCATCCACGCCAGTGCCTCACCCTCTAGATGGGACATGATGAAGGCGACCTTGGCTTGGTCGGAGGCAAACAAATGCGGCAGCTGCGTGAAATGGAGGGAGCATTGGTTTAAGAATCCCCTGCAGGTCTTGGGGTCTCCGGCGTACCGGGGTGGTGAGGCCAAACGAAGTTTGGAAGAATCTGAAGAAGTCGCCACGGGAGCTGGAGCCGTGGATTGACTAGTGGAAGCCCGGGATGTTGAAGACGTAACTGCCGCTTGTAGCGTGTTCAGGCGGGCGTCCACAGAAGACATGAATTGCAGCATGCGGGTCTGGACTTCACGCTGGCGTTGGAGTTCCTCCTGTACAGCTGCTAGTGCTGCAGCGGGATCCATGGCCTGATCTTACTGTCAGGACCAGGTGGACGGGCAGACCCAGGAGATGGATCCACTGGGCCGAACTCCTAGATGGTGGTAAGGGGTCCGGTAGCTGGAGCACTATAGGCAGCAGAACAGTCCGTGCACACGAGTATAGCAGAGAAGTCCCTGGGACCACGGAGTCACAGATGGTAGTCCGGGTGACGCAGCTCCGGTTCGGAAGCCGAGAAGATGTCAGGCGGGGTCCGGAACCTTTGGAGCGAGATGACGGGTCACCGCAGGGATCCGAGATGGTACGGACTGTCAGGATGGCAGATGGACAGCGTTCGGGGTTCGGGATTCGGCAGGACCGGATGGCGAGGCAGGCACGGCTCTACAAGAGAGATAGGTGAGTATATCACAGCGACACCAGGAGACCTGACTCCTAGCTTAAGAAACACGAAGATCAGGCCCCGCCCCCTTGGACATTAAACCCCTTTATACCCTGTACCTGTTTGCATCATTTCCTGTTAATGGACGCTGGCCCTTTAAGAAAGGGTCAATGACCGCGCGCGCGCCCTAATGCGCATGCGCGCGGCCCGAGTGCCAGAAGCCAGAGCAGGAAGCTGCGAGGAGGAAGCAGCAGGACCGGGCTGGGGCTGGGAAGCCGACGGGCGCCGGGAGCGGGGACCAGGATGCCGGGGACGCGCCGGCAATGGCTGCAGGAGAGCGGGGAGCGGCGGTGACCGGACCGAGGACCCGGGAAGCGAGGCAGGGGAGCCGGGGAGCGTGACAGGTGAGCCGGAGGGCAGCGCAGGGGACCCGGGGAGCGTGACAAATATCTACATCCTTCTTGGTTATGGGTCCCCAACTACATGGTGTTGCCTACATCAGCTAATTAAAATCCTAGGTACACTCTTTACCACACCCACCAGACACACCAGTGGCCGACCTGAGTGGAATAGGGTCGCCCACTTGGGGGGTTGGTTAGGGGAGGTCAGGAGTGTCAGGAGTGTCAGGAGTTGTAGTTTGGAAGTGAAGGAGAGAGGAGGTCAGGAGGCCGGGCTCCTAAGAAGCCATCTAGGTAGCAGACAGTGGTCTGGGCCTAGAAGGAGCTGGACCCCCAGTCGCAGGGGATCGTGGCAAGGTGCACGGGGCACGGAACAGCCGGCAGCCTTGGACCATCACCGGGCTGGACCAGGGCACGATGGGGTACGGTGACCCTAGGTCAAGGAGTAGCTTCAGGCAACCTGACAACTTACCCGACGAGAACGGAGTCTTCAAGATCTGCTCTCCACCCACTTCAAAATCGGGGTAATAGCGCAACGAGGGGGATAGGACTTTATACTCAAACGGTCCAGAAAATCCCAAGCGTGAACCCTGAGAGCAAGCTCCCACACTTAGCTATAGTGGGGTGCGGAACCCGACTAATTCCATACTACCGGGACCAACAGAGAAGTAAACTTAGTGCCAGGAGGATCACCAAGCAGCACCATTGGGGATGGGACCCAAACTAGCTCCCCTCAGCGTCAGCGGTATCCAGAACTTTGGTTTATCCAGTTGTTGGTGTCAGCTTAATGGACTGAGTGAGTACGAAAGTGACCCCTTCGCTCCCCACGGCACCCCCAAACACTATCACCGAGCCTCCCTCGGGGCATTCTCCCCTACCCGTGGAGGGTTTTAACACCTGGCTGCTCCATTCCATCACCCCGGGTACTCCCAACCGCAGCGGTGGTACTCCAAATTACCACATACCATGGGTGGCGTCACAAACTTTAACACAATTCCCTGTAAATACTCCCTTCATTTGAGTGGCCACATGACCCCCGGGTCCGGAGACCCCTCGAGCCACCGCGGATCCAGATCCGAGCAGCCCGGCTGCTGGCATGGGAACAGCACACCCACAAATAACACCCATTACATTTTACATTATAAAAATAACATATTCAAATTGTCTCTCCAGTAAAGGAGACAAACTCTAGCACAGCGCCACCTATTGGAAGTAGCGATCCTAAAAGTCACAAGTGGATTTTTGACAATCCTTTGCAATATGACTCAGGATATATAAGCCAGATCAGAATCCCAATTTGCAGACACGGTGTTTCGGGGTGCTTGCCCCTCGTCAGTGCAAAGTATGGGGGTGTCTGATCTGGCTCATGAGAAAGCTATGTGGGGACCACGGGGGAACACTATTCTCCTTAAGGAGACTTTGCAAGCCAGTCTGGCTGCCAGGTAAGGGGACTTATAGCTGCAATGCCCCTAAAATTCCACGGGGGAACACTATTCTCCTTAAGGAGACTTTGCAAGCCAGTCTGGCTGCCAGGTAAGGGGACTTATAGCTGCAATGCCCCTCTGGGAAATATTCAAATTGTCTCTCCAGTAAAGGAGACAAACTCTAGCACAGCGCCACCTATTGGAAGTAGCGATCCTAAAAGTCACAAGTGGATTTTTGACAATCCTTTGCAATATGACTCAGGATATATAAACCAGATCAGAATCCCAATTTGCAGACACGGTGTTTCGGGGTGCTTGCCCCTCGTCAGTGCAAAGTATGGGGGTGTCTGATCTGGCTCATGAGAAAGCTATGTGGGGACCACGGGGGAACACTATTCTCCTTAAGGAGACTTTGCAAGCCAGTCTGGCTGCCAGGTAAGGGGACTTATAGCTGCAATGCCCCTAAAATTCCACGGGGGAACACTATTCTCCTTAAGGAGACTTTGCAAGCCAGTCTGGCTGCCAGGTAAGGGGACTTATAGCTGCAATGCCCCTCTGGGAAATATTCAAATTGTCTCTCCAGTAAAGGAGACAAACTCTAGCACAGCGCCACCTATTGGAAGTAGCGATCCTAAAAGTCACAAGTGGATTTTTGACAATCCTTTGCAATATGACTCAGGATATATAAGCCAGATCAGAATCCCAATTTGCAGACACGGTGTTTCGGGGTGCTTGCCCCTCGTCAGTGCAAAGTATGGGGGTGTCTGATCTGGCTCATGAGAAAGCTATGTGGGGACCACGGGGGAACACTATTCTCCTTAAGGAGACTTTGCAAGCCAGTCTGGCTGCCAGGTAAGGGGACTTATAGCTGCAATGCCCCTAAAATTCCACGGGGGAACACTATTCTCCTTAAGGAGACTTTGCAAGCCAGTCTGGCTGCCAGGTAAGGGGACTTATAGCTGCAATGCCCCTCTGGGAAATATTCAAATTGTCTCTCCAGTAAAGGAGACAAACTCTAGCACAGCGCCACCTATTGGAAGTAGCGATCCTAAAAGTCACAAGTGGATTTTTGACAATCCTTTGCAATATGACTCAGGATATATAAGCCAGATCAGAATCCCAATTTGCAGACACGGTGTTTCGGGGTGCTTGCCCCTCGTCAGTGCAAAGTATGGGGGTGTCTGATCTGGCTCATGAGAAAGCTATGTGGGGACCACGGGGGAACACTATTCTCCTTAAGGAGACTTTGCAAGCCAGTCTGGCTGCCAGGTAAGGGGACTTATAGCTGCAATGCCCCTAAAATTCCACGGGGGAACACTATTCTCCTTAAGGAGACTTTGCAAGCCAGTCTGGCTGCCAGGTAAGGGGACTTATAGCTGCAATGCCCCTCTGGGAAATATTCAAATTGTCTCTCCAGTAAAGGAGACAAACTCTAGCACAGCGCCACCTATTGGAAGTAGCGATCCTAAAAGTCACAAGTGGATTTTTGACAATCCTTTGCAATATGACTCAGGATATATAAGCCAGATCAGAATCCCAATTTGCAGACACGGTGTTTCGGGGTGCTTGCCCCTCGTCAGTGCAAAGTATGGGGGTGTCTGATCTGGCTCATGAGAAAGCTATGTGGGGACCACGGGGGAACACTATTCTCCTTAAGGAGACTTTGCAAGCCAGTCTGGCTGCCAGGTAAGGGGACTTATAGCTGCAATGCCCCTAAAATTCCACGGGGGAACACTATTCTCCTTAAGGAGACTTTGCAAGCCAGTCTGGCTGCCAGGTAAGGGGACTTATAGCTGCAATGCCCCTCTGGGAAATATTCAAATTGTCTCTCCAGTAAAGGAGACAAACTCTAGCACAGCGCCACCTATTGGAAGTAGCGATCCTAAAAGTCACAAGTGGATTTTTGACAATCCTTTGCAATATGACTCAGGATATATAAGCCAGATCAGAATCCCAATTTGCAGACACGGTGTTTCGGGGTGCTTGCCCCTCGTCAGTGCAAAGTATGGGGGTGTCTGATCTGGCTCATGAGAAAGCTATGTGGGGACCACGGGGGAACACTATTCTCCTTAAGGAGACTTTGCAAGCCAGTCTGGCTGCCAGGTAAGGGGACTTATAGCTGCAATGCCCCTAAAATTCCACGGGGGAACACTATTCTCCTTAGGGAGACTTTGCAAGCCAGTCTGGCTGCCAGGTAAGGGGACTTATAGCTGCAATGCCCCTCTGGGAAATATTCAAATTGTCTCTCCAGTAAAGGAGACAAACTCTAGCACAGCGCCACCTATTGGAAGTAGCGATCCTAAAAGTCACAAGTGGATTTTTGACAATCCTTTGCAATATGACTCAGGATATATAAGCCAGATCAGAATCCCAATTTGCAGACACGGTGTTTCGGGGTGCTTGCCCCTCGTCAGTGCAAAGTATGGGGGTGTCTGATCTGGCTCATGAGAAAGCTATGTGGGGACCACGGGGGAACACTATTCTCCTTAAGGAGACTTTGCAAGCCAGTCTGGCTGCCAGGTAAGGGGACTTATAGCTGCAATGCCCCTAAAATTCCACGGGGGAACACTATTCTCCTTAAGGAGACTTTGCAAGCCAGTCTGGCTGCCAGGTAAGGGGACTTATAGCTGCAATGCCCCTCTGGGAAATATTCAAATTGTCTCTCCAGTAAAGGAGACAAACTCTAGCACAGCGCCACCTATTGGAAGTAGCGATCCTAAAAGTCACAAGTGGATTTTTGACAATCCTTTGCAATATGACTCAGGATATATAAGCCAGATCAGAATCCCAATTTGCAGACACGGTGTTTCGGGGTGCTTGCCCCTCGTCAGTGCAAAGTATGGGGGTGTCTGATCTGGCTCATGAGAAAGCTATGTGGGGACCACGGGGGAACACTATTCTCCTTAAGGAGACTTTGCAAGCCAGTCTGGCTGCCAGGTAAGGGGACTTATAGCTGCAATGCCCCTAAAATTCCACGGGGGAACACTATTCTCCTTAAGGAGACTTTGCAAGCCAGTCTGGCTGCCAGGTAAGGGGACTTATAGCTGCAATGCCCCTCTGGGAAATATTCAAATTGTCTCTCCAGTAAAGGAGACAAACTCTAGCACAGCGCCACCTATTGGAAGTAGCGATCCTAAAAGTCACAAGTGGATTTTTGACAATCCTTTGCAATATGACTCAGGATATATAAGCCAGATCAGAATCCCAATTTGCAGACACGGTGTTTCGGGGTGCTTGCCCCTCGTCAGTGCAAAGTATGGGGGTGTCTGATCTGGCTCATGAGAAAGCTATGTGGGGACCACGGGGGAACACTATTCTCCTTAAGGAGACTTTGCAAGCCAGTCTGGCTGCCAGGTAAGGGGACTTATAGCTGCAATGCCCCTAAAATTCCACGGGGGAACACTATTCTCCTTAAGGAGACTTTGCAAGCCAGTCTGGCTGCCAGGTAAGGGGACTTATAGCTGCAATGCCCCTCTGGGAAATATTCAAATTGTCTCTCCAGTAAAGGAGACAAACTCTAGCACAGCGCCACCTATTGGAAGTAGCGATCCTAAAAGTCACAAGTGGATTTTTGACAATCCTTTGCAATATGACTCAGGATATATAAGCCAGATCAGAATCCCAATTTGCAGACACGGTGTTTCGGGGTGCTTGCCCCTCGTCAGTGCAAAGTATGGGGGTGTCTGATCTGGCTCATGAGAAAGCTATGTGGGGACCACGGGGGAACACTATTCTCCTTAAGGAGACTTTGCAAGCCAGTCTGGCTGCCAGGTAAGGGGACTTATAGCTGCAATGCCCCTAAAATTCCACGGGGGAACACTATTCTCCTTAAGGAGACTTTGCAAGCCAGTCTGGCTGCCAGGTAAGGGGACTTATAGCTGCAATGCCCCTCTGGGAAATATTCAAATTGTCTCTCCAGTAAAGGAGACAAACTCTAGCACAGCGCCACCTATTGGAAGTAGCGATCCTAAAAGTCACAAGTGGATTTTTGACAATCCTTTGCAATATGACTCAGGATATATAAGCCAGATCAGAATCCCAATTTGCAGACACGGTGTTTCGGGGTGCTTGCCCCTCGTCAGTGCAAAGTATGGGGGTGTCTGATCTGGCTCATGAGAAAGCTATGTGGGGACCACGGGGGAACACTATTCTCCTTAAGGAGACTTTGCAAGCCAGTCTGGCTGCCAGGTAAGGGGACTTATAGCTGCAATGCCCCTAAAATTCCACGGGGGAACACTATTCTCCTTAAGGAGACTTTGCAAGCCAGTCTGGCTGCCAGGTAAGGGGACTTATAGCTGCAATGCCCCTCTGGGAAATATTCAAATTGTCTCTCCAGTAAAGGAGACAAACTCTAGCACAGCGCCACCTATTGGAAGTAGCGATCCTAAAAGTCACAAGTGGATTTTTGACAATCCTTTGCAATATGACTCAGGATATATAAGCCAGATCAGAATCCCAATTTGCAGACACGGTGTTTCGGGGTGCTTGCCCCTCGTCAGTGCAAAGTATGGGGGTGTCTGATCTGGCTCATGAGAAAGCTATGTGGGGACCACGGGGGAACACTATTCTCCTTAAGGAGACTTTGCAAGCCAGTCTGGCTGCCAGGTAAGGGGACTTATAGCTGCAATGCCCCTAAAATTCCACGGGGGAACACTATTCTCCTTAAGGAGACTTTGCAAGCCAGTCTGGCTGCCAGGTAAGGGGACTTATAGCTGCAATGCCCCTCTGGGAAATATTCAAATTGTCTCTCCAGTAAAGGAGACAAACTCTAGCACAGCGCCACCTATTGGAAGTAGCGATCCTAAAAGTCACAAGTGGATTTTTGACAATCCTTTGCAATATGACTCAGGATATATAAGCCAGATCAGAATCCCAATTTGCAGACACGGTGTTTCGGGGTGCTTGCCCCTCGTCAGTGCAAAGTATGGGGGTGTCTGATCTGGCTCATGAGAAAGCTATGTGGGGACCACGGGGGAACACTATTCTCCTTAAGGAGACTTTGCAAGCCAGTCTGGCTGCCAGGTAAGGGGACTTATAGCTGCAATGCCCCTAAAATTCCACGGGGGAACACTATTCTCCTTAAGGAGACTTTGCAAGCCAGTCTGGCTGCCAGGTAAGGGGACTTATAGCTGCAATGCCCCTCTGGGAAATATTCAAATTGTCTCTCCAGTAAAGGAGACAAACTCTAGCACAGCGCCACCTATTGGAAGTAGCGATCCTAAAAGTCACAAGTGGATTTTTGACAATCCTTTGCAATATGACTCAGGATATATAAGCCAGATCAGAATCCCAATTTGCAGACACGGTGTTTCGGGGTGCTTGCCCCTCGTCAGTGCAAAGTATGGGGGTGTCTGATCTGGCTCATGAGAAAGCTATGTGGGGACCACGGGGGAACACTATTCTCCTTAAGGAGACTTTGCAAGCCAGTCTGGCTGCCAGGTAAGGGGACTTATAGCTGCAATGCCCCTAAAATTCCACGGGGGAACACTATTCTCCTTAAGGAGACTTTGCAAGCCAGTCTGGCTGCCAGGTAAGGGGACTTATAGCTGCAATGCCCCTCTGGGAAATATTCAAATTGTCTCTCCAGTAAAGGAGACAAACTCTAGCACAGCGCCACCTATTGGAAGTAGCGATCCTAAAAGTCACAAGTGGATTTTTGACAATCCTTTGCAATATGACTCAGGATATATAAGCCAGATCAGAATCCCAATTTGCAGACACGGTGTTTCGGGGTGCTTGCCCCTCGTCAGTGCAAAGTATGGGGGTGTCTGATCTGGCTCATGAGAAAGCTATGTGGGGACCACGGGGGAACACTATTCTCCTTAAGGAGACTTTGCAAGCCAGTCTGGCTGCCAGGTAAGGGGACTTATAGCTGCAATGCCCCTAAAATTCCACGGGGGAACACTATTCTCCTTAAGGAGACTTTGCAAGCCAGTCTGGCTGCCAGGTAAGGGGACTTATAGCTGCAATGCCCCTCTGGGAAATATTCAAATTGTCTCTCCAGTAAAGGAGACAAACTCTAGCACAGCGCCACCTATTGGAAGTAGCGATCCTAAAAGTCACAAGTGGATTTTTGACAATCCTTTGCAATATGACTCAGGATATATAAGCCAGATCAGAATCCCAATTTGCAGACACGGTGTTTCGGGGTGCTTGCCCCTCGTCAGTGCAAAGTATGGGGGTGTCTGATCTGGCTCATGAGAAAGCTATGTGGGGACCACGGGGGAACACTATTCTCCTTAAGGAGACTTTGCAAGCCAGTCTGGCTGCCAGGTAAGGGGACTTATAGCTGCAATGCCCCTAAAATTCCACGGGGGAACACTATTCTCCTTAAGGAGACTTTGCAAGCCAGTCTGGCTGCCAGGTAAGGGGACTTATAGCTGCAATGCCCCTCTGGGAAATATTCAAATTGTCTCTCCAGTAAAGGAGACAAACTCTAGCACAGCGCCACCTATTGGAAGTAGCGATCCTAAAAGTCACAAGTGGATTTTTGACAATCCTTTGCAATATGACTCAGGATATATAAGCCAGATCAGAATCCCAATTTGCAGACACGGTGTTTCGGGGTGCTTGCCCCTCGTCAGTGCAAAGTATGGGGGTGTCTGATCTGGCTCATGAGAAAGCTATGTGGGGACCACGGGGGAACACTATTCTCCTTAAGGAGACTTTGCAAGCCAGTCTGGCTGCCAGGTAAGGGGACTTATAGCTGCAATGCCCCTAAAATTCCACGGGGGAACACTATTCTCCTTAAGGAGACTTTGCAAGCCAGTCTGGCTGCCAGGTAAGGGGACTTATAGCTGCAATGCCCCTCTGGGAAATATTCAAATTGTCTCTCCAGTAAAGGAGACAAACTCTAGCACAGCGCCACCTATTGGAAGTAGCGATCCTAAAAGTCACAAGTGGATTTTTGACAATCCTTTGCAATATGACTCAGGATATATAAGCCAGATCAGAATCCCAATTTGCAGACACGGTGTTTCGGGGTGCTTGCCCCTCGTCAGTGCAAAGTATGGGGGTGTCTGATCTGGCTCATGAGAAAGCTATGTGGGGACCACGGGGGAACACTATTCTCCTTAAGGAGACTTTGCAAGCCAGTCTGGCTGCCAGGTAAGGGGACTTATAGCTGCAATGCCCCTAAAATTCCACGGGGGAACACTATTCTCCTTAAGGAGACTTTGCAAGCCAGTCTGGCTGCCAGGTAAGGGGACTTATAGCTGCAATGCCCCTCTGGGAAATATTCAAATTGTCTCTCCAGTAAAGGAGACAAACTCTAGCACAGCGCCACCTATTGGAAGTAGCGATCCTAAAAGTCACAAGTGGATTTTTGACAATCCTTTGCAATATGACTCAGGATATATAAGCCAGATCAGAATCCCAATTTGCAGACACGGTGTTTCGGGGTGCTTGCCCCTCGTCAGTGCAAAGTATGGGGGTGTCTGATCTGGCTCATGAGAAAGCTATGTGGGGACCACGGGGGAACACTATTCTCCTTAAGGAGACTTTGCAAGCCAGTCTGGCTGCCAGGTAAGGGGACTTATAGCTGCAATGCCCCTAAAATTCCACGGGGGAACACTATTCTCCTTAAGGAGACTTTGCAAGCCAGTCTGGCTGCCAGGTAAGGGGACTTATAGCTGCAATGCCCCTCTGGGAAATATTCAAATTGTCTCTCCAGTAAAGGAGACAAACTCTAGCACAGCGCCACCTATTGGAAGTAGCGATCCTAAAAGTCACAAGTGGATTTTTGACAATCCTTTGCAATATGACTCAGGATATATAAGCCAGATCAGAATCCCAATTTGCAGACACGGTGTTTCGGGGTGCTTGCCCCTCGTCAGTGCAAAGTATGGGGGTGTCTGATCTGGCTCATGAGAAAGCTATGTGGGGACCACGGGGGAACACTATTCTCCTTAAGGAGACTTTGCAAGCCAGTCTGGCTGCCAGGTAAGGGGACTTATAGCTGCAATGCCCCTAAAATTCCACGGGGGAACACTATTCTCCTTAAGGAGACTTTGCAAGCCAGTCTGGCTGCCAGGTAAGGGGACTTATAGCTGCAATGCCCCTCTGGGAAATATTCAAATTGTCTCTCCAGTAAAGGAGACAAACTCTAGCACAGCGCCACCTATTGGAAGTAGCGATCCTAAAAGTCACAAGTGGATTTTTGACAATCCTTTGCAATATGACTCAGGATATATAAGCCAGATCAGAATCCCAATTTGCAGACACGGTGTTTCGGGGTGCTTGCCCCTCGTCAGTGCAAAGTATGGGGGTGTCTGATCTGGCTCATGAGAAAGCTATGTGGGGACCACGGGGGAACACTATTCTCCTTAAGGAGACTTTGCAAGCCAGTCTGGCTGCCAGGTAAGGGGACTTATAGCTGCAATGCCCCTAAAATTCCACGGGGGAACACTATTCTCCTTAATAAAATAACATAAACATTGATGTCTTTAAGGAGGAACGGGCCAGCATGTCCATCTCCTTACACTTGCATGCCATATGTATGTGGTCTGGTTGTTTTTGCTCATGTTACTCCAAGGGCGGCAATTTGTTGCCCGTGGCGCACAAAGTCGTTTACCCCTGTCACACGTACTTACCTCCCGAACGACCTCGCTGTGGGCGGCGAACATCCTCTTCCTGAAGGGGGAGGGACGTTCGGCGTCACAGCGACGTCACACAGTGGCCGCCCAATAGAAGCAGAGGGGCGGAGATGAGCGAGACGTAACATCCCGCCCACCTCCTTCCTTCCGCATTGTCGGCGGGACGCAGGTAAGCTGTGTTTGTCATTCCCGGGGTGTCACACGGAGCGATGTGTGCTGCCTCAGGAACAACAAACAATCAGCGCGCAGAAGGAGGAACGACTTTATGAAAATGAACGACGCGTCAACGAGCGACGATAAGGTGAGTATTTTTGCTCGTTCACAGTCGTTCGTAGCTGTCACATGCTACGATATCTCTAACAATGCCGAATGTGCGTCACGGAATCTGTGACCCCGACGACATATCGCCTGATATATTGTAGCGTGTAACGCCGCCCTTAGGGTACGTGCCCATGATCAGGACCCGCTGCAGGACACTGCAGCTGCTCGTGCGATCAGTGTTTGGGACAAAGCGGTCTCTCGCTTGTGTTCACCCTATGGAGGACGCTTGCAGCTCTGCAGCAAAGAATTGACATGCTCAGAAAGCCACACTGCAGGTCAGTTTTTGCTGCAGGCCATACACACACAGTGGGCACAGGATTTCGAGAAATCCCATCCACTATGCTTGTACTGTACAACGCAGTATTTTGAATGCAGCGAGAACACGTTGCATCCAAAAACGCTGCAACCACTGATCGTGGGCACATAGCCTAAAGGGTGCTTTACATGAGACGATCTATTGTGCGATAGATCATCGGGGTCACGGCTTTTGTGATGCACATCCGGCATCACTTGCGACGTCGGGCTGTGTGACACCTCCAAGCGACGCATTATCTCTTACAAATCGTGAGTCGTGTACTCGTCGCTCGGTTTCATAATCTCGTTTAATTCAAATGGCGCCGGTTGCTCATCGTTCCCGGGGTAGCACACGCCGCTCTGTGTAACACCCCGGGAATAATGAACAGCAGCTTACCTCCGTCTTGCGGCAGTCGCCGGCAATTCGGAAGGAAAGAGGTGGGCGGAATGTATACGTCCCGCTCATCTCCGCCCCACCGCTTCTACTGGCCGGCCGCTGTGTGACGATGCTGTGACGCCGAACGTCCCTCCCCCTTCAGGAAGAGGATGTTCGCCGCCCACAGCGACGTCGCATAGCAGGTAAGTGCATGTGACGGGGGTTAACGTCTTTGTGCGCCACGGCAACTAATTGATCGTGACGCACAAACGACAGGGGCAGGTACGTTCAATCGTGAAATTGCACGATAGATTGTACCGTGTAAAGCAGGCTTTAGAATCACGGCTAATATTTAGCTCTGACTTTATTTTGAGCTGGTGAGAATATTGTCCATGACAACTACAATTACATTTTCACAGTTATAGCATAAGCAGTTGAATATAATTTATCTTCAAAGCCAGATAAAAATTCCGAAAAACCTGTCAATTTAGGAAGCCTTACCCACATGATTTATCATTGGGACTCCATTATTCTCTGTTGTTTTTTTGTATTTTATGCAACAGTCTTTACTTGCCTTTTTGAAGGCTTTTTGAGCCTTATTGAAATATTCTTGTTGAGAAAATCAACCATGAAAATAGTTACATTAAATAATTAGAAATAGATAAAGAGATTTCTGCATGAGGACAGACTCATAAAACATCTTGTTATAGGAGGACATGTTAAAATTCTAAGACTGTTTGTTCCATCAAAATTTGAGTCACCTTTGCCTCCAAATGTCATATAGGAGAAATGTTCAACAGAACAGAAATTCTCCCTGGAAAACCATTCTGCTCTATAAAAATGAAATGTTCACGGACTGGAGCATTATATGTGTCATTCAGAAAACAAATGAAAATTGAAAAGTGGTTGAGTCTTACAATGCATGAATACTATTTTCAGACAGAAAGGCATTTATCTTAAAGGATAATTCCAATGTAATCACAGACAGGCTCTATATACACAAAGGGTCAATTCAATAAAGTATTCCTGAAGCAAAATGGCATCAAAAGTACAGAAAATATTTGCACTAATCTAAGAAAAAGAAGATTACTTTACGTCAAGGCTGCACTGTATGAGAGTTGTCAAGATTTTACAGATCATTTCCACAAAATGTTTACTTTTTTACTAATGTGATCTATGAAGTACATGTAGACCCGTTCCCCATAATGCCCTGGTTTGAACCAATGACAAGTCTATTCTTAACATTACAGCAACAAATGCCGTAATCCTTTTGAAAGAATTTCCTATTTTTACATACTTTTAAAATACTGAAAATGTGCCAAACTGTTCCCGGAAAATGCATAGAGAACTATAACGTTCCAAACCAGATTTCCTACTGTTCTTCGATGGGCAGAACATTCTTTATTTATTATCTTGTATACAAGACCGTAAGTTGCTCACTGGTCCCCTTCATCTTTCTGTGTACCACTTCACTTCCAGCTGTTCTGTGTTCCAGATCTCTCAATTCCAGTCAATTCCTTGTTTTCCAGACAAATCATTCCACAGGTCTTCAGTATGCCAGTGTAGCATGGAGAAGCAGGAACCTTAGAGCTAGGATAGTTCCGAGGACAGCTTTTGGAGAAAAACATGAAAGTGGCAGAGGACAGTAGTCAGCATGCTCATCTAGAGGGTGTTTGGCATACTGGTCCTGTGAGTTTGGTGTAAATTATTGCAGCACTGAGATCATGGGTTCATATCCCACAAAAGGACATCTGTGTAGAGTATGTATGTTCTCCCCTTGTTTGCATTGGCTTTCTCCGGTTTTCTCCCCTACTCCAAGGAAATACCTATAGGTAATTTAGATTTTGAACCCCCCCGCGATAGTCATGATTATGTTTGTAAAGTGCTGTGGAAATAATGCCACAATATAGGTGAGTAAAATAAATAAGTACATAAAAAAATCATTGGGTTCAAAGTAGCAGAAGGAAAGCTTACTACAACAAAGTTAAGAAGATTGGCAAGTAACAAGTGATCCAGAGAGATGATAGACGATACAATCGGCTTAAGGCCACTTTACACACAGAGATAAATCTGCGGCAGTTCTGTGGTTGCAGTGAAATTGTGGACAATCAGTGCCAGGTTTGTGGCTGTGTACAAATGGAACAATATGTCCATGATTTCACTGCAACCACAGATCTGCCAAAGATTTATCTCTGTATGTAAAGTGGCCTTTACCTATCTATATATACTGAACAAAAATATAAATTCAACACTTTTGTTTTTGCTACCATTTTTCATGAACTAAACACAAATATGTAAGACTTTGTCTAAATACACAAAAGGTCTTTTTCTCAAAAAATTGTTCACAAGTTTGTCTAAGGCCCAATCATACATCCATGGTAAAAACGCACGTTTTTCACAGTCCGTGGTGTGGATGTGTATGTGTTCCGTGTATGTGTTCAGCATGTGCTGTCAGTGTGATGGCACACGGACAGCAGGAACTTCTATACTCACCTGTCCCCGCTGTTGCTGCTTCTGGGTCTGCAAAGTAGGGAATATGCATGAGCTTAATGAGCGGGCCCAGAAGCAAGTGACAGCAGAGCTGGAGAGAGGTGAGTATAGAAAATCATTTTATTTCAAAAACACGTGTTTTCTCTGGTATATGTCACAGGAAGACCTATCAGTTCTCTACACCACAATATACGCTGCTAGACAATCAAAGGCCGGTAACTCTTGGCATTGGTGTTGCATGGCAGTGAAATCATGTGACACTATAGTAGGCATGCCAATGTCATCTGCCAACATCTGCGCCAGCTAAACAAGACGACACAGCGCATTGTGGGAGTGTAAAAAGGTAGGAAGGATGTTTGGGGGAGTTTCTTTATGCATTAGAGGCAGCATTGGGGACATATATGCCAGGATGGGGGGACAGACATACTGGGTAGGATCCCAGGATGTGGGCATATACACTTGGAAAGGGTCCAGAATGCTGGACATATAAATCTGCAAGGGTCCCAGGATGATAGACATATAAACCAGGATGGGGAACATATATACTTGGGAGAGGACCAGGATGGGGACATATATATCAAAATGGGGGACATATATACCAGGAAAAATTATTGTCTGCTGAGGTATGGCATCTCACTCTTCTTGGAGGGCAGCTCTCAGGTTATTATTGAGGTTCTGAGGTACAGAATTTTGAGCCTTCACAAAGCGACTCAGCTGATCCCATATATTTTCTATAGGATTCAGATCTGGAGATAATGCAGACCGCACAATTTGAGGTACCCCAGTTTCCAGCAGCTGTTCCCTAATGATGCAACCTTGATGAGCTGGAGTATTGTTGTCCAAGAAGATTAAATTGGGCCTGTGTAGTTCATTGGAGGCACAATGACTGGATTAATGAGGTTATTCAAGTAGTAGGGGCTAGTCACTGTACCATTCACAAAAGTGTAGGGCAGTTTTATATTGACTTGACACACCTGCCCACACTGCAACAATACCACCACCAAAGACTTGTCCGATGACAGAGGCTGATGCATAGCGCGCTCTTTGATGTCTACAATATACCATCATTTCTGCTTAGCGTGAATCGACTTTTATCAGTAAACAGCACTGAGGCCCACTGGTCCCTCGTCCAGCAAGATGATGATGACTGTGCCTGGTAGTGTGGTCAGTTACCCTTGCAGGTTGTCTAGCACAAATATCATGCTGATGTTCACAGTTTTGCATTGTTTCATGTACACTTGGGTGTCTCTCATCTCTCTTAAATGTGCCTGAAGTTGTTGGGCTTTCATCATCCAGTTCTGAAGTGCATTCTTCACAATGAAGCGGACATCAGTATGGGATGTGGCCAAAGTACTTCCACTTCTATGTCTTTCTGTGACTCTTCCAGTCTCTCTGCCTCTGTGTTGCAACTTGCTGATGACACTCTGTGACACTAAGATCAGTAACCACTTCCATCTATAAACATCCTGCTTGAAGCCTTGCAGTGAGAGGTACTGTTGATCAATTGTTAGGTATCATCTTGGACTCATGATGTCAATATGTGAACAGCATGATAAGAAGGACTGTTTAAAAAACAATTTTAATTGAATCCCAAAATTTATTGGACGATTCATGGCTCAAACACATGTTGTGAATTTTTTCCATTAAGCTCATTGTTGGAGAACAGCAAGTTGTGCAAAAAGTCCTAAAACACTGAACAGTTGGATATGTGCATTCAAAAGCTTAAAAAAGGTCACATTAAGTTCATCTGAAAAGATTAGAGTGCATTTTAAGATCATCCTAAAATTTCACCCAAAAGCCGTATAACCCTAAGTTTTTTGTGAGTAGTGTGTATCAAGAAATATCACAGGATGGGGATATATATACCAACAAGAGGCCCAGCATGGAAAACTTATATACTTGGAAGGGGTCCAAGTACAGTGGAATCTTGGATTAAGAGTAATTGAGAGCGTTTTGCAAGACAAACAGAGCTTTATAAAAATTTGTAACTTGGTTTAAGATCAATACTTTGCAATAAGAGCAAATACTCACCATGCACACTTCCGGTTCCGTCCTTTCTCCGCGCTCTGACCCGCTCTGAAGGTAAATTTCTGTACATATATACTGTATACTGTACACATTATACCATTGCACAGTACAGCACCATGGAATGGTGCAATGGTGGCTCTATAAATAATAATAATAATAATAATAATAATAATAACTACAGTACAGTATATACTATATAGCATATCTATCAATTTGCATTTGTGGATACAGTATTGGACTTTCTTATTGATAACCAGTACAGCACATTGATTGTACTGTACGTCTCATACACCAACAATTCTATTGTACGCTAACGTACAGTTTAATCTGTTTTATATGCTTTTTACTGTACAGCATTTTGTATTAGCGTACTGTAATAATTTTATATGAATACATCACATTATTTTGTATTACAGTAATATGTTTGTACAAATACAGTAAGTATTTTTTGGTTGTGGAACGAATTATCTGCGTTTCATTTCAATCTGGAAGGGGCCCAGGATGAGGGGTATATAATAGTATGGAGGAAATTACTAAGTAATAAAGAGGGGGGGGGGGCAACAGATATGTCTTTATAGGATCTAAAACGCTAAAAGGGCCCATACATCTGGCCAACAACCAGGGGTGGGCTTAGGTTCAAATTTTGCACTGGACTAATCAGACTCTAGTTACGCCACTGGGTAAAGTTGAGAGCTCTGCTGTTCTTATTCATGCACAGTGATATTTTAATAGATTACAGATCATGCCTAGCAATCTCTTCCCTAGACGTGGCTTGTCTATTGTTGTCATTGGTCTATGTGGTTGCTGTAAAACATATCTTTGAATGCTCTTTACAGAAGCAGATAACAAAGCTGCCCCTTATTATCGAAAAGAAAATTGAATTAAACAAAATATACATAGAGAATAAAGAGGCAGATTACAAAAAAAAAATATGTATCCGTTTCTAGTTTAAAGGCCCCGTCACACTAAGCAACATCGCTAGCAACATCGCTGGTAACGAACAACTTTTGTGACGTTGCTAGCGATGTTGCTGTGTGTGACATCCAGCAACAACCTGGCCCCTGCTGTGAGGTCGTTGGTTGTTGCTGAATGTCCTGGGCCATTTTTTAGTTGTTGCTGTCCTGCTGTGAAGCACAGATCGCTGTGTGTGATAGCGAGACAGCAACAACTAATGTGCAGTGAGCAGGGAGCCAGCTTCTGCTGAGGCTGGTAACCAATGTAAACATCGGGTAACCAAGAAGCCCTGTCCTTGGTTACCCGATATTTACCTTTGATACCAGCCTCCTCCGCTCTCACTGTCAGTGCCGGCTCCTGCTCTGTGCACATGTAGCTGCAGCACACATCAGGTAATTAACCCGATGTGTGCTGTAACTAGGAGAGCAAGGAGCCAGCACTAAGCAGTGTGCGCTGCTCCCTGCTCTGTGCACATTTAGCTGCAGCACACATCGGGTTAATTAACCTGATGTGTGCTGTAACTAGGAGACTGGGGGCTGGTCACTGGTTGCTGGTGAGCTCACCAGCAACTCGTGTAGCCACGCTCCAGCGATCCCTGCCAGGTCAGTTTGCTGGTGGCATCGCTGGAGCGTCGCAGTGTGACAGCTCACCAGCAACCTCCTAGCAACTTACCAGCGATCCCTATCGTTGTTGGGATCGCTGGTAAGTTGCTTAGTGTGACTGGACCTTAAAGGAAAAATATAGGTGAGGTTATCAATATTTGATTGTGAAATAATAGAACACTTTTGTAATAAATCTCTTTCCATTGTAGTTCATTTTGGAGGACAACTAGACTAGTGGGTGACATGTATTTTTAAGAAGAAGCTAAGTATCATCAAATCATTGTTTTAGAAAAAGTTTTTCAATCAGTATTCCACAGAGGTAAATGATCCACACAAGACATCCCCTTCATCCTTGGAGGCAGTATAGCACCTCCTCTTAGGATATCGATTTAATTTATAGAGAACCAACCAGTATGATTTTTTTATATGCGGTAGAGGCAGTGCCATACAGCCACTATGAT
The DNA here is from genome assembly GCF_048569485.1 of Anomaloglossus baeobatrachus. Classification (NCBI taxonomy): domain Eukaryota; kingdom Metazoa; phylum Chordata; class Amphibia; order Anura; family Aromobatidae; genus Anomaloglossus; species Anomaloglossus baeobatrachus. The sequence continues at coordinate 837,979,738 of NC_134353.1, read as the reverse complement.
GCTGAATGTAGGCATACCTGTTATAGAAAAAGCCTGGTTGATTAAATATCTTTAATCAAAGTTGCAGAAAAGCACTGCAATTTGATGGGCGGGTCCTTGCATTTATTCCTCCTCCTCCGGCGTCCTCTGGCATGCCCCATTCTTTATTTGAATATCGCGCCATGCCGTCATGCTGTTGTTGGCGGCACGTACGCATTGCTACAGTGCTCAGGTCTTTAATAAAATGGCGCCGGAGTCCGCGTATGCGCGTACCATGTTCTCCAGCACCGTTTTATTGAACACACTGTGGTAAAGACTATGATAAGCATTGATGTGTGCGCAGATGTAGAAAAAAAAAATTGTCAGTGCTGATTCTTCTCATAGGGGACAAGCCAGGAGGACACTGGAGGGGAAGGAATAAACGTGAGGACTCGACCCGCCCATGTTGCACACATCTATCAAAGTGCAGTGCTTTTCCGCAACTTTAATTAAAGATATTTTTCCCCTCACCCATGACAGCACCACGTGATTATATGGGTGCTGTCATGGGTTCTGGAAAAACCGGCTACCGGTAAGTAACTGAGGTGTTTTCCCCTCACCCATGACAGCACCCATATAATCACGTGGTGCTGTCATGGGTTCTGGAAAAACCGGCTACCGGTAAGTAACCGAGGTGTTTATCAACCAAGCATCAGATCTTTCTATAACAGGTATGCCTGGATTCAGCATATTACTGCCTGTATGGCACTGCCTTTACCTCATATAGCAAAATCCTGCTGGTTGGTCCTTTTTAATGGAGGGAGATGTTAGCAACATATAATAGGATATGGAATGAAGTTCATCTCTTCCAGATATTTTCTACAATTAGTAAAATATCATTTACTTTTAATTGCTTGCATTGTTATAATACTTGTATAGTATTAATTGGTACTAAAATGTTGGTTTAGTCAAGTCCAAAAAAAGTCCATATCCTCAGACCTAATCTAGTGTATGGAAATGCAACCTCTCAATTCATGCCCGAAGAATATCTGAAATATTTCTAGAGATTTATACATCTTTTGTCAAACTTTGGGCAGCCATTCTTTATGATCTGGCTGTGATTAACCTTTTTCCTTTTACGCAATTAATTCCCTAATGGAAATTGTTCCTCTCGTATGCTTACTGGTTTTTCTGCCTCTCTATTTTATCTCCACATATATTTCAGGATTTTAGTGTTGGCGTTTTATTGTCACTTAGGGCAAAGTCTGATCATTTCATATTTTTATGTTTTAGAATCATTTTCACCTTCTCACTTATTTCTTTTAAATTGCTTTTAATCCTTTACTTTTGTCTGTTTTTATATGGATGTAAGGCCATTTGAGATCTGTTTTCCACGTATTAACTTGCAATTGCTTATATTTTAGTTCTTTTCAATGAAGCATATCTTATAGTTCATCCACCTGCAATATTGCTGCCTATAAATCACTAGATCCAGAAATGATCCAAATATAACTGCAATTCTGCTCTTAGGCTTATTGCCCTAACGAGGGATATTTAATCTACTAAGTACATTATAACGTATATATATTTTGTCATCATGGTGCAGGTAGTAATAGATATGTAAGGCGGGCTGCCTTGTCAGTGGTGAGTAGGTTAGCCTAGACTAGTATCTGAGTGTTATCTAATAAAATTAGTTTTCCAAGATTGTTCCCTATAAAAGCTACATTAGTAGTTTGTTATATTACACTATGGTCAAAGGATCTAGATAATGAATGGGAAGTTGGTAACATGTGTAACACACACACACACACACACACACACACACACACACACACACACACACACTGCACGTACATACCAGAGCCTGTCTCCTCTTCAGCTTTAGACTCCTGCAATTAAGAGACCATTGGTAACCACATGGTCAGAAGATCAAGATGTCACAGAGGTCCTTAAGCAGTCTTATGTTATCAGGGTAGAAACGCTAGGGCCCTAGGAGAGTGGGGGCCCTGTGAAATTAACCAGTTTGATCTCCCTTCCTCCAAATGCCAGTCCTGCATACCAGCCTGTCTCCTGTTCATTTGCTTTAGACTCCAGCAATTTAGAGACCTTTGGTTACATCATGGTCACATGACTATGAAGTCACCAAAGGTCCTTAAACAATCTTAACTTCAGAATGCAAATGCTGCGTTTCCTAAGAGAGCGGGGGCCCTGCGAAATTTCACAGTTCGACTCCCCCTAACGCCAGTCCTGATTGTAACTAGGGCTTATATTTCAAGCATACACCAAAAATCCTGTAAAATCATGCTAGGGCTTATTTTCAGGGTAAGTCTTATTCTTGGGAAACACAGTAGATAATTATGATGCCTTCAATAATGAGGAGGCCTAAGATCATATTTTGAGCTATTATAGTTATGCATGGTTATGCAGGGTCCTAAGATTTAAATTAAAGGGGTTTACAAGATTACAACAGCTGCTAGCTTCCAAATCGAGCACCATACCTCTACGCAAGTTGCTGTATAATGGATTCATGCAACATAATGTAGATGCATATTATTGGCAGTTGCTATTTGCAATTATACAACCCAATCCAACAGATTCAGTAGTAGATACAATACAATTATTATTAAAAGAGTTTTTCCAAAACGGTAAGTTATTCCTTATTGCTGAGATACACAGTGATCCCAAGAACAGGGATTCAGAACCTCCAAGAATATGGCTCCATAGAACCCTGTTTTGAATGGAGCAGAAGTTCACATTATTGGCCTCCATTCCATTAATGGTCTATGGGCCTATTGAATAAAGTCAGATATAGTGCTCGGCTATTCCTGACAGTCGAATAAATATTAAATGGAGCAGATTCCAAGTATGTGACCTCCACTCCATTCAAGATCTTGGACCCCATTTTTAGGGTTCCTGAGCACTATTCTAGGGATCACTGGAAGTCCCAGAGGTTGTATCCCCAGCAATCATCAAGTTATCCCCTATTTTTTGGCAAACACTTTTTAAATAATAATGTTCATTTTATTGAAGACATTTGTGTCCATTTCTCAGGCTCTATAAAAACAAAGTTAAAAACAGATCCATTGATAACTCCCTATGTACGTATATTCAGTATCTTAACACACTTTTAATAAAATTAATTTGCATTCTCAGATATCTCCGCGTTTATCAAAGCATGTATTTAATACTATTGAATGATAGCTTGGATTGCTCATGAAATTCTCATATATTGGATATGATACAAAGGTAAGATAAGCTCTTGCTGTTTATATGAGAAACCACTGATTTTTATAGTCATAATAAACTATTTATGTTGCCCTGATTTTTTCCATCTAAACAAAACGTGAATAGGCGTAAGTGTTTATTTAGCATTCCAGACCTATTTACAGTGCGTTGAAAAAGGTATTCATACCCCAAGAGCTTTTCCACATTTTTTCACATTACACCCATAAACTTAACTTTATTTTATTGGGATGTTATATGATATACCAAAGCAAAGCAGTAAGTATTTGTGAAGTGTAAAGGAAATGATACATGGTTTTCTAAGTATTTTAAAAATATGAATCTGAAAATTGTGAGGTGCATTACCCACAAATTTGGCCTTTATGGAAGAGTGGCAAGAAGAAAGCCATTTTGGAAAGCAAGACATAAGAAATCTCATTTGTAGTTTGCATGTCGTGGACCAAGAAGGTGCTCTGATCATGAGACCAAAGAGAAACTTTTTGGGTTCAATACAAAACACTAAGTGTGCTGAAAAATTAACATTGCACATCACCCTGAAAACACCATCCCCACCATCAATCACGATGGTGGTAGCATCATGCTCTGGGCATGTTTTTCTTTAGCAGGGACAGGGAAGTTGGTCACAGTTGTTGAGAAGATGGATGCAGAGAAATAAAGGAAAATTTTAGAGGAGAACTTGTTAGAGTCACCCAAAGATTTGAGACTGGAGTGTAGGTTCCAGCTGAACAATGACCCTAAACATACTACCAAAGCTACAATGAAATAGTTTAGATCAAAGCATATTCATGTGTGTGAATGGCCCAGTCACAGTCCAGACCTATCTCGCATTGAGAATCTGTGACAACACTTGACTATTCCTGTTCACAGATGCCGCCATCCAATCTCACTGAGCTAGAGCTATTTTGCAAAGAAGAACTGGCACAAATTTCACTCTCTATATGTGCAAAGCTGGTAGAGACATACAAGTGCATCTCAATAAATTATAATACAATCAAAAAGTTAATTTATTTCAGTAATTTAATACAAAAAGCGAAATTCATATATTAGAGTCATTACACACACAGTGATCTATTTCAAGTGTTTTTTTCTGTTAATGTTGATGATTATGACTTACAGGCACTGAAAACCCAAAAGACATTATCTCAGAAAATAAGACTATCATATAAGACCAACTTAAAAAAGGATTTTAAACTCAAAAATGTTGGCTGCTACTGAAAATTATCAGTAAGTGCGTCAATGCACTTGACGCACCCCAGGACTTTTGGGTTCTCGGTCCCAGGCGGTATATTTATTGGGACAGTTTACTGGGTGGCCATTGCCCAGTTCCATGACCCTGGGGGTCGCTTTAAAGGGGTTATGTACATGGGAATGATAATAAAGTTTTTGACGTGACGCCACTTGCGGCTTGCGGCTATATACTGTAGATGGAGCCGCCGCTGCACAGTTTCTCACTACTGGGGCTGATGTTAATGGCAGCCTGGATGTTGGGCTCTCCGCAAGTAGGTCCAGGCCCCAGGGGATAGATGATGGCATTGGGTGCGAAAGGAAGGTAGGCCACACAAGGGATTGCAGTGTAACAGGTTTCTTTACTCACAGCGTCGATATGGCTGGCAGTGGCAACCCAAAGAAGGCTAGTCCTCACCACTGGTTCCCTTAGTTCCAGTGCCGGTGTGGTGACCTGATGGGTGTCTTCCCCTGCATCTGTCTCTGGTTGGTGGGTCCCCATGTCTTGGAGTATCTGGTTGTCTTTCAGTCTTAGTCTGTATGGCTGGTAACTTGAACCCTGTTGGGACAGATCTCTGTCTCATTCCCAGGTTCTCCCGTCGTTACTGTGCCCCGAACCTTTAGGTCAGTGACGTCATGGATGGTCACTTCACTGTGCAGATTTTATTAGGTCTGCCTGGAGCGTTTTCCTGACCTAGGGCTCTGCACCCCGTCGGTACTATGGTCCCGAGAGTACGCCACCATACTACTTCGGCAACCACACACCTGAGCCTGGCAGGTCACTGCTACACTCTCCCGTCAGTACCGTTATGTCCATCTCCTTTCGCTTCCACTTACTGACTGTCTGACCCTTCCCCCCTGGTTGTCATCTAGTGGACTGGATCAGTTCAACCCCTAGGTGGCCATCCATTGGGTCCAACCCTAGCCTGTCACCAGTCCTTAGAAATGGGAAAGACAGGGATACCGCCACTGGTCTTCTGGGTCCCTGGGGTTAGGCCCTGCATCTTTGACAGGATGTAGTTCAGTGTAGCTCCTGATGGCTTCAGGGGCGCTACACACTCAATACTTGGTCAGGGTTCCTTTTGCATGAATTACTACATCAATGTGGCGTGGCATGAAGGCGATCAGCCTGTGGCACTGCTAAGGTGTTATGGAAACCCAGGTTGCTTTGATAGCAGCCTTCAGCTTGTCTGCATTGTTGGGTGTAATGTCTCTCATCTTCCTCTTGAAAATACCCCATAGATTCTCTATGGGGTTTAGGTTAGGTGAGTTTGCTGGCCAATTAAGCACAGTGATACTGTGGTTATTAAACCAAGTATTGATACTTTTGGCAGTGTGGACAAGTGCTAATGAAATTTCCATCTCCAAAAAGCTTGTTGGCAGAGGGAAGCATGAAGTGCTCTAAAATTTCCTGGTACATGGCTGTGCTGACTTTGGTCTTCATAAAACACAGTGGAGCTACCCCAGCAGATGACATGGCTCTCCAAACCATCGCTGATTGTGGAAACTTCACACTAGACCTCAAGCAGCTTGGATTGTGGCCTCTCCACTCTTCTTCCAGACTCTGGGACCTTGATTTCCAAATGAAATGCAAAATTTACTTTGATCTGAAAACAACACCTTGGACCACTGAGCAACAGTCCAGTTCTATTTCTCCTTGGCCCAGGTAAGACGCTTTTAGCGTTGTCTATTGGTCATGAGTGGCTTGACACAAGGAATGCAACATTTGTAGTTCATGTTTATTTTTTGCTAATTATTCTAGTTTTCTGAGATAATGACTTTTGGGTTTTCATTGGCTGTAAGCCATAATCATCAACATTAACAGAAATAAACACTTGAAATAGATCCCTCTGTGTGTAATGACTCTATATAATATATGCATTTCCCTTTTTGTATTAATACTGAAATAAATTAACTTTTTGATGATATTGTAATTTATTTAGATGCACTTGTATCCAAAAAAATTGCAACGGTAATTGCAGCAAAAGGTGGTCCTACACATGATTGACTCGGGAGGGCTGAAAACAAACACACATCACAATTTTCAGATTTATATTTTTTAAACATTCAGAAAACCATGTATCATTTTCTTTTCACTTCACAAATAATTTCTACTTTGTCTTGGTCTATCACATAAAATACCAATAAAATACATTAACATTTGTGGGTGTAACGTGAAAAAATATTGAAAAGTTCACTGGGTATGAAATGAATACGTTTTATGGCACTGCATATAAGATCAGAAGATGCATTTTTTTCTGCTTCATATGTTCACGTATTTCGGTATTGTATAACATTCTACAATTAATTTGATATTTCTGGGATGATTTCAATTAGAAAATGTTTAGAAATAAACTATGTTTTAAAACAATGTAACATTTACTCACGATTGTGACATATTTTTTTTTAAATCTAATTACCGGTATATTTATGTTACTTTGCTGCTGAATTCCATGGCAATACTTACATTCCTGCTATGTTGCAAGTACAGTTTATTCTTGTACTGTAGCATTTAGGATTTTATTTTCACATCCAACCACACAACGAACATTTGGTATTATGAAAGCTAAGTGTTGATGTTGGATAAAAATAATTAACTATTCTTTTTATTTTAGCACAGTAATCAGTTGAGTTATTCGGGGTGGACTTTCAGTGCTTATGACATCAAAATAACTAAATAAGTTATGTTACAGTATATATAATAAAAATGTTATGCTTGTTTAAGGGGGTCTTCTAGTCTGGCGGATCGGAAAAATTATTATTTTTTCTATATATTTAGTGTGTAGAATACGTCTGCAAAACGATTTAGCTCGATGCGCAATATTAAAAAAGTTCTACCACCTTATAGTGAGCGATGTCTATATACATAGCTACATTTTTGATAATAATTATCTTTAACAGGGAATTTCTGAAAATTCTTAAAGTAATGGACATAACGGAAATGACTGTTGAACAGCAAGTGGAGATGTACGCGCACCCTATGGACGAGGCTCGTTTACATCGCTCAGAGTGGCGCTCATCTGACTCCATTCGAAAGATTTCATTGCAGAAAAGAGAAAGCAGCTCTGCAGGAATGTTATGAACACAAGAAATGATCAATCTATGGTTCTGGAGTAGCTCATTAATCATAAGTAAAAGTATCTCTGTATGATAAGTACGAAAAACGTTAAACCCATTTTTCTAGAAACCACTGTTTTCGAAATGGTGGCCTCAATATCTCCAGAATCAACTGAGTCGAGTTTTTGCACACATTTTCACTATATAAGTCGAAATCTTTATTTTTGTAATTTAGACAGGCCTCCAATTGTGCCAAAACTCGATGCTCACTTTTCATCATTATTCCATTTTTTAATTTTCATGTTTTTTTTAATTCTGTTACTGCATATAGCGACATTCATAGTAATTAAGAATGTCTTAGTTTTTTTGTTTCAGACAAGTAAAACAGCCGGGATCGTGGCCACTGCTCAGCACCATTTTGTTTTCCTTGTCCATGTCACTTCTACAGCACTTTATAATATTTTCATGATCTAAAAATGTGTTAGAAATATGCAAACACGTGTAATTATATAGTAAAAAAAAAAGCCCTATCCAAAAATACTTGTACTTTTTCCACAAAAAAAATTGTGAAAAAAGCATAAAAATCGTCCGTCTAGACCAGAAGACCCTCCAACCAAAATGCTTCTGTTTTAGGATGTAATCTTTGTTTTTTTGTAGATATTAAAATAAGAAATATGTAAATTCCTCCTTAGTGCAGTATGTCAGCCTTTGTGCATAGCTTACTTTCTGTTTCTCTCTTTTTCATATAAAATCTGTATGTGTTTCACCACAACCAGTAGAGTGTAAGGAAGATGTTGTAATGACAAAACATCTACTGAGACTGACAGAGACCTAAGGGGAGAATTGAGAAGAAAGGACAAGCAAAGGCTAACTCCAATGAGACAGGAAGGACAAGTCTGCAGTTTCAAACAATATAGTTTGAGAAAGGGTTAATCTTCTGAGCAGCCACACAGTCCAAACAATGTAGATAAATTATGATTTATTAGTCAACGCATTTCAAAGTCATTATAGACTTCATCAGGACTACTGATATCATGATAAGCAGCAAACAAGGGTTTATATCATCAGGATAAAGGAGAGGGTGGGAAGTCCTAAAGTCAAAAGGCACCAATGCTGACAACAAGAAAAAACAATTAAAAGTCAAAAACCAAAAGCGGTTTAATATACCCTCATGTATCAATCAATGTAACTGCATCAAGAGTTGTAATAATTTTTTGATGATTACAATTTTTTAACAATTTTTTGATGATTACAACTCTTGTTTGCTGCTTATCATGATATGACTGCCCTGATGAAGAAGTCTATAATGACTTTGAAATGCATTGACTAATAAATCATAATTGATCCACATCGTTTGGACTGTGTGGCTGCGTGAAAGATTAAGCCTTTCTCCTTCTACACTGTTTGATCCCCGCGTGGGTTCTGCTGCGGCCTCCAGGTGTTCATGGTGGTTGTGACCTGACAACCATAAGAGGTGAGCCTCTCCAGGATATTTCTCATAATTTAGTCATTGGATAAGACACTATTTGCGCAATTATCTCTTTCCAGCTGCATCTGATTAAACCTACGACTAACTATTGATGTCTGAAATGCGTCAGTGTTTTGCTTTTTATCACAATTTTAATGATGAAATAAACTTTGAGTTTTATTCAGATTGGTGCTGGATACTCACCTTTTCGTTCTGTAATCTGTGGAAGCCACCCACATGTATTCGTGCACCTGCAGTGGAGTCTGGATGAATACTACCTGCACCTACGGTGAGCTGATCCCCTCTTCTTGTTTTCCTGCATCTGATTAAAGCCTACAGCTTCATGAGATCAAAGATATCAACAGGATATATATTTTTAGAACACGGTATGTATGTGTATCCTAAGGTTATTGTCCTAATACACTGTCAGCCACCACCAGGATGGAGTTGTTGTGCTGAGAAGTCACCACGGTGGATTCTCCTCCTGGCTTGACTTATGTCTATAAGACCAAGAACATCATCAGAGGAAAACTCCAGATGAATATAAAAGGTACGCAAGGCTCAGATGAAGCTGAGGATAGTGCACCTCATATCACTGTGCTTAAGCCACATGCAATTGGAGGTGGTTTGTGATAATATACCTAGGCTATGGGATGTCAGTCAAGCCAGGAGGAGGAGTGGCTTGGTTTAGGAGATCCATCCTACCGGTCCCTTGAAATTAACTGTACTTTTTTGTTAAGTTGCTTCAGCCAGAATATGAAAAGTCATCATGTTATGTGCTACCATTCTGGATAACAGGTTGATGATGGTATAGGAATCTATATCCCCCAACAGATTCTATTAAAAGCATTTTGGATTTCAAAAAAAGGGAAAAAATTATTCAATGTGATTATTTTTTGAAAAGAACAAAACCCTTCACTGCAAATAACTTTTAACATCACTATTTTCATTCACACAACTTCAATAACACAAGCATTGGCAACTACAGTAAATTAGTTAAACATCTGGATGTATAAAACAACATTGGATAATATGTCAGCACAAACGGATTGGATCAATTACAGTTTGTGGTTTTGGAGGTAAAGAACATTTTTTACACTGTAAGAGGCTTGTCACTCAAAATGGATTTCTGTTAAAGTCCTCCATGTTAGAAAGACGTACAGTAAAATTAAAACTGAGCTTGAAACGTAGCTTTGGTGCTTTTTTACATTTAGCAATATTGTATAAAGCTGATCCAATTAGGCTGAAAGAAATTTGTGTGGTTACCCTGCTGACACATCAGTTGGTATGTTGCTTTTTTGGGAGAAAAACCATTTGCTCATAAATAATAATACCGGAGTATTTCAAATTACCCTCAGATATTTCGATTTTCAGGACACCCCACTTCTAAGGTTACACTATAAGTTTTGGCTCCATGCACGGTGCATTACAATTGTGCCATCTCTGTAATTCAACATTACTGTTTCCCTATGGGAACCAAGGTACCAGACACGCAATCTTGTGATGGCACCCAAATCCTTGTATATTCATAGGGAGACACTTACATTTCTTGTTCTCCATAAAACAATAAGCTTCACCATGTCTTGAGGGCATCTATTTAGGTCATACTCATTAACATGTTAGGTAAAAACCAACTATATATGGTATATAAATATATATATAGAATATGAGATTGCACCGAGGTACAAGTGTGGTATATTCTGTATTTAGGCCTCATTATAATGAATATGACCTTATATTTCAATGTTATCATATAGTGATGCTTTTATACATATCAGGATCTTGGTTCAATTCCACATATCTCTTATGGTGTCATTTTTTGAGTTGTTGTCATAGTTATAAAACACATAAAAGAAGAAATGATATTGTGTAGGAATGCTGGCAATTCCCAAAGGATTTTCTGTCAGTTAACATATTCACAATCTAGCAAGGTTATTGTTTCCATCACTGTTCGTTAACTCTATTGCTTGGGGAGAGAGGTTTTGTATTGAGCTTTATTTTTTATGGTTAGCTATTCCTGGGGGTTTTCTTTTTTTGCATTAAAAAACAAATCCTTAACAGCCTGGGGTCCACTAAATAGGACACTATGGACTAAAAGTCCTATGTAATTATGCATGTCAAACACAAAAAATAACTGGAAGAAAATGGATCAATTTGTGGATGCTGGGTAGGAGCTGAGAACTGCTTCTTTCCTGATGACATTTTTTGAATAGCCGACCTGGTGCACCGTCAAAGGTGCATCATATGACAGTGATGATGTCATGCCAGGCTAGCTAATTAACTGAAAAGCCACGGATACCGTTAGTTAAGGGATAGATGTCTCAGTTTCTGTGCAGGGGCCATAGATTATTTATGTAGCTAATGGATCATATTGAATGAATCGACTCATACCAACTATACTCATATATAAATAATCTCATAGTTTACATCTCAAATCGATTTGTGAAATGTCCCTTATTCAAGCCATATCCTGCTATAACTCTTGCACACTTTCTACATCCCTCAGTGACCTATTCACACACAGCAGGAAAGATACCTACCTTTCAGACCTACAGATGTCCCAGAGGTCTCTAGGAGATTAGTAATGAGCCTGGGAGATTTGACAAATAAATCTGGCATTCAAGAGGTTCTCCTATTTTTCAGGAACGTTCCAGGAGAATTAGAAAGAATAAACATATATAGAACTTCCCATGAACATGCAAGGATAACGATCTTTCCCTGAGAAATCCTCTGTCACGCTAGGTACGGGGAAGTACCAAGCGCATGGCAAAAGGGAAGGGAAACCCTGTGTCTAGGGAGAGGCAAGATGGTGACCCCTGACCTAACCTACTGCTGGTCCATGGGATCCCTCACCACCCTAGATAAGTTCCGCACTAATGTGCCGAGGTGGATACCTGACCCTAGATATCCCTAGTGCTGGACCCTAAAAAGGAAACAGATGGGATGAGCTCTTTGTCAACCCCACTAAACAACTGTGGAAAACACAAGGGTGACACTCAGGGGAAAATGCATGAACTACTTATCATTCAATGATTCAGGTAGACGTTCAGCAGAGCTTTCAGCAACAATACCACAGAGGAGTACAAACCACCTACTTGCAACCTCGGCTTGAAGGAACTGAAAATATCACCAGTGTAGTCCAAAGGAAGGAAGGGATATTTGAACCCCAAGGGAATACTGATAGTCAAAAGCTGGGTGAAAGTCAAGCTCCTGCTGGGTCCAAAAGGGAAAGAGATGAATCCAGCAGGAAAGCTACCAATGAATACTGGCAGCAGGAAAAATGGAAAGTAAGGGAGCATTCTACGCAGTCAGATGCTGTGACCTTCTGTGGCCAGAAACCACATGATTATCTGTCACATGTGACACACCCGTGACAGCCTGGTAATGGAAATATTAGAACAACTAACACATCTTTGTAGTGGTGGATTACAAGGAAGGTCTGTTGCTTGGTTTAACATTAAATATTACAAGATAGAAGAGTTGATTTTTTGTGCTACCCAATGATTGAGACATCCTATTGATCTTAGAAGGGCAGAAAAACCTCGTAACACAACAGAACACATATAAGACCATGTCACAGTTTTTTTCTGCTACAAGCTCATGGCTATGTTAAAAAAAATCTTCTTATGCTTATGTGAATAGATTCATGCGCTCAGAGGTAATGCATGGGCTATAGGAATTGCCACAACACCAATCGGCCTAACATGGACCTGCAATACGGGTGTAAGCATGAGGACTAAAGGCCCTGTCCCACACAGAGATAAATCTGTGGCAGATCTGTGGCAGATCTGTGGCAGATCTGTGGCAGATCTGTGGCAGATCTGTGGTAGATCTGTGGTAGATCTGTGGTAGATCTGTGGTAGATCTGTGGTAGATCTGTGGTAGATCTGTGGTAGATCTGTGGTTGCAGTGAAATTGTGGCCAATCAGTGCCAGGTTTGTGGCTGTGTACAAATGGAACAATATGACCATGATTTCACTGCAACCACAGATCTGCCAAAGATTTATCTCTGTGTGTGACAGGGCCTTAATTCTGTTTTATTCTTATATTACATTTACAAATTGTATTTTTATAATATAGATGCAGAGAAATTGCATATTATTTACCGTATTTTTCGGACTATAAGACGCACTGGACCATAAGACGCACCCTGGTTTTAGAGAAGGAAAATAGGAAAATAAAATTTTAAGCAAAAAATGTGGTCATGACACACTTATGGGGCGAGGATCTGCTGCTGACACACTATTATGGGGGTAATGTCCCCAAATTCTCTAGTAAGGTACCCCATCCTGGTAATGATTCTCCTGCCTTGTATATAATCCCCATCCTTATATTTATTTTTATATATATATATATATATATATATATATATATATATATATATATATATATATATATATATATGTGTGTGTATGTATGTATGTATGTATGTGTGTGTGTGTGTCCCTCATCCTGCTATATGTGCCTCATCCTGCTATAGGTCTCTCATCCTGCTATAGGTCCCCCATCATCCTGCTATATGTCCCCCATCATCCTGCTATATGTCCCCCATCATCCTGCTATATGTCCCCCATCATCCTGCTATATGTGCCCCATCATCCTGCTCATATGTGCCCCATCATCCTGCTCATATGTGCCCCATTATCCTGCTCATGTGCCCCATTATCCTGCTCATATTTGCCCCATCATCCTGCTCACATGTGCCCCATCATCCTGCTCACATGTGCCCCATCATCCTGCTCACATGTGCCCCATCATCCTGCTCACATGTGCCCCATCATCCTGCTCACATGTGCCCCATCATCCTGCTCATATGTGCCCCATTATCCTGCTCATGTGCCCCATTATCCTGCTCACATGTGCCCCATCATCCTGCTCACATGTGCCCCATCATCCTGCTCACATGTGCCCCATCATCCTGCTCACATGTGCCCCATCATCCTGCTCACATTTGCCCCATCATCCTGCTCATATTTGCCCCATCATCCTGCTCATATGTGCCCCATCATCCTGCGGAACACACATAAAAAAAATAAAATAAACATTTATATTCACCTTTCCTCGCTCCACGCAGCGTCGCTCCTCCTCCGTCTGTGCCGGCAGCGCTGTGTGGAGCCGGCCACGCTCCCTGCTGCACCGCGATCTCCTTCTGTCTGTGCCGGCGATGCTGTGTGGACACGTGCGCACAGCGATGACGTCATCGCTGTGAGCCCCGTTAGTCTCTACACAGCGCGGCCGGCAATCAGGAGGACATTGCGGTGCTGCGGGGAATGGTGAGTAATGTGCACTGATTCACTGCACCCCGCGCTGATGATGATGCACGAGGAGCAGTGAATACAGCCGCACATGATCACTCCTGGCTGTAGTTGCCAGGGGTGATCACGGCTGGCTGTTTACTTCACGCGCGTCCCCGCTCATCACCCCGCCCACCTGTCAGCGCTGAGAGATGGGCGGGAGGATGGGCATGCATATGTAATGAGCGGGCCCACGTGGTCACGGCAGGCGCTGCTGCTGCCTGCTCGTGCCCCCGATGACCCGCTCCACCGCAGCACCCTCATTCCCCGCAGCCATGCCTTACATTCAGACCATTAGATGCACCCCCCACTTTCCCCCAACATTTGGGGGAAAAAAAGTGCGTCTTATGGTCCGAAAAATACGGTAATATTAGATTTGTATTTTACAAATATGCTTTAGAAAATGCCCTAAAAAATCCTTGAAATGCTGATGATTATTCTTTCTTCCCTATGAGATAGTTTTACATGAAATATACTTTATGTCTATCAACTTTCCTTTACGGCAGTTGATATATTTGTTTCCTAAGAGTCCACAAAGTCATGCCGGTAAGCAACATATTCTTTATTTGACATATTTAAATCCTGTTAGAAAACATAGGTTATAGCCTCAGCTTGGACGCAGAATCCAAATACACAATAGGACTTAATTTAAGTCTCTATCTTTCTAATGATATAGTACAAAGTATGAGTTGCCTAACGTGGCATTCTGTATAATTGCATTCTGAAGCAGAAATTACTTGCTAGGATGTTGAAAGTTTCCCCTACCTTGTTAAATTACTAAATGTTTCTTATTTTCTGCATATAAATAATCTATTTAATGGGCCTGTAGTATACAACTTCTAATACCCAATATATTGAATGTATAACTGTAATATTAGCTGCTGCCACTAGGCACCATAGACTATAAGAAGAGCTGGCAGGTGGAAAGTGAGATAATGTGTAGCTGAGCCCCAGTACAGCCAGAACTCTCGTGTACTAAGTGAAAAACTAAACCAAAGGCATGATGAGGGTCTCAAAACAAGGGCATAAACAAGAGGTAGCCTCCGGTGAGTCTCCCTTCAGATGTAGTTATAGAGACATCATATCATTGAGCTTTTTGTGTAGCTCATATCAGATAGGCTTCAGTACATAGATAGGATGACACAAGAGGACACTAGCCAATAGAGGAGTAAGCAGTCAAATATGAGGCTTAACATTTCTCTAAAAGAGGCTGTCACAGCGGCATCTCACTCACATACCACCTCAGTGCCGCCCCACTCATGAGGTTCCACTCACAGTGTCTCCTCATATCAGACATACCAACACTCCTTTCCACTGATGTACGTAGCTTCCATTGTCCTTAGGGGGGCATGGCAAGGAATTTAACCTGCAGTGTCCTGCACAGAATAGATTCCCTGGCCTATCCCTATCTAGCAGGGCCTATTTTAGGCAGTTGCTCCCAATACTCTCTGCCTGATCGTGCTTGCTAATGTCTTCTTTGTGTGCTTGTCTGTATTGATTCTTCAGTTATTGACCTGTCTCGCATACTCGTCCTTTTTGACCCCTCACTCCTAACCTCAGCTTTGTAAACTTAACCTGTGCCAACCTTGAACCTGACTACACCTCTGTCTCACCCTCCTGTATCTCGTTTCCATGTGTTTGACCCGCCAGTAAGCTGCTGCAGACCTGGAGACTGTCTTGGAGTACTACCTGGTGTCTACCGGCAGCTTAGCCTATACTCAACATTAGAGCCACTAGTGAAGATCTGGTAGACACTTAGTCACGCCCCTCCGGGGTAAGCCTGGCACATAGTGCAGTGAGTCCACACTGGTCAGCGTGACATACCCCCTCCAGCATTACAGAGGTATTATTCCTCTTCAACTTGAATTTGAAGTGTGTTAGCTATCGAAGGTCAGTGACCACACTCATTTGTAAAAATGCAAGTATTGCTCATGTGCACTTATGTATAACCATGAGTTGTAATGGTCAGCAGGAATTCCTAAAGAAAAGTAGTAATATTGCAGTTGTAAGGTGCTATTGTCATCATATACAAGATATTGTTGTACTCCTGTTAGACACATCTAGGCAGGACAAGCAGTGGTAAAGGGTAACCTTCATAGGAACCATAAAGACCAAGTTGGTTTACCCAAAATCTATAGCTCAACTTTGATCTCCTGGAAAATATGGTGTTGCCTACTGCCCACTGGGGCCTAGGTAAACAAACAATAAATATAACCACATTAAATATTGAATAAAAGCAATGATGCTGTTTATATGTTCCAATGCAAGATTTCCGCAAAGTGTAACTGTAACGGCTAATCATAATGTATAATTTAAAATAATAGGAACATTAAAGGGAACCTGTCACCTGTTTTTTCCCTTATGAGCTGCAGACATCTCCAGTAAGTCCTTATATACAGCATTTCAGAATGCTGTACATAAGAGCCCAGGCCGCGCTGCATAACGTAAAATACACCTTTAGAATACTCAACTATCGGGCGGTCCGGTCCAATGCATGTCGCTGCTTCTGGTCTGGCTCCTCCCCATCTTGTGCAATCACCGTCCTCCTGCCCAGCCTTGTGCGCATGACGCGTCCTGCATCATTCACAGAGAGGCCTCCATTACACTCTTGCACATACATACTTGATTTGCACGGCTGAGGGCAGAGAGAATTGTGCATGCGCATTAGCGCAATGGAGGCCTCTCTGTGAATGTTGCAGGATGCATCATGCACACGGGGCTGGGCAGAAGGACAGCCATCGCAAGAAGAGAGGAGGCACCGGACTGAGAGCTGCGACACCCATCGGACCAGACTGTCCCCTACGGGAATATAATAAAGGTGTTTTTACATTATACAGGGCACCCTGGGCTCTTACATACAGTATTCTGGAATTCAGTATATAAGGGCTCACTGGTTGTGGCCACAGCTCATAAGGGAAAAACCTGGTGACGAGTCCCCTTTAAGATTGTTTTGCTTCTGTAGGAGAAAATTATTTTGCACTAAAGAATGTCTTTTTTGCAAATAGAAAATGGTTGCATACTAGAAGCATGGTTAAAGGTACAGTAATGGAAAGGTCACACAAATTCCTCTTACACAATCTTTTTTGACAATTTCAAAAATTTTAGCAATGAATGACTGACTAATGCAAGACTATATCTGAGGTCCATAAAAATGTAGACATCACATTTGAATGTTGATTTTATTAAAGAATGTTCCAAACATGACAACAAATATGTGTCTTTCTCGTGGTCACCTGAGCGTATACTCTAAACATCGCATGCATTTTTGTTAATTAATGAAAAGTTTTCTTGTGCACCAAACAAAAAGACAATTAGTGTTACGTTGTTAACTCTCTCGAGAAAATGGATCAACATAACTAAAGCGGTCATCAGAAGAAATGATCTTTCCTCGCAATCCAATTATTCCTTTGAAACAATTTTTCAATTAAATTGATTATGGTCAAAATTTCTGATCGTGTTGCAGTAATTAAATGTAATTTCAGAAAAAATGATGTGAACGTAGTGCAATAGGGAATGGAGAGTTTACTTGCTTTGAGATACATGCAATTAAAGCTTTTTTTATGATATTAGACATGACGTTTATTGTATTCCTACATCTTGTTATCATGATGGAAAGATAAATTCTAAAAAACTAGTTTTTGATAGATCAGATAGAATAAGTTGTACTTTTATAAAAAAAAAAATGTGCTACTTTTCCTTTTAATTGTCCTAAAGGGCACTTTACACACAGCGATGTCGCTGGTGAAAGCACCCACCCCCGTCGGTTGTGCGTCACGGGCAAATCGCTGCATCACAACATCGCTAACAACCGTTACCTTCCTAGCGACGTCGCTGTTACCGGCGAACCACCTCCTTTATAAGGGGGCGGTCCGTGCAGCATCAAAGCAGCGTCACTAAGCGGCCGCCCAATTGAAGTGGAGGGGCGGAGATGAGCGGCCGTAACATCCTGCCCACCTCCTTCCTTCCTTCCTCATTGCCAGTGGACGCAGGTAAGATGATGTTCCTCATTCCTGCGGTGTCACACATAGCGATGTGTGCTGCTGAAGGAACGAGGAACAACATCGTACCTGCAGCAGCAACGATATTTGTGATTAGAATGACGTGTCAACGATCAACGATATGGTGAGTATTTTTGATCGTTAACGGTCGTTCCTGCGTTTCACACGCAATGACATCGCTAACGAGCCCGGATGTGCGTCATGAATTTCGTGACCCCAACGACATCTCGTTAGCGATGTCGTTGCGTGTAAAGTGGTCCTAAGTGTTTGTAAGGTTTTGCTCATTTCTGCATATAATAAATCAGTCAATTTTTCATCCAGAGTAATTGACGAGTGAAATCCATTTGATATTCTATATGTCATGCGAGTGTGCAATTTGTTTCTTGCCTATCATCGGTACACAATGGGTTTTTTTCTCAGCAACTATTATTCTAAAATCAATTACAGGACCATTTGAAGTATTCTGTGCTACAGAATTGTAATGGATGGTCTGTGTGCTGTCCATTTTTCTTCTCGCATCTATAGACTTGCATTGACTAGTCTCATGCAATATATACGGCCATATGCAGTATGCTACAAGTTTTTCCACAGACCAAGAAGAGCTGAGGAATAAATTGCAGATCAGAAGTGCCTAATTGTATGGCATTGGTGCAAGTGCAATGCGATTTTTTATTGGATTGCAGTTGGCGTATTTATACGCAGATGTGAGCAAACCCTAAGAACTTAGAACAGCAGGTTTTTATTGCTGTGGCTATACAAATGTCAACTATAGTTAAAGGGAACCAACCAGCAGGATTTTCATATATAAAGTAAAGCCAGATCAATACTGGCGCTAGGATGCTGAATGTAACCATACCTTTTGTTCTGAGATTGGATGTTTCATTTCAGTTCATTCAGTTTCATTTCAGTAAAGTTCCAGCAATGCACTGCTATTTGATTGATAGGTGCAACAGGAAGCGAATATGTGGGTTGGGTCTTGCTATCTATTCCTACCTCTGTATGCCTGCCTGGCCTTCCTCTCCCTGTCATCGTCATAGACATTAATTCTGGAGCAGGCAGACAGACAGGGCTGGGAATAAATAGCAAGATCTAACCCACATATTCCTGACCCTGAAGCACCTGTCAATAAACTAGCAGTGCATTGCTGTAACTTTACTTGCACATATTTCTGAAATAAAACCTCCAATCTCAGAACAAAAGGTATGCTTACATTCAGCATCCTAGTGTCAGTATAGATCTGAATTTATGTTATATATGAAAATCCTGCTGGTTGGTTCCTTTTGAGTCAATTAGAGGCTAGAATAAAAATTGCAAGATTACGTTCTTTTTTTATAAATAACATCCGTTAAAGGGAACCTGTCAGCAGAAATTTTGTAATAAACCTAAAAGATTCCCCCTCTGCAGCTCCTGGGCTGCATTCTAGCAAGGTTCCTGTTGCTATTCTGCCCTCTTTGAGAACTAAATAAATAGTTAATAAAGTCTTACTTTTTGTATGCAAATATTTTTTTCTGTACAAGGGGGTGGGCTCTCTTGCGTCCGTTAGTCGCCCTCTTGCCGCTTTACGCTGTCCCCCATCGCTCATTTCCATACTGAGGCTGCCGCACAGTGCTCCTGAGGTCTCGCGCATGCGTCGTGCCTCTCTCGTGGTACTGTGCACAGTGTGACCGCTGGTCACGTGATTGCGCAGGCGTGAGATTATGGACGGTGCTGTGACTGTCATCAGCAAGTACCCGCCCATAATCTCGTGCCCACGCTTTCCCCTCTGCCTCCACCATTCTGCGCAAGCGCTGGCCAGATGAACCCATGTCACCTCTTACCCATGTTTCCCTGGAGCAGGAAATAGATGGGAGGAGCAGAGCACACCACCGATCAACAGGGTTCATCTGGCCAGCGCTTGCGCAGAACGGTGGAGGTAGAGGGGAAAGCGTGGGCACGAGATTATGGGCGGGTACTTGCTGATGACAATCACAGCGCCGCCCATAATCTCACGCCTGCGCAAATCACATCACCAGCGGTCACACTGTGCATGCGCGAGACCTTGGGAGCACTGGGCGGAGTCCTCAGTATGGAAATGAGCGATGGGGGACGGCGTAAAGTGGCAGGAGGGCGACTAACGGACGCAAGAGAGCCCACCCCCGTGTACAGAAAAAAATATTTGCATAGAAAAGTAAGACTTTATAAACTATTTATTTAGTTCTTTAAGGGGGTAGAATAGCAACAGGAACCTTGCTAGAATGCAGCACAGGAGCTGCAGAGGGGGAATCTTTTAGGTTTATTACGAAATGTCTGCTGACAGGTTCCCTTTAATGCCAGGTTTTTTTTTTAAATACTTGTAACACAAGAATGCAATTTATACAATAAATCATTTTCTGATGATACCTTCCCAGTCTGAGATATGGATAAAGCTCTGTTCAGATCTGCATCATAGCTTGGAAGCCAAATCTCTTGTGCGACATACCAGATCAGTCTAACACATCTCGATGACTTAGCAAGTATTAGTTGTGTTAACTCATTTTATAGAAAAAAGGATTTACTTGCACTCTACCAAGGTGGAGACTTCACAGTTACATTAGATGTTGCGAAATGCAAATGTGGCACCCTATGGTTAAGTAGCCACAGTAACACCTGGTAGGTGCAGGAAGGGATTTCCACTTTAGGAGAATTTACATGACACATGCACACAGACAGACTCATCGCAATACTCCACTAAATCATGGTTAGGGTCTAGTGCAGCTGAGCTTGTATAGTGGTGAGCACCGTCCCTGAAACCAGCCTGGATGTAGAGCTTAGGGCCTGAGCTGTCTGAGGTGAGTGGGCGGGAAGCCAGTTAGTTCCAGTCAGAGCAAGTCAAAAGAGACAGTTGGCAGAGTCAGTCGAGTCCAGTAAAGTGTGAGAGATCCTTTGTGAGGGTCTGAGGTGAGGCGACACAGAAAAGGGAAGGAGGGACCGATTTGGTTCACCCCAAAAGAAGCAACCCGGATACAGGAGTTCAAGTCTGCTCGGGTTCAGTCAGGCCCAGCAGAAAAGACTGGAGAGCAAAGGAGACTTCAGTCTCCTGGTGCAGGAACACTTGTAGCACCACCATTAATAGAGCCAGTGACCACAGCGGAGTTAGTGGTACCCAGGAAATTGGTTCTCATCACCTGCTATACAAGTGAGAGATACAGGAGAGGTCAGGGCTAGGTTTTAGACAACCCATTACTTAAACAAACATACAGTAACAAGGAGGCCTCATAACGCACAAATGTGGAAATCCTAACTGCCACCTGACCACCCGGATTGTACCCAGGACTTAACTTTGCCAACAACATCAGTAAAGGTGCAGAAAGAAACATCCGGTGTGTGTGTGATAGTTATTGTTTTCAAAGGTACTGCTCTCACTATGGACTTCGTTTGCCTGAACATGGGGATCCGCACATCAGTGGCTTTGAAGAAACTGGTATCAAGACTTGTGTGGTACGCTGCCTCTCTGTGTGTAAAATCTTGATCCTTCCCAAGGGCCCTGGGGACATCGCTCCACCTATGGGGAGCGTGACAAACTAGCTGCTTTATCATCACCCGGAGGTCTGCAAGTAATATTACGGGGAAACGTAGGCGGCGTCACAAGACACTTTTATTTTATTTTATTTATTTTTACATTTTTTTTCACCAGACTTCTTTTAACTGCCACCAGGGTCACGGGACTGGAGCCCAGCCACCTGTGACAATCCTCTGAAAACTAAAAGCCCGGGACCGAGTACCCCCCGGCCCTGGGTCAGGCACAAACAGCAGTTACAAGCCTCTGCCGCTCCAGCTATGTGAAAACTATACCTACTTCTTCATTACCATGGGTCCACTGTGAGTTGTAGTTTTGCAGCAGCTGAACTGCCATTAGTTGGAGACTGATCCTTTTAAAAGGAACCTGACAGCTGAAAAATGCTGGCCGCTCTATGTGCATCATGTCCTGGAGACTACCTGTGTGATTTCAGCCATATATGTTTGACACTGAAAGGCTGTGGTGTTTCAGAGAAAAACATACTTTAAAAGCCGCTGGGGACTGATCCGAATATCAGACAAGTCGGACAGATGAGTCTCTGATGGCTTCTCCACACCCACCACCTCTTGAGTGAAAGGTCTCTCTGTGTGCATTTGTGCGTTTGTCACATTTGGGGAGCAGGAAGAAAACAGCCACCGGAGATCTTTATTGGAAATTTTTGCTTTTCTCTTCAAAGTTTCTCTTGATACCTTTTCTCTTATAGAAGACCTTCAATTTTGCTTTGGACAATCCCTGAAACTTAGTACACAGGTACTTAAAAGTCTCTTCTTCTTTCAAAAACTGCTTCATCAGTAACAGTTTTAAGTGGAGTGATGGCTGGAGAACTTTAATAGGATCAAATATTCTCCTTAACTATGTTCTTGAGTCAAGGTTTCGAAGGTGTTCTCTTGGGCCAACTTTTTTTTCTCCGGTGATGAGTCCTATCCTGGTTGTCCCATTCACACAAAAAGCATGGTTACTTTTTGTATCCTCCTTGCTGCCCATGGAGCAAAGAGAGAACTTTCAGATCACCACATATTGACCATTCTTGATTCTCATAGTTAAGTATCTTGAGACTAAAGTTTAAATTCTCATTGCTTTCCTTAAGTACACAGAATGTCATACATGCATTGATGCATACTTGCAGCCATTGTGCAGCAGCAGCTTTCAGACTTTTTTGGATGAATCAATAAAGAGTCTCTACACACTCACATTGTACTCAATTTAAAATATTTACATCAGCCCAGCAACATCAGTGCAATACACTAGAGCACCGTCTTGAGAAAAGTATGGAAGGAATTCCTTTTCTCTGCTTCTGTACCAGGAAAAACAGGTACCAGGAGTGAGCAAGTTATTTTTCTTTAGTCTAGAGCCTAAAGGGGGCTTTACATGCAGCGATATCGCTAGAGATATCACTGGTGAAAGCACCCGCCCCCGTCATTTGTGCGTCACTGCAAAATCGCTGCCCGTGGCACACAAAATCGTTAGGAGCCATCACACGGACTTACCTGCCTAGTGGCTTTCTAAGGTAGCGGTTTGTGCGGCGTCACAGCGGCCGCCCAATAGAAGTGGAGGGGCACAGATGAGCGGCCATAACATCCCGCCCATCTCCTGCCATCCTCATTGCTGGTGGCCGCAGGTAAGCTGCAGTTCGTCGTTCCCGAGTTGTCACACGTAGTGATGTGTGCTGCTTTGGGAACGACGAACAACCTGCGTCCAGCAACAATCAATGATTTTTTGAAAATGAACGACGTGTCAACGATCAACGATAAGGTGAGTATTTTTGATCGTTAACGGCCATTCGTTGGTGTCAAACGCAACAACGTCGCTAACGATGCCAGATGTGCGTCACGGAATCTGTGACCCCGGCGATATATCGTTAGATACGTCGTTGCGTGTAATTGGGCCTTTAGGCTAGGTACACATTTCCGTTGTTTATGATCAGTCACAATCCGCCGCTCTGATAAACGCAATCCGATTGGCGGATTCCATTGTTCCCATAGACTTGTATGAGCGGCGGATTGTGACTGATGATGCTGCGTTGCATCCACCACCCGAGTGATCAGTCATGGAACGACTGACCGTCGAACGGCAGGAACGCAGCATGTAGTCTTTTTTGAGCAGCGGAATCCTTTTGATTTCGCTGCGCATGCTCTCTCTCAGCGGCCGAACGATCAGCTAATGTGAGCGATCAGCTAATCACCCAGCGGACGGCTAATGAGAGCAATCAGCTGATCATTCACAATAGCTGGCCGCCGGCTTTTGAGAGCGAACAGATGATCTCCCGGCAGCCGGCTAATGAGAGCGATCAGCTGACCATAAATACCAACTATAACCTCATTTTTTTGTACAGGATACAGCCAGGCCCCTTTCTGTTGGGCCTTCCATTTTAGAGTTTCTGTCCCTGCATGATACACAGGTGGGGTACGGCTTGGCAGCCCGCCTGATCAAATAGTATGGGCATCAGTTAATAGGCTGCGAGCTTGTGACTGTGTTATCTGCATGTGTGAATAGCACTCTATGCAAGCCATCAGTGTGCAGTTTTATCACCCAGCAATCGCCTCCTCCATTCTATGGAAGTGTGTGTGTGATTTGCTCCTCCTGCACCTGTGATGCCTCCACTTAGTGGGGTTTAGCTGTATCCTGGTAGAGTATTACTTTTTGGCCTGGGCGATGTACACACTGCAGCCCATCTTTGCTGTAAGTAATACTTAATTTTTGGAGGATATTTGTTCCTCTTTTTGTTGCTATTTTTGTATCCCATACAGTCTAGCATCTACCAAGGCCAGACAGGGGCGGGAATAGATAGCAAAACCTAGCTCACATATTCCCTTCCTGTTGAACCTGTCAATCAAATAGCAGTGCATTGCTGGAACTTTACTTGGCCATATTTCTGAAATAAACATCCAGTCTCTTGACAAAAGCTATGCTTACACTCAGCATACTAGTGCCAGTATAGCCCTGGTTTTACTTTATATATGAAAATCCTGCAGGGTGGTTCCCTTTAAATGCCATTTTTGTTAAATTGTGGTAACCAGAACAAGCTCAGATCGTCGGAGTTGGAGGCAGGTGGTGGCTGAATCAAACAGGCTCGGCTCCTGAGCCTGCAGCACCATGTCTGTCTTTGCCTCTGTCTCTTTCTAGTTCCGCCTTCTTTCCCCCCTTCCCCTTTGCATTGACTTATGATCATCAATTTCACCCTTTAGTGAGCTGATCATCTGTCTTCACTGAATAAAGATTTTACCAGTAAAACTGAGTACTTTTTGAGCCCAGGCAGAAAAAAAGAAGCAAAAAAGATACAGTATATTGTGTTTTTAGCTTCGAGTGCACTACTAATTGATAAAATAAACCTACTCTTCATTAATGGACTCTTTAACCTTAGGCGGGCTTTGCACATTACGACATTCCATGCCGATGCTGCGATGTCGAGTGCGATAGTCCCTGCCCCCGTCGTACGTGCGATATCTTGTGATAGCTGCCGTAGCGAACATAATCGCTACGGCAGCTTCACATGCACTCACCTGTCCTGCGACGTCGCTCTGGCCGGCGACCCGCCTCCTTCCTAAGGGGGCGGGCCATGCGGCGTCACAGTGACGTCACACGGCAGGCGGCCAATAGCAATGGAGGGGTCGGGGATGAGCAGGATTTAAACATCCCGCCCACCTCCTTCTTTCTCATAGCAGCCGGGACGCAGATGAGGTGATGTTCCTTGCTCCTGCGGCTTTATACACAGCGATGTGTGCTGCCGCAGGAATGAGGAACAACATCGTACATGTCGCTGCATCGGCATTATGGAAATGTCGGACCCTACACCGATGATACGATAACGACGCTTTTGCGCTCGTTCATCGTATCAAAAAAGGTTTTACACACTACGACATCGCAAGTGACGCAGGATGTGCGTCACTTTCGATTTGACCCCACCGACATCGCACCTGCGATGTCGTAGTGTGCAAAGCCAGCCTTAGGCTACTCTTGTGATAATCGTGGTGACATTTCCTATTTTTTAATAGGCATCACTTTCATTTACCATAGTATTTTGGGTACCAGATTAAACCGACAAATTACTTTCATAGAAAATACAGAATCAGTATGTGACGACAATGTCTTTTTGTCTGTGGATCACATTATTTACTAGGATTCAGTATAATAATCCTCAAATAATATTTTTATACTTTGCTTTAGGAATGAAGCCTTTCAAGTTCAAGTGCTGTAAAGGGCCTATAGTGCCTATGGTGGGTGTTTGGGGTCTTCAGCAGAGAAAAGTTATTTCAGATGGATAAGAGCCAAAGGCAAATCCAGCAAAGCGTTGTTACACACTGATACTATTCAGTCTGGAGGCACAGCTGCCTTTTTATCAGCAGCGCTTTAGAATTGTAAGATAAGCTTGCAAGATTTGCACATTAGTTTAAAATACAAAGATGAAAAACAAATTATCACATATCACGTCGCTTACAACAATCGCTGGTTTTGTCATGGTAAGATGTGGTTTCCATACATAACGGACTTGAAGCACAGAATGATAGCAGGGTAATTGTGAGTGAGTCATTCAGCAATTACTAGTTTATCTAACGGCTGGAAAAACACATACGCCTTATTTTATATTATCTAAATGTAAAATATTTGCCCAGCAGCTTGTAGCCTGTGGCATTTTAGTTGCTTGCAGGTATAATAACCACTACTTTGTGTTAGCCAGATGATATTGGGAGTATTACTGTTCTGTGCCTTTGTGACTATACCATATGCACTGCTATCTTTTACGCTATGTTCGCATGATTATTGCTTTCATTGCTGTTTCTATTTAGGAAAAACTGAAATGTAATCAAATATACTAATTAAGATGCTCAGTGCACCCTAAAGGCCCCGTCACACTAAGCAACATCGCTAGCAACATCGCTGCTAACTAACAACTTTTGTGACGTTGCTAGCGATGTTGCTGTGTGTGACATCCAGCAACAACCTGGCCCCTGCTGTGAGGTCGTTGGTTGTTGCTGAATGTCCTGGGCCATTTTTTAGTTGTTGCTGTCCCGCTGTGAAGCACAGATCGCTGTGTGTGACAGCGAGACAGCAACAACTAAATGTGCAGGCAGCAGGAACCAGCTTCTGCGGAGGCTGGTAACCAATGTAAACATCGGGTAACCAAGAAGCCCTGTCCTTGGTTACCCGATATTTACCTTTGTTACCAGCCTCCGCCGCTCTCACTGTCAGTGCCGGCTCCTGCTCTGTGCACATGTAGCTGCAGGACACATCGGGTTAATTAACCCGATGTGTGCTGTAGCTAGGAAAGCAGGGAGCCAGCGCTAAGCATTGTGCGCTGCTCCCTGCTCTGTGCACATGTAGCTGCAGGACACATCGGGTAATTAACCCGATGTGTGCTGTACTAGGAGAGCAGGGAGCCAGCGCTCAGTGTGCGCTGCTCCCTGCTCTCTGCACGTGTAGCTGCGTGAGCTGGTAACCAAGGTAAATATCGGGTTGGTTACCCGATATTTACCTTAGTTACCAAGCGCAGCATCTTCCACATGGCGCTGGGGGCTGGTCACTGCTTGCTGGTGAGCTCACCAGCAACTCGTGTAGCCACGCTCCAGCGATCCCTGCCAGGTCAGGTTGCTGGTGGGATCGCTGGAGCGTTGCAGTGTGACATCTCACCAGCAACCTCCTAGCAACTTACCAGCGATCCCTATCGTTGTTGGGATCGCTGGTAAGTTGCTTAGTGTGACTGGACCTTTAGGGTGACCAAGATTTTATCAGTGTTCACCAAGGAACTGACTGTTCCAGGGATCATGCAAAAAGGCAAAAATCAAAGTCCCCCCCAATAGAAAGAATTTTAGACAAAAAGTACGCCTGCGTCTGAATAAACTAAATACTGACAAATCCCCCGGGCCAGATGGTATTCACCCAAGAATATTGAGAGAATTGAGCTATTGAGCTCAATAATTAACAGACTGCTGTATCTCATCTTCTTAGACTCTCTTGTAACATGATTGGTACCTAAGGATTGGAGAATTGCTGATGTGGTACCGATATTTAAGAAAGGTAAGAAGGTGGTGGATCCAGGTTACTACCCTCCGGTAAGTCTGACATCAGTGGTGTGCAAGGTTTTTGAGGGCATTTTAAAAGATGACATGCATATTAGAGAGAATAAAATAATAACTGATAACCAGCATGGATTCATGAAAGATAAGTCGTGTCTAATCAACATGTTGGGTTTCTATGAGTGGGTAACTGCAAATGATGTGATTTATTTGGACTTTGCAAAGAAATTTGATACTGTGCCCCATAATAGCCTTATACTAAAGCTCCAGAAGCAAGGACTAGGGGAAACTATATGCAACTGGGTGACTAATTGGCTAAAAGATAAGAAACAAAGAGTAGTCATAAATGGTACATTCTCTAAATGGGCTAAAGTCAGCAGTGGGGTGCCGCAGGGATCTGTGCTAGGACCAATTATTTTTAATCTCTGTATTAATGATCTTGTGGATGTTATTGATAGTAAAGTGTCAGTCATTGCTGACAACACCAAACTATGTAAGATATTTGAATGGGCAGACACTTGGCAAATAAGATTTAATGTTGATAAATGTAAAGTAATGCACCTAGGACAGAGTAATCCTATAACTACGTATACATTAAATTGAACTAAACTCTGGACTACAGAACAGGAGAAGGACTTCGGTATTTTCATTATAAATAAGCTGAGCAGCAGCACTCAATGTCAGGCAGCAGCTGCTAAAGCAAACAAGATTTTAGGGTGTATAAAAAGAGAGATTATATCCCATGATCCCATCGTATTGTTACCCCTATAAACCACTTGTAAGGCCACATCTGGAATATGGGATCCAGTTTTGGGCTCCACATTTTAAAAAGAATATTCAGAAGTTAGAGTTAGTTCAAAGGCAGCAACTAGATGACAGCAAGGAATGGAAGGCCTCCCATATGATGAGAGGTTGGATTTGTTTCGCTTAGAAAAAAGATGTCTCAGAGGAGATCTCATTTCTATGTATAAATACATGTATGGTCCATATAAAGGACTGGCACATGTTACTTATTCCTTCCAAAGACAATACTAAGGACCAGGGGGCACTCACTGCGAGTGGAAGAAAAGCGATTCCGGCAGCTAAATAGGAAAGGGTTCTTTATTGTTAGAGCAGTCAGACTGTGGAATGCCCTACCACTAGAAATAGTAATGTCAGATACTATAACAGCTTTTAAAAAAGGGCTGGATGATTTCCTCAGTGCACACAACATTGTGAGTTATAAATGATTTAGTGACAACATGTATAATTGGTGGAGGAAGGTTGAACTACCGTATTTTTCGGACCATTTTTTCCCCCAAATGTAGGGGGAAAGTGGGGGGTGCGTCTTATAGTCTGAATGTGGCTGCGGGGAATGAGGGTGCTGCGGTGGAGCGGGTCATAGGGGGCACGAGCAGGCTGTAGCAGCGCCTGCTGTGACCACGTGGGCCCACTCATTACATATGCACGCCCATCCTCCCGCCCATCATCCCTCAGCGCTGAAGCCAGCGCTGACAGGTGGGCGGGGGTGCGCGCATAATTAATAGCCGGCCTGCATGATCACCCCTGTCAACTACAGCCTGTAGTGATAATGTGCGGCTGTATTCACTGCCCCCCGCGCATCGTCATCAGCACGGGGTGCAGTGAATATTATACTCACCGGTCACTTCCCTGCAGCACCTCAATCTCCTCCTGTCTGTGCCGGCCAGCTGATCTATGTAGAGAGCGGTGAGCACAGCGCTGACATCATTGCTGTGTCTCAGCGCAGGTCAGCTGACAGGCAGACAGGAAGAGGAGCGATGCTGCAGACAAAGGTGACGGCTGCCACAGACAGGGGGAGGAGCAATGCTGCTTGGAGCGAGGAAAGGTGAGTATAAACGTTTGGGGTTTTTTTTGTGTTACACAGGATACATGCCATATAGCAGGATAGGGGTATATAGCAGGATGGGGCCATATAGCTGGATGGATGGGGGTATATAGCAGCATGGATGGGGGTATATAGCAGGATGGATGGGGGTATATAGCAAGATGGGGAAATATAGCAGGATGAGGGCATATTTCAGGATGGCAGTATATAGCAGGATAAGGGCATATACCAGGATGGGGTACATATATACAAGGATGGGGATCATATACAAAGCAGGAGGATCATTACCAGGCTGGGGTACCTTAGTAGAGAATTTGAGGACATTACCCCATAACAGTATCAGCCGTAGATCCTCGCCCCATACCAGTGTGTCATGACCACATTTTTTGCTTCAAATTTAATTTTCCTATTTTCCTCCTGCGTCTTATAGTCCGAAAAATATGGTAGTTAGACCTAGGTTTTATTTCAATCTATGTAACTATAAGAATGGAAACAGCAAATAGAAAACTAAAAGGTGGGATTTTATATTGGATAATTACAATAAAAGGCTCTGTGTTTAATTCACATTGTCCGTTTGGGCTGGAAAAAACTCCCTTTGAAGGTTTTTTTTTGATTCAGAACATAAATGTTATTATTTGCATAATAAAAAAAAAAATCAATATACCTTCTGTATTAAATCTCACAGATTTCAAGATCTCTGTAGTCATTTACAAAGATTATTCTTATATTATAAAGTGGTCATACTTAGATAGAATATGTGAAAATTAGCAACTTTGCAATTGACATCATGTCTCAAGTTTACACTGTTCTCCAGATATTACAGTTTTTATGTTTCATTGTATGCAGTTCATTACCGCCACCACCACCACCAGATCCACCACCTTAAGGGCGACCGAACATGTGAAGTACAAACATTACGTCATGGCAGAGAGCAGGGTTCTGACCTACTGTTACATTTTTCCTGGACAAAATTTCAGGAAATTTTTCACGTAGATTTGCCATGCTCCTCAATAAAGCAACGCCCCTTGATATAACCACACCCACTTGTAAAACCACCCCCCCTGAGATGTAAAAAAAAATACAGAGTCAGAGCACATACTGAGAATTACGCCCAGCATAAAGGATAGGAGAAGTTGCAATGGGCAGTATGAGTGTGTTTGTATATATATATATATATATATATATATATATATATATATATATATATATATATATATATATCGTAGTTTTCAGATTACAGTATATGGTGCACTTTTCCTCCCATTTGGGAGGACACTGGGGGGGTGCATCTCATAAGCCGAACGCAGCCTACTGGGGATTGCGGTGAGGGGTCTCAGGAGGCAGGGACGATGCTGCAGGCTGTGCGCTGTTCTGTGGGTGGTGCTGATGCTGTGGGCGGTTCTGATACTGATGTCGGGCTGTGCTCGCTGCGGGGGGTGGGGCAGGGGCCATCCTGAAAATGTCGGCAGTGTGGGCTTCAAATAATGGTTCCCGGAGTCAGCACGTGCGCAGATTGAGCTCTTGGCTCAAGATCTCATTTGCGCACATGTCGCCTCCAGTCCATTGATCCCCCTGCAGTTGACTTAAGGAAAATGCCATCCGTAGGTGGCACGTGTGCGGTTGAGATCTTGGCCCGTCATTGAGTCGATAGCTCAATCTGCGCACATGCAGACTCTAGGCGCCATTTCTTTGAAGCTCGCATTGCCAACAGTTTCTGGATGCTCCTTCCTCACAGTGACCGCAGTGAGCATACGGATACGGGACACCCGACGCACTGCCTGCAGCATCGTCCAAGTGCATCCAACAGCAGAACATTCTTCAGATGACCATTAATAACCTCAATGATAAGAGCTGAGGCTGGAAGTGCTGGGACTTCTGCACGTGGCTCTTACTTCACACTAAATAAATAGGTTAAAAAACTGTTTCCTTATTTACATTATTTAGATATTATTATTATTTTGTCTATCCACCCTGTGATTTCCATAACACCATGTTGCAATTCCAACGTTGAGGATTGTATATATAGTGTTGCGCTGTGCCTATGAATAAAGTGCATAGTATGATGTCCACACTATACACAGCATCATATCATATATACAAGTCCACACTGTAAACTATATTATGCCTTATATATGACATGGGATGTGCTGAGACCCTGCCGATTACATCACATACAGTAGCAGACAGACTGGCTGTATATAAAGTATATAATATAGATGATACAGCCTGCATATATGTAAAATAATATGGAGGATACAGCCTATTGGCTGTGTACATATAATCTATAGGTACCCAAGCTGCTGGCTGTATATATATATATATATATAAAATAGAGGATACAGCAGACTACTGGCTGCATATGTATAATCTAGAGAATAGAGGCTGCTGGCTGTACATATATAATATAAAGGATACAGGCTGCTGGCTGTGTATATAGTATATAATAAGGAGGACCCAGGAGGCTGCTGGCTGTATTTATAATATAGAGGGCTGTATATAATGTCTACACAGCACTATATTGTACACACAGATCCACACTATATACATATAGTACATACAGACATACTCTAATACGGGATATAGTGTTGGCCTGTATATACAGTATGGTGATGTGTACAGGAAAAAGGAGCCGGAAGACAGACACATACAGATTATACACATATTATAGTCACCAGCCATGGGCGGTTCTGCCACTGAAGACAGAAGATTCAAATGGAGTCCTGGCCCTCTCGGCAGTGATTGGCTTGTTCTTGCGGTGATGTAATTCTTCTTCTGGTAAGGTCCTGTTTGTACTGCGCATGGCAGCCTCTTTAGTGTATGTGTGGCGCCCCTGACCTGGTCAGGCACCACTGAGTACTGCACCCATGCTGGGGGCAGTGCAATACAGGTAATCCAGAAGGCTGACCGAGGTGTGACTACACAGGCGCATAGTAATCAGGTCTCACACATGTACCTTTGGAAGGACTCCTGAGAGCTTCCAGGAGGGGGCATGGCCTCAATATCCACTCAAGGGGTGTGGTAGAGAGCCTGGTTGCTAGGTGGCGTAGGCAAGAACAGGAGAGGAGGAGCAGTGAGCCAGTTAGTGAGTGGAGCTCAGGGAGAGCAGAAGCATGCAGCAGACCCTGGAGTCTGACACAAGCTGACAGCGTACGCTCAGTGACTACTGACGGGGGAGATCGGTCATCTGGTAGTGCCGCCCGAAATACACCCAAGGCTAGAGAGAGCAAAGGGGTGGCATAGTAAGGGGACTGCCAGGGAGGTACCAGGGCCACAAGGGTAACAGGTCCCGGTGCAGAGATAGATTCACCTTTCTTCTGCCAAACCTGCCGGTGTGGGGCCCTTAAAGCCCACACCATACCACCACAGAGTCCGCAGCCAAGTAGCAAAGAGAGGGCCCATACTTCACAGTAGGCAAGCAGCCGGAGTGACCTGGTCCAGGCTACAAGCAAACGGGCTGAAACGAGGGGAGCAGCAACTTTCCTGGGTGACCCTCGTAGGGACTGCAAGTCGGGGTCATCACAAACAACAGAAGGGCTAGAGAAGGCGAGTCAGTAGCCACCCTCACAAGTCAGCCTGAAGGATACCTGGTTCCAGCCTGGTTCATCCTAGCTATGCCCGGGTTACTCACCCTGCAACCTAATGTGCGTAAAACCCCTGAAAGACATTCTGCTTCTGTGCCTGAGTCATTCTGAGACCTGTGGTTCCACACACCTACACAGGGCCCTGGGGCTTGCCTCACTCTCGGGAGGCCACTACAACTGACTGCACCCACCATCAGCCCCAGACACCCCTTAATCTGCAGTGGCGGTCCCCACTGACCGGAATACCGAGAGTGGCGTCACGAAAATCCTAAAAAGAAGGTTCCCTACCTGTGACCAGACTGTTCTATCCACGTGGAGTCCCTGAAGGTAATGCACCGACACAACACCGGCGGGGCTTCACATATGTACAGTACAAACCCAGGAGAAAGCAAGAAATTCACAGATGGTGCTTTTTTATGGTACTCTACAAACGGGTTTTTACGGAATCAAAGTGTGAGGTTTTCAGACTTTTTGCCTTGTTTTGTCATTATGCTTTAATCTGTTTTTTTCTTCATTGGCCATTTTGCTTCCTGTTCTGTTGCCCTCACCTTGCCCTCAGTCAATATGGATTCCTCAGCTTCTATGTTCCCGCCCTATTCCCTGCCAATTACCTGCTTAAGCCATCTCAGCTGATGGACCAGTGCTTCTGAATCCTGTTTGAAGTCTTTGGAAGAACTACTTTTCTGCCATCCTCTGCTTTGGATCCCTGGTACTCGTGTCCACACAGGAATCCTTCTGCTCTGCCATGGACACTTACAAGTACAGTAAGAGAGACTGAATTATACCTTGACACTTCTGCTGAACTTTGAGGATCCATTCCTGCTGAATTTGTTCCCAGCCTCTGCACCCTGCAACTGTTTAACCCTTCATGTTTTGTGCACTTGTATGAAGTAATTCAAGAATTGTTTAGCAAACCTGTGTTTCCCTTGTACCCTTGCACTAGACTCTGTCCATAAATTTACACTTTCGGTAAGGAGTTAAATACTGTTTGTATAGTTGGCAACCCAGACAGAGAGGCCAGCTATGATCTCGGGAGCGTGCATGCAAAAGCATGTGCAATAGCTCCTGATCAGGGTCGCTTCTCTGTAGCAGTACACACAGCTCAATAAAATCCCAAGGAGCGGTTCAGATGTAGAGGAAGAGCTTGGCCTTTCCTGTTTTTGTTCCTCATTGATGGCCTTCAGAGCCCTGATCAGGCCTTTGACATTAGGTGTAAATGTAGAGATAACAATGGAAAGTTTAGAACAAGCTCCAATGCTGAAAATACAGACAAAGCTAAGGGTACCGTCACACTTTAGCGACGCTCCAGTGATCCCACTAGCGATCTGGCCTGGTCAGGATCGCTGGTGCGTCGCTACATGGTCGCTGGTGAGCTGTCAATCAGGCAGATCTCACCAGTGACCAGTGACTAGTCCCCAGCCAGCAGCTACGCGTGGAAGCGATGTTGCGCTTGATAACTAAGGTAAATATCGGGTAACCAAGTAAAGCACTTCGCTTGGTTACCTGATATTTACCTTGGTTACCAGCGCACACCGCTTAGCGCTGGCTCCCTGCACTTGTAGCCAGAGTACATATTGGGTTAATAAGCAAACCGCTTTGCTCATTTACCCGATGTGTACTCTGGCTACGTGTGCACCGAGCAGGCAGCCAGCACTGGCAGCCTGAGAGCGGCGTACGCTAGTAACCAAGGTAAATATCGGGTAACCAAGCAAAGGGCTTCGCTTGGTTACCCGACATTTACCTTGGTTACAGCTTACCGCAGGCTGCCAGATGCCGGCTCACTGCTCTTTGCACATTCAGATCGTTGCTCTCTCGCAGTCAAACACAGCGATGTGTGCTTCACAGCGGGAGAGCAACGTCCAAAAAATGAACCAGCACTGTGTGTAATGAGCAGCGATTTCACAGCAGGCGCCAGATCGCTTCTCAGTGTCACACACAGTGAGATCGCTAATGAGGTGAATGGTGCGTCACAAAAACCCGTGACTCAGCAGCGATCTCACTAGCGATCTCGCTATGTGAGAAGTACCCCTAAGATATCAACATCGAGAGAATGCATGATCAAGTCAGCCGCAGGGCAATACTGCTGGCATGAAGTGTGACTCCAGCAACAAGCAAGTTCAAGAGCCTGGGGAGCGCATTTTTCCTCAAAAAGAACCTTCATTGTCACTACAGACAAATAGTTATCCTCCAGTAGTATGTGGCATGTCTGTGGTAGACAGATGTGGAGAATGATAATACAGCTGGTAGAGTACATTCACATGTTGCAGTTAAATTTAGTTTTTCTGCTATCGTTATCACAAAATACTCAATATTCTAAAGTGATTTCAAGTTAACTGCCACAAAAATACACCATTTGACTGCAATAAGGGGAAGGATGTTTTCCTGTTAACCTGTTACATGCATATAAAACTTGCGGTGTTAACTGTGTTTTCTTGCAGCCCGGGAGTGCTGCCATTTGCCATGGGGGAATGTGGCACCCCTGAGGCTCTGGTCACCACAGGGTACTGCACCTCAATTAACGTGTGATACCTTTGTCAGGTAAGCAGGGGGGTTAATCACCAGTGTTCCACATTCACACACTACAAACAGCTTGGGAGCCTTCCTACAGGGTGGGATGGTTCAGGTTAGGCAGGGGGGGTAGCCATCACGATCATGGACTTCCCCAGTCACTAATGCCAGCCACCTGGGTGAGCGGGTTCCACCTGGGGGTATAAATAGGCGCAACACACTCACACTAAAAACACATCCGTCAGGACCATCTGGCAAGACCTCTCTGGAAAACTTGGACTTCACTAGGCCCGGGGCTTGGAGCAGGAGCTCAGCAAGGGTACCTAACTGCTTAGGGGGACATCCTAGAAATAGGACACTCTCTCTCTCTTCTCCTCTCTTCAAATACTGATGGTGGCCCCTTGCTTGCCTTGGATTGACCAGAGCCCATCATGACAGTGACCAGTACTACTGGGCTGGCGACTGAAGCTGAGAAAACTACACCTTGAACCTTACCGGCATCGCCGCCCAGCGCTTATGTGACGCTTATGTGACACCCCTGGACTAGTCACATAGGTACTGCACGCTCTTTATCTTCCAGTTCAGGACTCAACCCCCCATGGTTCTGGGTTCCCAACTTGCAGTACTGCCTCCACCAACATCTAAAAATCCTAATCACACCTCGCACCACACCCTGTCAGGCACACCAGTGGGCTGCTAATCTGGAATTGGGGCACCCACCTTGGGGTCAGGCAGGGAGGTGGGAGGTGACAAGTCAGAACAGTGGTAGCCCTCGAGCAGTGAGGAGCTCAAGGGAGTTGGAGTTCCCAGAGGAAAACGTAGATTGGGTTGCAGACAGACGGAGACCTGGTCGTGGGAGATTGGGACTGGGTGCTGGCTTAGTCAAGCAGGACGGTCGGCAGCTGCAGTATAATGGCCGGTCTGGGGCCGAAAGCATGTCAGGGTACTGAACCCTAGGTCGGGGAGAAGCTTCAAGCAACCCGGAAATTAACCTGTGGAGGACAGGGTCTTTATGGACTGTTCCCACGAAGCTCAGAGACCAGGGGCACTAGCGCAACAAGGGGGGTAGGGCTTTCCAAGCAAAGCAGCCCACTAAAATCCCAAGCGTGAGCTCCTGAGAGCAAGCTCCTCTGCTACTCATAGTAGGGAGCGGTGCCCGGAGAGCTCCAAGCTCACGGGCCACCTGAACACTTTCAAATTCTGTGCACGGAGGCAGGTTACAGACCACCAGGCAGTGCTGCAGGGGACGGAACTCGGATGAGCTCCCCAAGAGGGCAGCGGCACCCAGAGACTTGGTTTACCACGTTGTCAGCGTCTGCTTTCCTTCTGAGTGAGTACCTGATTAACCCCTGCTACCAGCGAGCCTGCGCTCCCCCTGCAATCCATCCCACCATTCGGAGTCCCGGGGCCTTTCCCTACCTGTGGAGGGTAACGTCATCTTGCTGCCCCACTCCCGGGTACTCCCAATGACAGCGGCGGTACTCCCTATTACCGAACACCACGGGTGGCTTCACAAACTATCTAACTCCCCTGTAAATATCCCCCATTTTATTTCGGAGTGACCCCCGAGCCCCCGGGTCTGGAGACCCTCGAGCCACGAGTAGCACACCCGGATCCGAGCGGTTCGACCGCTGCTGGGGCGGCACTCGTCCGGAACACTTAGGCGCCAACGGCCATTACTACCCTCATAATAATAATAATAATTAATAATAATAATCTTTTTTTATAGCGCCAACATATTCCGCAGCACTTTACAATTCAGGACGATCATACACAAACAACAGTTATAGAAAATACAATATTTAGAGGGGAAAAAAGACAACCCTGCTCGCGAGACCTTACAATCTACAATGAGATATTGGGGGGGGGGCAAGGTTCAAGTGCTTATTTACAATGACAATCCAGCCATCTCACGGAAATGGGGGATAGATAATGGTTTCCTGGACCAGTTGGCCAGAACCTTGA
The DNA here is from genome assembly GCF_048569485.1 of Anomaloglossus baeobatrachus. Taxonomy (NCBI): domain Eukaryota; kingdom Metazoa; phylum Chordata; class Amphibia; order Anura; family Aromobatidae; genus Anomaloglossus; species Anomaloglossus baeobatrachus. Next base: position 837,942,050 of record NC_134353.1, on the reverse strand, counting down.
GATGCATTTGGGTGCCATGGAGTTTGATGTGGAGTTATGTTGTGAGAAGTTGTAGCGGGACTATGTGAATCGAATCTGATTAGGGAGTGTGATAGGCCACCCTAAGAAGATGCATCTGAAGCTGAGTAAGTTGTGATTTGTCCTAACGTCTTGGGGTAGAGCATTCCAAAAGGTTGGTGCAGCTTGGAAGAAGTCTTGGATCCGGGAGTGGGAGGTTCGAATTAGTGTGGATTTTAGTTGAAAGTCATTTGCCGAGAGTAGAGAATGGGTGGGGTGATAGACAGAGAGGAGGGTGGAGATGTAGGGGGGTGCCGCACTGTGGAGAGCTTTGTGGGTGAGAACAAGCAATTTGAATTGGATCCTATGATATATGGGCAGCCAGTGCAATGACTGGCACAGAGCAGAGGCATCCCAGTAGCGGTTAGCCAGATAGGTGACCCTGGCTGCTGCATTAAGGATGGACTGTAGAGGAGAGAGTCTAGTTAGGGGGAGACCAATTAATAGAGAGTTACAGTAGTCGAGGCGGGAGTGGATCAGGGCCACGGTGAGGGTTTTTGTCATTTCCATTGTGAGAAAGGGGTGGATTCTAGAGATGTTCTTGAGGTGCAAGCAGGAAGAGCGGGCAAGAGATTGCATGTGGGAGGTAAAGGAGAGATCAGTGTCAAGTATAACACCCAGACAGCAGGCTTGCTGATTAGGACTTATAGTTGTGCCACACACAGAGAGGGAGATGTTGGGTTTAGGAAGGTTTGAAGACTGAGGAAAAAGAAGTTCAGTTTTTGAAAGGTTAACTTTCAGATAGAGAGCAGAGATGATATTGCAAACTGCAGTCAGGCAGTCGCTTGTGTTCTGCAGTACAGCGGGGGTGAGCTCAGGGGATGAGGTGTATAGCTGTATGTCATCAGCATAAAGATGGTACTGAAAGCCAAATCTGCTGATGGCCATTCCAATTAGGACAGTGTAGAGGGAGAAAAGAAGACGACCAAGGACTGAACCTTGAGGGACCCCAACAGTGAGAGGAAGAGGAGAAGATGTGGAGCCAGCAAATGATACACTGAATGAACGGCCAGAAAGATAGGAAGAGAACCAGGAAAGAACAGTGTCCTTTAGGCTGATTGATTGGAGCATAGAGAGAAGGAGATGGTGGCAGAGAGGTCAAGAGGGATAAGCAGAGAGTGGTCACCGTTACGTTTTGCTGTCAAAAGGTCATTGGTCACTTTGACAAGGGCAGTTTCTGTTGAGTGTAAAGGGCGGAAGCCAGACTGTAAAGGATCTAGAAGAGAGTGAGTGGAAAGGTAGCGGGTGAGGCGAGAGTAGACCAGGCGCTCCAAGAGTTTGGAGATGAAGGGGAGATTGGAGACTGGTCTGTAGTTGCTTGTGCAGGACGGATCAAGGGAAGGTTTTTTTTTAATAATGAAGTAATGATAGAGTGTTTGAGGGAGGAAGGGAAGATACCAGAAGAGAGAGAGAGATTGAAGATTTTAGTTAGGTGAGTGGTGACAACCGGAGAGAGGGACTGGAGTAGAGGTGAGGGGAAGGGATCAGTAGGGCAAGTGGTAGGACAAGAAGAGGATAAGAGTCTGGAGACTTCCTCCTCTGTGACTGGGTCAAATGTGGAAAGTGAGCTGGATGGGATGTAGGGAGGGATGAGATTCACAACGCTTGGTGGCTGGGAGCTGATCTCTCGGCGGATGTTTTCTATTTTATCTCTGAAATAAGAGGCCAGGTCATCAGGATGAAGGTCTGTGATGGGGGTCTGTACTTTGGGACTGAGGAGGGAGTGAAAGGTGTCAAAGAGCTTTTTTGGATTGTTTGGTAAGTGAGGAAATAAGGGTGGTGAAGTAGGTCTGTTTGGCGAGGTGAAGGGAAGAGTTGTAGGTCCTTAACATGAACTTGTAGTGGATGAAGTTTTCTGGAGTGCGGGTTTTCCTCCATAGGCGTTCAGCACTCCTGGAGCATCGCTGAAGAAATAGTTTGGGATGTGAGCCAGGGCTGTTTTACTCTGTGTTTGGTCTTTCTGAAGGTGAGGGGTGCTACTTAGTCTAGGGTACTCCTGAGTGTGTCATTGTAGTGCTTTACAGCCAGATCAGGACAGGAAAGTGAGGACATAGGGGACAGTGATGAGTGTAAAGAGTCTGTAAGTGTTTGAGAAACCTACAGGCCATTGACTCTCAATGTGTGATAGGTGGGAGTGTGCTAGGGTGGGCGAGGGTTTGTGAGCTAGGAGAGGATGTTGTGGTCAGAGAGGGGAAGAGGTGAGTTGTCAAAGTGAGAGATTGAGCAGAGGCTGATAAAGACCAGGTCAAGGGTCTTACCATCTTTATGTGTCTCACAGGATGATAGCTGTGAGAGGCCAAGGGAGGTGGTGAGAGATAGAAGCTGGGATGCAGATGAGGAGGAGGGGCTGTTCATGGGGATGTTGAAGTCTGCTAGGATAAGGGTTGGTAATTCTGAGGACATGGAGTGCGGCAGCCAGGCTGAAAAGTGGTCAAGGAACTGGGTGGGTGAGTCTGGTGGACGATATATGACCGCCACTCTGAGGGAGAGGGGATGGAAGAGCCTGATGGTGTGGACCTCAAAGGATGGGAATGAGAGTGATGGAGCTGGGGGGATGACCTGGAAAGTGCATTGTGTGGACAGGAGTAAACTGACTCCATCACCATGTCTGTTTTCAGGTCTTGGTGAATGGAAAAAAGTGTAAACCACCTTGAGAGATAGCAGCAGGGGAAGTAGTGTCAGAATCCGGAATCCAGGTTTCAATGAGGGCTAGTAGGTTAAGAGAGTTATTGAGAAAGTAGTTGTGGATGTAAGGAAGTTTGTTACATACAGACCGTTGATTCCAGATAGCACAATTAAGAGGGAAGTGACGGTGTACAATTAAGGTTAATAAGGTTAGCAGGGTTTCTATGGGAGGTGGGGGAGGAGGTAAAGTTAGCATGGGGTGGACCGGGATTAGGTGAGATATCACCTGAAAGAAGTAGGAGTAGAAGGAGAAAGATCAGATGTTTTTTTGGACTTTTGGCATGGCTTTTTGTGTAAGACCCTGGAGCGTGATGGATTGAGATTATTCAGATAGATGAAAAGAGCCTGGGAGACGTACATAAAAGAGGGGCTGATATGGATGAGTGGTGATGGAGGGGGGACAGGGCAGTAAAATTGAGCAGTAAAGGCACATAGGATGATAGAGATAGGAATAATAGTCATGGTGGAAACAAAGTGTCAAAGAGTAGTTTACCTGCCTCCTGCCCTGACTGCCATTGAAATAACTGCTCAGCACTTAGCAACGGTGGCACTTTGCATAAGATGGCACGCATGCAGGCAACCCACACTCGTGCACCCTTTAAGGAGCTCACAAATATATAGGAAAAGCTAGAGGAATAGGTAAGGGGGATTGTGGGAGCTCAGCTTGTTAAGAGAAATTAACAAAAGGTAATCACACCAGGGAATAATTAGTGAATCAAAGGGAACAGGACATTCTACATCCAGCCTGACTTCAGACTGCACAATCACACCTTCCACCATCAGATAACATTTTCAAAGAGGAAAATAGTCATACATCTGTGAGTATCAAACTTAATGTAAAGGTGACATAGCAGGAGATACAGCAAGCAGGATTATAGTTGTACCAGAAGACAGGATTCAGCAGAGATATTATGCAGGACACATGGAGATACAGCAAGCAGGATTATAGTTGTACCTGGTAAGAGAGAGGAGAGGGATGTTAGTCCATTGCCATTGAAATAACTGCCCAGCACCTAGCAAGGATGGCTCTTTGCATAAGATGGCACGCATGTAGGCACCCCACCCTCATCATCCACAGCTTGGCCTGTGGGGAGCGACACCATCCCAACTGCCTTAACACCTGCCCCGGCGAGGAATTCTGCAGCGGCGGCTACTACTGGCCGCAATCCACAGGTGGCGTCACGACAAACTCTCCCGAATACCTTGCTTCCCCCACCATTTACTGTACGCCTTGGGCAATGGAACCTAGCAAGGCCACCCGTGACATCGCCTTACCCGACCTGAAACGGCCCGACAACAAGTAGGTTAACCTACCCAATGAGGCGCTACAACAGAAGTGACTCATACCTGGATGGAGCCCATACAGTCTAGCATCTAGAGGCCAGGCAGCAAACAGGGACAGGAATAGATGGCAAAACTCCACCCACAACTTAGCTATTCGGCAGCTGCTGCTAATCAAAAAGAAGTGCATTTCTGTAACTTTACTGTATTTCAAAAACTATATATCCAATCTCACAACTAAAGGTATGTATAGAATCAGCCTGATAGCACCAGTATAGCACTGGCTTTAGGTTATATAGGAAAATCCTGGTGGTTGGTGCGCTTAAACAGGAAAAACTCTGTGTAAAATAGGCGTGTTTTTGCTGTGTTTTTCCACATGCATTTTTTTTAAAGCTGCAGCCTCATATGTTTGAAGATCTGGCTCCCAGTTGATTCTCACAAGACTGCCTAAGCTGATTGACAGGTCTCCCCCTATGTAAACTATATTTTCTCTAGTGCCAGAGTGCTCCAAAGAAAAAATATACTTGATTGCAATCTTATAGCCAGTCTCTCTCCATGCAGCCCGTGGCTTGTGCAGCAGGAATCATGCCCACTAGTCGGGTTCTGGTGGGGAGTAAAGATATTGCATACTTGACCGCCATTTCCAGCACAGACACCGACTAATCCATGTGTGACGCCCTGGACTAGCCAGGTAGTCACAGACATAACATACACACCCCCTCACCCTAGACAGTTACAACAGTCAGACGAAAACCCTTGTTGCCTTTCTCCAGGGTCGGATGTCCACACCAGGTGGGGCGGAGCCAGGCGGTTGACCCCACCCACCGAGGAGTTCACAGGCCTGGAGGCAGGAAAAGCAGTAGATAGAGTTTGGAGGTGAAAGTAGGAGGACACTAACTGCAAGTGTCTGGGTTGGAGCCCAGGCACTGACAGCAAGGTTGGCAGACGGTGGTGGCCATCTGCAGGAGTTAGTGGAACTCTGCAGAGCCGTAGGACTGGGGTTGGGCGGTGGCCCACCGGTACCGAACCGGGGAGCGGAGTGAAGCTAAGCACACAGGCAGGGCCATCGGACCCCGACCATGCTTGGAGCCGCCGACAATAGTCAAATCCGAGTGTGGCAGGAACCCCAGGGGTTTCACAACAACCAAGACCCGACAGAAGGCAATGTGGCGCCCCTGACCTGGTCAGGCACCACTGAGTACTGCACCCATGCTGGGGACAGTACAATACAGGTAATCCAGAAGGCTGACCGGGGTGTGGAACACAGGCGCATAGTGATCAGGTCTCACACATGTACCCATGAGAGGACCCCTGGGGATCCCAGGAGGGGGAAAAGCCTTCACCTTCACTGGAATAGTGGAGGGGGCCAAAAGCCTCCATCTCCTCTCAAGGGGTGTGGTAAGAGAGTCTGGTTGCTAGGTGGCGTAGGCAGGCACAAAAGGGAAAAGAGAAGGAGGAGTAAACAGTCTAGAGTCTGCAGCAGAGTGTGGAGGAGTGAGGAGCAGGAAAGTGAAGCTCAGACAGGAGCAGCAGTGAAGGTCCCAGATGTGAGCCGGTGCAGTGCAGAGTCCAGGGAGCTCGAGTGAGGAGCAGATCCCGTGGGCTGCTGTAGTCTGACAGCGTCCGCGCAGTGGCTACCGACGGGGGAGAACGGTCAACTAGGAGTGCTACCCGAAATCCATCTTCAGCTAGAGAGAGGGCAACGGAGTGGGAAGTAAGGAGACTGCTAGAGAGTACCAGGCCCAAACGGGCGGCAGATCCCGAAGCGGAGATAGATCCAGCTTTCTTTTGCTAAACCTGCCGGTGTGGGGCTCTCAAAGCCCACGCCACAACACCACAAAAGCCGCAGCCACGTAGCCACAGTTAGGGCCCATAGGTCACAGGAGGCAAGCAGCTGGAGTGGCCTGGTCCAGGCAACAAGCAAACGGCAAACGAAGGGGAGAGAGGCTGCAGCATCTTCCCTGGGTGACCCCCATAGGGACTCAAAGTCGGGGTTACCCCAAACCACCAAGGGCTAAGGAAGGCGAGTTAGTAGTCACCCTCACAAGTCAGCCTGAAGGACACCTGGTTCCCACTTGGTTCATCCCAGCTACGCCCGGGTCACTCACCCTGCCATCAACTGTGAGTAAAAACCCTGAAAGACATCCTGCCTGTGTTGAGTCATTCTGCGCCTTGTAGTTCTACACATCTACACAGGGCCCTGGGGCTTGCCTCACTCTCAGGAGGCTACTACAACTGACTGCACCCACCATCAGCCCCAGGCATCCCTTAACCTGCAGTGGCGGTCCCCCACTGACCGCAAATCTGAGAGTGGCGTCACGACAAACTACAAAGAAGGTTTCCTACCTGTGACCAGACAGATCCATCTACGTGGAGTCCCTGAAGGTAATGCACCGACACAGCGTCCCCGGGGCTTCACATCTGGCGTCACGAACAGGATAAGGACTAGACCTGTTGAGACAGGTGACCATGTGCCTGGGCGGTCTGCTTGAAAAATTGGAAGCGCCGCCATATTGCCACCATGAAAAGCGCGCTGAAAAACAACAGCAGCCCGCGCTGGAAGAAGTTACCGCCCACGAAGAGGTGTGGCTACCCAGAGATCCCCTGCAGAGTTCTGACCTCGCTTGTGAAGAAAGCGGAAGCGTCCAGAGACGGCGGGAAGGAAAGGGAGCCACAAGCCTGCTGCTGCAGAGAGAAGAAATGGAGTCCGGACGTGGATACCCAGAACCAGGCTCTGCTGCCTGGTGGTGCCGGGAGCTTGCTATCTTCTGCGATCAGCTGGAGGCCAGGATTATACGACAGCTCAGTGAGGGACGCACGGAGCTTCTGGAGATGGCTGAGGCGGTTCGGACCTACGAGGAGGGAGCCGCGCGACGCATGCCAGATCGAGCGGCGACGACTCAGATCCCGATGGTGCCACCGATGGGTGAGTCCAGAGTTGCCCCGGCCAGCGCAAGTGCTCCGACCCCTGCTGCTACGACCGCGGTCCCAGAAGAGGCGCCTGGCGCGGCGACGCTGAGCGAGGCCGCAGCCACGCTAGGTGCGGCCCGCCAAATCCAGGCCGCCGCAGCGACACCCCGCCTGGCCCGCAAAGGTCCGACTGCCACGGCGATACTCATCCGTGCCGCAGGTGTGACGCTGACCCAGGCTGCCACCCTGCTGAGCCCAGTCCGCCAAGACCCCACCGCAGCAGCGACGCTCGTCCGAGCCGCAAGTGAGATGCTGAACCAGGCCGCAGCCCCGCCAGGTGCGGCCCGTCAAGCCCCGATCACTGCAGCGACGCCCAGCTCCACCTGCACGGACCCCATTGGGGATGCGACGCCAATTCAGACCGCGGCTGCAATGCCCAGTCCGGCCCGCCAAGAACTGGCCGCAACAGCGACGCAGATCCAGGCCGCTGCCACGCCAGGCTCGGCCCGCACAGACCAGGCCGCCGCCATGCCAGGCGCGGCCCGCCAAGACCAGGCCGCCGCAGCGATGCCCTGCGCGGCCCGCCAAGAAAAGACTACATCACCATTTACCCCGGCCTGCAAGGCCAGAGCAGACACCGCTCCCCAGTCTAAGGAGGTCCCTGCAAGGAAATCCCTGATAGGTGAAGACCCCGCATACTGGCAGCTGAAGGCTGACATGGAGGCCAAGTTTCCACAGGAGATGGTGGACCAGTACATGCTCCCTCCGCACACCCCTAAGGCAACCCCTGCGGCAACCACGCCGAAGAGTCCACCGCAAGGGCCAGCTGAGGAACACTCATCCCCAGCGCTGCCACGACCAGAGTGCAGCGAAGAACTAAGGGGGAGAGGAGGGCAAGAAGCTGAGGAGTTGCCCCCGGAGCCAGCAGCAGTGCTAGTCCCAGAGCCGGAGATGCTGCCATATTCCCGCTGGGACGAGGAAGACCTGACACCTCCTGCTGAAGAAGACCTGCCCAACCGCCCCACCTGGGAGCTTGTAAGCTGCACTTCGCAGAATCCAGCCCGCAAGACACAGCGCCGCAGTAGAACCCAGTCTTTCCCTGCACCGCCATCCCCAGAGCAGAGAGAAGTCACGGCCAGAGACCTACAAGAAAAACGGTTCCTGAGAAGAGCCAAAGCACAGATCAGAGGACCCCTGCGTCGAGGAATTGTCGAAGATTTCAGCCTCAAATCAGGATACGGCTTTATAGTATCACCTGGTGTGAAGGAAGGGATTTTTGTCAATCGAAGGGATGTGAGAGCCCACCTGCCCAGAGGACACCCTGGAAGAAATTTGAAGATAGGAGACTCAGTGGAGTTCACTATGCATCAGGGAGAAAGAGGCTGGTATGCCCTAGATGTTGCACCATGTTCTAGAAGTCCTTGCAGAAGCCCTGCAGTCACAACAGAAGATGAAGACAGAGACACTGAAGAAGAAAGAAAATACAACGAACCCACAGACGAAGAAAGAGATCAAGAAACCAACAGGTGCCGCAGCCCTACAGGCCCAAGCCCTGGTATGGAAGAGTAGAGGAATCTGCATAAAGTAAAGCATACAGCAAGTTAAAGTTTTGAAAAGTTAGAAGTTTTGCAACGTTTACGTTTAAGTATGTGCCCACATAAACTTGTGTGAGAAAACCATAAACCTTAAGGCTATGAACTGGCTATAGCCACAAACTCTCGCAGTGTAAATAGTTACACCAGAGGGCACCACCACCACCAGAGTCAGCCTGTTTAGGGGCTTGGCTCGTCTGCAACCAGGAGGAGCCCGTCCGTATATAGGGCCTTGGCTCACCTGCGACCAGAGAGCATGCCTGTTTATGGGGCCTGGCTCTCCACCACAAAGAGGGTACCTGGTCAGCACCAACTGTGGAGGCCGCCTCTACATCCTGCCAGAAGAGGCTGAAGGCGCGGATCCACCAGGCCAGGTATACCCTGAAACCACCAGCCCATGAAAGTCGCCTCTACATCCTGCCAGAAGTGGCTGAAGGCGCGGCCAACGTGAGAGGGTTTTGGGTGGGTTAACGGACTTGTGGGTGGAGGGTGGTGATGTATGGTACCTGGTGCTTTTAAAATGTTTTACATGTTTTAATGTTTTATGCATTTTTAAAATGTTGTCTTGCAGCCCGAGGACGTGCTGGTGATAACTAAGGGGGAATATGGCGCCCCTGACCTGGTCAGGCACCACTGAGTACTGCACCCATGCTGGGGACAGTACAATACAGGTAATCCAGAAGGCTGACCGGGGTGTGGAACACAGGCGCATAGTGATCAGGTCTCACACATGTACCCATGAGAGGACCCCTGGGGATCCCAGGAGGGGGAAAAGCCTTCACCTTCACTGGAATAGTGGAGGGGGCCAAAAGCCTCCATCTCCTCTCAAGGGGTGTGGTAAGAGAGTCTGGTTGCTAGGTGGCGTAGGCAGGCACAAAAGGGAAAAGAGAAGGAGGAGTAAACAGTCTAGAGTCTGCAGCAGAGTGTGGAGGAGTGAGGAGCAGGAAAGTGAAGCTCAGACAGGAGCAGCAGTGAAGGTCCCAGATGTGAGCCGGTGCAGTGCAGAGTCCAGGGAGCTCGAGTGAGGAGCAGATCCCGTGGGCTGCTGTAGTCTGACAGCGTCCGCGCAGTGGCTACCGACGGGGGAGAACGGTCAACTAGGAGTGCTACCCGAAATCCATCTTCAGCTAGAGAGAGGGCAACGGAGTGGGAAGTAAGGAGACTGCTAGAGAGTACCAGGCCCAAACGGGCGGCAGATCCCGAAGCGGAGATAGATCCAGCTTTCTTTTGCTAAACCTGCCGGTGTGGGGCTCTCAAAGCCCACGCCACAACACCACAAAAGCCGCAGCCACGTAGCCACAGTTAGGGCCCATAGGTCACAGGAGGCAAGCAGCTGGAGTGGCCTGGTCCAGGCGACAAGCAAACGGCAAACGAAGGGGAGAGAGGCTGCAGCATCTTCCCTGGGTGACCCCCATAGGGACTCAAAGTCGGGGTTACCCCAAACCACCAAGGGCTAAGGAAGGCGAGTTAGTAGTCACCCTCACAAGTCAGCCTGAAGGACACCTGGTTCCCACTTGGTTCATCCCAGCTACGCCCGGGTCACTCACCCTGCCATCAACTGTGAGTAAAAACCCTGAAAGACATCCTGCCTGTGTTGAGTCATTCTGCGCCTTGTAGTTCTACACATCTACACAGGGCCCTGGGGCTTGCCTCACTCTCAGGAGGCTACTACAACTGACTGCACCCACCATCAGCCCCAGGCATCCCTTAACCTGCAGTGGCGGTCCCCCACTGACCGCAAATCTGAGAGTGGCGTCACGACAAACTACAAAGAAGGTTTCCTACCTGTGACCAGACAGATCCATCTACGTGGAGTCCCTGAAGGTAATGCACCGACACAGCGTCCCCGGGGCTTCACAGCAACAGTCCACACCGAGAGGATATACAGCCACCGCCACAGGCTAGAGATCCAAGGGCCAGCGCCTGCGGGCAAAACTGGCTCCTATGGCACCTATACGCCGGGGAGCGGACTACCGGTGGGCAACCACAGGAGTTAGAACATTCTAAAAGGTGCAGGGAAAGACAGCCACCATCAGCCGTCCGGGGAGAGCACAACAACAATGCAGCCGGCTGTGGAACCCGTCCATCCGGCCGTTTGGTTTACCAGATACTCTGTCATTGATTGTCTGAGTGAGTACACCAGTGCCGTCCGGCACCGTGCCGCACTGTCCCTGCACCCCAGCCATCCAGCCTCCCCGTTACACCACCGGGCCCCGGGATCACCAACCCCCTACCCACGGAGGGGACAACATCCTCGCTGCTCCCTACCATCTCTCCCAGGATCGCCGTCACCAGCAGTGGTGGTGCCATCATCACCACGTCCCGTGGGTGGCGTCACAAACTCTCTCCACAAACAAACCATCCCTTTTCACTCACGGGCGAGGAGCGCTGCTCGAGTCCCCGGGTCCGGCCCACCGCTCGAGCCACCGAGCAGCAGAAGCCCCGGACTCGAGCGTGGCGAGCGCGTCCCCTCCGCCCGCACACATGCAATGCACCGTGCGAGCAGTATGAGGATTCACATAGAGCGACTGCAGAGTTTTCATTCTAGACTGGACAACCCCTTTAACAACTGAAAAATCTGCTCCATTTAATCCTAATAGACATTTGAAAATCCTGCAATTTATAGTTACTGACCTGTTAAAAGGAATCTGTGAGCAGTTTTTTGCCACGTAATCTGAGAGTAGCAACATGTAGGGGCAGAGATCCTGATTCCATGAATGTGTCACGTACTGAGCTGCTTCGTATAGTTTTGATAAAATCACTAAATTAATCAGCAGTAGATTATCATTACATGACTACTTGGTCTGCTGCAGGTAGTCCAGAATATTTACCAGCTCTGTAAACTGCTAGATCTGTAGCAGAGAAACCGTGGATTTTATCAAAATAACAGCAGACAGCTCAATAAGTGTCACATCACTGGAATCAGGCTCGCTGTCTCTACATTATGCTGCTCTCGGATGGGGGAGCAAAAACCCGGGGACAGATTCCCTTTCAGCAAAATTTGTGATTGCTTTACCTGTAAAGAATGGATTTGAATTGAGCTGCCAGGGCACAAATGCCATCACAATCTATTACGAAGAATATTAGGAAGAGATCATTTTTTTTTTTTATCATCTTAGAGCTATAGAAATAAGTGGCTATGCTTATTCTGACATGTTATGTTGTGATTTTTGTTTTATTCATTTACAGAACAGTCAGAAGTAATCCTTCAAGAAACTAGCCATCTTGCTTCGACTGTGTATCCATGGCCCCTAAAATTAATAATGAGCCAGGCTAAACCTTTTATTTCACGTCTAGTTTAACCTCCATGTTATAAGCAATGTGTGTAAAAAAAAAAAAAAAAAAAGTCTATTATGCAGGCAATGTGCATTAATTAATGCTATTAACGCATATCTTGAGTGATGGTTATGCAGGCTTACTAAGGACACAGGTCACATGTTTGACACCAGAGAGTTGTGCTGCACAGTCTCCATTTTTAAGTGTCTGAGACTTTAAAGGAAATTTGTCAGAAGCTTCCCACCCTACAAGACAAGAAAAAAACTATTTGTGCATGTATCTCTTTCAAAGACAAGTCCCGCAATACCTTTACATGGCCGGTCTGTTCCTTTATTAATTGAATTTTTATGTAAATGAAGCTGAAGGACTATGGTAGATCTGAAGCCTATCACTCCAGCTCTTACCCACCCTGTGCTGCCTTCTCCTGCTTGACTGACAGCCTCAGTGATGTTTGACATCAGACAAATGTAATGCCCCTGAGATTGGCTGCTTCAGGTATTGTATTTTATTGTATTTTTATGCACTTTATCTGTCCATCTTGGGCAGGCAGAGGTTAAAATCTTAGTAAGTTTCATTTCCTGCTTAATACAGCCTCACACACAGGCAGAGGGGACATTACTTAGGTGGGAGCACGTTCAGGAGGGAGTTACAAGAGACAGTTTACTTTCAGTTTACCTCTGAACGCCTTCGGAAAGCAGAGAGAGTGGAAGCACACTTTTTGCAGCTCCTCGTGAGAGCTCTCCCTATCAGGGAGGCAGAGCAGAGAAGCCACCAGGTCTAGACTGATTATACAAACTTTCCTTACCTGGGACCAGGCGAGTGGATGGCTGAGGACCGCTAAGCTGAGAGAGCAGATAGCGCCAGTTAGGAGGCTCCAGGTCCATTAGCTGGCAGAGACTTGAAATGGAAGAGGTGTCTGGCCAGGAAGGAGTTGAGAACCTGGGACTGGTAGTCGTGTGGCATGGAGGAGGAGAAGAGGGTTACAGAGGGGAAGATGTCGTTGCCCCCCCTTGGAAAAAGTGCAGCTTCGAGTGGCAAAGTAGTGGGTCTGAAGAGCTCCAGAAACCAGGAGGGGACCATCACAAGAAGGAGAAAGCCCACAGGCTGCTCTAACAGACTTTGACCTCAGCCCTGCCTCGGAATGACTGGAGTCATTGCAGTAAAAGAACTGGGAGTAAACAAGATCTGAAACACGCAACCCAGTGACTCTGACTCCGTTTGTCGTCACCTTGTGATTCCCAGTTCCCCGTTCTCCCTCCTGGAGCGGTATCATCCCGACTGCACCCCAACATCTCCCCCGGCGAGGTACCCTGCAGTGGCGGCCTTATACCTGACCACACACCACAGGTGGCGTAGTTGACATCATCCGTTCCACTCCTGGAGGAGGAATGGTCGGAGGAAGGGTCCGCAGCGGAGGAGGCCGGGACACCAGTCACCACCGTAACCGGTGACTACCTCTCCAGGAACAATGTTTGCTAGCCTCCCTTTACTGTGCACCATGGGGCCACGGAACCGGGTTAGGCCACGACTTCTACAAACCATTGGCCCGGCAACGGGTATACAAGGTACGGACTGAAGCTTCTATCTTGAGATCTGTGCGGGTGTCACACAAATAATTCAGTCAGGCAAGCAGGAGGAGGCAGTGTTTGGAGCAGAATAGCACTGGAGTGACAGAGGCTTCACATCTTCGCTAGCATATCAATTCAAATATTGATTTCTCATTAACGGAGGAACAGACTGGCCAAATAAAGGTGTTGCTGGACTTTTGTTTGCAAGAGCTACATGCACATATAAATGGTGTGAAATCCTACTGACAGATTGCCTATCGTGAAGCCGGTACGGTCCCACCTAGTCAGTTGGTAAACAGTGAGTGTCAGTGTGTAGCTGAGCTACATACAGTAGGGCACCTGTTTAGAGTGTTTATTTAGAGCTGTAAGAGGTCCATAGGTTGGATTTTGGTCTGATAAGCTAACCACATGCCCTAAAATCTAATAGAGTGCAGATGGGTAACTGTCTGCACCCTGAGACCTGCCGGACTACAGCATAAATAACTGGAAAAAGCACCCAGTAAGAAGAAAATAGTTATGGAGCACTTGTACTGACAGTTATGGGCGGGCCACAAACCATCTAGGGAAGGGGCCCCTGAGTGTTGGCTGAGAGGCGTCCTTCTAGGGGTGTACTGACTTTTGGACCCTCCTTTGGCTTGATAGGAGGCTTATGTGAGAGCCCGCCTCCTTCCATGTTAAACATGTAATGCCATAATGCATCACCTATAAATTCCCTTATAGTTCAGAATGGGATTCCCCATCGGCTTATAGGGCAATCCCCTAGGCAGAGGGGCCTCTTTTCTGGTGTGGGCTGTCTAAGCTTCTCACCCTCTCTCCCCTTTTCTGTGTGTTACTCCTATTTGTGTATTGATTTGGTTTTTCATGTTTTAGTGTTGATGTTCAGGTCACAGCTGGCGGTTAAAGTTATAAAAATTAATGAGGAAACATGAGACCGAGGATGCACGTGTCCACCGTGAGCCGGAGGGGCACACCATTTCGAAGTTCAATGGTTGAGATTGATGTTTGATCATTAAGAAAAAGTTAAAGTGGAAATGATAAAGACGTTAATAAAGCTGTGGCCGACCCCATCCACAAAAGAAAGCAGGTAGTGGGTGTCTTATTTCGCGGCGGTGGGATCAAGGGAGGTATTTTCAAGGTATGGAGAGGTTTAGGCATGGCAGGAGTCCTCTTAATGGGGTGAAGACAGATAAATGCTCTGTCCAAATGTGTGATCTTGGGCAAATACAGAGAAATATACCCTACAGTGATATACAGTTATTGACTACATTAACCAGTGTGACCTGAATAAGCAAAGAGACTGTGGCCTGTAACATTAGTAAGTTGTGGCTGTGGTTTTAAATAATTAAATAGTGAAACCACCGTGGCCAGTATTGTCGAACCCTGATGAGTCCCGCTGTGACCCTTCGTCAATATCACTGTTTACTGTTCCTAGTGAGAGAAACTCTGGACTGTTCTGAGTGTGATTAATGGCGATGCTGTGTTATCTGGACTGAATTATAAGTTGTTGGGTTGTCTGGTGCCGGTGGTAACTGTCTGTAGATTGCTCCTGCTGTTTACTGTAACCAACAAGCTCAGTGGAATGGTAGTGTGGTATAACCAACAAGATCTGTGCCAATAGTCAATGTGTGACCATTATGTCAATGCCCACTTTGAGATATTACTGTATAGCTGTTAACTTTGATCTGTCTCAAGTCATATTAAAATAGTTTCTATGGCCCATTCTCAAAATGTGAAGCTTACATAACCATATCCTCCATATACTGTAGACCCCTATAGGAGACACTTTGGATAAAAGACCTAATAATCTTAAGAGACAATAAGTATGTTCAGATACATGTTATTCTATGATTGTAACGTGTAGAGTATTTCCTCTGCGCTATGAACCACCTCCCGACCCTTCTAGGTTAAGTTACACAACATGACTGTTGATCTATGACTTACACGCTCTGAATCCACAATGGAAGGGTCAGTAAAGCAGTGACAGCACGACAGCAAATAATTCTCCAATGTCAAGAAAAATGACATATCTTCAATATAGTTTTGCCACCACTGTGCTTTGAATTCTGTATTATTGAGACTTTTGATGTCATGTTGCTAAATTTATTGCTGGGACCTGTCATTGATGTAATATTTGCCACAAATAAGTGGAATTGCAGACAGAATATCACTTCACATTACTATTACTCGGTATGTAAAGATTCTTCTAATAGTTGTATTGGGGGGATATAAGTGGCTAATGAATGCTGCTAGTAGTTTACAAAGTACAAAATATCAACAGATATTTGCTTTAAAGAGGCTGTCCAGGCCTTGGGCGCCAATCTGCAGTCTCTATGTGACTGTAGATTTGTGAATCCTATCAACTTGCACTGTGTGTAATGTCACAAATCTCCAGTGCCTATGCCCTGAAAGGGGCGCATGACATACTGTACATACATGTTCTAATTAGACTTCTACGTCTTCGCCCAATACAAGTTAACTGAGCAAGGCCGGTTATGTCTAGTTTGAATGTTGCCAAAAGTAGGCAAATCACATATTTACAGTCACATGACCACCTGCTCCCAGCACCAGCACTAGAGAATCTTGACAATGGGTACACTGCGCATTGTGAGGATTCACAAGTTTGGACACATGTTAAGTGACTACAGACTTGGGCCTGAAGGCTGAACACCCTCTTCAATTCAGTTACAGTATTAACTTTCATCAGAGGAGTAACTCGAGGCTTCTGAAGAATAACATAAAAACTGTAACACATCTAAACCCCAACCTATCAAGTGTAGTATTTAATACAGGTGTTTTTTGTGGTTCAAGACCTTTTGCTAATCCAAAATGTCTAACAAGGCCCCTACTAACACTGGTCTTTGATAATATTGATCTTCTCATATGGGCCAAAGGCATCTCTAGGCCTTCATAGGCTCTAGGACACCGATTCAAATGCAAACTCAGTGACCACTATAATTACACCCCTGGCCTCACCCCCTTTAGCTCCTCATTGCTTTTATGTGTTTCCTTAGAAACCAACAATGTTATTTTCATATTTTCACCAATAATAAAGACTTTCTTCCAGATATTTGCAGCATTTAACCCATACTTTTTAGTTGATCATCTTTTCTACAGATGTAGCACTAGCTAAAGCGGGCTTTACACGCTACGATTTCGCTACAGCGATCTCGTTGGGGTCACGGATTTTGTGACGAACATCCGGCCGCTGTAGCGATGTCGTAGCGTGTGACTCCTAGGAGCGATTTTGGATCGTTGCAAAAAACGTCCAAAATCGCTCCTCGTTGACTTGGGGGTCCACTCCCAATTATCGCTGCTGTTGCAGGGGCGAAGTTGATCCTCGTCGCTGCGGCAGCACACATCGTTACGCGTGACGCCGCAGGAACGAGGATCATCTCCTTACCTGCCTCCGGCCACAATGCGGAAGGAGGGAGATGGGCGGGATGTTACGTCCCGCTCATCTCCGCCCCTCCGCTTAAATTGGGAGGCCGCTTAGTGACGTCACTGTGCCGCCAAACGGACCGCCCCCTTAGAAAGGAGGCGGTTCGCCGGTCACAGCGACGTCGAAGGACAGGTAAGTATGTGTGGTGGGGGTGCGCGATTTTGTGCGCGACAGGCAGTGATATGCCCGTCGCGCACAAACGATGGGGGCGGGTGTCATGCTAGCGATATCGGGCCGGATATCGCAGCATGTAAAGCCACCCTAAATTGATAATTACCTCCTTCTTTAACGACTGCATAGTGCTCTGCTGATGGAAAGTGAATGGACTCTACACAAATATCGTAGAGCACCATGGAGTATTACACTATTTAAAGGGGTTGTGAATGATTTTTACATTGATGGCCTATACTCAGGATAAGTCATCGATATCTATTGGTCGGGCTGCGGCACCCAACACCTAAATCGATCAGCTATTTCTGGTGCTAGCAGTGGCTAAATATGTTCACTTGCAGAGTAGAATAGCAAATCTGCATAAACTGTATAATGGCCAAAGCTGGGTATTGCACATACACCGCTTCCTAATTAAAATAGGGAATGGATGTGCAATATGCTGCTACGGCCACTATAAGCTTATCATAGTTGTGCTCTGCATCTATGCAAAGGAGCACACCCGTCCTCCCTGGCACCAGGGAGACCTGACTGGTGGGGAATGCTCGGAGTTGCACCTCCAATCGATTAGATATTGATGACCTATCTTAAGGAAAGGCCATCAATGTAAATGTCCTCCTGGAAAACTTTTTTAACATAGCACACTGCCTGCTACATCTATACTATACTGGCTTAGTGGGCAAGTTTTTACACATTGTAGCAAGGAAACTCACAGAACTCTATGTAAGTGGTGCATTGATTTCCATATCCTACTGTATAATAGTAATTTCTAATCTCTGGCTCTCCAGATTGTAAGGAATTACAAGCCCCATCATGCTGGGAGCAGTACTTTTAAGCTACGATCTTACGATTCGGCCACGCTGTGTTCTGGATAGAGAGTATCTTCTCCTGCAAAGATGCAAGTGTTTTCTGCAGGAGAACACAGCAGTCCATGCCCATGACGTGGACTCTGGGTCCTGTGTTTTCCCCGCTGAGAACACTTGCATGTCCACACGGATAAACTGACATGCAGCGGCTTGGGAAGTTGCGCAACATGTCAATTTATGATGTGGAAAAAAGAAAAATGGTGGGCAGGGGACTTATAAAAATTCCAACCATTGTGCTTGTGTGACGCCCTGGCAAAACCAGGGTGTCACAGAGCCTGGAAAAATCCAGCAAAGTGCAGGCCATTCTCCTCCTTGGCAACCTGATCCCACACCAGTGCAGCAGGACAGACACCCCCCTCCCCAGGGTAAGAGCTAAACTGAGCAGGAGGGGAGGGGCGAGAGCAGAGTGTGTGGGGAGAGGGAGAGGAGAGGAGTCCGGAGTTGTAGCTCCTGGGCTACTACAGAAGCGTGCTCCAAAAGGGCCGGGACAGGCTGTTAGCGAGGAAGGGACTTGAGGTGACCGGGGCAGGGTAGTGGCCCGCCGGTATCAAAAGAGATCCCGGATCACTGCAGGGGAGTGGACTCCGCGTTCTCGGCCGAGGAGGAAAGAAAGAGAGTGGAGAAAGAGGCACCTGACTGCAGGGAAAGAACAGGGGTCTGCTGCACAGTGTGTGGGACTTAAACACCCTCCGTACCGAAGGCTGTGGACTCCGGCAGTTTCTAGTTTACCAGAGACTCTGTGAATTTGTGCCTGAGTGAGTACAACAGTGCCATCCGGCACCGCGCCGCACTGCCCCTGCAACCCTGCACCCCGGCCTTCCTGCCTCCCCGTATCATCATCCGGGCCCCAGGATCACCAACCCCTACCCACGGAGGGGGAACTAACATCCTAGCTGCTCCCTACCATCGCTCCCGGGATCCCCATCACCAGCAGCGGTGGTGCCCACTATCACCACGACCCGTGGGTGGCGTCACGGCCTATCTCCCCAAAACAAACCACCCCCTTTTCACTCGTGGGCGAGGAGCGCTGCTCGAGTCCCCCGGGTCCGGCCCACCGCTCGAGCCACCGAGCAGCAGCAGCGGACCCGAGCGTAGCGAGTGCGGCCCACTCCGCCTGCGACACTTGCACTGTACAAGTTTGGACAGACCGAAAACAGCGGGAGAACAGCGGATTCCAGATCACTAGTCCACCCTCACTAAGCTTGCCTACTTTCCGCATTGGGCCTCTCCGTTAACTATCTGTATTACATAAATAAGTACGCCCATATACTACAATCAAGTGGAAACGTTACATTCTGTTCTGTGTATTCAACCTTCTACTAAAGTTACGTTTGTTATTCACGTATTATAAACTAGGGCTATTTTAGTGTGTGTGACTCACGTAAGTCACGCTTTACAGAAATGACTAAAGCATCAGGAATGTTACTGTTGGTATTTCTGAATTTTACAATTTTACATGGACCCAGCCTCTATTTAAACATTAGCTTATAAAAACGGCTGAAATAAGATGGAGTTCACTTAAATCCTTCACAGATGTGGTTTGTTTGAAGGCCAAAGAGACAGCTTCATGACAGTAACCACTAGGTGGCACACAGTACCCATATTTATTCCAGCCGACCCGCACAAACCGACCATTCATATGGTAAATAAAGAGCTGCATTATTAATTTATGCCATTGCATCCACTCCGCACCTAATATTTGTTTAGCCAGCTGTTTCCTCCAATCCTCCTTTAACGCCACTGATTGAAGCCCTAAGTACATTTAGCCTTTTTTCATCCCAAAGAACATTTTGTTGCCTACAAATTACAAGCTACCTTTTCAAATGAGGCCGTATGTTACAGTAACGAACTGTGGAGCCAGCATGTCTAATAATTTCTGTGGGATAACAGAAGTTCACTGTAATCTATACATGGCTTTTCATTTTAAACAGCGCATATGTGTAAGTAACCCTGACCCAATGCCATCAAAGAAGCACTTCCAGGCTAACAGCAATCATTTACCCATATTATATAGGGCACATATATCATCACCTTTAATCAACTGTATACACTTACTATTAGCTGTGTGTCTTTTATCAATCTCCCCTAAAGGAAACACATGTCAAACAATGGAGCTGTATGGACGCCTTATGTGATTGAGAGTGTAATGAAGGACGATCTACTGCAAATGAAAAGGATCTATCACGAATATGAATACCGGTAATGGGCTCAGCTCGCTATTTGCTATGCCCAGATATACGAGCCATGCATACAAGTTGTTTGCTGGTCATCACCAGTCGTTCATGGAGCAGAATGTGAGTTATCACTCTATAAATATATATTACATATAAAGATTAATTTGGTAAAGAAGTTCAGTATATACACATGACAGTATACCGTATGTTGCATTCATTAGCATTCACGGCTCGGAAAAAGTAACTATAGAGGTCCTATATGGCAATATAGTATTATGGCAGTATGATCCCTTTATAGATGGTAAATCCCCAGGACATGAGCGGTTATTGCATTGGAGCCGGATCCATACCTGGAGTTAATAGATGGAGTTTATCACTTCAATACTCAATAATAAGAGCTAGTCTCATCTGGACGATTCCTTCAACCAAACTTTCAGCTTCTATTTAGAGTCCAGAAAATAATAATATTAAAGTGATATTATTGGATTTTCCACCTTACAGTGAGAATAGTCTTATATCAGGATAGTAAGACAGAAGTAAAAGGCCCTGCCGCCTCCGATATTAGACCTAGTCCATTGATGAATTGGCAGAGCAAACACAATAAATGTATCTTTGCTGCTTCCCAGAAGAGGCAATTTACAAATACAATTTATTTAATTGAAATTCAGTTTCATAAAGCCGAACCATTATGTATACAGGTAGTGAGTGTGTGTATGTGTAATAGATATATATATAATCTATCTATCTATCTCTATCTATATCTGTATGAGGTAGTCATCATGATCGGATCCATCTTACCCTATTGACAGTAAATGATTTCATGACGGAAATCTTTAGCAATATGTAATGTGACCAACTGACAGTACGGAACTTTACAAATTACACCGCAGATCTAAAATTTCATGCAGTGTCATGGTGTCATTGCGGACAGCAAGTCCCAAAGAGGCTGCACCTCACATCACCACTGGGTGGCAGCATTCAGCGCACAGCACAGACATCTCTCCTGATAGAGTATCAAATACTGCAGAGTGATTTTTTTTTTTTTATATATATAGATGGTAACAGACTGAGAGACCGGGCTAGGTAGCCTGACTGAGAGACCGGGCTAGGTAGCCTGACTGAGAGACCGGGCTAGGTAGCCTGACTGAGAGACCGGGCTAGGTAGCCTGACTGAGAGACCGGGCTAGGTAGCCTGACTGAGAGACCGGGCTAGGTAGCCTGACTGAGAGACCGGGCTAGGTAGCCTGACTGAGACACCGGGCTAGGTAGCCTGACTGAGAGACCGGGCTAGGTAGCCTGACTGAGACACCGGGCTAGGTAGCCTGACTGAGACACCGGGCTAGGTAGCCTGACTGAGACACCGGGCTAGGTAGCCTGACTGAGACACCGGGCTAGGTAGCCTGACTGAGACACCGGGCTAGGTAGCCTGACTGAGACACCGGGCTAGGTAGCCTGACTGAGACACCGGGCTAGGTAGCCTGACTGAGACACCGGGCTAGGTAGCCTGACTGAGACACCGGGCTAGGTAGCCTGACTGAGACACCGGGCTAGGTAGCCTGACTGAGACACCGGGCTAGGTAGCCTGACTGAGACACCGGGCTAGGTAGCCTGACTGAGACACCGGGCTAGGTAGCCTGACTGAGACACCGGGCTAGGGAGCCTGACTGAGACACCGGGCTAGGGAGCCTGACTGAGACACCGGGCTAGGGAGCCTGACTGAGACACCGGGCTAGGGAGCCTGACTGAGACACCGGGCTAGGTAGCCTGACTGAGAGACCGGGCTAGATAGCCTGACTGAGGGACCGGGCTAAGTAGCCTGACTGAGAGACCGGGATAGATATTCAGATTAACTGCATGGATATATAATAGTTTGATATAGATGAATAGTTATGAAATTATAGCATATATAAATTATTATAGATTGATTGATATAGATAGATGACAGAAAATAGATAATATAAAAATTATGAAGGCATGACTCCATAGATTGGTCCATAAAGTGGTCAGGCGACATTTCTGTTCCTGGCAACCTATTTCAAGCTGAGGTAGATAGAGATAGATATAGCAGATTGACACACACACAGACCGATCGATAGCTACTGTAGATAGATAGACAGATAAAATCTATAAAATAGAGAACAAGCAGCACAGTCTCAGAATGAACATTGGTGCCCACCACTAGTTGGACCCCAAGCAACTTATGAGGTAAAAACCAAAAATGTATGTAGCACTCCAGACGGCTCAAACAAGAAAAAACTGATTTCTTTTCCGTGGGGCATCGAGACAATGTTTCGGCTCATAAGTGTCTGAGCCTTCATCAAACTTGTCCACCTGATAGGTGATAAATGTGCATTTTAACACTAGAACTACTGGACTCGTGACACCTATATAGAAATACATGGTGCAAAGTAGTCAAAATGACTACCTCAGTAGTTCTAGTGTTAAGTGTATTGACTATAAGGGTATGTGCGCACGTTGCTTTTTACCTGCTTTTTACCTGCATTTTTGGTGCTTTTTCTTCTGCGCTGTTTAATGCCAAAATGGATGTGTTCTTCTATTCAAGCAAAGTCTATGGGAATTTGGGTTTCTTGTTCACACTATGTTGTTCAAAATGCTGCCTTTTTGAGGCAGAACTTTGGTCAAAAACTCAGCTTTTCAAAGAAGCAACATGTCAATTGTTTTTGCCATTTGGGTTTTGCACTGCAAAGTTGAGTTTTTGACCAAAGTTCTGCCACAAAAAGGCAGCATTTTGAACAACATAGTGTGAACAAGAAACCCAAATTCCCATAGACTTTGCTTGAATAGAAGAACACATCCATTTTGGCATTAAACAGCGCAGAAGAAAAAGCAGCAAAAAAGCAGGTAAAAAGCAGGTAAAAAGCAACGTGCGCACATACCCTAACACGCTTTATATTTAGTCCATCATGGTTTCTATTATCTGGAAATTTGATTTTACTGAGAAAATTAATATAGAAATTTGATATAAATTTGGATGGATATTCTCATCTGATTCATTTGTGTTCCCCTTTCCTGAGCCGGGATCACACTGGAATGACTGTGTGACATCAGAAGGGAAGACGTGGAAACTTTCCACAGAACATTCCCTTATAGATGGGTCTCCCCTGTAAAATTCTAGTGACAGAAATGCCACAGATCTGCGTCGTCCCCCATTGCCCCAATATATCAGGTCCAGGCCCAGCAGCAGTCGTGTGACTGAGGACATACAATGCTCGGGGTTGTACGCTGCCTCATACATATTTTATTCTATCACTTAACATTGCGATTCACATTTCTCTGATATCGAGGGATAGCAAAATGTATCTGGTGCTGGCATTTTTTTTCCAAACTACCCTATTCTATTAAATATACTAAGCCTGGAGGTAGAAAGGTTATAAAGTGATGTCGTACGAGATGAGAAATCCACTGAGAGAGCCACAACTTCATCTAATGAATTTCTCTGCGCAGGGTACAAGCAGCAAAGTATGAGACCCCAGTGCCACCAGCGCAGCTCCCAGTGGGCCTGGAGAGAAGTCCAAAACTCAGGAGCAGAAACCAGTATAATGATATACGTGCTCCGAAAATCAGAGAATCAATTTCCCCATCCTCGGCAATAGGCAAATATTCTCCAAACATACAAACAGTAAAGTAGTGCAAATAGCATATTCAGATGTAGCAGAGCCGAGTATGTCAGAAGTAGCCGATGTCATATAATATTGGGCCAGGTGAGGTTTTACATAGGAATGGAGTCAAATAATCGATTTCCCCAACCTTAGCAATAGGAAAAGATTCTCCAAACATAGAAACAGTAAAGTAGTGCAAAAAGCATATACAGATGTAGTAGAGCTGAGTATGTCAGAAGTAGTAGCTGTCATATAATATTGGACCAGGTGAGGTTTTACATAGGCATGGAGTGTGAAAATAGATTTCCTAATCCTTAGCAATAGGCAAAAATTATCCAAACATACAAACTGTAAAGTAGTGCAAAAAGCATATACAGATGTAGTAGAGCTGAGTATGTCAGAAGTAGCAGATATCATGTAATATTGGACCAGGTGAGGTATTACATAGGAATGGAGTCAAATAATCGATTCCCCCAACCTTAGCAATAGGCAAATATTCCCCAAACATACAAAGAATAAATTAGAACAAAAAGCATATACAGATGCAGTGGAGCTGAGTATGACAGAAGTAGCAGATGTCATGTAATATTGGGCCAGGTGAGGTTTACATAGGAATGGGGTAACTCTACCCCATTATAAGGAGTTTCACAGTCTACAAGCAATGCATAGAAAATTACATGTAATAGATATAAGCTGAATTTGCTGTTGAACACAGGTGAGGCCATATCTGTTTTTACATAGGACTGCGCTTATACAGGCAGAATACCACTATAGGATGCCATTATCGCCATATGATCCTTCTAACCCTTTACTAACCTGTAACTATCTTCCCCATTATTGATGAGTAGATCACTATTTTTCCATCCCACTAGAGAAAGTAAATGCAGCAGAGCTAATAATGTGCACACTGGGATATCACATATGTTACCTATACTTATGCATTCAGCTCTGCTACATGTGGAGCCAGCATACTGCTTCTGACCTTCACCTGTGCTGCAGGTATTAATGGCCAGGATCCATGACCAGAGACATTCAATACTAATCCGCACAGCCACCTGACAGCTCAGGCAGTGTCCCCTGCTACCCACAGGAGAGCTGATCCTGGCACTAGAAACCCTTTTGTACTTTTTAAGAAATAAGGAAAAAAGTTTGTAAAAGTTTCCCAATTCTCTGGAGTTGTCTTCTGCCCATCCATTAATGAGGTGCTCACCTTGTAAACTTTGCTTGAGTCCTGACTGTTGCTTTGTGGCTCTGTGGATGGCAGAGGTCCTGATCCTGGGCACCAGAGCCAGCTTCTCATCCAGCAGAAAGGGAAAGCAATACGTCATAAGAAAGTACGCCTCCAAGATGGGTTAATTACAGCCCAGCATTAACCGTGTGCTGCTCTCCAGCCTTAGTGGATGGTGCTGAAGACAGCAGCACAACACTGTGTCTTCTGTGTGCAGCTCACCCACCTACTCCACCACCTCCAGCCCAACCTTACACAGCTTCTGTGTGATCCCACTCATGGGACCTCATATGGGACCTGTCAGATCACCCATACAGCTAAGGAGAGCCCAGGAGGTATCAAAGTCCTACTAACAAGTTCTTATTGTAGGCTTGGTTCTTATTAGCAGAAGTCCCTGTATACAGTAGAGTATATATAGTGTGTGCAGGGGTTAGGGTGACACAGGCGTGGGTGGGGTTGGGAATACATATACACCACTTGCCAAAATTAGA
This sequence comes from Anomaloglossus baeobatrachus, assembly GCF_048569485.1. Lineage (NCBI taxonomy): Eukaryota > Metazoa > Chordata > Amphibia > Anura > Aromobatidae > Anomaloglossus > Anomaloglossus baeobatrachus. The sequence goes on along the minus strand of NC_134353.1, from coordinate 837,916,695 downwards.
AGCAGATGGAAAAGTGAAGGGGACTGAGGAGCATGATGAAGAGCAAGGCAAGGGCATGCAGAAGGAGCAGCCTCACCAGCTCAAGCCTCAGAACAGGCTGGCATTATCCAGCCACAGAGCATATTGGGACCATTGATGCCTGCTCTCAGGAAAAGCGTGTTCTTGGATAGGAAATAGCTTCATATTTCAATAACAGAGCGACTTTTGATGAAGTGGAGTCTGTCCACCTCACCGTCAGCCAGAAAGAGGCGGAAAGTGAGGAGAAATGAATGGGAGCAGGTTTAAAAAAGAAAATAGGAAAGGGCGGGCGGCGGTTGGAAAAATATGCCCTGAAGTATACTGAACTAGTGTGAGGAATTAGCAATGGGGTTATATACGTTTTATTACTAGGGTTGGGAATGTCTCAGATTCTGATGGATTAAGAGGCGACGCTCTACCAGGTCAATGAGAAATGCTTTCTAATGCAAACACAGCCATTTCTAATATTGGACTCAGTCCCATTAGCCTGGGTCAGTCACCAGCCTGGAAATCTGGAAAACCTCATTCACTTGTACTGGAGACTGAACCTGGCCTGGGAGCATTGTGATATCACATATACTGTATACACATACACTCCCCCACGGGGCCTCCCTCAGCCAATAAACAGGCAGCGCCGGTCATCGACACGCCAGGGGTGTACCACGATGGGATTGGACAGGGCGGTGCCTCAGCGACGCCCGTCATTCACTGCGGGGGAAGGGAGGGTTTGCGTTACTACAAATATTCATTGTATAATACTGCACATACCAGCTCTATGCGGGCAGTATTATATATATAATATTGTGTGTGTGTGTGTGTATGTGTGTGTGTGTATATATAATATATATATATATAATATATATATTATATATTATATACACACGCACACACATATATAAATATATATATAATATATGTGTGTGTGTGTGTGTGTATACATATATGTGTGTGTGTATATGTATAATATAGATATATATTTGTTGTGTATGCATGTGTATGTATGTGTATATATATATATATATATATATATATATATATATATATATATATATATATATATATGATATGTTTAACTTTTTTGCTAGAAAATAACCTCCTTGCATATTTTAACATGTTTCAATATTATATTATATTACATTATATCCTATAATATTGCTATCTGCTGACATCACTACTTGTTATTGCATGCTGATTTGCAAAGGAGTAAAGTGAGATTTAGCCTTAAGGCCGCTTTACACAAAACGACATCGCTAACGCGTTAGCGATGTCATTGGGGTCACGGAATTCGTGACGCACATCCGGCCTCATTAGCGACGTCGTGAAACGCATGAACAACCGTTACCGAGCAATTTTATTTAACTTATCGTTGACATGCTGTCCATTTCTCAAATATCGTTGCTGTAGCAGGACGCAGGTTGTTCGTCGTTCCTGCGGCAGCACACATTGCTATGTGTGACACCGCAGGAACGAGGAACAACCTCGTACCTGCGGCCGGCCGCAATGAGGAAGGAAGGAGGTGGGCGGAATGTTTGCCCCGCTCATCTCCGCCCCTCCACTTCTATTGGGCGGCCACTTAGTGACGTCGCTGTGACGCCGAATGATCCGGCCCCTTAGAAAGGAGGTGGTTCGCCGGCAACAGCGACGTCGCTAGGCAGGTAAGTCCATGTGACGGGTGTTAGCAATGTTGTGCGCCACGGGCAGCGATTTGCCTGTGACGCACAACGGAGGGGGGTGGGTACGCTCGCTAGCGATAGCGATATTGCTGCGTGTAAAGCGGCCCTTACTGTAGGAGTGATTCAAATTGCCTGTCCTCCTGTGAAATTCATACTCCCTTTTCTCACTATCTGGTTTCATACATGGAAGATTGTTGCCATCAGCCTCAATGTAAATTTTTGAGGAAGCGGAAAAATTTGCATTTATCAGGAAAATGGATATATAATTTTTTTTTTTTTTTTTAATCGAAGGACTCTGGGAGTCCTGTTAATAAAATATATTTTATATATATATATATATATATATATATATATATATATATATATATATATATATATATATATATATATATATATATATATATATATATATATAAAATTAGGAAGCTGCTACTTAAAGGAAAACTGTCAGGTGCAATATACACCCATAACCACGAGCAGTTCTGGGTGTATATTGCTAATCCCTGCCTAACCATCCCTGTATACACTAGCATGGATAAAGAGATCTTTAGCAAAAGAGATCTATAGAAAAAGTATTTCTAAAGATCCTTTGATATGCTAATGAGCACAGGCACTAGTCCCAAGGGTGTTACTTCCCCCAACTAGTCCTCCCTCTTAGCATGTTAGCTAACATGCTATTCAATGCCCAGTGTCATTTGCAGTGATGCGTGTACCTGTGTCCGTTGTCACCGACGCTGGGTTTAGGTTCGCTAGGTTTAGGTTCAGTGCACATGATCACTAGACCTCTCTGAAGCCGGGACATGTACACACAGCTTCATAGTGCGCATGACCGGATATGCGGTGACTTCTGATCATGCGCACTGACCCTAAACCCAGCGTCTGAGACAGTGGCAATGGATAGGTACGTGTGTCTATGCTGATGACGCAGGGCAATGGTCATTGAATAGCATGTTGGCACGCCCCTGTGGGCGTGCTAACATGCTAAGAGGGCAGACTAGTTGGGGGAAATGTCCTTGCGATTAATCTGTGCACTAATTAGCATATCATAAAGGATCTTTAGAAATACTTTTTCTAATGATCTCTTTATCTATGCTACTGTATACAGGGACGGCTAGGCAAGGATTAGCTATATGCACCCAGAAGTGCTTGCAGTTCTGGGTAGATATTATACCCGATGGGTTCACTTTAAGCAATGGTCACTTGCTTTCAGGGAAGTACATTAAAGGGAACCTGTCAACAGATATTTTTCCTCTATAAACTGCAGCCACCACCAGTAATCTCTCATATAAAGCATTCTAGAATACTGTACATCACAGGCCAGGCTGTTTTATAGAATGCAAAAAACAACTTTTATTATACTCCCCTTCGGGGCGGTCGGGTGGTCTTGAGTCCAGCACCTCCTCTCTTCTTGAGATCGTTGTCCTCCTCCTTGTTTCATGTGGATGACGCATCCTACGTCATTCACACAGAGATCTCCATTGTGCTCCTACACACGAGCACTTCTCTCTGGCCTGCTGAGGGCAGATCAAAGTATTGTAGAGCGCATGCACGGGCGGTCTTTGACCTTCCACACGCATGCACACTACAATACCCTCAGGAGGCCAGAGAGAAGTGCACGTGCGCAGGAGCATAATGGAGGTCTCTGTGTGGATGACATAGGACATATTATCTACACAAAGCAAGAAGGAGGATGGCAATCGCAAGAAGAGAGGTGTCAGACCAAGACCAGCGACGGCCATCAGATTGGACAACCCTGCAGGAGAGAATAATAAAAGGTGTTCCTTTCTCGCCTTTTCATTGGGGGACACACAGTGGGTTATATGTTGTCTCCAGGGGAGGCTTGACACTAGGTTTAAAAAAAGAGTTAGCTCCTCCTCCCACAGCATATAACCCCAGCTAGGCGGGAACTAGCTCAGTTCTTTTTAGTGTCAGCAGGAAGGCTGACACGTCTGGCCTGAGCCCCAGGCCAGCTCATGTTTTTTGTTTGTTTATTTCTTTTTCTTTGTAATTTTATTCTATTTTTGACTATGGGGCAATACCAGGGTGTGCTCACCCTCACCCTGTGCTCACCCTCGTTCCCTCTGCTTACGGGCAGAGGAAACCTGGCGTGCAAAAGCCACCAGTCTTTCCTCGTGCCCAAGTGGTCGGGTCTGCGTACCCCTCCAGGCTCCCTGGAAGCACCTCACAAAAGGTAGCTCCAGAGGGCTAAGCAGAGCCGAGCACCTGCTAGCCTTGAGCCGAAGATGCGTCCCCAAGATCTCCGCATCCCAGGACGCGTCTTCAGATGGAGCAAAAGCAGGTAGGGAGACAACGTGTATCCGTCCCCTGCATCCAACCGCCGCCTGAGGAGGCGCCGGTGGGGTGATGCAGGCCGTGTTCCCGGGGAAGCATCATAAATTTAGCTCCCGGTTTTGGCCTGCAGTCTTAGCAACGCCCCCTCCACTGCTCCAGAAGCCGCTCCCTCTAGTGGGCCATCTCTCCCCTCCATGCTGCCAGAGAACACTGGACGGCATTACATGTGGGGAGCAGACATGGGTGAGATCGCCTCCTTGGCTCTGCAACTCTGCAACACTATATACCGCTCTGTTCAGCGGTATATCGCTGTCTTTCTAGCGGTGTGTGCCTGCTGGCTGGCGGTGTATATCAGCTTTTAGCGGTATATACTGACTGTGTCTGCAGGTATATACCGACTGTTTGGCAGTGTATGCCACTTTACTATTAGTATATACCAGCTCTGTATAGCAGTCCCTTTCTAATACTGCTAGTAGCTCCTCACCCACAGTAGTGTAATACTGCTAGAGGCTCACAGTACTAATTGTACGTTTGTTGCTGACATGCGTAAAAACCGCAAGGGTGATAAAGCTTCCCAGGCATCCTCTATGGACCTGTACTATGCTTGTACCACCTGTGGAAGCTCGTTTCCCAATGGGCGAAGCTATCCACTCTGCCGGGGCTGCGATGCCCCCACTACAGTGTCACAACAGGCGTTGCCGGACCAGGGGGTCGTGCAATCTGTGGGTTCAGCCCCGGCCACCATTCAGGCAGCACCCCCGTCTGATGAAGCTATCCCTGCATGGGCTCTTCTGATGTCTAAAAGGTTAGATGACTTGGCCGCTCAGATATCCCAGCCTTCCACAGGCTCCTGCAGCCTCCCCCCGGCTCAGCTCCCTCAGAGGAGCCCGCCTTCGTCTGGTGTATCATTCCCAGTACGTAAAAAGACTGTCTCCAAAAGGCGCCATTGCGACCGCTCCACCTCGTCTGACTCACACGATGGTCAGTCTGACTCAGGCTCCGTGACCTTTAGTAGTCACGATTCCCGAGACTCTGACTCTGATTCAGATGTCCCTTCTGAGTCTAGGCATATGGAAGACACTTTAATAGCGGCTGTCAATCACTCTGTCAATTTCTGATCAGCCCTCGGACCCGACTTCTCAGTCGGCAATCAAGCGAGCCAAGAAGCCTCCTAAGTCCTTTGCCCAGGATCCGATTTTTCATCAAATCATATTTAAACGGTGGGATCACCCTGATAGGAGGTTTAATAAAAAATCCTCCTTCATTTGCTTATCCTTTTCCTCCGGAAATGGTTAAGCCCTGGTCGGTACCCCCCGTTGTGGATCCGCCAGTATCCAGACTGGCTAAACACACGGTTATGTCTGTTTCAGACAACGCGTCTCTCAAGGACTCATCCGACCGCGCAGTTGAGGCTGCGGTCAAATCTATTTTCCAGGCTTCGGGCTCCTCTCTGCGCCCCCTGTTTGCCATGACATGGGTGGCTAAAGCTATGAGCGTGTGGAGTAGGAACCTGCGCAAGTTGCTTCGCCCTTGCAATATTCCTTCAGAGGCTCTTGAGATTCTTGATTTGTTCTCTCTCGCCTCTAATTATTTTCTTCACGGCTCCCTAGATGCAGCTAGTTGGTCAGCCCTAACGGCAGCCAATGCTGTCTTCGCCCGCAGGGTTCTGTGGCTAAAAATATGGAATGCGCACAGTGCCTCCAAGAAGTCCCTGTCCACACTTCCCTTCCAGGGTCATCGTCTGTTTGGTGAATCCCTGGACAAACTCATATCTGTGGCGACGGGTGGTAAAAGTACCATTCTACCACAAAAACGGCCTGTAGCCAGAAATTTTTAAAAAATCTTCTTGGCGCAGGCAGTGCTTTTCGGCCTGCCCCCCAAAAACCATCGGCCCAAGGACCGTCCCAATGCTCAGATCGAGGATCCGGTCCCTCAAGGGGCTCTTCTTGGCGTTCCCACTCCAAGCAACCTAAACCCAATGGACCTCGCTCTGTACAGGCCCCCTCAGCATGACGCCAGGTATCCCGCAGATCCGACTCCTGTGGGAGGGCGGCTTCTGCTTTTTCGGGATATCTGGCTAGACCACACTCACGATGCTTGGGTTCGAGAAATCGTCACCTCAGGTTACAAGATCGATTTCCATTCCCTGCTGGCCAACAGGTTTCTGCGTTCTCGTCTTCAAAAGTCCAAAACGCAAAGCCAGGCCTTATTTCAGTCCATAGCCTCTTTACAGAAAGCAAACGTTATCATTCCAGTGCCCCTGGAACAGCGCGGCAAAGGTTTCTATTCAAACCTTTTTGTCATTCCCAAAAAAGATGGCTCTGTCCGCCCTATCTTGGACCTCAAACGGCTGAACAAATTCGTACGGATTCAAACTTTCCAAATGGAATCATTGAGAGCAGTACTAGCCGCCATGGAACCTGAAGAATTCCTAGCTTCCATAGACGTTCAAGATGCTTATTTACACATTCCCATATGTGTCTCTCATCAACGGTTCCTTCGCTTTGCCGTAGGACACCATCATTTCCAATTCAGGGACCTCCCCTTTGGGCTGGCCACTGCGCCTCGGGTCTTCACAAAGGTCATGGCGGCCGTCATGTCCATTTTACACCCCAGAGGCATCCTGGTCATTCCCTATTTGGACGACCTTCTTGTCAAAGGGAGCTCTCTTCACGTTTGCTCAGAAAGCGTGCAGATTTGCCTAGACACGCTGTCAAGGCTAGGGTGGCTTATCAACTTCAACAAGTCATCCCTCATTCCTCATCAGCGCATCAGCTTTCTAGGTATGCTGATAGACACGACTCTGTCCCGGGTTTTTCTTCCAGAGGACAAGAGGTCTTCCTTGATCCGGGCCGCCCAATCCCTCCGCTCTCGCCGTCACACATCCCTTCGGAATGGAATGAGAGTGTTAGGCAAGATGGTGGCGGTCATAGAAGCCGTGTCCTTTGCCCAGTTCCATCTGCACCCTCTACAACTGGATCTTCTATCCTCCTGGGACAAGAATCCACCTTCCCTGGACCGGTAAGTCCGCCTATCTCGGTCTGCGCTCAGCTCCCTCGTCTGGTGGACTCAAGCCTCATCCCTATCTCAAGGGAAGTCCTTCCGCCCGGTCCACTGGCAGGTAGTCACGACGGATGCCAGCCTGATAGGCTGGGGGGGCGGTGTTTCTCCACCACACTGTTCAGGGACGCTGGTCTCCTTCCGAGCGCTCTCTGCACATCAATGTTCTGGAGATCAGAGTCCTATTTTTGGCCCTTCAGAATTTTCAACCCTTACTATTGGGCCTCCCTGTTCGGATCCAGTCAGACAATGCCACGGCTGTGGCTTACATCAACCATCAGGGAGGAACTCGCAGCAAGGCAGCGATGAAGGAAGTATTCAGGATTCTTCTTTTGGGCAGAGAAGCACATCCCCATTATTTCAGCTGTCCATATCCCAGGGGTAGACAACTGGGCCGCAGACTTTCTCAGCAGGCAAGGTCTAGCGGCTGGGGAATGGTCCCTCCACGACAAAGTGTTCCATCAGATCACTCTTCGTTGGGGACTCCCGGATGTGGACCTCATGGCATCTCGAATGAATGCCAAAATACGTCCCTTCATATCTCGGTCGAGAGACCCGCTAGCGCTCGGCTCCGACGCTCTAGTCTTTCCATGGTCGCAGTTTAGCCTGTCCTACATCTTCCCTCCGTTTCCTCTCATTCCGAGAGTAATCAAGAAAATCAAAGCGGAGGGAATCCCGGTGATCCTCGTGGCCCCGGACTGGCCCAGGAGAGCCTAGTGTCCAGAGCTCCTCCAACTTCTCAGCGACACTCCCTGGCGTCTTCCCGACCGCCCGGATCTTCTGTCGCAAGGTCCAATATTCCACCAGAATACAGCACAGCTGCATTTGACGGCGTGGTGCTTGAATCCCTGATTCTAGCCAAATCGGGTCTTTCTTCCAGGGTAGTTCATACCATGCTTAATGCTCGGAAGCCTTCCTCCGCCAACATTTACCACAGGACCTGGAAGACCTATCTTTCCTGGTGTGACCGTCATAATCGGTCGCCCCTGACCTTTTCAATCCCTAATGTTCTTGCTTTCCTGCAAGACGGTCTGGACTCGGGTCTTGCTCTCAGAACCCTTAAAGGACAAGTTTCTGCCTTGTCGATTTTTTTTTTTTTCTCAGAAGCAGTTGGCTTCTTGCCCTCAGGTCCGTACCTTTCTTCAAGGAGTAGCGCATTTGGTCCCTCCTTATCGCCACCCCTTAGATCCCTGGGATCTGAATCTGGTTCTGGCAGTCCTTCAACTTCCTCCCTTCGAACCTCTGAGAGAAATCTCTCTTCAACGACTGTCTTGGAAAGTTGAAATTTTAGTCACTATTACCTCTATCAGGCGAGTGTCCGAACTGGCAGCTCTTTCCTGTCGCTCACCTTACCTGATATTCCATCATGATAAGGTGGTCCTTCGGCCTTCCCCCGCCTTCCTTCCGAAGGTCGTATCCTCTTTCCACCTGAACAAGGACATTGTGTTGCCGTCATTCTGCCCGGCCCCGGTCCACTCCTTTTGAGAAAGCCCTTCACACTCTCGATCTTGTCAGGGCTCTGCGGATCTACATCTCCAGAACAGCGCCGTTGCGCAAGTCCGATGCCCTCTTTGTCCTCCCAGTAGGACACAAAAAGGGCAACCCGGCATCTAAATCCACAATTTCTTGATGGATCAGGACTGCCATCTGTGAGACATACAAAGCACGAGGTGCCATTCCCCCTCAATCTGTGCGGGCCCACTCTACACGAGCAGTGGGTGCCTCCTGGGCTATCCGCCATCAGACTTCGGTGGCCCAACTTTGCAAGGCTATTACCTGGTCCAGTGTGCACATGTTCACAAAATTCTGCAGAGTGCATATGCATGCATCCGCGGATGCTGCTCTTAGAAGACAAGTCCTTCAGGTGGCAGCGGCCCATTTATAAATGGCCACTGCTCAGTTCTTGACAGTGTTTTGATATGTGTTCACTGCAGTTGTTAATCAGCTCTTAGTCTTATGTTATACACTGTTAATAGTTCAGTTCCCACCCAGGGACTGCTTTGGGACATCCCACTGTCTGTGTCCCCCAATGAAAAGGCGAGCAAGGAAAGGACATTTTTGTGTAAAATGTCTTTCTTGGAGCCTTTCATTGGGGGACACAACTCCCGCCCTTGTGGTTTTGGTTGTCCTTTTCCTACTGCTTTTACACCAAACTGAGCTAGTTCCTGCCTAGCTGGGGTTATATGCTGTGGGAGGAGGAGCTAACTTTTTTTTTTTTTTTTTTTTTTTAAACCTAGTGTCAAGCCTCCCCTGGAGACAACATATAACCCACTGTCTGTGTCCCCCAATGAAAGGCTCCAAGAAAGACATTTTACGGTGAGTACACAAAAATGTCCTTTTTTACGTTATACAGATCGACCTGGGCATTTATATACAGGATTCTTGAATGCTGTATATAAGAAATCACTGGTGGTGGCCGCAGTTTATTGGGGACAAATCTGCTGACAGGTTCCTTTTAGAGAGGACTGTCACTACCGTAGATATGCATTAATTTTACTCAGTGTTAATGTCGAGTTTGTCCGGAACCTGGTGCTGTTTTTTTTTCTTTTGCTTCTCCTTCTCTCTATTCTGAGACATGGCCCCCTCTACCTTGAATATAAATCTTGTCTTGTTATCCAAGTGGGCGTTGTCTTCCACTCTTATCTGTGGGCGTCTTCTTGAGGATCATGCCCTCTTAAAAAAGCCTATATTTATATATTGGGACAAGGGGGCCATATCTCAGGAACAGTGAGGAAAAAAATGAAAAATAACAACCAAAATGAGAACAGCTATATTTATATCAGATAAAAAAATACATATTTATAACAAGTAACAAATGCTGTATAAGCAATACATCTTCATCTCTTGGGCTGTGCTGTGTATCATGGTGATCAAATCCGGCCACCGCAGAGGTTATATTCTGTGCCTTCGCCGTATTTACTTTGCACTCTTATCCTTACACATTAGACATTCAGAGAATATTTCAGTGGTTTTATAAAACTAGTAGATGATAGACTGCATTGCCCGCACCGCAGCTGTAGATGGCGCTATTGTTCCAGAATATCATGTACACATGGTGAGATTACGAGTCCCACCACACAGCAATTACTGTTTGGAAACTGCACCGTGCCCCTTCCTTCCCTAACGTAGTTGGCATTACGTGATTTCATTTCCTAACAAAGGGGTCTTCTGATGAATTTCTTTCTTTTTCCCTGAACTGAACCTTTGCTGTGACTGTTCCTGTAAGACTGAACTAAAGAGAATGGAAAATGGGCCCCAACTGCACACATTAAAAATAACTCCTTGATTGTGGAAAATATGCAATTTGCTAATCACATGCGAAAGCCTCCAATTGTTATAGCTGTATCAGGCTACATGCACACCATGAGTTTCATTGCATTTTTTTACGCAGCGAAATTTCACTGCTTCAAAAACGCAGCATTTTAAGGTTGAAGCAAAGTGATTGGGATTAATAGAAATCTCATGTCCACTGGGCTTCTTTTTTACGCTGCGTAAACTGACCTGCGGTGCGTATTTTACGATCTGCAGCATGTCAATTTTTCTTGCAAACATGCTGAGTTTTCTGTGCAGAATTTCCGCTTAGGCTTGCACAAGATGTGAGCGAAAAACCCACAGGTGAAAAATGTACATGCGATTTTGGTGCATTTTTGCTGTGGGAACACAGCAAAAATGCATGTAATCTGCACCTAAAAGTCAATACCAGGATGTTTCAAAAGCAAAGCAACTTTATTTAAAGCATGACACACCAAACAGAGCCAAAAAAATAATGTAGCTTCAAAAGCGCATGTAAAAAACACACATAAACTCAAGGAAAAAACACAAGAAAAATAAAGTGCAAAAATAGTGTACATTTATACAGTGTATGGCCTAATTAAAGGGATTCTGTCAGGAGGTTGTTGCTATGTAATACGAAGACAGCATACTGTAAGGGTTAACATACAGATTGCAGCCCTGCATCTCTTATCCCAAACTGACTTTATTTACCTGTAATGTTAGTTTAAAGGGAACCTGTCACAAGATTTGGGGCCTATAAGCTGTGGCCACCACCAGTGGGCTCTTATATACAGCATTCTAACATACTGTATATGAGCCCAGGCCACTGTGTAGAACATAAAACACACTTTATGATACTTACCTAAATGGTCGGTGCGGAGCAGATGGGTTGGATGGGTGTCTCCGTTCTTCGGGTGCGGCGCCTCTTCTTTCGGCCATCTTTGTCCTCCTTCTTCTTCTGAAGCTAGCGTGGATGATGTGTTCGACGTCATCCACAATAGCCGGTATTGAAGTTCTGCGCATGCACACTAAAATACCTGTGCGCATCAAAGATCAAAGTGCGCCTGTGCAGGACCCCAGTGTCGGCTTGTGTGGATGACATAGGACGCGTCATCCACACTAGCTTCAGAAGACGGAGGACAAAGATAGCCGAAAGAGGAGTCACCAGCACCGGAGAATGGAGATGCCCATCCGACCCATCTGCTCCGCACTGACCGTTTAGGTAAGTACTATAAAGTGTTTTTTACGTTCTACACTGCGGCCTGGGTTCATATAATATTATATATATTTTATATTATATTATATTATATTATATTTTTAGAATGCTGTATATAAGAGCCCACTGGTGGTGGCCGCAGCTTATAGTCACCAAATCTGGTGACAGGTTCCCTTTAAGCTTCCTTGCTTTATCATTAGTCTGACTGAGCAGTTCCTGCGCTGAGTCAGACTCCGCCCACTTCTGTGATTAGCAGCTTCTGTCTGTGTAAATGTACACTGAGAGCCTGGTGTGGGCGGGGGCAGCTTGTTAAGCTCTGCTACATACAAAAAATTTAAATCATTGATTATATCAGAATGGCTACACACAGTAAACCAAATTGTCTCTGACAGCCAGATTGGTTTGTCAGTCTCCGCAAGGAGGAAAGTTCTCCTCTTAGACCCCAGTATACCAAGTGACCCATCGTTAGATTCAGGATGTCTTTACCTACATCATGCTGCTCTCAGATGAGGTAGAAAAAAACTGCTCACAGATTCCCTTTAATTAGCATGTTCGCTAAAATACTGACTCATGGCTGACATGGATTTCATTTTCTGGTGCATGGACATCCTAACCATGCAACAAATGTATTCTTAGTGTTATTGTATAAATGTAGCTCTTCATACTCCAGTTGGCATTAGTTCCAAGACAGGTATATAAAACACCAACCTAGATATGTCCCATTAAGTGTTGACCTCACAACAACCTTTGTCAAACTCACGTGTAAGAACATGTAGAATACAGAAATGGAGTGGTAACATATTACAGTTGCAAAACAAATATTTGAAAAATGGAGGTACTGTTTAATTATCCCAAAACGTCTCAGAAATCAGGTATCCAATCTCTTATTTAGGGAACATGTAAGATGCATATGTGGCGCCCTGGACTAGCCAGGTAGGCGCAGACAAAACACACACACACACACACACACACACACACACCCCCAGACAGTTACATTAGTCAGACACAAAACCCTTGTTGCCTCCCTCCAGGGTCTGATGTCCACACCAGGTGGGGTGGAGCCAGGCGGTTGGCCCCACCCACGGAGGAGTTCACAGGCCTGGAGGCGGGAAAAGCAGTCAGTTAGAGTTAGAGTTTGGAGTAGATTAGTTCAGGAGGTGAAAGTGAGTGGACACGTACTGTGAGTGTCTGGGTTGGAGGCCAGGCACTGAGAGCAAGGTTGGCAGATGGTGGTGGCCGTCTGCAGGAGTTGGTGGAACTCCGCAGAGCCGTAAGGACCGGGGCTGGGCGGTGGCCCACCGATACCGGACCGGGGAACGGAGTGATGCTAAGCACACACAGGCAGGGCCATCGGACCCATACCAGGCTTGGAGCCACCGTCAATAGTCAAATCCGAATGTGACAGGAACCCCCGGGGTTCCCTAACAACCATGTCCTGATTTGAAGGCAACCGCTCACACCATGAGGATATGCAGCCACTGCCACCGGCTAGAAATCCAAGGGCCAGCGCCTGCGGGCAAAACAGGCTCCTCCGGTATCTACACACCGGGGAGCGGACTACCGTTGGGAAGCCATTGGAGTCAACACGGTACACAAAGGTGCAGGGAGAGACAGCCACCATCACCTGTCCGGGGAGAGACACTGCAGCTGGCTGCGGGACCCGTCCATCCAGCCGTTTGGTTTACCGGAGACTTTGTGCATCTATTGCTGAGTGAGTACACCCGTGCCATCCGGCACTGCGCCGCGCTGTCCCTGCAACCCTGCTCCTCACCGACCCTGTCTCCCCATCACACCACCGGGCCCCGGGACCACCAACCCCTACCCACGGAGGGGGAAAACAACATCCCAGCTGCTCCCTACCATCGCTCCCGGGATCCCCGTCACCAGCAGCGGTGGTGCCCATCTTCACCACAACCCGTGGGTGGCGTCACGGACTAAATCCCCAAACAAACCACCCCCTTTTCACTCACTGGTGAGGAGCATCGCTCGAGTCCCCGGATCCGGCCCACCGCTCGAGCCACCGAGCAGCAGCCGCAGCGCCGGACCCGAGCGTTAGCGAGCGCAGCGCCCCGCCGCCCGCGACACATATGACGCGCCCATGGGGTCTGGGGGGGTGGTTACTCGTCACCGAGCCAGTGTAGTGAGTGGGATGTCACAGCAGCCAGGCCTGGTTCTGTGATCCCCACCAGTGTCAGTAAAGGTGGAGGGGTTTTTTACAGGGGAGTAGAGTTTATATTTGTGATGCCACCTGTGGTTTGCGGCGAATATAAGAGCCGCTTCTGTGGGAGGTATCCTCTGGGGAAGATGGTAGCGCAGCTTGGTTAGTGCAGCTCTCCACAGGCAGAGCTCAGGCCACAGGGATGTTGGGAGTCGTAGTAGTCTTTGGTGCAGGGGTGCGGGACTGAGGATAGGGCGCGGGAAGGATTGGACGACACAGGGGTTGCAGTTAAAGTTCTTTACTAACTGACGTATCACCGGAGTGAGGAGCTCTGCTGTAATGGGCTCCAGCCAATACCGGATAGTTCGGAGGACAAGGCAGGTGTTTCATCCTGTGTGTCCTTCCAATTGGTAGTCCCTCCACCCCAGTGCCTGGCTAGTGGAACGGGTCACGGGTGCCTGTCTGACTGCCCGTGAGCCCTGGGATCCCACTTTCTATCTGGGAACCCGGGTTGAGCACTCTAGATCCAGACCACGGGTCCCTGGCTTTTGAGTGCTCTTCCTATCCGTGTCTGCTCATGGTCGGTTTCCTTGCTTGCTCGTGTGTGTGTGTGTGTGTGTGTGTGTGTGGCCTCACTCCCTCCTGGATGATGCTTCACCCCCCCCCCGGGTCACTGAACTAGTGGGCAGGAGGTTCCATACCTCATGATTGCCACCCCCGGCACCCTGCCCTAACCCAGTCCCAGTGGAAGGGCAACTGATTGTGTGTTGTATGGATTGTAGTGTTTACCGGCAATGACTTCCTCTGTACTCGAGATGAATACCGCACCTCAGCTGAGGTGCGGTACCCTGTGGCGACTGAAGCCTCAGGGGCACCACACATAGAGGGAATGAGGCCAAGAAAAAGGTGTGACTACATGGACACAGTTTTCAGATTTTTTTTTTCATATTTCTTTATTTTCTACCCATGTTAAATACTGACAGAAGTTCTATTAGAAGTACCAAGAAAGCAGCCATGTGCGCTATTGTGGAATCACTATACAAAGACCAAGACCAATATTACTGCCCTACGGTGACCGTATAGTAGGAGATACCAGTTCTGTAGAATATATGAAGAGATTATAACACTGTTATATTAGATGAATAACAAATCACATTCTTTCTGATGGAGTTGTTCAATTTTTCACCTTTTCCATCTGACACAGACTTACATGGTGACTTTTCCAGCCACTACTCATCTGTACAGTTTACAACAAGAATCATCTCACATCTGACATTTTCAGCATCATTCACATCTGTTCTCTACCAGGGCACACTCCCCATCCTGTTAACACACCAGTGTTGAGTTTGTTGCTGTTGTATTGTTCCCTATTTGTGCAGTTACTTCGTAGCATGGTAAAAGTGGTTCTCTTAGTGTCCCTTGTAATGTCTACCATTGTGCCTCATGAATAATAAAATTACCCTTTTGTGACGTCCTGTATGGTAAAAATTGCCCTATAGAAAATACTAATGCCCTCTGTGAGTGCCCTAGAAAGTAGGTGCTTACATTTTGCCTCCTAGAATGTAATAAATAATGCCTTCAGTGTGCCCCTTTGACAATAAAAATACCCTAAATGTTCATACTGTATAATATAAAAACACATTTACGGTGCACATTTAACATTTAATATTGTCCTTGGTGCTCCCAAAAAGTAATAATGTCCCCTGATGGCCAACACA
Source organism: Anomaloglossus baeobatrachus (assembly GCF_048569485.1). Lineage (NCBI taxonomy): Eukaryota > Metazoa > Chordata > Amphibia > Anura > Aromobatidae > Anomaloglossus > Anomaloglossus baeobatrachus. The sequence continues at coordinate 837,901,287 of NC_134353.1, read as the reverse complement.
TTTCCCCACATACAGTGTGATGTACCCAATAGCCCCACACAGTATGACTACTTCACAGCCTCCCAGTACCATGTTCCCACAGCCACCTACTGTAGTGAACGTCTCCCGTCATTAGGAGACTAGTGACAGGTTTGGGTTCGGAGTCTCACTTTGTTTTGTGAGACTCTGGAATTTAAATGTGTTTTCTTTTGTTTTGGTGCACCAAGGGTTAGTGTCAGTTTTGCTTGCTAACAGTTTGATTACTTCTCCTCATGTGCATCCAGTTTGTGACCACAACCATCACCTTTAAATAGTCACATGTTCCATCACATGAAGCCAGTTATACGGTAGATAGAGTTGTATACATGCCACTGAGTAGCCTCCGGAGTCTTTTTCTAGTAGCCTCTGCAGCCTTGCTGCTGCTGGAGCCCTTGTGTTGGTGAATCCTTGCTGGTGGAAGTGGTGTAGGCTGCAGTCTTGGTGTCTGACTGCAGCTGAGAAGTTGGTGTTTATCCTTTTGTGTATTCCCCTGTTTGTTGGTTTTTCCTTAGGTTTATTATTGCAGTGGTTGGGCTAGTGGTCTCGCCATCAATCTCACTAGTGAGTGGTGAGTTCAGGGCTAGCGAGGGACTAGGTAGCTTGCTTGGTGATTGGTAAAAGAAAACGTATAGGGACACTTGGGAGCTTAGGGTACTGCCTCAAATGCGTGCTGGAGGTTTCTCATCTACCTTCTCCCTAGCATCAGGGCCCACTGTTGTTTCAGTATCCCTGATGTACCCTTGTTTGTAGTGACACTTGTCAGGGGTTCCTGTGTCTGGAGGAACCCCTGATAGTCACAGCGTGACAACTTACACATTATGTTTCATGGCTCCCCAGCTCTTCCACACACAATATGATTGCTCCACAGCTGCCCTGCACAAAGTATGATGGTCCCATAGCTGCTCCACACACAGAATGATGTGCCCACAGATCCCAATATATAGTTTGATTCCCTCCAGCCATCCACACAGTATGATACCCCCGCCCCACAGTAGTCATCAACAAACAGTATAATGCACCCACGCCACTTTACAACAATGTTCTGACTCAAACTAAAAACCTAAATACTTTATTACCTAACTCCACACTTGGAGACATTGCCAACAAAGTCTTCCTCTTGGCACAGGTTGGGCAACAAGGTGATACCATCATGCCACTTGACACTGATGTCCTGAGTGTTCTACTGCCATTTTGTCGGGTGCAGGACTTCGGCTGTGCACACTGATACAGTTAAGAGTAGCAGAAGCTCCAGATGGGCCCCACTTTGTGAGTAGGTCTCAGACGATCGCCCTCTCTGCTCTCCCTAGTAGCAATGCAAACCTCTATATTTATTCTTTAACCCTAGAACGCGCAACCATAGAAATCTACAATAGAAAACCAGTAACCTAGCAGGCCTGCGAGGCCCCAGGTATGCATTCTAGGGTTAAAGAGTTGTCTGATTTGAGCAATGTTAGAAAGCTTATTACTATTCACTAATCCAATGTTAGGCTATGTTCACATTTCCGCTTTTTTGCATCAGTCACCTGCATTGCTTGACGCTTGTGACTGATGCATTGTACAATGGGTGACCGTGGGTGAAATGCTTTCAGTATAAAAATGAGAAGCCGTCAAAAGCCGGCCGCTGGGAGATCAGCTGATCGCTCTCAAAATCCAGCGGCCAGCTATTGTGAATGATCAGCTGATCTCCCGGCAGCTGGCTTTTATGAGAGCGATCGTTCACAATAGTCGGCCGCTGGGCGATCAGCTGATCGTTCACAGAAGCCGGCTGCCGGGCGATCAGCTGATTGTTCGGCCGCCAAAAGAGAGAGGCATTGATTTGAATAATTAAACACAACATCTGAGCATGCGCAGTGAAAACAAAAGGATTCCGCTGCTCAAAAAAAGTTACATGCTGCGCTCCTGCTGCCCAACGGTCAGTCGTTCCATGACTCCTCAGTCAGGCGGCGGATGCAACACAAGGGCATCAGTCGCAATCCGCCGCTCATACAAGTCTATGGGAACAACAGAATCCGCTAAACAGATTACGTTGTTTATCAGAGCGGCGGATTGTGACTGATCCTAAATAACGGAAATGTGAGCATAGCCTAACCTGTATGGTAACATAACAGCAAGTACTAAATTTTCCTACAGCTCTTGTGCAGGAGAAATGTACAATTGCACTGTTTCCTTCAAAATCATAGCGCAGTCCATGTAACGTGGACATTTGGGGTCTTTCAGAACTTCTCAGTTGCTGTCTTTTGCTCTGGCTAACAGAAGAGGGTAATGAATCCCCTCCCAGTAGAATAAAATGACCTTATTAGTTATTTGAAATGTGTTTTGGAAAAAAATTACTTTTTTCTTTTTTTTTTATTTTTTATAATAGTAGTGCACATCATTAAAATGTGAATAACTGAAGCATTTCTTGAAATGTCATTGTTCATTTGATGCAAAGTAACATTTTAAATTCCACCCACATTGTGATAACTTTAGAATTTGCAAGACGTTACCTTAATTATCTCACTATGTTTTTAATTAAAAATTCCCCTCATCCTATAACCAGGTCATTTGTTTTCTAGAATAAATCTAATTTACTGGTTAAATAACTTTTTACACCTTGTTTAAATGAAATTTGACACTTTAGAAATGAAATATAGAATTCTCCGGTTTGCTATTGCTTGCCTTCTGTGGTACGCATCCATATTCATCTGAGACGGGGTTTCTTTTCACAGGTTCTTTATGTTCTCGCCTTGTCAGACTTCCAGCAGCATTTTCTCCTGCATTGTAGGCTTTCGCCAAGATGACTTTGTCAAGCTCGCAGAGCATGAGAGCTATGACATTTAGAAGAAGCCTGCCCGGGAATAAGTACTCTGTTTTGACAGGACTGCTCAGCTTCTAAACGGAGCCATAATGCCGCAGATCCAGGCTTTACTCCGCTACAGAAAGAGATCATCTCCTGTGCGGCAAAACATCTGTTCTAATTGATTTATACTATATGTGAATACCTTACATGCATGGACACGCTATAGGTTACCCAGTGTTACCTGCCCACACAACATTTTCAAATTTATGTTTTGATATTAATTGGAACAGGCAATATGAATGGAGGAGAAATAAATGCTTCATATACAGTACTGACCAAAAGTTTGGACACACCTTCTCATTCAAAGAGTTTTCTTTATTTTCATGACTCTAAAAATTGTAGATTCACGTTGAAGACATCAAAACTATGAATGAAAACATGTGGAATGAAACACTTAAAGTGTGAAACAACTCAAAATATGTCTTATATTCTAGGTTCTTCAAAGTAGCCACCTTTTGCTTTCATTACTGCTTTGCACACTCTTGGCATTCTCTTGATGAGCTTCAAGAGGTAGTCACTGGAAATGGTCTTCCAACAGTCTTGAAGGAGTTCCCAGAGATGCTTAGCACTTGTTGGCCCTTTTGCCTTCACTCCGCGGTCCAGCTCACCCCAAACCATCTTGATTGGGTTCAGGTCTGGCATAGCACCCCATCACTCTCCTTCTTAGTCAAGTAGCCCTTACACAGCCTGGAGGTGTGTTTGGGGTCATTGTCCTGTTGAAAAATAATTGATGCATACGTTTTACGAGACGTAAAGACATAGGTTATTTTATAATCTTCATATGCTGTAGCATTGGGTAACATGAAAGACCCTTATGCATTTCTTATCTTCTGCTATATGAAAACTTTTGAAATAATAAAGAAATATTAAACGAAAAATAATTGATGGTCCAACTAAACGCAAACCAGATGGAATAGCTTGCCGCTGCAAGTTGCTGTGGTAGCCATGCTGGTTTAATATGCCTTCAATTTTGAATAAATCCCCAACAGGGTCACCAGCAAAGCACCCCCACACCGTCACACCTCCTCCTCCATGCTTCACGGTGAGAACCAGGCATGTAGAGTCCATCCGTTCCCCTTTTCTACAAAGACACGGTGGTTGGATCCAAAGATCTCAAATTTAGACTCATCAGACCAAAGCACAGATTTCCACTGGTCTAATGTCCATTCCTTGTGTTCTTTAGCCCAAATAAATCTCTTCTGCTTGTTGCCTGTCCTTAGCAGTGGTTTTCTAGCAGCTATTTTACCATGAAGGCCTGCTGCACAAAGTCTCCTCTAAATAGTTGTTCTACAGATGAGAAGGTGTGTCCAAACGTTTTGTCTGTACTGTACATTGTAAACAAAAGCAGCAAACAGAACTTAAAAAAATTCTGTATAAAGCAAGAGATAAGTGTTATTCTAAAGGTGTTGTCCGCTACTTTTACATTGATGGCCTATTCTTAGGATAGGTAATCAATGTCTAATCAGCTGGGGCCCAACACTCTGCACCCCAGCAAGACAGTTGATCTCGGTCCCGGAGGCAGCAGAAGGCAGCTGTAAATGCTCAGTTCCAGAGCTGCTCTGTCTTCTGATATTGGCCACCTCCCATTCTAATAAATAGGAGGACACTATCTGAAGACAGAACAGTTCTGGAACTGAGCATTTCCGGCTGCCTACTGTCACCGCTTGGACCCAGAACAGCTAATCAGCAGGGGCTCCAGGTGTCAGACCCCGGCCAATCTGACATTAATGACCTATTCTGAGGATAGGCCATTGATGTAAAAGTAGTGGATAACCTCTTTAAGTGAAAACTGTCAGAATTATTTATCCTAAAACTAATGACGTGCATAAAGGCTATAATGCTGAATAAATCCATACCTCGCTTGTAGAAAACCTTTTTGCTGTTTTTAAAAAATCAATCTTTGAAATCTTATGCAAATGAGTCATAAGTGTAGCGAGGTGGGACAATGCACTTGCATCTCTCCCTTTTCCTGCCCGCTGCCGTCCTACTGTCTCTGACTGACAGTTGCTTTTCTCTTAGTGACTTGTTTTCTCCAGGAAGATCTATTGCAAATGTGGCACCCTGTGCCTAGTCGCCACAGCTCATATCACACAATTACATGTGTATTTCCATCTGTATGATTTGTATTGTAAGCCTTAGTGAGAATATTGTTATCTTTGCTGCTCACAACAAAACACACATTTGCATACACTCCCTTACTGGGGTTGTCACTTGAGAAAACCAACGCTTGAGTGATGAGTCCTAGAAGAAGAAATGGGAGGAGCTTAGTTGTGAGGTGAATTTCAGTCTGAGCCAGTGTGAGGTGAAGTGAGGAGCTTACTGAGGAGAGGTCCTGTCATGAAATGATGTCAGAAACCTCAGGAGGGGCCTGCTACACTTGTCAGGGTATCAGTCCCTAGGTCATTGGTGCCTTGAAGGCTGTAAAGAATGTTTTGGACTGTTATGCAGAGCTTTAGGAAAAGGTAAAAGCTCCCTGTCCTGTCTCTGACTGATTTATTTACTGCTGCACTATCCTTACCTCAACATTCCCCGGGACCCAGTCCTAGTTGGAGGGGGGGCGCTAAAGGACAATCCTCTGGTACTGTGCATCACCACCTAACTACTGGGCTCACCAGCAGTGCCCGGCCATACCACAGCCAAGCATCCCAACTGGCATCACAAACTTTATTTACTGTATTTTATTTTTCTTTCTCCCCTTTTTAAATATTTTTACTCCCCATTACAAAAAGCGTGTCCCTCGCACCCGGTACAGCCACATCGCAACTCTGAGCCACCACCATGATATCAGAGGCCTCTGGGGCGGCACACAAGCTCTGTTATTGCTTGGAGCACAGAATGATAGTCCTGCTCTCACAATGTCATTAGGAGCTTTTTGTACATGCATCATCTCAAGTAATGATGACGTTTGTGAGAAATTGCACTAGGGAAAGCAAATCACCAAAGGAAGAGTGACCTGTTAGTCAGAGACAAGAGAAAGGTAGAGGGCGAGGAATAGTGAGAGAGCCAAATGCATTGTCCCACCTCTTTGTACTTGCAACTCATTTACATAATGTTTCAATAAGGATTTCTCTAAGACAACAAAAAGGATTTCCACAAGCAAGGTATCGATTTATTCAGCACTTCAACACCTTTGCATACATTCCTTTACTTTGTGACATACAATCCTGATGACAGGTTCCCTTTAACACTGCAAAACTGTAAACTCATGTCAGCTATATTTGAGAGTACTAATAAGGTAGATATAATTGTCGGTGTTAGTCAAAAGTAGTATTGGGCATAAAAGTGTAGTGTTGCCCTTCTTTGGGGGAGGACTAACTCTCCTTAAAGAGTGTAAATAGAGTTGATTGCATTTTTTTTAAACTTACATTCACCTGCTTTCAGAAATGTTTCCTCAAAATTTGATTTGTGGTGAATAAATTTGCTCTGAAACTCAGGTACTCCAACTGCCCTGAAAAAATGTGTTGAGTAAAAAGCTGTGGAGAAAAAGCGCAATAGGGTTTTACCCCAATAACACACGGGGTAGAGACAGGGAGCAGTAATACTCACCAAGTGAAGTTGTGAAAGTCACAACTACTATGCAGGCATGGAAAGTTTTGATAAAGGCAGCAGCAACCCAGACGGCAGATAACAGAGAACAATAGAGGAAAATAGGGTTTATTTGAGCCGCGCCAATGATCACTTCTCAGGTATTCAGATTAATGGATCTTTATTTTGCACAGGTCTACGCGTTTCTGGAGTCTCAGCTCCCTTCCTCAGGACCATCAGGCATAAGAACACATCAAGTTCTTATGCCTGATGGTCCTGAGGAAGGGAGCTGAGACTCCAGAAACGCGTAGACCTGTGCAAAATAAAGATCCATTAATCTGAATACCTGAGAAGTGATCATTGGCGCGGCTCAAATAAAACCTATTTTCCTCTATTGTTCTCTGAAAAAATGTGTATAACACTCTGAATTCTTCACAGCCTCCACAGCCTAATTACCCCCTTGCCAACATCTGCAGTACATGTGTGGCGCAAGTTGGTAGGGGGTGCATGGAGTGGGCAAGCCTGACCCATACCCAGCAGATAATGGCTGTGATACACAGCTACAATTTGCCTCTATAAGATGGAGCTCCATTTTTGGAAGCAAACAGCCTTCCTGTTTTTTTTTTTAAAAAAAAACAGGGGTGCAAGTGGAAGCCATGGCTTTTTCACAATGGCGCATGGTACCAAAATTAAATTGGTCAACAAAAAAAAAAATTTTTTTTCTGTAACTGGTTTGAAAATGGTTTAACTAATTTTGGGGTACTGATTTCAGTGGAAAAGTCAAATTCTTTCTATCACGTCACATTTAATAGATACACAACATTTTAAGTAAGACAATAAAACTATTAGGCCCACTTAAAAGCTACGCTACCAATGTTATAAAGTCGTAATGATAACTCAAAGTCACAATAATAGCAATAGCACTTAAATTATACATTTTCCGCTTAATTGCTATCAAAATCCAAATTATAATGTCATGTTGTTTGGACAAAATGGGCTGATGAGGCTTTCCTTTTATATGTACTTAGCTGCAATCAATTGGAAACATAACAACCAAATGATTGAAAGCCTGACCCTCTTTATCAAGAGCTTTTACAAAGTTCTTGATCAACTCCAGCTTTATATGTAGAGGCAGCAGATTTATTTTGCTTGGATCAACCAGTGGGATATATTTGACATTTTCTTTTCCAGAAATGTACAATTTCCTCACAGGCCATTCCTTGACTGTGTAGTGGTTTTTGGTGTTTCGGCTGTGCCACAGACACAAAAAGCAGCAGCATTTAGTAAAGCCACCATGTAAACCTAAAAGCAGAGCAACAACTTTTAAATCACAGCAAATCTGCCATTCATGATCCTTATATTTCACATTTTTGTTTTTGTTTGCTTTTGTTGTAAACGTTCCACACACACAAAGCAGAAGTTATCAGATGGTTTGCGCAATGACGACGACATTGAGCACTTGACATTTTGCTATTTCACTGTAGTTAAATAAGACAGGAATTTTAAAAGGGTCTCACCAATGCTAAGAAAGACACCAGAACTCTATGATCGCACATTGATATATCGTTCAGACATTTCACTCATTCCCAAGCTTAACATATCAATGTGCAATACCATTTCATTGAGCAATACCACAGAAGCCCGCTGAATCACATTATACAATATCAATCATATAGGACGCCTGCCCTCTGCTCACTGTTTATAGCTTTTTACACTGGATATTACACCAAAATGAATACTATCACATGCTTAGTGGGTGATTCTATCATTTCAAACAAAAAAGCAAAAGAGGGATTGCGGTGACAAAGCAAGTACACAAAATACATTTCTAAAATCTGCAATATCCACAATATCTAAAAAAAAAATCTTACGTGATATATAATTTCTGCTGGTATATTTGGAATCTGGAGGCAAAAATACATATGATTTGGTATATTGCAAACCAAATGTAATTTTGTTGTTGCCCAGTGTTATCTTTGCTTTGGAAGTATTAAGAGTTTTGTTATTTACTGCATGAAGAAGCATTTTGTTTTTTTTTTTTAAAACAATTCCAACCACACGAAGGTCCAGAAATATTTGGACAGTGATGGAATCTTAGTAATTTGAGCTCTGCATGCCACTATATTTGACTGAGATGCTATTGAAGAATATTCCACTTGTTTGATTAAACATAACCTTGGATAGTTTCACAGTATGTTTTGAGTTACTCTCCATCAGTACTGTAAACATGAGCAGAAATTATCGCCCTGTACATTTCACAATTCATCCAGCGGTTTCTGTCTTCAGTCATATCATCAATAAACACTAGTGACTATTAGAAGCCATGCATGTCCGGCCATCACACTGCTTCCACCATGTTTTACAGAGGATGTTCTGTGCTTTGGATCATCAGCCGCTCCAAGCCTTCTCCATACTTTCTGGTTCCTATCATTCTAGTACAGGTTGATCTTCATTTCATCTGTCTATACAATGCTTTTCCAGAACTGGGCTGGCTTCTTTAGATGTTTTTGGCAAAGGCTAATCTGGCCTATTTTTAAACATGGTTAATGGTTTGCACCTTGTATTGAGTCCCCTGCATTTGCTCTCATTAAGTATTTTCTTTATGCTAGACTTTAGATACTGAAACACAATTCCTGGAGAGTGTTCTTCACTTGGGTGATATCGTGGAAAGGTTTTTCTTCATCATGGAAAGGATTCTGTGATCATCCACCACTGTTGTCTTCTGTGGATGTTTATGCCTATTTGAGTTCCCAAGCTCACCAGTGCCCACTTTCTTTTGCAGAATATACAAAAGTGTTTGAAGGTGGAGAAATCAAGATGATAATGTTGCTAGCAGAGGTAACATCATCCTTCTTTGTCTCAGATGAGCAATGTCTAGTACATTTGCCAGTAAAAAAAAGATGCAACGTATGACCTGCATTTGGTACTACTGCTGGTAACCGGAAGTGCCAAAGGAAATTCTACTAGAAGCTCCCACATTATAGGTAGTCTGTTTTTATCCACATACACTACTATGTCCATTGCCAGTGGCACTTTCTCATTCCATTGTATTTGTTCTTTCTTGGTTTGCTCCTCTTCAGCTGTTTCTCATTTTCCCATTTTGGTCTGCCCTATCACATTCTGGGTTTTTTTTATATGTTTACCCTTCACTGCAATTCCTTGCTGGCTGTAACTTCTAGTAGACTTGTGTTTTAGTAGTTTCAGTCCTTCAGCTAGTGAGTTTACCTTATTGGGTAAATATCAGTTTCATTTCTGCAGTCAGTCTGTTTCTCTCCTTCTTTCAACTGATTCAAAACTAGTACCCTTGATGATGCATTTATTAGTACATGAAAGACAATTACCACATGAATAGCAACTACATTTTAGTTTGCTATTAGTAGAATTAAGTGGATTTGATACCTTAGCCGCATAGTGGTGATTGAGTAAAGTTTCTTTTTTTTAGAAAGTGCAATGTTGGTAGAGATATATTGATGATCTCCTGTTATTTTGCAGGGTACAGAATCCAATATTCTCTCAATATTAAACTGAATCTACAAAACACATCAGAACAAAATTTAATTCTTTGACGTTTCACTTGAAGTAGGAGCTGATGGTATATTACAGACTGATCGCTATAGCAAGGATACTTTTGTTAATTTGTTACTGCATGCTTCATCCGCTCATATTTATTCTACCATCAAAGCCATACTATTTGGGCAGTTCCTCAGGAAAAGGCAGATATGCTTCACCTGCAGGATTGATTCAGATCAAGAGGCTTTAGTCACTGCATCATCAAACATAGATATGTAAGTGCTAAAAATATCTCCAGGGAACATTTATTTAAATCAAATAAATGTGAGAATTCAGACTGAAACATCAGGTTTATTTCCAAGTACAATTGCCAAAAGACTAGGATTCAAAACATCCTATGTAAACATTGGCCTGTTCTCAAGACTGTCAGTGTTGGCTGCAAGCCTTTCTGATGTCCCGTTACTCACACCTCATAAAAGAAAAAATCTAAAATATATTTCAGTTAATACACTATGTTGCTAAGTTATCAAATCCACTTAATCCTACTTAAAGCAAACCAAAATGGGGTTACTATCCTTGTGGTAATTGGCTATCATGTATTAGGGAAAACCTCATCAAGAATACTAGTTTTGAATCAGTTAACGGAAGGATACATTTTGTTATTTCCTGTTACGCTGTTCTACATATTTTTAAAAGTTGTCAGGTTCAGTTATGAAATGAGACATTTCTAAATAATTTTGACCTTCTGAATTCCAATTTGATAATTAAAATGTTTAGTTTGCTCTTGTTTCTATGATATCAAAGAGTCTTCCTTTTACTGCTACATAAAATGAATGAATAAAAGTTTCAGTACTTTTAAGTTATTATTTTTGCAAATATAAAGGAATATTTTATGCCAATTTTCTGATACTGTGTTTTTCCAAAAATAAGACCTCCCCCAAAAATAAGCCCTAGCAGGGATTTTCAGCATTTTCGGAGCAAGGCTTAAATATAAGCCCTCCCACGAAAATAAGCCCTAGTCGCGGATCAATAATGAAGTGTCCATGCAGCTAAAAAAGATACAGATACTACAGGACACTTCATTTTACACAGCGGCACCCAGCAATTACATTCACCCGACACTGAGCAGCAGGACCTGTTGTGATCACACACACACACACACACACACACACACACAATCAGATCGCACACACATAATCAGATCGCACACACAAACATCAAATTGCACACACATCGGATTGCATACACATTTACCTCATCCAGCGACACCGATCTTTTCTCGCCGGCAGAATCCTGAGAGGCAGTGCAGTGGAGCGCAACAAACAGGACCTGCGGCTGGACACGTGACTGACTTGCTCTCATTCCCTGTGGCCGTAAGTGCTGGATGTGATGTGTGTGTGTGATCTGCTGTGTGTCTGCGATCGGCTGTGTGTGCCTGTGATCGGATGTGTGTGCCTGTGATCGGCTGTGTGTGATCTGCTGTGTATATCTGGGATCTGCTGTGTGTGTGTGTGTGTGATCTGCTGTGTATATCTGCGATCTGCTGTGTGTGTGTGTGTGTGTGTGATCTGCTGTGTTTCTGTGTGTGATCTGCTGTGTGTGATCTGCTGTGTGTTTCAGCTAGCAGCAGGGTAGGATGGCGTGCAGCACAGACCGGAGATCACAGGAGGACCTGGGAACCACGCAGACGTCCTGGTCTGGTGAGTATGAGTCTCCTGGGAAGTGGGGGGTCTGCTTTTTTGGGGGGTAAACTTACCACCAACCGTGTTTCTCCAAGAATAAGACCTCCTCCAAAAATAAGCCCTAGTACTTTTTTGGGGGGCAAAAAAAATATAAGACAGTGTCTTATTTTTGGAAAAACACTGTATTTACAGTCATGAAAAAGTTTGGGCACCCTTATTAATGGTAACCTTTTTTCCTTAACAATTTGGCTTTTTGCAACAAAAATTTCAGTTATATATATATATATATATATATATATATATATATATATATATATATATATATATATATATATATTAAATGGACTCAGTAATATTTCTGAATTGAGATGAGGTTTATTGTACTAACAGAAAATGTGCAATCTGCATTTAAAACTAAACTTGACCGGTGCATAAGTATGGGCACCTCAACATAAAAGTGACATTAATATTTTGTAGATCCTCCTTTTGCAAAAATTACAGCCTCTAGTCGCTTTCTATAGCTTTTAATGAGTTCCTGGATAAAGGTATTTTTGACCATTCCTGTTTACAAAACAATTCCAGTTCAGTTAAGTTTGATGGTCGCCGAGCATGGACAGCACCCTTCAAATCATCCCACAGATGTTCAATGATATTCAGGTCTGGGGACTGGTACGGCCATTCCAGAACATTGTAATTGTTCCTCTGCATGAATGCCTGAGTAGATTTGGAGCTGTGTTTTGGATCATTGTCTTGCTGAAATATCCATCCCCTGCGTAACTTCAACTTCGTCACTGATTCTTGCACATTATTGTCAAGAATCTGCTGATACTGAGTTGAATCCATGCAACCCTCAACTTTAACAAGATTCCCGGTGCCGGCATTGGCCACACAGCCCCAAAGCATGATGGAACCTCCACCAAATTTTACTGTGGGTAGCAAGTGCTTTTCTTGGAATGCCGTGTTTTTTTGCCTCCATGCATATCGCCTTTTTGTATGACCAAACAACTCAATCTTTGTTTCATCAGTCCACAGGACCTTAATCCAAAATGTAACTGGCTTGTCCAAATGGGCTTTTGCATACCTCAGGCGACTGTTTGTGGCGTGCTTGCAGAAACTGCTTCTTTCGCATCACTCTCCTATACAGCTTCTCCTTGTGCAAAGTGCGCTGTATTGTTGACCGATGCACAGTGACACCATCTGCAGCAAGATGATGCTGCAGGTCTTTGGAGGTGGTCTGTGGATTGTCCTTGACTGTTCTCACCATTCTTTTTCTTCTCTGCCTTTCTGATATTTTTCTTGGCCTGCCACTTCTAGGCTTATCAAGAACTGTACCTGTGTTCTTCCATTTCCTTACTATGTTCTTCACAGTGGAAACTGACAGTTTAAATCTCTGAGACAACTTTTTGTATCCTTCCCCTGAATAACTATGTTGAATAATCTTTGTTTTCAGATCATTTGAGAGTTGTTTTGAGGAGCCCATGATGCCACTCTTCATAGGAGATTCAAATAGGAGAACTACTTGCAACTGGCCACCTTAATTACCTTTTCTCATGATTGGATACACCTGCCTATGAAGGTCAAAGCTCAATGAGGTTACAAAACCAATTTAGTGCTTCAGTAAGTCAGTAAAAAGTAGTTAGGAGTGTTCAAAACAAGAAATTGATAAGGGTGCCCATACTTATGCACCTGTCAAATTTAGTTTAAATGCAGATTGCACATTTTCTGTTAGTACAATAAACCTCATTTCAATTCAGAAATATTACTCAGTCCATCAGTTATTAGATATATGAAACTGAAATAGCTGTTGCAAAAACCCAAATTGTTATAAAGAAAAAAGATTAACATTAATAGGGGTGCCCAAACTTTTTCATATGACTGTATTTAGAGGAAACATAGCAACAATTTGAATAAGTAAACCTGTCTAAACAATATTGTGAATTATAAACAGTTACAGAAAATTGCACTACAAAATTTGGTCCTCATTCAGTGACAACTCTTTTTTGCTTGTCTCTTGAACTCTTGCATTGGATCATCTTTCAATTGTCCAACAGTAATCTGCAAGCGTTATTGGATAATTTACTGTGTTGAATGCACCAAATGTTGTAAGAAATATATTGGTTGCACTACACACAAATTGAAAAAGGGTATTGCCGAACATGTATCCAATATTTAAAAGAAAAATGGCACTTATTCTGGTGTTACAAAACACTTCATTACAGCACACAATGCAGTTTTTCAGACCAGGTCACCTACCCTGCTGCTGCACTGTCGCTGCGGCAGTGGTTGGCATGCGACGCCGCACCTTTAAGGTTTAAAATAAATTAGGGACTCACTCAGAGGTTCACTGTGACATGGCAGTGGGCTTCATCCAGTCTGATCAGAATGTTAAACCAAGAATCTAGTGTTCAGGTAATTTTTGCCTAGCTGCATTAGATCAAAGTATGATTTTTGGAGTGTGATTCATGTCTTTTTCTACAGTTATTGCATACTTCATTACAACACACGATGAAGTTTTTTCCAGTCTTAAAATTTTGTGCCATTGAAAAAGTTAAACAACCAAAACGTGGTGGCAATTGGCAGAAACAATTGCTACCTCATGAAGCATTCTGGATTTTGGTGCTGGATACTAAATTCCCAAAGGGGATGAATTTTAGAAACAATTTGTTTTACATTTACTAAACTGGTAAAAATGTAGTGTTTATACATGTTTATTATATTTTGTGTATTTGTATATACAGTATTTGTTCTATTTGAGGCTTTGTTATTCACACTGAATGTATATTTTTAATTATATGTCATGCCCATTATGTCATTCATTGGCTGACTGCTATATATAAATATATCAGTTCAGCTATTTCAAATATACAGGATGGGCCATAAGTATGGATACACCCTGATAAAATGCACGGGAGGGGCAAAACATTTGAGGCCGGGTGACACGCATGGCAGCCATCTGCAAAGCCACCCTTTTGAATTAAACTTTACTCTTTTTTTTTTCATCGGGGTGTATCCATATTATAGCCCACCCAGGGTGTATTCATACTTATGGCTCACCCTGTACTATGACTAAAAGTTCTTCATGCACTTGAAATGCGTCAGTTTTTATCATTCCTTCCATATCCTGTGTGTGTGTGTGTTTTTTAGGGACATTTGAGTAATAAAGAAGATGATCTATGTCACCGGAAGGTAATTGCTGAGTCTTTCTATTTTCTCTTCATTATGCTGAGCTGCACCAGCTTACCCATGCATCCTCCAGTCATGTTTTCCCCAGCAATGCGGATACATAAGTGGGTGAGCTTTTAATCCTTTTTTGATTCATTTTTGGATTCCATTTTCCTTGATATCTTGGTGAAATCTCTCACCATGCTCATTGCTCACTGCTTCACAGATTGGTGGAAAACAGTGTAGATGGTAGAGTACAAAATTATTCTTTCACCCCCTTTACGCCTAAAGGCTACTTTACACACTGCGATATCAGTCCCGATATCGCTAGTGTGGGTACCCGCCCCCATCTGTTGCGCGACACGGGCAAATCGCTGCCCGTGCCGCACAACATCGCCCAGAGCCGTCACACATACTTACCTGCCCGGCGACGTCGCTGTGACCGGTGAACCGCCTCCTTTCTAAGGGGGCGGTCCGTGCGGCGTCACAGCGACGTCACTGAAGCGTCACTGAACCGCCGCCCAATAGCAGCGGAGGGGCGGAGATGAGCGGGACGTAACATCCCGCCCACCTCCTTCCTTCCTCATAGAGGCCGGGAGGCAGGTAAGGGGAGCTTCCTCGTTCCTGCGGCGTCACACGCAGTGATGTGTGCTGCCGCAGGAACGAGGAACAACTTCGTTACTGCTGCAGTAACGTTTTTTCTAGAATGGACCCCCATGTCGCTGATTAGCGATTTTGCACGTTTTTGCAACGATGCAAAATCGCTTATCGGTGTCACACGCAACGGCATCGCTAATGCGGCCGGATGTGCGTCACAAATTCCGTGACCCCAACGACTCCGCATTAGCGATGTCGCAGCGTGTAAAGCCCGCTTAAGTCTGGTTTTCACCTTCATGACCAGGACATTTTTTTTTTTCAATTCTGACCAGTGTCACTTTGACAGGTTATAACTCTGAAACGTTTCAATGGATCCCAGAGATGCTGAGACAGTTTTGTATACTAAAAATAAATTACACACAGGTGGGCTCAATATACTAAAAAGGTGACTGCTGGAGGTAATTAATCAGGATTTTATTTAGGGGTTTCAGACTACAGGGGACTGAATGTAAATGCACATTAGAATCGTCAGATTTCTATTTTTAAAATATTTTGAAAACATTTTACAATTCACAAATACTTGCTACTTTGTGTTGCTATGTCGTATAAAATCCCAATAAAATCTATTCAAGTTTGTGGATGTAAAGTGAAAAAATGTGGAAACATTTGTAGCTTATGAATTCTTTTTCAACACGCTGCATATGTATATATTGGTATTTTGATATTCTTTTTGTATGTATTTTGTTCTTTGATATTTGCCACTAATTACAAAAGAGGTGATTTATATATATTAGATATGATCTAATCGATTTGATGCAAATTAAATTCAAAATTAATTCAATGAATTTTACAAGTCCCGACAAATTAGAACAATTTGATTCACAAAAATCACCCCAAAAATAATTTTCCTTGCTTTTTACACATTGCAGAAGATTGCATCAGTCACAGAAGGCTGAAATGACCCTAGGCGCTAACTGACAGGCTTCCTCACAATGCCTTGCAGCCATCACATCACATGATATAATGTATGTCAAGTCGTGTAAGTTTGTATTTCTGCACGTGGCGATCATAGTCAATACTGAATAATCTAAGATGTTTTGAAAATTTGGATTCCATTTTGTCATTGTTCGAATATTAACATGTCTATCCAGCCTGTGATTTTCAGAGTTTCACCAAGGTCTTGGTGTTTCAATTTCAATATTGAAGAGTGTATATTTAAATGTATTGATATTCATTTACATACACATCTATTTATACACACAATATTCATATATTTTGCAAGTACAGTGGAACCTTGGATTACGAGCATAATTCATTCCAGGAGTGTGCTCTTAAACCAAGTTACTCTTAATCCAAGGTTTCACTGTATATACCTTTTTATATCAAATATGTGCAGAATATAATTAGTTCCTGAATGATTGTAACAATATGTACAGTATATACAGTTAGGTCCAGAAATATTTGGACAGTGACTGAATGTTTGTAATTTGTGGTCTGCATGCCACTATTTTTTATTCAAAATGAAACCACTGGGATGAAGTTGAATTGTAGACTTTCAGGATTAATTGAAAGGGTTGAACAAAAATATCTAATGAATCGTTTAAGAATTGCAACCATTTTCTTGCTAAGCCTGCTCATTTAAAGGGCTTAAAAATAAATGGACAAATATACCGTACTTTACCATAAACAAATAAAAGTTCCTTTTTTAATAATTTGTAGGCAAAGAGAGTCTGAAGTCTGGAAGCCATGGTCATCACCAAACGTTGGGTTTCCTCCTTTGTGATGCTTTGCCAGGCCTCAGTATTTCCTAATTTAAATAGTGTCCATTCTATGACTGAGCTAAAAATTGCTATTTTATTATCTAAATAGTGGAAAATTAGTCCTACAGTTAAAAATTGCTAAATAGTGGTCATTCTGTGGTCAATCTAAAAATTAGCTATTTCCTCATCTAAATAGTATTCATTCTGTGCTCCAGCTAAAAATTGAAATTTCTTTATCTAAATATTGCAAAATCTGTACTCCAGAACAAAATGGTCATTTAATCACTTAAGTAGTGATTATTAATTTAGTAAAGGGTAACTGATAGGTGTGGGACTAGAGTTGTGAAACAGCTGGTTAAAAGAGGGAAAGGGTACATCAAGCATAAGAGCGAAAAGATCGTGGTGAAAGGGGGGAATAAGTGTGAGGTTCAAGGTCTAAGGGGGGTAAGTGCTAAAGTACCTGAAACCTCTACTGAAAAACACCGACTCCTAGCTAAAGACAACTGACAACTTCTGTTACTGGAAGGGGTACTCCACTCCCTTTCTTTGGCAGCCGCACAGCTGTAGGACTTATACATGAGGGCCAGAAAGAGCATGTGCTACTATGGATGGCAAGTGCTGCATAACGTGGCCTCTCCTCCTCTTGCTCCACCTCATCTTCACACAATGTACATTTTTCAGAGGTGGCACCCCAATTACTCTTGTTTCCCCCATGTCACAACTCTCCAACCGCCACAACTGACTGTGTGAAACCTCAGATGTGCGAGTGTGCAGAGAAAGTCTAACATTCTAATCCATAGGCATCAGAAGTCTGCTCCATAGATTCCCAGACTTAGAGGAGGAAAGCATCTGCACGATGCCCTAAATCTTTGTCAGTTAGACCTGGGCTCGGATGAAGTAGGGTCAGAATACAGACCCTTGTCACCAGACTGTAAGAAGATGATGATGATGATGATACTCCAATAAGTGAGGCGCATGTGTACTGTACTGTGGTGTCAGGGCAAGAAGAAGAGGAGGGTGACTGTCAGGGTTCTGAGTAGGGTGATGAGTAGGATGACAGAGAAGATGATGAGGTTGGAGATCCCACTTGGTCTGAACCCAGAGGCATGCAGCTGAGTAGCTCAGCAGAGGAGGTGGAGAAGGAGGAGGAAGACAAGGAGATTTAGTTGCTGATTCCTGTACAAACACATAGTGACGCAGCCATGACAAACACTGCATGCTCAGCCACAACTCTGACTGGTGCCAATAGCAGTCGGGGGTATGCAGTTAGCAGGAAGGGTTGCCTAAGGATCACCCAACTTTTGTTATCTGACATCTTTGTAAAAAACGACTGAGTAGAGGCAAAAATTCCAATAATTTGACTGCCACATGCATGAACTGGCACATGCTCTAGCAGCATACGTTACTCTGGCAATTTTACTGCGCTAAAACATGGCCTAGCGGGTCTCCCCAACCACGTCTGCTGATTCTTCCTATGTCATCATTGAAAGTGTTCTTACACAGGTCTCTAGCTGCTTAACCTGCACTTGATTACCCGCTACAGTCTGGGTGAGTAAGACCCTATCAGCTGTTACAGAAGTGGACCTGCCTGTTTGTTTTGACCGATGTCAGACATGAAGCACAACACATCTTTTTCAATCTACCATAACATCTCCACCTACACCTTCCTTACAGTCCACCAGTTTGTTGTGTATACCCTACTCCACCTTCTCTCAACACAGCAGCCATCCATCGGTGCCGCAGTTTGGGTCATGTAAACTATTATTTCCTTCTACACGTGCCAAAGCTAAGAGCTAAAGTGACGCCCTGGACTAGCCAGGTAGTCACATACATACCAACACACACACCCCCACCCTAGTCAGTTACATCAGTCAACCAAAAACCCTTGTTGCCTCCCTTCAGGGTCTGATGTCCACACAAGGTGGGGTGGAGCCAGGTGGTTGGCCCCACCCACCGAGGAGTTCACAGGCCTGGAGGCGGGAAAAGTGTCAGATGAGTTTTGGAGGTGAAAGTGAGAGGAGTAAACACTTCAGGTGTCTGGGTAGGAGCCCAGGCACTGACAGCAAGGTTGGCAGACGGTGGTGGCCGTCTGCAGGAGTTGGTGGAACTCCACAGAGCCGTAAGGACCGGGGTCGGGCGTCGGCCCGCCGGTACCGGACCGGGGAACGGAGTGAAGCTAAACACAAAGGCAGGGCCATCGGACACCGACCAGGCTTGGAGCTGCCGTCCATGGTCAAATCTGAATGTGACAGGAACCCCAGGGGTTTCCCAACAACTAAGTCCCGATTAAAGGCAACCGTCCACCCAGAGGATATACAGCCACTGCCACAGGCTAGAGATCCAAGGGCCAGCGCCTGCGGGCAAAACTGGCTACTACGGCATCTATACGCTGGGGAGCGGACTACCGGTGGGCAACCACAAGAGTCAAGAACATTCTCAAAGGTGCAGGGAAAGACAGCCGTTTTGGTTTACCTACGACTCTGTCAGTGATTGTCTGAGTGAGTACACCAGTGCCGTCCGGCACCGCGCCGCGCAGTCCCTGTACCCCAGCCATCCGACCTCCCCGTTACACCACCGCGCCCCGGCATCACCAACCCCCCCTACCCACGGAGGGGACAACCTCCTAGCTGCACCCTACCATCTCTCCCGGGATCCCCGTCACCAGCAGCGGTGGTGCTAATAATCACCACGTCCCGTGGGTGGCGTCACGAACAATCTCCCCAACCAAACCATCCCTTTTCACTCACAGGTGGAGCAGCGCTGCTCGAGTCCCCGGGTCCGGCCCACCGCTCGAGCCACCGAGCAGCAGCAGCAGAAGCCCCGGACCCGAGCGTGGCGAGCGCGTCCCCTCCGCCCGCGACAACTTGGCGTCTGCGAACAGGATAGAACCGATCTACCTACCGGTAGAAGTGCACCTTGCAGTCTCCGCCGGCGGTGTCCAGCCGAAAAATTTGAAGCGCCGCCATCTTTGGCGCGAAGATTTCCCGCTCGAGCGTCTTCCCTGAGCAGGGAAGGCGCGAAAGCAAAGCCCTGCCCCCAACAAGCGGAGGTGCTAGAAAGAACCAAGGGGGGGCATGTGAAAGCCTGCCTAATGTAGCCGAGGGCATAAAAAGTGGGGACGCCAGGACACTGCAACATATTCGGTTCCTGGAAGTCTGCCAACAAGCATGTCCGGCCCGTCCGGTGATGCCGAAATTCCCGAGCCCACGCCAGAAACGGCGGCGTGGGTGGAAGCCCGAACCGCACAGATGTGTTGCCGCCTTCAAACCCAGGTCCAGTTCTTGATGGAGCGCTGGGTGGCTGAGATGGAGGAAGTGGCAGTGGCCGTGTGGAGATGGAGGTGGAGGCAGTGTTGGAGGAGCGGGTAAGCGACCCACGCCCCTGTGTCCGAGAAGGACCGGCCACTGCGGCTGAGGGGCCCGGCCTGCATCCGCTCACCCTCTTGCCTCCCACACCATCCGTACTGGTTGCTGTTGCCCCTCCGCTTGGTCCGCTACCCCCAACACCGGTAGCGGAATCAAACCCGTCCGCCCTAGAGGACCGACCTGGGGGCGTTGTCTGTGAACGGCCCGCATCCCTCCCGCTGCCATGGAAGATCCCGCGGGAGGTGCCCGTCCGCGACAAGAAGCCGTCGGCCCCGGAAGTGACCGCACCCGAGACCGTCCCGGCCCCGGCAGTCCGCCTGGCCATGGAAGAACCGGCCGTTGCAGGCCCGAAGGCCCAATCTGTGAGGCCAGCTGTCCCTGAATCCCACGCCTCGGCTGAGGCTGCGCCGGGCCGCCACTGCAAAGCAGCAGTCCAGGCCACGTCACCGCAGGACCCCCACAAGAGAGTACCGGTTGTGGCCGGTGTGGGCGCGGTCCAACGGGGCCCGACCTGAGCACAGGGGTATGACAACGCCCCTTACTGGGACACCAGGGAGCAGCAGAGGGCCGAAGTGATGGCGCAAGTCATCAAGGAGAAGGACGCTCTCCGCAACGCCACCTTTCGGGTGCGGGGTGCGGTGTATGAGGGCCAAGTTAAGAAGTTTGACCCGCAGAGGGGGTTTGGTTTCATCTACAAGCCGGGCCTGGAGGCCGAAGTGTTTGTGGCCCGCCGTGACGTAAACTCGCACTTCCCAACGGGCCACCCAGGTCGCGATCTTTTGCCAGGTGACCTGGTGACCTAAACCCGACACTGCGGGGAGAGGGGCTGGTTCGCCCTGGACGTAAAACAAAAGGGAAAGCCGCGGTGTGCAGATGTGGCCCCAGCCCCCTCCTCCACCGTGCCGTCCGGATATCGAGCTGGAGGAGGTCCTCTGAGTGTGACCTCAAGTAGTGGCAGTGGTCCTCTGTTGCAACCAAGTTGTCCTCGTTGGGACCCTCAGCACTTTGAATGAATGAATACAAATCAACCGAGTTTTCAGCTGATTGTCGTCAGTGATTTATCCCAGCCATTGCCGGCAAGTTGTCCCCGGAGGGACCCTATGTGTTTACTGTCCGCATGAGGAACTGCTCATGAACATGGCTGAGAACTGGCAGGCCACCCACGAACTTGTGGGCCTGTAAATAATTTGTGGGCTGGTTTTCCGTCCGTGCCGCCTCCGGAGAGGCAGATTGGAGGAAGGGCCCGCAGCAGAGCAGGCTGGGGCCCGGCCACCACCAGGACCGGTGACCATCCTCCGGGGGTCAGGGGTCCCCCTGAAAGTGGGGTCCCCTGAAATGACAGCCGGGTGCGAGACACTGTACCCGTTCCCACTCGGGTAACCTAGACCAGGACTGGGGAAGAGGGGTGCTGCCCATTTCTTAGGGGCAGCATCAAGGATCAGGTTATTTGGGTGGGGGAGCGGATGACCATGAACCAGTCTGTGCACCTCCCGTAATGGAAGACTTGAAAATATGCGTATGTTGAATATTTTAATATGTTAATTTATCTTTTTACAGTTTTGAAAAATAAAACCGATGATGGACGGGTACCCCACGGACGGTCTGCATTTTACCAAGGGGGAGTGTGATGCCCTGGACTAGCCAGGTAGTCACATACATACCAACACACACACACTCCACCCTAGGCAGTTACATCAGTCAACCAAAAACCCTTGTTGCCTCCCTCCAGGGTCTGATGTCCACACCAGGTGGGGCGGAGCCAGGCAATTGGCCCCACCCCCGAGGAGTTCACAGGCCTGGAGGTGGGAAAAGTGTCAGATGAGTCTTGGAGGTGAAAGTGAGAGGAGTAAACACTGGGTAGGAGCCTAGGCACTGACAGCAAGGTTGGCAGACAGTGGTGGCCATCTCCAGGAGTTGGTGGAACTCCGCAGAGCCGTAAGGACCGGGGTTGGGCGTCGGCCCGCCGGTACCGGACCAGGGAACTGAGTGAAGCTAAGCACACAGGCAGGGCCATTGGACCCCGACCAGGCTTGGAGCTGCCGTCAATAGTCAAATCCGAGTGTGACAGGAACCCCAGGGGTTTCACAACAACCAAGTCCCGATTTGAAGGCAACCGTCCACCCAGAGAGGATATACAGCCACCGCCACAGGCTAGAGATTCAAGGGCCAGCGCCTGCGGGCAAAACGGGCTCCTATGGCATCTATACGCCGGGGAGCGGACTACCGGTGGGCAACCACAGGGGTCAAGAACATTCTCAAAGGTGCAGGGAAAGACAGCCACCATCAGCCGTCCGGGGAGAGCACAACAACGACACTGCAGCCGGCTGCGAGACCCGTCCATCCGGCCATTTTGGTTTACCTACGACTCTGTCAGTGATTGTCTGAGTGAGTACATTCATGCCGTCCGGCACCGCGCCGCGCAGTCCCTGCACCCCAGCCATCCGGCCTCCCCATTACACCACCGGGCCCTGAAATCACCAACCCCCCCCTACCCACGGAGGGGACAACATCCTAGCTGCACCCTACCATCTCTCCCGGGATCCCCGTCACCAGCAGCGGTGGTGCTAATAATCACCACGTCCTGTGGGTGGCGTCATGAACAATCTCCCCAACCAAACCATCCCTTTTCACTCACGGGTGATGAGCGCTGCTCGAGTCCCCGGGTCCGACCCACTGCTCGAGCCACCGAGCAGCAGCAGCAGAAGCCCCGGACCCGAGCGTGGCGAGCGCGTACCCTCCGCCCGCGACACTAAAACCTCACCATATCTAAAAACTGTTGGCCAAGCAAATGCTGCCTTTCTGCCTGGTTGAATACAGGTGGTTTCCAAAATTTGATGGCCGTGGCAGTCCCCCAAGCAATTTTTGTGACTTGTGGCACACATTTTTTAGACCATCCTCTACACTAGCTTAACAGAGTACAAGTCTGACACATAGTAAACGACTGAAGAGGATGGTCCTGGATTATCTAGGGCTCAATATCAATGGCATCAGGGGTGAGTTGGACTCTTGCATTTTGGTCTTCAAAAATGGAAGTGGCCTGAGCTCGCAAGTCATGCTTTATAGGTTTTCCCATGACCGACAACCAGCATTCTCTCAGAGCATGTCTTCAGTGCGGCTGGTGGTGTCCTGACGGATAAGCGCATCCGGCTGTCCCCTAAAAGTGTAGATTGCCTAACTTTCATCAAGATGAACAAGCCATGGATCTCCAATGACTTTTCTACCCCAGTAGCAGACTGTGAAGACTAAACTATGGTGTATAGTAGTTTTCAGGGTGCTGATGTTACTAACAAGTGCCTTAGTGGCGCAACAATTAAACAGGGTTTCCACTGCTGTGACTTTTACAATTTTTGGCTTTTTTATATGTATGAAGCACCTAATATTCCTCTTATTCCTCCTCTTTTTGCTTTCTCCTGAGTCACGATGAGCAGCCCTGACTGGTCCATGGCCCATGCCTGAATGCTATGCAAAGACACTATGGGAACAGTGGGCCAATTGATGCCACTGTCCTGCTGTGTGCCTAAAAAAATGTTTTTAAATCTCAAGACTCCAAGATGGGTCTCCAAGTTGTCTTGTCTGTACTGGCAGAGGTGTGGGAGAAAAAGACCTAATCCTGTTTCTCATCCACCTCTTGATTTTAAAAATGGAAATACCAGGCCACATCCTGTGTGTTGTATGGACCATATCTGACTGCTGTGCAAAGACATTATGGAGAAATGGGGGAGGGGGCAATTGATACCACTGTCCTGCTCTCTACCTGAAATGTTTTGCAACATCAAGACTCTAAGATGGATCTCCAAGTTGCATCTTGTCTGTACTGGCAGCGTTCTCAGAGCAACAGGCCTACATCTGTCACTCATCCACCCACCCACCAGCTGTAAATGCTGGGCCAGACCCTGTGTTGTGTATAACTCATGCTTCACTGCAGCACGAAGACACTATGGGTACTGTGGGGCGATTGATTCCACTTTCCTGCTGTCTCCCTCTAATTTTGGGAGGTTTGGTCCTCTCTACAGCTGACTTTAGTTGTTGCTTGTTTGTGAGTCTTTCTGCCTTAAGTTTTGTCTAAAGCATATGAAATGCATGCTCAATTGGGTTGAGGTCTCGTGATTGACTCTGCCATTGCCGTTCCACCTCTTTAACTTTAAAAAACTATGATTTGGATCATTATCCATCTGCACTGTGAAGCACCATCCAATAAACCGTGCATCATTACTTGAATCTGAGCAGAAAGTATAGTATATACACTTCAGAATTCATACAGTTTCTACTGTTTTCAGTCACATCATCAATAAACGCTAGTGACCTAGTGCCATTGGAAGCCATGCATGCCCATGACATCACCATGTTTTACAGAGGATGTTGTATGCTTTGATTCATGAACCTAAACCTCTCCATACTTTCTTCTTCTCATCATTGTGGTACAGGTTGATCTAAGTTTCAAATTGTACAAAGCATGCTTTTTCAGAATTCAGCAAGCTTCTTTAGATTTTTTTTGCAAAGTCTAATCTGGCCATTGTATTTTAAACGCTGATTAATGATTTGCACATTGTGGTTGACCCTCTGTGTCATGCTGGTGGGTTTGGACTCACTGTGCCATCGGCCAGGCCCCAGCTGGGGTCACACATAACGACGACGACAACGACGTCGCTGCAACGTCACCATATTCTGTGACGTAGCAGCGACCATCGTTGATCGTTAGTAAGCTGTCAAACATGTTAGAAAAAGCAGCGACGGAGCAGCGATCATAGCGACGTCGACGGTCGTTGTGTGGTTTCAGACGTAGCGTAGCGTCGCTGCTGCGGTGTCAAACACAAGGATTATCAGCTTATCAGCATGGCGCAGCGGGATAGCAGCGATCAAAAAATGACTTCGAGCATTCAGAAGCGAGCAACGATTTCGCAGCAGGGGTCTGATCGTTGTTATGTGTCACACACAGCGACGTCGCTGTTGAGGTCGCTGCAACGTCACAGAATATGGTGACGTTGCAGCGACGTCGTTGTCGTTATGTGTGACACCAGCTTTACCCTGAAGGGGTGTGACTACGTGTATACAGGGTCTGCACTAGGGCCACTGATGGTGAGGATAAGCTGGGCTGCTGGTAGACACCAGGCAAAACTCCAGGGAAGTCCCCAGGACTGCAGCGGGTACCCGGAGAGCCAGTAGTGTCGGAGGAAGGTACAGCAGAGTGAGACAGAGACATGGTAAAATGGTCCATGGTCATGACAGGAAGCGCAGAATCAAACAAAGTAGTGAGGAACAGAGAGGTCAGATAGGACGGGTATAAACAAGTGGATAAAATGGACTTTAGCAGACAAACTAACTAGTAACCACATTTGGGCCAGGAATGGTGGGAGTGGCTGCTTTATAAATCCCCTGCTGCTTCGTGATAGGTCAGGGAAGATTAACACTGCAGTATGTACTGCCCCCATGTCAGCGGCCGAGCCGCTCTGATCTGGAACTGCGGTGGCTCGAGGGGTCTACAGACCCAGGGAGGTGTCGCGTGGACACTTGAATTTAAAAGGGGGGATATGTACAGGGGGATTAGAAGTTCATGACGCCACCCAAGGTGCGTGGTAAGATGGAGAACCACTGCTGCTGTTGGGGCGGCCGGTGGCTGTGGTACGGCAGCAAGGTGTTTAACCCCTCTGTGGGTAGGGGGTTTGCCCCGGGGGCCCGGTGATGGTAGTGAAGGGGTGCCGTTGGGGAGGAAAGGGTTTTCTGCGTACTCACTCAGTCCAAGAATACTGACACTGACAACTTGTAAACCAGAATTCTGAGCACTGCTGCAGCAGGGAGGGAGCACGCGTGGATCCATGCCCCTTGGTGTTGCTTGTTAGTCTGTGACCTTTTCTGTGGCACTCTCTTCACTATTTGGACCCTGTAGTGTGGAACTAGTAGGGTCCCGCTCACCCGTATGGCTAACGGAGTGAGCTTGCTCTCAGGGTTCATGCTTGGGATTTTCTGGACTATGTATTGGGAAAGTTCTATCCCCTCGTTGCGCTAGTACCCCGTTTTTGGAGCGGGTGGAGGATGAATCTTGAAGACTTCACCCTCATCGGCTAAATTACTGGGCTGCGTGAAGCTACTTCCCGGCCTAGGGTCCACGTACACAGTCTTGCCCTGGCCCCTGCTCGGAGATGGATCAAGGCCACCGGCTGCCCTCCTTGGCAGTTACGTAGCCTTGACAGGATCCCCTGCGATTGGGATTCCAGCTCCTACCAGGCCCAGACCAACGTCTGCCACCTAGTATTTACAAGGAGCCCTGCTCCTGACCTCCTCCTCTCCTGCTCCTCACACTTCTCACTTCTAACACCTCTGACTCTCCCCTACCAACACCCCAAGTGGGTGGCCCTATTCCCTTCAGGCACCCCAATGGTGTGTCTGGTGGTTGTGGTGCAGAGTGTTCCTAGGGTTTTGATTGGCTCTGCTCTTAGCAACACCGAAGGACAGGGATCCATAACCAAGGAGGATTTGGATACTGTTCAGAAGAGCAGATTGCACAATAGTCCAGGGCGTCACACAGTACATAGGAGGGTTAAATCTCAGCAGTAACTGACCACGTCTCCCCATAGCAAGGTAGAAACAGCAAAGATATGTAGCATAGTGGAAAAGGTACATGTGGGCTCAGCACGACAGCCTGATGACACGAGAAATAGTAGAGTGGTGAACGCAGTGAGTAGCTCAGCGCTGGGGATGTGCATTACCACCATGACAGTACCTACCCTTACCCTTTTTTTTTTTTGCCAGGCTTACGGAGAAACCCCTTAATACTGAAGGCTCCTGAGGAGGTAAAAGCAGGAGGAGCTGTTTTCTTGTTTGCATTGGACCTCATCCGGGACATGGCTAAGTTCTCTTGGATACATTCTGGTAGAGAGATGCCAGAGGCAGAAGATTTATGAAACATCTGTATGTCCAATAATGTGGCGAGACCGCAGTCTGCTTTTCTTAGATGACATCTTCAAAGGCACAACAAATGGTGGTCAGACTAAACAGCTTAGAACAGTGTTTCTCAACTCCAGTCCTCAAGACCCACCAACAGATCATGTTTTCAGGTTTTCCTCAATCTTAGACAGGGAATAATTCCATCACCTGTGCAACATTAAGGAAATCCTGAAAACCTGATTGAGGAAAATCTGAAAACATGATCTGTTAGTGGGTCTTGAGGACTGGAGTTGAGAAACACTGGCTTAGAAGATAGAGTCCTGTGCGTGACCTTAGTGAGGCAGTTAGCAGCTCAACACAATTCCCAGTCAAGCACACAACCAGTCAACCAGTCAATAACCAGAGTGTAAAGACACAACCGAGTAACACCCAGGAGAACAGAATTCACAGATCTGGAAGATCACAAAGAACAACATTGTTTTTCAGAATGCCAGGCTACAACCTGCAATGGGACTGGCACCATCATATTTCAGCCAACAGTGAGGGGGTCGATCTAGCCATCTTGTAGGGAGCTAAAGTTGATACACCAAATCTTGACAGATAAACTTGATCCGTAGTCTAGATGTGCTATCATGGAAAGAGACCTCGCAAGTATTCTCATCAAGAGTCATCTCTCCTACCAACCCAAAGTGATGTAGTTCTCCCGGCCTGGTACCTTTTGCCTCCACAGTACATGTGCACGTTCTCTCTATTATCTTTGCTGTCACTGTTGTAAGGAAAATTGGGCCCTTCTTGCATCGGCTTTATATCAGGAGACGTGGCTTGTGGCAGTAAGGGGTGCAAAAAGGTCAAATTAAAATGGCCTAAGATGAGGGCTGGCAGTGCAGGTTTAAAGTACAAAGCTAATGTCAGGAATGGTGGGAGTAACTGCTTTAAAAATCCCTTACTGCTTCTGGATAGTTCAGGGAAGATTAACCCTGCAGGACACAGTTGGGTTCAATTTAAGTAGGTACTGGCTGGGCTTCCCTATAGCCAGGTGGAAACAGCAGGGATACACAGCAAAGGGGAAAAGCTGCATAAGGGTTGAGTCTGGTGGCCTGACGTGGGAAGGAGCAAAGTGGAAAACATAGTGAGTAGTGTACCGCCCCGCGGGCTCGGCTGCAAACTCCGAGCCGCTCGGATCCGTGCTCGTACTGCGGGTGGTGGCTCGAGCCTCTTACGGACCCGGGGGTCACAATGCTCTGCAAGGGAGTTGGCGCTACACGCGGAGACTTGGGTGAGGAGTTCCACGGCCGGGGCCGCGGTTGTTTGGTTTGGATTGTAAGTTTGTGACGCCACCCACGGGTTTTGGTGAATAGATAGACACCACCGCTGCCGTTAACTAGGTCTCCTGGGGACAGTGTTGCGCAGCTTGGTGTTGACCCCTCCATGGGTAGGGGAATGATGGGCCCGGGGGAGGTGCTGAGTCGGGGGAGCGGGTAGTGCGTGCTGGACGCTGGTGCGGTGCAGTGCGGCGCGGCCCGAAGGCACTGGTGTACTCTGGCACAACACACTGGAGTCTCTGGTAAACCAACAGAGTGATGAACAGGGCCCACAGCCAGCTGCAGCTTCTCCCAGAATAGGTTGTTGGTTTCCGCCTTTCTCCTGCACCTCTGTGTGTAAATGTTTGACTCCTATGCCTAGACACCGGTAGTCCGCTCCCCGACTTGTATATGCCATAGGAGCCCGTTTGCCCGCAGACGCTGGCCCTTTGGGTCTCTATGCCTTGGTGGTGGCTTTACCCTGTATGGTTGGGCTGTTGTCGTCTAACGGGGCTTATGTGGGATAGGTCCTTAAGTCCTGTCCGCAATCAGTTGATTTGACTCAGCCCTGTTGGTTCAGTGCTTTGTCCGGGTCTGAGTACCCCTCCTGGTGCTCCGGTTTCCAATCGGTTCCCCGGTTCGGTACCGGCGGGCCACCACCCGACCCCGGTCCCTATGGTTCCACCGGCTGTAATCCCAGCTCCTGCAGGCGGCCACCACTGTCTGCCTCCTTGCCAATGGTGACTGGGCTCTGATCCAGCCACCTGGTAGTCTCTTGGCAGGCCTGGACACAAGACTGCCCGTGAACTTGACTGCTCTCCACCTCCTCTAGACTCTTGTCTGTGTTTTCCCGCCTCCAGGCCTGTGAACTCCTCGGTGGGCGGAGCCAACCGCTGGGCTCTGCCCCCCTGGTGTGGACATCAAACCTGGAAGGTGGTGACAAGGTTTTTAGTTTGACTGATGTCACCTAATCAGGAGGGGGTGTGGTGTTGTGTGTGTGTGTGTGTGTGTGTGTGTGACTACCTGGGACGACCTGACTAGTCCAGGGCATCACAGTAGCATGACACACAAGCATGTTACCCTCATGACCCTCTGTATTTGGTCTCACACAATCTTCCCTTTATGACAGACTCAGATACTGAAACACCTACTCCCCGGAGAGTATTCCTTACAAGGGTGACTATTGTGAAGGGATTTTTCTTAGCAAAATCCTTTCCTTTCCATGGTTATCATCCACTACTGTTGTCTTCTTTGGATGCCCATGACTTTTTGAGTTCCCAAGGTCATCAGTGCTTTATTTTTTTCCTAAGAATGTACCAAACTGTTGCATTTGCCTAAATTCTTAAATTTTCTGCTATCTCTCTTTATAGATTTTTTTTCAGGCTAACGATTGTCTGTTTCTCTTCCATTGAGAGCTCCTTTGACCATGTTGTGGATTAACAGCAACAGCTTCCAAATGGCTATGCAGAACCTGGAATCAGCTCCAGAACTTTTACCTATTTAATTGATGATTGATGATTGATGATGGATTAATGAAAGAATAGCTTATGCAGTCAATAAATCTTTTGAGATAAATTTCCTATGACTTGAAAGACTCAGCTACATATTAGTGTTGTAATTCCAAGTCATTGCTCCTATTAAGATTTGAATACCTTCAAATTAAAGCTGAGAGTCTGCACTTTAAGCCCATGTTGATTACCAAAACATATTCAAGATACAGTTATGTAAACAGCTAATATGCCAAAACGTGTCACTGTCCAAATATTTCTGAACTTAACTGTAAATATTTTTTCCTTTCTCCCATGGGTCTATTCATAAAATATGTGTATATAATTTACATACACAAATATCATAAATATTATTTTTCTTGAACCAGATGTTAGACTCTTACAGATATTGCTGTCATTCTTTTTTGTAATTCCTTATTTAATGTAAGTAAAATTACCTTTGAACTATGCATGATAATATGAGTCTAAACTGTGTACATTACACATGTTGAAAATGAAATGTTTAGTTTTATGTAACAAACACACATCTGTTCTTCTCTCTTCAGCACAAATAGAGCTACATTTATCATATTAAGAAACACAAGAAATCACACACCAAACACATCATTGAGAATGCTTGGAAATTCTGAAATAAACTAATATCATGAATAAAATATGGGAAGGACATTCTTTAAAGTCAGCACAAATCTGGGGGAAATAAAATAGCATTGTGCAGCAGTTATGCTACCAAAAATTTGTAGCTGTGCTTGCTGGAATAACCCAGCTTCTTTAATTAGTTGACTACATGGATGCAAAGAGTCAAACCAAAGACCGGATACAGGTCCCTAACACACAGAAGGACTCTAAGGGCGGCTTTGCACACTACGACATCGCAGGTGCGATGTCGGTGGGGTCAAATCGAAAGTGACGCACATCCGGCGTCACTTGCGATGTCGTAGTGTGTAAATCCTAGATGATATGATGAACGAGCGCAAAAGTGTCGTTATCGTATCATTGGTGCAGGCTCCAACATTTCCATAATGCCGGTGCCGCGACAGGTACGATGTAGTTCCTCGTTCCTGCGGCAGCACACATCGCTGTGTGTGAAGCCGCAGGAACGAGGAACATCTCCTTACCTGCCGCCGGCGGCTATACGGAAGGAAGGAGGTGGGCGGGATGTTTACACCCTGCTCATCTGCGCCTCTCCGCCGCCATTGGCCGCCTGCCATGTGACGTCGCTATGACGCCGCACAACCTGCCCCCTTAGGAAGGAGGCGGGTCACCGGCCAGAGCGACGGTCGCAGGGCAGGTGAGTGCATGTGAAGCTGGCATAGCGATAATTATCGCTACACCAGCTATCACAAGATATTGTACCTGCAACAGGGGCGGGTACTATCGCGTGCGACATCGCAGCATCGGCTTGCGATGTCGCAACGTGCAAAGCCCGCCTAAGATTCTTGGGACATTCACATGTTCTTCTTCCAATGTGGTGTACTTAATCCGGTACACTGGATGTCCTATTGGGGGGTTTAATGTTGGAGAAACAGGACAGAGACTGAGAACAAGGATGAAGGCTCATCGTCACACAATTACAGACAAAAAAAACATTTACCTGTGGTCAAACATTTCTGTGCTTCAGGTCACGACATAAACCACATGAAAGTTGTCATATTAAAAGGCAACTTCAGATCACAAAATCATCAAAGGGTCTGGGAATGCAAATTCATTACAATGTTTGACTCTGTCAGGAGGATTTATGACCCACTACAAAATCTGAGGAGTCTGCTCCAGAGACTTTTGGTGGCTTTACACACTGCAACATTGAAAACGACATTGCTGTAACGTCACCGGTTTTGTGACGTAATAGCGACCTCCCCAGCGACATTGCAGTGTGTGAAACACATCAGCGACCTGGCCCCTGCTGTGAAGTTGCTGATCGCTACAAATCGTTCAGGACCATTCTTTGGTCCTTTGTTTCCCGCTGTGCAGCATGATCGCTAGAAAGTCTCAGTGTGTAAAGGGGACTTTACAGCGACTTCGTTAGCGACTTCCCTTTCAAAAAGCTGCTTTACAACGTCCCCAATGACTAGCTACGTCGTTCTGCAGGTCCGGATCGCTGTTGCGTCGTTGGCCAGGTCTGCCTGTTTGACAGCTCACCAGCGACTCACTAGAGACTTTGTAGCGATCCCGGCCAGGTTGGGATCGCTGGTGGGATCGCTAGAAAGTCTGTGTGTAAAGGGGCCTTTTGAGGGCACCAGACCTCTGATCCTACATCGATATTGGGACAATAAAACTTCATACCACTAATCAAAGCTAATTAAGGATTTACTCTCTAAGCTCAGTGTTTGTTTATTTAAATGTCCTTTTATTATACCATGCCTCTGCTCTGTTTGTGTATATATTTGTATTTCTTCAGATATTTGTTATATCATGCCTGATGAAGAGACCTGAGAAGTCTCTAAAGCTTGTTTTGTAACATAATTTATATTATTATAAACTGAAAGTTTATCTAAAACAATCTGTGTCTGGAAATATTTAAAATAGAGATAATAGAGATGAGCCACCCTCCTATTGTTCGAGTTCGGTTCGGTTCATCGAACAGTGGGTGTGTTCGAACGTTCAACGAACGTTCGACAAACACCTTCGAACCCCATTGAAAACAATGGCAGGCAAACAAACACATACAAACACATCGAAAACACAAAAAAAGGTTCAGCTTACCAGCGTAGAAGCCACAAGGAAAATCAGGAGGTGCACGGATCGATCCAGATGAGCCAGTTCTGGTATGAAGTACGTATACACAGAGTAAACTTCTACGGTGTCCAAAAGTGAAGCTACTCAGAAGTCCTTATAGGGCAAGGACATGTGACATACACAGCCAATGACAAATGCCCTTGCTTGTGTGCAAAAAATGCATTTTGTGTGTGTGTGTGTGTGTGTGTGTGTGTGTGTGTGTGTGATTGGCTGACAGCCTGCACCGCCCCACTGTACGTGCGGTTAGGAAAAAAAAAATTGAGATCGCCATTATTTCAGGAACCGCCCCCCCCCGCCCCCGCACACTATACACTGAATTTGGATGTTATTATTAACATTGCGCACATTGCGTAGTGTCCATGCGTATAATTCTGCAGCGATTTGGCAGCACATGTGAATGTATTGTGACTGCAGAATTGATGCAGACTGTATGCGCTTGATGCTTGCTCTACCAGCAGACACAGACAGTCATGCGATGAGAATGAACTTCAAAGAACTTTACCCAACTTCATTGTCATCCTGCAGCTCTGTCTGTGTTGCGGTCACCAGTGAAGGAAGTACCAGTGACCTCAAATCCCCTGAGTGACTGAAGTGAGCCGCGATCAGCATTGCAGTCACTGCAGTTACCGGCCCCCATCATCCCCGCACACACCAGCCCCCATCATCCCCGCACACACCGGCCCCCATCATCCCCGCACACACCGGCCCCCATCATTCCCGCACACACCGGCCCCCGTCATCCCTGCACACACCGATCTCCATCATTCCCGCACACACCGGCCCCCATCATCTCCGCACACACCGCCCCCCGTCATCCCCGCACACACCGGCCCCCGTCATCCCCGCACACACCGGCCCCCCATCATCCCCGCACACACCGGCCCCCCATCATCCCCGCACAAACCGGCCCTCCATCATCCCTGCACACAATGCCCCCGTCATCCCCGCACACACCGGCCTCCATCATCCCCGCACACACCGGCACTCTGAAATCGTTGTGTCGATTTCTTCGGACCTGGATGGGCGTTTGGGGATTAATAAAGTGGTAAATGAGGGGTTTTTTTGTCTTTAATTGCAAAGAAAGGATTTTTCGTGTGCATTTATTTACTTTCACTACAGATTAATTATGGAAGGTATCTCGGTTACGCCTGCCATGATTAACCTAGGACTTAGTGGCAGCTATAAGCTGCCATTTAACTCCTTATTACCCCGATTGCCACTGCACCAGGGCAATTCGGGATGAGCCGGGTAGAGTCTCGGGACTCTCGCATCTAATGGATGTGGCAATTCCAGGCAGCTACTGGCTGAAATTTTTAGGGTGATGGGCTTCCCATAACGTGGCACTCCCCATCCTGACAATACCAGCCACCAGCCGTGTGGCTTTATCTTGGCTGGTATCAAAATTCGGGGGGACCGCAGGTTTTTTTTTATTATTTATTTATTTATTTATTTTACTGCACGATACAGACCCGCTGTGATTGGTTGCAGTGAGACAGCTGTCACTCAGCGGGTGGGCGTGTCTGACTGCAATCAATCATGGGCGCCAGTGGGAGGGGAAAGCAGGGAATACGAGATTGAATAATGAGCGGCAGTCATTTTCAAAAGAGGAAAAGCCGCCGGAGCTTTGTGACAGCCGTGCAGCTGATCGGTGAGTAGGAAAGAGAGAGGGATTGTGCTGGGGACTCAGGACACATGCAAATACGCATCGTGCGCATATAGCCTTACTGTGAAAAGCCACGCTTTTGGTGATCGAACAGTTATCAAAAGTTAACTCGAACTGTCGAACATGAAGCAAGTCGTTCGAGTTTGTCGAACGACTCGAACATCGCCCAGAACAATTTGAAATTGGCGAATGGTTCGATTCGAACACCGCTCATCTCTAATCATTAAAAGGTAGCAGAATTACAAGATTATAATTTTGTTTCACTGAGAGAATTCAATCATTTTTCAACTGGCTAACAAGGTACCAAAACTTTTTTCTTTTAACCTCCAACTTTGTAACATATAGGAGGCATGGCTCCCAACCATCCCTGCTACAATGGGAAATTTCCAATTTTGAGACTCTTATGCCTTATGTCTTATGCCACATTGAACCTAGTTCCTTTCACAGGGTGCTGATGCTGTGTTTCGGCCATTGTGGTTTTGTGTTGGTGGGGCGGTGTGGCCTGGAGTCATGGGGCTAAGCCTTGCAGCATGGGGCTCCAGGTCACCTGCCCTTCTGGTGCACTGTTGCTGCGGTGGTGGGTGGCATGCGGCAACGTACCTTTTACGGCTTAAAATAAGTTAGGGACCCACTCAGAGGTTTGCCGTGATGTGGCAGTGGGCTTCATACAGTCTGATCAGAATGTTAAACCAAGAATCTCATATTCAGGTATATAAATTTTTGCCTGGTGTCATTAGATCAAGGTATGATTTTTCCATGTGTGTCTCATGTCTTCTATAGCTATGGCCTTTTAATGCCTTCTATGTGCACTCTTGTTGCTGGTCACACTCCCTCCTGTTGTGGGCCACACCTTCTCATTGCTTTCCATGCCCCCTCTTGAAACTGGCCACAACCCTTCTTGATGTCTTTCATGTTCACTCTTGCTTCTGATCATGCCCCCTTTGTACGCTCTGCCTACCTAAGATCCTCACATGTGACCAGTTAATTTCCATAGGTAAAGCACACGTCACATCAATAACTTCTGTTCTGCGATTCAGGTAATTTGAACCAGCAGTAGCCAGAGTGCCATGAGCTTGAAAGAGAGGAGAGCAGAGGTGATTCCAGCACTTGTGCCTTCTCCATAGTGTGCTCCTGTACCTGCAGGAGAAGAAGCATATGTGACGCCCTGGACTAGCCAGGTAGTCACAGGTAGGCTCCCTGCACAAACACCGGCCCTAAAAAGGTATCAGCAGCCAACCTAAAAACCCTGAGTCACCCCTCTGAGGTCTTGACGTTCACACCCGGGGGCGGAGCCAGGCGGTTGGCCATGCCCACCGAGGAGTTCGGATAGCCTGAGGCGGGAAAAACACACAGATCGGTTAGGGAAGTGAAAAGGAGAGGAAGTGAAGTGGAGTAGAGAGGAGTAGCATCTGTCAGGGATCTGGGTAGGAGCCCGGATACCCTGTGGCCAGGAGGCAGATGGTGGTGGCCGCCTGCAGGAGCCGGGAATACAGCCGGTGAAACAGTCAGGGACAGGGTAGTGGCCCACCGGTACCGAACCGGGGAACCGAACGGAAACCGGAGCACTCGGAGGGGTACTCAGACCCAGTACGAGGCCCAGAAGCCACTGGACCAAGTTGAATTCACTGATTGGGGTCTGGACCTTAGGTTCTTTCCCAACCAAGTCCCGACTGAGGGCAACAGCCCAACGAGGGGGATAGAAAGCCACCACCCAGGCATAGAAATCCCACGGGCCAGCGTGCAGGCAAACGGACTCCCCCGACATCCACTAGCCGGGGAGCGGACTCCCGTCGCTGAAGCAAAGGAAGTCAGCATTCTACTACAGAGTTGCAGGAGCAAAGGCGGGGACCACCAACCTGAGTAAGGGGCAAAGCGCAGCGGGCTGCGGGCACCAACCACCATCCTTTTGGTTTACCAGAGACTCCGGTGTATTTATAATAGTGAGTACAACAGTGCCCTCGGGCAGCGCATCGCACCGCACCATCCTGCCCGCACCTCTCGCCCAATCGGGCCCCCGGGGCTACCAACCCTTGCCCACGGAGGGGATCAACACCAAGCTGCACAACACCGTCCCCGGGAGCCTAGTCAACGGCAGCGGTGGTGTCCACTTACTCACCACAACCCGTGGGTGGCGTCACGAACTTAACCCCCAAACAACAGCGGCCCCGGCCGTGAACCTCCCCACCGAACACCAACCCCAACGTAGCGCCAGCATCCCTTCAGAGTGGCGTGACCCCCGGGTCCGGGAGGAGCTCGAGCCACCCACCGACGAGCATGGATCCAAGCGGCTCGGCAGTCGGCCGAGCCCCGGGGCAGTACACATACCCACATGGGACTCGAAAAAAGCAGCCAGAACGGAGCACATGGGAACGGCTGCTGAGTGTTTGTTTTTACTTGTCTGTGATATGGAAGGATAGAAGTATTGGCTGATGCATTGATTAGACCCAGCAATCACACAATCGCCTGCCTGCAGAGCAGAGCTGCTGGATCCTAGCTGCACACCCAGTTCAGTTCTAGTGAAATCCCCTTGTAATTGCAACTCCTCTGGAGATTCAGGTAACGGGAACTGTAAAATATATAAAAAGAAAATCCTTTTATGAGCTTTCTGATGACACATCCAGTGAAAAATAGATGCATGAGTATATATATATATACTCATATTATGTTTATTTCCATAATTTCAGTTTATTAACCCATTCATAACATGACATACAATTACGTTCTAGATCGTGTCCCTCCCTTTGATACAGGCTCACATGCTGAGCTTGCATCTTTCTCCCCACATGATTTAATCAGCCATTGTGTACCTCTTATAGGGGCTGTTAGCCAGTTCAGTTATTGGCAACATGGCGCATCATTGCACCTGCCCACCAGTGTGGGGCGCCAATGTTTTGTTTTGACAGCCAAGGGTCAGCTGATGACACCGGTGTCTGTCATTGCAATCCCACGGAACGCCGGTGTTCATCGTAGATCATGATTTTCACTATAAAGAAAGCCATGGACCCCATAGGGGGGAGGGGCGACATGACCAGAGGGAAGGGAGGGAGTGAGGGGTTAATAAAGTGAATTAAAGGGCATTATGGGCCCTTATAGGGGATTGGTGGAATAGGGTCACTGTAGGGTGGGGAGGGGGCTAGTATATAAACTATAGGGGAGGGGTCTTACCTTCCTTGTGACTCCGGACAGTAAAGGATTCAGACCTGTCCAACGGCATGGCGGACCTCCAGGAACGGGACAGGACGATCCGATCAGCGATGGCGGTGCACGGGGCCCAGGCAGTGCAGTCCCACTTCAGGGCTGCCTGGGTTTCCCCGTCGGCACCTGCCCCTTGTCTCCCCCTCGGCCGCGGGCGGCGTTCCAGGCCCCCCCCCCCCCCCATCATCAGGTATTCTCCGGCCGCAGGGGGGGCAAGGAGGCCCAGTGAGAGCCCCCCTCGGGACCCTCCGCAGCGGGGCGGGCAGCGGCTG
Source organism: Anomaloglossus baeobatrachus (assembly GCF_048569485.1). Taxonomy (NCBI): domain Eukaryota; kingdom Metazoa; phylum Chordata; class Amphibia; order Anura; family Aromobatidae; genus Anomaloglossus; species Anomaloglossus baeobatrachus. Next base: position 837,863,275 of record NC_134353.1, on the reverse strand, counting down.
CTTCCAGCGTCTGCCCCGGCCGCAGGGAGGAATCTCCGGCGAGGCCGCGGCGGCCGCAAAGGGGGCGTGGCCAGCCCGGGGCCTTCTCCTGATGTCGGGCCTCGGGCTGGAGTGAGGAGCCCAGCGGCGTCTCCCGGCCGGGAGCGAGCCCGGCGACGATCTGAGGCCAGCGGCGGCCTGGACGGAGGCGGGCCCGGCCTGGGGCCTACTTCCGGTCCCAGGCCTCGGGCTCAATTACCAGGCCAGCGGCAGCCCGGGCCGGGGGGCGTGCCCAGCGGTGATCGGAGGTTTGAGAGGGGGCGTGCCCAGCCTGGGGGGCCTGCTCCTGGTGACAGGCACCCTGCGGAGGGACACGGCCCTGCGGCAGCTTCCAAATGGGAGCGGGCCCTGCAATTGAATGAGGCCAGCAGTACCCCCCGTGGGTGGCGGGGGGGGCTGGGCGCAGGCAGCCAGCGGGGGGACCGGTGTGTGCAGGCGGCACCCGGATACCCGTGAGGCTGCGGGGAGCAGGGGGGACGACAGGAGCCCTGCGGTTACTGCCAGGTCCCTCAGGTCATCAGTACTGCGCCCGGCAGCAGCGGTCTCCCCCTCCCGGGGAGGACCCGGCGGGATGCCACGGTTGGGGCCCCTGGAGGGCTGGAGGCGACGGTGGGGAGCCCCCTGAGCTCAGGGAGAGGCTCCTCCAAGAAGAGGATTCGGTCAGCGGCGGCCCGGGGGACAGGACGGTCTCGCGGGCTGTCGCCGCACAGGAAGAGACGGATGCCCACCGCCAGTGCCCACGCGGCGGCCCAGGAGGGCGGCCGTGGTGGAGGGGAGGCATCGGCTGCGTCCCCTGGAGCTGGAATGGTGGAGGACGACTACAGCGAGGAAGAAGAGGGAGCCCTCAGGTCGGGGGGACGAATCTGACGAGCAGATGGCGGAGGACGTCGCGGTTCCAATTTCCATTTCTGCGTCACGGTCGGGTGAGCTAGCCGTGGATTCGGCATTGCTTGCGGCGCGGGGTGCTAGTTTTGGGGAGGTGGCTGCGGGCACGGCAGCGCCAAGGGGGGTCAGCATTGCTTAGTCAGTTGCTGGGCTTGTTGCAGGGTTAACGCGCGCGCCGGCGGCAGCAGCGGCCTGGACGGGTCGACGGTGGAGGGCGCAGCGTCGGTCAGCAGCGAGGCGGCGCCGGTTGGGACGGGTGCGGTTGGTGGAGTAGTGGAGCCCGCGGGTTAAACAGCGGTAGAACAGGAAAATGGGGATGAGGTGGTGCGTTTGGCGGATAGGGTTCAGTTTACGTGTGCTTTGAGGGGCCGTTAGGGGCTCACCTCCAGAGGGAGGTGAGGGACAAGATTGGGAAGGGGGAGTATGTGACGGGGAAAAGGAGCCGGAGCATTGCTCGGCTCTGTTTGACTATCGGGATGCAATGGGGGAGGCGTATTGCACGGACAGGGGCTTGCCATGGCTGCGGTATGATGTGCAGTTTAGGCGGCGGAAGGCGTTGCGGCCCGGCTTCCGGTGGGACCGTGAGGACATTTCCTTAGGGATGCGTTGAACGGCGGCCCCGAGCCTACCCCTCCCCCCCCCCTTTTTTTTCATGGCGGCGCCGGGGGGAACGGGAGCCAGGCCCTCGGGTACCCAGAAAAAGGGATTGTGCTGGCAAGTTGGCGACGGCCGGTGCAAATTTGGGGCAGCATGCAGGTTCGAGCATGAGTGCTCCGGCTGAGGGGGGACGGGTTTTGGTAAAAGGGAGGACGCCAGTGAAAATAGGGGGCAATGGCGCCATCTTTTAAATAGGTATCCGGGCGGGGCAGCGGCGTCAATTTTGCGGTTTGGTTTTTATACGGTTTTCGGATTTCGTCGGCGGTCGAGGCATGGCCTCCGGTTTGTCGTACTTTACGGTCGGCAAGGGACCACCCTATGGTTGTGGGTGGGAAGTTGGGGACAGAGGTTGAGTTGGGCAGGATGGGGGGGTCCATTTGAGACCCCGCCGTGCAGTAATCTGGTGGTGTCCCGGTTGGGGGTGGTGCCAAAGAAGGAGCCGGATAAATTTCGGCTCATCCAGCATCTTTCATTTCCGGGGGGGTCGTCAGGGAATGATGGCATCGCGCTAGAATTGTCGGCAGTGCACTATGTCTCGTTTGACAAAGCGCTGGACTTGGTGCGGGCGGCGGGATGCGGTGCATTGATGGCAAAGGTGGATGTAGAATCGGCGTTTCGTTTGCTGCCGGTGCATCCGGAGAGCCAGCACCTTCTGGGTTGCTGGTGGGGTGATGAGTTTATGTTGATCATTGTTTGCCTATGGGCTGTTTCAATTTCTGGTTTGTATTTTGAGGCGTTTAGTTCCTTTGCTGAGTGGGTGGTGCGGGACGTGTCTGGGTGTCCTCCATTATCCTCTATCTAGATGATTTTCTTGGTGTCGGTCCGGCGGGATCCATGGTTTGCGCTGGCTCGTTGTTCGCCTTACAGAGAGTGGCGGATAGCTTTGGGTTCCCTTTAGCACAGGATAAGTCGGAGGGGCCGGCGACGGTTATGCGGTAATTTTTTGTTTTCTTTGGGGACTGAGATTGACTCTTTGGCTATGGAATGCAGGCTGCCGGAGGGGAAGATGGTGGCCTTGTGGTGTGTGGTAGCAGCAATGCTGGCAGCACGGAAAGGGCGGCTGAAGGTGGTGCAGTCTTTGCTCGGGAAGTTTGAACTTTGCGTGCAGGATTATGCCAATGGGGCGGGTGTTCGCCAAGATTTTGGCGGCAGATAGGGTAGGCGTACGGTCCCCGGTGCATTTTGTGCGGGTCACGCGGGAGATCAAGGAGGATTTTCTGGTTTGGGATATTTTTCTTGCAATGTTTTAACGGCCGAGCCTTGTGGTTGAAGAAGGTGGTGCCCAATGGTGTGCTAGAACTGTACAGGGACGCGGCCGGGTCGGCAGGTTTCGTCACCACTTTTTCAGGGACATTGGTACGTTGGGAGGTGGCCTGAGGAATGGCGGCAGGTTGGTCTGGTTAGGAATCTGGCCTTGCTGTGGTTATTTTCGATCGTGGTGACGGTGGAATTGTGGGGGGTCGCAATTTTCGGGATGTAAGTGTGCGATCACTGCGATAATCAGGCGGTGGTGCATGCGATGAACAGCTTGTCAGCAGAGTCCGGACCGGTAGTGGCGTATCTGCGGCATTTGATGCTCAAGTGTTTACTGTGGAACGTTCATGTGGTTGCGAAACACGTGGTGGGGGTTGATAACGGGGTGGCGGACGCTTTATCTCATTTTCAGTCCACAGGTTGTGGGAGTTCATGCCGGGGGGCAGACGAGATCGGAGCAGTGTCCAGAGGACTTGTGGAGCCTGGTGAGGCATTGATTGCGGGTTCATTAGGAATTCGGTGAGTGGCAGGAGATGCTGGGAGTTATGTTTGGTGACGGGCGAGCAAATTACTTGTTGGCGCTACTGGCACTAGTGAGCGAGGATTTCAGGGCTGGGAAGTCAGCATCAGCAGTGATACTTAGGGTGGCGGCTGTGGCCTTTTTTGGTTGACGGTCAGGGGTGAGTGGGACGTGTCGCGGAATTTTGGGGCGGCAGGCCTTGAAGGGTTTTTTTCGGAAAAAGGGCGAAGGAGCGGGACACTAGGTGGCCCATTTCTTTGGTTTTGTTACGGCAATTGGTGGACGGTTTGCGGGAAATTTGTGTCTCAGTTTATGAGAGGGTGCTTTTGAAACGGCTTTTGTGTTAGCCTTTTTGGGGGCGTTGGTAAGCCCTTCCAGGTTCAGGGGGGGTGGTCTGATGTCCGAGGTTGTGGCATTGGTGGGACGGAGAGTAGAGTGTCAGCTTAGGCGGTCCAAAAAACAGACCTGATGGGTCGAGGCAGGTTGGTTGTGATGGATGCGTGGTGCCCGGGGCAGTTGGTGAGGAAGTTTTGCGGCTTGGGGGCGGTCCTCCGGGCCTGCTGTTATGGCACGTGGATGGGTCTTGGTTTGTCTCGTTACCAGTTTGTGGCCGTACTGAGGAGTTGTTTGCGCTGGGCGGGGGAATGCTCGGGAGGTTATGGGCCTCATTCCTTCAGGATCGGGGCGGCTGCGGAGGCTTCGCGTTGTGGCCTGGGTGATGACATGGTGGGACGAATCGGTTGGTGGGAGTCTTATCATTTTTCGGGGTTATGTGCGCCCACAGTTGTTGTCCCAGTGAGGGCTTTATGGAGTAGTTGGTTGTGACTTTGTCGGGGTTTCATGCTAAAAAATTGGTGTTGGTGGGGTGTGTTTTGGTAAAAGTTTTGGTGGTTGTAGGAATCTGCCTGATATGGATTCTGGGGCTCTCCTTCGTGTTCTGGGGGGCCCGTCGGGCCGATGCTCGCCTGAATGGTCGGCAGTTGGGTGGACAGATCGCTTGCGTTGGTCAAGTGGTTCGGTGTGCGGGGCTTGGAATGGAGCGGGGCGTGACGGAGTTTGAATACTATTGCAGGGTGGATAGACCTCCGAACGTGTTGGTTTTTGCACGTGGGGGGGGAAGTGACTTGGGAGTGCGAGCATCACGTGATTTGATCTGGGACATCAAGATGGATCTATTGCGTTTATGAACCAGGTATCCGGGTTTGATAGTGGTATGGTCGGATTGTGGCCACATTGGTGTGGAGGGGGGCACGGTCAGTTGAGAAGCTGAATCGCGCCCGGGATCATGTGAACAGGGTGGTTGCGCGTTTCGTGCGGAGAAACGGCGGTAGTGTAGTGTGACGTGCGGATCTGGAGTCGCCAAAGTGGCAGTTCGAAGGGGTGATGGGGTTCACCTTACTGAGATTGGTTCTGATCTATGGGCCTTGGGTTTGCGTGATGGTGGAGCAAGCCTTGGGTGTGTGGCGGGTCCAGGCCACGTAAGGTGTCACGTGTCCTGTCCTGTGGCGGGGGTAGGTCTGGTCCAGAGGCGGTTGTAAGGGATTGGTGGCTGGACTGAGAGGCACTGTCTTGGTATGGTGTCTCCGGGTTCCGGTAAATTGCAGGTACGGGGTTCTGCAAGGTTTGGGGGGTATTAACCCACGGGGTGATTAATACCTCATCTCTGGGTCGGAGTGTTGCGGCCAGGGATATTGGTGGAGGAAGTGGTTTCTGGACCGGGCCTACATGGGGTTACATGTACAGTTATTATTTATGTGTTACCTATTATTTGTTTGGGGTCGCCCGTTGGACGGCGCCCCCTTGTGTTAGTATGTTAATAATAGGTAATAAAGGCTGCTGTGGCCAATTTGTTTAACCAAGTCACATGCAGTCGGTGTGTTATTTATTAGGTTAAGTGGGTATACTAACCATCACGACCGGAGAATCCTTCCTCAGTGGTCAAGAAAGCCATGGACCCCATAGGGGGGAGGGGCGACATGACCAGAGGGAAGGGAGGGAGTGAGGGGTTAATAAAGTGAATTAAAGGGCATTATGGGCCCTTATAGGGGATTGGTGGAATAGGGTCACTGTAGGGTGGGGAGGGGGCTAGTATATAAACTATAGGGGAGGGGTCTTACCTTCCTTGTGACTCCGGACAGTAAAGGATTCCCGCCCACCCGCCCTTGTGTTTTGCGAGTTCGTTTTGGCTATGTTTGTTTATAAAAAAAAAAAAAAAAAAAAGAAGAAAACAAAATGAGAAAATGGAATGATGCGGTTTTAAAACAAAAAAAAAAAAAAAAAAAAAAAAAAAGGGGAATACAGGTTAAGAGTCGTATGTTCTGTCGCAGCAGCGGGGGTAGGTCTGGTCCAGAGGCGGTTGTAAGGGATTGGTGGCTGGACTGAGAGGCACTGTCTTGGTATGGTGTCTCCGGGTTCCGGTAAATTGCAGGCACGGGGTTCTGCAAGGTTTGGGGGGTATTAATCCACGGGGTGATTAATACCTCATCTCTGGGTCGGAGTGTTGCGGCCAGGGATATTGGTGGAGGAAGTGGTTTCTGGACCGGGCCTACATGGGGTTACATGTACAGTTATTATTTATGTGTTACCTATTATTTGTTTGGGGTCGCCCGTTGGACGGCGCCCCCTTGTGTTAGTATGTTAATAATAGGTAATAAAGGCTGCTGTGGCCAATTTGTTTAACCAAGTCACATGCAGTCGGTGTGTTATTTATTAGGTTAAGTGGGTATACTAACCATCACGACCGGAGAATCCTTCCTCAGTGGTCAAGAGCAGTGCTGATGCTGATACGCTGCCATGTATAGCACAAGTTATCAGACAAACCCAACTTCAAGTACGCTAAGGCTATGTTCCCACATTTTTTGCTGCTTTTTTCCTGCCGCAAAACTTGCTCTTTTGGCAGTAAAAAAAGCTGCTTCCTAGAAGCAGGTTTTGCTGTTTTTTTTAGCTGCGATTTTGCTGATTTTTGTTTAAAGGGAAGACGTCGCTTTTTTTATTTTTATATTAATAATAGTGATTATGAAATAAAGTATTTTTAATACATTATTAAACTCGCTGTTTATTTAGTTTATTTAATTCTAGTTTTCCTGAAGCACTGGGGGCTGCCATCTTGGATTTGCTGTGAGTAACGACAGTTAATCACCTCCTTTATTGCAGCCCCCTGTGCATTCACTCTGATAGTTGGGCACCGACCCCTCTACTTAATACAGGAAAGCACCCTGCTGTGACCTGGATGCGCCCCCTAGGCTGTCTAGATCACAGCAGAGAAAGGAGATCAGCAGTCATGCTGTGGGCTGCATTTTACCGCTTGTCAACCGTGTAAGTAGTGTACCGGCGCCCCTCCCCCACCGCCGATGCTACCATCTCCAATGATGCCCCCAAGCTCTCCCCCCTGGCCTTTCACCTGTCGGCCTGTGTGAGTAGTGTACCGGCACCCCTCCCCCGCCGCCAATGCTACTGTCTCAAATGACACCCCCACGCGCTCCCCCCCCCTGGCCTGTCACCTGTCGGCCTGTGGAGTAGTGTACCGGCACCCCTCGCCCGATGCCGATGCTACCGTCTCCAATGACACTCCGACTCTCTACCCCCCCTGGCCTGTCACCTGTGCCCTGTGTGAGTAGTGTACCAGCGTCCCTCCCTCGCCACCGTTGTGATTGTCTCCAATGACACCCTCACGCTCTCCCCCCTGGCCTGTCACCTGTCGGTCTGTGTGAGTAGTGTACCGGCGCCCCTCCCCTGCCGCCGATGCTATCATCTCCAATGACACCCCCACGCTCTAACCCCCAGGCCTGTCACCTGTCGGCCTGTGTGAGTAGTGTACCGGCGCCCCTCCCATGCCACCGTTACTACTGTCTCCAATGACACCCTCACGCTCTCCCCCCTGGCCTGTCACCTATCGGCCTGTGTGAGTAGTGTACTGGCGCCCTTCCCCTGCCGCCAATGCTACCGTCTCCAATGACACCCCCACACACTCCCCCCCCTGGCCTGTCACCTGTCGGCCTGTGGAGTAGTGTACCAGCGCCCCTCGCCCGCTGCCGATGCTACCGTCTCCAATGACACCCCGACTCTCAACCCCCCTGGCCTGTCACCTGTCGGCCTGTGTGAGTAGTGTACCGGCACCCCTCCCCCGCCGCCGATGCTATTGTCTCCAATGACACCCCCACGTTCTACCCCCCTGGCCTGTCACCTGTCGGCCTGTGTGAGTAGTGTACTGGCACCCCTCCCTCGCCACTGTTCTGACCGTCTCCAATGACACCCCCACGTTCTACCCCCCTGGCCTGTCACCTTTTGGCCTGTGTGAGTAGTGTACCGGCACCCCTCCCCCGCCGCCGATGCTATCGTCTCCAATGACACCCTCACGCTCTCCCCCCTGGCCTGTCACCTATCGGCCTGTGTGAGTAGTGTGCCGGCGCCCCTCCCCCGCTGCTGATGCTACCCTCCCCTGCCACCGTTGCTACTGTCTTCAATGACACCCCTAAGCACTCCCCCCCCTGGCCTGTCACCTGTTGGCCTGTGGAGTAGTGTACCGGCGCCCCTCGCCCGCTGCCGATGCTACTGTCTCCAATGACACCCCGACTCTCAACCCCCCTGGCCTGTCACCTGTCGGCCTGTGTGAGTAGTGTACCGGCACCCCTCCCCCGCCGCCGATGCTATCGTCACCAATGACACCCTCACGCCCTCCCCCCTGGTCTGTCACCTATCGGCCTGTGTGAGTAGTGTGCCGGCGCCCCTCCCCCGCTGCTGATGCTACCATCTCCAATGACACCCCCACACGCTCCCCCCTGGCCTGTCACCTGTCGGCCATTGTGAGTAGTGTACCAGTGCCCCTCCCCTGCCACCGATGCTACCGTCTACAATGACACCCCCATGCTCTACCCCTCTGGCCTGTCACCTGTCGGCCTGTGTGAGTAGTGTACCGGCACCCCTCCCCTGCCACCGATGCTACCATCTCCAATGACACCCCCACGCTCCCCCGCCCACACTGCCGCTACTCCCCCCCCCCTCCTTGCCACAGCGGGTGTGCATGCAGAGCATTGTGTGTGTGCGTGCTTGTGGGAAAGCATTGTATGCGTGTGTGCTTGTGGCAGAGCATTGCATGTGTGTTTGCTTGTGGCAGAGCATTGTATGCGTGTGTGCTTGTGGCAGAGCATTGTATGCGTGTGTGCTTGTGGCAGAGCATTGTATGCGTGTGTGCGTGTGGCAGAGCATTGTATGCGTGTGTGCGTGTGGCAGAGCATTGTGTGTTGTGTGTGCGTGTGGCAGAGCATTGTGTGTGCGTGCGTGCAAGCGGCAAAGCATTGTGCGTTCATGTGTCAGAGCATTGTGCGTGCGTGTGGCAGAGCATTGCGGGCGTCCATGCATGCAGAGTATTGCATCTGTGTATGCAGAGCATTGCACCCTCATGCTGCTCGGTCACACACACAGTATATACACAGTGTACACACGGTATATAGTATCATAGTATCATAGTTTTTAAGGTTGAAGGGAGACTCTAAGTCCATCTAGTTCAACCCGTAGCCTAACATGTTGATCCAGAGGAAGGAAAAAAAAACCCAATGTGGCAAACAAGTTCCAATGGGGAAAAAATTTCCTTCCTGACTCCACATCCGGCAATCAGACTAGTTCCCTGGATCAATACCCTGTCATAAAATCTAATATACATAACTGGTAATAATAAATTTTTCAAGAAAGGCATCCAGGCTCTGCTTAAATGTTAGTAGTGAATCACTCATTACAACATCATGCGGCAGAGAGTTCCATAGTCTCACTGCTCGTACAGTAAAGAATCCTCGTCTGTGATTATGATTAAACCTTCTTTCCTCAAGACGTAGCGGATGCCCCCGTGTTCCAGTCGCAGGCCTAGGTGTAAAAAGATCTTTGGAAAGGTCTCTGTACTGTCCCCTCATATATTTATACATTGTGATTAGATCCCCCCCTAAGCCTTTGTTTTTCCAAACTAAATAACCCCAAGTTTAATAACCTGTCTTGGTATTGCAGCCCACCCATTCCTCTAATAATCTTGGTGGCTCTTCTCTGCACCCTCTCCAGTTCAGCTATGTCCTTCTTATATATCGGTGACCAGAATTGTACACAGTATTCTAAGTGCGGTCGCACTAGTGACTTGTACAGAGGTAGAACTATATTTTTTTCATGAACACTTATACCTCTTTTAATACATCCCATTATTTTATTAGCCCTGGCAGCAGTTGCCTGACACTGTCCACTAAAGTGAAGTTTACCATCCACCCATACACCCAAGTCTTTTTCTGTGTCTGTTTTACCCAGTGTTCTACAATTAAGTACATAATCATAAATGTTATTTCCTCTACCCAAGTGCATGACCTTACATTTATCTTCATTAAACTTCAATTGCCACTTCTCAGCCCAATCCTCCAATTTACATAAATCTCCCTGTAATATAAAATTATCCTCCTCTGTATTGATTACCCTGCAGAGTTTAGTATCACCTGCAAATATTGAAATTCTACTCCGCATGCCACCAACAAGGTCATTTATAAATATGTTGAAAAGAAGCGGGCCCAATACTGACCCCTGTGGTACCCCACTATGAACTGAGACCCAGTCCGAGTACGTACCATTAATAACCACCCTTTGTTTCCTATCACTGAGACAGTTTTTAACCCAGTTACACATATTTTCCCCTATCCCCATTATTCTCATTTTATGTACCAACCTTTTGTGTGGCACCGTATCAAAAGCTTTTGAAAAGTCCATATACACAACATCCACTGCATTTCCCTGGTCCAGGCTTGAACTTACCTCTTCATAGAAGCTGATCAAATTAGTTTGACAGGATCGATCCCTCAAAAACCCATGTTGATACTCTGTCATAAGGTTATTTTTCTTGAGATACTCCAGTATAGCATCTCTCAAGAAACCCTCAAGGATTTTACCAACCGTAGAGGTTAAACTTATCGGCCTATAATTTCCCGGCTCAGTTTTTGTCCCCTTTTTGAATATTGGCACCACATTTGCTATGCACCAGTCCTGCAGTACCGACCCTGTTATTAAGGAATCTGAGAAGATTAAAAATAATGGTCTATCCATCACAGAACTCAATTCCTGTAGTACTCTGGGGTGTATGCCATCCGGGCCCGGAGATTTGTCAACCTTAGTGATTTCGAGGCGGCGGCGTACTTCCTGCTGGGTTAAGCAGGTAATATTCAAGGGTGAATTTATGGTATCACTGGTCATGTCATCTGCCATGGCATTTTCTTGTATAAAAACCGTAGAAAAAAAGTCATTCAGCAGGTTGGCTTTACCCTCATCCCCTTCCACCATTTCACCAAGACTATTTTTAAGGGGGCCAACACTATCGCTTTTCAGTTTTTTACTGTTTATGTAGTTAAAGAATATTTTAGGATTATTTTTACTTTCTCTCGCAATGAGTCTCTCTGTCTCAAACTTAGCTAACTTAATTTGCTTTTTACATATTTTCTTTAATTTTCTATAATTATATAATGCCTCATCACTACCTACCCTCTTTAATTCTTTTAAGGCTTTCTGTTTTTCTTTTATTGCTTCCCTTACAGCTCTATTTAGCCATAGGGGTTTCCTCCTATTTCTAGCATGTTTGTTCCCATAGGGTATATTTTCTGCACAAGCCCTATTCAGGATGCTCATAAAAGTCTCACATTTGCTTTGTGTACTTTTATTACTTAGTACATCATCACAGTTTATTGCACTAAGATCATCTCTCAACCGTTTAAAATTTGCTTTCCTGAAGTTTAGTGTCCTTGTAGCCCCTCTACTATACATCTTACTAAAAAATACATGAAAACTTATTATTTTGTGATCACTATTCCCCAAGTAACGCCCAACTTGTATATTTGATATGCGGTCTGGCCTATTGGTTAGTACAAGGTCTAGTAGTGCTCCCCCTCTTGTGGGGTCCTGTACCATTTGTGAAAGGTAATTATCTTTCATTGTTATCAAAAATCTAATTTCCTTTGCTGGAACTGCAAGTTTCTGTTCCCCAATTTATATCAGGATAGTTAAAGTCCCATAATAATTACCTCTCCGAGACTTGTTGCTTTATCAATTTGCTTTATGAGGAGATTCTCTACCTCTTCCATAATATTCGGCGTCTTATAACACACCCCTATCAGTATTTTATTATTCATTCTCCCCCCCCCCCTTATCTCCACCCATAGGGACTCTACATTCTCAGTACCCTCACATATGTTGTCACGCAGGATGGGTTTTAAGGATGATTTTACATTTAGACACACACCTCCCCCTCGCTTATTTGTACGGTCATTCCTGAATAGGCTATAACCCTGTAAATTAACAGCCCAGTCATAGCTCTCATCCAGCCATGTCTCTGATATCCCCACTATATCATAATTTTCTTCCAACAATATTAATTCTAATTCCTCCACCTTATTTGTGAGGCTTCAGGCATTAGTGTACATGCACGTTATGTATGACTCTGTACCTGTATTCCTGCTTACTGTATTGACTGTCCTAACCCTTCCCCCCGTACCACCCCCAATTTCATTACTTGTGCCCTGGTCACTATCTGCACTACATTCCCCTTCTATAAAGTGAATACCCTCGCCCCCCCATTCCTAGTTTAAACACTCCTCCAACCTTCTAGCCATTTTCTGCCCCAGCAGAGCTGCACCCTCCCCATTAAGATGCAGCCCATCCCTAGCATAGAATCTGTAGCCAACTGAAAAGTCGGCCCAATTCTCCAGGAACCCAAAACCCTCTTTCCTACACCAATTCCTGAGCCACCTGTTAACCTCCCTGATCTCTCTTTGCCTCTCTGGTGTGGCTCGTGGCACAGGTAGTATTTCCGAAAATACCACCTTTGAGGTCCATGCTTTAAGCTTACAACCTAATTCCCTGAAATCATTTTTAAGGACCTTCCACCTACCTCTAACTTTGTCATTTGTGCCAATGTGTACAATGACCGCTGGGTCCTCCCCAGCCCCTCCCAGTAATCTGTCAACCCGATCAGCGATGTGCCGAACTCGAGCGCCAGGAAGACAACACACTGTTCGGCGATCCCTGTCTTTGTGACAGATTGCCCTATCTGTCCCCCTAATAATTGAGTCCCCCACTACCAGTACCTGTCTTGCCTGCCCTGCACTCCTATTCCCCCCCCTTACTGGAGCAGACACTCCTTTGGCATTCAGAGGTCATGCCTTGCTGCAGCAATGCTACCCCTGTAATGACATCCCCCTCATCTGCCAAGTTTGCAAACCTATTGGGGTGTGTCAGTTCAGGACTAGCCTTCCTAGCACTTTTACCTTTACTCCCCTTTCTAACTGTCAACCAGCTACCTACCTCACCGTCCTGCCGCTCCCTACTACGATCCTCCCCCACATCTGACCCAACAAGCTGCTGCTCAGTGAGCAGCAAACTCCTTTCCATATTGCTAATGCATCTCAGAGTTGCCAGCTGCTCATTTAGATCCAGTATCTGGGCTTCCAAACGTGCAACTTGCGCACATCTCGAACAACAGTATGCACCCTCGAACGGCTTTTCAAGGACTGCATACATGAGACAAGATGTACACTGGATCGCATTAGCAATAGTGGAGCACATTTTCTAATGGGGATAGCACTAAACAAATGTTAAGTAATTAAACAACTAAATACAAACAATTCTACTCACACTTACTTTTGCTCACACTTTGTTCACTCACGCTCACAATGAAGAAGACAGGCTAAAATTCGCTAGGCGCGCGGCTTTCAGAAGTCTTCCTTCCGGCTGTAACGGCCAAAACTTGGTTCTCCTTGAGCTCGCGGTGACTCTTCACTTATCCCAGAAGGCACTGGGAATATGCAAATTATCCTCGCAAGACTCCTTCCCTGGCTTTCAGAAGTCTTCCTTCCGGCTGTAACGGCCAAAACCCGGTTCTCCTTGAGCTCGCGGTGACTCTTCACTTATCCCAGAAGGCACTGGGAATATGCAAATTATCCTCGCAAGACTCCTTCCTTGGCTTTTATAATAGTATCTACACATATTATATACACACAGTACATGGTTTATAGTATATAAAAATGCTCGCTCCACCTCCCTCATGCTGCTCAGTCACACACACAGTATATACACAGTGTACACAGTATATAGTATATACACACAGTATAGCGCTGCAGAATATGTTGGCGCAATAGAAATAAAGATTATTATTATTATTAATATTATATAGTATTTACACATGCTGGCTACGCCGACCTCATGTTGGGTGCTCGGTCACACACACAGTATATACACAGATATGGATCCAAGAGAACACAGTCCTGCACCACCCATACACGCCTATCACACCTGGGATCACTGGAGGGTAAGGAATATAGCACCAGACGTCCTTGTTGGAAGCCGGATCAGCGTGCAGGTCCAAACAGCAAAAGTCAGTTCAGTTCATCAATACAAAAGAAGAATAAGACCGCACCAATGCTGATGTCTTTTTCCGGATAATCTTTATTCCATAAACTCGGTTAAAAGGTGTTGTAAAATCAGCGGGTGGAGGAGACCTGGATGCGGCCCCTCACTATGGACGACGGCCGTTTCGCCTGTGATTAGGCTTCCACGGGTCCACCCGTGGACCCGTGGAAGCCTAATCACAGGCGAAACGGCCGTCGTCCATAGTGAGGGGCCGCATCCAGGTCTCCTCCACCCGCTGATTTTACAACACCTTTTAACCGAGTTTATGGAATAAAGATTATCCGGAAAAAGACATCAGCATTGGTGCGGTCTTATTCTTCTTTTGTATTGATGAACAGTATATACACAGTGTACACATGGTATATAGTATATAGACACAGTATATAGTATATACACACAGTACATGGTATGAAAGAGAAGGATCTGAAATTGGCATGCATCATATAAAAAGTGCAAATTCACAGATTTATTCCAACTTTACAATAATACAAAATGAGAGTTTTAGCAAAAAATTTATCAATTCTTCGAGCCACCCCTGCCAACGTCACGGCAAATCTCAATAGGGGGGGTCCTACACTATTTTATGTATTTCATGTGCCATGCGGCCTCCTAGATAAAGTTAAAAGCAGAACCATAATGGAGCACACATACCTGTAACCTGTATATATAACCGCTTCTATGTTGCAAAAGAGGCAATTATGGATAGATGCCAGCCCAGATCCCAGCAGGTGGAGCAAACTCTACACATACCAGGACTATATCAGAACTGACCCTCCCAGTGCCAGACAGCAACTATTGATGAAGATGGACCAGATACAAGTATGGTGCTTGATTAGCAATGCCTGTGGAAAAGAGGGAGGAAACTGAATGTTAACAGCCACCAACAGGAGGAATATATTGCAAACCAAGATCAGGCGTGCATGATTGAGATTTGCCATGATGTTGTCAGGGGTGGCTCAAAGAATTGATCAATTAATTGCTAAAAATCTTTTTTTTTTTTTTTATTATAATACAGTTGAAATAAATCTGTGAATATTCACTTTTTATATCATGCATGCATGCCATTTTCAGATTGTGCTGGCTCCTTTTTCACAGTACATGGTATACACTATACAGTATATACACACGCTGGCTCCATCGCCCTCATGCTGGGTGCTCGGTCACACACACAGTATATACACAGTGTACACAAACACACTGTATGCGTCCGTGTGGCAGAACATTGCAGGTAGGCTTGCATGCGACAGAGCATTTCTGGACCGGGGCGTGCAGAGCGTTATGTGGGGAGTGTACCGCCCCGCGGGCTCGGCTGCGACCGCCGAGCCGCTCTGATCCGTGCTCGTACTGCGGGTGGTGGCTCGAGCCTCTCACGGACCCAGGGGTCACGTCGCTCTACAAGGGAGTTGGCGCTACACGTGAGGATTTGGGTGTTTGGTTTGGAATGATAGTTCGTGACGCCACCCACGGGTTGTGGTGACTATGAACACCACCGCTGCGGTAAGGGTATGGGACTCCCGGGAGCGATGTAATGGCGCAGCTAGGTGTTGACCCCTCCATGGGTAGGGGATGTTGGTCCCAGTGCCCGTTTGGCGAGGGCCGGGGTGCAGGGTGAAGTGTTGCGGTGCAGCGCGGTGCGGTACCTGATGGCACTGGTGTACTCACTCTGACACAAGACACTGGAGTCTATGGTAAACCAAACGGAGTGATGAATGGGACCCGCAGCTGGCTGCAGCTTCTTCCAGACTAGGTTGGTGATGTCCGCCTTTCTCCTGCACCTCTGTGTGTGAATGTTTTGACTCCTGTGCCTAGACATCGGTAGTCCGCTCCCCGACTGATATCTGCCGGAGGAGCCCGTTTGCCCGCAGACGCTGGCCCTTTGGGTCTCTATGCCTTGGCTGTGGCTTTACCCTGTATGGTTGTGCTGTTGTCTTCTAAAGGGACTTGTGTGGGGTAGGTCCTCGAGTCCAGCTCGCAATCAGTTGATTCGACTCGGCCCTGTCGGTTCAGGGCTTTGTACTGGGTCTGAGTACCCTGCCTGGTGCTCCGGTATCCAGTTGGCTCCCCGATTCGGTTCCAGCGGGCCACTACCCTGTCTCAGTCCCTTACGGTTCCACCAGTCATATTCCCGGTCTCCTGCAGGCAGTCACCGCCGTCTGTCTCCTTGCCAATGGTGACTGGGCTCCAAGTAGTCTTTGGAAAAGCAGAGTTTTTGCCCAAATTTCTGCCACAAAAAGGCAGCATTTTGAACTACATAGTGCGCACAAGAAACCCAAATTCCCACAGACTATGCTTGAAAAGCAGAACACATCCATTTTGGCATTAAACGCTCCAGTTGAAAAAGCAGCAAAAAAGCAGATAAAAAGCAAAGTGCGGACATAGACTTACTGCAGCTGTATTGTGAGATATTTTTACAGTAGAATTTCAGCAGCTGCTGTCCCTAGTGTTTAAGAGTGGAAAATATCAAACTTTTCATTTCTTTTTTTATATTTTGCTCAATTAAAAACAAATAATAATATTTAAACAAAACATTAAAACATTAATACTTTACATTTTTTTTCAGTTATTGAATTTATTTTGGGGGCACGACACCTTCTCTTTAAGCTGCGTTTTTGGTGTGTAATTTGTCTACAGTACGTGTTTAAATAAAGTTAGTTTCATTTACCACAAAAGCAGCAACAACATAGCAAAAAACCCATCTGCGTTTTTGCACTCTCATTGCTTTCAATGTTGAAAAAAGCTGCAAAAACGCTGAAAGAATTGAAATGCTGCAGATTTAAAAAAAAACACAGCAGATTGCTATTTCCCATCGGGACAGAAAAAGCAAGTGTGTGTGTGTGTGTATACACCGGGCTCTGCTGTATCACCTGTGTAATGTGTGTGTGTGTGTGTGTGCGCGTGTGTGATTTCTGAAACTTCATCACTTTTGCTGGTACTTTATAAAGCAGCTTTTAATTTCCATGAAACTCATGGAAAAAAAAGCAAAAAAACACTGCAAAAAAACACTGCAAAAAATACGTGTGAACATAAATCACAAAAATGCCAAACAATATGGGGTTGTTTCCTTGTTCCTCACATTAGTGGTGAAGCTTCAATCAACAATACATTACGCTATAATCTGAAGCAGGTATTCAGATTAAAGATGCTAAGAAAATTATTATTTAAAATATAAAATTTTATTGAAAATTAAAAAAATAAAAACAATAAACAAGTTCTACAGTATAACATCCAGGGACATGGAAGTGGGTCAGATTAGTATAATATTAATATCTAAACATGTAATTACCTTGCACAAAATATATTATATCATATTACAAAAAAGCAATGAATAGATAAATATACCAGTCATAAAAAATGCATAAATAGAACAAGTAATATAAAGTGCTTTGTGCTGTGCAAAGTTACTAGTTGGTAAAATCGCAATCTCAAGGAAATAAATATAACACCAATATTGCCTTATACCAAAAAACACTAATTCTTGTAATATGACTGCTGCATAATTCAATGACATAGGAATCATACTCTACCATTGCACTACAAGCATGATTAGTAAAGGTTAAAGTGCTAAATGCTGTGCAACAAGGCTGAGATTTATACAGTTAGGTCCAGAAATATTTGGACAGTGACACAAGTTTTGTTATTTTAGCTGTTTACAAAAACATGTTCAGAAATACAATTATATGTATAATATGGGCTGAAAGTGCACACTCCCAGCTGCAATATGAGAGTTTTCACATCCAAATCGGAGAAAGGGTTTAGGAATCATAGCTCTGTAATGCATAGCCTCCTCTTTTTCAAGGGACCAAAAGTAATTGGACAAGGGACTCTAAGGGCTGCAATTAACTCTGAAGGCGTCTCCCTCGTTAACCTGTAATCAATGAAGTAGTTAAAAGGTCTGGGGTTGATTACAGGTGTGTGGTTTTGCATTTGGAAGCTGTTGCTGTGACCAGACAACATGCGGTCTAAGGAACTCTCAATTGAGGTGAAGCAGAACATCCTGAGGCTGAAAAAAAAGAAAAAATCCATCAGAGAGATAGCAGACATGCTTGGAGTAGCAAAATCAACAGTCGGGTACATTCTGAGAAAAAAGGAATTGACTGGTGAGCTTGGGAACTCAAAAAGGCCTGGGCGTCCACGGATGACAACAGTGGTGGATGATCGCCGCATACTTTCTTTGGTGAAGAAGAACCCGTTCACAACATCAACTGAAGTCCAGAACACTCTCAGTGAAGTAGGTGTATCTGTCTCTAAGTCAACAGTAAAGAGAAGACTCCATGAAAGTAAATACAAAGGGTTCACATCTAGATGCAAACCATTCATCAATTCCAAAAATAGACAGGCCAGAGTTACATTTGCTGAAAAACACCTCATGAAGCCAGCTCAGTTCTGGAAAAGTATTCTATGGACAGATGAGACAAAGATCAACCTGCACCAGAATGATGGGAAGAAAAAAGTTTGGAGAAGAAAGGGAACGGCACATGATCCAAGGCACACCACATCCTCTGTAAAACATGGTGGAGGCATGGGCATGCATGGCTTTCAATGCAGACAAGAGTAGCCGGATGAATTCTGAAGTGTACCGGGATATACTTTCAGCCCAGATTCAGCCAAATGCCGCAAAGTTGATCGGACGGCGCTTCATAGTACAGATGGACAATGACCCAAAGCATACAGACAAAGCTACCCAGGAGTTCATGAGTGCAAAAAAGTGGAACATTCTGCAATGGCCAAGTCAATCACCAGATCTTAACCCAATTGAGCATGCATTTCACTTGCTCAAATCCAGACTTAAGACGGAAAGACCCACAAACAAGCAAGACCTGAAGGCTGCGGCTGTAAAGGCCTGGCAAAGCATTAAGAAGGAGGAAACCCAGCGTTTGGTGATGTCCATGGGTTCCAGACTTAAGGCAGTGATTGCCTCCAAAGGATTCGCAACAAAATATTGAAAATAAAAATATTTTGTTTGGGTTTGGTTTATTTGTCCAATTACTTTTGACCTCCTAAAATGTGGAGTGTTTGTAAAGAAATGTGTACAATTCCTACAATTTCTATCAGATATTTTTGTTTCATAGTTTTTAGTTTTTAAGGTTGAAGGGAGACTCTAAGTCTATCTAGTTCAACCCGTAGCCTAACATGTTGATCCAGAGGAAGGCAAAAAAACCCCAATGTGTCAAATAAGCTCCAATGGGGAAAAAAATTCCTTCCTGACTCCACATACGGCAATCAGACCAGTTCCCTGGATCAACACCCCGTCACAAAATCTAATATACATAACTGGTAATATTATATTTTTCAAGAAATGTGTTCAGGCTCTGCTTAAATTTTACTAGTGAATCCCTCATTACAACATCATACGGCAGAAAGCTCCATAGTCTCACTGCTTGTACAGTAAAGAATCCTCATCTGTGATTATGATTAAACATTCTTTCCTCAAGACATAGCGGATGCCCCCGTGTTCCAGTCACAGGCCTAGGTGTAAAGAGATCTTTGGAAAGGTCTCTGTACTGTCCCCTCATATATTTATACATTGTGATTAGATCCCCCTAAGCCTTTGTTTTTCCTAACTAACTAACCCCAAGTTTAATAACCTGTCTTGGTATTGCAGCCCCCCCCATTCCTCTAATAATCTAGGTCGCTCTTCTATCTACCTGTAAGATTATGCTATTTATAACCTTCTATACTTTTGCTAACAAGAAATGCATCCATTCCTCTCTTAAATTCATTCAGTGAGTTGGCCATCACCACTTCCTCAGGAAGAGAGTTCCAGAGCCTCACTGCTCTTACCGTGAAGAACCCTCTTCTATGCTGATGTAGGAATTTTCTTTCCTCCAATCGAAAAGAATGCCCCCTTGTTCTTGTCATAGTCCTTGGTACAAACAGATCATGGGAGAGATCTCTATATGGCCCTCTGATATATTTGTACATATTTATTAGGTCTCCTCTAAGTCTTCTCTTTTCTAGAGTAAATAGACCTAATTTTGATAACCTTTCCGTGTATTGTAATGCACCCACTCCATTTATTATTTTAGTAGCCCGCCTCTGAACCCTTTCAAGTTCAGTAATGTCTTTCTTCAGCACCGGCGCCCAAAATTGCACACAATACTCCAAGTGTGGTCTGACGAGTGATTTGTACAGAGGGAGAATGATGTTTTCATCTCGTGCCCCCAGACCTCTTCTAATGCATCCCATCACCCTATTTGCTTTGGTGGCTGCTGCCTGACACTGGGCACTCCAATTTAGATTCTTATTCACTAAGATGCCTAAGTCTTTTTCCATGTCTGATTTCCCCAGCAGTTTCCCATTTAGTAAGTAATCGTAGCATCTGTTTCTCCTTCCCATGTGCATAACCTTACACTTATCTGTGTTAAACCTCATTTGCCATTTTTCAGCCCAATTCTCCAATTTACTCAAATCCATCTGTAGTTGCAAACTGTCCTCCTTTGTGTTAACTACCTTCCATAGTTTTGTATCATCTGCAAATACTGATATTTTACTCAGATCATTAATAAATATATAAAATAGTAGGGGGCCCAATACAGACCCCTGTGGCACCCCACTAGTAACCCTGGCCCAATCTGAGTATGCACCATTAATAACCACTTTTTGTTTTCTACCACTAAGCCAGCTACCTACCCATCTACACACATTTTCCCCGAGCCCAAGCTTTCTCATTTTACTTAGCAGTCTTTTATGTGGGACAGTGTCAAATGCTTTACCGAAGTCGAGATAAATGACATCCAATGATTCTCCTCGGTCCATGTGAGAGCTTACATCCTCATAGAAGCTGATCAGGTTAGTTTGACAGGAGCGATCCTTCATAAATCCATGTTGATATGGAGTTAAACAGTTATTAACATTGAGACATTCCATAATAGTATCCCTTAAAAACCCTTCAAACATTTTACCCACAACAGATGTTAAGCTTACCGGCCTATAGTTTCCAGGTTCCCTTTTGCACCCTTTTTTGAATATTGGTACCACATTTGCTAGCCGCCAATCCAGTGGAACAGACCCAGTTTCTATAGAGTCTTTAAATAAAAGGAATAGAGGCCTGTCTATCACATTACTTAACTCCCTTAATACCCGAGGGTGAATGCCATCAGGGCCTGGTGATTTGTCAATTTTAATGTTACTAAGTCGGTTCTGCACTTCTTCCTGGGTTAGGCAGGTCATACTTAATGGGGCATTTACATGATCACTCTGCATTTCCCCTGGCATATGCTTTTCCTGTGTGAACACAGTTGAGAAAAAAGTATTTAAAACATTTGCTTTTCCCACATCGCTTTCTATGATTTTACCCTCATTATTCTTTAAAGGGCCAACACCATCAATTTTAATCTTTTTTCTGTTTATATAATTAAAGAATAGTTTGGGATTTGCTTTGCTTTCCTTAGCAATGAGTCTCTCAGTTTCTACTTTTGCTAAATATAATTGTTTTTTACACATTTTATTTTTTTCTCTATATATTTTTAATGCTTCCTCGCTGCCTTCTTGTTTTAGCTTTTTAAATGCCTTTTTCTTATTATTCATTGCCCCTTTTACATCCTTATTTAGCCACATTGGTTTTCTCCTGTTCCTAGCCCTTTTATTTCTGTATGGTATGGCTAGCTCGCAGTGGGTGTTTAATACCGATTTAAAAATTTCCCACTTATTTTCTGTGCTTCCATTTTTGAGGACATTGTCCCAATCAATTTGGCGAAGGTCTTCTCTAAGCTGATCAAACTTTGCTTTCCTGAAATTCAGCGTTTTTGTAACCCCCCTCCAAGGCACCTTACTAAAGGACAAGTGGAATTGTATTATATTGTGGTCACTATTCCCTAGGTGCCCATCCACTCGTACGTCTGTAATTCTATCTGGCCTGTTGCTTAAAATTAAGTCCAGAAGGGCTGTCCCTCTAGTTGGGCCCGGCACAAGTTGGGACAGATAATTATCCTTAGTTACTGACAGAAACCGGTTTCCTTTCTGAGATACGCAGGTCTCAGTTTCCCAGTCTATATCGGGGTAATTGAAGTCCCCCATAATAATCACCTCATTGTGATTTGCTGCTTTGTCTATTTGTTTCAATAATACATTTTCAGTGGTTTCTGTTATATTTAATGGCTTATAACAAACCCCTATGAGGATTTTATTAGTTTTCCCTCCTTGTATCTCCACCCATAGAGACTCCACCTCTTCATTTCCCTCTTGAATATCTTCTCTTAGTCTGGGCTTTAAACTGGACTTTATTTATAGACAGACTCCACCCCCTTTCCTTTTTCTACGATCCCTCCTAAACAATTCATATCCTTGCAGGTTAGCCGCCCAGTCATAACTATCATCTAACCATGTCTCAGTTATTCCTACTATGTCGTATTTCTCCTCATACATTACCAGCTCCAGTTCCTCCATCTTATTGGTCAGGCTTCTTGCATTGGTCAGCATGCAGGAAAGAAGTTTTGCTCCCCTTTTCTTAGCTTCCTTCTGATTACCCTGTCTTGGGTCCTCTTTACGGCATCTAGTATCCTTGATTAGTTTGTCCTTCTGTTGCATGTTCTTGTCTGCTGTTTTTTCTCCCATCCCCTCTTCTTCTAGTTTAAAGCCCTCCTGATGAGTGTGGCAAGCCTTCTGGCGAACGTGTGTTTCCCAGGTTTTGTGAGGTGTATCCCGTCTCTTGCAAGAAGTCCATCGTAGAGGTAATTCACTCCATGGTCCAAGAATCCAAATCCTTGCTGCCTGCACCACCGTCGTAGCCAGTTGTTCAAATCTAGTATCCTATTCCATCTTCTGACACCATGGTCATCGACTGGGAGGATTGATGAGAAAACAACTTGTACGTTCCGTTCCTTAATTTTCTTCCCCAGAATTTCAAAATTTTCACAAATAGTTGGTAGATCATTTCTTGCCGTTTCGTTTGTTCCTACATGTATCAATAGGAACGGGTATTCGTCCTTGGATCCGAGGATAGTTGGTATCCTGTTGGCCACATCCTTGATTTTTGCTCCCGGTAGGCAGCATACTTCTCGTGCGGTTATGTCCGGCCTGCAGATAGTTGCCTCCGTGCCTCTTAGTAGTGAGTCGCCCATAACTACCACTCTTCTTTTCTTTCTGGATGCACTGCATTTTGCTCCTGAGTGTTTTTGAGTGTCTTTTGTTTCTGCTTTTGTTGACAAAGTAACTTCTTTTGATGATACTGTGTCTTCTCCTGTAGAGACGGTATCATCCTGAGCTGTGCCATTTTCGTTCTCCAGCATGAGGGCTTCATATTGGTTGCTAAGCTGTGTGGGTGGTGCCGACCACTTGATCCGCTGGCTTCTTTTGGTCACATGTGTCCACTTTTCAGCCTCTGTATGTGTTCTGAAGCTTTTCTCACTTTCCATATCCTGAATTGTTGCTTCTGCCTCGTCCAAGAAGTCCTCATGTTCTTTAATTAGCTTCAAAGTTGCTATTCTTTCTTCCAGTCCCTGCACCTTTTCCTCTAAGAGGGCAACAAGTTTGCACTTTTGACAGGTGAAGTTGGATTTTTTGTGCGGCAGATCCGTAAACATATAGCATGTGTTGCAGGTGACCATGTGGATTTTCTTCTCTTCCATAATGCTGATGTAGCGTATGACAGGCGAAAGTCGGTTTTGCGATGTCCTCAAACAGCGAGACCCGGCAAGTCCCAGCAATCGATCAGCTTACGGCGACTCTTCTCTTCTTAAACAACTACAGTTATCACCACTATGAGATTGTGTTAAAACTATGCCACACTTATCTTCAATCGCCTCCCTTTACTTCAGTACCTCGCACTCTCAGCACCTCGCTTGCTCTGGCTGGTTTATATAGTTCTACAAGGACTACTAGAAGCTGCTAGAAGCTTCTAGAAACAGGTGTGGCTAATACTACTGACTAAATCACTAGACACACTTTTTTTTTTTTTTTTTTTTTTTTTTTTGCTTTTTCACAGTACCCCAGACAAACACAAACAACAAATCCCTAATGAAATTAAACAGCTACAGTTATCACCACTATGAGATTGTGTTAAAACTATGCCACACTTATCTTCAGTCGCCTCCCTTTACTTCAGTACCTCGCACTCTCAGCACCTCGCTTGCTCTGGCTGGTTTATATAGTTCTACAAGGACTACTAGAAGCTGCTAGAAGCTTCTAAAAACAGGTGTGGCTAATACTACTGACTAAATCACTAGACACACTTTTTTTTTTTTTTTTTTTTTGCTTTTTCACAGTACCCCAGACAAACACAGACAACAAATCCCTAATGAAATTAAACAGTTACAGTTATCACCACTATGAGATTGTGTTAAAACTATGCCACACTTATCTTCAGTCGCCTCCCTTTACTTCAGTACCTCGCACTCTCAGTACCTCGCTTGCTCTGGCTGGTTTATATAGTTCTACAAGGACTACTAGAAGCTGCTAGAAGCTTCTAGAAACAGGTGTGGCTAATACTACTGACTAAATCACTAGACACACTTTTTTTTTTTTTTTTTTTTTTTGCTTTTTCACAGTACCCCAGACAAACACAGACAACAAATCCCTAATGAAATTAAACAGTTACAGTTATCACCACTATGAGATTGTGTTAAAACTATGCCACACTTATCTTCAGTCGCCTCCCTTTACTTCAGTACCTCGCACTCTCAGCACCTCGCTTGCTCTGGCTGGTTTATATAGTTCTACAAGGACTACTAGAAGCTGCTAGAAGCTTCTAGAAACAGTTGTGGCTAATACTACTGACTAAATCACTAGACACACTTTTTTTTTTTGCTTTTTCACAGTACCCCCGGCAAAAACAGACAACAAATCCCCAATGAAATTAAACAGTTACAGTTATCACCACTATGAGATTGTGTTAAAACTATGCCACACTTATCTTCAGTCGCCTCCCTTTACTTCAATACCTCACACTCTCCAGGTTGTTCAAACCTTCAAATTAAACGTTACAATTTGCACTTGAATTCTGTTGTAGAGGTTTCATTTCAAATCCAATGTGGTGGCATGCAGAGCGAGCCCAACTTGCGAAAATTGTGTCACTGTCCAAATATTTCTGGACCTAACTGTAGTTCCTCCAAATAGTATACTGCGCATGTCAACTGCTGCTAATGCTCAAGACTAAATAATCCGATCATTCAGAGCCATCTGAGTATAGAAATCACAGTATAATTGATACTTACTACTGACCGTGCCGTCCAAGTCCCTCTACCCCAACGTATGTTTTACCACTTCTTCTTCGGGGGGTCCCCAGCTCTACTAGCACGTCTGTGCAGTAATCCTTCAATAGACAAAATTGATACACCTCCACAGAACAGCTCAAATATTATGATACATCATGTTAGAAAAAGCACTTAACTGTTTTCTGCCCTGTACTCCAGCCACTTCCTTATTAAAAATCTTACATTAACATTCACATGACACATTATATTCAAAAGATGGAAGACAATATTCACATTACACTACATGACAATACATTGACACGATTGGTATCTTCAGGTATAGGAACATGATCACTAAAGTCCACCACTCTTACAAGAGCTCACATAATAGTTGATCCCCTCCATCAGCAACATACTGAAAGGGATTGTCCAGTCTAAATCCACAAGTCTGCAGTCACTCCATGTGTCGCTCTATGTGACTGCAGTCTTGTGAATCCTCACATCCCACACACTGTGCGCTGTGAGGTTTCTTTATTGTCAGAGTTGGAAACAGCGGTCATGTAGCCACAAGTATGAAACATGCATATTACTGGCCAAATTCCGACTAGAGGTGCGGTAAATACACTTGCATCTAGTTGGATTCTGGTCGGGAGTGTACATATCCCACACTCATAACTACATGACTGCCATTCCTGGCCCTCACACATGCAAATCCTCTTAACACGCAGTGCATGCAATTTGAGGATTTACATAGTGACTACAGAATTGTGGCTCTAGACTGGACAACCCCTTTAACTATATGCCATATACCATCCCCTGTTTTGACTCTCCCCCAATGTATCTGTCATCATGAAAAAGACCAATCACTTGCTCACAATACATAAATGGCTTGCATAAGTAACATGCAAGATGGAACATTGTCTCTGGAAGGTTGAACAACCTTCATGTGATCCTCAGCAAGAAAGGCAAATCCATAAATGACCCATGACATACTATGTCTGTCATGGAGTCATCTACCTGCTTTCATACAGGCTCACGCACTGAGCCTTCATCATTTCCTGCACATGTTGGGTGTTCAGATCAGGCAACACGTGGCGTTATCAGCTGTGGATGGAGTGGAGATCCACCCGCAGCTGTTAACCACTTAAACTGGGAATTAACAAGTACCGTTGGGTGGTGTGTGTCATTTCCCACTTCCATCGGCACTCCTGTAACATGACCGCGGGGCACCGATGGTATGTAATTATAGCCAGGGGTCAGATGATGACTGGAGATAAGCGAACCTGAGGTTCAGTCTTTGGTGTTCATGCCAAATACAGAGTTTACAAAAAAAACCCGAGTTTTGGTTTGGAGTTTGTGTACTTTATGTATGTTAACTACTTATGCAAACATCATTGTGCTGGGTACGCTCGGTGCACAGCCCAGTTTGAGCCGATTGCAGTATATGAACAGTTCATCCTGGGGGTAACAACAGCATGACCGGATGTAGTGTACAAAAACCATGCCCACTCTTCCCCAGAAGTGATCTGTATATGGCTGTCTGTATGTGGGCGGAAGACCTGAACTGCCCAATTAGTAACTTCCATTGGGATTAAGGTTAAGTCCAAGTCTCAATCGTAACTTTATCTTAAGTCTGGACGAATCCGATTAAACAAACTTCCACGGGTTCGCTCATCTATAATGATGACTACTGTGTCTATCATTATGATCCTCCTGTGAATGCCAAAGCCTGCGTTCATAGGAGATTGTGTTTTTTTGTTATACAGAGCAGTGCTGATGCACAGCTCTGTATAGCACAAGCAATCAGACAATCGCAGCTTCAAGTCCCATTAGAGGACTAGTAAAATATATATATATATATATATATATTTATTTTTTTTTTTATTTTTTTTAAAAATATGAAAAAAATAAAAAAACAAAAAATAAATAAAAGTTCAGGTCACACCCCCTAATTGCCTCATTAACATTAAAGCAATATAAAAAAAAAAAAAGGAAAAAAATACGCATTTGATATTCCTGCATTCAGAAATGTCCTTTCTATCAAAATCTAAAATAAATTGATTCTGATCAGTAAACACCGTAACCAGACAGACGTTTTTCTTTTCGGCCGCTGCAACACCATAAGAAAATGTGCTAACGGGCTATTAAAACTTTGTATATGCTCCAAAATATTATCAATCAAAACATCAGCTTGGAGCATAATAACAAACCCCTTCACAGCCACAGATCTCAAAACGTTATGGCTCTTGGAAAATCATGACAAGCAAGATTTCCTTTCAAAATTTCTGGTTTTTTTTGCTTTTTTTCACGATTTAAATAAAAATAAAAACTATGCATGTTTGGTATCTACATAATTGTATTTGCTTGAAGAATCATACTGCCAGGTCAGTTTTATGGTAAAATGAACCCTGTAGAAAAAAAAAATCATTGCATTTCACTTTGTTTTTATTTCTCCATACTATACATTACGTCATATGATAAAATGAATGGTGTCATTCAAAAGTACAACTCATCCCACAAGAAATAAATTCTCACATGGCTACATTGACAGAAAAATGTAAAACGTTATGGCTCTTGGAATAAAGGGAGGAAAAAAACTAAAGTGCAAAAATGAAAAATCACCCAGTCCTTAGTCAATTTTACAAAACTACATAACATTTGAACACAACGTGATAAAAATAACTCTGATTACCCGTTGAACTTTAATATTGACATTGGTCTTTATTGTATCAATGGCTTGTACAAAAAAAAATAAATGTATAATTTGCAATTTTAAATCTACTTAAAATATTGAATAATTAAAGGGGTTTTTCATTATCAGGGCAATAACTTTTTAAATTAGGTAGTCCCCCTTTTAAAATAAAAAAACACATATTCCCCTCCCTCACTGCCTTGTTTCTCGCTGATATGCTCACCATGCAAGTGGGTTCACTGGACCGTAGGTAGAGTTCACTTGCCTGGGGGGGCCAACTGAACCGGCCCCCGAGTCTACTCCAGGCGCTGGTAAGCAGCTGGCAGAGGGCAGCCCCAAGGGATCAGCAGTACCCAGGCAGCTGGTGCCATGGTCACAGCACAGTCTCTGGGTAGAAGGCGGCAGCAGCAGGCAGAGTAGTGGATCCATCCAGGATGGATGGTTGGAATGGCAGCAGCAACCAGCGTGAATACTTGTGGTGGCAGTTATCGTGATAGCCGGCCAATGTGTATGGAATCGGCCTCAGCAGTACAGCAGAGTAGCACAGCACTGAAATTCAAAGAGATGTCATCAGCAGTCTACAGCACAAAGCAGCAGTAAGAGACCCGACAACTAGCAATGTAAGAAACTCATTCCCAGATACCTCTCATAGGTCTTAAGTACCTTCAAAATCCCAGCTGACCTGGGGAGGCACTTCCAGGTTAGGATGACACTGAACTTTTAAGAAAAGGGGCGTTGTCGCTGCACACTCTACGGGCAGAAGTTGGAAGCCTGCACATGCACAGACACTGGGAGACAGCAGCATGGGACAGAGACGAGACTGCCGCCACAGGACGCCCGAACAGGTGAGAAAGCCAACGTCCTCACCGAGAAGTGGGGTAAGACAGTGCATGCAAAGATGTCAATGTGGGCATTACACCCGCAATGTGGACACTCTGTCAAGTTTATTACGCCATTGGTATGTCACATAAACCCTGCAGCCAATCCGCAGCAGCTGTTGGGCTTCTTAATTTTTACTTCCCTTAGGCCTGCGACACACATCCGTGCCGCCGGCACGTGTTTGTCATTTTTTACACGTACCGGCGGCACGGATACACGTTAAGCAATGCAACCCTATTGTAGCAGGCACACACACGTAAAACCACATGGAACGTGTGTCCGTGTGCGTTTGTACGTGTGTGCGTTTTTCAAAGCGCTTATATGTCAGTTTTTTCTCCCACAGCACGGGTGTCACACGGCCCGCACCCGTACCACACAGGTGTAGTGTGGATGTGGTCCCGTGTGACACGCGCCGGAGAAAACACACGTGTCAGTTAAAAAAAAACAAAACATTTACTCACCTTCTCCAGCCCTCCTGTCTCTGCTGCTGCTGCCTCTTGCTGCCGACCGCCGCTCATTATGCTCATTTAATTTTCACTTCACTACGGCCGGCAGCAGCAGCAATGGGGAGACGGGAGGGCTGAAGACCGAGGATCAGCACCACGGACAGCAGCACGGACAGCAGGAAGGACCAGGTGAGTATGTAAATTATCGGTTCTACGTGTGCTATCGCGGATAGCACACGTAGAACACACGTGGCCCGCACGTACCAGAAACACGTACTTACCTGCACGCAACACGCAGGGGAAATACGTGTCTCTCGGCACGTGCGTGATTTTCACGTGAGTGTGGCAGAGGCCTTAGATGAACATTGAGTAATCAGAGGAAGTGAGAGTGCAGCAGCTCAGTAGCGGTTAATAATGGCTGTGGGGGCTCAAATGGTATGACAGCACAGGATGGGAGCATATATATTTACTATTTTATTGATGGGACGACTTTACTTAGTCAAGGGTTGTCAACCCCTTACTTATCTTCTATTGTACCTATTGCAAATTGTATGTTTTTTAATTTTTATTAAATGGGATGTCCCATAAATGTAACTCAACCCTAAAATTAACAGCATTTCTCTCTGCTGAACCTTGCTCCTCTATTCATTGAAGTATCTAATACTACATTATCCTGTAGTGCTACTGCTGCAGCTAGGGGGAAATATTTAGCGATATTTTTGGCAACCTGGAAGGTAACACCTGAATGCTGTCATTTTTGACCCTGATGCACTGAGGTCAGCTAACAACTAAGATGGCATCAATTGATAAAAAAAGTCATTGAGATGATTCTCAATTATGTTCATTAGCCATTATAATTCTAGACTGCCTTGTTTTAACATAGTGTGAAGGAAAGTTGAATTTACTATTGATTTTTTTTTCCTCTCTTATATTTGTTGTTTTAGCTGTTTACATTTTAGCTTTTTGAGCTCAATTAGAATAATCAATAAATACACTCCCTTTTAATATATCCAAAGATAATAACAGCGGATGAATGGGAGTTAATCCATTACCTTTGATGGGATGAACATTGCCTTGTAAATCTCTGTGGCAGTTTTGCCAAATTCGTAATGCCACATTGTGCCCCTGGTACTGATAATAAACCACAAGTAATCCACCTCAGGTATTTCAAGCATTAAAGTGTAATTATTCTTCACCCCTAAATGCAATCTTTGGTCTCAGTTCCTGTTGTGGAGAATGTAGTAATGAGGAGATAACATGGAGAGACATAATGGCAAATAAAAAGTAGTTCATGTATTGTCATTTATTTTTTGTTATGATAAAATAACCACATTATATTTTGTATAAGGAAAAACAATATACACTAAGCATCTAAATTAAATCAACACTAGACAGGTAAAAGAATATAATACACAGTCAGAGCTTATGTCATGCATCAGAATTCCAATCTTTAGTCTGTGGTCAGCTTCTGTGTGCCGATCCACAGCAGATGCAAGTATTGTTTGGGTGTTTAGTTTATGTTACCCTTATAGAACTAAAGCAAGGATAACAGTTGTATTCTTTTACTCATTTGTCTGCCCAATCACCTTTAGGGTGTGGCTTTAAATACTTTCCCCCTGCTGGTTATATTCTCATTTTGAAGTCCAGCCATATAGCTGATAGTTTTGCCAGTCAGTGGAACACAAGCTAGGATATGTCTCTCTGCTGTTTGTTCTTTACTCTGCACCTATGTTCTGTTTGTTGTTAGTATGTAGGTACCATATTCTTTAGCGATTTCCACCCTCTCTTGCATTTTATGTTTTGTTCTTCGTCTTACTCAATCTGGCATCACTTTTTACTTCAGCACACTTTCCCTTCTGTAGCTAATTTTCACTCTGCTCTGCCCTCCAATTCTTTATAAGGAACATGAACCACTCAACGGAGAATCAGGCAGAATATGTCAGAGTTGATATTGTTTAGTCTGTAGTCAGGGCTATTTCATCTCATGTAAGAACCACTAGAGATTGCGGAGTTGTGATCTTCATTCTGTAGAGGAACTGGTAGGGTCATTTGCAGTTTTTAGTGAGTTACCAATTTCCCTTGTGAGTTGCTACATTAAACTCACAGCTTATCTTGAATTACCTGTCATAAAAAAACACAATCTCACTAATTCCTGGACACTCATATTAATGAATCTTTGGACATTTAAATTCCACAGATTAGCTTGAATTCGGCCACCCACATTCATTTGCATCAAATGTAATTGGAGGCATTTTTATATCATGAGGTCTCTTCAGACATCAAGGCATAATAAATGTAGAGTTTAAAATAAAAAATAATTACACTTGCTTACTTGTCTTCCTGCGCAGCTCCATGATCTCATTCACTTAGCTAGTTCCCTATGGTCAGATTTTCACAGAGCTCTTTGGGACCTCCGCTGCTCACTGAGACTTACGTGATATCATAATGTGTGTATTATTAACTTGGCCACACAGGACATTGTGACATGTTTCTGTCATGATTCATTCACGGCTCTGCTGTTTCTGAGCCAGTGCATGTATCTTGCCTTTGGGAGGGGTCTGTTTGTTCTGGCCTCGTTGCGGGGGGCACACTGCCATATGTTGGTGCTGCTGCCTCCGGAACGCCACCAGTGATATTTCTGGCTCTGCTGTGTGCTCCATTCCTGTGAGACGCTCTCTGGTTCTTGTCCTGCTACCTGCTACTGTTGTCCTGACCGCTGCTCCCATTGCCCGACCTGACTTCCATCCCTCTTGCCTGACTTGACCTCCATGCCCTGGACCTGACCTGACCTCCATTTCCCCAGCCTGTTCTTATCTCCATTCCTCCTGCCCTTTCATACCTCTGTCCCTCCTACCTTTCCTTTTGTCTATACCTCCCTGTCCTTCGGACTCTTGTCCAGTCTGGTGTTCCCCACGTCCTCCCCTGTGCTTACTTTCTCTCCCAGCATCCGACCTCGGCTCTGTTCTTTGACTTTGGCTTGGTTTCTCCTTGGTACCGACGTGACATCCCGGCTTAGATTCTAATTGATTGACTATCTCTGCCCTTGTTAGCAACCTCTAGTGGGTTTCTATCTAACTACAACAGGAGTTCTTTTCCTACATGAGCCCCTAGTGGTAGCTTGACAGTATCACCTCACAATGTTAAGACATTGATGGCAAGTGAGTCAATTTAATGAACCCTTTCCTGATGCCATTTTGTTGTATTAAAGTTAATTGAATAGCAAAAATGTATAATCTTACGTGACATTTCACCTGACCAATTTTGGTACACCCAAAATAAATGTTAAAATTAAAAGTTCAGATTATTTAAACCATTGCATACTACACAAAGTTTTTACAAACGATTTTAGTTTTAGGCATGGGTGATGATGCAAATGAATAAGAAAATATGGAGGGCATAAGACTTATTTTCCAAGTGCCAACAACAGTGACTTATCTTAAGAACAGTTCATGTCTAAGCAGCCAAAGTTACAAGAGATATATATGTAGTAGCAGACTTTAATTTGGCATTCAAAGCATTATTTAACACGACACAGCAAACCTCATCTTGACATGTTCAATGACTTATGAATTGTTAAATGCTGGGGTTCACAAACTTTTGACATCTTCAACCAACCTTGTCTATACAGATACATAAAAAAACCCACTGTGGAATACTGTTGTATTTAAATACATAAGCTTCCATGCTTTTCAGTACAGCTGAGGATAAATATACCAAGCTGACCACAAGTATGCCAAAGGGACATCGTTCCAGTTTACTTGCTATGTTCTATTGTACTCACTATCTCTGTTCTGTTATATCTAAATGCCTGAATTCTGACACAGCTAAAAACTGTAATAATAAGATCATAAACAACACTAAGACTCTTCTTTCGGCCATATAAATAAAACCTTTCCCGTTGCCTCACATTAAATTCATCTGTAATGATGTGTGATTAAAGTCGCCATAATCATCAAAGGTTCATCTTGATCATAATCTAACAGAAGAACTTTAAATGACTAGTTACACACTGGTTACCATCCACAGACCTATTTTCCTTGATCTATTGATTAAAAGCCAAGGTAAGATACTCACCCATCACAACTATATGAGCCTATCAGGCAGGTTTAATTTGTTGAAGCGTCACAGTATTTTTAAGCTTTGGCTCTGATCAATAATCCTCCTTTACTCAGTTGATTCTGACTAAATACTTTGTTATTGGCAACTGATCGAGGTGAGACTTAGAAAGCTTGTTAATGTGGCATGCCATTTCATCTTTCATTATTCGATTCATGGTACTGATTTTATTATTATATAGCATCAAT
This sequence comes from Anomaloglossus baeobatrachus, assembly GCF_048569485.1. Lineage (NCBI taxonomy): Eukaryota > Metazoa > Chordata > Amphibia > Anura > Aromobatidae > Anomaloglossus > Anomaloglossus baeobatrachus. The sequence goes on along the minus strand of NC_134353.1, from coordinate 837,830,054 downwards.
ATGTTTTTCACACTGAAATTTCTGTCCAGATATATGAGCTTTTTATAATGAAGAATGTATGTCCATTATCCGTGCATTTCATAGGTGAAGAGAGGAATTGGATAATAGAGCTGTACATCTGTAGTGTCTATAAGTGTCTATACTGGGATTCGAATACCACCAAGGACAACTTCTGCAAATAGTATGTATGTTCTCCCCATGTTTGTGTGGGTTTCCTCCAGGTATTCAGATATCCTCCCATAGTAATTTAGATTGTGATCACCGATGGGGAAAGTGATAATAATGACTAAAGAAATGTGGAATTAATGTTGTTTTATAGGCAAGTAAAATAAATTCATTTTATAGTCAAGAATGACTAATATCAGGTGAATTTACATTCATTGAATTTTTGTATGAATATCTGTGGAATCTATGAAAAACATTAGACACTCTGATGGGTCGAAGTGGTCTTGCTTACTGAATCGGTCGACTACCCCACAAATCACAGTTTGTCCACCACACAAAGGCAAATCAGTAATGAAATCTATGGACAAATGAGTCCATGGCTTTTCTGGAATTGGTAAAGGAGCCGATTTGCTGGCTGGCTACAACAGACTTTAGCACATGTGTCAGCGGATATGAAATCTTTAATATCATTTTGCTTGAAAAAACACCAATAGGGTCTTAGCAATAGCTTTCTGGGTAGCTATGACCCCAGAGTAACCACTCAAAATGGAATAATGAAATTCTTGCAATAGACATAATCTAAGGTACAGAGGAACAAACAATTTGGACACAGTGGAAGGAGCTAATGACTGGGCTTCATGGATCTCTGCTTCCAACTCTGAGTATACTATAGAAATCACAATACTATGAGGAAGAATGGAGGATGGAAGTTCCAGAGAAGAAACAGAATCAAGGCTACGTGGCAGTGTAAGATATCACATTCTTAAGGCTGCTTTACACGCAGCGACGTCGCTAGTGAAAGCACCCGCCCCCTTGTTCGTGCATCATGGGCAGATTGCTGCCCGTGGCAAACAATATCGCCGGTACGCGTCACACCAACTTACCTTCCTAACCCACTATGGTCGCCGAACAAACTCTTTTTTTAAGGGGGCGGTTCATTCGGCGTTACAGCGACGTCACACAGTGGGCCACCATTAGAAGTGGAGCAGCGGAAAGCAGCTGCATGAAGGTCACTCCCACCTCATTGCCGGAGGACGCAGGAGCACTGTTGTTCGTCATTCCCGTGGTGTCACACGTAGCGATGTGTGCAGCCTCAGGAACGACGAACAACCTGCGTCCTCAACGAGCAACAATATTTGGAAAATGAACGACGTGTCAACAATCAATGATTTGGTGAGTGTTTCGGATCGTTAGCGGTCGCTTGTAGTTGTCACACACAACAAAGTCGCTAACGAAGCCGGATGTGTGTAACAAATTTCGTGACTCCGACGACATATCATTAGCAATGTCGTTGCGTGTAATGGGTCCTTTAGACCCTGATAGAAAAATCTAACAGAGAAAAATAATTACCATCTAGCCTTTCTTGCGGTCAACCATTTGACTGATTCAATACAGTATAAGCTGCAGATTAATGATCTATTACAACTGTGACTTGATGAATAGCTCCCTCCAAAAAATTTCTCCATTCCTCAAAAACTAAATTTGACAGTGAGCAGCTAACATATCCCAACATCATTTTTTGTCTCAGCAGAAGAGAATTTCCTAGAGAAAAAGGCACATAAGTGAAAGTTGGTCAATGATTGGGACCTTAAGACAATACAGCCCCTACCCCGATTTCAGAAGCTTTGCCAATAATGACTTCTGGAGATCTGGTTGGATAAGAACTGGAATGGACATAAAACTCTTTTTCAAGTTATTAAAGGCCCCAAACACATACGGTGACCAAACCCTAAGATCCGCCCCCCTTACATGTGAGATAAGTAGAAGTTTGACAATCTGAGAGAAAACCCTAATACATTTTTTGTAGTAATTGGTGACTCCTAGAAATGTTGAAGTGCTCTAAAGTACCAAAGGTTGAACACAATTAATTATGGCCTGCATCTTCCCAGGATCCATCTAATACCTGTCAGCTACAACAATGCACCCAGGAATGATTTGTCTTGCACAGAAAAAGTAAATTTCGCCAACTTAGCGAACAAAGAATTTTCAGTAAGGTTTTGCAAAACAAAATAGACATGTTCATAGGATGAATCCAGATCGGGCAAAAAAAACTTTGAATATCGTCTAGATAGGCTACAATACACCTTCCAATGCAATCAGACAAAATATTACTGAAAGTTTTGAAAAACTGCTGGCACATTGGATAATCCAAAAGGCATTGCAAGATTTTCAAATAGTCTCTGAGATGTTAAAAATGCCGTATTCCACTCATCACCCTTCAGAAGCATATCAAATTATAAGCTCTCTAGATCAAGTTTGAAAACCACTTAGCCCTCGTCAGCTGATTATATAGGTTGGGGACAGGTAGAAAGGGGTAAGTTTTCTTAACCGTAAGTTTATTAAATTCACAGAAATCGAGGCAAAGACAGAGACACCCCCTCATCTTTGTTTTTAATAAAAAAAAAAAATCTAGCAGTTTCAGGCAAGGAGAGAGGATGAATATGTAATGTGTTAAATACTGTCTGTATAGAGTCTACTGCAAGGGTACAAGGGAAACACAGAGACACAGGTTTGCCAAAAAGTTCTTGTATTACGTCATTCAAGTAAGTGCACAAAACATGAAGGGTTAAACAGTTGCAGGGGCAGAGGCTGGGAACAAATTAAGCAGGAATGGATCCTCAAAGTTCAGCAGAAGTGTCAAAGTATAATTCAGTCTCTTTTACTGTACTTGTAAATGTCCATGGCAGGGCAGAAAGGTTCCTGTGTGGACACGAGTTCCAGGGATCCAAAACAGAGGATGGCAGAAAAGTAGTTCTTCCAAAGACTTCAAAAGACCAGGTTACAGGCAGGCTGCAAACAGGATTCCGAAGCACTGGTGCATGAGCTGAGATGGCTTAAGCAGGTAATTGGCAGGGAACAGGGTGGGAACATAGAAGCTGAGAAATCCATATTGACTGAGAGCAAAGGTGAGAGGGCAACAGAACAGGAAGCAAGATGGCCAATGAAGAAAAAACAGATTAAAGTAAAATGACAAAACAAGGCAAAATGTCAGAAAACCTCACAGAATATGATCCTTCCATATGATTTCATTCATATATTCTTTTATCCGTTCAAGACCAAACAAATTATACAGGCGATCTTTCGGTAATTTGAAATATATGGGATAAGATTGATAGCACAGTTATAAGGGTTATGGAAAGCTAATAGCTCTGCCTCTTTTTCCGAGAACAAATCTCCAAAGTCCTTCAGGTACCCAGGAAAACCCTCTAGACTAGAAGAGAAATGCTGTACAGAATTAAGACATTCCTTATGATTATAGGAAGATCATTTAACAATATCCTTCTGACATCAATGACAAGATTATGAATAATCAGCTATGGAATTCCCAACACCAAGAAGAAGAGTTCCCAGTGTAAATACCACTTTTGCACACTGAATAAAGTTCTGGAGTAATGTCATGGACAACAATTCGAATGAGTGCTTACAACCTAACTGTCCTTAATTCTTTTCTCAAAACCAGTCCTAAATCAATGAAGTTAGCTGCAGACCCACAGTCAGTTAAAGGGAATGTTGATGATGACCAATTTTGGAAAACTATCTCTGAAGAGTTAAAAGGTACTTGGAAGTCTGGGTGACCTCCTCAAAAATCACCAAAACCTAGGCATTTCCCGATGGCTTGCTTGCTTGAAGGCATGCCAAGCAATCCTCAAGAAAACATCCAGCATCATCACAATATAGGCAGAGTTTGAGATTTTATTGACGTCTCTTCTCAAGGGCCCTTGAGCTAGTTGCCCCTTCATCCATAGGTTCTGCCTCAGGTAAGTGCACTGACCTAAGAAGAATGACTAAAACATTGTATTTCATCATGTCTCTCCTGAATTCTTCAATGCCTATGAATAGCCTGAGTCAAGGCCTCCTCCAAGGCACAAGCTGGAGTATGTAGAGTCAGAGCATCCTTAAGAGTATTCAAAAGCCTTCTGTGGAACTGACACCTGAGAGCTGCGTAATTCCACAGGACTTCAGAGGGCCATTGCTGAAACTGGAAAGTGTACCCAGCAGTGGGGCCCCAGGATCAGGTTCATGATCTTTGTCTCTGCCACCTGTCCTGAACCCTCTCAGGTTCATCATAGATCATTCCTAATTTATCATAAAATTTTATCATCAGAAGGCCGTTCTGGTGTTAGTGGAGAAAAAGAAAATGCATGGTTTTGAGGGCATCTTCCGAATAAGGATATAATTATTCCCACTCGCTGGGACTCATTCCCAGTAGTCCAGAGTAAAGGTAAAAAATAGTTTTTAGCTCTCTCTGTAAACTCTAAACTGGTCTTTCTCCTCTGAAAATTTATCAGAAAGTGCCACCACAGGTTCGAGAGAGACCAATTGCAAATCAGAAGATTCAGACGTCACAACTACAGTTGGTAGTGAAGGACTTTGGAAAGCACTCACTCTACAATAAAACTGGTCCAGCAACTGCAAATGTGAGGATTAAAGAGTTTCTGATGTTCCTAAACCATCTGAATCTGCATTCTGCACAGCCTGACCCAAGGGCATTAGCATATTGGAAGTGATGCGCAAGTGGGACCGAGGCCTAAGATTGTTTAGGGTACGTCCAGCCTTGTCTGACAACTCCCTCTACTTTGAACCGTGCTTTGTCAACATGTTCCGTTCGGACTGTTGCTTCTTGGTTGATTTAAAGGGCACTAATGAGGCTGATCAGATGGTTTGGCATACCCATGGTATTTCAAAGTTTCTGGTTATAAACACAGTCAAAGGCTTTGCTGTAATCAATAAAGCAAAAATAGAGCTCCTTGTTATATTCTTTTACTTTTTCTATTATCCATCTAATGTAGGCAATTACATAGCTTGTTTCTCTCCCTTTTTCTAAATCCTGCTTGTTCCTCTGGCAGCTATTTGTCCAAATAAGGCTTTAGCCATCTTCATTGCATCTTCAGTAGTATTTTGCTGGCATGCGTTGACAGCATGATAGTTTCCACAGTCGGTAGCATCTCCCTTCTTCCGAATAGGAATAAACATCGATCTTGTCCAGTCCTTGGGCCAATTACCAGTTGTTATCACATGCCTGTGTCAATAGATATGGACATCAACTGCTGCTGCTGAAAACTTTATCAGCTCTATCGGAATATTGTTAGTTGACAGAAGCTTTATCGCCTCAACAACTTCATCGTACAAGATGTTTGGTTTCCTATTATTTCCAGTCTTTTGGAAATAAAGTTCTTTGTCTGCTTGAATGGCTCTCTTTAGTCTTTTACTGATTCTGTCTGTGTCCTGATTGTTACCTTTCGCTTTTGCCATGTGTCTTTATTCAATGATCTTTAGGGTTTTTTCTGTTAACCACAGCTGCGGAAGTCTTTTTTGCCTCTTATTTATTGTCTTTCTGGTTTCTTTAGTAATAATATTTTTTATATATGTCTTTAGTTACTGAGGCTTTCTTTCATTCATGTCCAGTGATGTAAATCAGTCAGGCAGACTGTTCCAAAAAACTTCAGGTATGTTGGTGAAAGAGAAGTTGCAAATGACCTGTTATATAGTCCATTTGTGCAACTTTACTCTAATCTTTACTGGGAGAAGTTAATGATCAGTTCCACAGTCAGCTCCTAGCCTTGCTATCATGGTAATAATCAACAAACTGCATTTTTGGTGGATACACATGTAGTCAATCTGAGTCTTGTATGCCCCATTTAGTGATGTCCATGTGTAGAGTCTCCATTTGTGATTTTGGAAGAAAGTGTACATTATGGACATTTATTTATGGTACAATAGTCAATAAATATTCCTCCAGCGTCATTTTGTTCACCAGGTCAAAAGTTTCCAATAATGGTGCCATGTTTGCCGTGTTCCACTTTGGCATTCAAGTCTCTCGTGATAATGAGTAAGTCTTATTGTGGTGTCTTGTTTTTTCTTGAACTTCATTATAGAATAATTCAACATCCTCCTCAACATCTGTTGTTGGTGAGTAGACTTGTATAACTGTGACATGGATTGGCGATCATTGTAGTCTTATCAAGATAATACTATCACTGATTGCATTGTATTTCAGGACAGTGTTGGCCAATTTTCATTTGAGAATAAAAACGACACCATTACTCCTTTAGTTATCAGTATAATAATAGTACACCCAATGTTCATTTGACTGTAAATGTCTGGATTGACTCCATCTCAGTTTTCTAATTCTGAGAAAGTTGAGTCCTGTTTGGTCCATTTCAGCTTTGACAATGTTGAGTTTGCTTTGGTTATCTATCTATACAATACAATAAAAAAAATATTGAAAAATCATGCCTTTATCATCTGTGTCTGAACACACTACTACTATCTCTGCCTTTGTTGCTATACAGAATGCACTGTGAATACCACTGTGTGACAGTCACATGTTTCAGTTTAACTTTCTGATAGCTGAGACTTGTTCAATTTTCTATTTTATTTTTATTTTGCAGCAGAGGGCTCATTATTATAGTAACTATCTCCCTGCTGGAAGCCATGTGTGAGAGCTTCTCCCTATTTAAAACCCCAGCAGTCGGTCTCTGGCTGCCAGTTATAAGTAACACTCTGGTTCATGCCTACTTCGCTGCTCTGACGCAAATCTGTTTTTGACTCTCCTATTATCTCTTGATTTTATTTGTGAGTTTGACCTCAAGTTTGACTTGGCTTTCTGACTATACTCTGCCAGCCCACTCTACCAGTCAGCAGCCTTCCAATGAACTCAACCTAAATACAGATCCCTCTATAGTTGTTAAAGTATAAAGGCAAGGGTTCCTTTGGGACCTGTAAGAGAAAGTAACTTGTGCAAATCTTTTCTCTGAAACTTCTATTTAGAGCTGTCAACCTGCAACTGACAATACCGTATTACAAACAAGACCCAAATATAGTGCTCATGTAATGTGACCTTACAAAGCTAGAATAATGAACCTTCAGTGCCAAAGACATCTGCCATACAGTACACAATTAACACTGTTATACAACACTGTATTGAAAATGTAAAAATGGCTATTTTGAGTTCATACAGTATGTTAAACTATAATATAGTGTTGATTCAGACATACAATGGTTCATTGTAATAAAAACCTTGTGCATTCTTTAGGGTTTTTGTGCATTTGCTTTATAAATACAGACAGACAATATGTTCTGTTGATGCTTGGGAGATTTGAATTGTGTGGGTTTATTGCCCCACTGTTTGAGATTTTAAGGTGTATGTCTAACTTATCTTGGTCTAAAGGCAGGCGACTGCATGACATAGGTCAGTGAAACATACAAAACATTAACGTTAAGGCTTGTAATATTCGTGCAAGCCACTATTTAAGATCGGAGAAATATGGCAATGACAGAAGCTCATTTACCTGCACTGTGAGACGTCCGTTCAGTGTTGGGATTTCCAGGAGTTTCTTTGTATTTGTCATACTTTTCCTAATGATGTTCCAGACAGATGATGTTCAAAACCTCGTTGGTGGTGTAAGTACTTAACTGTACTTTGCATGTTGAATATAGAAAAGAGTACGCAATATCAACCTTTTCCTTTTTAAAGGGAATCTGTCACCAGTTTTTTCTCTATTAAGCCAAAAATATCACCTTCTGCTGCTTCTGGGCTGAATTCTAGGAAGGTGCACCTTGTTGCTGGCCCCTCTTGCAGACCCCTAAAAGAACTTTATAAAATCTTACCGTTTCCTATGCAAATGAGTATGGTTGGCCAAATGAGTGGGCTCTAATTCCGATCCTGTCCCCCTTCCTGCCGCTGTTCGCCGTCCTCCAGTCATGATTTACATAGATGATACCACCCCATGTTGCTGGAATCTCGCGCAGGCGTATTTCGCTGTGATCCTATCGTGGGGCAGAGCATAAAGTTTCCCTCGCGCGAGCGCCGGTGATGTAGTTGCAAAGGCACGATATTATGGGCGGATGATGCTGGTGAGGGCATACAGAGCGCCTCCCAGAATCTCGCGCCTGTGCAACTACATCACCGGCGCTCGCGTGAGGGAAACTTTTTTTTTCTCAGCCCCGCTATAGGGGCGTAGCGAAATGCACCTGCGTGAGACTCCAGCAGCGTGGGACGGCATGCATGTAAATCATAACTGGGAGATGGCGAACAGCGGCAGGAGGGGGGACCGGAGCCGAATTAGAGCCCGCCCCATCTGGCCAGCCAAACTCATTTGCATAGGAAACAATAATCTAATATATAAAGCTGAGTGTATGTATGTGTGTGTGTGTGTGTGTGTGTGTGTATGTCCGCTAAAGGAATCCGCACCATAGCATTTAAAATCACTAAATTTTGCACAGACACTCCATGTGACTCAGGGAACGTTATAGACTATGTTTGGATGGGAAAATTTAACCCCGCGCTTTACAATTAGTCTCCAAAATCCTGCCTCCATTAATCTGAATGGAGGTGGGAGATACGGGCTATTAATAGCAACTGTCAGTGGTTGCTATAGGAACAAAATAAACTGTTCGCATAAGAAGCTTATGTGTGAGGTAATAAGATGTCGGTTAGTGGGGAGACGGATAGAGAGAGAGACAGAAAAAGACAGACAGACAGACAGAGACAGACAGGGAAAGAGACATAGAGACAGAGACAGCCGGGCAAAGAGACAGCCCTGGAAAGAGACAGCCCTGGAAAGAGACAGCCCTGGAAAGAGACAGCCCTGGAAAGATACAGCCCTGGAAAGAGACAGACCTGGAAAGAGACAGACCTGGAAAGAGACAGACCTGGAAAGAGACAGACCTGGAAAGAGACAGACCTGGAAAGAGACAGACAGGGAAAGAGACAGATGGGGAAAGAGACAAAACAAGAATGCCATGGAGACACCATCACATGTTTCTCAACGCTGGCAGGAAACTAGCCAGGTCTTTCACTGGGAAGCAACAACCATGGGACGGGCAGTCTCCAGTCAAGGAAACCGCCTATACCAAAACATGGTATCCATCCACAGACAGCTGTTTCGGGGTATTTGCCCCTCATCAGTGTGGAGTAGGAAACTGGCTAGTGGGAGCAATGCCTAGTGGAAGACTACATGGGTAAGGATATCACAGCGTTGAGAAACACGTGATGGTGTCTCCGCAGTGTTGGATGTTGATCTCCCCGAGATCAACTATTCTTACCTATGTAGTCTTCTACTAGGCATTGCTCGCACTAGCCAGTTTCCTACTACACACTGATGAGGGGCAAATCACCCGAAACAGCTATCTGTGGATGGATACCATGTTTCCATAACATGCGGGATGTTTACGTCCCGCTCATCTCCGCCCCTCCGCTTCTATTGGACGGCTGCCGCGTGACGTCGATGTGACGTCGAACGTCCCTCCCACTCCAGGAAGTGGACGTTCACCGCCCACATCGAGGTCGAATGGACGGGTAAGTACGTGTGACTGGGGTTAATCGTTTGTGCGGCACATTCAACAAAATTTAACGTGCCGCTCATACGATGGGAGCGGTTACGATCGCATATGATATCGTATGCGGAATCGTAACATGTAAAGCAGGCTTTAGTGTTAAAAATTTGGCAAAACAAATGCTCACATAGCAGTGCTATAAAGAGATTTACTTGATTTGCATGCTTGTAGTATTGTATTAATTGTGACTTATAACTAGATATCATTGAGAAAGCAGAAAGTCAGTAATAAAAAGTGAAAATTCTGATATATATACTGTATGAATTTTTTGTTAGCATTGACATCTTAGAATGAATATTCCTTTATCTGCTGTATAACACCTTTAAAACTGTAGAGCACAAGTTAGTTATGACCATTACGTTACTTACATTCATTCCCAATTATTATCCTGAGAACACTTAGTAAACACAATAGATGTATAAAAAGAACAAAGAAGGGAATTTTGTTACTTACCGTAAATTCCTTTTCTTCTAGCTCCTATTGGGAGACCCAGACGATTGGGTGTATAGCACTGCCTCCGGAGGCCACACAAAGCAATTACACTAAAAAGTGTAAGGCCCCTCCCCTTCTGGCTATACACCCCCAGTGGGATCACTGGCTCACCAGTTTTAGTGCAAAAGCAAGAAGGAGGAAAGCCAATAACTGGTTTAAACAAATTCACTCCGAAGTAACGTCGGAGAACTGAAAACCATTCAACATGAACAACATGTGTACCCGAAAAACAACCAAAAATCCCGAAGGACAACAGGGCGGGTGCTGGGTCTCCCAATAGGAGCTAGAAGAAAAGGAATTTACGGTAAGTAACAAAATTCCCTTCTTCTTCGGCGCTCCATTGGGAGACCCAGACGATTGGGACGTCCAAAAGCTGTCCCTGGGTGGGTACAGAATACCTCATGTTAGAGCTGCGAAGACAGCCCTCCCCTACGGGGAGGCAACTGCCGCCTGCAGGACTCTTCTACCTAGGCTGGCGTCCGCCGAAGCATAGGTATGCACCTGATAATGTTTGGTGAAAGTGTGCAGACTCGACCAGGTAGCTGCCTGGCACACCTGTTGAGCCGTAGCCTGGTGTCGTAATGCCCAGGACGCACCCACGGCTCTGGTAGAATGGGCCTTCCGCCCTGATGGAAACGGAAGCCCAGCAGAACGGTAGGCTTCAAGAATTGGTTCTTTGATCCATCGAGCCAGGGTGGCCTTAGAAGCCTGCGACCCTTTGCGCTTACCAGCGACAAGGACAAAGAGTGCATCCGAACGGCGCAGGGGCGCCGTGCGGGAAATGTAGATTCTGAGTGCTCTCACCAGATCTAACAAATGTAAATCCTTCTCATACCGATGAACTGCATGAGGACAAAAAGAAGGCAAAGAGATATCCTGATTAAGATGAAAAGAGGATACCACCTTCGGGAGAAACTCCTGAATGGGTCGCAGCACTACCTTGTCCTGGTGGAAGACCAGGAAGGGAGCCTTGGATGACAGCGCTGCTAGCTCAGACACTCTCCGAAGAGATGTGATCGCTACCAGAAAAGCCACTTTCTGTGATAGTCTAGAAAGTGAAACCTCCCTCAGAGGCTCGAAGGGCGGCTTCTGGAGGGCAACTAGTACCCTGTTCAGATCCCATGGATCTAACGGCCGCTTGTACGGGGGTACGATATGACAAACCCCCTGCAGGAACGTGCGTACCTTAGAAAGTCGTGCTAGACGCTTCTGAAAAAAGACGGATAGCGCCGAGACTTGCCCTTTAAGGGAGCCGAGCGACAAACCTTTTTCTAACCCAGATTGCAGGAAAGAAAGAAATGTAGGCAATGCAAATGGCCAGGGAGACACTCCCTGAGCAGAGCACCAGGATAAGAATATCCTCCACGTTCTGTGGTAGATCTTAGCGGACGTGGGCTTCCTAGCCTGTCTCATGGTGGCAACGACCCCTTGGGATAATCCTAAAGACGCTAGGATCCAGGACTCAATGGCCACACAGTCAGGTTCAGGGCCGCAGAATTCCGATGGAAAAACGGCCCTTGGGACAGCAAGTCTGGTCGGTCTGGTAGTGCCCACGGTTGGCCGACCATGAGATGCCACAGATCCGGATACCACGCCCTCCTTGGCCAGTCTGGGGCGACGAGTATGACGCGGCTGCAGTCGGATCTGATCTTGCGTAGCACTCTGGGCAAGAGTGCCAGAGGTGGAAACACATAAGGGAGCCGGAACTGCGACCAATCTTGCACTAAGGCGTCTGCCGCCAGAGCTCTGTGATCGCGAGACCGTGCCATGAAGGTTGGGACCTTGTTGTTGTGCCGGGACGCCATTAGGTCGACGTCCGGCCTTCCCCAGCGGCGACAGATTTCCTGAAACACGTCCGGGTGAAGGGACCATTCCCCTGCGTCCATGCCCTGGCGACTGAGGAAGTCTGCTTCCCAGTTTTCTACGCCGGGGATGTGAACTGCGGATATGGTGGAGGCCGTGGCTTCCACCCACATCAGAATCCGCCGGACGTCCTGGAAGGCTTGCTGACTGCGTGTCCCCCCTTGGTGGTTGATGTATGCCACCGCTGTGGAGTTGTCCGACTGAATTCGGATCTGCCTTCCTTCCAGCCACTGCTGGAAGGCTAGTAGGGCAAGATACACTGCTCTGATTTCCAGAACATTGATCTGAAGGGTGGACTCCTGCTGGGTCCACGTACCCTGAGCCCTGTGGTGGAGAAAAACTGCTCCCCACCCTGACAGACTCGCGTCTGTCGTGACCACCGCCCAGGACGGTGGTAGGAAGGATCTTCCCTGTGATAATGAGGTGGGAAGAAGCCACCACTGCAGAGAGTCCTTGGCCGTCTGGGAAAGGGAGACTTTCCTGTCCAGGGATGTTGACTTCCCGTCCCATTGGCGGAGAATGTCCCATTGAAGAGGGCGCAGATGAAACTGCGCAAACGGAACCGCCTCCATTGCCGCCACCATCTTCCCGAGGAAGTGCATGAGGCGTCTTAAGGAGTGCGACTGACTTTGAAGGAGAGCCTGCACCCCAGTCTGTAGTGACCGCTGCTTGTCCAGCGGAAGCTTCACTATCGCTGAGAGAGTATGAAACTCCATGCCAAGATACGTCAGTGATTGGGTCGGTAACAGAGTTGACTTTGAGAAGTTGATGATCCACCCGAACGTCTGGAGAGTCTCCAGTGCAACATCCAGGCTGAGTTGGCATGCCTCCTGAGAGGGTGCCTTGACAAGTAGATCGTCCAAGTAAGGGATCACAGAGTGTCCCTGAGAGTGCAAGACTGCTACCACTGCCGCCATGACCTTGGTGAACACCCGTGGGGCTGTCGCCAGACCAAATGGCAGAGCTACGAACTGAAGATGGTCGTCTCCCATCACGAAGCGTAGAAAGCGTTGGTGCTCTGTAGCAATCGGCACGTGGAGATAAGCATCTTTGATGTCTATTGATGCTAGGAAATCTCCTTGAGACATTGAGGCAATGACTGAGCGGAGGGATTCCATCCGGAACCGCCTGGCGTTCACATGCTTGTTGAGCAGTTTTAGGTCCAGAGCAGGACGGAATGAGCCGTCCTTTTTTGGCACCACAAAGGGATTGGAGTAAAAACCTTGTCCTCGTTCCCGAAGAGGAACAGGGACCACCACTCCTTCTGCTCTTAGAGAATGCACCGCCTGCAGAAGGGCATCTGCTCGGTCGGGGTGTGGGGAAGTTCTGAAGAACCGAGGCGGAGGCCGAGAACTGAACTCTATCCTGTACCCGTGAGACAAAATGTCTGTTACCCACCGGTCTTTGACCTGTGGCAGCCAAATGTCGCAAAAGCGGGAGAGCCTGCCACCGACCGAGGATGTGGAGGGAGGCGGCCGAAAGTCATGAGGTAGCCGCCTTAGAAGCGGTACCTCCGGTTGCTTTCTTGGGGCGTGAGTGAGTCCGCCAGGAATCAGAGCTCCTTTGCTCTTTCTGAGTCCCTTTGGACGAGGAGAATTGGGGCTTGCCCGAGCCTCGAAAGGACCGAAACTTTGACTGCCACTTCCTCTGTTGAGGTTTGTTTGATCTGGGCTGGGGTAAGGAAGAGTCCTTACCTTTGGACTGTTTAATGATTTCCGCCAATTGCTCACCAAACAGTCTGTCTCCAGATAATGGCAAGCTGGTTAAACATTTTTTAGAAGCAGAATCTGCTTTCCATTCTTTTAACCACAAGGCTCTGCGCAAAACTACAGAGTTGGCGGATGCCATTGAGGTACGGCTCGTAGAGTCTAGTACCGCATTGATAGCGTAGGTCGCAAACGCAGTCATTTGCGTAGTTAAGGACGCCACTTGCGGCACTGCTGGACTTAAGAAAGAGTCCACCTGTGCCAGACCAGCTGAAATAGCTTGGAGCGCCCACACGGCCGCGAATGCTGGAGCAAACGACGCGCCAATAGCTTCATAGACAGATTTCAACCAAAGGTCCATCTGTCTGTCATTGGCATCTTTAAGTGAAGCCCCATCCTCCACTGCAACTATGGATCTAGCTGCAAGCCTGGATATTGGAGGGTCCACTTTCGGACACTGGGTCCAGCGCTTGACCACGTCAGGGGGAAAGGGATAACGTGTATCCTTCAGACGTTTGGAAAAACGCTTGTCCGGATAAGCATGGTGTTTCTGGATTGATTCTCTGAAGTCAGAGTGGTCCAGAAAAGTACTCAATTTACGCTTGGGATACAGAAAATGGAATTTCTCCTGCTGGGCAGCTGCCTCCTCTGCTGAAGGGGCTGGGGGAGAAATATCCAACAGCCTATTGATGGCCGCTATAAGGTCATTTACCATGGCGTCACCATCTGGCGTATCCAAATTGAGTGCGGTGTCAGGACCAGACTCCTGATCACCCACCTCTGTCTCATCATATAGAGACCCTTCTCGCTGAGACCCTGACCCGCGTGATGACGTGGAGGGTCTCTCCCAGCGAGTTCGCTTAGGCGGCCTGGGACTGTCGTCAGAGTCAGAGCCCTCAGCCTGTGATGCCTGGGACCCCCTTGAAGTACGGATTAGTTCCAACTGAGGGGGACCGGGGAACATAGACACAGCAGTGTCCATGGTCTGAGCAACTGGCCTGGACTGCAAGGTCTCCAGGATTTTTGTCATGGTCACGGACATTTTGTCAGCAAAGACTGCAAATTCTGTCCCCGTCACCGGGGCAGGGTTCACAGGCGTCTCTGCCTGGGCTACCACCACCATAGACTCTGGCTGCCGAAGTGCCACTGGGACTGAACATTGCACACAATGAGAGTCGTTGGAGCCTGCTGGTAGATTAGCCCCACATGCTGTACAAGCAGTGTATACAGCCCGTGCCTTGGCACCCTTGCGTTTTGTGGATGACATGTTGCTGTCTCCTCAGAGCAATATAGGGGTATACAGCCAAGAAGCGACCGTACAGTGCAGTATATATATATATATATCTGGTACAGGAAAAAGTACACCAATACAACACTGTGGCACTAGTGGGGCCAGCACTAATGTGCTGCTTACCGCCCACTAAACGCGGGTGTGTGGTCGCCAGAAATCCCTAGTCTGGGTCTCCCAGAGCCTGTGTCCGTCCTCCAGCCAGACTGCATGCAGGAATGGCTGCCGGCGTCCTGTGGAGGGGGGGGCGGGCCCTGGGCGTGCTCAGACCAAAAGCGGGAAACCTGCGTCCCACTGTGCCTAGTGAGAGGGCTGGAGCATGTAAATAAGGCTCCAGCCCTCGGCGCTGACGATTGCACAGCGTCTGTCCCATTCCCTGAGTGACAGGGAGGGGGCGGGAACGAAGCGGAGCTAGGCCGCAAAAGCCGGGGACTAAATTTATAAGCGCCGCCGCCGTAAAAGCGCGGTCGGCGCTAAGTCCCCGGCGCACTACAAGTCCCAGCCGCGCCGCCGCTCCGAGAGTGGCCGGCGCGGTAGTTCCCAGCACATGAAGTCACACAGCTAAGCTGCTGTGACTCAAACCGCAGCGTGCAGCGCTACTGTCCCCGGCGCACTAACACACCCAGCAAGTCTGGCGTGTGCGTGCCTGTCTGTACGGGGACACAGAGTACCTGAAAGTCGCAGGGCCTTGTCCCTGAACGGTACCCAGCTCCGTATCCAGCAGGTTCACTGGGTCTGTGGATGGAGCCCGGCCTCAGGGCTTGGGGGCCGGTAAGATCCCACTTCCTCAGAGCCCCTCAGGGGGATGGGGAAGGAAAACAGCATGTGGGCTCCAGCCTCTGTACCCGCAATGGGTACCTCAACCTTACAAACCACAAGTGGGGTAAGAAGGGAGCATGCTGGGGGCCCCATATGGGCCCTCTTTTCTTCCATCCGACATAGTCAGCAGCTACTGCTGACTAAACAGTGGAGCTATGCGTGGATGTCTGACCTCCTTCGCACAAAGCAGAAAACTGGTGAGCCAGTGATCCCACTGGGGGTGTATAGCCAGAAGGGGAGGGGCCTTACACTTTTTAGTGTAATTGCTTTGTGTGGCCTCCGGAGGCAGTGCTATACACCCAATCGTCTGGGTCTCCCAATGGAGCGCCAAAGAAAGGGGCTATTTTTCAGCAATGTTTATAGTGCAGTCTGTGACTGTGCGTCTTTTCATATTATTGTAATGAATCTTGGTTATTTTGACATGATGCACTTGAGCCAATGATTTAAAACTTGTCTCCATGGCAACATATCTGTTTGTACCTAGTGATAAAACATAACTGAGACTGGAATTAAATAATCCATTAAAATGTCTTTATTACTGTATGCGATCATGGCAATTTATTGTAGACTTGTCAGCAGGCTTTTTACTTGGTTTCTATATAGGGCATTATGCTTTTCATGTAAAGCAGAGTAACGCAGGTGACTGCTTCTCCGCATATTATCGTTGTTAGGAATTTGTGTCTAAAAAATTGCTATCTTTCTGCCATGCAGAGAAACTGCGGTGACTATGGGTCAAGATTGTTGTCTTACAATAACAGGGTCCTCAATCTATATACAGGATAGGGCAACATCTGCACATAGCTTTTTCCAGGACAGACTGACAAACTGGCCTTCATAAAGGAAGTGCTTAGTAAAACTGTACCCTATATGTGGCTATTCAGGGGGAGATCTTGGTCATTTTCGGATGTTACTGGGTGGTCCTTGTCTTCATTTTTGCCATAACTCTGTTGGCAAGCATATAAATGGATTCTTTAACTCCTTAACAACCTAAACCATACGTTTTCGTGTTAAAGAAAATATGAAGCTTCTCTAGTAGGGCTGTGTGGATCCGGACTGAAAAAGTCCAGATCCACACGGTTTCAAAGTTGCCTGGGTGCTGGATCAAGCCCCTCGAAAAAATAGGCTCTGGCCCTGTTGTATGCTGCTCTCACGCTGCTTCACGCTGCTCCTGCTGCCTCCCTGTTCCACTCATTTCATATGCACGGCTTTCCGCGCCCACCAGTCGGCCTGGCCTCTGTGATTGGTTGTGTGACGCCCTGGGCAAGCCAGGGGTCACAGGTCACAACACCAACATGCACTCCACATTCCCTGCAGGAACACCAAAGTCAGAACAGAAATCCTTGTTGCCTTCCTCCAGGGGCTGATGTCCACACCAGGGGGTGGGCCAGGCGGTTGGCTCCGCCCACCGAGGAGTTCACAGCCCTGGAGGTGGGAAAACCAGGCAGTTAGCTCAGGGAAGAGCTTGAGTGAGGAGTGAAGTTGAGATTAAGTGGAGAGTTCAAAGTGAGAGGAAGGAGAAGGAGGACAGTGAGAGTAGTGACAGAGAAAGTGACAGTTGAAAAGCCTGAAGTTAGTCCGGGTGTGTGCCCCGGACTGAGACAGCAAGGTTGGCAGACGGCGGTGACCGTCTGCAGGAGGGGCTACTTGGAGGTTGCCGAAAGGACCGTGGACGGGTGGTGGCCCGGCGGTACCGGAGCGGTATACGAAGAGAAGCCAGCACCATTGGCAGGGGCCTTTCGGATCTCGGCAAGGCTTGGAGTCCCCGTGAATTTGCCAAATCCGTCAGTGAAGGGGACCTCAGAGTCTCCCAACAACCAAGTCCCGATTGAAGGCAACAGTCCAACCGTTAAAGAGAGACACCACCACCGCCAGGGCACCAGTTTCTCAAAGCCAGCGCCTGCGGGCAAGAGAGGGGCTCCTCCGGCTCATATCCAAGCTGGGGAGCGGGTTACCGGTGGGAATCCATCGCTACCAAAGAATCGTACTTAGGTGCAGGGAAGTGACCGTCACCGCTAACTGCAGGGAACATCAGCACTGTAGCCGTCTGAGGGACCCGTCCAACCAGCCGTTTGTTTACCGTGAACTGTGTCATCATCCTTGGGCTGAGTGAGAACATCCCAACCCCATCACTGGGCCCCGGGACCACCAAACCCCCTACCCATGGAGGGGCCAATCAACAACTAGCTGCTCCATACCACCACTCCCGGGATCCCCAGACATAGCAGTGGTGGTGTCCACACAATCACCACAACCGTGGGTGGCGTCACGGACAATAAATTATCCCAAAAACCAAACCCCTTTCACTCACGGGCAAGGAGCGCCGCTAGAGTCCCCGGGATCCGGCCCATCGCTCGAGCCACTGAGCAGCAGCAGGCTGCAGCAGCAGCGGCAGCCGGACCCGAGCAGTGGGAGAGCGCAGCGTCCCCTCCTCCGCCCGCGACAACTTGGCGTCACGAACAGGATCTTACCGCTCTGCCGTTGGGTAGAGGTGCGCCTTGTGACCGCCGGAGGTGTCCGGCCGGAAAATTTCAGAAGCCACCATCTTTGGCGCGAAGAGTTCCCGCTCGAGCGTCTTCTCGAGTAGCAAAGGTGCGAAGTCCAAAACCCCGCCCCGATAGAGGAGGGGCCGGAAAAGAGGCTAAGGGGGACGAAATGGCGACTGGACGCATATAGCCGCGGCTATAAAAGCAGAGACGCCAGGACTCTGCAGCCACCCTGTTCCTGGAAGAAGCCGCCAGCAGCATGTGGATGCCGTCCCGAGGCACCGTGGCCCCCGCGCCGGGAACCGCGGCGTGGGTGGAGATCCGGACCGCGCAGCTCTACCAAAGGCTGCAGGTCAAGATGCAGCTCCTGATGGAGGAGTGGGAGACCGACATGGCGGATGTCATAGCGACCGTGCGGAGACGCGAGGAGGAAGCTGAGGAAGGGAGGGTGAGTGACCCACGCCCCGATGCCCTTGAAGGGCCGGTCATCGCGGCTGCGGGACCCGGTCTAAACCCTCTCGCCCTGTTACCTCCCTCGCCACCCGTCTCGGAAGCCGTGACCCCGCCACTAGGCCCGCTGCCACCGCAACCGGTAGTGATACCCAGCATGCCCGCCCTGGCGGGCCGACCTGTAGCCGGAGCCCGTAGCAAACCAGAGGTGCTGCCATGGAAGGCCCCGAAGTCTGAACCGGAGGCATCCCCTGAGAAGTCCCCCGAGCCGGAGCTGATAACCCGTTCCGTGCCGAAGGCCCAACTGCGGAAAGCCCCTGTGCCCATCCCCCACACCTCGGCTGAGGTTGCGCCGGGTTGCCGCTGCAAGGCGGCGTCCAAGGCCAAGAAGCCACGGGACCTGCCGCCCAGATCCCTAACAGTGGGCAGCATCCAAAATGTCCCGCGGGGCCCGACCCGTGCGCCGGAGCTCGCAGCAGCACCGTACTGGGACAGGGAGCCGATACCGTTGGGTCTGGAGATTGAAGAGAGGGAAAGGAAGAAGGCGGAGTTGGTGGCCCGTGCAATCCGGGAAAAAGAGAACCTCCGTCAGGCAACTTTCCGTGTCCGGGGCCCGTTGTATGAAGGGCACGTGAGGCGGTTTTGATGTCCGCCGGGGCTATGGATTTATTTATGAACCGGGCCTGGAGGCCGAAGTGTTTATAGCCCGGCGGGATGTGAATGCTCACCTGCCAGAGGAGCACCCTGGTCGGAACTTGATGCCGGGCGACTTGGTCCAGTACACCCGGCACTGTGGGGAGAGAGGGTGGTTCGCGCTGGATGCCAAGTTAAGGGGCAGCCAAGAGTCCCGTGTGAGCGCCGAACCCCCTCCCTCAGGTGATGCTGAGGACTCCGAGTGATGGCAGCGGAGTACCGTTGCACCGTCCCCATTGGGACCAGAAAGTCTGTGTGCGTTTTAAAGTTTTGCAAAAGATGAAAATGTGTGATCAACCGAAGTTCACCTGATTCAACCGTGATTTGAACCGGCCGTTGCCGGCATTGTTGTCCCCGTGGGGACCATCCACAATGTTTTGCATAGGGAACTCTCTATGGACAAGCCCGTGAACTTGCAGGGCAACCACAGACGTTAAGTGGCTTGTAAATAAAAATGTTTTTGTTGCAGCACCGTTACCGCCTCCGGAGAGGCAGGTTGGAGGGAGTGCCCGCAGTAGAGCAGGCTGGGGCCCAGCCACCACAGGAACCGGTGGCTACCCTCTGGAGGGGAAGGACAGATCTCGCTCGGGTAACTGGTTCAGGACTGGGGTCAAGGGGTGCTGCCTGTTTCTTAGGGGAAGCATCAGGGCCAGGTTACTTGGGTGGGAGAGAGCGGCAGCCGCAACCGTTTGTTACCGTAACGTTTAAACAATGTGCCTCCCGATGTGGGATGATGTTTTTCTAATTGTTCAAATGTTTACCTTTTTCAGAAAAAAAAAAAAAGAGGAAAATAAAACCGGTGTTGGACGGGCAGCCCAAGGACGGTCTGCGTTTTGCTAAGGGGGAATGTGACGCCCTGGGCAAGCCAGGGGTCACAGGTCACAACACCAACATGCACCCCACATTCCCTGCAGGAACACCAAGGTCAGAACACAAATCCTTGTTGCCTTCCTCCAGGGGCTGATGTCCACACCAGGGGGTGGGCCAGGCGGTTGGCTCCGCCCACCGATGAGTTCACTGCCCTGGAGGCGGGAAAACCAGGCAGTTAGCTCAGGGAAGAGCTTGAGTGAGGAGTGAAGTTGAGATTAAGTGGAGAGTTCAAAGTGAGAGGAAGGAGAAGGAGGACAGTGAGAGTAGTGACAGAGAAAGTGACAGTTGAAAAGCCTGAAGTTAGTCCGGGTGTGTGCCCCGGACTGAGACAGCAAGGTTGGCAGACGGCGGTGACCGTCTGCAGGAGGGGCTACTTGGAGGTTGCCGAAAGGACCGTGGACGGGTGGTGGCCCGGCGGTACCGGAGCGGTATACGAAGAGAAGCCAGCACCATTGGCAGGGGCCTTTCGGATCCCGGCAAGGCTAGGAGTCGCCGTGAATTTGCCAAATCCGTCAGTGAAGGGGACCTCAGGGTCTCCCAACAAGCAAGTCCCGATTGAAGGCAACAGTCCGACCGTTAAAGAGAGACACCGCCACCGCCAGGGCACCAGTTTCTCAGGGCCAGCGCCTGCGGGCAAGAGAGGGGCTCCTCCGGCTCATATCCAAGCTGGGGAGCGGGTTACCGGTGGGAATCCATCGCTACCAAAGAATCGTACTTAGGTGCAGGGAAGTGACCGTCACCGCTAACTGCAGGGAACATCAGCACTGTAGCCGTCTGAGGGACCCGTCCAACCAGCCGTTTGTTTACCGTGAACTGTGTCATCATCCTTGGGCTGAGTGAGTACCTCCGTGCCGGACGGCACAGCGCTACCCCTGCGTCCCTGCACCTCCACAGGCCCCATAACCCGCCTGTCCACCATCCCAACCCCATCACTGGGCCCTGGGACCACCAAACCCCCTACCCACGGAGGGGCCAATCAACAACTAGCTGCTCCATACCACCATTCCGGGATCCCCAGACAGAGCAGCAGTGGTGTCCACACAATCACCACAACCGTGGATGGCGTCACGGACAGTGAATTATCCCAAAAATCAAACCCCTTTCACTCACGGTCGAGGAGCGCCGCTCGAGTCCCCGGGATCCGGCCCATCGCTCGAGCCACTGAGCAGCAGCAGGCCGCAGCAGCAGCGGCAACCGGACCCGAGCAGTGGGAGAGCGCAGCGTCCCCTCCTCCGCCCGCGACAGTTGCAGTCAGATGCACCTCCCAGCCTGTGTGACGCGTCTCCCTGCATCCAGTCACTGCTCATCACAGCTCATTCATTCTACACTCACAGTGGTCAGTCGTTCTGCTCTAAGGCCGCTTGCTGTGATATTCAGATGTAGCAGAGCTGAATCGTCGTGGGACCTCATGTGGATTACTTTGGATCTGCAGGGGTGTGTTGCGGTTAGTAAGTGGTGAAAGAGGATGGTTTTTCTATTTTATTCCAAATAAAGGATTTGTTTGGTGCCTGTTTACTTTCATTTACAAATTAATGATGCTGGTGTCATAGATGCCTGCCATCATTAATCTAGGGCTTAGTGGCACCTGTGCGCTGTTATCCACCCCTTAGTACCCCGATTGCTACCACATCAGGGCCGGTAAAGTGCCGGGCTTGTCACATCTAATGGATGCGACAATTCCAGGCAGCTGGAGGCTGATATTTTTAGGCTGGACTTCCCCAGCCTGAGAATACAGACTCAGCTGTCAGCTTTATCTTGGCTGGGTGTGAAAATTGGGGGGACTGCACTTTTTTAAAAAAAAATATTTAAATAAATAATTAAAAAAAAACAAAGCCACATGCGGTTCCTCTTAGGCTGGAGTCACACTTGCGAGGGACTTGCACATCACCCAGCACGGCCGCACACTCTCCTGACAGGAGCAAGTTGGCTGAATGTAGTTCTATGCAGATACTTGCTGATATCTGTAGAGCGTCAGGCTGTGCCGAGTGATGCGATGCAAGACTCGCGCAAGTGTGACTCCGGCCTTATTTTGATATACAGCCATTATAAAGCCCGACAGCTGGAGGCTGCAACCATGGGCTTTATCTGTGCTGGTGTCAGAATACGGGGACCCTGCGCTGATTATTTTATTTATTCATTTATTTTTATACCATGATACTCACCTGCAGACAGCTGTACTGTTTTCTCCACCCACCGGCCGTCCTGGTGCCTGTGATTGGTTGCAGTCAGCTGACACGCTGCCACTCAGGGTGGGGGCGCAACTAACTGCAACCAATTACTCCTGCCGGTGGGCAGGGAAAGCAGTAAATATTCAATGAGGGTTAATTTTCAGCTCCGGTAGGGAAAGCATGACATGGAAGTAGCTTGCCACCATGACAGAAGTTCAGTGAGTACACCGCGTGCGCTCCAATCCCATATCCCTTCTACCAACATTTTTAATCTACGGATTCTGGTTCCCATAGACATATAGGGGTACCAGATTTCGGACTGGATCCATGTTTTTTAAAAAAATTTAGCAGGTACCCACTGGTCCCACTTTTCTGCAAGTTCGACCACCTCTATTCTCTAGAGCTGAGCTGCCTCATACCTGACAGTTGCCCATTGTCATAGTCGGCCTCTGCCTGTAACTGTAGTGACTAGAGTTATCTCTGTTTTACTGTAGGCTAACCACTAAAATACCTCTGTCAATCTCTGGCAGTGGCATGAAAATTACGCTGCTGCCGTACCTAGAGCACAAAGGATCCCTTCAGCCCCCCCCCCCCAAAGCACAATCTCGGGGAGAGGATAGATTAAGATGGGAGTCTGCTGGTGGTCCTGTTGATGCCATTTTGGTACTCAGCTAAAGCTAATCTATAGGCTGAGCTTTAAGAGTGACCACAATTTATACAGCACGAGGAGTTGTAAGTGCAAAATCATATTTCAATGCACTTTCAGAGACATATATACACAAAACTTCAAATGTGATTAAACACTATTGAAGCATTGTTTTGGGGGTCATAATGGAATCAACTTGCTTATCTTTCAAACGGATACACATTCATATAAAGGTTTGAGGGCATAGATACTTTTCAGGTTCCATTTTATTTCCTGCAGTATTTCCACAACTGTATTATCGGCATGCATGCATGGTTCCACTCCCTTCCCCTGACAGGGACGCTGACATGCTAGTCCATCTCCATGTGTGCTTCCAGGGTCTGAGAATGTCATGCAAGTCTCCTAGATTCCTGCTTAGGGCACTTGTTAATGTGCTCCCCACTTCTATGGCTGACAAGTCCAGGGTACTGTAAGGAGTTGTTTCAGCAACTGTAGCGTCTAGAGTTCCAGAATCAGCTAGTCCATTGTCAGGTCCCTGAGCCTGAACCCGTACTGAAGGTTGCTAGCACTTGAACATGAACTCATCCAGAATCCTGCCAGTTCCTGAACCTGAAGTCAACCTACCTGTGATTCTGAAGCCATCCTGTGACATGTTTGTGTACCGCCCAGCGCTTGGCCGCAGCCGATCCGCTCGGATCCGGGCTCATCGGTGGTTGGCTCGAGCGCCTCCGGACCCGGGGTCACGTCGCTCTGAAAGGAGCTGGCGCTATGTAGGGGGTTGGTAGGTAGGTAGGTTTACGGCCGGGGCCGTGGATTGGGTTAAGTTCGGGACACCACCCCCAGGTTGTGGTGAATGTAGACACCACCGCTGCTGTTTACTAGGCCCCCGGGGACAGTGTTGCGCAGCCAGGTGTTGACCCCTCTGTGGGTAGGAGGTGATGGTCCCGGTGCCCGGTGGTGAAGGTGCGGGGCGGATTGGTGTGGTGCGGGGCGGTGCGCGGCCCGAAGGCACAGTTGTACTTACTCTTGACAGATACACCGGAGTCTCTGGTAAACCAAAAAGATGGTGGTCGGTGCCCGCAGCCGGCTGCATCTGGTCACCCACCCGGTTTGGTTGTTCCCGCCTTTCTCCTGCACCTTGTGTTGTAGCTGTGGACTGCCTGTGCTTCAGCGACGGGAGTCCGCTCCCCTGCGGTGTGTGTGTCGGGAGAGCCCGTTTGGCCGCAGATGCTGGCCCATGGGATCTCTCTGCCTGTGCGGTGGCTTTCTATACCCCTCGTTGGGCTGTTGTCTTCAGTCGGGACTTGGTTGGGAAAGGATCTAAGGTACAGACCTCAATCAGTGAATTAACAGTCCGGTAGATTCGGGACTTCATTTCAGGGTCTGAGTACCCCCCCTGTGTGCTCCGGTTTCAAGTCGGTTCCCCGGTTCGGTACCGGCGGGCCACTACCCTGTCCCGGTCCCTTACAGTTCCACCAGGCAGTCTTCCCGGCTCCTGCAGGCGGCAACCACCGTCTGCCTTTTGGCCAAAGGGTGTCCAGGCTACGACCCAGACCCCTGTCAGACATTTACTCCTCTCCCTTTCACCTCCTAAACTCCACTCCTTGACTACTGAACTTGACTGACTTGCACTTCCAGCCTCAGGACTTCTGAACTCCTCGGTGGGAGTGGCCAACCACCTGGCTTCGCCCCCTGGTGTGTCCATTAAGCTCTGAGGGAGGTGACCAAAGTTTTGTGATTGGCTGCTGTTACCTTTTTAGGGGGACGGGTGTTTGTGCAAGGGCCTGTCTGTGACTACCTGGCTAGTCCAAGGCGTCACATTTGTGCCTGTACCTGAACCTCTCCTGTTTGAACCAGCTATGATCCTAGACCCGTTCTGCTACCCTTAACCGACCTTACCCCTCCCGCCTGATTCTACTCATCTGCACCTAAAACCCTGACCTCTTGGGTCAGCTGCCACAATCTGGGAGTGCAGGGTACAGCCTCAGGTGAATGCAGGTGGTAACCCCGCTCTCATCTCCATAGTGCTAAGGGCCTTTGTTGTATTGAGGATCCTGTGTACCCCGTGTGTTGCGGCATCTGTTGGGGTTTTTCCTGGTACCTAGTAAAAATTCTGTTAGTCACTGAGTGACAATACCATTGGCCCACTTTTTTTTTCCGGACCTTAAATGGATCCTGTGGACGTCCTTGTGGAATGGGTGTAAAGGTCTGAAAGACATGCAATCTAGGGTTTTTCAACCACAGCAGTGAGCCATGGGTCTGGTAGCCAGCTATACAATACCTGAACCCAAGGTGGCCCTCCCGGTATATTTTTGGAAGGGCGGAATATATCTGCAAGCTGTACTTTAAGCTCCACACACACTCTTCTGGGAGTGAGGGGATTGTGATATCCCTCCTTTAGGGAGATCCGCAAACCAGGGATTTCTCTCTTCTGACCGAATTTCTGTCACTTCGGTAGGTTGATGAGTTTTTTGCTGAGTTTTTTGCTGACCTAGGTCATCTGTGACGACTATGACTGTGTTTCTCTTGCTGAGTATCAGCTACACAAGCTCCAGCAGGAAGATTGGCTGGTGGAGGGCGCTTTGGTGCTCTATGAAGCACCTAAAACATTTGAGGCTGCCATGCCTCTGGCCATATGTATTTATAGCTGCCTCAAAGAAGGTCCTATGATTAATACTCCCCTCTAACGATACCTAAAGGTCACACTAAGCGACGCTCCAGCGATCCCACCAGCAACCTGACCTGGCAGGGGTCGCTGGAGCGTCGCTACACGGGTTGCTGGTGAGCTGTCACACAGGCAGATCTCACCAGTGACCAGTCCCCACGTGGAAGTGATGCTGCGCTTGGTAACTAAGGTAAATATCGGGTAACCAACCCAATATTTACCTTGGTTACCAGCGCACACCGCTTAGCGCTGGCTCCCTGCACTCCTAGCCAGAGTACACATAGGGTTAATTACCCGATGTGTAGTCTGGCTATGTGTGCAGGGAGCCGGCACTGACAGCGTGAGAGCGGCGGACGCTGGTAACGAAGGTAAATATCGGGTAACCAAGGAAAGGGCTCCTTGGTTACCCGATGTTTACCGTGGTCACCAGCGTCCGCAGAAGCCGGCTCCCTGCCCACTGCACATTTAGTTGTTGCTCTGTCGCTGTCACACACAGCGATGTGTGCTTCACAGCGGGAGAGCAGCAACTAAAAAATGGTCCAGGACATTCAGCAACAACCACCAACCTCACAGCAGGGGCCAGGTTGTTGCTGGATGTCACACACAGCAACATCGCTAGCATCTTGTGCCTCAGCAGCGATGTTGCTAGCGATGTTGCTTAGTGTGATGGCACCTTAAGGCTGAAGTCCTTCCCATAAATTCTGATGAACCCATGCAGTTAGGGGTTTGCGGCTCGCCGCAAGTCGGGGCCTGTCCATTTCATCCTAAGCAAAGGAAGTCGCCAGAATACTTCTGACCCTAGGTTGTGTGGAGGATTTCAACCTGGGGATATATATATATAGCCTCTCCTGTAATACGTTGGCTAAGTTCATTCCCATATTTGTCACTGACTTAGCACCCATCAAATGCCCCAGAATACAAAGAGTATAATGGTGCAGTATGGATGCATGGGAAAGGGCCAGGAATAAGTCCTAGCTCAGCATTTTTAACTTAAACATTGATCAGTAGCATTATTAGTAACAGGTGGATGATGGACAGGTGTAGGCCTGGTCCTCTGAGACCCCTGCCACTACAGGCAATACACAACTTGGAGATTCCACATTTCCAAAAAATTGGCTTGTCTTGATTGAGGAGGAAGCAAAAGGAGGAGTAATAGAAGGAATATTGGATGCTTTATATATAAAAAAGCCAAGTTGTAAAAGTAACAGCAGTGGACACACCATTTGATTGTTGCACCACCTAGGCACTTGTAACTAACATCAATATCAGTGGCAATAGCAGCCACAGAAGCCATGAAAAAGGTGTCACAGACTGCAATATCCAAGATCAATGCAGCAAACTGAAAACTTCACCATTGCCTAGTCTTCACAGTCTGCGACTGAGCTGGACAAAATCATTGGAGATCCATGAATTGTTTGTGTTGATGAACGTTAGGCGGTCTACACTTTCAGGGGACAGCTGGATGCACTTATATGTCAGGACACCACTAGCTGCCATGCTGACTACCAGCCATAACAAAACCTCCAAGGGGTGACTGGCAATCTCAGGCCACTCTTCCATTTATAAAGACCAAAATTCAGAAGGATCGATGGCTTTGATATTGAGCTCTAGATACTCCTGATCCATCCTCTCCAGTTATTCACTACGTGTCAGGCTTGTACTCTGTTCTACTGGTGCACGGGATGGTCAAAAAAATGTGTGACATAACTCACATAAATTGCTTCTGCCACTTAAACTGCTGCTGATGTTTCTGCGATGACGACTCGAACTTCCCGGTGTTGGAAATCTAGAACAGCAATACACATTGTGTGCCTCATTACTGTCTTGGAGAAAACCACTCTTAAGATTGTGTACAAGTGGGGTTCGATACTCCAGCATGCGCGAGTCCCTTTTTTAGGAGGGGAAGCATCTGGCAAAATTTACTCTTCTGCCGTGGATCTAACAAAGGAGAAATCAAGTAGTCAGCACAATTTCTAATTCTAACAATTTGGGAATCATGTTGCGGCTAGTGCAGGTAGAAGGCACTCATGTGTCAGGCACTTCCATGAGGTCCAATTCCATGGTGTGTTGGTGGTGGGGTAACATTCAAGCTTGCTTCCTTCATCTCCTCCCACCAACAATGGACAATAGCGAGAGGATCAATATCTTCTTCATGTCCTGACTGCTGCGCGCCCATCACCACTTCCTCCTCACCCTCCTCACATAAATTGCTTTTGCAATCTTCTGCTCCTACACCTCTACTAACAGTTTTTATGGTACCATGATTCCCCCTTGATCTCTCTCTGTGTAACAGCAGGCCCGGGTTGTGGCACACAGAGAAGGAAGACACAGTGGTGACTCAACTATATTTATTATTATACAAACTGGCAAAGGCATAATACAGGGAATTATTATCACAAGAAAAATTGATCACAGTCTCTGCAGATTACATATGCACTTGACAGGACAGTTATTTATACAGATTCAGTTTAGCTGGCCCCAGAAAGTACACTACACTACTACGCAGGGCCGGATTATAGGCGGGGCAGGTGGGGCTCCTGCCCCGGAGCCCCCACCACAAGAGCTTCTGAGGGGGCCCCCACCATCATCTGTGTGGCCGTCATTTTATTAAAGAAAACCAAACATCAGGATTTTTGTAAATAAGGTAAAGCCACTGAAGTACTGGCACTATCAGGCAGATTATCTATATACCATTAGTGGGCAGCTCGGATGTTTAGGCTGTGAAATCCAAGTTTATGAAGTTTAAAAATTCATCATGTTTTTGATTGACAGTTGCACCTCTCCAGATAATATCCGGGCGAGTTATGCACATGATTCCCGCCCCCCCTTCCATCGCCTGTTCCTCCCTTTCTCTGGCGGTATGCAAATGTCTCTATTCAGTAACACGGCGTCGGAGTTGGTGCCTGCGCACAGCGCTTATCTCCGGCGCCATGTTTTTGAAGCCCACATTACCCAGTTTTGTGCCTGAGAGGGAGGCGCATGCGCCCTTGCTTCTTCAGATCTCGTTGTGATCGCGGGAGGTCACAACAGGACTGGAGAACAGCTGATCTTACCCCGATTAGCTGCAGCAGACGATATCGTAGCAAACACAATGTAGCATTAGAACTAGAGTTGAGCGCGGTTCGCGGTTCGAGATTCTCCAGTTCTAGGCTCGAGTGATTTTGGGGCCTGTTCTAGATCGAACTAGAACTCGAGCTTTTTGCAAAAGCTCGATAGTTCTAGAAACGTTCGAGAACAGTTCTAGCAGCAAAAAAACAGCTAATTCCTAGCTGGCTTTCCGCTGTAATAGTGTAAGTCACTCTGTGACTCACACTATTATGAAATTTCAGTGTATAGTGTGCGGGAACAGCGCCTTCAGATCACTGCTGTATGGATAATGTATATATATATAATGTATTGTATAATGGCGATCGCCATTTTTTTTTTTTTTCTTGTCTTCCTTCCCTAAGCGCGCGCGTGTAGTGGGGAGGGCCAGCATGTCAGCCAATCCCAGACACACACACAGCTAAGTGGACTTTTAGCCAGAGAAGCAACGGCATGTGTGATAGGATGTCCATGTCACATGTCCCTGCATTATAAAACCGGACATTTTCCTCCAGCACGCCATTATCTGCCTTCTGCGTCCTTGGTGTCAGACATCACTGGAGCAGCTCCGTCCTGAGTCCTATCGCCGATACTGCTGTATGCGCTCCATACACAGCGCTGGACAGCTTAGGGATAGCACTTTCTATCAGTCCTTTTAAGGGCTCGTACCGGCAGGGTCAGAGCCATAGGTGACAGGTCCTGAAAACAGAGACAGCGTCTGTGTAGCTAAGGTCAGGGATTTCCTCGCTGCATTTCCCCATTAGGAGGGAATAGAAAGGCAGGCTTCCTTTCCTCTACCCAGAGCCCCACAATCCTGGCACTGTACCCTCCTGTCCTCTGCACACTCCAACTCATTATAACTAAGCCATTATACTAGCAAACACTGAGTGTACCTAGTGGCATCCTAAACATGGCTGTTGGACTTCTGTATAGTCCCAGTAGTGCACAGATATTTGCAGCACGTCTGCCTGCATTGCACACTCAAACTGATAGTTACTAAGCCATTATACTAGCAAACACTGAGTGTACCTAGTGGCATCCTAAACGTGGCTGTTGGACTTCTGTATAGTCCCAGTAGTGCACAGATATTTGCAGCACGTCTGCCTGCATTGCACACTCAAACTGATAGTTACTAAGCCATTATACTAGCAAACACTGAGTGAACTTAGTGTCATCCTAAACGTGGCTATTGGACTTCTGTATATTCCCAGTAGTGCACAGATATTTGCAGCACGTCTGCCTGCATTGCACACTCAAACTGATAGTTACTAAGCCATTATACTAGCAAACACTGAGTGTACCTAGTGGCATCCTAAACGTGTCTGTTGGACTTCTGTATAGTCCCAGTAGTGCACAGATATTTGCAGCACGTCTGACTGCATTGCACACTCAAACTGATAGTTACTAAGCCATTATACTAGCAAACACTGAGTGTACCTAGTGGCATCCTAAACGTGGCTGTTGGACTTCTGTATAGTCCCAGTAGTGCACAGATATTTGCAGCACCTCTGCCTGCATTGCACACTCAAACTGATAGTTACTAAGCCATTATACTAGCAAACACTGAGTGTACCTAGTGGAATCCTAAACGTGGCTGTTGGACTTCTGTATAGTCCCAGTAGTGCACAGATATTTGCAGCACTTCTGCCTGCATTGCACACTCAAACTGATAGTTAATAAGCCATTATACTAGCAAACACTGAGTGTACCTAGTGGCATCCTAAACGTGGCTGTTGGACTTCTGTATAGTCCCAGTAGTGCACAGATATTTGCAGCACGTCTGCCTGCATTGCACACTCAAACTGATAGTTACTAAGCCATTATACTAGCAAACACTGAGTGTACCTAGTGGCATCCTAAACGTGGCTGTTGGACTTCTGTATAGTCCCAGTAGTGCACAGATATTTGCAGCACCTCTGCCTGCATTGCACACTCAAACTGATAGTTACTAAGCCATTATACTAGCAAACACTGAGTGAACTTAGTGTCATCCTAAACGTGGCTTTTTGACTTCTGTATAGTCCCAGTGGTGCACAGATATTTGCAGCACCTCTGCCTGCATTGCACACTCAAACTGATAGTTACTAAGCCATTATACTAGCAAACACTGAGTGAACTTAGTGTCATCCTAAACGTGGCTGTTGGACTTCTGTATAGTCCCAGTAGTGCACAGATATTTGCAACACCTCTGCCTGCATTGCACACTCAAACTGATAGTTACTAAGCCATTATACTAGCAAACACTGAGTGAACTTAGTGTCATCCTAAACGTGGCTGTTGGACTTCTGTATAGTCCCAGTAGTGCACAGATATTTGCAGCACGTCTGCCTGCATTGCACACTCAAACTGATAGTTACTAAGCCATTATACTAGCAATATATGCTGACAGTTTAAGGGCCGTAGTTGCATTGTCAGGGATATTTATTCTTTATTATTCTGCTGTTAATAAAGCTAGACCACCGCTGCAATCTACACCACCTCTCAATTTTTGCTACCACATTTTCAGTGCACAATCTTGTCGCAATCAACATGAGTGGCAAAATGACAGATGCTGGTGGAAAGGGGAAGAGGCATGGTGGAAAAGGAAAAAAAGGGTTTGTCCGTGGGGAAGGTGGCAAAGCTCCATTATCATCTGCTGAAGATAGACCATCTACCAGCAAAAGTAAGATGTCTACTACTTACCGTGGACAATCCGATGTGCTCCCCTTTTTATGGACACGAACAACAGGAACAAAGGTAGATGATGGCCAAAAAAGGAAAATGCTTGAATGGATCTCAAGTGGACCAACAAGTGCCCACTCAGCCACTTCAAGTACCGCATCCAAAAAACACCAGTCCTCTGAGTTGTCATCCCAATCAAACTTGCTTTCTCCCAGCTCTGAAGTCTCCATCAGCCCTTCACAGTATGGTGGAACTGAGATGGCTGAGTCTCCAGAGCTGTTCAGTCACACTATAGCCTGGGAATCAGAGGTCTGCTCCCAAGCTACAGTGAGTACAGTACAGGAAATGGTCTGCAGTGATGCCCAGAACCTTTGTGACTCTGATTCAGGCCGTGAGGACCAAGTTTCTGAGCATAATGTTGACCCTTTGTCACAAACTGTTACACCTGTGGTTATAGACAATGAGGAACATACTGATGAAGATGAGACGCAGATACCCGATTGGGATGACAACTTAAATATTCGGTCAGGGCAAGAAGAGGCTCGGTCTGAGGGGGAGGGGAGTGCAAACACAACAATTGATGATGAAGTTCTAGATACCACCTACTGTCAATCCACAGTCAGGCACTCGAGGAGGTCAACAGAGGTGGTGGAGGAGGATGCAACTGATGACGAAGTTACCTTGCGCCTTCCTGGACAGAGTCGGAGTACTGGTAGCACGTCTACAACTGCATCCTCAGCCACCACTCTGCCTCTGAGCACTAGTCGGGGTGGATCAACAGGTCGCATGCCCTCTAAGCCTTGCCTAGCCTGGTCCTTTTTTGACATAGCAAAAGATCGCCCAAATTATGTGATCTGTAAAATTTGTCATGGTTCTCTTAGTAGAGGTCAAAACCTCAGCAGTTTGACAACTTCTTCCATGAATCGTCACATGAATAAATATCATATGTCCCGGTGGGAAGCTCACCATGCTGCAATGTGGCCTAGCGGAGCGAACCAACCACCGCCTGCCCCTTCCAGTGCATCCGCGCGCTCTTCATCTTCTAGGACTGTGGGGACAGCTGTCACACCTGGTTTTCCACGCACAACTTTCACCACTGTAACCGCAACAGGCACTTTGCTTAGTAGGTCGTCAGTTGGTTTGGAAGGGGAAACAAGTGAGTGTGTACAGCTCTCTCAGACATCGATAGCACCAACGTTGGATGAAGGCAACATCATGTCTCCGCCTGCACTTTCCTCACAAACCTGCATTTTTCCAGGGACACCCTACTCAACACCGTCTACACACAGTCCGAGTTTAATAAATGGTTGTCTCCACTCAACCTGCAACCTGGTAAGGCCGTGTGCGACAATGTTGCAAACCTGGATGCGGCCCTTCACCTGGGCAAGGTGACACACGTACCTTGTATGGCTCACGTGTTGAACCTTGTCGTCCAGCAATTTTTAACACACTATCCCGGCCTAGATGGCCTTCTGACCAGGGCACGAAAACTGTCTGCTCACTTCCGCCGTTCAAGCGCCGCAGCTGAGCGACTTGCATCGCTCCAGAAGTCTTTCGGCCTGCCAGTTCATCGCCTGAAATGCGATGTGCCGACACGCTGGAATTCGACTCTCCACATGTTACAGCGACTGTGGCAGCACTGCCGAGCCCTGGTGCAATACGTCATGACGTATAGCCTGGGCCAACGAGATGCAGAGGTGGGGCAGATCACCCTGATGGAGTGGTCTCAGATCAAGGACCTATGCACCCTTCTGCACAGTTTCGACATGGCGACGAATATGTTTAGCGCTGACAATGCCATTATCAGCATGACAATTCCAGTCATTTACATGCTGGAGCACACGCTAAACACTATTCGGAGTCAGGGGGTGGGACAACAGGAAGGGGAGGAACTACAGGAGGATTCATATGCGCAAGGGACAACAACATCACCAAGGTCCAGATGTTCATCATCACCAACGCAGCAGGCATGGGACCATGGGGGACAGGGATCACAGATTGCCACACTATTAGATCCCCGGTACACGTCCAAATTTTGTGACATAATTCCAGCCATAGAAAGGGACGCACGTATGCAGGAGTATCAGCAGAAGCTGTTACTCGATCTTAGCTCGGCTTTTCCACCAAACAACCGTGCAGGTGAAGGGAGTGATTCTCCCAGTTGTAACTTGACAAACATGGGACGGTCTCGTCATCTTCAACAGTCTACCCGTACCAGTAGGACCATATCTGGTGCTGGTAACAGCAATTTTATGGAATCTTTTCATAATTTTTTTAGACCCTCCTTTGCAAGGCCACCAGAGACAACAAGTCTGACACATAGTCAACGGCTGGAGAGGATGATACAGGAGTATCTCCAAATGAACATCGATGCCATGACTTTGCAAATGGAGCCTTGCTCCTTTTGGGCTTCAAATCTAGAAAAATGGCCAGAGCTCTCCAGTTACGCCTTGGAGATTTTGTCGTGTCCAGCTGCCAGCGTTGTCTCTTAACGTGTCTTCAGTGCTGCTGGGTGTGTGCTGACAGATAAGCGCACGCGTCTGTCCAGTGACAATGTGGACAGACTGACGTTCATCAAAATGAACAAGTCATGGATCCAGAAGGAATTTACTACTCCTGTGTCATCCTGGGGAGAGTAAATGCTTGTGGATTTGGAATGTGCTTGATGCAAATCAAAACATCCTGTTTGCAACTAGGGCACAAGTGCTGCCACTGATAAGGTGTCTGTGTGGGGCCCAATTTTTGGAAAAAAAGGGAGACTCCACTTGGAGTAACCCTTGCTTGCTGTGTTTTTTAAAAATGATCCAAGATGAACAGAGCTGGGATCAGGAAAGACTTTGCTACCAACCCCGGTGTCATCCTGGGGATGGTTAAGAATAGCGTATTTTTGAATGTGCTTGATGCAAATAAAAACATCCTGTTTGCAACTAGTGCACAAGTGCTGCCACTGATAAGGTGTCTGTGAGGGGCCCAATTTTTGGAAAAAAAGGGAGACTCCGCTTGGAGTAACCCTTGCTTGCTGTGTTTTTTAAAAATGATCCAAGATGAACAGAGCTGGGATCAGGAAATACTTTGCTACCAACCCTGGTGTCATCCTGGGAACAGTTAAGAATAGCGTATTTTTGAATGTGCTTGATGCAAATCTAGCTGTGAAGTGTACAACTAGGGCACAAGTGCTGCTACTGAATGGGTGGGTGTGTGGCCCAATTTTTGGAAAAAAGGGAGACTCCGCTTGGAGTCACCTTGCGGTGTTTTACATGATTTTAGAAGGGCGTGCCATGCCTATATCTGTGTGTCCTCCTCTTTTTCCTTGTCCAGCTCTTTTGTTCTCGCATGAGTATATGTCCTTGTCACTTTCCCATGTGTTTGTGTTGTGTTGTGAGTTGTTTGTCACCTTTTGGACACCTTTGAGGGTGTTTTCTAGGTGTTTTTATGTGTTTGTGATTGCCTGCCATTGTTTCCTATGCAGTTCGAGTTCGGTTCGTCGAACGTTCGACGAGCCGAACTCGAACGGGACCTCCGTTCAGCGAACCGACCTCGAGCCGAACCGCGACCGGTTCGCTCATCTCTAATTAGAACACTGGAGTTGTGGTTGTTGGAAATGGGCCTCTCTATATATTGATGTAGATATTGCATTCAAAACCAGACGTTTGGAGGTAGAATAGTAATTTACCACATTAACAATGTATAGAGTATATTTCTGTTTAATTTAATGTTGGCTTCATTGAAAAAAAAATGCGCTTTTCTTTCAAAAATAAGAAAATATTTAAGTGACCCTAAAATTTGAACTGTAGTGTATATACACTGCTAAAAAAATTAAAAGGAACACTTAACCAACCAAATATAACTCCAAGTTAATCAAACTTCTGTGAGGAAACTTCTTCCACTTAGGAAGCAACACTAATTGACAATCAATTTCACATGCTGCTGTGGAAATGGAATAGACATCAGATGGAAATTATTGGCAATTATAAAAACACACTCAATAAGGCCTCTGCCACACTTACGTAACAAAACGTTACGTTTTTGTCACGTACGTGTTAAAGGGGTGGTTTTGTCCCCGTGTGCCGTTTTTGTGGTACGTACATGTTCTCCGTGTGTTATACGTTATAACACACGGAGAATGGAAAGTCCCGCCTACCTGCATCATCCGGCGCTGTCTGTGGTGCTGAATGACAGCATCCGGCCAAAGCCACGCCCCGCTGACGCTGCTTCCGGCCCCCACTGAAGGAGAAGCGTTGTTCAAATTCACTGGGGACGGATGCAGGGGACAACCGCAGCAGAGACTGCAGGTATGGTGGAGGTGAGTATGTGTTTTTATTATTTTTACACTGACACATGTCTTTCTCTGGCGTGTGTCACACGGGCCCGCATCCACACTACATACGTGTGGCACGGGTGCGGTCGTGTGACACCCGTGCTGCCGGAGCAACACGGACATGTCAGTGGTTTTAAAAAACGGACACACGTAAGTACGGAACAGAGACACGTTTCGTTCCTGAATACTTACGTGTGTCCAAAACAATAACAATACATAGGACCATGTGGGCCCGTGCCTCCAGTACGTGAAAAAAAAGGCACACACGTACCGGAGGCATGGATGTGTGTCGCAGGCCTAAAGGAGTGTTTCAGCAGATGAGGACCACAGATCACATCTCGGTACCAATGCTTTCTGGCTGATGTTTTGGTCACTTTTGAATGTTGGTTGTACTCTCACACTCGTGGTAGCATGAGACGGACTCTACACAATACTGAGCCTCATTTTAACTTGTTTCCACTTTAATTTTGTCTTGTTTTGATTTTCATTTTGACTTGTTTCTACTTTAATTTTGTGTGGGACTTCAAATCCAGGCCTCCATTGGTTAAAACATTTGATTTCCAATAATGATTTCTATGTGATTTTGTTGTCCGCACATTCAACTTTCTACAGAACAAAGTAGTCAATGAGAATATTTAATTCATTCATTCAGATCTAGGATGTGTTTGAGTGTTCTCTTTAATTTTTTGAGCAGTATATATATATATATATATATATATATATATATATATATATATATATATATATATATATATATATATATATATATAATTTATTTGTTTTTCTTAGTAACACAAATGCAATTTTGTAAAAGTTAATAAAGAAAATTAATAGATCTGATTTTTAATCGTTTAAACCAGCTGCACTACAAAATAGTATTATTGCACTAATGCTGTACACTAATTGCTAAATCCTGGATCCAAGAACTATGACAATTTCAAATCACATTGTCTACTAATCTTGAAGTGGAATTCAACAGAAGCTGTCTCTCATCATGGTAGAATCCAATCGGTTGCTATGGGCAAAACCTTCATTAGCACTTTTTTGTCTGCAGTACTGTGTTACTTGACATGAGCTTAATTAACTTTTGTGTATCTATTCAATATAATGCCTGCTAGTTCATAATGAATGCAAATCTTGTTTATTCTCTATATTACTACTGGCATGAGCTTTATCTTGTCTTCATTATTGTCTGTCATTTACCCTTTGGGCTGTACAGCAAATGAACGGTTATTCTTTCAGTTTCGGCTTTCTATAAGAAAATAATGTATTTTTGTTTAATAACACAGGTATGAAAAATTGGTGTTATGAAAATTGTTTCAAATCCAAGGACTGAGCCTTATGTTTTCTTATTATTTTAACCATCACGTATGGATTTTGCACAAAAGCCGCATAAAAGTACATACAAGTTGCACAAGAAAAAATTTTACTGTAGCCAAAAATATATATATATTATTATACAGTATATATAAATTCATTCTGCATCTTTATTGAAAATTAATTCTTGCACCTTTTCCTTTTCTCTTCAAAGCTTCTCTTGATCCCTTTTCTCCTATAGAAGGACTGTGGATCTTCTTTGTGAAGCATCCAGCAGTAGTCCTCCTTCATGTTCTCGTTTCATCTACCTTGGTATTGTTGTTCCATCTACTTGATATCCTGATGAAATCATTTTCCTTGCTCTTCGCTAACAGCACTAAGGTTTTATAGGAAAAGTAGTCCAAAGGGGAATCTAAAAAAACTGTAGCTTCAAATTCATCAGACAACCTATGGCTTTGAAACATTTCACCTTGCTCTCCACGATCTAATTAAATTTTGGAATTTTTTTGTTACCTAGAAATTTCATCATGACTTCATAAAAGAATTACAAGCACTCTTCTGACAAGGTTTCATTTTTGTTTTGAACACGTCATCCTTTATGAATTTCTGAATATTCAGACCCACAAAAATGCCTACCTTTTAGTTTGATTTTGAACAGTCCCTGACACTTGGTCCATAGGTACTTAAAAATCTGTCACAAACTGCAAAGTACAAGCTTAATGTAGAGTGGTGGCAGGAGAACTTTAGTGGGATCAAAGAAAATTTTCACAACCATGTTCATGAGTGCAAGTTGCAAAGATGTTCTAGTTGGCTAACTTTTTTGGCTCCAGTGATAAGTCCTATCTCTGCTGTCCCATTCACACAATAAACATGTATCTTCCTTGTTGTCCAAGGAGCGAAGAGAGAACTTTCAGATAACCACATATTGATCATCCTTGATCCTCTTACTTAAAGGGTAAAGGTACCGTCACACTAAGCGACTCTCCAGCGATCCCACCAGCAACCTGACCTGGCAGGGATCGCTGGAGCGTCGCTACATGGGTTGCTGGTGAGCTATCAAACAGGCAGATCTCACCAGCAGCCAGTGACCAGCCCCCAGCCAGCAGCGACGCGTGGAAGCGATGCTGCGCTTGGTAACTAAGGTAAATATCGGGTAACCAACCCGATAGTTACCTTGGTTACCAGCGCACACCGCTTAGCGCTGGTTCCCTGCACTCCTAGCCAGAGTACACATCGGGTTAATTACCCAATGTGTAGTCTGGCTATGTGTGCAGGGAGCAGGGAGCCGGCACTCGCAGCGTGAGAGCGGCGGACGCTGGTAACGAAGGTAAATATCGGGTAACCAAGGAAAGGGCTTCTTGGTTACTCGATATTTACATTGGTTACCAGCGTCCGCAGAAGCCGGCTCCTGCTGCCTGCACATTCAGTTGTTGCTCTCTCGCTGTCACACACAGCGATCTGTGCTTCACAGCGGGAGAGCAACAACTAAAAAATGGTCCAGGACATTCAGCAACAACCAGCGACCTCACAGCAGGGGCCAGGTTGTTGCTGGATGTCACACACAGCAACATCGCTAGCAACATCGCTGTTGCGTCACAAAAGTCGTGCCTCAGCAGCGATGTTGCTAGCGATGTTGCTTAGTGAGACGTGGCCCTTATTCTCATCACCTAGATCCTATCCTAATATGTACTAGGTGCAAAGATAAAGAGAGACAGGAGCGCTCCTGTGTAAAATCGTAAGACTGTCAGCGGTCAGACAAGCAAGACACTGCACTCACCACAGGGAGTTGTGCATCCTTGCACAATCTCGGTAAAAGTGTAAATTCAATAAGGAGAGCGCTAACCGTCTGATGCTGGCTGCTGGATAGCTGTCTGAGCCGGGGCTTGTGATGTCCATACGGTGATGATTACAGCTACCTGGGAACCTGCTGCAGTTCCAACCCCTCCCTCAACAAAAGTGCTGAGGAATAGTAAAGTCCGTAAGTGTTTGGAGGTAATCACGGGCGCAGCAGGTACCAGGAGCCAAGATGCATAAAAATACCAAAATTTATTGAGCACAACGCATTTCCAGGACATAAGTCCTCTTCATCAGGTGCTGATGAAGAGGACTGATATCCTGAAAACGCATTGTGCCCAATTAATTTTGATATTTTTATACATCTTGGCTCCGGGTACGCACCCGTGATTACCTCCAAACACTTTCGAACTTTAATATGTACTAGGTGTAATAATTAGCTATGGGTGAGTACTAAAATGCTTGAGTAATCGTTACTTGAGTCGTACAGGTCAGACGCTACGAAAGGGCTCAACTCGAGTAACAAGTATAAAGGAAATCAATGATTGGGCAGTTCTGCTCTCTGGCCAATACAGCCAGCCATAAACAGAGCATTTCCAAAGGGAGGGAGTGTGTTTTTCCTTTTTTGATACACTACATCCAAAAATATTGTTTTAACCTCCAGTGAGAGCCATTCAGACAACTAGCTCTCACTGCGGTATCTGCAGACATCATGCAGTGAAGCAAGCCTGTAGTTTGTGTTCATTGTTTCATGGACAACACATTCAAGAATCAGTTAGAGAAAAGGTACTCCAAGGTACCATAAAGGTTAAGGGGTGGTTCCAGATTCTGCTGGAACCCCACACCATTAGCACAAACTCAATGACATAGTATAGTAAAAGAGAACAAGAGTTTTTAAAGTGCAAAGCAGTACAAATTTTTATTTAGACAAGGTGAGGATAAACATCCAAAGTATCATTAAAAACACATTAAAAATTAATGGCGGATTAGTCCCATATAAAGTAGTAACATTGGCAATGGTGTATAAATACAAAACACATGACATCAGTACTATTTTAACTAATGATAATCATCAGGGAGAGGCATCTCGTGATGCCTCTCCCTGATGAAGATTACCATTAGTTAAAATCGAAACGTACGTAGGTTGTCTTGAGGCTCGTTCCTGACGGTGTCCCCCTTGTCTTCACTATCTTTGGCTGAGTATTGGTGTCCACTTCCATTATAGGCATTATACATGCCTATCGGCGTAGGGGTTGCAGTGGGGCCATTTGCCCTATATGGGCTAGATATAACATTGTGCTGTAATGCTTATGGGCTGTTTTGTTTCCAGAGAAACAGCTCACTGATACCTAATGCCCACGTGTCCTTCCTGTATAACTGATAGTACTGATGTCATGTGTTTTGTATTTATACACCATTGCCAATGTTACTACTTTATATGGGACTAATCCGCCATTAATTTTTAATGTGTTTTTAATGATACTTTGGATGTTTATCCTCACCTTGTCTAAATAAAAATTTGTACTGCTTTGCACTTTAAAAACTCTTGTTCACATTCAAGAATCAGCGATACTTTGCAGAGCACCCGAGCAACCTGATGCTTGATTGAGTTTCGAGAGTGTTCATATATCATTAATAAGAACAGAATCGGACTGGCTACTGGAGGAACCTCCAGTAATACCAGGCCTGGCCACGGATACCTGCACTTAACTCTGGAGCTCTTAACTGAGCTCCGGAGTGCAGCATGGACTGAACCGCGAGCACCGAATGATTCCCTGGCGATTGTGATTCAGTTCATGTCACAGCTGCGGTCAGGCCAGGCTGAACTTCGGAGCTCAGGTGACAGCTTCGGAGTTAAGCCCGGTCTGTCCGCAGCTGCCATGAACTGAACCGCCTTCGCCGGGGAATCAGTCAGTACTTGCAGTTTAGTCCTGAGAACCCGGAGTTCAGTCCAGGCTGCACTCTGGAGCTCAGATGAGAGCTCCAGAGTTCAGTGTCGATATCCGCGGCCAGGCCTGATATTACTGGAGTTCCTCCGGTAGCCAGTCTGACACTGAATAAGAATAATAATCATATTAGCAAATACCTCCAGTTAGAAATGTAGTATAGTTCTCCTGATGTAGCCATATCTCTGCCCTAATATGCAGGGCATTGCAGCTTAGCTATCCATGGTTACATCTATTTATATAGTGACAGTTAGCAGTTGCTCGTGGTTGTAATCATGGGTACAGAAGCTGCAATGCCCTGCATATGAGGTCAGATATGGCAATATCAGTAGTACTACCCTACATTTCTAATTGGAGGTATTTACTAATATCATTATTATTACGACTACTACGTATTGGGATTGAATCTTGTAGATGGGAATATCCCTTTAAAACGTAACTATTTTTTAAATGTGTATTTCATAAATAAATGAAATAAAATGCCAAAATTGATCAGCCATTAAAATTATCGTAAAATCTGTATTTAGTGAAGACTTTCCCATTACTGAGATAGGAGATGGCAGTTATTACTGATAATCTATGACAATGGGAGGTGTGGCCACCACTGTGTATATCAGTACACTATTACCACCAGGCCCAGGTCTGTTACGAACCGGCGCCGCCATAGCCGCAAGCAGCCTGCTGCAGTTCCTGTTGCGCCCAGGCGCCGGCTGCCGTTCTTTGCCAAGCCTTGAGTCGTCTAGTTGGCTGCTCCTTCCACCACGTCTAAGTGTAGAGAGGCGGCTAGTGCTCATGCGTGCGCCGATTTACCCCAGCCAGAGTCTAAGCCCGGTGTTTTGCCTACTGAGCATGCTCAGCCTGATTGTGTCATTTCTGAGACTAAGTCCTCAGTTCAGGCTACTGAGCATGCTCCCACAATTAATCCTAATAGCCTCTTTGCACAGGTACTTGAACTTCGTGCTGTGTCTAAGTTCTGGGATGTTCCTACTGAGCATGCTCAAGCAGATAGTCTGATTTCTGAGTCTGTTGTTCAGGCTACTGAGCATGCTCAGGCACTTAGTGCATCAGAGGCTAGGTCCGGTAAGGACCTCACTGAGCATGTCCGTGAGGTGGCAGGCCCTGACAGGGCAGAGGGTGTCAGGTGTCCTGATGACGTGGCCACTCTGGACTGGCTCGCAGAGGCCCGCCCCTATGATCTGGCGCCTCACCATTGGTCGTCAGACGATGACTGTTGAAGTGTTTGGGGCATGGCTGCCATGAGGTCATCAATGACGTGGCGGTTCCGGATAGGCCGCTGGTGACGTCGCTGCTGACATGGCACTCTACTATTGGACCTTGGTGGTTCCACCCTAAGTTTGGGGTGGACCCTGGTTATAAAAGGGGCTGGAGACAACATGGAGGTGCGCAGTCTTCACTTAGAATTCATGGTGGCATAAGCCTTGTTGGAAACGGTAGGTAGGGCTAGGCGAACGGTGCTTGTCACGCCAAGATTCGTGGCTCAGCACTTGAGGGTCAGGCGCCATGCTTCCTTGCTACTGTTCCTGTTGTGCTAGAGCAGTCCAGTGGCTGCGGCTGCTGTGTCACCTGTCCAGTTCTGCCTCCTACGCACACGGACAGCATACCTGCTGCGTCACCTGTCCAAGAGTGCCCTCTATGCACACGGACAACACACCTGTTGCGCCACCTGTCCTGTTGTGCCTCCTACATGCACGGACAGCATACCCCAGGACCCCTGGGGAGTTAACAGGGTGTTCCAGGATTGGGTGTGTGAACCTATTATCCTCCTTGACTTCCCAGTCAACGCTACTGGTGTGATCCCTTGGCCTGACGTGTCCTCTACACACGTGGCCATTCGTGTAGTGACCAGAAACGCTAATCGAAGGACCGCTCGGCCTGTCGTGTCTGACACACGTGGCCGACAGGGCGCAGTCGCAGCGGTCTTCTCGGTCAACACTACCTGGTCACCATCCTGCCTGATGTGTTCCCTGCACACGTGGTCGGGGTTGCGCCAATTCCACCGAAACGCTAACTGGGTTGTTGTCTGGTCTGATGTGTCACTACACACGTGACCGGTTCCCTGGATTATCTCAGAGCCATCCAGCTCTATAGTCTCCGCCTAACCCGCAGGGTGCTAGCAGCTCCATTACCATCTGGAGCATGGTGGGCCCCGACTGGCGATTGGGATCTATACCCCCTGGTCCTAATCCGCCGGTTCCCCCGTGACAAGGTCCTTGCTGTTTTCCCCTGTACAACTTGTGCATATACTTTATGTCTACTCTCCTGAACCTGCCTTCCATATTGGATTCAGGTCTGATAAGGGCCCCTATTGGCCACGGGCATCCCTGTCTCATTATTTTCAAGTTACATATAATTTGCTCAAGCATCTCAAAGCAGGAACGCTGTTTTGTCACTTTGGCATTTTGAGCCCATTCCCCCAAACCAGAATATGTACATGACGGGGTGAGTCAGTCTACATCCTTAGTTTACAGTCTAACACGAGTAACCTATTTTTCCAAAAGGATTATAAAGCCTACGTTTAGTTCCACAGTGACCCTCTATACCTGTATTATTGATTGCTCTCAGTGAGAGAAACAAAATTAAAATTTTGTAGTTGTGATACCTTTTAATGGCTAAAAAATAGAAATAGAATTAGAAATAGAAAATAGAAATAAAAAAATAGCCATTAAAAGGTATCACAACTACAAAATTTTAATTTTGTTTCACTGAGAGCAATCAATAATTTTCAACTGGCTAACACGGTACCAAAACCTTTTTCCTCTATATCTGTAAACGGTTCTTGACGTACACAACAGGTCCTCTTCGTATAAGGTCTCGAGGTGCCTGTAGATGCCATCTATTTATTTACTCATTTGGTATAGCTTACAAGATATTTGGCATAGCTTATAAGGCTTACACTGTCCACATTTCTATCTTCACCTAAGGCTTTTTATTTGTCTTTATTCAGTTTCACATCCTGACATGTTTAACTTGAAAAAGGCTGGGGTTTTCATCTGATACGTTGATTGATCAACATGTCCTTCAATTTTTTTTCCTTTTTGAATACACAATAAAAAGCATTTTGAAAAAGAAAAAAAATCCTTTTTTCTTCTATTTTTTGAGTGCCAAAGTATATCCATGCTGAACAGATAGGATAAACCTTTTGTGGGTAGTACCATTTGAAGCACAGGAAGCCTTCTCTTGTTCCTCCTCCTTAGCCTTCTCCTCCTCATTATCACCCAATCCATGCTGGGAAGATAAGACCATGCTGGGCTGGGTAATTTCACCCTTTGCATTTTCCTTCTCCATTTCCGCCTGTAAGCTTCCTCGTTAATTGTGAGCAGCAAGCATTTTCGTAGATACAGAAACGGGATTGATTATGACGTCATCACCATTCCGCATCATGAGATTCCTCAAAGCATCTTTGAAATTCCTCAAAGTTTTGGTTAACTGCACAGATGTCAGACATCCATGCCCACTCTTCCTTTCTTATGTACGGAGACTGACCAGAATACCGATGGGCATGTTGGAGCTGGTATTCAACTATGGCTCTCTGTTGCTCACAAAGTCTTGCCAACATGTGTTATATTAAGCTCCAGTGTGTGTGCAAGTTGCAAATCAGTCAGTGAGCTGGCACTTGCAAGTGCTGATGCAGCACTGCCAGACCAGTGGCAGCTGTAAGGGACTTGTGGAAATGGGC
Source organism: Anomaloglossus baeobatrachus (assembly GCF_048569485.1). Classification (NCBI taxonomy): domain Eukaryota; kingdom Metazoa; phylum Chordata; class Amphibia; order Anura; family Aromobatidae; genus Anomaloglossus; species Anomaloglossus baeobatrachus. The sequence continues at coordinate 837,785,590 of NC_134353.1, read as the reverse complement.
TCACCTTCACAATTAGCTCAGGAAAATCTTGGTAGGTTTTCAAAAAGCATTGAATCATTAAGTTGAGCACGTGCGCCAGACATGGTCCGTGTATCAGCTTTCCAAGCTTCAGAACCACAACCAAGTTATGGCCATTTCTACACATGATCATTCCTAGTTGGAGGTTCAGCGGAGAGAGACACAGATCTGTCTGGCCTGTTAGACTTTTCAACAACTCTGCAGTGGTATGCTGTTTATCAACTAAAGATGTGAGTTTCAGCAGAGCCTGTTGTCACTTCACCGAAGCAGTGCTGCAGATCTTCCAGCTTGCAACTGATAGGGACAACAATTCGGAGATGAAGGAGGAGGAAGGGGTGCAGGAACTGATGTAGGAGGTGGAGAAAAACCTGAGGGAACTATGGCCCATAATTTTAGGTCTGGGTAGCACATGCCAGGTTGCAACTCGGTTCCCGCCTCCATGAGCTTCACCCAGTGTGCCGTGAGAGAAATGTAGCTTCCTTGGCCACAAGCACTTGTCCATGTGTCCGTGGTTAAGTGGACCTTCCCAGTAACTGCATTGTTGAGGGCATGTATGATGTTATGGGACATAATGCTTGTGTAAAGCGGGGACAGTACACCCAGAGAAATCAGTCTGCAAATGAGTCTGTTTAGTGTTTGTCGCTGTGGGTGGCTGCGTACTTCCGCTTTAATTCCAAGTCCTAGGGATGATACAGCTTGATGCTGCTCTGGGACAAGAAGTGGATGTGATTGCTGATGGTGTTTGAGAGGGTGCAAAGACAGGTTCAGAGCGGGAGGCATCTTCACCTGCATCCTGGACAGGGGATTGACTAGCACATAGCAGAGGGAAACAAGCAGCAGGATCCCCTGCAGACAATGATTGTGGACCCATGCGTTTTGTCCACCTAGTTGGATATTTGGATTACTTGTGCCTGAGCATGCTGATGGGAGTCAGACTGATAGGGGTCTGGCCCATACTGATCTTGGCGTGGCACATGTTGCAAATGACCATTTTCTTTCATTTGCAACCTGTGCCAAAGAGGGGAAGACTTAACCCTTGGCTTGGGATCTTGCCATGTGTGGGTGCTCTGGGGAACAGTTGTCCACCTTCTCCCTCTACCACCCCCACTGCCTCTTCCTGCATGTTGCAGTGCTGCAGATTCCTCCCCCTGTCCTCGCTCTGCATTCCACTTTACCAGGTTGGGTCTGTGACTTCATTGTTCACAACCTTATCATCCAGTTCCACACTTTGTTCTTCTTCCGGACTTATAAATTTAATATGGCTTGTTGGCAACAGTGTCTCATCATCATCATCCACCTCTTGAGACAATAATTGTTATTCCCCACTGTTGCTTTCTTCTGAGCTTGGCTGCACAAATGTTTGGGCATTACCAAAGACGATCTTCTCATGTGCCTCTTGAAATGTGCACGATGATAGGCCAGAAGAAGCCATAAATGGAAATGTAACAAGCTCCTCGGAGTGTCCAAGTTTATGGTCACTTGTCACCTGAGAGTTGCCGTGGTGGGAGGAAGGAGAGTCAGGATGAAGATTATGTGGACCTGACTCTTGACTAGTCAGACTGGACCGTGTGGAAGAGAACTGGTAGACTAAAAGCATTATCTGACATCCAGCCCACAACCTGCTAGCACTGTTCTGGCTGAAAAGTGAGACCAGAAAGGTCTAACTCATAAGCATGTTTACTTTACTCCCATAGCAGGCCCAGTTTGCCATTGCTTACAGCCACAGCCTCTGTGTCCACCACGATCAGCAGGATGTTCATTTCCAGGTCCTTTACTGCAGACTTGCACATTTTAAATTATGTCCACAGCTAAGAGCTGTATTATTAGTGAATAGAATAGATTTGTTTAGGTATTAGCAGTAGAGATGAGCAAGCTTCTGAAGGCTTGAATTCGGTTCGTTGAATGGAGGCCCCTTTCAACGAACGTTTGACGAACCATTCGACGAACCTCTCGAACCCCATTGAAAACAATGGGAGGAAAACACAAACACATAAAAACACATTATACATGTACACATACAGTTAATAAACATTGCCATAACACTTACAGGTCCCCGCGACGCGTCCTGCACTCTGTCTCCCGCCGCTTTTCCTTCCGATAATCGCTGCATCCTCCCGGTAACCAGCACTGATGAAAGGACCTATCGTGATATCAAAATAGCATGTGACCAGTCACGTGTCTGTTATGTAATGGGCTACAGACTGGTCACATGGCTATGACGTCATGCTAGGTCCTGTCAATGCATCTCTCCGGTACGCGGTGCTCGTTTGAGCATGTCCGTGTATCGGCAAAATGCTCTGCTACATGGTCGACTACCCGTTCCTGTATGTGGGCGCTCTTTACAGAGTCAGCAACATGCAGAGACTAGCTGTCACAGCCGGTAAATAGCGGCATCAGGAATCACGTGATCGGAGCACCGTTGCTACGGTAACCAGTCTGTCAGCGGTGACGTCATCGCTTACAGCACACAGCTTCTGCTCACTCTCACTAAGTGAATAGACTGCACGGGAAGCAGCAGCATCTTCCTCCCATGCAGTGCTGTCTGATGTAGCAGAGCTGCATGGGTTGAAGGAGAAAGAAGACAGAAGAGCAGGATCGTGGAGGGCTGACAAGGAGTAATAAACATGGAGTCTCTAAGTGTGTCTGTGTATTTATTTCTATTAAAGTATTTTTTCTCTGTGTGGTATCTTTTTTTAACCTTTTATTGGAGATTCTTAATGGCCGGGTCAAACTTGCCTGATATTAAGAATCTCTGGCTTAATACAAGCTAGTAAAACAAAGCTAGTAACTCATTATTACCCAGCAAGCCATCCGGCTGCAGGGTTGCTGGAAGAGTTGGATACAGCACCAGATGATGGCGCTTCTATGAAAGCGCCATTTTCTGGGGCGGCTGCGGACTGCAATTCGCAGCAGAGGGGCCCAGAAACCTCGGGCTAACCTGTGCTGAGGATTCCAATCCCCAGCTGCCTAGTTGTACCTGGCTGGACGCAAAAATGGGGCGAAGTCCACGTCGGTTTTTTTTAATTATTTCATGAAATAATTAAAAAAGGGCTTCCCTATATTTTTAGTTCCCAGTCGGGTACAAATAGGCAGCTGGGGGTTGGGGGCAGCCATACCTGCCTGCTGTACCTGGCTAGCATAAAAAATATGGCGAAGCTCATGTCATTTTTTTTTGTAGTTTTTTGGCAAAAAAAATAAAAAATGCTTCCCTGGATTTTCCATTGCCAGTGAAGGTAACACCAAGCAGTGGGGGTAAGCAGCCAGTAGCTGCTTGGATTACCCTTAGCCAGCAATACAAAAAAATGCAGCTGGAGTCCATATATATTTTTTTTTAATTATTTATTTAAATAACTACAAAAAAATGGGCTTCCCTGAATTTTGATTGCCTGACATCACTGTAAAAATAAATCATTAAAAAAATGACGTAGCGCTCCGCGGTATTTTTGATTCTCAGCACAGATAAAGCACACAGCTACGGGTTGCCACCCCCATCTGCCTGGCGTTACTTTGGCTGGCAATCAAAATACAGGGAAGCCCATTCATTTTTTTTATTTAAAAAAATAGTTAAAAAAATATGATGTGGGGTCCACCCATTTTTGATAGCCAGCTAGGGTAAAGCAGACGGCTGTAGCCTGAAAACCACAACTGGCATCTTTACCGTGGTTGGTGATCCAATGTGGAGGTCACCCCAGGCTCTTTTTTTAAAATTAGTTTATAAATAATAATAATTACAAAAAAAAGTAGGGTCCCCCCCAAATTAGATTACCAGCCAAGGTAAAGCGGACAGCTGTGGTCTGGTATTCTCAGGGTGGGAAGGTCCATAGTTATTGGCCCTTCACAGCCTAAAAATAGCAGGCCGCAGGCGCCCCAGAAGTGGCGCATCCACTAGATGCGCCAATGCTGGCGCTTCACCCCAGATCATCCGGGGTAATAAATGGGGTTGATACTAGCTGTAAGGTCACCTGACATCAAGCCCAGCAGTTTGTGATGTCATGGCATCTATCAGATACCCGACATCACAAACTGTCAGTACTAACAAAAAAAATAGACAAAAAAAATGTATTTGAAAAAACACTCCCCAAAACATTCCCTCTTTCACCAATTTATTGTAAGGAAAAAAAATAAAGGGGTGACACGATGACTCCGGACCGTCTAGAATATGGGGGGGACACGCTCAGGGAACATATCCCCCATTTTCTAGGAGTTAAGACCCTCCATGTGAGGAGTGTGGGTGCAATGAATCTGCACCCACTCTCCCCGGGTCCACAGCAGCAGAGTCCATGTCATAACTGTTGCTGCCAAAGCTGCAATGCCCTGCTCATGAGGTAAGCGCATGCCTAATCAGGAGAACCATTCTACATTTCCAAATATTGGTATTTGCTGATATTATTGCTATTCCACCTACTATATATTGGGGATAGGATCTTGGAGATGGAATACCCCTTTAAGTCCAGTTATCCAGCTGAATGAATACTAAACAACAGAGCTCGCTATTTAGATATGTTTTCTTGTGGCATATACCGGACTCTCATGTTTGGTAGTCGTTCAGCAGGGCAACTATAAAATTAAATACTTCCATTTGGAAATATAGTATAGCTCTCCTGATCAACTATGTTCCTTACCTCATGAGCAGGGCATTGCAGTAGCTTACAGATGCATGGTTCCCGCACTCACTGTGTCTGAACACAGGAAGCTGAGCTGACAGCCGCTCTGTGCATGCGGCAGCATCTATTGTGAAGGAGGGGGCCGCGGGGGATCAATGCTGCACAGGTACCATGGGACACCGGGGAACACCGGTGGGGTTATAGGGAGTGACCTGGCAGGGCCTGGGGAGGAGTTTTCTGTTGCATGTGTCATGGCACATGAGACAGAAATCAGACGAGTAGGGTGAATGAGGCCTGCGCGCTGCTGTGCGCGTGGCCATCTTGGATTTCCAGGGAGGGTGTCTGGGAGGGGGCACTTTGGCGACACACTTTGGGGACCGGAGGGGACCGGGGAGGAGATTTATCTCCCATCTGACATGTTTGTTCATGCCAGATGGGAGATAAATATTTTTTACCGGTGCTGTCATTTACTGTAACGTGATCATCGGTATACGGTGTATACCTGTGATCATGTGAGCAGGGACCGGAAAAACCAGCCTGAATCATGATCACCAGGGTCTCAGCTACCCCCTGAAACCCCGGAGAATTTCTGACGCTGGAGGGCGCTATTCACTTATTTTTGCCTGCTGTTTATAAACGGCAGATCACAATAAGGCTACATTCACACGACCGATCCGTTTTTGCGGTCCGCAAAAAAGGTCCGTTTTTTTCATGAATGCATCCGTGTGGCATCCGTTTCCGTTCCGAATACGGTCCGTATGTCATCAGTTTGTCATCCGTGTGCCTTCCGTTTTTTTGCGTACTGCAAAAAAACTGAAGGAGGGAAAATATATAAATTTACTTAGGATCCATAGCTTCAACCTACATGAGGTGGTCACATGTTCACTCCAGTGCCATTTTCTACTGCTTTTCACAGCGTAGAGCGCTCTGGTGATTTTCTTGTGCTTGTACACTTCATATCAGTCTTTTCTGCCATTAAAATGGCAGAAAGACGCATAATGTCCCACTCTCCTGCATTGTGTAATTTTGCACCCTTTGGTGCCTTTCATGTGGCACTAAGGGGTGCTTAGCCTTCTATATAGCCAAAAAAATAAATAGATTTAAAAAAAAAAAATGACGTGGTGTTCCCCCTATTTTTGATAGCCAGCTAGGGTAAAGCAGACGGCTGCAGCCTGCAGACCAGAGCTGGCAGCTTCACCTTGGCTGGTAATCCAAAACTGAGTGCACCCCACGCTGTTGTTTTAAATTAAATAAATAATTTAAAATAAAAAAATACGTGGGGGTCCCCCTAAAATTGGATCACCAGCCAAGGTAAAGCGGACAGCTGGGGTCTGATATTCTCAGACTATGGAGGTCCATGGTTATTGGACTCTCCCCAGCCTAAATATAGCAGGCCGCAGCCGCCCCAGAAGTGGCACATCTATTAGACTTGCCAATACTGGTGCTTCGCCCCAGCTCATCCCGTGCCCTGGTGCGGTGACAAACAGGGTAATATATGGGGTTAATACCAGATGTGTAATGTCACCTGGCATCAAGCCCTGGGGTTCGTGATGTCAGGTGTCTATCAGATACCTGACATCACCAACCCAGTCAGTAATAAAAAAAAAAAATAGACGACAAACACATTTTTATTTGAAAAACACTCCCCAAAACATTCCCTCTTTCACCAATTTATTAGAAAGAAAAACAAATCCAGGTCTGCTGTAATCCAAGGGGTTCCCATGATGATCCACACCATAGTCAATGTCCCAGTCAATGAAGAACAGAATGTTCCCCATTGGCTGGGAGAGCAATGCAATGACCTGAGCTAACATCAATAGGTCATCCCAGGTCACTGCAGGGCATGACAAGTGCTGCTGTCAGGAGGATAGCAGGTACATTACCTGCGGTGATCACTGCACTCCTGATAGCAGAGCTGTCACTGCAGGGCATGACAAGTGCTGCTGTGAGGAGGATAGCGAGGTACATTACCTACGGTGATCACTGCACTCCTGATAGCAGAGCTGTCACTGAGTTCAATGACCGCCGCCTTTACAAACAAGTATCGCGGGTGCCTGTGACATCACCACTAGTGACAGTCTCGGGTCGTCAGCGAGAGATGTGACAAGCGGCGGCCATGGAGGACAGTGACAGATATGATGTCGGTAGGGCAGGACTTCATCACTGCAGGTAAGGAACTTCACTAACCTCCTGACAGCAGCGCTTGTCATCCCTGCGGCTGCTATCACTGCAGTGGGGGCAGCTGCGGCCACCGCACAGTGCGGGCAGCTGCAGACACTGCTGAGCGGGCAGCCGTGGGGCTGGAGCTGGAGTGGGACACAGACTGCAGCGCATCCGATGGAAGTCACACGGAAGTGCTTCTGTAGGGCTTTCGGGGATTTTTGCACACGTAGCCAGGGTAAACATCAGGGTACTAAGCCAAGTGCTTTGCTTGGATACCCGATATTTACCCTGGTTACCAGCTTACCGCAGGCTGCCAGCAATGGCTCCCTGCACACCTAGCTGTGAAAAGCCACGCTTTTGGTGCTCGAACCGTTCTCGAACGTTACTCGAACTGTCGAGCTTTTAGCAAAAGGCTCGAGTTCGTCGAACGTCTCGAACACCCCCCAAAATCACTCAAACATGAAATTGGCGAACCTCGAACATCGCTCATCTCTAATTAGCAGCATGGTTTTTAAGGCTAGAATCCCTGCCTACAGATCTGTAACACATGGTCCTCTTTCCATAATTTCTCTTCACACTAATTGTGAACTAAGAGCGGTATTACTATAGAATAGAATAGATTTTTTAGCTAGCAGCAGCATGTTCTATAAGACTAGAATACTGGCCTACAGACCTGTAACACACAATCCTTACTCCAGAAGAAGATGTATTTTATCTGCAACAAAAACGCACCGCAATGAGCTCAAAATGCGCATCGTTTTTTGCTAATCTTCATGTGGGGGCCTTTACGGAGGTTTTTATCCATCAAAATATTTTTTTCCATATTTTTTATAACTGGTAGATGACCTGATATTAGTTATAATTTGGAAAGGGGCAGAGGAGACGCTTAAAGAATTTGTTGCCAATCTAAATAATAATGAATGGGGCTCTCCATCCCATTTCTTTGGAGTCTTCACCCATTATCTTCTGTTAATCCTTACTGGACAGACATTCTTCCTTCAATGTTCTCTCAGGGGTGGGCACTGTTGGACATGGACAAACCTTTGTAGTCATGGACTTCCCTCAGAACGGTGGAACCATCTGGGGGCCCAACAGGCTTTTGCACTCATGTGACGCCCATGAAGGGCGTAGCTTTTTTTCATGCTGCACCACTGTCCGTCATTCCACTGTCCATATGCTATGCCTCCTCAGACCGTGGAATGATCACTGTCTTAACTGCAGCTTGAGCCTCCCCCACTTCATGCTGATCCTGCGACTATGCCAGTTGTGAGGGTGGCCCAGAGCAATAGTCATACTCTTTGCATCCAAGATGAGCTCTCCTTGTATCTGACCCCAGATCTTCCAACTACACATTGGAACTACACAACTACACTACTACACAACTTACACATTACATTCGTGTAAATGTCTGGAGTGGAGGATTAAGAGTAGCCCAGCTCGGCTCCAGACAGTTTAGAAACCATGGACCCCTCAGCCCCAATGTTACATGTAACATGATTACCTTGATAGATAATGTGATTGGTCACATGACTAATACCCAGGTGCTCTTGTGTACATCTGCTCTTGCAAAAAGAAAGACAATAGTGCACCGCACAAATTATTTTCCCTTATGGACATTGATGTAAATAACATAACGCTAAACATATTAGAGCAGGAGTGGGCAATTAATTTTCCAGAGGGGCCATATGAGAGACCATGACTGTTTTGGAGGGCTGAACATTGTTGGTTATAAGTGACTTAGTGACAAAATGTATAATTGGTGGAGGAAGGTTGAACTAGAGGGACCTAGGTCTTTTTTCAACCTATCTAACTATGTAACCAATAGATTAAATTAATTCTGCTTAATATTATTACTAACATATTATAATTATCGCTGAACTCAGTAAAAAATATTGAAAAATTTCCATCACGTACAGTTTGTTCACAAACTCTGACTCTACAGTTTTTTTTCTTGTATCATACTTGGACCCCTTTGCGTTACCGTTGGTGGATCAATTTGGTGTAATTAAATTGGTTAGAAACTAATAGACGCCTAAAGGATTCTGAAGAAGACATTTATGCTAGTCCCAGTGAGCCACAGCTTTTTGCACAACTTGAATTAAATGATTTAGTCAGGGACTTGGACCCTCCTAAATATTCTGCAGACCTTTCAGGTGCTACACTACAGAATAAGAACCTGCTATCTGTTTTTCATTGTACAGAAGCAGCAAAAAGGTCCATATAGTCACTAATATACAACATGAGAACTCACATAACCTCCTATATACAGTGTAAGCTTCCAAATAGTTTCCTTTTTACAGAATTAACTCCTACATTAGTCCCTATATACAGCATGAGCCCCCGTATAGTCCCCTAAATGCAGCATAAGCTCCCACATGGCCTACCTATACGCACACAACCCATACACACAAAGACACAACAACAAGACAAACTCATCTCACACCTGTTTCCCCGACAGTCTGCACCCGTTCAGATGGCTCCACTTCATCTTGCAGCTATTGCTTACATGCTGGCGCTGGCACAATAATATCATCATACCAGGTACGTCAAAGTAAAGGCAATTCGCGCTTCCCTGGAGCTGCACTGACGTTCTGTATTGCCAAGAGCTGAGCTTTTGAAAAGCTCCATGTCCGGAGATGTGCTCCACCAATGATGGCGTACAAAACATTGTCATGAGGGAATTCTGGCCATGCCCCCCTGAAGCCCTACGCCCTGGGCGGTAGCCCAGATTACCTTCTTTATAATCTGTCTACGAAGGTGTGTATTTGTGCATACTGCGCTCATACTCGTTACTAAATAAATAAAGATATGCAGAAAATGTTTCAATTTTTTCATCATTTGGATAACGTTAACACAACAAATATGTTGGATAAACTGATTGGATAAAGCAATAAAACAGATTGAATATAATATTGGGGGATGGAAACATCTCCTAGACATCATTCCAAGGGCTACTTGAAAAATTCGTCAAAAATTTGCCAAACCTGGTGAGTTCAAATTTCAAAAGATTCAATCATCTTTTGTCAGGATGTTACAAAATAACATTTTTTTTCCTTTTTCCCCTCCCAATACTACAGTGAATAAGATTTATTTGTTTTACTTCACATTCCAATAGGGTATATCATTATTGCTACCTTATCCAGTGCTTTTGTTTTAATTATGAAGTACACTGGATAATTTGAATGTTGTTTTTTTAAACTGTATTGTACATATTGCCTTAGAAACATTGCAAATGAGTCATGGGTTGCCAAAATTATTATTTAGGCTAAAATGTTGAGTGAATGTACAGTACAGACCAAAGGTTTGGACACACCTTCTTATTCAAAGAGTTTTCTTTATTTTCATGAATCTGAAAAGTGTAGATTCACATTGAAGACATCAAAACTATGAATTAACACATGTGGAAGGAAATACTTAACAAAAAAAGTGTGAAACAACTGAAAATATGTCTTATATTCTAGGTTCTTCAAAGTAGCCACCTTTTGCTTTGATTACTGCTTTGCAAACTCTTGGCATTCTCTTGATGAGCTTCAAGAGGTAGTCACTGGAAATGGTCTTCCAACAGTCTTGAAGAAGTTCCCAGAGATGCTTAGCTCTTTTTGGCCCTTTTGCTTTCACTCTGCGGTCCAGCTCATTCCAAACAGTCTCGATTGGGTTCAGGTCTGGTGACTGTGGAGGCCAGGTCATCTGGCGTAGCACCCCATCACTCTCCTTCATAGTCAAATAGCCCTTATACAGCCTGGAGGTGTGATTGGGGTCATTGTCCTGTTGAAAAATAAATGATGGTCCGACTAAATGTAAACCGGATGGAATAGCATGCCGCTGCAAGATGCTGTGGTAGCCATGCTATTTCAGTATGCCTTTAATTTTGAATAAATCCCCAATAGTGTAACCAGCAAAGCACCATCACACCTCCTCCTCCATGCTTCACAGTGGGAACCAGGCATGTAGTGTCTATCCGTTCACCTTCTCTGTGTCGCACAAAGACACGGTGGTTGGATCCAAAGATCTCAAATTTGGACTCATCAGACCAAAGCACAGATTTCCACTGGTCTAATGTCCAGTCCTTGTGTTCTTTAGCCCAAACAAGTCTCTTCTGCTTGTTGCCTGTCCTTAGCAGTGGTTTCCTAGCAGCTATTTTACCATGAAGGCCTGCTGCACAAAGTCTCCTCTTAATAGTTGTTCTAGAGATGTGTCTGCTGCTAGAACTCTGTGTGGCATTGACCTGGTTTCTAATCTGAGCTGCAGTTAACCTGCGATTTCTGAGGCTTGTGACTCGGATAAACTTATCCTCCGCAGCAAAGGTGACTCTTGGTCTTCTTTTCCTTGGGCGGTCCTCATGTGAGCCAGTTTCTTTGTAGCGTTTGATGGTTTCTGCCACTGCACTTGGGGACACTTTCAAAGTTTTCCCAATTGTTTGGACTGATTGACCTTCATTTCTTAAAGTAATGATGGCCAATCATTTTTCTTTACTTAGAATTTTTATTATGGCAAGAAAAAAGCAGCTAACAGTCTATTCAGTAGGACTATCAGCTGTGTATCCACCAGACTTCTGCACAACACAACTGATGGTCCCAACCCCATTTATAAGGCAAGATATCCCACTTATTAAACCTGACAGGGCACACCTGTGAAGTGAAAACCATTTCCGGTGACTACTTCTTGAAGCTCATCAAGAGAATGCCAAGAGTGTGCAAAGCAGTAATCAAAGCAAAAGGTGGCTACTTTTGAAGAACCTAGAATATAAGACATATTTTCAGTTGTTTCACACTTTTTTCTTAAGTATTTCATTACACATGTGTTAATTCATAGTTTTGATGTGAATCTACAATTTTCAGATTCATGAAAATAAAGAAAACGCTTTGAATGAGGTGTGTCCAAACTTTTGGTCTGTACTGTACATGTGGCAGAGATGCTGCCGTAATTAATATACTGTGATGTTAGAAATACAATAAATATTTATATTTTCCTCTTATCACTCATATCAGCAATATTATAAATGTGTGTTAACACCTTTAAATAGAATAAAGTAGCAACCCCATGTTGCTACACATTAAGTGTCACTAGTCTTTTGCATAAAGTTACATTATAATTCATCTTGTAGTATTTTCACCTTTCAGAGTTGTTATTAAAGTTTCACAATTAATTGTTTAACTACAAGAGTATGCTGCCCGCTCCAGCACTGCCTTATTGTTTAACATTGGTTGGATGCAATACGATTTTTTTTTTTTTTTAGCAGATTGCACTTTGCGTATTAAAACTTAGTGCAGATGTAAGTAACCCATTACTAAAGGTGTTGCTGGAGATATAATGTTTGTCTGGTGCCAATCACCCCACCACATCCAATTTGTAAAATTCTGTTTGTAGGAGGGTTTGAAAAGCATCTCTGCCTGTTACAAATATCAGGACTGTTAATCCTCCCACTGTTACTGAATAGTGATGAGCGAGTGTGCAGGGCCCTGCTTGGTACTTAATCAGTATTCTTGTGCTTGGGCGCAATGTTTGAGAACCTGCCCCGCCTGTTTTACATCTATTTTAGTCACTAAACATGGGGGGGATTTCCTGCTAATCATGGTGATGCCGTAGCCATGTTGGCTACTGGCATTACTGTGTCTGGCCGGTTGCATTGCATGATGGGGTCTATATAAGACCTAGTGACGGCATACTCGGCACACTTTACCCTGGAAATAGTGTAGGCAGAGCTGCTGGAGATAGGATAGTGTATTCGAGTGATTCTAGCCTTACAGTCCTTGCTGCTGTATGCAAGAAATCTATTATATTCTCTATTAATACTGCTCTTAGTTGTAATTAGTGTAGGAAGAGCTGGTGGAGAAGGGATAGTATAATACAGGCATTTAGGCAGTGATTATTCCCTTACATTCCTTGCTGCTGCTGTGTTAACCCTAAAGTCCTAAAGTCCTTTTCAGGGCTATTTCAAGTCTATGCTATTCTCTAATAATACGACTTCTAGCTGCAATTACTGTAGGGCTACCAGCTGGAGAGGGGATAGTGAATTAGAGACATGCAGGCATTGATTCTAGCCTTTCTTGTTACATGATTTGCAAGCGACCACCATTATCTTGTGGATCGTTACATTTTCATGTTTATTCAGCCTTTCCACATTCCCACGGCTCTGTGGAGGGTGAGGAGTGTGGAAAGCTGCGTCAGAAACCGTAAGGATAAATATATATAAGGGTATCAATTATGCTAAACCAGAAAAACCCTTTAAAACTCAATTTTATTATAATCATTAAAATTCCAATCAACACACACCCATGTGAGTAATTATAGACACAATTAAATATTCCAATAAAGGAGGGGGCAGGGATTGAGGCAATAACCCTAAACTCTCCCTACCTCGCAGTGGAGGTCGGCACCCTATAAGGCGAAAATGTGAACACCCTCCCTATCCCTACACTGTTAATGCTAATATGTGCTGCTAACGTCAATGAGGGAATATAGAAACCATGAGATACAGGGGATAAAGAGGCGTCAATATGCAATTATATATCCAATTCATTCCCAAAGATTAAATATTCAAACTCTGTGTTTTAAATAGCTTTTTGGCTTAAATCAATATGATATAGCAGATTCAAGGACCAAACCCTAAAACAGATTGAATATTTCACATGTATAACATGTACCCACTGTACCAATATAATAATAATAAGGCCTGGTAAAGTCATGAGGAGATTTTGTCCAATCACAGACCCTCCACTGTCCAATTCACACTCAAGCTAATAAAAATAAACGCATATTTGTCAAACACTTCGGTTGAAAGAAGCCCAACACATTTCTCCCCTCTTCACAATGGCAGACAGGGGTTCATCAGGGTCATCCCCAGATACTGTAAGAGCTCTATAATGACCTCTGCTATAGAACATGTACTTTATCACTTTTTGGAATTCTATTTTTACATACCACCAGCATCATGAGTTTTTCAGCAGTAACGTTTTCACACTGGAAATGTTTCAGAGCAGGCCTGAAAAGAAATTCACACAACACGCACAAAACTCATATAAACCATGTGTAGGTTTATATGACTAATCTGCAATCACCAGAGCAGTAGAGCGGATGAGGGGGGTGTTGCTACGAGGTCTTTCACTGTTCTACCTTATATTAAGCACACGTCTTACAAAACTGGGTGAGTCTGGCCACCTGGGTACTGAGCAAAGGTGCTGCCAATATCTTGTCCACCACCACACATAACAGTTTTTGTCACATGTGTTCATTGGTTACCTGGGCCATTATTGAGTAGAGAACTCATTGCAGAGAAAGCTTACTGCCCTTTATCTACAGACCTTCCTCAGTCAACTGGCTTCCTGTGTCTCACACTCCGTTCCTTGCTGAATCGCTTGTTCCTGTAAGGATTTAAGAACACAAGGAGTGACAGATGTCACAGAGTGACAGGTGCCACCAGGGTATGGTACTTAACTGCATTGGTGAAGGACTCTCAACTCTAGGCCCATTCACTGCTTCTTTGTTGTCTGCACCTGTGCGAGCATCTCCTCTGGCTCCATCAGTCACCGGCTCCTTTGACAACAGGCGAGCGTCCACCTGGGCTCCTACACACTCTACGGTCTTTATAGGTTTATTACGTTACACTAGAAAAGATCTGCTACCTATATCCACATTTGACTATCTTACCCCTTTCCGCTCTATGAACCACAGCGATCGCAAGTCTTCATCTCTTTCTTCTATTCTGATGGGAGAGGAGCAAGTGGTTTGATTTTTATTACCTCAAGTTGTGTAACCTCAGCATATCCAGTGTAGAATCAACCAGCATCTTGGTATCTGGATCCATCTACAGGAAAACTCAAAATCTGCATTAGCAATGGACTCATCTGAGACATGTTCAAAACCTGACAATTCTTGTTACATCGGAGCAATCATGAGATATATGTATATCTGCTGTATCCTACATTACGGATAAAATTATAAAGACAACGTAATAGAAAAACTCAATCAATGAACAACTTAAAACCTTAAAAATAGGTGTGACTTTTCACATCATCTCCCCCCCTTTTCAATCTATTATCCAAAGCATAATTAGATTAAAAAAATGTGTAGCACCGGAGCTCTACATTTAGGCATAAAAGTCACATTGTGTAGATTGTACATAACCGGGAACACCATAAATATTGTTTTTATCTGTAAGTTAATAGAAAACCATTTCAATGTTTTTTTAACCTTTGCTCAGAACCACAGAAATCTGCATTACAATCTTTCTTTCTACAAAAAGAAAACAGATGATTCAATACATTAAATATCATAAAAACAGAATACCATAAATCATCCACATACCTTAAACCAAATTATAATTATTAATAAATTAGATTATTAATACAGATTAGAACTAATGCAACACTACCTCTGGCTATAGAGGCATGCATAGTTGTAGAATTGAGGAAATTATCAGCAAATTGTCAACATCTCTGTGATTTACTATACCTTCTTTATGTCCATGGAGGGACAGAAAACTAGAGCAAATAAATACTGGTCATCTGGGATCAAATGTATCAAAATATAAATTAATTTTCAAAACAAATCACCATAAAATGCTGATTTTCCATAGAAAATTAATCTGATTAAGCAGACTCCTATGCTCCAGCATCTACCAATAAATTTAAACATGTCCACAATTAATTTTATTCTTTTAGTATAAACTTAGTAAAATAAAAACAAATCAATTTTATAATTACGTTTTCCACTATAATTTACAATGAATTGCTAAAAGCAGGGAAAAGTATTTTTTTTTACAAACTGGAAAAGCCTGTATTTTGGCTCCACCCCCTGAAGCCAAAACAAAACAGAACTGCTAATTTTTGCTGGACAGAGGTTAACAAGAAGCCAAAATCTCTCTCTCTCCCTTGGATATATTTATTTATAATTTTTTAAAACATGCAACTCTCAGGATTTATTCACCCATCCATAACTGGAATAATATTTATTTATTTTTTCATCAGATCTATTTTTAAGGTACGTTTATCTAAGGTTTTTTTTTTTGTTTTTTTCTCTTATTGCTTTCCTAATCTATCATTTTCAATATTGTAATAGACTTTAACAAATTGATTCCTGAGACTCACACTAAAAATACTCATTAAATCCAATTTCCTACTAATCTGACACTCTCTTTATCACAGTTTATCACAGTTTCGCGGCCTAGAGTCCCCACATCCACAACAAAGTCCACTCTCATCCGGATTTTTCCGGTCACAACTAGACACAAATTCATCAATTTCTCCATCTTTCTCTCAAAATAAACAACACCAAACAACAATCTTTCTCTATGCAGACCAAGATAAAAACAACAGATAAACAAAAAGACGGGGGAGATGACTCACAACTGAAACACTAAAGAAAACCAAGGGTTTGCTGCATAAACTTCCAAATCAGACCTTGTTCTGTCAGATGGTCCCTGTCTAATTTCTGTGTTCTGTAATATACAAAAACACCTCTAGTATCACCCCTGGCAACAAGGTGTCTATACCAGCCGATTCATGTCCAAGAAAACACTTCGAAATAAGTCAGATTTACATCCAGTGCCTTGTTCTGAACTCTACACAACACTTCCTCTACCTGGGCTCACATTGCCTCAATCTAGCCCTGTAACCGGTTTCTACGTAGCCCTATAACCGGCTTCTATGTAGCCCTGTACCCGGCCTCTATGTAACCCTGTACATGGCTTTTATGTAGCCCTGTACCCGGCTTCTATGTAGCCCTGTACCCAGCTTTTATGTAGCCCTGTACCCGGCCTCAATCTAGCCCTGCACCCGGCTTCTATGTAGCCCTGTACCCGGCTTCTATGACATCCAGGTTCCTGTAATAAGCCCCATTTGGATGTCTTCTACCCAGCCTTTTTAACCAAGGCTCCTTTTAACAAGTCTCTCTTGGAGGTCTTGTAACTAGCCTCTCTAACACAGGCTCCCGTTAACAAGCTTCACTTGGAGGTCTTGTAACTAGCCTCTTTAACCAGCTTTGAGCCTGTGGAAAACACGTGCCTAAGCTAACCAATTAAAACCGCGCAATATCCCTAGGCCTCGTGCCGACTCATTCACTCTAATGTATAGGAGACACGGCACTTCTTCTAGAGGAATAGGTGCTCTAGTAGGATCCAACTCCGTATAGTAAGACAATGAAGCTAGGCATTCCTTGTGATGCAAAAAAAATGTTTGTTTTATTCTTAACAGCCAAAAGTTTAAAAAATCAGAAGACGTTTCGGTCTCAACATCGACCTTCGTCAATAGGAATTAGCTGTATCTGAAAAGAAGGGGAAGAAGTGGAGATCAGCAGACAAACCGAGTCTGAAGGTAAGATAACAAAAGATATATGGTATGTCAGTGTGGAGTATTAGGAAGGAGAGCACACATGGTAAAGTGACCTCACTTATATAGTATGAGAAGATTGCAATCTTCTCATACTGTATAAGTGAGGTCATTTTACCATTATCTACTCAAGATCTTTTGGATCTTAAAACAAACCTAGCACATTTACTATGTTTGCTCTCCTTACTAATACTCCACACTGACATACCATAAATCTTTTGTTATCTTACCTCCATACTCGATTTGTCTGTTGATCTCCACTTCTTCCCCTCTTTTTGTCCACATCAGGTACAATCAGCTACCCTTTTTTCCAGTACAATTGTTTTTTCATCATTTATTTTCTACTGGTTGGCTTTTCATAGTTCAGATACAGCTAGTTCCTATTGACGAAAGTCGATGTTGAGACCGAAACGTCTTGTGATTTTTTGAACTTTTGGCTGTTAAGAATAAAACAAAACATTTTTTGCACCACAAGGAGTGCCTAGCTTCATTGACTCATTCACTCTAGGCTTGGAGCCAAAACTCTATTTACTACACCTCGAGCCGAGTCATTCACTCTACGCCTCCAGCCAAGAACTCATATTACTAGGCCTCGTGTCAAGTCATTCACTCTAGACCACGTGCCACAAACACAATTTAGTAGGCTGAGTCACTCACTCTAGGCCTTGTACCAAACCTTATTAACTACTTAAAAGTCTCCACTAGAACCCCAAAGCGTTTCACAGGCAACAACCACCTACCATACCACATGGAGCGTCCTCCACATTTCCAAACACCGCTCAAAAACCCACTTGCTATCCTAACTACCAGTCAATCTCCCCTCAAGACAAACACACAACAGGCAGCAGGCAACTGAATATGTGCTGGTTCTTCCACAATTAATATGGCCAATAGCCGTGAGACCCGTCTGCCATCAACAGACAGCCCGAAAAAACGGACACGGTTAGGCAATCAATGCCACACACCCCCCTCCGAGACCACGGGAAGACTACAGATTATGAAAAATCAGCAGACTAACCGTGCTCTCGTTGGGGGGTGATCAAATCCCTGGGGTGTCCAGCACGTCATACCATTCCAGTTGCCGATTTCAAGGGTTTTCGGGTGTCTACGTCTGATGGCCCCACGTTCTAGGGCGCCATTAATGTGAGGGTGAATTCTTAATCAGAGGTCACGTGTTGCCTACTGCCTGGCCTAATAGGTGTGGATCGGGTGCATGCTTGAAAAATGAGATCAGAAACACAGTCGGATATTCATGATTCCTCGATCGAGGTCGGTTCAGAGCTGCTTTATTTCAACTGAAGCATGCCCTGATATAACCTTGGAAAGGGGCATGTCCGGATGTGTTCATTGGTCAGTGGATTGAACAATGTGTTAGTCCATGAGCTGATTGGTGGGCGTCATCTTAGGCGGGTCTATGTCATCTAGGGCCATCTTGGTGATGTTGATGGGCGGGTCTATGATGTCATCGGGGGCCATCTTGGGTTCCTCTGAAGACTGACTAGCTTATGTATAGAGAATTGATTTCATTGAACACACTTCTCACCATGCTCTATGTCCAGAGGTTAATTAAGTATTTCAACTTATGGCTCTCCCCAACACGATCACTTGCTCACTTATGCCATCTGTACCTCAAAAGCATATAATTCAACCTTTTCTTATCTTAGACTTTGCAAAAACGTTTACTGTTGCTGTTTGTGTCTATTTATTTTCACTTACAGATCACTAATTGGGGGTCTCATAGATGCCTCCCATTATTAATCTAGGGCTTAGCGGTAGCTATGATCTGTTATTAACCTCTTATTACCTCGTTGCCACTGCACCAGTGCATTAGGGAAGACAAAGTTCCATGATTGTCGCATCTAATGGATGCAACAATCGTGGGTGGCTGCAAGCTGCTATTTTTAGGCTGGGGGTCCAATAAGCTTGGGTCTCTCCAGCCAGACAATAACTGATATTGGCTTTATCCTGGCTGAGTGTCAAAATGGAGGGGCGCACTACATTTATTAAATTATTTAAACAAGTATAAAAGCCGCATGTGGTTTTGATACACAGCCAAGATAAGCGCATGGCTGGGGGCTGCAGCCATATGCTTTAATTGTGTTGGGTATCATAATATGTGGAGACTGTATGCCAATATTTTTACTTATTTATTTTTACACCAATAGAGACCCACACACAGCACCTCAGATTAAAAGCAGTCAGACACGCTGCCTTACAAGCTGAAGGCATGTCTTGACTGCAACCACTCAGATATATGTCGACTGCCGGTAGGCGGGGAAAGCAGTGCATATGTATAAAGGATAATGAGAAGTCCCAGAAATAATATGAATGGACCCGGAAGCAATGTACAGCCACGCAAGAGACTCGGTAAGTATAACATGCTGGCTTTTCCATTTTTTTCATTATTTTTCCATTATTTTTTTTAATTACCCGATTTGATGGACCCGAATCATTACCCGGAGTTCCCTGAAAACTTCGGGCCCAAGGTTTCTGCTTGGGTACTTTTGAACACGCATGGATCCGGACTCTTACAGTCCGGGTCTGCCCATCACTACTTGTGAGAAGGGCCCTCACTCCTTTTGGTATCTGTTGAACTATGCTTTACTCTGTAAATTCTTATCTTATTTGTACAAGTGCCCTCTGAATTGTAATGTGCTGTGGAATATGTTGGTGCGATAGGAATAAAAATTATTTTTATAATAAAATACCCCCAAATAAATACATTTACTTCAGAAATAACATAACACAGAATGTTGCCCCAATATAGCAGATGAATAAAGTCTTTTTCTGTTCCTAAATTTCCAGTATCGTGTTATCATAATCATTTTGAATATTTTACTGGTTTATGATTTTTCTTGGATTTTGTTCCATTTTTATCAGTCATGTTTTATTTGACTCTTCAAATCAACCTTCAAATATTTTCCTTCAGGAAAAGAGATCTTACCTTCAGAATATGGTGTTTCATTCACGAATCAGCCCTTTCAAACCTTTCGCTTAAAAGTCTACAAGGAAATATTGGTAGTTCTGCAGCCTTTGAGTTCACTTATGTCAGAGGTACATGTAGCTAGAAGATCAATATGAAATATAATATAAATGGAGAGGTAGCCCCTGCCCATCATTTGCAGTAAATCCTCGATGGTACACATCAAATGCTTCCAGTCTATGGCTGAATTTTAAAATACAGTTAATTAAGAATCTGTGAAATCCCCAGACCTCCACACTTTATATTTTATTTATAACCCTACAAGAGAACATTATACCAAATTGCAATAACCAAGCATTAGTGGACTTCGTTCTGGGACGTTACTGCAGTGTTTGTAAACAGGCTTATACAAATGGCTGCATAATAAGGCACATAGTATAATACAATGCGTCCGGAATGTTATGGTTTTATATGTGTTTAATAATCAATATTTTAATTAATTAAAATATTGTTTAATAAATATATTTCTAAAGTTTACATAAACTTTTATGCATATCATATTATTCTAAATTCTGTGTTAATTAATTTTATAATTCACCTGTCAACTTTGAAGGGGTCAGAGGCTTTTTTTTTTTTTACAGAAATCCAAATCCTCATACTTTTTTATTTTTTCAGGCAAAACAGTGCTGCAGGAAATCGGTGAGCGCGGTGGATAATGCTGTCTACATTAGGTCAGTGATTGGCTGTGGAGCTGCAGATAACTGACAGATCAGGGCAGAGGTGAAGAGCTGGCGCGGGCCCCGAGAAGGTAATAGGTTGTTTACTTTTTAGAAATGTTGCAGCTTATAGCAGAGGGCAACCCCTTTAACTAAGAAACTTTGGAATGTGATCTTTAGACCACTGATATAATGCTTTTTTATATTTAGTAAAGCAAAACATTTTTTATTAGCAAAACTACATCTTTTGCCTACTTAAGAATCTGTTAGTTCAGGTCAACACTGATAGTAAGGCTGGATTCAAACGATGGCATGGCACCCTATGCAAGTGCATCGCTTGTGATATGCTAATGACCCTCGGCTCCCGCTGTGCTGCTAGTGTGTCGCCCAGGGCTATGGGGTACTCTGTCCCGGGCCGTATATGTACAGAGATGCTGTTTCACGGTTGTGTAACGGCTGATGCCCGATTCCGTGACCCTGTGGACGCTTTTTAAAAAGGGGTTAGTACCCCCCCTGCAGCAGTCAGGACTGCTCGGATCCAGGGTTTGCTGTGGCTCGAAGGTCTCCGGACTTAGGGACTCGCGGACACTCAAAATAAGAAGGGAGGCTATTTACAGGGGAGGTTATTGTTCATGACGCCACCCGTGGTTCGCGGTGAATGGGAGTACCGCCGCTGCCGGTGGGAGTACCCAGGGGAGATGGAATGGGGCAGCCAGATGACGTTCCCTCCATGGTTAGGGCAGGCCCCGAGACTCTGGATGGTGGAGGTGCAGGGACGTGGGGTGCAGCCCATGCAGCAGTCATGACGCAGGGGGAAAACAGCGTACTCACTCACGTGTGCGTGTTGTTGCGACCATCAAATAGACTCTGACACATAAGTAAACCAAGTCTATGGGTGCCGTTGCCTCTCGGGAGGAGCTTGTCCGGGAATCCGCTCCCGTTGATATTGCTGGTGGCCCTGACCTGCCTCCATGCACTGATTTTTAGATGTTTCTGAGTGACTCCTTGGCCTGGAGCTTTCGGGGTCCTGCTCCCTATACTTGGATAGAGGAGCTATGCTCTAGATGGCTGACACTTGGGATTTCAGTGGGCTGCAAGGGTTGGAAAGCCCTATCCCCTTCATTGTGTTGGTGCCTTTGATCTCTGAGCTCTTGGGGAAAGTTCATGAAGAGACTATCCTCCACAGGTTAATTATCAGGTTGCATGAAGCTACTCCCTGATCTAGGGGCCAGTACTCCGCCGTGCTCGGTACCAGTCCGGTTACTAGATATTTCGGTGCCGACCGTTCTCCAAAACTATGTCTGGCTCCTTTCTCCAATACCCTGTGACCGGGTTTCTGACTCCTCCGGTCCAAGACCACCGTCTGCAACCTAGCCAAACTCTCTCAGGGAGCTATAACTCCCCTAGCTCCTCACTCTCTGAGGGCTACCACTCAAGTCCTCTCCCAGCTCCCCAGGAGCTGCCACTTCAGCTCCTCTCTCAGTGAAAGCTGACACTGAACTGACCAAGTCCCTCCCACCAGTCTGACTGACCCCCTAGGTTGGTGGCCCTATTCCAGCTAGACGACCCACTGGTGGGCCTGTCAAGGTGTGGTGTAAGGTGACTAGGATTTGAATGCTGATAGAAGCAATACCAAAGGTTAGGATCCCAGAACCATGGAGGGTGGGTTCTGCACTATAAGAAAAAGGAGTGCAGTTCCCTGTGACACCCTGACTAGTCCAGGGGCGTCACATTCCCCCTTGGTTAAACGTAGCTTGTCCCCAAGCTACAGGACACCGAAAAGTTTATTTTTGTTATAAACTGTAAAAAGAATAACAAGGTTATTGCATAAATATTATTCCTGCACAGGGGAGGCAATTCACTTAAACATTGCATAACTCTCAGAGTTCATTTATTAGAACAACGGGGAATGCTACCAGTTGAAGCGGTAGTCGGTGGCTCAGCCTACTCCGCTGCAGCCCCTTCCTGCCACAGTCCATTCTGTAATGCCTGGTCCCACCAGACCCCGAGGGGGAGCTCTCCCTCACATCTGCCCAGTCCCAGCATGGCTCCCACGTGCACTCCTGCTCCCACTCCCAGCCAGCGAAGGCCTTCCTCTTACCGGTCCCATGGCTCTGCAGATGCTGCTCCCACTCCCAGGCCTGCTGCAGTTTCCTCCTCGCACAGTATTGCTGTAAGTGACTCTAGGCTGCGTGTGAGGCCACGCCCCCTTTCTTAAAGTGGCATGCCCCATTTTCTGGAAGTGACCTCAGAGGTCACCTGTTGCCTAATAGGTATTTAGGTTCACCTCCCCCGGCAGCAGGCGCCCGAGCAATGCCTCTATTAGTGCTTTGCCAGTGTCCAGATCCATTTGTGCCATTATTGATATCTGTGCATTTGATACATGGTTCTAATCCTGTGTCTCACCGTAGTGCCATCTATACCATTCCGGCTGAGGACGTCACCGCTTATATCTACCGTGGACGTCACCGTGCCATACCTGCCGTGGACACTATCTATACATACCCGCAGTGGACATCACCGGCCATACCCGCAGTGGACGTCACCGCTCATACCGACAGTGGACGTCACCGTGCCCTACCTGCCGTGGACATTATCTGTACCGTACCTGCTGTGGACGTCACCTGCTGTGAACATCTCCGGTGCCGTTTCCGTGTTCTGCCGGCTGTGGACGTCACAATTTTGCTATACCTGGCCCCACAGAGACTCTTACTACCGGTTCCTGGCTGCCGTGCATTTAGGCCTTCTGGGGAGGCGCCGCACAGTCCCTGTATAGGGGTTAGCTGCTGGTCGCCTTCTCGGGGGAGTCCGGTGCACGGTCCAGTGGGACCACCTCCGGACGCTCACCGCTCCTCGGTGAGCGTAACAGTTTTCTCGGGGCATGGACCCCGCCAGGATCAAGGTTAACCCGCTGACTGACCTGCAACAGGAGCTCTCCCGCCAACGCGAGACCCAAGCAAGATTAGTAGCTTACATAAAGTCTGTGGAATCCCGTCTGGCATCCATGCAAACCTCCGGATCGTCTGACGGCTCCCAGTTAAGTGAACTACAGAAGGAACTGTCCCGCCAGCATGAGGCCCAGAGACGCATGGCCGAATATATGGCGTCCATGGATTCCCGTCTATACGCCCTGCAGAATCCAGCCTCCTCAACAACCCCCGACTCTGCAGGATTATTGACATGCATGTCTCCTTCCCGCATGGCCTCCCCACCTATGTATGGAGGGGATCCCCGTTTGTGTCACGGTTTCTTAAACCAGTGCTCCCTGCACTTTGAGATGTCGCCACTGCAGCGAGCGACTGATCGCTCGAAAATCGCATTTATCATGTCTCATCTGACTGGTCAGGCTCTGGCTTGGATGAATCCGCTCTGGGAGAGGAATGACCCGACTGTTCAAGTCCTGTCCGTCTTTCTGACCACCTTCCGTAAGGTGTTCGATGAGCCAGGCCGTCTCTCGTTTACTGCCTCTTTGCTCATGAGAATCCACCAGGGGAATCTCACCGTGGGACAGTATGCAATCGAATTCCGCACTCTGTCCTCCGAACTCAAGTGGAACAATGACGCCTTGGTAGCTGCCTTCTGGGAAGGGTTATCCGGTAAACTCAAGGATGAACTGGCCGGCCGGGATGTACCTGCCACCCTGGAAGAGCTGATCTCTCTGGCTACCCGTATTGATCTTCGTTTCCAAGAGCGTGCCAGAGAAGTCACCCGGGCGAAAATAACCCCGCGCCTTGCACCCACCTTCCAAAGGCCGATGTTGCCTCCCTCCACCCGGCCTACTGCTCCGCACGAGCCCATGGAGGTCAATCGCGTCAGTGAGTCCAGACTGCGACAGAGGAATCGGAGAATGGCAGGAGAGTGCTTCTACTGCGGAAGTGCCAAACATCTGATTCAGGACTGTCCAGTAAAGCCGGGAAACTACAGAGCCTAGGGTACATCGGAGAGGCCACCCTAGGTCATGCCAAGTCCTCTCCTTTTCTCCATGTACCTGTATCCCTGTCCTGTGGTTCCATCCGGTTGTCAGAGCATGCGTTCCTGGATTCAGGCTCTGCCGGGAACTTTATCCAACAAGCCGTGGTGGACCTACACCAGATTCCCGTCCGATGTCTTGCTACCCCCATCAGTCTTTCTTCCGTGGATGGAAAACCGCTATCCGAACCCATCCGGTACATCACGGAAAACTGTACTATGCAAGTGGGGTTGCTACACTCCGAGACCATCGCCTTCCACGTACTCCCTGGCATGACGCATGCCCTACTACTGGGAATACCCTGGCTTTGGTCGCACAAGCCAGTACTGGACTGGGATTCTGGAGACATCCTGCAATGGGGTGCGTCTTGCCACAGCAACTGCCTGAAACCAGTGCATCCTCCGCACCGACCTGTTGAACCGGTCACCCTTCCCGGGTTACCCCCTGCCTATTGGGCCTATGCTGATGTCTTTGACAAGAAGGAGGCTGAGACGTTGCCGCCACACAGACCCTACGATTGTCCCATCGACCTGCTCCCCGGGGCAACCCCTCCGCGTGGGCGCATCTACCCTCTGTCCCGAGAAGAGACCCAAGCCATGTCTGATTACATAAAGGAAAATCTAGCACGAGGCCTCATCCAAAAATCCTCCTCTCCTGCTGGAGCGGGTTTCTTCTTTGTGGGAAAAAAGGACGGGGGTCTATGGCCTTGCATTGACTACCGCGGATTGAATAAGATCACGGTGAAGAACAGATACCCGCTAGCCCTGATACCGGAACTGTTTGACCGCTTTCAAGGTGCCAAGATCTTCTCCAAATTAGATCTCCGGGGTGCGTACAATCTGGTCCGCATTCAGCCGGGAGACGAATGGAAGACTGCGTTCAACACTCAGGATGGACACTATGAATATCGAGTGATGCCCTTCGGGCTCAGTAACGCTCCAGCGGTCTTCCAGGAGTTCGTGAACGACGTCTTCCGTGATCTTCTATATACCTGTGTAGTCGTGTATTTGGACGACATCCTTATCTTCTCTCCGGACTTGCATACCCATCGAAGACATGTCCGTCTTGTCCTGCGGAGATTGAGAGAGAATCGCCTTTACGCCAAACTCGAGAAATGCCTGTTTGAGCAGACCTCGCTACCCTTCCTTGGCCACATAGTCTCTGATACCGGCCTGAAGATGGACCCGGTAAGGTATCAGCCGTACTGAATTGGTCCCGTCCGGAAGGGTTGAAGGCTATCCAGCGATTCCTGGGATTCGCCAACTATTACCGGCAATTCATTCCACACTTCTCGTCTCTGGTGCGTCCCATAACCTCTCTCACTCGCAAAGGGGAAAACCCAAAGAAATGGACCCTGGAAGCTGAAGAATCGTTCCTGTCCCTTAAACGAGCCTTCGCTTCTGCTCCAGCCTCACACAGACCCGACACGAACAAGCCGTTTATCCTTGAGGTAGATGCCTCCTCATCCGGAGCCGGTGCGGTTCTTACACAGACAACGTCAGAGGGTAAGACAGTAACCTGTGGCTTCTTTTCTAAGGCTTTCTCCCCAGCAGAACGAAACTACTCAATCGGAGACCGTGAGTTGCTGGCAATCAAGCTGGCCCTGGAAGAATGGAGATACCTGCTGGAAGGGTCATTGCATCCAGTTACCATCTATACTGACCACAAGAATCTGGCATATCTCCAGACAGCCCACAGACTAAACCCCAGACAGGCTCGATGGTCATTATTCTTCGCCCGCTTTGATTTTGTTCTGCATTTCCGTCCAGCCGAGAAGAACCTGAAGGCCGATGCGCTGTCTCGATCATTCCTGTTAGAGGATCAGGAAGATGAACCTCGGCACATCATTGAACCTTCCAAGCTAATGGCGGCACCAGTTGGCATGCACCACCTTCCTCCCGGTAAGACGTTTGTTGCTGAGGTCGATAGAGAACGTGTACTCCGGTGGGGACACTCTTCCCGAATAGCAGGTCACGTGGGTCAAAAGAAATCTCTGCAATTGATATCCCGATATTACTGGTGGCCAGGGCTACGTCGAGACGTCCAGGACTTTTGTTCATCCTGTTCCTCCTGTGCCTGGAACAAGGTCCCGAAGACTCTTCCGACGTGCCCTTTGCTTCCTTTACCCGTACCATCCGCTCCATGGCAACATATCGGCATGAATTTCATCACGGACCTGCCAAAATCGTCTGGCTGCACAGTCATCTGGGTGGTGGTGGACCGGTTCTCCAAGGTGGCCCACTTCACACCACTCTCCGGGCTACCGTTCGCTCCGGTTCTTGCTGAATTATTCATTCAACATATCTTCCGGCTTCACGGCTTGCCTCTCCATATCGTGTCCGACAGAGGGGTCCAGTTAACCGCTCGGTTTTGGAGAGCAGTCTGCAAAATGATGGATGTTCAATTGGACTTTTCTTCTGCCTACCACCCTCAGTCCAATGGGCAAGTGGAGCGCATTAACCAAGTCCTGACTAACTATCTCCGCCACTTCGTGGACGAACACCACAGCAACTGGGTCAAACTGCTTCCATGGGCCGAGTTCTCCTATAACAACCATGAAAGTGAGTCCTCTGCTAAATCTCCGTTCCAGGTGGTGTATGGACAGCGACCCAAAGTGCCGTGCCCTGTGACATGTTCTTCAGGCAACCCTGCTGCTGATGACCTCATGAGGTCCTTCTCCGCCGTCTGGGCTGAGACCAAGTCGGCTCTGGAACGGTCCTCTGTCCGCATGAAGAAACACTCTGACAAGAACCGTCTGGATGTTCCTTTCTTCCAACCCGGAGATAAAGTCTGGCTCTCGTCTAAGTATGTCCGCCTGAAACAACCGTCTTACAAGCTGGGTCCCCGCTTCATTGGTCCCTTTGAAGTGCTCCGACGGATCAATGAGGTGTCCTACAAGTTGAAGCTGCCGCCGACACATCGCATCCCGAACTCCTTCCATGTGTCCCTCCTCAAGCCGGTGGTCCTGAGCTGTTTCCACAGTGATCCTGGGGCTTCGCCTCCTCCTGTTGGTGATGATGACGTCTATGAGGTAAAAGCCATCCTTGCGGCTAAGGAGGTCCAAGGTAAAACCTACTATCTGGTGGACTGGAAGGGGTTCGGTCCTGAGGAGAGGACGTGGGTGCCTGCGAAGGACGTGGATGCTCCTCGTCTCCTCCGGAGCTTCCTGAGGAGGAGGGGGCTTCAGGGGGGGGTACTGTAACGCCTGGTCCCACCATACCCCAGGGGGGAGCTCTCCCTCACATCTGCCCAGTCCCAGCATGGCTCCCACGTGCACTTCTGCTCCCACTCCCAGGCAGCGAAGGCCTTCCTCTTACCGGTCCCATGGCTCTGCAGACGCTGCTCCCACTCCCAAGCCTGCTGCAGTTTCCTCCTCACACAGTATTGCTGTAAGTGACTCTAGGCTGCGTGCGAGGCCACGCCCCCTTTCTTAAAGTGGCATGCCCCATTTTCTGGAAGTGACCTCAGAGGTCACCTGTTGCCTAATAGGTATTTAGGTTCAGCTCCCCCGGCAGCAGGCACCCGAGCAACGCCTCTATTAGTGCTTTGCCAGTGTCCAGATCCGTTTGTGCTATTATTGATATCTGTGCATTTGATACCTGGTTCTAATCCTTTGTCTCACCGTAGTGCCATCTATACCATTCCGGCTGGGGACATCACCGCTTATATCTACTGTGGACGTCAGCGTGCCATACCTGCCGTGGACACTATCTATACATACCCTCAGTGGACGTCACCGGCCATACCTGCAGTGGACGTCACCGCTCATACCGAAAGTGGACGTCACCGTGCCCTACCTGCCGTGGACATTATCTGTACCGTACCTGCTGTGGACGTCACCTGCTGTGAACATCTCCGGTGCCGTTTCCGTGTTTTGCCGGCTGTGGACGTCACAACCTTGCTACACCTGGCCCCACAGAGACTCCTACTACCGGTTCCTGGCTGCCGTGCATTTAGGCCTTCTGGGGAGGCGCCGCACAATCCCTGTATAGGGGTTCGCTGCTGGTCGCCTTCTCTGGGGAGTCCGGTGCACGGTCCAGTGGGTCCACCTCCGGACGCTCGCCGCTCCTCGGTGAGCGTAGCACATTCCCATGATCCCTCTCCCTTCAACCTGCCACCCAAACAACCTGGATCCCTGATGCCACCTGTAGTGCTGGTGGACACCCCTTTTCCAAGAACCTTAGCAGTCACTGGGGACAGTGTTGAAGTCCTGGAGGTGTAAAAGACGACTCTGGAAGGTGCAAGTGGTGCAACTATTTACAAAAGGCACAAGTTCGTGCTGGCTGCTGCCTGTCCTGCAGCCATGGTCCATTTTTAATACTAAGGAAGGGATAAAACAGGGTACATGCACCAGGTGCAAACATTGCAAACTTTTAGAATCAGATGAAATACTCAAGTAATTAGCAATTAATTAGCATTTTGCAACAATTCACATCAACATAACATTAAACTTTTAAACATTAGAGTAGCCGGGTTCCGCTACCATGGGGCAGTGGAGGGAGCTGGCATCACTTTGTCGCCCTCCATCACATGCTTCTTAACCTCCAGGGTGTACCAGCCCCGCTCCACACAATGCCGACAATACGAGACCATGTCACCTGGTGTCAGGTTCCAGTCCGGATGTCCCCTCAGAAGGAGTTCAGCCACATCTCTCCTAGAGACAATGCCCCAGCAGCGAGGCCTGGCTCCGCAATGAACCCCCAGCCCTTAATGAGGTCAAAGAGCTCAATCAGGAAATGGTACCATGTCCCTCTGACCCAGAATGTGGCTTTTCTGAAGTGGTCATTTTCTTGATTGGTGCAGACGGCGATTTCCTGCCAGTGCCGCTCTCTGGTGGTAATCTCGGCGTGCAGCCATTGCTGCTATCTTTTCCAATGGGGGCATTGGTGTTAGGCTCCGCTTCCTCTTCTGGGACTTGCTGAAAACGGATTCCTGCTGGGAGGCCGCGCGGCGGTGGAACTGGCATCTCAACAGGTTCCGCCTCTGCTGTAGTAGATAAAGGAACTGGCTGTTCCGCAGCTGGGGTTGCAGAGTCGGAGTGCTCCGTACCAAGGTACAGGCCCAGTGATGCGCGGCCGGGTCTGGTCGGGCCAATGATGGGGCTGGAGACGTTGCGGCCTGGTCAAGTTTGACCGGTGGTGAGGCCGCTTTCTCCTGTGGGTAGAGGTTCCGCTGCCGGTGGTGACTAGGATAAGGTGACTAGGATTTGAATGCTGATAGAAGCAATACCAAAGGTTAGGATCCCAGAACTGTGGAGGGTGGGTTCTGCACTATAAGAAAAAGGAGTGCAGTTCCCTGTGACACCCTGACTAGTCCAGGGGCGTCACAGGTATATAAACATGGGAGATTGCCGCTGCTGACCGATCCGGTCTCTTGTCCCTTGGGGAAGATATCTCGCCCCTTTCTGGTTTGGTTGGCTGATGATCCGGAGCTGCCTTTCCCATAGTGCACCAGGGAGCATTCTGCAGCAGGTTCTTCCGGCCTCCTGCAGCTAATTTCGCTTTTACATGTTGCACACTCCCAGAGGGTGGAGTCTCTCCTTCACGCGCTTTCAGCACAGTGATGGCGCAGTTACTTTTTCACAGATAATAAAATGGTGATGGTTGCTCACAAAAATAGTCCATAAGGCTCACATCACCTGTGTTAATGGGTCCAGTCCATATCCTGTTCATGACGCCAGGAAAAAGCTATGTCGCCAAAGGCTATGGAGTACTTGGTCCCGGGCCGTATGTGTACGGGGATGCTGTGTCATGGCTGTGTAATGGCCGATACCCGGTTCTGTGACCCTGGGGACGCTTTTTAAAAGGGGGTATAAATATAGGGGAGATTAAAGAGTTTATATCGTGACGCCACTTGCGGGTTGCGGTTATGGTGATGGAACCGCCGCTGCACAATCTTTTACCATTGGGGCTGATGATGATGGCAGCCTGGATGGTAGGCCCTCCGCAAGTAGGGCCGGGCCCCAGGGAGTGGATGGTTAGATCCAGCGCAGTAAGAAGATTAAGCAACACAAGGGTTGCTGTTTAACTGTTTTTTTTAAATCACTGTTTGTGGTAACTGGTACCCAGAGGATGGCTGGTATTCACCTCAGTTTCCTTTAGTCCCAGTGCCGGTGTAGTACCCTGGTGGCTTCTGTCCATGGCACCTCTTACTGTTTTGTAGAACCCCCTAGCTTGGAGCATCTGGGGGTCCCCTACTGTCTGTCGGCAGTCTCTGATCCGTACAGTGGGTAGTGCAAACCCTGTAGGGTTGATGTTCTGTTCCGGTCCCTGGCTCTATGTTTACTGCTGGTGCCCCCGGATTCTTGGGTCATGGAGGTCCATGAAGGTCCCCTCACTGTGCAGGTATTTGTCAGGTAGCCTGAAGCGTTCGCCTGACGTAGGGCTCTGTGCCCCGTCGGTGCTCTGGTTCCAGGGGTACCTGGCTGTACCCTCCCTGGCAACCACTCTCCTATGCCACCTAGGTCACTGCTACACAACCCCGTCTGGATACACATCTGTCCCCTCCAACCGTTACTACCAGACTCTTGTGTCTTTCTGACTGTCTGTTTCCTCCTACCTGGTTATTGTCTAGTGGACTGGACTGGATCACCCCTGGGTGGCCATCTATTGGGTCCCGGACTAATTAGTCACCCTGGTTTGGAGAGGGAAACTGGAGCTGTTTATGTGTTTTGATGTTACCAGCACTGGTCTTCCAGGTCCCCGGGGGTAGGCCCTGCATCTTTGACAGGATGCAGTACCTAGTAGTGCGCTGATTGGTTCAGGGACGCTACACCAGCGTGAGCCAAGTATCATGCAACTGTGATCTGATCCTGCGATCGGATAACAACAGCGGAGGAGAGGACGGGAGCTGCGGAGGAGAGGGAGGAATTAATCTCCCCATCTTCTCCATTGTCAGCAGATGCGATTATCATACTCACCAAGTGCAGTCCGAAGTTTCACTCACACCCAAAGACTTGTATGGGTGCCAGTGACATGGCTCTTGCTGAGTTTTCTCTCATCCAGAATCTGGATGAGAAAAAAGCTGACCATGTGCTCTCCCTCATTGAATAACATTGGTTCGAGTGCACTGCAAGATTTTCTCACATTGCACTCATCCGAGTCATACGCTTGTGTAAGCGTACCCTAAAACAAAGTTCTGTGAATGCACCCTGACAGGAAATAATGTCCCTTTGCATCTCTGGAAACATTGATTTTCAAGTCTCCAAGGGTTCACAAAGGGACCCCACCAGGGTATCCTTTTATCTAACCACCAATCTGCATCTATCCCTATTGAGCAAATGGGGGGGTTTACTGGCTTAATATATGTGTTGGAGTAACATATTGGCTGTAAAGTGTAAGCTTCCTATTCTTAATGACAAAGCACTGTGCATGTGTCCACAAAATTCATTGAATCTACTGTACATTTGTACAATTGTGAGAACACATTGTCAAAATGGACACACAGTAATCTCCAATTTAGAAAAGATGTTTAAGGGATAGTCCAGTAGTCAAACAATGTTACTGTAATAGTCTTTTAAATGTAACCCAAAGTGTTTTTTGCATAAAAAAATAAATTATTTATTCATC
Source organism: Anomaloglossus baeobatrachus (assembly GCF_048569485.1). Lineage (NCBI taxonomy): Eukaryota > Metazoa > Chordata > Amphibia > Anura > Aromobatidae > Anomaloglossus > Anomaloglossus baeobatrachus. The sequence continues at coordinate 837,753,303 of NC_134353.1, read as the reverse complement.
TTTTTTTACTGCCATAAGTCCCCTTGTGTACAAGTTGGTTTCGATACTCCAGCATGCACGCGTCCCTTTCCAGGGAGGGAAGCATCTGGCAAAATTTATTCTTGTACTGTGGATGTACCTAATAGTCAGAACTATTTCTAATCCTAAGAATTCGGGAATTATGTTTCAGATAGTGCAGCAAGAAGGTGCTGATGTGTCAGGCGCTTCCGTGAGGTCCAAGTCCATGGTGTGTTGGTAGCAGGGTAACACCCAAGCTTGCTTCCTCCATCCCCTTCTACCAACGATGGACAATAGAGAAGAGATCAACATCTTCTTCATTTAGTGACTGTTGTGCACCCATCACCTCTCCTTCGTCATCCTTCTCTATTTGTTCCTCAGCTCCTGTACCTTCATTAACAGTTTGTATGGTACAATTGTACCGCCCCGGGGCTCGGCCGGCTGCTGAGCCGCTCCGGTCCGTGGGTGGCTCGAGCTCCTCCCGGACCCGGGGGTCACGTCGCTCTGAAGGGAAGCTGGCGCTATGTGTAGGTATTTTGGTGGGGAAGGTTCACGGCCGAGGCCGTGGAGTTTAGGGGTGTAAGTTCATGACGCCACCCATGGGTTGTGGTGAATGTGGATACCACTGCTGCCTTTCACTAGGCTCCCGGGGACAGTGTTATGCAGCCTGGTGTTGACCCCTCCGTGGGCAGGGGGTGATGGTCCCGGGGCCCGGTGGTTGTGAGGTGCAGACAAGATGGTGTGGTGCAGTGCACGGCCAGAGGGCACTGTTGTACCCACTATGACAGATACACCGGAGTCTCTGGTAAACCAAAAAGGATGGTGGTCGGTGCCTGCAGCCGGCTGTGCTTTTGCCCCTTTCTCAGGTTGGTGGCTCCCGCCTTTCTCCTGCACCTCTGTGGTAGAACTTGACTGCCTATACTTCAGCAACAGTAGTCCGCTGCCCGGCTTTATGTTTGTCAGGGAACCTGTTTGCCCACAGGCGCTCGCCCGTGGGATCTCTCTGCCTGTGCGGTGGCATTCTATCCAACTCGGTGGGCTGTTGCCGTCTTTCAGGTCTTGGGACGGGAAAGGACCTAAGGTCCAGATCTCAATCAGTGAATTCGATGTGGTCCAGTGGCTTCTGGATCTCGTTCTGGGTCTGAGTACCCCTCCTGGTGCTCCGGTTTCCAGTTGTCTCCCCAGTTCGGTACCGGCGGGCCACTACCCTGTCCCAGTCCCTTACAGTTCCACCAGCCGTCTTACCGGCTCCTGCAGGCAGCAACCACCGTCTGCCTCCTGGTCACAGGGTATCTGGGCTCCTACCCAGATCCCTGACAGACATTGACTCCATGCTACTACTCTCCTCTACTCCCTAACTCATCTGTTTTTGTGTTTTTCCCGCCTCAGGCCCTCCGAACTCCTCGGAGGGCATGGCCAACCGCCTGGCTCCGCCCCCGGGTGTGAATGTCAAGACCTAAGAAGGGTGACTCAGGGTTTTTAGGTTGGCTGGTTACACCTTTTTAGGGGCTGGTGTTTGTGCAGGGGGTCTCACAATGAGCCCCCCTAAAGCGCTGTGCTCCACCCTCCCATACTTCCCGCCTATGCAACAACAGTCCGTACTTTATAGATATTGCTCTTCCTTTCGCATCCTTCTCTGCTTCCTCCTCTTCACCTGGGATCAGTACCTTCTACCGCAGATTATTCAAAGTGTGCTCCAGCATGTATATGACCACAATAGGGATGCTGATGATTGCATCATCAGTGTTAACTATCCTAGTAGCCATTTCAAAACTCTGCAAAAGGGTACAGTGGTCCTTCATCTGTGTCCAAGCGTAAGTTGCTGCATGACTGAACTGCATTGGCCAAGGGTGTGCATCATGACATACTGCACTAGAGCTCGGTACTGCTGGCACAGTCACTGCAACATGTGCAGAGTGGTATTCCACCGTGTCAGCACATAACACATCAACCACTTAATGGACAGGCCGAAATACCTCTGTAGCGATACAAGTTGATTACTGAGTGGTGCAAATGGTAAGTAAGCGTAAAGCAACCATACCTTCTGCAGCAGGGCATCTAGACCAGGATAATGGTCAAGTAAATGCTGTACAACCAGATTGAAGATTTAAGCCTTGCAAGAGGTTTCACTGGTGTAGGGCCGCCACCAGGTTTGCACTGTTATGGCACACAGCCTTCCTTAGCTCCAGGTTTAGTGGAGACAGCCATTGCTGAAACTCAGGCTGAATAGCAACTCTTCAGCTGTGTGACTCTGTTCTCCAATGCATTTTCATTTCAACACTGCCTGATTGCAGTGAGCCTTGGCTGTGCTTTAAGGAGGTGGGGGGAGTCTCTTTGCATTGTTGGAACGTGTGTTACATTAAAGGAGAGGTTGAGGATGAAGGTAGATGCCCAAGACAAGGTGGAGGAGGCAGAAGCAGTGAAGGAAGTGGTAGATACAGAGATATGTCCCGCAAGCCTTGGTGATTTCAAGAATTTTGGAGCAGCCCCATCCCCAACTTCCACCACAGCCACCAGAGTAACCCAGTGCCCAGTCAGTGTGCTATAACTAGAAATGAGCGGTGTTCAAATCGAACTGTTTGCCAATTTCAAATTCGAGTTGTTTTGGGCAATGTTCGAGTCGTTCGACAAACTTGAACGATTTGCTTAACGTTCAACCGTTCGAGTTACCGTTTGATAACGGTTCGATCACCGAAAGCGTAGCCCGTTACTAGTTGGCTTTTCACTGTAATACTGTTAGTCACTGTTAATAATGATATTATCAAAATTCAGCGTACAGTGTGCGGCGGGGGGGGGATGGGGTTTAGATCAGTGCTGAGTGCTGAAAGAATGGCGATCGCCATTTTTTTTTACTAACCGCGCGTACAGTGGTGCGGGCCAGGCTTTCAGCCAATCACAGACACACACAGAGCAAAGTGGATTTTTGCCAGACAAGCAAGGGCATGTTTCATTGTCTGTGCATGTCACATATCCTTGCCCTATAAGACCCGGACATTTTCCCCATCGATGCTATTATCTCAGTGCTGCGGGTGTGTGTCAGTCACCGCTCCCACTGCTGCTGTGGGTGATATACACTTATACAGTGCAATCTACACATCGGTTTAAGGATTAGGGACTGCTTGTAATTTCAGCCCTTTTCAGGGCTAGATTGGAGCAGTTCATAGCCATTTTTGCTAGGCAGGTCTGTGCCAGCGCTGTGCAAGGGTTTTTCAGTGTTTGTCTAAATCAGCTCAGGCAATTCCTTGGGGCATAGTATCAGCGTGTGTGATAGTCAGTGATGTACCACTGCTGTCAAGAAAGCTACCCCACCTCTCCATTTCTACTAGCCAATTTTTAACTGCAGGTAGTCCAGGCAATTCTTTGGGGCATAGTATCAGTGTGTGTGATAGTCAGTGACCTACCACTGCTGTCAAGAAAGCTACCCCACCTACCCATTTCTACTAGCCAATTGTCGTGGGCGGGGAGGGGACGCTGCTCACACCATGCTCGGGTCCGGCGCTGCTGCTGCTGCTCGGTGGCTCAAGCGGTGGGCCGGATCTAGGGACTCGAGCGGCGCTCCTCGCCCGTGAGTGAAAAGGGGAATGGTTTTGTTTGGGGATGTTGTCCGTGACGCCATCCACGTTTGTGGTGAGGTTGTGACACCACCGCTGCTCTGGACGGGGATCCCGGGAGTGATGACAGGGAGCAGCTTGGATGTTGTTCTTCCCCTCCGTGGGTAGGGGGGTTGGTTGTCCCGGGGCCCAGTGAGGGAGGGATGGCAGGTGGGCTACGGGGCCTGGTGAGGTGCAGGGTCGCGGGGGCAGCGCGGTGCCACACGGCACAGTGGTACTCACTCAGCCAATGATGAATACAAAGTCTCCGGCAAAACAAACGGCTGGATGGACGGGTCCCACAGACGGCTGCTGTGTTTTTCCCCTGACCCAGTTTGGTAGTGTAAGTCCTTTCCTGCACCTTCGTGTACGCTCCTCCTGCGCTCCGGTTTCCAGCTGGCTCCCCGCTTCAGTACCGGTGGGCCACCGCCCAACCCCGGCTACCTACGGTTCCACCAAGACTGTCTTCCCGGCTCCCGCAGATGGCCACTACCGTCTGCCTCACTGGCTACACGAGGGACCTAGGCTCCAACCTAGGTGCCAGTCTGTGTCTTCCTCTCTGCAGACCTCCTCTCTCTTCCTCTGCCTGGACTTGTCTGAGCTGGTTTTTGCCTCAGGCCAGCTAGACTCCTCGGTGGGCGTTCCCATCTGCCTGACTCCGCCCACCTGGTGTGTCTGTCTGAACCCGAGGGAAGAAATCAGGTCTCACTGGGGATGACTACTGTGAACTGCTGGGGGTGGGGGTGTGTGTGTGTTGCTACCTGTGGCCCCTGGCTTGTCCAGGGTGCCACATTCCCCCTTAGTAAAATGCAGACCGTCCGCGGGCTGCTCGTCCATCACCGGTTTTATTTTTCACGAACTGAAAAAGAATAAAACATTTTTTTTAAACATTTTCACACATGCATTTTTTCATACAACTTCCCTTACGGGAGGCATATCACTTCAACCGTTGCAACAGCAATAAAACACTTTTACTAATAGCAACGGAATGGGTCCTTCAGTCACCCACCCAAACAACCTGGCCCTGATTCTGCCCCTAAGCAAATGGGCAGCACCCCTTGACCCCAGTCCAAGAATGGGCTCAGATTTGTTAACGGGACGGGTATTTCGCTGCCGTTGCGGCTGGCCGGACTGCCGGAGCCGTCGTCATCTCCGTCGCGGCCGGGCGGACTGCCGGGGCCGTCTTCATCAGCGGTGCGGCCGGGATTGAAGCCGGGACCGGTGGCAGGGCGGTGACAAAGGTAAGGCCTGGGGACCCCAGGTCTAGGCCCTCCCTCACAGACGCTGCGAGCTCCGCTACCGGTGACAGGGGTAACGGGTCGGTCGGGGCATTGGCCGCAGACACGGGCACTGTGGTTTCAGCGGTGTCGGACGGACGGGACATCTCGTGCAGCAGTGCTCCAGGAACCAAATACTTGCAGAGTCCTCGCGTCCCTGCTTCCACAGCCGCGGTTCACATGCAGCCAGACACCATCCGTGCCCCTTTGGTGTTTCTCTGGCACCTCCTCTTCAGGGGAGGAATTTCGGCTTTTTTTGCCTCTCCACTGCTCGGGAAGACGCTCAAGCAGGGACTTTTCGCGCCCAAAATAGCGGCTTCTCAAAATTTTCGGCCGGACACCTCCGGCGGTCACAAGGCGCACCTCTACCAGATGGCAGAGCGGTAAGATCCTGTTTGTGACGCCAAGTTGTCGCGGGTGGGGAGGGGACGCTGCGCTCACCACACTCGGGTCCGGCGCTGCTGCTGCTGCTGCTCGGTGGCTCGAGCGGTGGGCCGGATCCGGGGACTCGAGCGGCGCTCCTCGCCCGTTAGTGAAAAGGGGAATGATTTTGTTTGGGGATGTTGTCCGTGACGCCACCCACGGTTGTGGTGAGGTTGTGACACCACCGCTGCTCTGGACGGGGATCCCGGGAGCAATGACAGGGAGCAGCTTGGATGTTGTTCTTCCCCTCCGTGGGTAGGGAGGTTGGTTGTCCCGGGGTCCGGTGAGGGAGGGATGGCAGGCGGGCTACGGGGCCTGGTGAGGTGCAGGGTCGCGGGGGCAGCGCGGTGCCGCACGGCACAGTGGTAATCACTCAGCCAATGATGAATACAAAGTCTCCGGTAAAACAAACGGCTGGATGGACGGGTCCCACAGATGGCTGCGGTGTTTTTCCCCTGACCCAGTTTGGTAGTGTAAGTCCTTTCCTGCACCTTCGTGTACGCTCCTCCTGCGTTCTGGTTTCCAGCTGGCTCCCCGTTTCAGTACCGGTGGGCCACCGCCCAACCCCGGCTACCTACGGTTCCGCCAAGACTGTCTTCCCGGCTCCCACAGACGGCCACTACCGTCTGCCTCACTGGCTACACGAGGGACCTAGGCTCCATCCTAGGCCCCAGTCTGTGTCTGCCTCTCTGCAGACCTCCTCTCTCTTCCTCTGCCTGAACTTATCTGAGCTGGTTTTTTCCTCAGGCCAGCTAGACTCCTCGGTGGGCATGCCCATCTGCCTGACTCCGCCCACCTGGTGTGTCTGTCTGAACCCGAGGGAAGAAACATGTCTCACTGGGGATGACTGCTCTGAACTGCTGGGGGTGGGGGTGTGTGTGTGTTGTTACCTGTGGCCCCTGGCTTGTCCAGGGTGCCACACAATTCTTAACTGCAGGTAGTCCAGGTAATTCTTTGGGGCATGGTATCAGTGTATGTGATAGTCAGTGACCTACCACTGCTGGCAAGAAAGCTACCCCACCTCTCCATTTCTACTAGCCAATTTTTAACTGCAGGTAGTTCAGGCAATTCTTTGGGGCATAGTATCAGTGTGTGTGATAGTCAGGGACCTACCACTGCTGTCAAGAAAGCTACCCCACCTACCCATTTCTACTAGCCAATTTTTAACTGCAGGTAGTCCAGGCAATTCTTTGAGGCATTCTATCAGTGTGTGTGATACTCAGTGACCTACCACTGCTGTCAAGAAAGCTACACCACCTCTCTATTTCTACTAGCACATTTTTAACTGCAGGTAGTCCAGGCAATTCTTTGGGGCATAATACCAGTGTATGTGATTGTCAGTGACGTACCACTGCTGTCAAGAAAGCTACCCCACCCCTCTATTTCTACTAGCCAATTTGTAACTGCACCTAGTCCAGCCAATCTGTGAGGAAGGTGCAGGCGTAGATATAATGTTGCCTTCATCCAAAGGTGGTGCTCTCGATGTCTGAAGGAGCTCAACATCAGCAGCTGTTTCCACTTCAAAAACAACTGACGACCTGCCAATCACACTGCCTGTTGCGGGTAAAGAGGTGGAAGGTCTGCATCCAAAAGCATGTGTGATTGCTGTCCCCACAGTCACAGAGGATGAAGAGCATGCAGATGTACTTGATGGGGCAGACGGTGATTGCCCCGCACTGCTAGGCCGCATTGTAGCACAGTGAGCTTCCCACTGTGACTTATGCTTCATTTAAAGTCATGTACATGGTGGGCTCCACAGTATACAGTAAAACCACGCAACAGGTAAAGGACTCTAGGCAGTTGGGTTGATGATTGTTTAACTTTACCAAAACAAACAATAAAAACCATGCATAAAACAGAAAGAATAGAACAATCTATTCACAAGGCCAAAAGCCTACACCCCTATGATGCGCCACTTGTAATGGCAATTTATACCGCTTTCTCACCAACTTTTGCCTAACCAAGGGACTGTCTAAACAGTCACCTAATACCTGGTAATCCCTCTGGGTAGCAGGAGTAATTGTGTGTGTGTGTGTGTGTGAGTGCGCGAATACGACCTACCAGTGGCGCAGCACAAGAGCTTACAACTTATCTACCTAAACATAGACAAAACCCATTAACCCCTCTGAATACCCTTGACGCGTTACGGTCCTCCTCACCAAACTCCAACACGAGTCTCCTCACAATACACCTAAGTATTTCTGCGGCGGCTCCTTTCTGTTACGCACACCTTTCGCTTTTCCTTCAGCTCACATACAGCACCTCCTCCGGTCTCCAAGTCCACAGCCGAAGACCGTTTTGCTGTTGCTATAGTGACCAAACAGTCAAAGGCAGATGCAAAACAGCGGCCTCTTGTGGGTGGTCAGCAACGATGCATACAATAGGCAGTAAATAAGCATTTTGTATTGCGAGCGGGGGCCGCTGCCGCTTCTGGGGCTGCTCGGATCTGAGTTACTGCTGTGGCACGAGTGGTGACCGGACCCGGGCTCGCACGGCCGTCCGTCCGTCCTCGCAACATCGTAAAGGGAGTATTTACAGGGGATTTTGTCTGTGACGCCACCCTTGGGTCGCGGTGAGGGATGATGACACCGCCACTGCCTGGTGATGGGGCGCCCGGGGCTGGTGGAACGGAGCAACTTGATAGATTCCACTCCACGGTTAGGGGAAGTGTTGTCCCGGGGCCCTGTGTCGGTACACAGAAGTGATGGCTACTGGAGGTTGCGCGCCAGGTAAAACCGGGGGTCATTGGTGTACTTACAGTTCAGTAATTTCACACCAGTCCAGTGGTAAACCAAGTTGCCAGTGACCGGCTGCCGTTGGAGGGTGTATTCGGGTCCCACACCCCAGTTAGTGAACAGGTGTCCCTTCCTCCTGCACGTCATGTTTGTCTCTCTTGTTGGACGACTTTGCATGGAACGGAGAAGTCCACTCCCGGTTCTGTATGTATTTGGGAGCTGTGGCCCGCAAAATCTGACCCTTGTGATTTCTGTGGGTTCTGATGGACACCCTATCCCCCGCGTTGGGCTTCCGTTTGGCTCTCTGGGCTTTGGGAGAACAAGACCTGAAACCTCGTCTTCTGCTGGTAAATTAACAAGGGACATGCAACCTTCCTTGTCCTAGGGTCCAGGCACCCCGACTGTGCACGGCCTCCGGACCGGATTCCCGCTGTCTGCACCGGCAGGCTACAACCCTGCCCTGGTCTACTTTAGGTCTCCCGTGACCAGATCTCCATCGCCTGTGGCCCTGCTCACTGTCTGCTACCTAGCCAGGTAGCCCAGGGGCCCCTACCCCTGACTCCTCTGCACAGTCTGCACTTGACTTCCACTCACTACTACTCCACTACTGATCTGAGCTTGACTTGAACTTCACTTAACTTAAACTTAACTTAAACTGATGTGGTCCAGCCTCTGACACCTCAGGACCCCTAGGTGAGTGTTCTCATCCGTCTGATCCCGGCCACTGGTGTGCCCTTATTATCATGAAGGGGGGGCTAGGCTTTTATGGCTGTGTGTTGTGCCTGAGTGTGGGTTTTTGATAGTGACAAGGAGGGTGGACAACTTTTGTGACTACCTGGATTTGCCAGGGCGTCACATTTGCATTTACAGTTAATAAATGTAATTTATACACTCTTACCCTTTTACATGTAAATAACAATGCATACAATGAATGGCAAATAAGCATCTTGCATTCACAGTGGATAAAGGTCATCAATACACCCTCACCCTATCACTTCATATCCATGTGACGGTTCATGGACGAAGTACTCAAACTAGTGAGTTTTTGGCCTCTACTTACAGATTGGTGACAATTCTTACAGATGACATGAGTTGGGTGATCTTTTGTGATGTCAAAAAAGGCCCAGGCTAGGCAAGGCTTAGAGCCCATGCGACCTGCAGAGCCACCACAACTTCTGCTCAGAGGCAGAGTTGTGGCTGAGGATGCAGTTGTTGACGTGCATCCAGTACTCCATCTCTGTCCAGGAAGGCGCAACCTAACCTCGTCGTTAGTAGCATCCTCCTCCACCTCCTCTGCTAACCTCATCGACTGGCTGACTGTGGGTTGACAGTAAATGGGTTCTCCAATCTCATCATCACCCTGTGTGTTCTCACTCCCCTCATCCTGACTCCTCAGAGCCAACCTCTTCCTGCTTTTCCCGAATAGTAAAGTTGTCGTTCCAATCAGGTATCTGAGACTCATCAGCATGTTAACCATTGTCTCCACCAAGAGGAGTTACAGTTTGGGAATGAGGGTCTACATTATGCTCAGAACCTTCTTCATCTGGGCCTGGATCCGACTCACAAAGCTTCTGGGCATCAGTGCAGATCATTTCCTTGTCTGGACTAACTGCAGCTTTGGAGAAGACCTTTGATTCCCAGGCTATAGTGTGACTGAACAGCTCTGCAGACTCAACCATCTCTGTTACCCCATACTCAGCAGGGCAGGTGGAGACTTGAGAGCTGGTAGGAAGCAAGTGCGATTGGGGTGACACCACAGAGGAATGGAGTATTTGGGACATTGAAGTTGAGGTGGAGGAGAGGCCACTTGATGGAGCACTTGAGATCCATTCAAGCACCTACTGTTTTGGTGCCTCATCTACATTTGGTAGCGATGGTCAAGTCTGTAACAAAGGGATCATATCAGATTATCCACGGGAAGAAGTAGACATCTTATTTTGGCTGGAAGATGGTGTTACGAATTGGTGCCGCCATAGCCGCAAGCAGCCTGCTGCGGTTCCAGTTGCGCCCAGGCGTCGGCTGCCATTTTTGGCCGTGCCTTGGGTCGTCCAGCTGGCTTTTTCCTCCTCCATGTCTAAGTGTGTAGAGGTGGTAGGAAAAGGATGGCACCTCCTGTCAGTGTGTCAACAAGATATTGGGGTGCACTTTAGGTTCCAAAGCCATAAAGTGAAAAGTAGACAAGGCACTCCCAAAATGCTTTGCATGAAGATTTATTTATGTGCTTTATAACGTTTTTGGTCCTATTTGGACCTTCATCAGTAGCACTATACAGAAGAAAAAAAATAAACATAATATTTTTACAATAAGAAAAATAAAAAATGATATCCAAACAAAGAGAAAACATACAGACAATATTTACAAAATTTCATATATGCATCTGGTATACATGATTCACAATATTAAAATTCATATTGGAAAGATATGAAAAAAAAATTAATAAGGGAAAAGAAAAAAGGGGAAGAAAAAAAATGCAGAAAGGAACTAGAAAAAGAAGGATGAGGAGGCAGAAGGCAGGGATCAAGGGAATCTCAAATGAAGGAGATAAAAAATAGAGCAAAGAGAAGGAGGGGAAAAGGAGAGGGGATTCAATTCATGTATTGCATTGGAAAGCAAGGAAAAAAAAGGTTCATATAAAGGAAAGAAAGATTGGAGAAAGGGGAAACAAAGGTAGTGTAGGAGCACATGTGAAAAGACATAGGGGGTGTATATGATAGTGGAATGGAGGTCACAACTGAATTGTAGTGTTATTATGTAGGGGAGTGTTGGAGATATAGGTTGAAATGTGTGTAAGAAAGATTCAGTATTCTATACTATAATGAACGTGAACGGGCAACAAGATATGCATATTGCTGTTTAAAAAGATAGGTTGTAATGTGTATAATGTAATGTAATAGTCTATGTGTTTGTAGCGACAAAGGTATGTAAGAGAGATAAGGAACAGGGATGTGAGAGAAAAAAGTGGAAGACCAGCGGATGAGTAGAGAAAAAGGAGTGAAAAAGAAAGGGTGGAGGAAAAAAAAGAGGGGGTAAAGAAAAAGGAGTAAACAAAGGGCTCAGAGAGAAAGAATAAGAAACTAATATAGTAAGTGAGGACAGGAGCGGTGAAGACGCTAGTGAACTTACCATACGTGCTGAACAAGGTGTGTGTGGGCTGTCAGGCGCGGTATCCGCCGCTGCATGGGGGTTGCCATGACAGTTGTCAGATGGGTTGGCTTAAATAAGAGCGTTACACTGATTGGGGCAGTGCCTTGTAACAGCATGGAGCCGCGCGTGCGCAGTGGAGACAGTGCAGGGAACTGGAGGCACTGATAACAGCGCATGCGTGCAGACTCTACATTTGGCTGGGAGTCCAAGACAAGTGAAAGGTGCGCCTGCGTTAATGGGGAATGGTGACAGGGAGATAATTAAGCACAAAGCGTATGTGGAAGTCTCTAAATAGGGAAATAAAGTAACACAGTGATTGATCCAATATGCGAAGTCCACACATAGGCCAGAGGACATCAGGTGTCCTGATGATGTGGCCACTCAGGACTGGCTCGCAGAGGCCCGCCCCTATGACTTGGCACCTCATCATTGTTCGTTAGATGATGACTGGTGAGGTGTTTGGGGCGTAGCTGCCATGAGGTCATCAGTGAAGTGGCAGTTCCAGATAGGCCGACGGTTATGTCACTGATGACGTGGCACTCTGCTATTGGCTCCTGGAGGTGCAATGTGGTCCACCCTGGGTTGGGGCAGACCCAGATTATAAAAGGGGCTGGAGACAATATGGAGGTGCGCAGTCTTCTATTATGCTCAGACAGAGTAGACCTCCATGTGTTGAACCCATTGTGGCTTTAGGACAGAGGTAGGCTGGGATAGGGCGTTGGTGCTGGATGCCACCACACTTGGTAACACGGCACGGTTACGGCCAGCTCCAGTCCTACCAGTCCTGCTAGTGCAGCCTAGTGGCATTAACTGGGCTGCTGCTGTGCCTGCTGTCCACAGGTGTGCCCCCTACGCACACGGAAAACGTACTTCAGGGCCCCTGTGTTATTAACAGGGAGTTCCTTGGATGGGTGTGTGGACCCTGTGATGCTAACAGGATTCACAGTCTCCTGATTTGAGTGTCGTTTAACTCGGGACAGGCTCCCATTAGTTTCAGAGCCACCCAGCTCTGTATCCTCCACCTAACCTTCGGGTTGCCAGCATCTCCTTTTCCATCTGGGAGCACGGTGGACCCCGACTGCCGATTGGGATATATACCACCTTATCCTAACCTGCCAGTCCCTCCGTAACAGATGGTGTTTCTTCAGCAGATGTTACTGTTGCTTTACCACCAACCCCACAGACAGTATCTGGGCTTTTTCCATTCATTTTGTATATGACCAACTTTGCTACTCTGCAGGGACACTGTTACGGGGGGCTGTCTAATAATAACTTAAAGGAGTATCAGACAGTCAGGGTCCACCGTGCAAAGACTCTGCTGCAGACTATGGCAGAGTGCAATACCTCTGTTAACTCACAGAAGGATATAATAAGTAAGTAAAGCAATTCCTCCCTTACTTGGAGGGTGTGTGGAATGATCTCTGTTAATAATCACAGAGACAAAGGCAATGTGTGCGAAATGGCACCTACCTAGGTCCGCTCTTCTAGTGGTGCAAAAGAGACGAACAGCAGCATAAGCCGCACAAAGCTCCTACCTGCGTTCGCTCCACTAGTGTGCGAGGACACGAACCACTAGATATGGCACCTGCCTAGGTCCGCTCTTCTAGTGGTGCAAAAGAGACGAACAGCAGCGTAAGCCGCACAAAGCTCCTACCTCTGTTCGCTCCCCTAGTGTGCGAGGATACGAACAACTGCCAGACGCAGTATAAGGAACGTTACCCTAGCGGCAACGTCCACCTACGAGTCGAATCACAAGGCCCAGCCAGACCATGTGCCTCAGGCACCTGCCTATGTCCGCTCCCCTAAGAGGTAAGGATACGGACAGCAGCCGAAGCTGTAAGGTATAAGAACGCTACCCTGCCGGTAGCGCTCACCTTGCATAGACAGAGGAATGCCTAGAGGAACGTGCACAGGGCGTCTACCCTCATGCATGAACCAAGAGGACTGAGCGCCATGCGGCGTGTGTCAGGGTCTTATATAGACTCTGTGCCTCATCCAAGATGGAGGACACCAGAGCCAATCGGCTGCCAGAACGACAAGAGTGACGTCATGCTGGCCTATCACCGAGCAAGGCGTCACAAGCACATGACCAGCGACCAATCGGCATAGAAGGTGTCAGAGACATGTGACCTCGTGTCAGCGATGATGTCACCCGCACATGTGCAATGGCTCCAAGATAGGACTTAGTCTCCAGCGCTCGCACATGTGCAGTAGCAAGAAATCTGGACTTAGTCTCCAGCGCTCGCACATGTGCAGTAGCAAGAAATCTGGACTTAGTCTCCAGTGCTCGCACATGTGCAGTAGCAAGAAATCTGGACATAGTCTCCAGTGCTCGCAGCAACCGTAACAGTACCTCCCCCTCAAGGGCCCCCCTCCCGGCGACGCAGGTAATCAGCAACTAAGTCGGGAGCATGGACAGCCTCCTCAGGCTCCCAAGAGCGATGTTCCGGGCCGTAGCCCTCCCAATCTATCAAGAAGAACCTGCGCCCTCTAACCATCTTAGAACCAACTATGGCTCGTACCTCATAGCTAGAGCGAGAGGAATCAGAAGCAGGAGAGTGCACTTCACGAGCGTGAGGTAAAATTGCCGGCTTTAGCAGTGAAACATGGAATTTGTCATGGATCCTAAGATGGACGGGTAACTTCAATTGGTAGACTACAGGATTTACCTGTCGAAGAACCTCATAAGGACCCAGGAAGCGAGGAGCAAATTTGACAGAGATCACTCTAAGTTTCACGTTTTTTGCAGAGAGCCACACAAAGTCCCCTGGAGAAAAGACAGGAGCCGGGCGACGAAACCGATCGGACACCGTCTTCATACGGTCCTTAGCTGCTTGGATTGACTCTTGAGTCCGATCCCAAACCTCTCTGGCATTAGTTGCCCAGTCGGCCACAAGAGGAGGAGGTGCAGGAGCGGGAAACGGTACCGGTACCCTAGGGTGTTGCCCATTATTGAGTACGAACGGTGTCTGCCCAGTGGCCTCAGCCAACGAATTGTTAAGGGCAAATTCTGCCCAGGGTAGGAGGGAGGACCAGTTATCGTGGTTCTCAGCAACAAAGTGTCGAAGGTATATAATCATGGATTGATTGGTACGCTCAACCAAACCATTGGTCTCCGGATGGTATGCCGAAGATAGATTCAACTCAATTTGCAGAAGGCTACAAAGATCTCGCCAGAAACGGGAAGCAAATTGCGGGCCTCTATCACAAATGATACGATCTGGCATCCCGTGAAGCCTAAAGACATGCTTGAGGAATAGTTTGGCTAGTACCCTGGAAGATGGGATTCTCGATAACGGTACGAGATGAACCATCCGGGAGAAATGGTCCGTAATGACCCACACAAATCTATGTCCCTGTGAACATGGAAGATCACCCACAAAGTCCATGCCTACCACCTCCCATGGTCTATCTGGCACTGGTAAAGGATGCAAGAGCCCAGCCGGTCTCTGCCGTAATGGACGGTTGCGAGCACACGAGTAGCAGGAACCGACATATCTCTTGACGTGGCTGGCTAAGTGTGGCCACCAATACCACCTCTCCAGTAACTCTCGTGTCCGTCTAATACCAAAATGCCCACCCACCTTTGAGGTGTGGGCCCATGACAGTATATCATTCTGTCGATCAGGCGGAACAAAGGTCTTGCCCGGTGGGATTTGGTCTAACGTCACAGGCGAGAGCGTATGAAAAACCCTGGAGGGAAGGATAAGACGAGGTTCGTCAATCTCTTCCTGGGTAGAAAGCATAGAGCGAGACAGGGCGTCTGCCTTGTTATTCTTACTCCCAGACAGATAGTTGATGGAGAAGTGAAAGCGGGAGAAAAACAAGGACCAGCGGGCTTGCCGAGGATTCAGACGCTGAGCGGTTTGTAAGTACGTCAGATTCTTATGGTCTGTATAGACCTGGAAAGGATGTTTCGCTCCTTCCAGCAAGTGACGCCACTCCTCCAAGGCTAATCTCAAGGCGAGCAGTTCCCTATCCCCAATGGTATAGTTTCTCTCTGCCGGTGAAAAGGTTTTAGCAAAGAAGAAACATGGCCTTTTTCTACCTGCACCGTTCTTTTGATACAAGACCGCACCAGCACCCACTGAAGAGGCATCAACCTCTAAGAGGAAGGGCTTACTCTCATCGGGTCTTTGAAGAACGGGAGCAGTTGAAAAGTGTCTTTTTACTGCCTCAAAAGCCTGAGATGTCTCAGTAGACCAGGCTTTGGGATTAGCACCTTTCTTAGTCAAGGCCACCAAAGGGGCCACCAAAGTAGAAAAATGGGGTATGAACTGCCTGTAATAATTTATGAATCCTAAGAAGCGTTGCACCGCCTTCAAGGAATGAGGTTCGGACCATTGCAGGACAGCAGAGAGCTTCGCAGGATCCATAGCCAGGCCCTCTTGTGAGATAATGTAACCCAAAAAAGGCAATGAGGACTGCTCGAATACACATTTCTCGAGTTTAGCAAACAATGAGTGCTCCCTTAAACGGGAAAGGACACGAACGACATCCTGACGATGAGTCTCCAGATCAGGAGAAAAAATCAGGATGTCGTCCAGATACACCACTACTGAGGATAACAGTAAATCCCTGAACACATCGTTTACGAAGTCCTGAAATACTGCGGGTGCATTACATAACCCAAAAGGCATGACGAGGTATTCATAGTGACCGTCTCGGGTGTTAAAAGCGGTCTTCCATTCGTCACCCTTTCGAATTCGTACCAAGTTATACGCACCCCGCAGATCCAACTTCGTAAAAACTTGAGCTCCTCTCAGTCTGTCAAAGAGCTCCGAAATTAAAGGTAATGGGTATTTGTTCTTTATTGTGATTGCGTTGAGACCCCTGTAATCTATGCAGGGACGCAAATCACCCTCTTTCTTCCGAACAAAGAAAAACCCAGCTCCCGCGGGAGAGACAGACTTACGAATGAACCCCTTCTCTAAACTCTCTCTTATATAGGTCGACATGGCCTCCGACTCAGGTATCGACAGGGGGTAAACCCTGCCTTTAGGTGGAACCGAACCTGGGATAAGGTCTATGGCACAGTCATACGGCCTATGGGGTGGAAGAACCTCAGCACCCTGTTTGGAGAACACGTCAGCGAAATCCAGATAGGGTGTAGGTATGGGAGAGAGATCAGTAGATGCAACCGCAATGACCTTAGGTGGTAAGGGAAGACATCGGGACTGACATTTCGAACCCCAACTAATAATGCTGTCAGACTCCCAGTCAATGTGAGGAGCATGAGTCCGAAGCCATGGGAGACCCAGAAGGATGTCGTCTATACCCTCAGGCAAAACAAGAAAAGAAATCTCCTCTATGTGACCCTGAGACAGGGAAAGGCGCAAGGGAACTGTCCTCAATGTAATGGAGTCAGACAACATAGTTCCATTAACAACACGGACAGGAATAGGCGCCTCTAACATGATAGAGGGAATATTGTGTCCCTTTACAAATCCTGAGGACACAAAAGTCCCGTCAGCTCCGGAATCCACAAAAGCCATAATAGGCCATGTATTCTCAGATAACGAGAGCTGACCTGGGATACAACACTTAGAGGGTGCAGAAGACGTCTCTAGTAACCCCCCTCTAATGGTTACTAGACCAGGGAGTTTCCCTGACGACTAGGACACTTGTTGGCATAGTGCCCAGCCTGACGACATATGTAACATATAGGAGGACCAGACTTGCGTAGTCTGGAAGACGTATGACCTAACTCCATAGGAGTGGGAGATGTTTCAGATGCTGAGGAAGATGGTAGTGGACCCTCAACAACTGGAATAGCCCGATGCTTAGGGCGTGAGGAAGAGACCTCGAGTCTACGTTCCTTATGGCGTACATCGATCCTCGTTGCTACTGTGATCAAGTCCTCCAGAGAAGCAGGGACCTCACGAGTAGCAAGAGCATCCTTGACATAGCCTGCCAACCCTCTCCAGAAGATAGGAATCAACACCCTCTCTGGCTAATCTAGTTCTGCCACCAGAGTTCGAAAAGCAATGGCATAAGAACTAGTGGATAACGAACCCTGAGATAGATCTAACAGTCTCAGGGCCGCATCATGGGTAACCTGCGGACCCATGAATACCGCCTTAAGAGCATCAAGAAAGTCTTGATGTCTCAGAGTAACCACATCAGAGCGCTCCCATAGGGGAGTCGCCCATTCTAAGGCTTTGTCCTGAAGTAAGGAGATGATAAAGCCTATTCTGGACCTCTCCGTAGAGAAGCGAGAAGAGTTGACCTCTAGGTGTATCTGACACTGACTAATGAAACCACGGCATGATCTGGCATCGCCAGAATATCTGTTTGGCAGAGCAAGTCGAGGATCATGTGCAGATGTCACCATGGTCTGAGGTTTATCCTCTATACTCTTGAGCCGTGACTCAAGTACTTGTATGTAACGGTGTAACTGCTGATATTCTGCCATAACTGCCAGACCCTTGGCTCAGTCCTAATGTTACGGGGGGCTGTCTGATAATAACTTAAAGGAGTATCAGACAGTCAGGGTCCACCGTGCAAAGACTCTGCTGCAGACTATGGCAGAGTGCAATACCTCTGTTAACTCAAAGAAGGATATAATAAGTAAGTAAAGCAATTCCTCCCTTACTTGGAGGGTGTGTGGAATGATCTCTGTTAATAATCACAGAGACAAAGGCAATGTGTGCGAAATGGCACCTACCTAGGTCCGCTCTTCTAGTGGTGCAAAAGAGACGAACAGCAGCGTAAGCCGCACAAAGCTCCTACCTGCGTTCGCTCCACTAGTGTGCGAGGACACGAACCACTAGATATGGCACCTGCCTAGGTCCGCTCTTCTAGTGGTGCAAAAGAGACGAACAGCAGCGTAAGCCGCACAAAGCTCCTACCTCTGTTCGCTCCCCTAGTGTGCGAGGATACGAACAACTGCCAGACGCAGTATAAGGAACGTTATCCTAGCGGCAACGTCCACCTACGAGTCGAATCACAAGGCCCAGCCAGACCATGTGCCTCAGGCACCTGCCTATGTCCGCTCCCCTAAGAGGTAAGGATACGGACAGCAGCCGAAGCTGTAAGGTATAAGAACGCTACCCTGCCGGTAGCGCTCACCTTGCATAGACAGAGGAATGCCTAGAGGAACGTGCACAGGGCGTCTACCCTCATGCATGAACCAAGAGGACTGAGCGCCATGCGGCGTGTGTCAGGGTCTTATATAGACTCTGTGCCTCATCCAAGATGGAGGACACCAGAGCCAATCGGCTGCCAGAACGACAAGAGTGACGTCATGCTGGCCTATCACCGAGCAAGGCGTCACAAGCACATGACCAGCGACCAATCGGCATAGAAGGTGTCAGAGACATGTGACCTCGTGTCAGCGATGATGTCACCCGCACATGTGCAATGGCTCCAAGATAGGACTTAGTCTCCAGCGCTCGCACATGTGCAGTAGCAAGAAATCTGGACTTAGTCTCCAGCGCTCGCACATGTGCAGTAGCAAGAAATCTGGACTTAGTCTCCAGCGCTCGCACATGTGCAGTAGCAAGAAATCTGGACATAGTCTCCAGTGCTCGCAGCAACCGTAACAGACACCCTACTCAATGCCGTCTCAGTGCAGCAGCCAGCCCTCAGTCCCTCAGATATGGACAGGTAAAAGACCATTTCCTCCTAGCCATGACAAAGCGGTGAGATTCATTCTGTGCACCACTGGTGTTTAGTGAAAAAGGTGATCTAAGGGCGGCTTTGCACACTACGACATCGCAGGTGCGATGTCGGTGGGGTCAAATCGAAAGTGACGCACATCCGGCGTCACTTGCGATGTCGTAGTGTGTATATCCTAGATAATACGATTAATGAGCGCAAAAGCGTCATTATTGTATCATCGGTGTATTCTCCGACATTTCTATAATGCCGGTGCAGCGACAGGTACGATGTAGTTCCTCGTTCCTGTGGCAGTACACATCGCTGTGTGTAAAGCCGCAGGAGCAAGGAACATCTCCTACCTGCCTCCCGGCTGCAATGAGGAAGGAAGGAGGTGGGCGGAATGTTTACATCCTGCTCATCTCCGCCCCTTCACCGCTATTGGCCGCCTGCCGTGTGAAGTCGTTATGACGCCGCACGACCCGCCCCCTTAGGAAGGACGCCGGTCGCCGGCAAGAGCAACGGTCGCAGGGCAGGTGAGTGCATGTGAAGCTGGCGTAGCGATAATGTTCGCTACGCCAGCTTTCACAAGATATCGTACCTACAACGAGGGTGGGGACTATCGCGTGCGACATCGCAGCATCGGCTTGCGATGTCGCAACGTGCAAAGCCCGCCTAAGATTGTGTAACAGCTTCTGCTGACACTCCTGCATACATGCGTCCCTTTCTATGGCAAAAATTATTTTGCCAAATTTGGGCACAAACATCACTTAAGTGGCATCAATTTTCCCACAGTTGCAAACTTAAAATAGTTATTTTCATGAAGCACATTCGAAAATCCACAAGCCTTTAGTCTCACCAGGATGACAGAGGAGTAGAAAAGTCCTTGCGGATCCATGACTTGTTCATCTTGATGAACGTTAGTCTGTCCACATTGTCACTGGACAGACGCGTGCGCTTATCTGTGAGCACACACCCAGCAGCACTGAAGACACGTTCCGAGAGAACGCTGGCTGCTGGACACGACAAGATCTCCAAGGCGTAAGTGGTGAGCTCAGGCCATTTTTCCAGAGTGGAAGCCTAAAATGAGCAAGGCTCCAGTTGGACAGTCATAACTAGAGATGAGTCACCCCCCTAGCGCTCGAGTTCGGTTCGGTTCGTCGAACAGAGGCTCCGTTTGACGAACGTTCGACAAACTCTTTCAAACCCCATAGAAAACAATGGGAGGCAAACACAAGCACATACAAACACATTATACATGTACACATACAGTTAATAAACATTGCCATTACACTTACAGGTCCCCGGGACGCGTCCTGCACTCTGTCTCCCGCCGCTTTTCCTTCCGATAATCGCTGCATTGTACTGGTAACCAGCACTGATGATATGACCTTCAGTGACGTCAAAATAGTATGTGACCAATCACGTGTGTATTATCTCATTGGCTACGGACTCGTCACATGGCTAGACGTCATGCTAGGTCCTGTCAGTGCATCTCTCCGGTACGCTCTGGCACATGGTCGGCTTCTCCGTTCCTGCATATGGGCGCTCTTTACGGAGTCAACCCACATGCAAGGACTGGCTGCACTGTTGCTACAGTAACCCGCATGTCAGATTACTTTAGCAGCGGTGACGTCACTGCTTACAGCCTGCAGCCTCTGCTCACTCTTACTGAGTGATTAGACTGCACGGGTAGCAGCAGCGTCTTCCTCCCATGCAGTGCTGTCTGATGTAGCAGAGCTGCATGGGTTGAAGGAGAAAGAAGACAGAAGACCCGGATCGTGGAGGGATGAGAGGGAGTAATAAACATGGAGTCTCTAAGTGTGTATGTGTATTTATTTCTATTTAAGTATTTTTTCTCTGTGTGGTGTCTTTTTTTTAACCCTTAATTGAAGATTCTTAATGGCCGGGTCAAACTTACCAGACATTAAGAATTTCTGGCTTAATACTAGCTAGTAATACAAAGCTAGTATTAACCCATTATTATCCAGCAAGCCACCTGGCTTCAGGGCTGTTGAAAGAGTTGGATACAGCGCCAGATGATGGCGCTTCTATGAAAGCGCCATTTTCTGGGGCGGCTGCGGACTGCAATTCTCAGCATTGGGGCCCAGAAAGTGCGGGCCAACCTGTGCTGAAGATTCCAATCCCCAGCTGCCTAGTTGAATCTGGCTGGACACAAAAATGGGGCGAAGCCCATGTAGATTTCATGAAATTCATGAAATAATTAAAAAAAGGGCTTCCCTATTTTTTTAGTTCCCAGCCGGGTACAAATAGGCAGCTGGGGGTTGGGGGCAGCTGTACCTGCCTGCTGTACCTGACTAGCATACAAAAATATGGCGAAGCCCATGTCATTTTTTTTGGTGGGCAAAAAACTCCTGCATACAGTCCTGGATGGAGTATGCTGAGCCTTGTAGTTCTGCAGCTTCTGTCTGCTCTCTTGCATAGATTAGTGAATGGATCATGCTGAGTCTTGTAGTTCTGCAGCTGCTGTCTGCTCTCCTGCATACACTAGTGAATGGAGCATGCTGAGCCTTGTAGTTATGCAGCTACTGTCTGGTCTCCTGCATACACTAGTGAATTGAGCATGCTGAGCCTTGTAGTTCTGCAGCTGTTATCTGCTCTCCTCCATACAGACAGCAGCTGCAGAACTACAAGGTTCAGCAGACTCCATCCAGGACTTTATGCAGGAGTTTTTTGCCCCCCCCAAAACATTACGTGGGCTTCGTCATGTTTTTGTATGCTAGCCAGGTACAGCAGGCAGCTATGGGCTGCCCCCAACCCCCAGCTGCCTATTTGTACCCGGCTGGGAACCAAAAATATAGGAAGCCCTTTTTTTTTTAATTATTTCATGAACTTCATGAAATAATTAAAAAAAAAAATGACGTGGGCTTTGCCCAATTTTTGTGTCCAGCCAGGTACAACTAGGCATATGGGGATTGAAATCATCAGCGCAGGGTGCCCAAGCTTTCTGGGGACCCATGCTGCGAATTTCGGTCCCCAGCTGCCCCAGAAAATGGCGCTTTCATAGAAGCGCCATCTTCTGGCGCTGTATCCAACTCTTCCAGCTGCTCTGGTGACAGGTGGCTCGCTTGGTTGGTAATAATGGGGTTAGGGCTAGATTCATATTATCACCTGGCCCTAAGCCCGAAATTCATGGTGTCACGCCAATATTAGACATGGCCACAATGAATTTCTAATACAGATAAAAAAAACACAACACACAGAATATTTTTATTAGAAATAAAACACAACACAATTAGTGACTCTATCTTTATTGAAATAAAGAACCCCCTCCGCAGTAATCCTAGGTCAAGGGTCCCGCGTCGTCCAATCCGGATCCAATATCATCTGATCGGTTTGCTGGAAGGCTCAAGGGCCTGAATCACATGACACAGCAGCTGATTGTATAAAAGCCATTTATACAATCAGCTGATGCATCAGTGCGAAAAAAAAAACTACACACTTCTGTGCAGACTGCGGTAAAAAGCTGTGATCACTGCTCGACTTATAGTGTCAGCTGATTCCGTCAGGTGACTGCATCAGCTGATCATCGCCAGGTCTGAGAGAGAGAAAAGAGAAGAGAGAGAGAGGGAGAGAGAAAAGAGAACGAAAAGGGAGAGAAAAAGAGGGAGAGAGAGAGGAGAGAGAGAGAAGAGAGAAAGGAGAGAGAGAATGGAGTGGGAGAGAGAAAAGAGAGAGAGAAAAGAGAGAGGGGAGAGAGAGAGAAGAGGAGAAAAGAGAGAGAGGAGAGAGAAGAGAGAGGAGAGAGAGAGAAGGAGAGGAGAGAGAAGAGAGACAAGAGGAGAGAAGAGAGAGAGGAGAGAGAGAAGAGAGAAGAGAGAGAGAAAGATAGAGAAAGAGAAAAAGAACAAGAGAGAGAGAAAAAGAGAGAAAAAGAGAGAGACAGAGAGAGAAAGAGAGAGAGATGAGAGAGAGAAGAGAGAGGAGAGAGAGAGGAGAGAGAATAGAGAGAGAGAGAAGAGAGCGGGAAGAGAGGAGAGAGCAATGCAGCCTCCTTCCGTGAACTGCTCCGATTTTAGAGGTGTGGCCCGCGGCTCACAGCTGATGTCCAGCTCCTCCCCTCAGTGCATAATTAAATTAAATAAATTATAATTATAAATAAAAAATAATTATTAAATAATTATTAAAAATAAATTAAATACTAACAATTGAGCCACTGCCTCTAATGAGAAACATAGGAAGATCTGGTCATCTTGACCTCTGCATTGCAGAGTGAACTCTCCGGTGACAGCGCGGCTCACTTCAGGTACTGCGTGGAGAGGACACAGAGCGCCTCCTGTCATCTTCATGTAGCAGAGCTGAAAGCGTCGTGTGGATTACTTCGGACCTGGATTGTTGTTTAGGAATTAATAAAGAGGTAAATGAGGTGTTTTTTTGTCTTTAATTCCAAATAAAAGATTTTTCGCTGTGTGTTTTTCTTTACTTTCACTTACAGTTCAATCATGGAAGGTATCTCGGGGAGACGCCTGTCATGATTATCCCCGTTATTACATCAATTGCCACCGCACCAGGGCAATTCAAGATGAGCTGTGTTGAGTCCAGGGACTGCCGCATCTAAAGGATGCGGCAATTCCGGGAGGTGGATTCCCCATAACATGGCGCTCCCCATCCAGAGAATACCAACCTTCAGCCATGTGGCTTTATCCTGGCTGGTATCAAAATTGGGGGAAGAGCATTTTTTTTTTTAATTATTATTTATTTATTTATTTTACTGCACGATATTGACCCGCCCACCAGCGGCTGTGATTGGTTGCAGTGAGACAGCTGTCACTCATCGTGGGGGCATGTCTGACTGCATCCAATCATGGGCCCTAGTGGGGGGGTAATTCGAGATTAAATAATGAAGCGGCAGCCATGTTCAAAAGAGCAAAAGCCGCCAGAGATTTGTGACAGCCGTGCAGCGCTGCGCCCGAGATCGGTGAGTAGGAAAGAGAAAGGGATTGTGCTTGGGACGCAGGACGCATGCAGATACGCAACGTGTGCACGTACTTACTGTGAAAAGCCATGCTTTTGGTGATCGAACCGTTCTCGAACGTAACTCGAACTGCCGAACTTTAAGCAAATCGTTCGAGTTCGTCGAACGACTCGAACACCGCCCAAAATCACTCAAACATTAAATTGGCGAACCGTTCGACTCGAACATCGCTCGACTCTAGTCATGACATTAATATTCATTTGCAGATACTCCTGTTTCATTCTCTCCAGGCATTGACTATGTGTCAGACTTCTTGTGTCTTCTGGCCTTGCAAAGGATGGTCTAAAAAAATTCATGAAACTGTTCCATAAAATTGCTGTTACCATCAGATACGGTATTACTGGCACGGTTTGATTGATGACTCGACAGTCCCATGGTTGGCAAGCTAGAAATGTGAGATTCACTCTGTGCAGCACTGGTGTTTAGTGGAAAAGCCGATCGAAGATTGCGTACCAGCTTCTGCTGATACTCCTGCATACATGCGTTTCTTTCTATGGCAGGAATTTTTTCGCCAAATTTTGTCTTGTACCGGAGATCTAAGAGTGTGGCAACCCAGTAGTCAGCATTACTTCTAGTTCTGACAATCCGAGGGTCATGTTGTAGGTAATGCAGCAAGAAGGCAGAACACTGGGTAAAACAGACACAGAAAAAGACTTGGGTGTATGGGTGGATGGTAAACTTCACTTTAGTGGACAGTGTCAGGCAGCTGCTGCCAGGGCTAATAAAATAATGGGATGTATTAAAAGAGGTATAAGTGTTCATGAAAAAAATATAGTTCTACCTCTGTACAAGTCACTAGTGCGACCGCACTTAGAATACTGTGTACAATTCTGGTCACCGATATATAAGAAGGACATAGCTGAACTGGAGAGGGTGCAGAGAAGAGCGACCAAGATTATTAGAGGAATGGGGGGGCTGCAATACGAAGACAGGTTATTAAACTTGGGGTTATTTAGTTTGGAAAAACGAAGGCTTAGGGGAGATCTAATCACAATGTATAAATATATGAGGGGACAGTACAGAGACCTTTCCAAAGATCTATTTACACCTAGGCCTGCGACTGGAACACGGGGGCATCTGCTACGTCTTGAGGAAAGAAGGTTTAATCATAATCACAGACGAGGATTCTTTACTGTACGAGCAGTGAGACTATGGAACTCTCTGCCGCATGATGTTGTAATGAGTGATTCACTACTAACATTTAAGCAGAGACTGGACGCCTTTCTTGAAAAATTTAATATAACCAGTTATGTATATTAGATTTTATGACAGGGTATTGATCCAGGGAACTAGTCTGATTGCCGGATGTGGAGTCAGGAAGGAAATTTTTTCCCCATTGGAACTTGTTTGCCACATTGGGGTTTTTTTGCCTTCCTCTGGATCAACATGTTAGGCTACGGGTTGAACTAGATGGACTTAGAGTCTCCCTTCAACCTTAAAACTATGAAAACTATGAAGGCGCTAATGTGTCTTGCGCATCCAGGAGGAACAAGTCCTTGCTATGTTGTTGGTGGCAAGGTGAGAATCATAATTCCTTCCTCTGCCCTCTCCCCCTAATCTCGCACAACTGAAATTTGACCAACGTCTCCCTCATCTGCTGATTCTTCCATGCCCAAAACCAGTTCGTCCTCCATTTCTTCCTGGGCTCCTGCACCTTCCTCAACAGTTTGGCTGCTACCATGCGCCCTTGTTAATCCCTCTCCCCCAACGTCCCATGCCTGCCATCTTGGTGCTGCTGACCATCTGGACCTTGGAGATTTTGTTATCCCTTCTACATATGACTCCCCCCTTACCTCCTCCCCTTCCTCTTGTCCCACCCCCTTTAGTCCGAATACTGTTTAAAGTGTGCTCCATCATGTAGATGACCGGAATTGTCGCGCTATTAATGGCATCGTCAGCGCTAAACATATTCATCGCCATTTCGAAACTGTGCAGAATCTTGCATAGGTCCTTGATCTGAGACCACTTCAGCAGCGTGATCTGCCCCAACTCTGGATCTTGTGGGCCCAGGCTATACGTCATAACGTATTGCACCAGGGCTCGGCGGTGCTGCGACAGTCGCTGCAACATGAGCAGATTCAAATTCCTGCATGTCGGCACATCACATTTCATCCGGTGAACCGGCAGGCCGAAAGACTTCTGGAGCGATGCAAGTCGTTGAGCTGCGGAGTGTGAACGGCGGAAGTGAGCACATAGCGAACATGCCCTCTGCAGAAGCCCATCTAGGCCATGATAGTGGTTTTAAAATTGCTCGACAAGCAGGTTCAACACGTGAGCCATACAAGGCACATGTGTCATATTGTCCGGGCGAAGGGCCGCACCCAGGTTTGCAGCATTGTCGCACACAGCCTTCCCTGGCTGCAGGTTGAGTGGAGACAACCATTGATGAAACTCGGTCTCCAGAGTTAACCGTGCACAATTCCTCAGCGATGTGACTCACATTTCCCATACATTTCAAAGTGAAGAGTCGACTGCTTATGCCGTTGAGCTCTGCTGCCAGCATAGTAAGGAGGTGTGTGGGATTCCTTGTGCACAGTTACAATGCAGTTGGCCTTACCAGACAGGATATGGGTGGAGGTGGAGGACCGAGATGAGGTTGAGGAGGCAGAAGCAGTTGAGGAACTTCTACATACAGAGGATTGACGCACAACTCATGGGGACGGCAAGACTTGTACAGCAGACCCTTCTCCATCTCTCACCATAGTTACCAAGTGCCCAGTCAGTGACATGTAACGCCCCTGTCCATGGTTACTGTTCCAAGTATCTGTGGTTAAATGCACCCGTTCACACACAGAGTTACTCAAGGAAGCGGTGATGTTGTGTGCGACATGCTGGTGTAGCGCAGGCATACCTTTCTTGGAGAAGTAGTGGCAACTGGGCATCTGCTGTTCTGGACTGGTAGAGGCCACCCAAAAACGTTATTGGGTCACTGTACATAACCCCCCATCTACCTTCTTGTTACCCCCACCACCAGGACTGTAACACCCGCTGGAGAGGACTGGTTGGAGGAAGGGCCTGCGGTAGAGTCGGCCGAGGCCCAGTCACCAGCAAAACCGGTGACTAACCTCCAGGCCAGAGGGTTCCAGAACTTTGGGATCCTTTGGGGTGGACTGGTGGGTAAGGAACTTTTACCCGGACACTAAGGACATAAACTGGAACCCGGAGGTGTGTGACACCAGTGTTAGCGGTGGCACCGAGGGGGGGTTCAGGTGTTTTGGGTGGCGGGTTGAAGGGAGAAGGAGATGATGTTTTGCAATGTTCAAGAAGATGTGCCTCCCTATTAGGGAAAAAATGTTATGTTTTAATATGTTTTTTACTGTTTTATACCCTTTTAGATGCAGTTAAAATAAATATCGGTGCCGGTGTGTTTTACCAAGGGGGAGTGTGACGCCCTGGCAAAACCAGGTAGTCACAGATGACTGTACCCCCTCCTGGGTGCAGGATTCACCTTCTCCTTGGGATTCCACCAACACACCACACATAGGTAACAACAGCCACAAAAGCCTAGTCACCCCCCCGGGACAATAGGGACAGACCAGTGGGCGAGACCAGGTGGATGCGAGCACCCACCTAGGGGTCCTGAGGTGTCAGGGGAGGGTACACGTCAGTTAGTAGAAGAGTTGAAGTCAGATTAGTCAAGACAATGGAGTGGAGAGGAGTGTGAAGCGGGGTCAGGGGTTGGAGCCCCTGGACAACCTGAGCTGACTATGTGGCAGATGGCAGAGCAGGGTCACAGGTGACGTAGATCCGGTCACGGGAGACTTAAAGTGGACCGGGGCAAGGTTCTAGCCCGCTGGTGCTGACAGCGGGAATCCAGTCCAGAGGCCATGCACAGTTGAGGTGCCTGGACCCTAGGACGAGGAAGTTTTCAAGCCCCTTGTTAATCAGTCAGCAGGGGACAAGGTTCCAGACTTTGTCCCACAAGTAGCCCAGAGAGAGAAACGGAAGCCCAACGCGGGAGATAGGGTGTCTACCAGAATCCAGAGAGAACCCAAGGGTCAGATTTTGCGGGCAACGGCTCCCACAGTACACAAAACACTGGGGAGCGGATTTCTACCACTTTATGCGGGTTAAGTCAACACACAAGAAACTACAAGTGCAGGAGGAAGGGCCCCTGCCCTGTCAACCCATGTGTAGGACCAGCAAACCCCTCCAGATGATCCCGGCATCCGTTCTTGGTTTACCACCTAGACTTTGTGTGATTTATTGCCACAGTGAGTACACCGGTATCATCCCGTCCATTTGTAAAGACTGCTCCCGGCAATCACCCCTCACCATCCTCTGGGCCCCGGGACTATACCTCCCCTACCCGTGGAGGGCATTCCACCTTGCTGCCCGGCTCCACCAGCCCCAGGCGTCCCATACCAAGGCAGCGGCGGTGTCACCAACCCTCACCGCAACCCACGGGTGACGTCACTGACAAACTCTTCCCCTCTAAGTAACCCCTTTTTTATTTGTTGTGGGCGACAGGCCGCTGCACGAGCCCCGGATCCGGCTGCCACTCAAGCCCCAGCCACGATCCCGGATCCGAGCGCCTCTGGCAGCCCTTCCTTGACGTGGTCAGTGGCACCCCTGCCCGCGACACTAGTACTGATCTTTGGCCTTACAGCAGGGTGTCAGCTATGATATACAGCTGACAACCACTGATATTCTTTCTGGAACCACTAATGAGCCAGCACGATTGTACTGCTGCACATGCTTATGATTAAGGGCCTGTGTTACACCAGAAATGTGTCAAGATTTTAAAAGTTTTTCCATTGATTTACCTGTTTTTATAAATCACTAAATAAAGAAAAAAATATATCCTATGGTAGTGCCAATCTTTCCCTTCAGACTACAATATTTTTGCTGCTTCTAACATACAGGATACCACATCCATTGGCAGTATTGTCTCAGCTTTTGATTGATATACAAGAGTGATGAGCTCATTCTTTGTCTTTTTCCTCTGCCTGTATGCATGTGGACCCGGGGGGTTACTCCCAGGATATAGTGGGTCAAAGACGAGGAACGAGACCAGACAATCACTGAGTGCAGACTCTTTTTCTATATAAATGATTAGAGTGTGGGCAATGCAACACGGAATAACGGTCAGAATTTACCATAAACAAATTTACATATGTTGCGAGCGGGGGCCGCTGCCGCGTCTCTCTCTCTCGGGGGCTTACTCGGATCTGGGTTACTGCTATGGCTCGAGTGGTGACCGGACCCGGGCTCCCACGGCTGCCAATCCTCACAACCATTGGAAAGGGGATATTTACAAGGGAGGTTGTCTGTGACGCCACCCATGGGTCGCGGTGAGGGATGTTGGCACCGCCGCTGCCTGTTGATGGGGTGCCCGGGGCTGATGGAGCGGGAGCAGCAAGATGGGATCCCCTCTACGGTAGGGGAGGTGTAGTCCCGGGACCTGTGGGTCGGACACCGGAGTGATGGCTGCTGGAGGTGGCGCGCCGCACCGGACCGGGGGACAGTGATGTACTCACAGTTCAATAACTTTACACAAGTCCAGTAGTAAACCAAGTTGCCAGTGGCCGGCTGCCATTGGAGGGTGCATTCGGGTTCCGCACCCAGACTGATGAACAGAAATCCCTTCCTCCTGCACTTTGTGTTTCCTCCTCTTTTGGACGACTTTGCATGGAACGGAGAAGTCCACTCCCGGTTCTATTTGTGTTGGAAGTTGTGGTCCGCGAAAGCTGACCCTTGGGATTTCAGTGGGTTCTTGGCAGACACCCTATCCCCCGCATTGTATTTCCATTTCACTTTATCTGGGCAGTAAATTGGGACAATGTCTGGAACCTTGTCCCCGGCTGGTTAATTGGAGAGGGGGCTTGCAACCTTCCTCGCCCTAGGGTCCAGGCACCCTGACTGTGCACGGCCTCCGGACCAGATTCCCGCTGTCGGTATTGGTGAGCTACAACCCTGCCCCGGTCCACTTTAGGTCTCCCGCGACCGGATCTCCGTTTCCTGTGGCTCTGCTCACCGTCTGCCACCTAGCCAAGTAGTCCCAGGGCCGTTACCCAGGACTACACTTCACTGTCAGCTCCACTCAGTACTCTCCTCCACTCTGAACTTGAACTACCACTGTTCTCGAACGCCGCACTTGATCTCCTTTGTTCCCGCCTCTGACTCCTCAAGACCCCTAGGTGGGCGTTCTCATCTGCCTGATCCCACCCATTGGTGTGTCCTGGTTATCATGAGGGGGTGGCTAGGGTTTAATCCCTGTGTGTTATGTCTAAGTGTAGGGTTGTGCTGGTAACAAGGAGGATGTGAACTATTTGTGACTACCTGGTTTTGCCAGGGCGTCACACATACACCTGGCTTAGGAAGCTAAGATCAATGTGTTGGTCTATCGACACCTTCCAATGTCTCAGGAACTACTGGAAACAATTTACCTGACAGGAAACTTAAACAATGCTAGCGCAAAACCTCTAAACTAGTAATGAATATAAATCACTGAATGTACAGCCGGACCTGTCTCAGGACCAGCACAATGATTAACAACCTTAATTATAACAGTATTCCCCTCTCCCCTGCTCACATGTGCATAATAACAGGCAACCTGGGGTCAAACAGTTTGTTTGCAGCAATGCTGCAGTAGATCAAATTCAGTCCTGTGTAACTGGCTGCAGCATACTTCAACTGGTTTGGCACCAAACTACTGCATGTGTACAAACTTCCTGCAAAAATAGAAAAAAACATGCGCGAAGTCCAAGCTCAGGACTTATGGTATTGAAAGATATATCCAGGAGTATCGGTATTACGCGGTCTGTAGTGCGTTTCAATGATATATGTGGTACTCACTTGATCACGTGAAGTGTAGTGGAAATTTTTACATCAATGACATGCACTGCGGTCTAACATTGCTACTTGTAGCCTACGAAGAACTGCACTACCAGAGGCCTAGATACACAAGAAGACAGAACAGAGAAGACAGAAAAAAAAATGCACTACCAGTGTTAGTGGAAGATCTATGGACCCATGAGAGATGAGTGTAAATTTTTTTTTAAATCTCTTCTTACCACATTCAATTTGCTCTGAATTTTCATGATGAAATTAGAATTTCCCATCCAAATTCAATAAAAATCTGCCAAATTTGTAAAATTTGATCATCTTTATTTGATATTTACTTCTAACCAATCTTAAAGGATCTCATTGACTTGGTAAAGATGGTCTGTTAAGTGACATTCGGGGTTCTGTCATTTTCAGTGTAAATTATGGCATTGCAGACTAAAGGGGGCTTTACACGCTACGATATCGTTAATGTTTTGTCGTCGGGGTCAAGTTGTTAGTGACGCACATCCGGCGTCATTAACGATATCGCAGCGTGTGACACTGACCAGCGACCTTAAGCGACCTCAAAAATGGTGAAAATCGTTCACCATGGAGAGGTCGTCCCAAACTCAAAAATCGGTAAGGGTTGTTTATCCAGGTGGTTCATCGCTATGTGTGACACCGCAGGAGCGAGGAATGTCTCCTTACCTGCCGCCGGCCACAATGCGGAAGGAAGGAGGTGGGCGGGATGTTACGTCCTACTCATCTCCGCCCCTTCACTTTGATTGGCCGGCCACTTAGTGACGTTGCGGTGACGTCGCTGTGATGCCGAACGTCCCTCCCCCTTGAAGGAGGGATTGTTCGGCAGTCACAGCGACGACGCCGACCAGGTAAGTATGTGTGACGCTGCCATAGTGATAATGTTCGCTACGGCAGCAATCACAAACAATCGCATGCGCGGCGGGGGGCGGGTACTTACACTCTCGCTATTGCTACAAATTGCTAGCGATATCACTACCGTGTAAAGCCCCCTTAAGATTTAATATATACTGAAATCCCTGACTTAACGAGTTTGCCACAAATGTTAACAGAGTCTAGCATAATTCTTCTATTCTGTGTTTCAGTCCAACAGCAGAAAGCCATAGTGAATGCGACGTAGCTGGTGGTTATTGCACTTGCTTGCTTCAATTTTTTTTGTGTATTATCCTCTTTTTATTATATTTTTTTCTCTAGAACTCAGGTTATTATTTTAGGAATGTGTAAGCATTTCACAATAATAAAATATTCAGTCTAAAATATAAAACTTTAAACATAATATAAACTTATGGAAATCCCCAGCATATTACAGAAAATGAATTATATACGACTTGACTCAATAATAAGTGCAACCGTAGTTTTTTGAAGGGGAAGACTCTTTCTTTCCTACTTCTAGCCACTCAAAATATGCTGTGAGTGTCTTTTTAGTGATAACCTGACATCCTGTTACTGGAATGAAATGGTGTTTCAATTATAGGATGATTCAATTTTTAAAGGTTATCCTTGTAGTCAGAGTCTTTTCACAGTGTCATAAATGGCAACATAATTTTATATAAAAAAAAATAGTACATCTCTGAGTGGTTCTTCACAAGAGGTAGTTGATTATTTCACAGTCCTTCCAATATGCAGCCAAGTGAAAAGCATAGGTAGAGAACTACAGTAATGCTAATGAAAAGCCTTCCCATGGCAGCAGATGACAATGGAGCTGACACTTTCTTTTAATCAGCTGTCCACTCGATTAATCTTAGAGGAGTAAGTAGCTTCATGTTTTAAGATTTCATTAGAATATTTTTTCTCATCTAGAAGGATTAAGTTAATGGCAATGGTAAGCCAACAAATCAGATAAAGAATCTGATAAAAATTGTAACATTTGCAATAATTGCATGAGCTATCAAAACACTTTCACAAAAATCAGGTGGAGACATAGACCCACCTGTACCTTTCTACACATTTCTTTCAGCAATACAATGTTATCATATAGTAATTTCATACGGTATATTCTCACATATACTGTGTGTGTATATATATCTATATATACTGTATATATATATATATATATATATATATATATACACTGTATGTATAATTTTTTATATATATATATATATATATATATATATATATATATATATATACTGCTCAAAAAATTAAAGGGAACACTTAACCAAACGAATATAACTCCAAGTTAATCAAACTTCTATGGAATCAAACTGCCCACTTAGGAAGTAACACTGATTGACAATCAATTTTACATACTGTTGTGTAAAGAGAATAGACATGAGATGGAAGTTATTGCCAATTATCAAGACACACTCAATAAAGGAGTGTTTCTGCACGTGGGGACCACAGACCATATCTCAGTAACAATGCTTCCTGGCTGATGTTTTTTTCAGTTTTGAATGTTGGTTGTGCTCTCACACTCGGAATAGCATGAGACGGACTCTACAATCCACACAAGTGGCCCAGGTAGTGCAGCTCATCCAGGATGGCACATCAATGCGAGCTGTGGCAAAAAGGTTTGTTGTGTCTGTCAGCGTAGTGTCCAGAAGATGGAGGCGCTACCAGGAGACAAGCCAGTACACCAGGAGACGTGGAGGGGGCCGAAGAGGGCAACAACCTAGCAGTAGGAGCGCTACCTCCTCCTTTGTGCTAGGTGGAACAGGAGGAGCACTTCCAGAGCCCTGCAAAATGACCTCCAGCAGTCCTCAAATGTGAATTTGTCTGCACAAATGGTTAGAAGCCAACTCTATGAAGATGGCATGAGGGCCCGACATCCACAGATGGGGGTTGTGCTCACTACCCTACATTATGCAGGACGCTTGGCATTTGCCACAGAACACGAAGATTGGCAAATTCGCCACTGGCACCTTATGCTCTTCACAGATGAAAGGCGGTTTACACTGAGCACATGTGACAGACATGACAGAGTTTGGAGAAACCTTGGAGAGCGATCTGCTGCCTGCAACATCCTTCAGCATGACCGGTTTGGCAGTGGATCAGTAATGGTGTGGGGTGGAATTTCTTTGGAGGGCCGCACAGCCCTCCATGTGCTTGTCAGAGGTAGCCTGACTGCCATTTCGTACCGAGATGAGATCCTCAGATCCCTTGTGAGACCATATGCTGGTGCGATTGGCCCTGGGTTCCTTCTAATGCAGGACAATACCAGACCTCATGTGGCTGTAGTGTGTCAGCAGTTCCTGCAAGATGAAGGCATTGAAGCTATGGACTGGCCCACCCGTTCCTCAGACCTGAAACCGATTGAGCACATCTGGGACATCATGTCTAGAGTTGAGCGCGGTTCGCGGTTCGTGGTTCTCCAGTTCTAGGCTCAAGTGATTTTGGGGGCTGTTCGAGATCGAACTAGAACTCGAGCTTTTTGCAAAAGCTCGATAGTTCTAGATACGTTCGAGAACGGTTCTAGCAGCAAAAAGCAGGGCTTTTTACAGCTACAGTGTGCAGGAGCCATCGCTGGCAGCCTGCCAGAAGCTGGTAACCAAGATAAACATCGGGTATCCAAGCAAAGCGCTTTGGTTAGTACCCGATGTTTATCTTAGTTACGTGCAGGAAGCCCACACTTCCCTGCTCAGCTCACTCTGCCCCCTCCTGCCCGCGGCATGTACACATATACACACACACACACACACACACACACACGGTCCCGCTCGGCTTACCTGCGGTGATGAAGTCCCGCCATCCCTACCTCAGCGCTGTCACTGTCCTCCATGGCCGCCGCTTGTCACAAAACCTCTCACTTCCGACCCGAGACTGACTAGCGGTGACGTCACGGACCTCTCGCAATACTTGGTGTGAAGGTGCCGGTCATTGAACTCAGTGACAGGGGCTGTCAGTGTGCTGGAGATCAGCGCAGGTAATGTACCTCGCTGACAGCAGCACTTGTCATCCCCTGCAATGACCTGGGCTGACCCATTGATGTTAGCTCAGGTCACTGCATTGCTCTCCCAGCCAATGGGGAACATCCTGCTCTTCATTGACTGGGACAGTGTGGATCGTCATGGCAACCCCTTGGATTACAGCAGACCTGGATTTGTTTTTCATTCTAATAAATTGGTTAAAGAGGGAATGTTTTGGGGAGTGTTTTTTCAAATAAAAATGTGTTTGTCGTCTATTTTTTTTTATTACTGACTGGGTTGGTGATGTCGGGTATCTGATAGACGCCTGACCTCACCAACCCCAGGGCTTGATGCCAGGTGACATTACACATCTGGTATTAACCCCATATATTACCCCGTTTGCCACCGCACCAGGGCGCGGGATGAGCTGGGGCGAAGCACCAGGATTGGCGCATCTAATGGATGCGCCACTTCTGGGGCGGCTGCGGCCTGCTATTTTTAGGCTGGGGAGAGTACAATAACCATGGACCTCCCTAGTCTGAGAATATCAGGCCCCAGCTGTCTGCTTTACCTTGGCTGGTGATCCAATTTTGGGGGACCCCTACGTGTTTTTTTTTTTTAAATTATTTATTTAATTTAAAATAACAGCGTGGGGTGCCCTCAGTTTTGGATTACCAGCCAAGGTGAGGTTGCCAGCTGTGGTCTGCAGGCTGCAGCCGTCTGCTTTACCCTAGCTGGCTACAAAACTAGGGGGAACCCTACATCATTTTATTTTTCATTTTTTTGGCTAAATACAAAGCTAAGCACCCCTTAGTGCCACATGAAAGGCACCAAAGGGTGCTCCACTTTTTCTCCACTTTTTCTCCATTTTTTCTCCACTTTTTCTCCACTTTTTCTCCATTTTTTTCTCCACTTTTTCTCCACTTTTTCTCCACTTTTTCTCCACTTTTTCTTCACTTTTTAGCCATTTTTTTCTCCACTTTTTCTCCACTTTTTCTCCATTTTTTTCTCCACTTTTTCTCCACTTTTTCTCCACTTTTTCTCCACTTTTTCTCCACTTTTTCTCCACTTTTTCTTCACTTTTTAGCCATTTTTTTCTCCGCTTTTTCTCCACTTTTTCTCCATTTTTTTCTCCATTTTTTCTCCACTTTTTCTCCACTTTTTCTCCACTTTTTCTCCACTTTTTCTCCATTTTTTTCTCCACTTTTTCTCCACTTTTTATCCACTTTTTCTCCACTTTTTCTCCACTTTTTATCCATTTCTTTCTCCACTTTTTCTCCACTTTTTCTCCACTTTTTCTCCACTTTTTATCCACTTTTTATCCACTTTTTATCCACTTTTTCTCCACTTTTTATCCATTTTTTCTCCACTTTTTCTCCACTCTTTCTCCACTTTTTCTCCACTTTTTCTCCACTATTTATCCATTTTTTTCTACACTTTTTCACCACTTTTTATCCATTTTTTTCTACACTTTTTCTCCACTTTTTATCCATTTTTTTCTCCACTTTTTCTCCACTTTTTCTTCACTTTTTCTACACTTTTTCTCCACTTTTTCTCCATTTTTTTCTCCACTTTTTCTCCACTTTGTCTCCACTTTTTCTACATTTTTTCTCCACTTTTTCTACATTTTTTTCTCCACTTTTTCTCCACTTTTTCTTCACTTTTTGTCCACTTTTTCTCCACTTTTTCTCCACTTTTTCTCCACTTTTTCTCCACTTTTTCTCCACTTTTTTCTCCACTTTTTCTCCACTTTTTCTCCACTTTTTCTCCATTTTTTTCTCCACTTTTTCTCCATTTTTTTCTCCACTTTTTCTCCACTTTTTTTCTCCACTTTTTTTCTCCACTTTTTCTCCACTTTTCATCTATTTTTTTCTCCAGTTTTTCTCCACTTTGTCTCCACTTTTTCTCCACTTTTTCTCCATTTTTTTCTCCATTTTTTCTCCACTTTTTCTCCACTTTTTCTCCACTTTTACTCCATTTTTTTCTCCATTTTTTCTCCACTTTTTCTCCATTTTTTTCTCCACTTTTTCTCCACTTTTTCTCCATTTTTTCTCCACTTTTTCTTCACTTTTTAGCCATTTTTTTCTCCACTTTTTTTCTCCACTTTTTCTCCACTTTTTATCCATTTTTTTCTCCACTTTTTCTCCACTTTTTCTCCACTTTTTATCCATTTTTTTTCTCCACTTTTTCTCCACTTTTTCTCCACTTTTTATCCATTTTTTTTCTCCACTTTTTCTCCACTTTGTCTCCACTTCTCCACTTTTTCTCCACTTTTTCTCCACCTTTTTCTCTACTTTTTCTCCACTTGTTCTCCACTTTTTCTCCATTTTTTTTCTTCATTTTTTCTCCACTTTTTCTCCACTTTTTCTCCACTTTTTCTCCATTTTTTTCTCCACTTTTTCTCCACTTTTTTCTTCACTTTTTAGCCATTTTTTTCTCCACTTTTTCTCCACTTTTTCTCCATTTTTTTCTCCACTTTTTCTCCACTTTGTCTCCACTTTTTCTACATTTTTTCTCCACTTTTTCTTCACTTTTTAGCCATTTTTTTCTCCACTTTTTCTCCACTTTTTCTCCACTTTTTCTCCACTTTTTTCTCCACTTTTTCTCCACTTTGTCTCCACTTTTTCTACATTTTTTCTCCACTTTTTCTACATTTTTTTCTCCACTTTTTCTCCACTTTTTCTTCACTTTTTGTCCACTTTTTCTCCACTTTTTCTCCACTTTTTCTCCACTTTTTTCTCCACTTTTTCTCCACTTTTTCTCCACTTTTTCTTTACTTTTTCTCTATTTTTTCTCCACTTTTTCTTCACTTTTTAGCCATTTTTTTCTCCACTTTTTCTCCACTTTTTCTCCATTTTTTTCTCCACTTTTTCTCCACTTTTTTTCCACTTTTTTTCTCCACTTTTTATCCATTTTTTTCTCCACTTTGTCTCCACTTTTTCTACATTTTTTCTCCACTTTTTATCCACTTTTTCTCCACTTTTTCTCCACTTTTTATCCACTTTTTCTCCACTTTTTCTCCACTTTTTATCCACTTTTTCTCCACTTTTTTCTCCACTTTTTCTCCACTTTTTCTCCACTTTTTCTTTACTTTTTCTCTATTTTTTCTCCACTTTTTCTTCACTTTTTAGCCATTTTTTTCTCCACTTTTTCTCCACTTTTTCTCCATTTTTTTCTCCACTTTTTCTCCACTTTTTTTCCACTTTTTTTCTCCACTTTTTATCCATTTTTTTCTCCACTTTGTCTCCACTTTTTCTACATTTTTTCTCCACTTTTTATCCACTTTTTCTCCACTTTTTCTCCACTTTTTATCCACTTTTTCTCCACTTTTTCTCCACTTTTTATCCACTTTTTATCCATTTTTTTCTCCACTTTTTCTCCACTTTTTATCCACTTTTTTTCTCCACTTTTTCTCCACTTTTTATCCATTTTTTTCTCCACTTTTTCTCCACTTTTTCTCCATTTTTTTCTCCACTTTTTCTCCACTTTTTTTCTCCACTTTTTTTCTCCACTTTTTCTCCACTTTTTATCCATTTTTTTCTCCACTTTTTCTCCACTTTGTCTCCACTTTTTCTCCACTTTTTCTCCACTTTTTTCTCCACTTTTTCTCCATTTTTTCTCCACTTTTTCTCCACTTTTTCTCCACTTTTTCTCCATTTTTTTCTCCATTTTTTCTCCACTTTTTCTCCACTTTTTCTCCACTTTTTCTCCACTTTTTCTCCATTTTTTCTTCACTTTTTAGCCATTTTTTTCTCCACTTTTTCTCCACTTTTTTTCTCCACTTTTTCTCCACTTTTTATCCATTTTTTTCTCCACTTTTTCTCCACTTTTTCTCCACTTTTTATCCATTTTTTTTCTCCACTTTTTCTCCACTTTGTCTCCACTTTTTCTCCACTTTTTCTCCACTTTTTCTCCATTTTTTTCTCCATTTTTTCTCCACTTTTTCTCCACTTTTTCTCCACTTTTTCTCCATTTTTTTCTCCATTTTTTCTCCACTTTTTCTCCATTTTTTTCTCCACTTTTTCTCCATTTTTTCTTCACTTTTTAGCCATTTTTTTCTCCACTTTTTCTCCACTTTTGTTCTCCACTTTTTCTCCACTTTTTATCCATTTTTTTCTCCACTTTTTCTCCACTTTTTCTCCACTTTTTATCCATTTTTTTTCTCCACTTTGTCTCCACTTTGTCTCCACTTTTTCTCCACTTTTTCTCCACCTTTTTCTCCACTTTTTCTCCACTTGTTCTCCACTTTTTCTCCATTTTTTTTCTTCATTTTTTCTCCACTTTTTCTCCACTTTTTCTCCACTTTTTCTCCATTTTTTTCTCCACTTTTTCTCCATTTTTTCTTCACTTTTTAGCCATTTTTTTCTCCACTTTTTCTCCACTTTTTCTCCATTTTTTTCTCCACTTTTTCTCCACTTTGTCTCCACTTTTTCTACATTTTTTCTCCACTTTTTCTTCACTTTTTAGCCATTTTTTTCTCCACTTTTTCTCCACTTTTTCTCCATTTTTTTCTCCACTTTTTCTCCACTTTGTCTCCACTTTTTCTACATTTTTTCTCCACTTTTTCTACATTTTTTTCTCCACTTTTTCTCCACTTTTTCTTCACTTTTTGTCCACTTTTTCTCCACTTTTTCTCCACTTTTTCTCCATTTTTTTTCTCCACTTTTTCTCCACTTTTTCTCCACTTTTTCCTCCACTTTTTCTCCACTTTTTCTCCACTTTTTCTCCACTTTTTCTCCACTTTTTCCTCCACTTTTTCTCCACTTTTTCTCCACTTTTTCTTTACTTTTTCTCTATTTTTTCTCCACTTTTTCTTCACTTTTTAGCCATTTTTTTCTCCACTTTTTCTCCACTTTTTCTCCATTTTTTTCTCCACTTTTTCTCCACTTTTTTTCCACTTTTTTTCTCCACTTTTTATCCATTTTTTTCTCCACTTTTTCTCCACTTTGTCTCCACTTTTTCTACATTTTTTCTCCACTTTTTCTACATTTTTTTCTCCACTTTTTCTCCACTTTTTCTTCACTTTTTCTCCACTTTTTATCCACTTTTTCTCCACTTTTTCTCCACTTTTTATCCACTTTTTATCCATTTTTTTCTCCACTTTTTCTCCACTTTTTATCCACTTTTTCTCCACTTTTTCTCCCTTTTTTTTTCCACTTTTTATCCACTTTTTCTCCGTTCTTTTTCTATGGTCGGTCTACCCATTAGCTCTGCCATGCATACTGTAGCTCTACACCTACTGCACATGTTACTTTATGATTGACATCTCTTTCGTACTAGAGCTATCTAAGCCTACTCTGACCCCATATTTGTCATTACTATATTGTCCTTGTACTGTATTATGACATTTGTATCATGTGTTTCATTTCTTGCTGTGTTGCAATTTTTTTGCTGCATCCCAATTGTACCTCTACATTGTTCGAGTTTATGTTATTGTTCTCTCACTCTTATGTGATACTGATTATTGTCATTTTTCATGATTACATGCAGATAAGTCCAATCTGACGAAGGCTCAGGCCGAAACGTCATTTGTAACTTGTTTTGGACAAAAACATATATGCTTATGAAAATTTTTTTTTTCTTAATACGGACCAATAAAGAGTGATTTTTTTATTACTATCCGTTGTGACTTACTGACTTAGTCTGGGAGATTTAGAGTGCCGAGGTTACTCACTAATTTTATCTATTATTACCTCTGAGCACCTATATACCAGTGAGCAGAGCTTCCTCTACAGTAGTTCTCCTGATTAGGCATGCCCTTACCTCATGAGCAGGGCATTGCAGTTTTGGTAGCAACCATTACGACATGGACTCTGCTGCTGTGGACCCGAGAAGAGTGAGTGCAGATTCATTGCACCCACACTCCTCACATGAAGAGTCCGCACTCCTAGAAAATGGGGGATACGTTCCCTGAGTGTCTCCCCCCCATATTCTAGACGGTCCAGAGTCGTCGTGGGACCCCTTTATTTTTTTCTTACAATAAATTGGTGAAAGAGGAAATGTTTTGGGGACTGTTTTTTCAAATAAATTTCTTTTGTCGATTTTTTTTTTTTGTTAGTACTGACAGTTTATGATGTTGGGTATCTAATAGACGCCATGACATCACAAACTGCTGGGCTTGATCTCAGGTGACTTTACAGCTAGTATCAACCCGATTTATTACCCCGTTTGCCACTGCACCAGGGCACGGGATGAGCTGGGGTGAAGCGCCAGGATTGGCGCATCTAGTGGATGCGCTAGGTCTGGGGTGCCTGCGGCCTGCTATTTTTAGGCTGTGAAGGCCCAATAACTATGGACCTTCCCACCCTGAGAATACCGGACCACAGCTGTCCGCTTTACCTTGGCTGGTGATCCAATTTGGGGGGGACCCTATTTTTATTGTGTAATTATTAATATTTATAAAATAATTATAAAAAAGAGCCTGAGGGACCTCCACATTGGATCCCCAACCACGGTAAAGCTACCAGCTGTGGTTTTCAGGCTACAGCCGTCTGCTTTACCCTAGCTGGCTATCAAAAATGGGGGGACCCAACGTCATTTTTTTTTTTAACTATTTTTTAAATAGAAAAAATTAATGGGCTTCCCTGTATTTTGATTGCCAACCAAGGTAACGGCAGGCAGATGGGGGTGGCAACCCATAGCTGTCTGCTTTATCTGCGCTGAGAATCAAAAATACCGCGGAGCGCTACGTCATTTTTTTAAAGATTTATTTTTACAGCACTGTGATGTCCAGCAATCAAAATACAGGGAAGCCCATTTTATTTTTAGTTATTTAAATAAATAATTAAAAAAAATATATATGGGCTCCCGCTGCATTTTTTGTATTACTAGCTAAGGGTAATCCAAGCAGCTACTGGCTGCTAACCCCCACTGCTTGGTGTTACCTTTACTGGCAATGGAAAATCCAGGGAAGCATTTTTTATTTTTTTTGCCAAAAAACTACAAAAAAAGGACGTGAGCTTCGCCATATTTTTGTATGCTAGCCAGGTATAGCAGGCAGGTGCTGGAAGAGATGGATACAGCGCCAGAATATGGCGCTTCTATGAAAATGCCATTTTCTGAGGCGGCTGCAGACTGCAATTCGCAGCAGTGGGGCCCAGAAAGCTCAGGCCAACCTGTGCTGCGGATTCCAATCCCCAGCTGCCTAGTTGTACCTGGCTGGACACAAAAATGGGGCGAAGCCTACGTCATTTGTTTTCTAATTATTTCATGAAATTCATGAAATAATAAAAAAAGGGCTTCCCTTTATTTTTGGTTCCCAGCCGGGTACAAATAGGCAACTGGGGGTTGGGGGCAGCCGTACCTGCCTGCTGTACCTGGCTAGCATACAAAAATATGGCGAAGCCCACATAATTTTTTCAGGGGGCAAAAAAATTCTGCATACAGTCCTGGATGGAGTATGCTGAGCCTTGTAGTTCTGCAGCTGCTGTCTGCTCTTCTCCATACAGATAGACAGCAGCTGCAGAACTACAAGGCTCAGCATACTCCATCCAGGACTGTATACAGAAGTTTTTTGCCCCCTGAAAAAATTATGTGGGCTTCGCCATATTTTTGTATGCTAGCCAGGTACAGCAGGCAGCCACGGGCTGCCTCCAACCCCCAGTTGCCTATTTGTACCCGGCTGGGAACCAAAAATATAGGGAAGCCCGTTTTTTTTAATTATTTCACTTATTTCATGAAATAATTAAAAAACAAATGACGTGGGCTTCGCCCCATTTTTGTGTCCAGCCGGGTACAACTAGGCAGCTGGGGATTGGAATCCGCAGCACAGGTTAGCCCGAGGTTTCTTGGCGCCTCAGCTGTGGATTTCAGTCCGCAGCCGTCCCAGAAAATGGCGCTCTCATAGATGCGCCATCATCTGGCGCTGTATCCAACTCTTCCAACAGCCCTGGAGCCGGGTGGCTTGTTGGGTAATCATGAGTTAATACTGGCTTTGTTTTACTAGCCAGTATTAAGCCAGAGATTCTTAATGTCAGGCACGTTTGACCCGGCCATTAAGAATCTCCAATAAAGGGTTAAAAAAAAACACCACACAGAGAAAAAATACTTTAATAGAAATAAATACACAGACACATTAGAGACTCCATCTTTATTACCCCCTGTCAGCCCTCCACGATCCTGCTCTTCTGTCTTCTTTCTTTCTAGTGTAGTAGTAGTGACGATTGTAGTGAGGAAGGATGAGGTTCACCAGCTCATCACTTGGGGCTGGGGAACCTCATCCTCACTACAATCCTCACTACAATCGTGAAGCAGCGTGCAGCCTTCACTCCGTGAGTGATCAGTGCTGGCTGTCAGCGGTAACAGCGGTAACGCTGACAGACGCGTTACCATAGCAATGGTGCTCTCGGAGCCGCGGTTAGCGGTGACGTCACCGCTAACTGCGTTGCTATGGCAACGGTGATCTCCGTGAATGACCGGCTGTGTCAGCCGGTCCCTAACGGAACGGGGAGTCGACCGTGTGCTAG
The DNA here is from genome assembly GCF_048569485.1 of Anomaloglossus baeobatrachus. Taxonomy (NCBI): domain Eukaryota; kingdom Metazoa; phylum Chordata; class Amphibia; order Anura; family Aromobatidae; genus Anomaloglossus; species Anomaloglossus baeobatrachus. Next base: position 837,710,422 of record NC_134353.1, on the reverse strand, counting down.
AGCATTTCGCCGGTACACGGCGATACACATATGTGCACCGTGTATCGGAGAGATGCACTCGCAGGTCCTACATGACGCGTCATAGTCATGTGACCAGTCTGTAGCCAATGAGATAATAGCCACGTGACTGGTCACATGGCTATTTTGACGTCACGATAGGTCCTGCATCTCTGCTGGCAGTGCAGGTCACCGGGAAGATTAAGCGATCATCGGATGGAATAGCGGCAGGAGACAGAGTGCAGAAGGGATCGCGGGGACCGGTAAGTGTTATGGCAATGTTTATTAACTGTTTGTGTACATTTATAATGCATTTTTATGTGTTTGTGATTGCCTCCCATTATAGCCTATTGGTTCGAGTTCGGTTCGTCGAACGTTCGACGAACCGAACTCGAACGGCACCTCCGTTCGGCGAACCGACCTCGAGCCGAACCGGGACCGGTTCGCTCATCTCTAATCATGTCTCGCTCCATCCACCAACGTCACGTTGCACCACAGACTGTCCAGGAGTCGGGGGATGCTTTAGTCCAGATCTGGGAGGAGATCCCTCAGGAGACCATCCGTAACCTCATTAGGAGCATGCCCAGGCATTGTAGGGAGATCATACAGGCATGTGGAGGCCACACACAATACTGAGCCTCATTTTGACTTGTTTCCACTTTCAATTTGTCTAGTTTTGTCTTGTTTTGATTTTCATTTTGACTTGTTTCTAGAGTTGAGCGCGGTTCGTGGTTCGAGGTTCTTCAGTTCGGGGCTCGAGTGATTTTGGGGGCTGTTCGAGATCGAACTAGAACTCGAGCTTTTTGCAAAAGCTCGATAGTTCTAGATACGTTCGAGAACGGTTCTAGCAGCAAAAAGCAGGGCTTTTTACAGCTATAGTGTGCAGGAGCCATCGCTGGCAGCCTGCCAGAAGCTGGTAACCAAGATAAACATCGGGTATCCAAGCAAAGCGCTTTGGTTAGTAACCCGATGTTTATCTTAGTTACGTGCAGGAAGCCCACACTTCCCCGCTCAGCTCGCTCCGCCCCCTCCTGCCCGCGGCATGTACACATACATACACACACACACACACTCACACACCCCCCCCCCCCGCTCGGCTTACCTGCGGTGATGAAGTCCCGCCATCCCGACCTCAGCGCTGTCACTGTCCTCCATGGCCGCCGCTTGCACATCACCTCTCGCTTCCGACCCGAGACTGACTAGCGGTGACGTCACGGACCTCTCGCGATACTTGGTGTGAAGCCAGTCATTGAGCTCAGTGACAGGGGCTGTCGGCAGTGCTGGAGATCAGCGCAGGTAATGTACCTCGCTTCTGACAGCAGCACTTGTCATGCCCTGCAGTGACCTGGGCTGACCCATTGATGTTAGCTCAGGTCACTGCATTGCTCTCCCAGCCAATGGGGAACATCCTGCTCTTCATTGACTGGGACAGTGTGGATCGTCATGGCAACCCCTTGGATTACACCAGACCTGGATTTGTTTTTCATTCTAATAAATTGGTTAAAGAGGGAATGTTTTGGGGAGTGTTTTTTCAAATAAAAATGTGTTTGTCGTCTATTTTTTTTTATTACTGACTGGGTTGGTGATGTCGGGTATCTGATAGACGCCTGACCTCACCAACCCCAGGGCTTGATGCCAGGTGACATTACACATCTGGTATTAACCCCATATATTACCCCGTTTGCCACCGCACCAGGGCGCGGGATGAGCTGGGGCGAAGCACCAGGATTGGCGCATCTAATGTATGCGCCACTTCTGGGGCGGCTGCGGCCTGCTATTTTTAGGCTGGGAAGAGTCCAATAACCATGGACCTCCCTAGTCTGAGAATATCAGGCCCCAGCTGTCTGCTTTACCTTGGCTGGTGATCCAATTTTGGGGGACCCCTACGTGTTTTTTTTTTAAATTATTTATTTAATTTAAAATAACAGCGTGGGGTGCCCTCAGTTTTGGATTACCAAGGTGAGGTTGCCAGCTGTGGTCTGCAGGCTGCAGCCGTCTGCTTTACCCTAGCTGGCTACAAAACTAGGGGGAACCCTACGTCATTTTTTTTTTCATTTTTTTGGCTAAATACAAAGCTAAGCACCCCTTAGTGCCACATGAAAGGCACCAAAGGGTGCTCCACTTTTTCTCCATTTTTTTCTCCACTTTTTCTCCACTTTTTCTCCACTTTTTCGCCACTTTTTCGCCACTTTTTCTCCACTTTTTTCTCCACTTTTTCTCCACTTATTCTCCACTTTTTCTCCACTTATTCTCCACTTTTTCTCCACTTTTTCTCCATTTTTTTCCACTTTTTCTCCACTTTTTCTCCACTTTTTCTCCACTTATTCTCCACTTTTTTCTCCACTTTTTTCTCCACTTTTTTCTCCACTTTTTCTCCACTTTTTCTCCATTTTTTTCCACTTTTTTCTCCACTTTTTCTCCACTTTTTCTCCACTTTTTTCTCCACTTTTTTCTCCACTTTTTTCTCCACTTTTTTCTCCACTTTTTCTCCACTTTTTTTCCACATTTTCTCCACTTTTTTCTCCACTTTTTCTCCACTTTTTCTCCATTTTTTTCCACTTTTTTCTCCACTTTTTCTCCACTTTTTCTCCACTTTTTCTCCACTTATTCTCCACTTTTTCTCCATTTTTTCTCCATTTTTTTCTCCATTTTTTCTCCACTTTTTCTCCATTCTTTTTCTATGGTCGGTCTACCCATTAGCTCTGCCATGCACACTGTAGCTCTACACCTGCTGCACATGTTACTTTATGATTGACATCTCTTTCGTACCAGAGCTGTCTAAGTCTACTCTGACCCCATATTTGTCATTACTATATTGTCCTTGTACTGTATTATGACATTTGTATCATGTGTTTCATTTCTTGCTGTGTTGCAATTTTTTTGCTGCATCCCAATTGTACCTCTACATTGTTCGAGTTTATGTTATTGTTCTCTCACTCTTATGTGATACTGATTATTGTCATTTTTCATGATTACATGCAGATAAGTCCAATCTGACGAAGGCTCAGGCCGAAACGTCATTTGTAACTTGTTTTGGACAAAAACATATATGCTTATGAAACATTTTTTTTTCTTAATACGGACCAATAAAGAGTGATTTTGCATTACTATCCGTTGTGACTTACTGACTTAGTCTGGGAGATTTAGAGTGCCGAGGTTACTCACTAATTTTATCTATTATTACCTCTGAGCACCTATATACCAGTGAGCAGAGCTTCCTCTACAGTAGTTCTCCTCATTAGGCATGCCCTTACCTCATGAGCAGGGCATTGCAGCTTTGGTAGCAACCATTATGACATGGACTCTGCTGCTGTGGACCCGAGAAGAGTGAGTGCAGATTCATTGCACCCACACTCCTCACATGAAGGGTCCGCACTCCTAGAAAATGGGGGATACGTTCCCTGAGTGTCTCCCCCCATATTCTAGATGGTCCAGAGTCGTCGTGGGACCCCTTTATTTTTTTTCTTACAATAAATTGGTGAAAGAGGAAATGTTTTGGGGACTGTTTTTTTAAATAAATTTCTTTTGTCGATTTTTTTTTTTTTGTTAGTACTGACAGTTTATGATGTTGAGTATCTAATAGACGCCATGACATCACAAACTGCTGGGCTTGATCTCAGGTTACTTTACAGCTAGTATCAACCCGATTTATTACCCCGTTTGCCACTGCACCAGGGCACGGGATGAGCTGGGGTGAAGCGCCAGGATTGGCGCATCTAGTGGATGTGCCACGTCTGGGGTGCCTGCGGCCTGCTATTTTTAGGCTGTGAAGGCCCAATAACTATGGACCTTCCCACCCTGAGAATACCAGACCACAGCTGTCCGCTTTACCTTGGCTAGTGATCCACTTTGGGGGGACCCTACTTTTATTATGTAATTATTAATTTTTATACAATAATTATAAAAAAGAGCCTGAGGGGACCTCCACATTGGATCCCCAACCACGGTAAAGCTGCCAGCTGTGGTTTTCAGGCTACAGCCGTCTGCTTTACCCTAGCTGGCTATCAAAAATGGGGGGACCCAACGTCATTTTTTTTTTAACTATTTTTTAAATAGAAAAAATTAATGGGCTTCCCTGTATTTTGATTGCCAACCAAGGTAACGGCAGGCAGATGGGGGTGGCAACCCATAGCTGTCTGCTTTATCTGCGCTGAGAATCAAAAATACCACGGAGCGCTACGTCATTTTTTTAAAGATTTATTTTTACAGCACTGTGATATCCAGCAATCAAAATACAGGGAAGCCCATTTTATTTTTAGTTATTTAAATAAATAATTAAAAAAATTATATATGGCCTCCCGCTGCATTTTTTGTATTGCTAGCTAAGGGTAATCCAAGCAGCTACTGGCTGCTAACCCCCACTGCTTGGTGTTACCTTCACTGGCAATGGAAAATCCAGGGAAGCATTTTTTATTTTTTTTGCCAAAAAACTACAAAAAAAGGACGTGAGCTTCGCCATATTTTTGTATGCTAGCCAGGTATAGCAGGCAGGTGCTGGAAGAGTTGGATACAGCGCCAGAATATGGCGCTTCTATGAAAATGCCATTTTCTGAGGCGGCTGCAGACTGCAATTCGCAGCAGTGGGGCCCAGAAAGCTCAGGCCAACCTGTGCTGCGGATTCCAATCCCCAGCTGCCTAGTTGTACCTGGCTGGACACAAAAATGGGGCGAAGCCTACGTCATTTGTTTTCTAATTATTTCATGAAATTCATGAAATAATAAAAAAAAGGGCTTCCCTTTATTTTTGGTTCCCAGCCGGGTACAAATAGGCAACTGCGGGCTGGGGGGCAGCCGTACCTGCCTGCTGTACCTGGCTAGCATACAAAAATATGGCGAAGCCCACATAATTTTTTCAGGGGGCAAAAAATTTCTGCATACAGTCCTGGATGGAGTATGCTGAGCCTTGTAGTTCTGCAGCTGCTGTTTATCTGTATGGAGAAGAGCAGACAGCAGCTGCAGAACTACAAGGCTCAGCATACTCCATCCAGGACTGCATGCAGAATTTTTTTGCCCACCAAAAAAATGACGTGGGCTTCGCCATATTTTTGTATGCTAGCCAGGTACAGCAGGCAGCCACGGGCTGCCTCCAACCCCCAGTTGCCTATTTGTACCCGGCTGGGAACCAAAAATATAGGGAAGCCAGTTTTTTTTTAATTATTTCACTTATTTCATGAAATAATTAAAAAACAAATGACGTGGGCTTCGCCCCATTTTTGAATCCAGCCGGGTACAACTAGGCAGCTGGGGATTGGAATCCGCACCACAGGTTAGCCCGAGGTTTCTGGGCGCCTCTGCTGTGAATTTCAGTCCGCAGCCGTCCCAGAAAATGGCGCTCTCATAGAAGCGCCATCATCTGGCGCTGTATCCAACTCTTCCAACAGCCCTGGAGCCGGGTGGCTTGTTGGGTAATCATGAGTTAATACTGGCTTTGTTTTACTAGCCAGTATTAAGCCAGAGATTCTTAATGTCAGGCACGTTTGACCCGGCCATTAAGAATCTCCAATAAAGGGTTAAAAAAAAACACCACAGAGAAAAAATACTTTAATAGAAATAAATACACAGACACATTAGAGACTCCATCTTTATTACCCCCTGTCAGCCCTCCACGATCCTGCTCTTCTGTCTTCTTTCTTTCTAGTGTAGTAGTAGTGACGATTGTAGTGAGTATGAGATTCACCAGCTCATCACTTGGGGCTGGGGAACCTCCATCCTCACTACAATCCTCACTAGTGTAGTAGTAGTGACGATTGTAGTGAGGAAGGATGAGATTCACCAGCTCATCACTTGGGGCTGGGGAACCTCCATCCTCACTACAATCATCACTACAATCGTGAAGCAGCCTGCAGCCTTCACTCCGTGAGTGATCAGTGCTGGCTGTCAGCGATAACAGCGGTAACGCTGACAGACGCTTTACCATAGCAACGGTGCTCTCGGAGCCGCGGTTAGCGGTGACATCACCGCTAACTGCGTTGCTATGGCAACGGTGATCTCCGTTAATGACCGGCTGTGCCAGCCGGTCCCTAGCGGAACGGGGAGTCGACCGTGTGCTAGAGCATGTCGCCGGTACACGGCGATACACAAATGTGCACCTTGTACCGGAGAGATGCACTCGCAGGTCCTACATGACGTGTCATAGTCATGTGACCAGTCTGTAGCCAATGAGATAATAGCCACGTGACTGGTCACATGGCTATTTTGACGTCACGATAGGTCCTGCATCTCTGCTGGCAGTGCAGGTCACCGGGAGGATTCAGCGATCATCGGATGGAATAGCGGCAGGAGACAGAGTGCAGAAGGGATCGCGAGGACCGGTAAGTGTTATGGCAATGTTTATTAACTGTTTGTGTACATTTATAATGCATTTTTATGTGTTTGTGATTGCCTCCCATTATAGCCTATACGTTCGAGTTCGGTTCGTCGAACGTTCGACGAGCCGAACTCGAACGGGACCCCCGTTCGGCGAACCGGCCTCGAGCCGAACCGGGACCGGTTCGCTCATCTCTACTTGTTTCCACTTTCATTTTTTGTGTGTCTCCAAATCCAGGCCTTCATTGGTTAAAACATTTCATTTCCATTGATCATTTTTGTGTGATTTTTTTTGTCAGCACATTCAACCTTGTACAGAACAAAGTATTCCATGAGAATAGTTCATTCATTCAAATCTAGGATGTGCTATTTGAGTGTTCCCTTTAATTTTTGGAGCAGTGTATATATATATATATATATAAATATATGTATATATATATATATATATATATATATATACATAAAATATATATATATATATATATATATATATATATATATATATATATTGAGCAAAAATATAAACTCAACACTTTTGTTTTTGCGCCCATTTTTCAAGCGCTTGCACTTTTAAATGAAACCATGACTTCTACCATTTAGTGTACTGGAAAATGGCCAAAAAATTCCAAATGCAGAAAAATTGCAAAAAAAAGTGCGATTGCTCGATTGTTTATGAGATATTTTATTCCCTATGTTCACTATGGTAAAACTGATGTATTGGTGTGATGCCTCAGGGCGTTTAAAGTTTGATCTGTAGCTTTCTCAGTTTTCGGGATCTATGGCTCAGTGACAGCTTATTTTTTGCGTCTCGAGTAGAGTTGAGCACGGTTCATGGTTCGAGGTTCGCCAGTTCGCGGTTCGAGTGATTTTGGGGGGTGTTCTAGATAGAACTAGAACACGAGCTTTTTGCTAAAAGTTCGGCAGCTCGAGTTACGTTCGAGAACGGTTCTATCAGCAAAAAGCCTAGCTAATTACTAGCTGGCTTTTAACTGTAATAGTGTGAGTCACTCTGTGATTCACACTATTATCAAATTTCAGCGTATAGTGTGCAAGGGGGACGGGTTTAAGATCTGTGGTGCTGAGAAAATGCCGATCGCCATTTTTTTATTTTTTTTTCTAAGCGCGCGTGTAGTGGGGCGGGCCAGCATGTCAGCCAATCCCAGACACGCACACGGCTAAGTGGACTTTTTGCCAGACAAGCAAGGGCATGTGTCATAGGCTGTCCATGTCACATGTCCTTGCATTATAAATATGGCCATTTTCCCTCAGGACGCCATTATCTGCCTTCTGCGTCTGGGTGACAGTCACCGCTCATGCAGCTCCTGTCGCCAGTCCTACTGTGTACGCTATACGCACAGCGCTCTACAGATTAGGGACAGAAGTTTACTGCAGCCCTTTTCATGGCTAATTTCCTCAGGCTCAGAGCCATAAGTGACAATCAGGTCCGTGGAAACGTTATATACAGCTTCAGATAACAGCGTCTGTATACCTAAGGTCAGGGAATTCCTTGCTGCATTTCACCATAAGGAGGGATAGAAAGTGAGGCTTCCTTTCCTCTACACTGACCTACAACCCGGTCACTGTACCCTCCTGCACATTTTTGCAAAGCCATTTTAATTGAAAAGAGTGCTGCCAGTTAGTGACATACAAAGAGTGGCTGCTGTACTCCATTATTGTGCCACTTGTGCCAAGCAAGTCCAACCACCTCTGCATTCTACCCTCCTGCACATTTTTGCAAAGCCATTTTAATTGAAAAGAGTGCTGCCAGTTAGTGCCATACAAAGAGTGGCTGCTGTACTCCATTATTGTGCCACTTGTGCCAAGCAATTTCCAGCACCTCTGCATTCCACCCTCCTGCTCATTTTTACTAAGCTATTATAATAGCAAACACTGCTAAAACTTAGTGGCATCCAAAAAGTGGCTGTTGTACTCCATTAGTGTCCCACTGGTGCCAAGCAATTTCTAGCACCTCTGCATTCCACCCTCCTGCTCATTCTTACTAAGCTATTATAATAGCAAACACTGCTGAAACTTAGTGGCATCCAAAAAGTGGCTGTTGTACTCCATTAGTGTCCAACTGGTGCCAAGCCATTTCCAGCACCTCTGCATTTCACCCTCCTGCTCATTTTTACTAAGCTATTATAATAGCAAACACTGCTAAAACACTTTAAGGGCCATAGTTGCATTGTCAGGGATAGTCAGTGTTGTTTCTTCAGCTGTCAATAAAGCTAGACCACCTCTGCAATCTACACCATGTCTCAATTTTTACTACCACATTTTAAGTGGCCAATCTAGTCGCTATCAAAATGAGTGGCAAAATGACAGATGCTGGTGGAAAGGGGAAAAGGCATGTTGGAAAAGGAAAAAAAGATTTTGTACATGGAGAAGGTGGCAAAACTACATTAACATCTGCTGAAGATAAGCCATCTTAGAGCAAAAGTAAGATGTCTACTACTTTCCGTGGACAATCCGATGTACTCCCTTTTTTACGGACACGAACATCTGGAACAAAGGTAGATTATGCACAAAAAAAGAACATTCTTGAATGGATCTCATGTGCTCCAACAAGTGCCCTCTCCTCCACCTCAACTACCGCATCCAAAAAAAACAGTCCTCTGAGTTGTCATCCCAATCACACTTGCTTTCTCCCAGCTATCAAGTCTCCACCCGCCCTGCACAGTATGGTGTACCAAAGATGGCTGAGTCTGCAGAGCTGTTTAGTCACACTATAGCCTGGGAATCAGAGGTCTGCTCCCAAGCTACAGTGAGTACAGACCAGGAAATGGTCTGCAGTGATGCCCAGAACCTTTGTGACTCTGATTCAGGCCGTAAGGACCAACTTTCTGAGCATAATGTAGACCCTCATTCCCAAACTGTAACACCTGTTGGGGGGGACAATGAGGAACATACTGATGATGATGAGACGCATATACCAGATTGGGTTGACAACTTAAATATTCGGTCAGGGCAGGAAGAGGCTAGGTCTGAGGGTGAGGGGAGTGGAAACACAACGCTTGATGAGGAAGTTCTAGATCCCACCTACTGTCAACCTACAGTCAGGCACTCAAGGAGGTCAACAGAGGCGGTGGAGGAGGATGCAACTGACGACGAAGTTACCTTGCACCTTCCTGGACAGAGAAGGAGTACTGGTAGCACGTCTACAACTGCATTGTCAGCCACCACTCTGCCCCTGAGCACTAGTTGGGGTGGGTTAGCAGGCCGCATGCCCTCTAAGCCTTGCCTAGCCTGGTCCTTTTTTGACCTTGCAAAGGATCGCCCAAATTATGTGATCTGTAAAACTTGTCGGGAATCTGTAAGTAGAGGCAAAAACCTCAGCAGTTTGACAACTTCTTCCATGAATCGTCACATAAATAAATATCATATGCCCAGTGGGAAGCTCACTGTGCTGGAATGCGGCCTAGCGGAGCGGACAATCCACCGCCTGCCCCTTCCAGTGCATCCGCGTGCTCTTCATCTTCTAGGACTGTGGGGACAGCTGTCACACCTGGTTTTCCACGCAAAACTTCCACCTCTGTAACCGCAACAGGCAGTTTGCTTGGTAGGTCATCAGTTGGTTTGGAAGGGGAAACAAGTGCGTGTGTGCAACTCTCTCAGACATCGATAGCACTAACGTTGGATGAAGGCAACATCATGTCTACGCCTGCACTTTCATCACAAACCTGCATTTTTCCAGGGACTCCCTACTCACCACCGTCTACACACTGCAGCCAGATCTCTGTCCCTCAGATGTGGACAAATAAAAGGCCATTTCCTGCGACACATGACAAAGCTAAGAGGTTGACTTTATCCCTCTGTAAGCTCTTGGCTACCAAAATGCTGCCTATCTACCTGGTGGACACGCAGGATTTTCGAGACCTTATGTCCGTCGCTGTGCCCCAGTACTAGATGCCAAGTCGCCACTACTTCTCTAAGAAAGGTGTGCCTGCGCTACACCAGCATGTCGCACACAACATCACCGCTTCCTTGAGAAACTCTATGTGTGAATGGGTGCATTTCACCACCAATACTTTGACCAGTAAGCATGGAGAGGGACGTTACATGTCGCTGACTGGGCACTGGGTAACTATGGTGATAGATGGTGAAGGGTCTGCTGCACAAGTCTTGCCGTCCCCATGACTTGTGCGTCAATCCTCTGTCTGTCCAAGTTCCTCCACTGCTTCTGCCTCCTCAACCTCATCTGGGTTCTCCACCACCACCCGAAGTCTGCTTGGTCAGGCCACCAGCGTTGTAACTGCGCACAAGGAATCACGCACACCTCATTACTATGCTGGCAGCAGAGCGCAACAGCATCAGGCGGTCTTTATCTTGAAATGTCTTGGAAATAAGAGTCACACAGTGGCTGAGTTATGGGCAGCTCTGGAGACTGAGTTTGGTAAATGGTTGTCTCCACCCAACCTGCAGCCTGGTAAGGCCGTGTGCGACAATGCTGCAAACCTGGGTGCGGCCCTTCGCCTGGGCAAGGTGACAAACGTGCCTTGTATGGCTCACGCGTTGAACCTTGTTGTCCAGCAATTTTTAACACACTATCCCAGCCTAGATGACCTTCTGCACAGGACACGAAAACTGTCTGCTCACTTCCGCCGTTCAAGCGCCGCAGCTGAGCGACTTGCATCGCTCTAGAAGTCTTTCGACCTGCCGGTTCATCGCCTGAAATGCGATGTGCTGACATGCTGGAATTCGACTCTCCACATGTTACAGCGACTGTGGCAGCACCGCCGAGCACTGGTGCAATACGTCATGACGTATAATCTGGGCCAATGAGATGCATAGGTGGGGCAGATCACTCTTATGGAGTGGTCTCAGATCAAGGACCTAAGCACCCTTCTGCACAGTTTCGACATGGCGACGAATACATTTAGCGCTGACAATGCCATTATCAGCATGACAATTCCAGTCATTTACATGCTGGAGCACACGCTAAACACTTTTCGGAGTCAGGGGGTGCGACAACAGGAAGGGGAGGAAGTACAGGAGGATTCATATGCGCAAGGGACAACAACATCACCAAGGTCCAGACGTTCATCATCACCAAGGCGGCAGGCATGGGACCACGGTGGACAGGGATCAACAAGGGCGCATGGTAGCAGGCAAAATGTTGAGGAAGGTGCAGGAGAACATGAAGAAATGGAGGACGAACTGTCCATGGACATGGAAGACTCAGCGGATGAGGGAGACCTTGGGCAAATTTCAGTTGAAAGAGGTTGGGGGGAGATGTCAGAGGAAGAAAGAACGGTTAGCACCTCTATGCCACAAACACAGCCTGGACCTGGTCCGCAAGGCTGTGCAAGATACATGAGCGCCTTCTTGCTGCACTATCTACAACATGACCCTCGTATTGTCAAAATTAGAAGTGATGATGACTACTGGCTTGCCACACTATTAGATCCCCGGTACAAGTCCAAATTTTGTGACATAATTCCAGCCATAGAAAGGAACGCACGTATGCAGGGGTATCAGCAGATGCTGTTACTCGATCTTAGCTCAGCTTTTCCACCAAACAACCGTGGTGCACGGAGTGAATTTCCCATTTGTAACTTGACAAACATGGGACGGTCTCGTCATCAACAGTCTAACCATACCAGCAGCACCGTATCTGGTGCTGGTAACAGCAATTTTATTGAATTGCTTCAGAATTTTTTTAGACCATCCTTTGCAAGGCCAATAGAGACAAGAAGTCTGACACATAGTCAATGGCTGAAGAGGATGATACAGGAGTATCTCCAAATGAACATCGATGCCATGACTTTGCAAATGGAGCCTTGCTCATTTTGGGCTTCAAATCTTGAAAAATGGCCTGACCTTTCCACTTACGCCTTGGAGATCTTGTCATGTCCAGCTGCCAGCGTTGTGTCAGAACGTGTCTTCAGTGCTGCTGGGTGTGTGCTGACAGATAAGCGCACGTGTCTGTCCAGTGACAATGTGCACAGACTAACGTTCATCAAGATGAACAAGTCATGGATCCGCAAGGACTTTACTACCCCTGTGTCATCCTGGGGAGCGTAAAGGCTTGTGGATTTGGAATGTGCTTGATGCAAATTTACCTGTCAAGTTTGCAACTGGGGCACAAGTGCTGCCACTGAAGGGGTGTCTGTGTAGCCCAATTTTTGGGAAAAAGGGAGACTCTGCTTGGAGTCCCCAGGCTGTGTTTTTAAAAACGAGCCAAGATGAACAAGTTATGGTTCAGCAAGCACTTTGCTACCTACCCCGGTGCCATCCTGGCGACAGTTAAGGATGGCGTATTTTTGAATGTGCTTGATGCAAATATACCTGTCAAGTGTACAACTGGGGCACAAGTGCTGCCACTGAAGGGGTGTCTGTGTGGCCCAATTTTTGGAAAAAAGGGAGACTCTGCTTAGAGTAACCCTTGCAGTGTTTCTAAAAATGATCCAAGATGAACAGATCTGGGATCAGCAAAGACTTTGCTACCTAACCCGGTGCCATCCTGGGGACAGTTAAGGATGGGGTATTTTTGTATGTGCTTGATGCAAATCTACCTGTGAAGTGTACAACTGGGGCACAAGTGCTGCCACTGAAGGGGTGTCTGTGTGGCCCAATTTTTGGAAAAAAAGGGAGACTCTGCTTGGAGTAACCCTTGCTGTGTTTTTAAAAAGGAGCCAAGATGAACAAGTCATGGTTCAGCAAAGACTTTGCTACCTACCCCGGTGTCATTCTGGGGACGGTTAAGGATGGTGTATTTTTGAATGTGCTTGATGCAAATCTACCTGTGAAGTGTACAACTGGAGCACAAGTGCTGCCACTGAAGGGGTGTCTTTGTGGCCCAATTTTTGAAAAAAAGGGAGACTCCGCTTGGAGTCACCTTGCGGTGTTTTACATGATTTTAGAAGGGCATGCCATGCCTATATCTGTGTCTCGTCCTCTTTTTCCTCGTAACGCTGTTTTGTTTTCGCATGAGAATTTGTTCTTGTCACTTTCCTATGTGTTTGTGTTGTGTTGTGAGTTGTTTGTCACCTTTTTGACACCTTTGAGGGTGTTTTCTAGGTGTTTTTATGTGTTTGTCTTTGCCTCCCATTGTTTCCTATGGGGTTCGAGTGGGTCGCCGAACCGGTTCGCCGAACCGAACTCGAACGCAACCTCCCTTCGGCGAACAAAGCTCGAGCCGAACCGCGACCGGTTCGCTCATCTCTAGTCTCGAGCTGACATTTTTAACGGTACCATTTTTGCACAGGTGCTATGTTTTGATCGCCTGCTATTGCATTTTGCGCAAAATTTGCTTTGACCTAAAAACGTAATTTTGGCGTTTGGAATTTTTTTGCCACTACGCCGTGTACTCATCAGATTAATTGATTTTATATTTTAATAGATCGGGCATTTCTGAATGCGGTGATATCAAATGTGTGTATTTTTTTTTTTAACCCTTTAACTTTCATTGGGGTGAAAGGGGGTTGATTTGAACTTTTAGATTTTTTATTTTTTTAATTTATCAAAACTTGTTTTTCTTTTACTTTTTTTTATTTTACTAGTCCCCCTAGGGGCTATAGGCATCAGCTGTCTGATCATTCATTCTTTTTTTCCCGATCTGAGCAACAACGATCAGATTGTGAGAAATGCTCATCTTTTATAACCTAATTTGTACACATTTATTGGGCATCAATAGATGACCAAATCAAAGGAGTGACGCCATTTTCTAATAAAAAAACAATCTTTATTTAAACATATATTTTAAAATATTTTAGCATAAAGGTACCGTATAAAAGAGAGACACTAGCAGGAAAAGTAATTAAATCCCTATAATGGTAACTGGGATATTCACACCAAAACCAGGTGAGTATCTGTATTGTTGCAGCCAAATATCATATGTTAAATGGACCAAATGCAGACTCTGCGATTCCAACTGCGTTTTTATCAATAATGCAAAGATTCTTCAATGCAAGGTTCCCCATAAATAATTTATACTCATGAGAATAAATAAATAAATAAAAGAGTATATAGGGTCCCCAATGCAGAGAAGCAGTTCAAAAAATGCAGTGTAGATTACAAATGAACACCCATAGCAGTAACCACAGAGCCCACATACGTCCATGAACACATGGGAGCCATTAAAGTTCAAAAGTGCAGTATAAGTTTACAAATGAACACCCGTAGCAGTAACCACAGAGCCCACATACGTCCATAGACAAATACAGACCATTAAAGATAGGCTAACATCAAGCATATTAGTATCGCAAAATTACATCACCTGGATGGAAGTGTCCTGCCGTGACCCTCACACTCCGACACGTGTTTCACAAATGGCTTTCTTGAGGAGCGTGTCAGAGGTGAGGGGCGGGCTGGTTTAAAAACACCAAGTGACCAATGAAAAACACAGAACTCTGATCGCATTCTTGCGTCAGAGCAGGAAGCAGAATAATCCCATTAACGGCGCATGACTACAGTTGCCACAGACGCTAGTAAATAGACCTCCCACAGATCGCGATCACGTGACTGTGATGTCATGACCCACATGATAGTGAGTCATGGCAACCACGTAACGCTATCTGACGCGATGTGGGACGGCCTGCCAGCGGCACAGCAGTCATGCGCACTAGGTAATCTGCAATACTTAGAAAAAGAAGACAGAGAAGTATTTCAACCATTTAATGCCCATTGTCAGCAAACCTAAACAAATGGACATCAAAGGGGCACACCTTTAACTAGAGGGATGTCAAGATAATACATAATTATATATTAGCATGCAAAGCATACAAGACAAAAGCTGACAAATCCTTATTACCGTACATTATCTATATGACATAACTGGTGATAATGAACCAAACATATGGTAACCTATTAAACTGAAAAAACAGATAATTAAGATCAATAAAAGAAAACAAAAACCCACCAAACACACCTGACCTATGATCTTAATTATCTGTTTTTTCAGTTTAATAGGTTACCATATGTTTGGTTCATTATCACCAATGAAGTGTACCATTTCTACTTCTACAGGGATGTCTTTTCCTGATGATCGTTGATGTCCAGGAGAAGGAGCCACCTTTCCAAGCGGTTTTAAGGGATTGTCAAACAATTTGTTGTTTAATGAACTGCTATTTGTACTATGGATTAGTGTGTTTTCCAGTTATGTCATATAGATAATGTACGGTAATAAGGGTTTGTCAGTATTTGTCTTGTACTTCCATCCAGGTGATGTAATTTTGCGATACTAATATGCTTGATGTTAGCCTATCTTTAATGGTCTGTATTTGTCTATGGACGTATGTGGGCTCTGTGGTTACTGCTACGGGTGTTCATTTGTAAACTTATACTGCACTTTTGAACTTTAATGGCTCCCATGTGTTCATGGACGTATGTGGGCTCTGTGGTTACTGCTATGGGTGTTCATTTGTAATCTACACTGCATTTTTTGAACTGCTTCTCTGCATTGGGGACCCTATATTACTCTTTTATTTATTTATTTATTCTCATGAGTATAAATTATTTATGGGGGAACCTTGCATTGAAGAATCTTTGCATTATTGATAAAAACGCAGTTGGAATCGCAGAGTCTGCATTTGGTCCATTTAATATATGATATTTAGTTGCAAAAATAATTTATGGGGGAATCTTGCATTGAAGAATCTTTGCATTATTGATAATAACACAGTTGGAATTGCAGAGTCTACATTTGGTCCATTTAACATATGATATTTGGCTGCAACAATACAGATACTCACCTGGTTTTGGTGTGAATATCCCAGTTACCATTATAGGGATTTAATTACTTTTCCTGCTAGTGTCTCTCTTTTATACGGTACCTTTATGCTAAAATATTTTAAAATATATGTTTAAATAAAGATTGTTTTTTTATTGGAAAATGGCGTCACTCCTTTGATTTGGTCATCTATTGATGCCCAATAAATGTGTACACATTATGTCATTTGGAGTGCCAGTAGTTAACCATTAGGACATGAGGTTGTTAATTATCTTTTATAACCTGCAGTATTCAGCTGCTTGTTATAAGACCTTAGTCATGTGAGCTACAGGAGTCATCACATGACCCTGTGCTACCATGACAACCATCAGATCCACATAATCGCATCACTTGACTTCCAGTGGTGGCCGGTGACTAAACCTTTACCGCGATCAACATTAAAATGGCGCTGTCACATTTTGACAGCGCCATTTAAGGGCTTCACAAGTACAGGTGGATAGCAATTCCACTCATGCCTGTAATGCACACATGTCAGCTGTACAAATCACAAATCCATTGACATGTGCATGGATCCCTGTCGGCAGCCCACAGCAGCCTGTGTGGATTAACACTATGACTGCTAGGACGTAACTCAACTGCACGCGGTCATTAAGGGGTTATAAGCCACCACTCTGTCAGCTCTTTCAGAAGATATGTCATAATAGCGACAGTGATCATCACATGACCCTTCGCTACCATGACAACCATCAGCTTCCCGTCAGGGGGCCTCGAATGGTGGTGGAGAATGGCACGAGCCATTTAAATAGTGGATCCACTGCGCCTGTTAGCCCAACATGTCTGCTGTTCAAATCAGAAGACACGTTCAGGAATCACCGCTGGCTCACCATAGCAGCCGGCAGTGATTATTGCGACACATCCAAGGACATACCAGTATGTCCTTGGTCATAGAGGGTTTAAGCTGTGTCCAAAGGCGTTTCAGGGAATTTGTCAGTATATCCAACCAGCCACCAGGACAGCTGCTGCAAACAATCGGTTAATTTAACCAAAACATTTCTGCACAGACTGTCAGAAACCATCTGACTTAAGCTCACCTGTATGCTCATTACACACATTAGGGTCTCTATCTGACTGCAGTTCATCTTCGTAACCGACTTGAGTGGGCAAATGGTCACATAAGATGGTGTCTGGCACGTTGGAAAGGTATTTTTTTCACAGATGAATCACGGTTTTCACTATAAAGGGCAGATCTAAGACAAGCAAATGATGGTAAACCAGATATTGACTGGTTTTCTGACCCCCAGATGCCCCCAATACTGGAAAACTGTACATTTTGAAGTGGTCTTTTTTGTGGCCAGCCTAAGGCACAACTATGCAATAATCATGCGGTCTAATCACCATCTTGATATGCCAAACCTGTGAAATGAATGGATTTTCTCGAGGAGGACGTGCTCACTAACACAGATTTAGATAGGTTTGTGAACAATATTTGAGAGAAAAAGGACCTTTGTGTACATAAAAAAGTCTTAGAACTTTGACCTCAGCTCATGAAAAATGGAAGCAAAAGCAAAAGTCTTGTGTATATAATATATATACATAATTTATATATATATATATGTATATATCTATATACAGTGTGTATATATATGGGTATGTGTGTATATATATGTATATATATATATATATATATATATATATATATATATATATATATATATATATATATTATACATAGTATTTGGCCCCTTTGAGTTTTTCAACCTTCTCCCACATTTCAGGCTTTAGGCATAAAGATAAAAATTTAAATTTTATGGTGAAGAATCAACAAGTGGGACACAATTGTGAAGTTGAACGAAATGTATTGCTTATTTTAAACTTTTTTAAAAAATAAATAACTGAAAAGTGGGGCATGCAATATTATTCGTCCCCTTTAAGTTAATACTTTGTAGCGCCACCTTTTGCTGCGATTACAGCTGCAAGTCGCTTGGGGTATGTCTCTATCAGTTTTGCACATCGAGAGACTGAAATTCTTGCTCATTCTTCCTTTGCAAACAGCTGGAGCTGAGTGAGGTTGGATGGAGAGCGTTTGTGAACAGCAGTTTTCAGCTCTTTCCACAGATTCTTGATTGGATTCAGGTCTGGACTTTGACTTGGCCATTCTAACACCTGAATACGTTTATTTGTGAACCATTCCTTTGTAGATTTTGATTTGTTTGGGATCATTGTCTTGTTGGAAAACAAATCTCCGTCCCAGTCTCAGGTCTTTTGCAGACTCCAACAGGTTTTCCTTAACACTAGAAGTCCCAGAGAGGGGTCATTTAACATTTCTTCCTTTGGAATCCAGAGATGGGTCGAATGACCTGAAGGATTTTAGCTAACATCCTATAATCACTGTCTTTTGTTCTGTAATTAAGGCCATTACTGTCGCAGCACAGGAGGTTGTTGTTTTCCATTGAGTTTAGCCATTTAGTTTCTCATTAGTTCTATTCAGTTTATTGTATTTGGTCATTTGACCCTCTTTCGGGACTTCAGGGGGGAGCTCGAAATTTCTGGGACTTCTAGTGTTAAGAATGGTCCTGTATTTGGCTCCATCTATCTTCCCATCAATTTTAACCATCTTCCTGCCACCACCATGCTTGACAGTAGGAATGGTGTGTTCAGGGTGATGAGCTGTGTTACTTTTACGCCAAACATATCGTTTGGCATTGTGCCCAAATAGTTCAATTTTGGTTTCATCTGACCAGAGCACCTTCTTTCACATGTTTGGTGTGTCTCCCAGGTGGCTTGTGGCAAACTTTAAACAACACTTTTTATGGATATCTTTGAGAAATGGCTTTCTCCTTGCCACTCTTCCATGAAGGCCAGCTTTGTGCAGTGTACAACTGATTGTTGTCCTATGGACAGACTCTCCCAGCTCAGCTGTAGATCTCTGCAGTTCATCCAGAGTGATCATGGGCCTCTTGGCTGCATCTCTGATAAGTCTTCTCCTTGTTTGAGATGAAAGTTTGAATGGATGGCCGGGTCTTAGTAGATTTGCAGTAGTATGATACTCCTTTCAATATGGTCGCTTGTACAGTGTTCCTTGGGATATTTAAAGATTTGGAAATCTTATTGTAACCAAATCCGGCTTTAACCCCTTAACGACCGCGCGCAGTAAAATTACGTCCTAAATGTCATAATGTTACTGCCCGCGGTCCTCTGGCGGCGGCATGCCGCGATCGGCGCACATCTCAGCTGATTTTCACAGCTGAGATGTGTGCCTGCTAGGCACGAGCAGAATCGTTATATGCTGGTGCCGATTAACCCCTTATATGGCGCTGTCAATACGTGACAGCGCCATTATAAGCGCGATTGCGGTAATGTTTTACTTACCGCCCGATACCGGAAGTCACATGACGCGATCACGTGACTCCCGATAGTTGTCATGGTAGCACAGGGTCATGTGATGACTCCTGTACTACACCTGACTTGGTTTCACTTTCGCTGTGCCAGCGGCACAGCAAAAGAGAAAGAGAGTGTATCTGCTGTTTACAGCCTTGTAGCTGTGGTCAGCAGATACTGCAGAGCGATCGGAATGCTGATTGCAATAGCCCCCTACGGGGACTAGTAAAATAAAAAAAAAATTAAAAAAAAAGTAAAAAAAAAAGTTTTAAAAAATTAAAAAAAACAAAAAACCTAAAAGTTCAAATCACCCCCCATTCGCCCCATTGAAAATTAAAGGGTTAAAAAAATAAAAAATACACACACATTTGGTATCACCGCTTTCAGAAACGCCCGATCTATCAAAATATAAAATCAATTAATCTGATCAGTATACGGCGTAGCGGCAAAAAAATTCCAAATGCCAAAATGATGTTTTTTGTCACCACAACTTTTGCGCAAAATGCAATAAGAGGCGATCAAAATGTAGCATCTGCACAAAAATGATACCGTTAAAAACGTCAGCTCAAGATGCAAAAAATGAGCCATCATTGAGCCATAGAGTCCGAAAAATGAGAACGCTACGGGTCACGGAATATGGCGTAAAACTTGCGCCACTTTTTTCGGACAAATTCCGATTTTTTTTTAACCCCTTATATAAAAGTAAACCTATACATTTTTGGTGTCTACGAACTCGCACTGACCTGAGGCATCACACCCACACATCAGTTTTACCATATAGTGAACACAGTGAATAAAATATCTCAAAAACCATAGTGCTATCACACTTTTTTTGCAATTTTTCAGCATTTGGAATATTTTTGCCGTTTTCTAGTACACTATAGAGTAAAACTGATGGTTTCATTTAAAAGTACAGCTCGTTCCGCAAAAAACGAGCCCTCACATGACCATATTGACTGCAAAATAAAAACGTTACGTCTCTCAGAAAAAGAATGGCGAAAAAAAAACGGAAAGCGAAAAATCGGCCGGTCGTGAAGCGGTTAAACTTCTCCACAACAGTATTACGGACCTGCCTGTTGTGTTCCTTGGTCTTCATGATGCTATCTGTGCTTTAAACAGAACACTGAGACTATCACAGAGCAGGTGCATTTATACAGAGACTTGATTACACACAGGTGGACTATATTTATCATCATCAGTCATTTAGGACAACATTGGATCATTCAGAGATCCTCATTGACTGTCTGGAGTGAGTTTGCTGCACTGAAAGTAAAGAAGATGAATAATATTGCATGCCCCAATTTTCAGTTATTTATTTTTTAAAAAAGCCTAAAATAAGCAATATATTTTGTTCAACATCACAATTGTGTCCCACTTGTTGATCCTTCACCATAACATTAAAATTGTTATCTTTATGTTTGAAGCCTGAAATGTGGGAAAACGTTGAAAAATTCAAGGTGGCCAAATACTTTCGCAAGACATATATATATTATATATATACATGTGTATATATATATATATATATATATATATATATATATATATATATATATATAAAAAACAAAAGTGAGTACACCCCTCACCTTTTTGTAACTATTACATTCACTCTTTTCAACGGACAACACTGAAGATATGATACTGGTGAAATATAAAGTAGTCAGTGTACAGCTTGTATAACAGTGTAAATTTGAGGTTTCCTATAAATAACTTAACACACAGCTATTAATGTATAAATGGCTGGCAACAAAATTGAATAAGCCTCTAAGTGAAAATGTTTTAAATGGGTCCAAAGTGTCAATACTTTGTGTGCTTACCATAATTTTCAAGCACTGCCTTAACTCTCTTGGCCATGGAGTTCATGAGAGCTTCACTGGTTGCCTCAAGAATGCTCTTCCACTCCTCAATGATGACATTACTGAGCTGGTGAATGTTAGAGATTTTGCACTCCTCCATATTTCATTTGAGGTTGCCGCACAGATGCTCAATAGGATTAAGATCTGAAGACAAGCTCGGCTAGTTCAGCACCTTTGTAACGCCCTTACCGGTGTCCCCGTGCTGTCCTGCTCTTCCCTGTCATCTTCTCGGCCATGCTACTCCATTTCTGGTCCATGTTGCTTTCTGCCCAGGCTGGGCCTTGCCACACAGGCCTCCTGGAAGTGTCCTTAGGGAGCGCGCATGGACAACCCCCTTTCCTTAAAGGGCCAGTATGCTGTAACTTGGAAGGCATCGGGCATTTAAGGTACCCTCCCCACTAGGGGATGTGCCTGGGCAATGTTGTATTACATTGCTAGTTCTCAGGACCCATTATGCTATAACTGCTGATACTGTGTTGAGTGCGGTATTGCTCATTCTTAATTATGTTCCAGTGCAGGACTATACTGGCTACTGCAGCTATCCACAACCGTCCAGCCCTACTATTCTAGCTGCTGCAACTATCCACCCAAGCTGCTCCTATGATACCAACTGCTGCAGCTGCAACAATCCAGACCGACCGCTACTGCTCCATCCATCCTTCCTGGCCAAACCACGATACCAGCTGCTGCTCCTACTATCAGAGACTGTTTGTGTCTATATCTGTGGCACCTGCTGCCAAGGTACCGTGATCCCCCAGGGCTACCCTTGACGGCTACTTACCAGCTTTTAGCCTAACTCTAGCACCTGTGTCTTTAGTGAAGACTTGGTAGCTATTTAAGTATGCTTTTTCAGGTTAGTGATCAGTGCCTTGGTCCAATGGATCCAATATCCCCTTCCTCACCCCGCGAGCATTACAATCTTTACCCTCAATTTCTTTAGCAAGGCAGTGGTCTTCTTGGAGGTGTATTTGGGGTTTGAATATGAAGGGGTGGGGATAATCTCTACTTCAGTATGTCACTGTACATGTTGGCATTCGTGGTTCCCTCAATGAACTATAGCTCATCACAGCTGGCAGCACTCATGCAGCCCCAGACTATGACACTCCCACCACCATGTTTGACTGTAGGCATGTTTTGTTATACAGATATTTCTTTTGTGTGTATTGGAGCAACACAAAAACACAGAGACAAAATTCAAATTGGACATAATTTCACCAAAAACTGCAAAAGTGGGCCAACCAAAATTGTTGGCACCCTCAACTTAATATTTGGTTGCACACCAATTGAAAGAAATAATTGCATCATTTGCTTCTTAAAACGATTAACAAGCTTCTTACATCTCTCAACTGGAATTTTGGATAAATCTTCTCTTACAAACTGCTCCAGGTCTCTCATATTTGAAAGGTTACTTTCAACAACAGCAACAGCAATTTTAAAATCTCCTCACAGGTGTTCAATGGGATTTAGATCTGGAATCATTGTTGGCCACTTTATAACTCTCTGGCGCTTTGCTTTCATCTATTTCTGGGTGCTTCTTGAAGTATGTTTGGGGTCATTATCCCATGACCTAGGATGCAAACCCAGCTTTCTAACATTGGGCACTACATAGTGACCAACACAAAATCCCTTACTAATCTTCAGATATCATGACTCCTTGCACACAGTCAAGGCACCCAGTGACAGAGGCAACAAATCAACCCCAAAAAAATCTTTGAACCTCCACCATATTTGACTGTAGATACTGTTATTTTATTTAAGGCCTCGTTCCATTTTTGGTACACAGTAGAATGATGTGCTTTACCAAAAAGCTCTATATTGGGGTTATCTGTTGACAAGATGCTTTTTCAGAATTATTTTTCCTCGTCCACGTACATTTTGGCAAACTGCCTTCCTAGCTTTTTTATGTCTCTGTATCAGCAGTGGGGTCCTCCTCCTTGGTCTCCTGCCATTTCATTTAATTTCATTCATATATCAATGAATAGTTTGCGCAGAAACTGATGCAACCTGAGCCTGCAGGACAGTTTTAATTTCTTTGGAACTTGATTGAGACTGCTTATCCACAATCCAGACTATCCTGCGTTGCAACCTTTCATCACTTTTTCTCTGCCATCCACATCCAGGGAGTTTATCTTCAGTGCCATGGGATATAAACTTACTTTTTTCATAATGCGCAACATAAAAAAAGAACATTATGATATCTGGCGATGGACTTGTAACCTTAAGATTGTTGATATTTTTCAATCATTTTTATTAGTCCTTAGGCAGTTCTCTTTTCCTCTTTTTGTTCTTCATCATTAGTGTGACACACAGACCCAAAATGCAAAGATTGAGTCAACGTCTCCCTTTTCATCTGGTTTCACGTGAAATCTATATATTGCCCACACCTGTTACTTGCCACTGGTGAGTTTGAACGAGCATCACATGCTTGAAACAAAGTTGTTTACCCACAATTTTGGAAAGGTGAAAAAAATATTGTCTGGCCCATGTTTGGGGTTTTGTGTGAAATGATGTCGAATTTGCCTTTTTCTCAGTTTTTGTGTTGTTTCAATACACACAAAGGAAATAAATAAGTTTATAACAGAACATGTAATTGCAATAATTTAGTGTGAGAAATACTTCATTTTCTGTAACAATTTCAGTAAATTCAGAAAAAAAACAATTTCAGATGACAACATTTTTCGCCAGAACTGTGTATACTCATATAACATAAACAGGCCATTTTTTTCTTAACTCTTTTACCACCCAGCTGGTTTTCACCTTCATGACCGGGCCATTTTTTTTTCAAATCTAACTAGTGTCACTTTATGAGGTTATAACTCTGGATCACTGGGAACCAAGTGATTCCAAGACTGTTATTTCATCACATATTGTCACTTCCTGACATTGGTAAATTTATTTTTTGCATTTATTTGTGAAAAAAAATTGCAATTTTGCAACATTTTTGCAATTTTCAAGCTTTGAATTTTTATACCCTGAAACCAGAGAGTTATATCACAGAGAGTTAATAAATAACATTTTCCGCATGTCTAATTTACATCAGCACAATTTTTGAAACATCCTTTCTTTGTTAGGAAGTTACAAGAGTTCAAAGTTTTTCAGAAATTTACCATTTTTCCAACAAAATTTACAATACCATTTTCTTAGGGACCATATTACATTTGAAGTGATCTTGAGAAGTCTAGGTGAAAGAAAATAACCAAAAGTGACAGCATTATAAAAAACTGCACCACTCAAAGTACTCAAATCACAAACAAGAAATGTATTAACCCTTTAGGATTTTCACAGGATCTAAAGCTAAGTGAAAGGAAAAAATGAAAATTTCCCACAAAAATGTTATTTTAGCCCCAAATTTTGCATTTTCACAAGTCTAACGAGAAAAATCACCATAAAATTTCTTGTGCAATTTCTCCTGAGTAAGCCGATGCTCCATATGTGGCGGAAATCTACTGTTTGAGAGCAAGTCAAGGCTCGGAAGGCAAAGAGTGCCATTTTACTTTCTGAACTTAAAATTAGCTGGAATTGTCTGCAGAAGCCATTGCACATTTGGAAAGCTTCAAATGTGCTAAAATAGTAAAGGTCCCCACAATTAACGCCATTTTGGAAATTATACCCTTCAAGGTCTTTATCTAGATGGTTGGTGAGCTCCTTGAACCATCAAGTGCTTCACAAAATTTTATAACATTGAGCTGTGAAAAGTTAAAAAAACAAAACACAATTTTACCACAAAAATGATTGTTTTAACCCCAAAACTTTCATTTTCACAAGGTTAACAGAAGAAAATGCAGTATACCATTTGTTGCGCATTTTCTCCTGAGTACGACAATACCGCACATGTTTTGGAAATATACTGTTTGGTGCATGGCGGGGCTTGGAAGGGAAAAAGAGCCTTTTGACTGCATAATTTGCATAATTTGCTGATGCCATGTCACCTTTGGAGAGACCTGATGCGTCTAAATAGTAGAGCTTTTCCAAATGTGACTCCATTTTGCAAACTAAACCCCTCTTTTTCACAAGGGTAAAGGAGATAATGGAACATACAATTTGTTGTGCAATTTCTCCTGAGTAGGCCAATACCTCATATGTGGTAAAAAAAATGTGACATTACAGCACCGTTTTGCCACACTACAGGACTCGGGAAGGAAGGAGCACCATTTGATTTTTGGAGCACATATTTTCCTAGAATAGTTTGCAGACTCCATTTGCAGGGCCCCTAACTGCCAGAACAGAAAAAATTCCCTGAAGAGACCAAATTTTGGAAATTCCACTCCTGTGGGAATTCATCTACGAGTGTAGTCACGATTAAGTCTCTGGAAAACACGCATGGTATCAAATGCAATGAATATTGAAGAATTAAAAATTGCAAATAAGTCTTTGGTCGTGCTCAGTACATTGTAGTGCTTGTACATTGTGCCCAACTCGTGCTTCTGGAAACTTGCATATAGTAAATTAAGCGGGCTCTCTTCACTACCCCAATGCCAAACATGTGGATGCTAACTGTGGTTTAGGTACACTGTAGTGACCAGAAGGGAGGGTACATTTTGATTTCGGTGAGCATATTTTGTTGGATTTCTTTATTGAGGGGAGAGCAATAGCATTTTTCCTGAAACTTTTTGTTACCAGTAACATGGAAACCACTATATTTTCTGTTAATAGGTGACAGATCTGAGTGGGGACTTCTGTTTTTGTGGGTTGAGTTCAATGCTATTTGGTGGAGGCTTGAGTACAGAATATTTTGGATCAGTCCACATTTATCCTGTGCTCTATGCTGAGCACTTACATTGGGGACTTCCAACAACATCTCCAAAATATGTGATTCAGGTGTAACCACCAATGGACCCATTCACTAATGAGGCAGCACAGTTCTCTGGATTCTGCTTGGCCACTATTGAGCAGTGTCCATATTTTTAAAGGTGAACAAAACTGTTGATGACTGCACTTTTGTGTATGCCTAAAAAGATGCGTAAAAAATGGACGCCGCTGCACCACAGGCCAGACTTGAGTTCGAAGTGACTAGTAATTTTGTCTGAATCACATTTTCGAGGTTTAAGGTATGTGCCCAAGATCCGCACATGCTGCATCCTGGATGTAGCCTGTTTTCTCTTGCAGAGACGCTAGTGTTCTCTGCAGGAGACCACAGCTTCCCATGCCCAATCATCAGTCAGGGT
Source organism: Anomaloglossus baeobatrachus (assembly GCF_048569485.1). NCBI lineage: Eukaryota > Metazoa > Chordata > Amphibia > Anura > Aromobatidae > Anomaloglossus > Anomaloglossus baeobatrachus. The sequence goes on along the minus strand of NC_134353.1, from coordinate 837,684,054 downwards.
GCTGCTGACTTTCTCTCTGCTCTCCCCATTAAGAACACTCATCTCACCAAGCATAAATTGACATGTTGTAGCTTGGGAATCTACTCCGCATGTCAGGTTAAACTGCGGAGAAAATGAGGACAGCTTGCATGGGGTTTCTATAAATCCCATCCACTGTGCTTGTACTGCACAATGTAGCATTTTGGAAGCAGAGAAAATATGCTGTGTCCAAAACTCTACTGATCCTGATCATGAACACGCATTCTTACACATAATCCCTGGTGTAAGCGCTCAGCATAGATAAATATGTGATCTTTGGGAGGCAGAATGAACAAATAAATAGCAGTGGAAGAATTAGCTTTGTTTATTTTTTATGCCGTTCACGTTGCGGTATAAATGATTAAGTAGCTTTATTCATCTGGTCAGTGCAACTACAGTTATACCAGATTTATATAGCCTTTTTAGGTTTGGCTATCATGCTATAAACGCTTTTTTTTTACAAAATAAAGGTTTCTTGCATCCATGAATTTGAAGGCTATAGTTTTTTTTTTCTGCCTATTGAGTCATGTTTTTTGCAGGATGAGTTGCAGTTTTTGTTGGCACTATTTTGGGCCACATAATATTTTTGGATCGCCTTCTATTCTGCTTTTAGTGAGGCAGAATTAAGAAAAAACAGCAATTCATTGATTTTTGTTTTTTGGGGGTTTCTTTACGCCATTCACAGTGTTGTAAAAGTGATAATACAGCTTTATTTTTGGATGTCAGTACAGTTACAGTAATATTACATTTATATAGTTTTTTTTACGCTTTGCCGCTTTTACACTATAAAACTATTTTATAGAATAAAAAACGTTTTTGCATTGCTGTGTTCTGAAAGCTTTTCTTTACTTTCTAGCTGATAGAGCTGTATGGTGGCTTGTTTTTTTGTGGGATAAGGTGACATTCTTACCAGTACTATTTTAATTTATGTATGACCTTTTGATCACATTTCGTTCCACTTATTTTATCAGCTGGATGATGAAAAGACAGTTTTTGCTATGTTTTTTGTTGTTGTTTATGGTGTTCACTGAAGGGGTTAACTAGTGTAACAGTTTTATAGATTGGGTTGTTACGAACCTGGTAATAGCAAATTTGTGTACTTTTTTCGGGGTTTGTACATAAATATAACTATTTATTGGAATATTTTTTATATCTTTTTATTCTTTAATTTCAGATTTTTTAAATTTCTTTTTACTAGTGTTGAGCAGACCCGGACTGTAAACGTCCAGATACGCGCAGTTTATGCGCTATCTCCAGGCCAGACCCGGGCGCGGGATTCCGGGTGCACGATCCGGAATCGGCAATTATTAATAAAAATAACAATAAATAAATAGCGTTTCATACTTACCGAGACTTGGTGTCATGGCGGCACACTGCTTCCGGGTCACGCTTTCACTTCCTGTGCACGCAATCACACATCTTCCGTGTTTTCCCCGCCCACCGGCCGTCCTCTCAGCTGTGATTGGTTGCAGGCTGACGCGCCCCCCAGCCTGTGACAGTCTCTGCCGCGGTCATCGCTTATCGCGGCTCAGTAATGGGCTGCACTCAGAGCAGGCAGCCGTGCTCTATAGCTGCTCGCTCTGAGATGTAGCAGAGCCAGATGTGTCGCCGCGGGACTTCTCCTGTGGATTACATTGGAGCTGCAGGGTTTGTTTGGGGTTAAAAAAGAGGTGAAGCAGGGGATGTTTGTACTTTATTTCAAATACACAACGGTTACTTACCGGTAGCCGGTTTTTCCAGAACCCATGACAGCACCACGTGAGAGAGGGATCCGCCCAGCAAGGACAGGAAACCATTCTGAATAAAAGGGTGGTACTTCTCCCCTTCGTCAGTTCCCCTCCCCTCCAACAATCGTTAAAACTTACTCCACCACCACTAAACACCCACAAGCACACCGAAAAAGTGCACACCAAGGATGAGAAAGGGAGGGAATATAAGGGTGCTGTCATGGGTTCTGGAAAAACCGGCTACCGGTAAGTAACCGTTGTGTTTTCCCCTCACCCATGACAGCACCACGTGAGAGATTTCCAGAGAAACCCATTTAGGGAGGGACCACCGCCTCAAGCACCCTCCTACCAAACGAAAGAGCAGCCGAGGAGGATAGGACTAACCGATAGTGCCGGAAAAAAGTAGATTGTGAGGACCAGGTAGCGGCCCTACAAATTTGTTCAATAGATACCTGTGCACGTTCAGCCCAAGAGGTAGACACCACTCTGGTGGAATGGGCCCGGATGTTCTCCGGAACAGGCGCTCCACTGGAGGAGTAGGCTAAAGCAATGGCCTCCCTAATCCACCTAGCGATAGTACTCTTGGACACCCCCTGACCCTTGGTACTACCCTAAAAGGAAATAAATAACGACTGTGTCTTCCTCACTGCCTGTGTGACCGAAATATAGTGTAGGAGGGCCCTGCGTACATCTAGGGTGTGAAATCTACATTCCCCCTCATTAGTGGGACGGCTGCAGAACGAGGGCAGGACTATTTCTTGCATTCTATGAAAATGAGAAGCGACCTTCGGGAGATACGCTGGGTCCGGTTGCAAGATGACTCTATCCTCAAGGACCTGAGTGTAAGGCTGCACTACTGACAGGGCCTGCAAATCACTGATCCGCCGTGCCGAGGTCAATGCGACTAGCAATGCGGTTTTCAGGGTAAGCAATTTCAGGGAAAGCTTAGTCAGGGGTTCAAAGGGGGGTCCCGTGAGGGCATCCAAGACCAAGTTCAGGTCCCAGGGAGGAACCTTTGGTATGATCACTGGCCTAGTCCTACCACTAGCCATAATAAATCGTTTAATCCACTTGTTGGCCGCCAGGTTACAATTGTACAGGGCCCCCAAGGCAGAGACCTGAACCTTGAGAGTGTTCACCGCTAACCCCAGATCAAACCCCTTCTGAAGAAATTCTAAAATGCACTCAACAGGAGCCTCCGGACCCAAGGGACCATCAGAGAACTGCAGGAATTTTTGCCACACTCTCCCATATATTTTGGCGGTAACAGGTTTTCGAATTTTCAACAAAGTAGAAATAAGGTCAGGGGAAAAACTTTTGCTCCTCAACAGCGACCTTTCAAATTCCAAGCCGTTAAATGGAATCCTTTCGCTTGCACGTGGAATACTGGTCCCTGTACTAACAGGTCAGGAACTTCCGGCAGAACCCAGGGATCCATGACAGAGAAGGAGAGAAAACCATGGTCGTTTGGGCCAGAAGGGGGCGATAAGAAGTACCCTCGCCCGGTCCTCCCTGATTTTTTGCAGAACGGCCGGCAGCATGATAATCAGAGGAAACGCATAAGCTAGCCTGAAGGTCCATGGAACCTGTAGCGCGTCTACTGCGAAGGGCTGGTCCGAGGGGCTTAGCGAACAGAACTGTACTACCTGCCTGTTCAGTCTGGTGGCAAAGAGGTCTATCTGTGGCAAGCCCCAGTGAGTCACTATCTGTCGAAAGACCCGAGGATTCAAGGACCATTCCCCTTGCAGCAGGTGATGGCGGCTGAGGTAATCTGCCGTGACATTGAGACTTCCTTTGATGTGGAGAGCCAAGAGAGAGAGATTTTGTTCTGCCCAGAGAAAGTCTGTAGGACACCTGCATGAGGGATGGGGATCTCGTGCCCCCTTGGTGGTTGACATATGAGACTGTGGACTGGTTGTCGGACATGACCAGAACATGCCGCCCGCGAAGGTGAGGGAGAAAGTCGTGTAGGGCACGCTCCACCGCCCACAGCTCCCGGAGATTCGAGGGTTGCGCCGCCTCCCGCGGCGACCACCATCCCTGAGAAATGTGCTCGAGAAGGTGAGCCCCCCAGCCGGACTGGCTGGCATCAGTAGTGACCACCCTCCGGTCCCGAGGTAGCCAGGGAACACCTACAGACAGATTGTCCACGGACGTCCACCAGAGGAGAGAGCTTCTCACCGCCCAGGACAGGGTGACGACCCCTTCTAAACAATCGTTTAATGCTTTGTGGGCATACAGAACCTGCCACTGGAGAGCCCTGGAGTGGACCTGACTCCATGGGACCGCCGGGAAGCAAGAGGTCACAGTACCCAGCAAGGACATAGCCTGCCTCAGAGACATCCTGGGATGGTGGATCGCCCACCGGGCCAAGGTTGAAACCCTCCAAATCTTTTCTGCTGGCAAAAGGCACTGCTGACACACTGAGTTGAGAGTAAGACCTAGAAATGATTGAATCGTGACCGGGTCCATCCGGGACTTCTCGTAATTCACCATCCAACCCAGGTCTTGTAGAGACTGTTGAAGGTATTGGAGATGAGCCGCACATTGCTGCTTGGAGTTCCCAATCACCAGGAAGTCGTCCAGGTAAGGAACCACCAGAATATTCCGTATCCGTAGATGAGCCGTCATCTCCGCCACTATTTTCGTAAAAATCCTGGGGGCGACAGAGAGCCCGAAGGGGAGGGCTCGGAACTGAAAATGACTGACCAAGTTGTTGATGGAAACCGCCACTCACAGGAACTGCTGAGAATGAGGATGGATAGGGACATGGTAATAGGCGTCCTTCAAGTCTATCACTGCCATATAACAGTTGCGGAACAGCAGCTTTATGGCCGACTGAACAGGCTCCATCTTGAACGGGAAATACTGGAATAACTGGTTGAGACGTCTGAGGTTTATTATTGTACGGAAGGAACCGTCTGGCTTTCCTACAAGAAAGAGGGGGGAATAGAACCCCTTTCCCCTTTCCGCCACGGGCACCTCGCACAGGACTGCCTTCCCAATCAACATCTGAATTTCCGATTCCAGAGCATGTTGCTCCGACTGTGACCCCCAAAGAGGAGTGATGACGAAACGCTGTGGTGGCTGAAATAGAAATTGGAACTGGAGACCGTCTCTGATAATGGATCGAACGTAGACATTGGAGGAAATGCTTTCCCACTGCTCCAGAAAGTGAGAAAAGCGTCCTCCGACCGGCAGCCTGGCGTCACTGGGCAGACTTCTTTGAGGCGGCTGGGGCGCCCCCGAACATGAAGCCGGAGTCCCGCTTCGGTCTGCGCTCCCACCGCCGATTATCCGGGGGTCTGCCTTTGGAGAATCTCTGCCTCCGAAAGGGATGGGAAGAACCAGAGTGGAATCTCGGGAAGGATTTTTTGCCCTCTGACGCTTTGTCCAGCACATCCTCCAGCTGTTTCCCAAAAAGCAGGTGACCGTCACAGGGCACCACACACAATTTGTGTTTGGATTGCAGATCTCCTGGACAGCCCTTCAGCCACAATGCCCGTCTGAACTGATTAGACAATCCCGCAGAACGAGCTCCCAGCCTAATAACATCCACTGAGGAATCCGCCAAAAAGGCTGCAGCCCCCTGGAGAAGCGGAAATTTTGACAGGATCTTGTCACGGGAGGTGTTATCCCGCAACTGATCCTTAACCTGTTGGAGCCAGATCATGAGAGAACGGGCTGTACAGGTATTTGCGATGGCCGGCCTCAAGCTCCCCGCAGATGTCTCCCATAGGTGCTTAAGAATGACATCCGCTTTTTTGTCCAGGGGATCTTTCAACGTACCCGAGTCCTCTAGGGGAATGCCTCCTCACCGAGAGAACTTCGCAACGGCAGCATCGATCCGGGGTGCCTTGTCCCATACGGCTGCTTTGTCCTCATCAAAGGGATATTTCTGTTTGGAGGAGGAGGGGAGAGAGCCTGCTTTGTCTGGACGCTTCCACTCCTTCTGAATAAGTGCCTCAATTTTGTTGTTGACCGGAAAGGTACGCTTCTTCCTATCTTCCAGACCTCCAAACATCACATCCTCCAGGGATCTAGAGGATTTCTCCTCCGTCAACCCCATAGTAGCCCTGACTAATTTGACCTGGGAGCCTATATTGTCAATGGAGAAGCACGGTCTGCCTCCCATATCACCATCTGAGGACGAGGAGTCTGAGGCCGTACCGGAGGAGGAGTAGGAAGAAGGGGCAGAGTCTACAGGTTTCGATTTTTTCTTTTTTAAGAAAGCCTTCATGGAATCCTGTACTTCTGAGCGGATAGCCGAACGGACGTCCGCTGAGAGTCCCGGGGATTCCTCCGCAATTGTGCGACGGATACACCCCTGACACAACTTCTTGTGCCACTCCTCTGAGAGGGGTTCCCTGCATAGGGGGCATTCCTTATACTTCTTTTTGGACATGGATGTCTTAGGGGCCTAAGAAGGGTAGACAAAAGCAGGGGAGAAAAAACCCCAAGTGAGCCATGAGTATGATGATATTCACGAAGATCCACTCACCACCATAGGAATGAAGGGTACCGGTTTTGAAGGCTGTTTCCGAACATCCACAGGTATCACAGGAGCTGTAGAGTCATGGGAGGATCTGCTGTCATGGCTGCCATGGCCCGTCTGACCAGTGTCGCTCCGGTCATCCGTTTTCCTGCCCTGCTGACGACACACGGGAGAGCGCTGCTGCTCATCCGTGTCCATTGCAGAGCCCAGGTACCAGCCTCTGACAGTGCCAGGAGAGTCGTTTTTCCCCTAATCCTCCGCCTTCCGGTCCCAGGTGAGGCTCCTCCCCGCTCCCCACGGTACACAGCCAGGAGTGCCTGTATACCGGAATGGCAGGCCGAATGCACCGCAGCGTTGCATGGGCGCCGCCATCTTCATCCGGTGATGTCATCGGAAGGCCCACCTCCATCTCCCAGCGTGCCCATCGCGTGTGCGCGTACCCGGAAGTTCCAGGCAGCATGGAGCGCAGAGCGGGGGGGAAGGAGCGGCGGACCGGGAGCCCCCGGAGCAGTTCCTGCCGCCCGCTCCCGCACGGACACCAGGACCCCCGAGGGCAGGTGGACGGCGCTTCCAGCTCCGAAGAACGGTGCTACAGGACTCACCCTGCTCTTCCAGACACCGGACGGGGCTGGGTAAGTAGGCGAATTTTCTTCTCTTTTCTTCTTCTTTACCGCCGGTTTACCAAACAGGGGTCTCCCATCAAGGACAGGAAACCAACTGACGAAGGGGAGAAGTACCACCCTTTTATTCAGAATGGTTTCCTGTCCTTGCTGGGCGGATCCCTCTCTCACGTGGTGCTGTCATGGGTGAGGGGAAAAAAGGATTTTTCTCTGTGTCTGTGTTTATTTACTGTCACTTACATAATTGTGTGATGCAGGTATCTAATAGACGCCTGTACCATCACAGAAACCTAGGGTTTAGCAGCAGCCATGCGCCGCTGCTAACCCCTGCAATTACCCCGATAGCACCGCATCACGCCACCGGGAAGAGCTAGTAGCGCACACCGGTATGGTCGCATCTAATAGATGTGGCACTACAGGACGGCTGCAGGCTGAAGATATACCAGCCCCCAGCCGGTGTTATCTTGGCTGAAGATGAAAATAGGGGGGACCGCACATCGTTTTTTTTTTACTTTCACCGGAATCACACATGCGAGGGGCTCACGCGAGTCTGCCATGGCAGCACCTGTATACATAGCACAGATACAGCGCGACGGCTGGGGCTGCAGCCGAGCGCTATAACTGTGCTGCCGAGTGTTTACCACCGTGAACCGAACTGACCGACAGTGCACTGCTTTCCCCGCCCACCGGCCGTCCTGGCGCCTGTGATTGGTTGCAGTTAGCTGACACGCTGCCCCTCAGGATGGAGGCGTGTCTAGCTGCAACCAACACGCGCCGGTGGGCAGGGAAAACCATGAATATTGAATTGGCGGCTCCGGAAGGTAAAAGCGTGACCCGGAAGGAGTGTGCCGCCATGACATCGTCTCGGTGAGTATGTCGCACTCGCTCCTAGCCCCTAGCCCCTCCACAAATATTTTAACTCTCCGGATTCCGGTCTCCATTGACTTATATGGGCACCGGAATTCGGAGTGGATCGGATTCTTTTTTAAATCTGTCAGTGATCCGCCGGCCCCGGATTATTGGCCGTTCAATCAGCTCTACTTTTTACATATATTTAACTTTTTTTATTTAGTCCTTATATGAGACCTTTTGCTGCTCTGAACTTAGCTGCACTGTACTGCAATGATCGATCATTGAAGTACAGTACAGCTGTCAGAGCTGCACTCTGAGATGCTGCATTGGTCATGCTGCAGGCATGGTCACTGATCCTTCCCATAGACTGTTAACCCGGAGGTTATCATGACAAACTTAGGACATCAAGGCAGTGAACGGGCCCCTGCGATGTGGGGGCACCGATTGGAGAGCAATCCCTCTTCCAATCCCCTAATCGCTGCGATCAATATCAAAGATGAGATTTAGAGGGTTAAACAGCCAGAGTCAGCATAGGGACCATAGGGACCTGGTTTCAGGGCCAGGGCTCAGCTGTTGGGAAAGCCGAGTCTCCAGTGGCTCCTGTGCCCCCACGATTGCCATGATGTCCCTATACGTCATTGGTTGGGAATGACTTCTCTCCCATGACGTATAGGTATGTCAATGGTCGTGCAAGGGTTAGACTCTATTTTAGCATGTATCAATTTTTCCTTTTTTTTTTTTCCCCAAGGAATTACCTTTTTTTTTTAACACTGCAATTATTAAAACTCACTATGTGTACAGTACCTAACTGTTCATCTACTGATTTATTATTGTTTTGTTGTACACATTTAATATTTTCTTGCATTTTATGTATTTTGTGGTCAGTGCCTTTTATTCCTATCTTGAGAGTTTGCCCATTGGTTAATACATCATTTTGTCTTTTTGTTTATTGTGTTGGACAATCTGTATATTTTTAACTTGTATTTAATGATACACCTTTCTTATTATAAAAAAAAAAACAACTAAATACCCTATGGTTTTTAAATGAGTTACTATTTATTTGGTTATTGTGGGGTATCCATTTATTGTTTTTATTTAATACATTACACTTCAACCGACAGGTGTGCTAGCCCAAATTCTTGGTTTTGCTTTAGTGCTTTGCCCATTTGGGGGGTGCCCACTTTACGCTTCGATTTATGTCTTTTCAGCTAGTCTTTTTAAATTTTTAAACTCACAGGTGTGCTAGCCAGTGTCTTAGGTTTTTCTTTATTTCTTTGTATTTTGTACACTTGTGAGGGTGTCACCTTTTGGGTTGTGAACGTTGTTTGTTTAGCTTTTACACAGGTTGAAATATAAACCTAGGTCCTTTGCTGCTCCCATAGAATTTTAGGCTTGCAGGCACATAACAAAGTGAGTTATTAAAGATAGGAACCATACTGGTTGAGTATACCTTGACACGGTGGGATGCCTTTTATGGTTTTTTTTATAGCTCTGGGGAGACTCCAAAGCACAAATACAAATCGTAAACTAAAATTAAATAACATGAATCAAAGATATTTGACATCACTAAGCTAGGGCTTAGTAGCAGCTGTGGGCTGTTATTAACCCCTTATTACCGCACCCGGGCAACAGGAAGAGACGGGCCCAGCGCCAGAATTGGCACATCTTATTGATGCGCCACTTCAAGGGTGGCTGTGGACTGGTATTGTTGGGCTGGAAAGAGCCAAATAACGATGGCCCTTCCCACCCTAATAATATCAGCCCCCAATTGTCTGCTGTAAGTTGGCTGGTTTTAGAGAAAAGGGAGGGACCCCACATCATTTGTTTTTTTAAATAAAACAAATAATTTAAAAAAAGCATGGGATCCCGTCTATTTTTCGTAACCAGCAAAGGTACAGCACACAGCTGAGGGTTGCAGCTTGCCGCTGCTGCTGTACCTGTGCTGAACATGAAAAATGGGGTATACGCTCAATCATTTTTTTAACAGAAAAATAAAAAAAAAACAGCTGTCCAAGCTAGCTATCCCTCTATCAAGCTATTCTGTTATTTCTTTCTATCTATTCCATCTGTTCTTTCTTTCTATTTTTTCTATATGTTCTATCTATTATATATCTACCTATTATCTATCTATTATCTATCTATTCTAGCTATCTATCAATTATCCAATCTTATCATTGTTCCTCCTTTAAAAAACACATGAACAAAAACGCGGCAAAAACATGGTAAAAACGTGCAAAAATGAGCCAAAACGTCATGCGTTTTTGGGCCACAAGCTGCATTTTCTGAGACCACAGGAAAAATATGCAGTCAAGATTCACTCAGAAAAAAAGATGCAGTGTATAAACATAGCCTTAGGGGTACTTTGCACACTACGACATCGCAGGTGCGATGTCGGTGGGGTCATATTGAAAATGACGCACTTCCGGCATCGCATGCGACATCGTAGTGTGTAAAGGCTCGATGATACGATTAACGAGCGCAAAAGCATCGTAATCGTATCAGCGGTGCAGCGTCGGCGTAATCCATGATTACGCTGACGCGACAGTCCGATGTTGTTCCTCGCTCCTGCGGCAGCACACATCGCTGTGTGTGAAGCCGCAGGAGCGAGGAACATCTCCTACCTGTGTCACTGCGGCTTCCGTAGGATATGCGGAAGGAAGGAGGTGGGCGGGATGTTTACATCCCGCTCATCTCCGCCCCTCCGCTCCGATTGGCCGCCTGCCGTGTGACGTCGCAGTGATGCCGCACGACCTGCCCCCTTAATAAGGAGGCGGGTCGCCGGCCACAGCGACGGTTGCAGTACAGATGAGTCCATGTGAAGCTGCCGTAGCGATAATGTTTGCTACGGCAGCTATCATAAGGATATCGCAGTTGCGACGGGGGCGGGCACTATCGCGCTCGGCATCGCATCGGCCTGCGATGTCGCAGCGTGCAAAGTGCCCCTAAGTGTTGCTTAACAATATACAGGCAAACATGTAGGAATGATAACTGATACTTAGGCAACAATCAGAAGGGTCTGTTTTAAAAAGAAAATGTGGATGTGTCCCGTGGCAGCTCAGTGTGATAGTCCCTCCCCAGGCAATGATTACTACTGCATATTCATTGGAGTCATGTCCATACAATTGGTATGTAGCATGATTTAATGTTTTGAGGCACATATTGTGAAGATACTGTAAGGGGCACTTTGCACACTACGACATCGCAGGTGCGATGTCGGTGGGGTCAAATCAAAAGTGACGCACATCCGACGTCACTCTCGACATCGTAGTGTGTAAATCCTTTATGGTATGATTAACGAGTGCAAAAGCATCGTAATCGTATCATTGGTGTAGCGTCGGTCATTTCCATTAATTGGGAAATACCGATGTTACGATGTTATTCCTCGTTCCTGCGGCAGCACACATCGCTGTGTGTGAAGCTGCAGGAGCGAGGAACATCTCCTACCTGCGTCCTGCGCCTTACGCCGGCTATGCGGAAGGAAGGAGGTGAGCGGGATGTTTACGTCCCGCTCATCTCCGCCCCTCCGCTTCTATTGGCAGCCTGCCGTGTGACGTCGGTATGACTCCGCACGACCCGCCCCCTTAATAAGGATGCGGTTCGCCGGCCAGAGCGACGTCGCAGGACAGGTGAGTGCATGTGAAGCTGACGTAGCGATTATGTTCCCTACGGCAGCTATCACCATGATATCGCAGCTGCGATGGGGGCGGGGACTATCGCGCAAGGCACCGCAGCATCGGCTTGCGATGTCGTAGCGTGCAAAGTGCCCCTAAGCCTAGGGAGCTAAGCCAATGTGCATGTCTAGATAATCTCAATGTTGTAGTGATATATATTTGTGGATATTATCAGAAAAACTACTGCATGGATAGTCCAAATGAGATACACATGTGGTCAAAATTGAAATCTCAGGACTATCAAGGGATTCTAGAGTGACATGTGCTGTCCAGTGTCAGAAAGCTTGGTCTCAGTCGCAGGTCATGAGTCTTGCAACAGGATAATGACCTAAATTCTATTAGGCATCTTTGGAAAGAGCTGAAACACGCCATGTGGAAAAGACAACCTTCAAACACCAGACAACTGGAGCAGTTTGCTCTTGAGGAGTGGCCAAAATACCTGTTGAGAGGAGAAGAAGTCTCATTGACAGTTACATGAATCATTTGATTGCAGTGATTTCCTCAAAAGGTTGTACAGCAAAATATTAAGTTAAGAGTATCATCATTTCTGTCCAGGCTTATATCATGAGATATAGTTTTAAAAAAATTCTATGGAAACACAGTTGAAAAGCAATGTTTTGACTTTCATTTGTTCATTTTTAAAGATTTTTTTTATTTATTACTACTGTTGTCAGATTCAAGTTATTTCTGTGACCATTGTGGGTTTTTCTTTCACTAAACAAGGGATACCAACAATTTTCACCATGCATGCCTTGTCATGTTGTCTCCCCAATACCAACTCAGTTCCCCAACAGGGCAAAAGGGCTTCTCTATGATTCTTTAGAAAAAGAATTTCATTTTCTCATTCATTTTGCCTTTCCTCCCCAGAAATGTATATCTATAGGACATTTGTAATGAACAGCAAATATGTTTCATTTTTTCATACCTCATTTTTTGAACTGTGTGACTGTAGTTATGAGAAACCAATAGAAAAGGACATCCCTTATCCTTTGTTAAACATGTTTTCCAATCAAACCAAGTTTCAGTAAAAATAAGTGTGAAATGGAATTTCAGTCCCAAGAGAAGCACATTCAACACAATAACTGATTCTGGCATGTCCTCTGGTGGGTAGTCCTTAATGTATTTTTTTCAGTCCTCAGATACTTTATTTATCAGATCAGATAACAAAGGTTTCTGAAGGATTCTCTATTCTTTGTTCCATCTTCTTCGAAAGGCTTTGTAAATTTTACATAGTTTCTTTCCGAATCATAGGTTTCTAAATTATTATATTTTCTATTTCTTTGCAAATCTTGTTTTTAGCTAACTCTGCATCGAGGAAATACAGCAAAGTGGGATACGATTCAAAAATGTATTTCTATTTGTTGAAAATGTCTTTCTTTTTAACCCCTTCCCACATTAAAATGTGAACTAACATCCTAGCAAGGGGTCTAAGGTGTGCAGGAGCTCAATAGCTGAGCTCGCTACACACCGGGTAGATACTAGCTATATTATAACTTGGCATCTGTCTCTAACCGCTGACTTTTATGGCCCTTTTTATATCCTTAAACCAGTGAGCTAAGTCTCAAAGTACTTAATAAATAACATTTCCCACATGTCTATTTTACTTCAGAGCAATGTTTGTAATACCATTTTTTTTGTTAGGAAGCTAGAAGGGTTCAAAGTTTATCAGTCCTTTCTCATTTTTTTCAACAAAATTTACAAAACCATTTTTTTTAGGGACCACATCACATTTGAAGTGACTTTAAGAGTTTTGGGTTACAGAAAATACCTCAAACTACTCAAAATTACACCCAAGAAGGGAAAATGAAAATTTTCATTTTTCCCACAAAATTGTTGCTTCAAATCCAAATCTTTTATTTTCACAAGGGTAACAATAGAAAATGCACTATACCATTTGTCGTGCAATTTCTCCTGAGTATGACTATACCTAATATGTGGTAGAAATCTACTGTTTTTTCACAGAGCAGGACTTGGAAGGGAAGGAGTGCCATTTGACTTTGAGCACAAAACACTAAATTGGCCGAAATTATAAGTTGACGTCATGTTGCATTTGGAGAGCCCCCTGAGGTGCTAAAACAGTTGAGCTCCCCACAAGTGACTCCATTTGGGAGACTAGACCCCTGAATGAATTTATCTAGATGTTTGGTGAGCACCTTGATCCCTCAGGTGCTAGAATGAATTTTATAATGTTGAGTCATGAAAATAATAAAAAGATGTGCCTATAATACACTATCTCTTTTCCAGCAGCTTGCCCTGTACTAAATGCAGATAAGAATGGTATTATTAAAAAATAGAATAGATTTTTTTACATTGCAGCAAGGTCTGCAAGACTAGAATCTTTGCCTAAAGGCCTCTAATACACTATCCCTTCTCCAGTAGCTTGCCCTACACTAAATGGAGATAAGAGCGGTATTATTATAATTGATTGTATACATTACAGCAGCAAGGTCTGTATGGCTAGAATCACTGCCTGCATGCCTCTACATGGCTCTAATACATTATCCCTTCTTCTGCAGCTTGCACTACACAACTTGCAGCTATAAGTGGTATTATTAGAGAATATAATTTATATGAAGTCCTGAAAAGGACTTTTGGGTTAACCTAATAGCAACAAGAAATGTAAAGCAATAATCACTTTAATACACTATCCCTTCTCCAGCACCCTTTCCTACACTATTTTTGGGTTACATTGGGCCAAGCATAATGCAAACAGTCCAGGCTAGCACAAAGAAATCCGTAAAAAATTGACTGTGTGAGCTGACTACTTTTTCTATTTCATTGTGCCGAGCATGGCATCCCTTGGTCTTATGTAGACTGTATGACATGATGCGGCTGGCAAATCACAGTAATGCCAGTAGCCAACATGGCTACAACATTACCATGATTGGCAGGCAATCTCCATATGTTTAGTGGTTGAAAAACAGCAGTGAAACATGGGTTGGGGACTCAAGCGTGGCACTCGGACACCAAGATTCAAATGAGTACTGAGCATGCCAAACATCCCGGTACTTGATTTAGTACTAAGAAATACAAACAGTACCCAAACCTAAAAATAAATATATAAATTTAGTATCGCTATAATCATACTGACCTGAGGAATAAAGCCCACTTAGCACTTATACTGCAAGGTGAAAAACAACAAAAAAAATAAAAAAATAAAGACAATTCTTCAACTGCTGTTGATTTGTAAATTCTCCATCCCAAAGATTGCAGTAGGGCTTAGCAAACATTTATCCTATGCGCGCTACACTGAGCGCTTAAACCAGAGATTACGTGTAAATCTCTGAAAACCGTGATTCAGAAAAAATTCTAAAAGGCAAATTCACTGTAATTAGGCAGAAGTAGTTACTTTAAACTCATATCTAGTCTGTGGCCTGGCAGTGTTCATCTTTTTATGCATCTTTTTAGGCGTGCATAAAGGTTTATTCAACAACAGTTTTGTACACCTTTGCAAAGACAGACAGCATTGAGGAAAAACTAAATATGGAGTAACTCTGTGGCCTCAGTGGTGAATTAATTTGTCAGGTTTTGCACCTGAATCATGTATTTTGGAGATATAGATGAAAACCTTGATGTAAGTGCTTAGTATAAAGCACAGGATAAATGTGAACTGATCAAAAATGTTAGGTCACCATATTGCCACACAATAACAATCAACTCAACCCACAAAAAAATAGTCCACATTCAAACCTCATTTGTTGACAGAAATGTAGGGGGTTTGCATGTTGCTGGTATCACAAAAGCTCTAGAAGAGCGCTATGGCTCCTCCCAAAAAAAGAAATCCAGCAAACTCTGCAAAATCCAAATGTCTTCCTCCTTTCTGTTCCAACAATGTATCTAAACCACAGTTAATGTTCACATCTTTGGCACTTTGGTGGTGAGGAGAGACCACTTAATAAACGGGATGTGTGTATGCAGACTTTCTGGAGAGAGTTGTGCTTATTGCTTGGTGCAATTGTGGAGTTTACCCTGTTGTTTTGTAGCTTCCTTCCTCTTCTTGTTTTTCCTCGTAATCTCTTACTGTCTTAACCTTTGTGTGTGCATGTGATGTGACAGAATTTTTGTTTTTTCCTGTATTTATATGTGGGTTTTATCACACTCCTGTACTGTCCATCCCAAAGGGGAAGGGCTATCATGACTGGCATGACTGGCCAGGAACAGGGCTAGGAAGGAGACTCAGGCATCTCCACAATCAGGAGTATTCCTGACAATAGGCATAGCATAGGGTCCCCCTAGCTTGAGGGACAGTTAGGAGTGCCAATTACCTGCTATCCCATCGTGATATTGCCCAGGACTCCAGGCCACACTGCTCCACAGCCACAAAACCACAGCAACAATGACTGACACACTGTACCCCAGGCTTGCAGCATGGGTGTTGTGAGGCACCAGGTGGCTCTTCCTGCTGATCCACGGTGATGTGGCAGTGATATTCATACAGTCTGATCAGAATGGTAAACTATGAATCTCATGTTTATTTGCATACATTTTTGCTTAGCAACGTTAGATCAACTTATGATTTTTGGATGTGCGGTCCATGTATTTTACTACAGCTATGGTAGATTGCATGGTCTGTCCCCTCCTTTTTTTTCTTTCACTTGGACCAGCACTCCTCCCATTTGGCACAGGCATCTTTAAATAGCAGGAGACTGCAAGAGAGTTTTGCCTATTTTTGCTCTCACTTCACAGTCTGGGAGTTTGTGGAAGGTGAGTTGTCCAGCTCCTTTCACAATGTATTTGTGCTGTGTGGTGGCCATTGTTAAGGATGTTTGGTGTCTGTGGGGCGGTGTGGTCTGGGTTCATGGGGACTCAGGCTTGCAGCATGGGTGTGGTGAGGCACCAGGTCAGCCACCCTGTTGGTGCACTGTCACCGCTTTGGCAGTTCAAGCACACAATTTGCCTGAATATGTGGGAATATATATTCAGTGGTTGAAGCGACAAAGATAATGTTTCGACCTTTCACATGATCTTATTCATATAGTCGCTATAAAGATAGGAAAAAATGTTGTTAAACATTTTGCAAAATGTACGTGCATAACTACAGGCAAGATGGTGTATAACAAAAGAATATACAAAAATGCGTATATACAAATGTACATATTTACAATTCATGAGTGAAAGCATAATGGAAACAATAAAGACACGATCATGGTCACATCTAATAATAAAGCTTTGATAGGTAACCACATTGTGGAGGCTGTAAATAATGGAAAAAGAAGAAGAAAAAAAGAACAATCAAGAAAGAGAAGAATGACGGATAACTGAAAAAATGATGTTTCATAACTGAAGTCAGGATCCCGCTCTTAACCCCATTACCTCTTGGATTTTACAGCATACAAGTTCAGGATTCCACTGAATTATATGGGGTTCTGCATTTGGAGTCAAATTCGGGTCAAGTCTTGAACCCAACCCGCACCTTCACGGGTCTGGTCATCTGTAATCTTTAATGTTCCCAAACAAACCTCTGAGGCCTTCACAAAACAGCTGTAGTTATACAGAGAATAAATTACACATAGGTGGACCCAAGTTGCTAATTAGCTGACTTCTGGATACAATTGGTCACTCAGGATTTTATTTAGAGGTATCAGACTACAAGGGATTGAATAAAAATGCACATCACAATTTTCAGATTTATATTCTTAAAATATTTATAAAAATATGTATCATTTTTGTTCTGATCTTAAACACTATACTCTATATACTTATGACTTTATAGGAAGGCACACTTAGTATTTTTATACAGATGTATATGAAGTTTCTGAAGTAAAATGTTGTTTGTTCTTTTATATCCAAGACGGAGGTAGTCTCACCCATAAGCATTACCGTATTTTTCGGACTATAAGATGCACCGGACTATAAGACGCACCCTTGTTTTAGAGGAGGAAAAAATAGAAAAAAATAAAATTAAAGTAAAAGAATGTGGTCATGACACACTGTTATTTTACTGCTGACAGTGTTACTGAGGTAATAATATCCCCAAATTCTGCCCTCATATCCTCCATTCTGGGTACATTCCAGGTATATATGGCCCCCATCGTGGAATATGTATGTTCCCCATCATTATGTGTGTGATCCTCCAATCTGGATTGTGTGTGTGTGTGTGTATATAGTTATAGTGTGTGTGTGTGTGTATATAGTGTGTGTGTGTGTCTGTGTGTATATAGTTATATAGTGTGTGTGCGTTTGTGTATGTGTGTGTAAAGAGATATATATATATATATATATATATATATATGATCCAACCCCATCCAGGTGTACAGTAATGCCTATACTATATTATTTATTGCCTTACTTTTACTGTTGTGATGCTCACCATGCTTCAGTTTGGTCCTGGCATTACAAACAAAGTCTCACATATCTCAAGGACCTGCAGTGATGTAATGAAGAGGCGGGCACTGTGCTGTTCTGTGCTGCTCTGGCCACCCCTCTGCATTACATCACTGTAGGTCCTTGTCAGCTACGGGAGACTGTTTCTAGTGTAAAGGCAGCAGGAGCAAAGTGAAAGTAATTTGAGCCCTCAGCACAGAGACTGCGGCTGTGCTGTGAAGGTATGCCGTGCTCTGGCCCGGACATTGCAGTGATCTGCACTTCCTCCCGGGCCATACATGACTGCAGCGGCCCCCTGCTCCTGCCTCCTACACAGCAGACACACAGTCTCCCCAGCCGCTGCAGGAAGCCGGGGGCTGGAGAACCCACGTGTGACCACTGTTTACATTAAACAAGTATTCATTAGCTGCTCCTCACACCCGCTGACTGCAGAGAGAGGTGGGCGGGGAGCAGCTAATGAATATTCACTGACTTTAAGCAGCGGGCACACGTGGTTTCTCCAGCAGGGGGCATCCTGCAGCAGCGACCCTCCCTGCCTCCTGTGATCCCACTCCACAGCGTGGACTCCCCACAGCTCCCTACCCCGCAGCTTCAGACCATAAGACGCACCCCACACTTTCCTCCCAAATTTGGAGGAAAAAAAGTGCGTCTTATGGTCCGAAAAATACGGTACTTTTAGGACATAACAGCACTGTATAGCAGCACATAGTCATTATTTCTATGCATTCTGTGTGGAATAATATTTAACTTTTCATCAACAAAATTACATTATTCTTTGTGATATCAATAAGCAATAAGGTTCTGTAATGTGGTGATTATAATTAAGCATTCAAGCATAAAATCAGTCGACAAGGGGCGCACTCCTTCCTTCTGCTTAAAACAGGTCTAATCTCCAGAGGCAACAAGAATTCTTTACCAGATGAGCTGTAAATCTGTGAAATATTCAGATTTGTTGCAGAAATTTTCGCAACTGTTTCATTCTTTTCAATCTGCTTGCTGCAGGAAAAGGAAAAAGGCCAGCTTACCGGTAGTAGAGATCCCTCATGTTGCGTCTATGTCCTACTGAGCCGCACGGAGCAGGGTAGATGCCCTTCCAGGAGCAAATAGAAAAGCAGAAACAAATAAAATTTTGAATTTTTTATGAGAATTTTTTTTTTGTTCACCTGGATTCGCTGGAAATTTTGAAACTGCTTCACTATTTGCTTGCTGCAGAAACATCCCAATCTGCAACAAAGTCTGCCACAAATGAATGTATCCTTATATTTCATGGCTTTAGAAAAGTCGTAAAAAATGTGCAAGAAGGGGGTTTGTTTTCAATAACTAATCCAGTCCTTTTTTGTTTTACAGCCAATCGACTTACAGAAAAGGGAGTCGCCTCAGGTTTAGAAATGAACCAGTCAGTCTCTTCACAACAGCACTTGACACATACTTATAAAAGAATTAAAGTATAGTATGCAATTAAAGTATAATAATTGGTTATCTTGCTTTCTTGACAATATTTAAGAATATTTTTCAACAGGACAATCTTGTAATCCCATTGCAACATCAGCCGTATATGAATGGAGTGGGCTCACGGGCTTCCCGGCAGGTAATGGCTGTCTATCACAACCAGGACTTGACTCTAAAAATTGCGGGTGGGGCGATTGACAACAGGAGCAATAGACAGAGAAGTTTAACATGTTCCGGTATGAGGGTATGCAATTTTAAGTGCCCATTGGCATGCTGGTGATGTGATCCCAGGTCACCGATGGGTTGATTTGATAGCAGGGAATCTGCTGAAGACCTTTGTGCTTGTCTTCGAAGTGCTCCTTTGAAACTTTGCCTATGGCTGGGCTTCAAAGGGAACCGTGATTTTCCCTATTTAGCACAAGTGATTGCAGCTTCAAGACCCCTAGGTGGACAATTAAGAGCACTGAGAAGTGAAAAAAAATGTTTTTAAAAATATGAACAAAATTAAAAAAACCATAAAATTTAAAATCAACCTCCTTTTGACCCCTTAAAATTAATGATAATAAAACAAACTACACATACAGGGTATTACTATGTTCATAAAAGTCAGTTTTATCAAAATATAAAAATAATTAACATGATTGGTAAACACTGTAAACAAAAAAGTTTCAAGAACGCCAAAATTAAATGTTTTCGGTCACGGCAATACTACAAAAAATGATGTAACAAGAAATCAAGATATAATATCTATCCAAAAAAAAAGAAAAAAAAGTCATCCTGCCCCCCACAAATAACTATCACACAACTCTATCAATATTGCGAGGTAATTGTAATCCCTTCATCCCTGTGCAATTTTCCATATTTCATGGGGGGTTTTTTCTCCCCTTCTTCCAAGAGACGTAACTTTTTACTTTTCTGTCAATCTTGCCATATGAGGGATTGTTTGTACGGGATGAGTTTTAATTTTAAATGAAACCATAAGTTTTACTATATAGTGTACTGGAAAACGGCAGAAAAAATCCAAGTGCGGAAAAACATAATTTTGGCGTTTGGAATTTTTTTGCCACTACACCGCTTACCGATCAGATTAATTTATTTTATATTTTGATAGATCTGGTGTTTCTGAATGGGGCGATACCAAATGTGTGAATTTTTTAAAAATTTTTTAACCCTTTCATCTCCAATGTTTTTTTTTTATTTTTTTCTTAGTTCCCCTCTGCAGCACTTTAAATCATGCTGTCACATTTTGACAGCATGATTTAAGCGGTTAACAGGCACAGGTGGATCATGGACCCACCTGCGCCTGCGAGGCACACATGTTTGCTGTTCAAACAAGCAGACATGTGCTGGGATTACTGCTGGCTCACCGCAGCAGCCAGCGGTGATCAACCTTTCATAATTTAGGACGTACGGTACGTCCCACGTCGTGAAGGGGTTAACCTCAAAATGTACATGATAAAAATAATTCCCTAAAAAACAAAAATCACAATTGTGTATTTTTTCATAGTTTGACCCTATTTGGAATCTTTTACAGTTCATTATGTGGTAAAATGAATGGTTGAATTGAAAAGTGCATTTCATCTCACAAAAACAATTCTTCATATGTCAATATGGCCAGAAAAATATAAATGTTATGGTTTTGGAAAGAAGTTAGGAAGAAAAGAAAACATTGAGTCAAAAATTGAAGGGGTTAAAGCAGGAATTGCACCTAATTTTAACAAGGGGCTCCATGATAGACCATTGTTGTAGAATGCCAAATCAACAGGGTAAACGTAATTCTGCTCATTATTAGTGATGAGCGAGCGAGTAGTAAAATGCTCGGGTGCTCATTAATTGAATCAAGCAAATCGGATTGCTTCCTCTGGAGTCATGCGCACTGAGCCAAAATCCCCTGTCGGATGCGATGACAGTGGATAGGTGAGTGAGATCATTCTCTGGTGCTGCACATTCATTAGCATGATAACACACCCACAGGGACGTACTAACATGCTAATGGAGGCGACTGGTCGGGGAACTAATGCCCAGGGTGCTAGTGCCCTCGCTCATTAGCATATGGTAAAAGATCTTTAGAAATACTTTTCCTAAAGATCTCTTTATCTAAGCTAGTGTATACAGGGACGGTTAGGCAGGGATTAGCAATATGCACTCAGAACTGCTCGTGGTCCTGGGTGCATATTGCACCTGGAAGGTTCACTTTAAGTAAAAAAAAAAATCAAAGCTATATATTTTATTTTCAAAAATAAAACCTTGAAGTTTGCAGGTTGGAGCACAAAAAACACATTCATCCATGAAACCTAGCTTCCTGCTCCACTTTGCAGGGGGGCACAGGTCAACCCTCTTGAAGCCTGAAGAGTGCAAACAGGTGCTCAGTTCATTGGCAAATAATGCTTCCAGTCTGTTTCCCACCATCACCCTGTCTCCCACATGGTCCACTGTCACTAGCCACATATTCTTCACCCTGATCCTCCTTCCTTCCAACGAGGCGAGTCCCAGGAGATCCGTGTTCCGACCTTTCGACACTCTGAGGAGCTCTTTACATTTCGATTTATTGATTCATCTGGCTTATCACCCTGTACATTTTAAAAGGGACAAAAGGAGATTATGTGTAGTAGTGCCCAAATATACGATGGGGAACTATAATTTGTGTCTCAAGAGGTTGATTATGATAAGACACAGTTGTCAACATTTCTTGTAATTAAGTGAACAAGTAAGGAGGAGTACCAGAATGCAAAAGTGGAAGACAAGGTGGTGGATGATAAAGTCACTGATCCATGCTGGCAAGGTGCGTCGCAGAGCAAGGACAG
Source organism: Anomaloglossus baeobatrachus (assembly GCF_048569485.1). Lineage (NCBI taxonomy): Eukaryota > Metazoa > Chordata > Amphibia > Anura > Aromobatidae > Anomaloglossus > Anomaloglossus baeobatrachus. The sequence goes on along the minus strand of NC_134353.1, from coordinate 837,662,094 downwards.
CAGTGCAGAGGGAGAGTGATTCCCAGCACTGCAACAAGTAGGAAGAGGCAGTGTGGTCACCATAGGTAGAAGGTGAGCAAATGTTCCCCAGAGGATTCACACCATGCAAGTTCCCAAGCTGCGGGTTAGGTGTTCCCCAGTCTTTCACAGTTCAAGCACACAATTTGCCTGAATATGTGGGAATATATATTCAGTGGTTGAAGCGACAAAGATAATGTTTCGACCTTTCACATGATCTTATTCATATAGTCGCTATAAAGATAGGAAAAAATGTTGTTAAACATTTTGCAAAATGTACGTGTATAACTACAGGCAAGATGGTGTATAACAAAAGAATATACAAAAATGCGTATATACAAATGTACATATTTACAATTCATGAGTGAAAGCATAATGGAAACAATAAAGACACGATCATGGTCACATCTAATAATAAAGCTTTGATAGGTAACCACATTGTGGAGGCTGTAAATAATGGAAAAAGAAGAAGAAAAAAAGAACAATCAAGAAAGAGAAGAATGACGGATAACTGAAAAAATGATGTTTCATAACTGAAGTCAGGATCCCGCTCTTAACCCCATTACCTCTTGGATTTTACAGCATACAAGTTCAGGATTCCACTGAATTATATGGGGTTCTGCATTTGGAGTCAAATTCGGGTCAAGTCTTGAACCCAACCCGCACCTTCTCGGGTCTGGTCATCTGTAATCTTTAATGTTCCCAAACAAACCTCTGAGGCCTTCACAAAACAGCTGTAGTTATACAGAGAATAAATTACACATAAGTGGACCCAAGTTGCTAATTAGCTGACTTCTGGATACAATTGGTCACTCAGGATTTTATTTAGAGGTATCAGACTACAAGGGATTGAATAAAAATGCACATCACAATTTTCAGATTTATATTCTTAAAATATTTATAAAAATATGTATCATTTTTGTTCTGATCTTAAACACTATACTCTATATACTTATGACTTTATAGGAAGGCACACTTAGTATTTTTATACAGATTTATATGAAGTTTCTGAAGTAAAATGTTGTTTGTTCTATTATATCCAAGATGGAGGTAGTCTCACCCATAAGCATTACCGTATTTTTCGGACTATAAGACGCACCGGACTATAAGACGCACCCTTGTTTTAGAGGAGGAAAAAATAGAAAAAAATAAAATTAAAGTAAAAGAATGTGGTCATGACACACTGTTATTTTACTGCTGACAGTGTTACTGAGGTAATAATATCCCCAAATTCTGCCCTCATATCCTCCATTCTGGGTACCTTCCAGGTATATATGGCCCCCATCGTGGAATATGTATGTTCCCCATCATTATGTGTGTGATCCTCCAATCTGGATTGTGTGTGTGTGTGTATATAGTTATAGTGTGTGTGTGTGTGTATATAGTGTGTGTGTGTGTATATAGTGTGTGTGTGTCTGTGTGTATATAGCTATACAGTGTGTGTGCGCGTTTGTGTATGTGTGTGTAAAGATATATATATATATATATATATATATATATATATATATGTATATATATATATATATGTATATGATCCAACCCCATCCAGGCGTACAGTAATGCCTTTATACTATATTATTTATTGCCTTACTTTTACTGTTGTGATGCTCACCATGCTTCAGTTTGGTCCTGGCATTACAAACAAAGTCTCCCATATCTCAAGGACCTGCAGTGATGTAATGGAGAGGCGGGCACTGTGCTGTTCTGTGCTGCTCTGGCCACCGCTCTGCATTACATCACTGTAGGTCCTTGTCAGCTACGGGAGACTGTTTCTAGTGTAAAGGCAGCAGGAGCAAAGTGAAAGTAATTTGAGCCCTCAGCACAGAGACTGCGGCTGTGCTGTGGAGGTATGCCGTGCTCTGGCCTGGATACTCCAGTGATCTGCACATCCTCCCGGCCATACATGAGTGCAGCGGCACCCTGCTCCTGCCTCCTACACAGCAGACACACAGTCTCCCCAGCCGCTGCAGGAAGCCGGGGGCTGGAGAACCCACGTGTGACCGCTGTTTACATTAAACAAGTATTCATTAGCTGCTCCTCACACCCGCTGACTGCAGAGAGAGGTGGGCGGGGAGCAGCTAATGAATATTCATTTACTTTAAGCAGCGGGCACACGTGGTTTTCCCAGCCGCCTGTATCCTGCAGCAGTGACCCTCCCTGCCTCCTGTGATCCCACTCCACAGCGCGGACTCCCCACAGCTCCCTACCCCGCAGCTTCAGACCATAAGACGCACCCCACACTTTCCTCCCAAATTTGGAGGAAAAAAAGTGCGTCTTATGGTCCGAAAAATACGGTACTTTTAGGACATAACAGCACTGTATAGCAGCACATAGTTATTATTTCTATGCATTCTGTGTGGAATAATATTTAACTTTTCATCAACAAAATTACATTATTCTTTGTGATATCAATGAGCAATAAGGTTCTGTAATGTGGTGATTATAATTAAGCATTCAAGCATAAAATCAGTCGACAAGGGGCGCACTCCTTCCTTCTGCTTAAAACAGGTCTAATCTCCAGAGGCAACAAGAATTCTTTACCAATTGAGCTGAAAATCTGTGAAATATTCAGATTTGTTGCAGAAATTTTCGCAACTGTTTCATTCTTTTCAATCTGCTTGCTGCAGGAAAAGAAAAAAGGCCAGCTTACCGGTAGTAGAGATCCCTCATGTTGCGTCTATGTCCTACTGAGCCGCACGGAGCAGGGTAGATGCCCTTCCAGGAGCAAATAGCAAAGCAGAAACAAATAAAATTTTGAATTTTTTATGAGAATTTTTTTTTTGTTCACCTGGATTCGCTGGAAATTTTGAAACTGCTTCACTATTTGCTTGCTGCAGAAACATCCCAATCTGCAACAAAGTCTGCCACAAATGAATGTATCCTTATATTTCATGGCTTTAGAAAAGTCGTAAAAAATGTGCAAGAAGGGGGTTTGTTTTCAATAGCTAATCCAGTCCTTTTTTGTTTTACAGCCAATCGACTTACAGAAAAGGGAGTCGCCTCAGGTTTAGAAATGAACCAGTCAGTCTCTTCACAACAGCACTTGACACATACTTATAAAAGAATTAAAGTATAGTATGCAATTAAAGTATAATAATTGGTTATCTTGCTTTCTTGACAATATTTAAGAATATTTTTCAACAGGACAATCTTGTAATCCCATTGCAACATCAGCCGTATATGAATGGAGTGGGCTCACGGGCTTCCCGGCAGGTAATGGCTGTCTATCACAACCAGGACTTGACTCTAAAAATTGCGGGTGGGGCGATTGACAACAGGAGCAATAGACAGAGAAGTTTAACATGTTCCGGTATGAGGGTATGCAATTTTAAGTGCCCATTGGCATGCTGGTGATGTGATCCCAGGTCACCGATGGGTTGATTTGACAGCAGGGAATCTGCTGAAGACCTTTGTGCTTGTCTTCGAAGTGCTCCTTTGAAACTTTGCCTATGGCTGGGCTTCAAAGGGGACCGTGATTTTCCCTATTTAGCACAAGTGATTGCAGCTTCAAGTCCCCTAGGTGGACAATTAAGAGCACTGAGAAGTGAAAAAAAATGTTTTTAAAAATATGAACAAAATTAAAAAAACCATAAAATTTAAAATCAACCTCCTTTTGACCCCTTAAAATTAATGATAATAAAACAAACTACACATACAGGGTATTACTATGTTCATAAAAGTCAGTTTTATCAAAATATAAAAATAATTAACATGATTGGTAAACACTGTAAACAAAAAAGTTTCAAGAACGCCAAAATTAAATGTTTTCGGTCACGGCAATACTACAAAAAATGATGTAACAAGAAATCAAGATATAATATCTATCCAAAAAAAAAGAAAAAAAAGTCATCCTGCCCCCCACAAATAACTATCACACAACTCTATCAATATTGCGAGGTAATTGTAATCCCTTCATCCCTGTGCAATTTTCCATATTTCATGGGGGGTTTTTTCTCCCCTTCTTCCAAGAGATGTAACTTTTTACTTTTCTGTCAATCTTGCCATATGAGGGATTGTTTGTACGGGATGAGTTTTAATTTTAAATGAAACCATAAGTTTTACTATATAGTGTACTGGAAAACGGCAGAAAAAATCCAAGTGCGGAAAAACATAATTTTGGCGTTTGGAATTTTTTTGCCACTACACCGCTTACCGATCAGATTAATTTATTTTATATTTTGATAGATCTGGTGTTTCTGAACGGGGCGATACCAAATGTGTGAATTTTTTTACATTTTTTTAACCCTTTCATCTTCAATGTTTTTTTTTTATTTTTTTCTTAGTTCCCCTCTGCAGCACTTTAAATCATGCTGTCACATTTTGACAGCATGATTTAAGCGGTTAACAGGCACAGGTGGATCATGGACCCACCTGCGCCTGCGAGGCACACATGTTTGCTGTTCAAACAAGCAGACATGTGCTGGGATTACTGCTGGCTCACCGCAGCAGCCAGCGGTGATCAACCTTTCATAATTTAGGACGTACGGTACGTCCCACGTCGTGAAGGGGTTAACCTCAAAATGTACATGATAAAAATAATTCCCTAAAAAACAAAAATCACAATTGTGTATTTTTTCATAGTTTGACCCTATTTGGAATCTTATACAGTTCATTATGTGGTAAAATGAATGGTTGAATTGAAAAGTGCATTTCATCTCACAAAAACAATCCTTCATATGTCAATATGGCCAGAAAAATATAAATGTTATGGTTTTGGAAAGAAGTTAGGAAGAAAAGAAAACATTGAGTCAAAAATTGAAGGGGTTAAAGCAGGAATTGCACCTAATTTTAACAAGGGGCTCCATGATAGACCATTGTTGTAGAATGCCAAATCAACAGGGTAAACGTAATTCTGCTCATTATTAGTGATGAGCGAGTAGTAAAATGCTCGGGTGCTCATTAATTGAATCAAGCAAATCGGATTGCTTCCTCTGGAGTCATGCGCACTGAGCCGAAATCCCCTGTCGGACGCGATGACAGTGGAGAGGTGAGTGAGATCATCCTCTGGTGCTGCACATTCATTAGCATGATAACACACCCACAGGGACGTACTAACATGCTAATGGAGGCGACTGGTCGGGGAACTAATGCCCAGGGTGCTAGTGCCCTCGCTCATTAGCATATGGTAAAAGATCTTTAGAAATACTTTTCCTAAAGATCTCTTTATCTAAGCTAGTGTATACAGGGACGGTTAGGCAGGGATTAGCAATATGCACTCAGAACTGCTCGTGGTCCTGGGTGCATATTGCACCTGGCAGGTTCACTTTAAGTAAAAAAAAAAATCAAAGCTATATATTTTATTTTCAAAAATAAAACCGTGAAGTTTGCAGGTTGGAGCACAAAAAACACATTCATCCATGAAACTTAGCTTCCTGCTCCACTTTGCAGGGGGGCACAGGTCAACCCTCTTGAAGCCTGAAGAGTGCAAACAGGTGCTCAGTTCATTGGCAAATAATGCTTCCAGTCTGTTTCCCACCATCACCCTGTCTCCCACATGGTCCACTGTCACTAGCCACATATTCTTCACCCTGATCCTCCTTCCTTCCAACGAGGCGAGTCCCAGGAGATCCGTGTTCCGATCTTTCGACACTCTGAGGAGCTCTTTACATTTCGATTTATTGATTCATCTGGCTTATAACCCTGTACATTTTAAAAGGGACAAAAGGAGATTATGTGTAGTAGTGCCCAAATATACGATGGGGAACTATAATTTGTGTCTCAAGAGGTTGATTATGATAAGACACAGTTGTCAACATTTCTTGTTATTAAGTGAACAAGTAAGGAGGAGTACCAGAATGCAAAAGTGGAAGACAAGGTGGTGGATGATAAAGTCACTGATCCATGCTGGCAAGGTGCGTCACAGAGCAAGGACAGCAGTGCAGAGGGAGAGTGATTCCCAGCACTGCAACAAGTAGGAAGAGGCAGTGTGGTCACCATAGGTAGAAGGTGAGCAAATGTTCCCCAGAGGATTCACACCATGCAAGTTCCCAAGCTGCGGGTTAGGTGTTCCCCAGTCTGATAATTTTTTAAAGAAAGTTTGGATAATAAAATAATGGTCATTTGCAACCTGTGCCATACCAAGATCAGCAGAGGCCTGACCACCACCATTATGTATGCTCAGGTACATGTCATTAAAGCACCCGACAAGGTGGGCCAAATGGCTGGGTCTGCAATCACTATTTGTGGGTGACACCACTGCCTCTTCCCCTGGGCTACGTGCTTGCTAATCCCCTGCACAGGATTCCTCCTGCTCTGCACTTGTCATTGCACATTTGCAAGCACAATCAGCAATGTTATATAATTATTTGTCTCAAGGCAGCGTTCAGCTGTCCCTAGCCCAGGCCTTGGAGTAAAAAAAGCATGTGTCCCATAACATCACTCGTGGCCTCACCAACGCAGTTATTGGGAAGGTCCACTTAATGATTTACAATGTGGACAAGTGCTTGTGGCCAGCAATGCTGTATTTCTCTGCCTGAACACTAGGTTAACTTTGTGGAGCACAGGATTCTGGGATGGCACACGTGGTACTGACACAGAGGATTGCAGGCTTTAGTTCTATCAGGGTTCTTGCCACCTCCTACACCAATTACTTCACCCTCTCCTCCTGCATCTGCAAATTGTCATCTCGGACCACGTCGTCCATATCAGTCGCAAGTTGTAAGCACAACAGCATTGCTTCTGAGAAGTGGCAACAGGATTTTCTGCAATTAATTTATTTAGGTGACAAGCAGCACACTGCCACAGAGTTGATGAAAGCTATACCAGACCAGACAGATGTGTGTCTTTCGCTGCTGAACCTATAACAAAGCATGGTCATGTGTGATAAGAGTTGTAACCTGGTAGTGGCTCTGAAGCTTGGCAAGCTTGCTAGCATACTATGCCTGGTCAATATGCTCAACTTAGTGGTTAAGCACTTTATGAAAACCTACCCAGATTTGCCTGAGCAACTTGTGTACGTACGCCGTGTGTATGTTTACTTCTGCAAGTCACCTACAGCTGCCGCCAGTCTGGCAGTGCTGCAACAATGCTTAAAAGTGCCAGCTCACCGAATAACGTGCAATGTGATTACACTATGGAACTCCATTTTGCACATGTTAGCAAGGCTTTATAAGCAGCAGAGATCAAATTTGATACCTGCTACAACATACCCATCGGTATTCTGGTTAAACTCTGCACATAAGAACAAACGAGTGGGCATGGATGTCTGACATCTGTAAGGTTCTAGGAAAACTTCGAGAAATCAACCAAGAAGGTGAGCGATGACACTATAATCAGAGTAACCAACTCACTTATGTGCCTACTCAAATGTTCGCTGCTCACAATTAAAGAGGAAGGTTTGCATGTGGAGATGGTAAAAGAAAGTACACAGGGTGTCATGTGTTTGCATATTCTGTTTGTTTGTCTTATAGATATTTCTATTGCTATTTAGGAGTGTGGACACTTTAGGCTTTCTGCAACCACATGGCAGCAGTTGTCCTGTTGTACTCGGTTCCCAGGCACAGCATCGGACTGGTCCAGTGGCGCACCGGAGAATCCTCCGGTGGGCCCCTGGGGACCCCCATCCCCAGTGGGCCCCCATGCTTTATATGGTGAGGGGTACCGTGGGCTTGTTACCGCGGACTGGGCCCCCCCATGCTCTGATGGACCCCCAGCCTTTCAATCAAAAACTGCAGTGATCGCACAGAATAATCTGTGCAATCTCTGCAGTTTCCGTGGTTGTAGCAGGACCTGTGGTGGGTCATCACAGTCATGGGACTCACCACAAGTCCTTACAGTGCAGGAGTCCTCAGGCCTGCCCAAAATGAAGTGCGTGCCGGAGCTACAGACTGCCCCTCTCATATTCAAATGTACGTGCGTCTTTTAGGTGCATGTACATTTGAACGGTGCGGTGGCAGGACTGAGGCAGAAGAGTTCCTCAGCACCGCACCGACATTGTCATCACTGGGGCTGCATGGAAGAAGAGGATGCTCAGGCACCAGGTAAGCACTTCTGCCCCTACCTTGCTCTGAGCCTCCCCCTTGCTGTGAGCCTCCCTCTTGCTGTGAGCCTCCCCTTGCTGTGAGCTTCCCCCTGCTGTGAGCATCCCCCTGCAGTGAGTCTCCCCCTGCTTTGAGCCTCCCCTGCTGTGAGCTTCCTGCCTCCACTTGTTGTGAGCCTCCCCTTGCTGTGAGCCTCCCCTTGCTGTGAACCTCCCCCTGCAGTGAGCCTCCCTCTTGCAGTGAGTTTCCCCCTTGCAGTGAGACTCCCTCTGCAGTGAGACTCCCCCTGCTGTGAGACTTCTGCCTCCCCCTTGCTGTGAGCCTCGCCCTGCTGTGAGCCTCTCCCTTGTTGTGAGCCTCCCCCTTGCTGTGAGCCTCCCCCCTTGCTTTGAGCTTCCTGCCTCCCCGTTGCTGTGAGCCTCCCCCTTGCTGTGAAGCTCCCCCTTGCTGTGAGCCTCCCCCTGCAGTAAACCTCCTGCCTCCCCTTGCTGTGATTCTTCTCTTGCTGTGAGCCTCCTGCCTCCCCCTTGCTGTGAGCCTCCCCCTTGCTGTGAGCCTCCCCCTTGCTGTGAGCCTCCCCCTGCTGTGAGCCTCCCTCTGCAGTGAGCCTCCCTCTGCAGTAAGCCTCCCCCTTGCTGTGAGCCTCCCCCTTGCTGTGAGCCTCACCCTGCTGTGAGCCTCCCCCTGCAGTGAACCTCCCCCTGCTGTGAGCAACCCCCTTCAGTGAGGCTCCTGCCTCATCTTGCTGTGAGACTCCCCCTTGCTGTGAGCCTCCCCCTGCTGTGAGCCTCCCCCTACTGTGAGCCTCCCCTTTGCTGTGAGCCTCCCCCTACAGTGAGCCTCCTGCCTCCTCTTGCTGTGAGCCTCCCCTTGCTGTGAGCCTCCTCCTTGCTTTGAGCCTCCCCTGCAATGATCCTCCCGCTGCTATGAGCCTCCCTCTGCAGTGAACCTCCCCCTTGCTGAAAGCCTCCCCCTTCAGTGAGCCTCCTGCCTCCTCTTGCTGTGAGCCTCCCCTTGCTGTGAGCCTCCCCTTGCTCTGAGCTTCCCCCTGCTGTGACCCTCCCTCTACAGTGAGCCTCCCTCTTGCTGTGAGCCTCCCCCTGCAGTGAACCTCCCCCTGCTGTGAGCCTCCCTCTGCTGTGAACCTCCCCCTACAGCGAACCTCCCCCAGCTGTGAGCCTCCCTCTTGCTATGAGCCTCCCCCTTCAGTGAGCCTCCTGCCTCCTCTTGCTGTGAGCCTCCCCCTTGCTGTGAGCTCCCCCCTGCTGTGAGCCTCCCCCTGCAGTGAACCTCCCCAAGCTGTGAGCCTCCCTCTTGCTATGATCCTTCCCCTTCAGTGAGTCTCCTGCCTCCTCTTGATGTGAGCCTCCCACTTGCTGTGAGCCTCCCCCTGCTGTGAGCCTCCCCAAGCTGTGAGCCTTTCCTCTTGCTATGATCCTCCCCCTTCAGTGAACCTCCTGCCTCCTCTTGCTGTGAGCCTCCCCCTTGCTGTGAGCCTCTCCCTGCTGTGATCATCCCCCTGCAGTGATCCTCCCCCTGCAGTGATCCTCCCCCTGCAGTGAGCCTCCCCCTGCTGTGAGCCTCCCTCTGCAGTGAACCTCCCCCTTCAGTGAGCCTCCCACTGCAGTGAGTCTCCTGCCTCCCCCTTTCTGTGAACCTCCCCCTTGCTGTGAGCCTCCCTCTGCTGAGAGCTACCCTCTGCTGTGAGCCTCCCCCTGCTGTAAGCCTCCTGCCTCCCGCTGCAGTGAGCCTCCTGCCTCTTGCTGCAGTGAGCCTCCTGCCTCCCGCAACAGTGTGTCTCCTGCCTTCCACTGCTTTCAGCCTCCTGTCTCCCGCTGCTGTGAGCCTCCTGCTCCTGTGAGCCTCCTGTCTCCCGCTGATGTGAGCCTCCAGCCCCTATGTATGCCCCTAGTACTGTGTGCCATCAACCCAATGCTGTGCCACCAAGGGTGTCGAAATTGGGGGAAAAGTCAGGAATGTGCTCTGGGAGGGATCGGCTACAGGTGACTGTTATTTTCTGCAGAGTCGCGTCATGGCAGGAATAAGTGATCGCGGTCAGTGCCGGATGAAGAGGATAAGCGAAGATAAATAACGTCAACTAGAGACGTCACTGGTAAGTCAGTGTACTACATGTACAAACTCACACACTATACACTATATACAGATCTCCTATGTATAATGTCACTGATTAATGTCACTGGTGATCACTGTATTACCTGTACACTGACACTGTATATTGTGTATAATGGCACTGATGGTAATATTAGTGTTATTAGTATTGTGGTTTTTAGTCATGATTATTATTGTAGTATTATTCGGGCACTGTGTGGTGGTAATATGTAGTCTGGTCAAAGTGTGGTGGTATTTCTCTGTTGTATCTGGTATTATTTAGTCATTTATGTGGTCTGGTCATAGTGTTGCGGTATTTCTCCCTTGTATGTGGTAATATTTGGTCACTATGTGCTCTGATTATGGTGTGGTGGTATTTCTCTCTTGTATGCAGTTGTATTCGGCTACTATGTGGTGATAATATATTATTGGTCACGGTGTGGCGGTATTTCTCCCTTGTATGTGGTATTATTGGTCTTGGTATAGTGGATTGTGTTGTGTCTGGAGGTCATTTTTTCTCTCTATCAATAAAGGGAAGATTATTTCCAGTAGAGATTAAATACTTGAATGTTTAACCCCTCCCTGTCCTGCGACTATTACACTGCACAAATATGCTAAGTAATTGGCTATTCTAAGGCCATGTGCCCATGTTGAGTATTTGGTCAGTATTTTACCTCAGTATTTGTAGCCAAAACCAGGAGTGGTAAAATCAGAGGAAAAGTCTAATAGAAACACCTCTGCATTTTTCACCCAATCCCAGTCTTGGCTTACATAGTTACATAGTTACATAGTTACTAAGGTTGAAAAAAGACCTAGGTCCATCTAGTTCAACCTTCCTCCACCAGTTCTACATTTGGTCACTAAGTCATTTATAACCAACAATGTTGTGTGTAGTGAGAAAATCATCCAGCCCTTTTTTGAAAGCTGTTATAGTATCTGCCATTACTACCTCTTGTGGTAGGGTATTCCACAGTCTGACTGCTCTAACTGTAAAGAACCCTTTCCTATTTAGCTGTCGGAATCGCTTTTCTTCCACTCGCAGTGAGTGCCCCCTGGTCCTTAGTATTGTCTTCGGAAGAAATAAGTCATGTGCCAGTCCTTTATATTGACCACACATATATTTATACATATAAATGAGATCTCCTCTGAGACGTCTTTTTTCTAAGCTAAACATATCTAACTTTTTCAACCTGTCATCATATGGGAGGCCTTCCATTCCTTTTTAAAATGTGGAGTCCAAAACTGGATCCCATATTCCAGATGTGGCCTTACAAGTGATTTATAGAGGGGTAATAATACGTTGGGATCGCGGGATCTAATCTCTCTTTTTATACACCCTAGAATCTTGTTTGCTTTTGCAGCTGCTGCTTGACATTGAGTGCTGCTGCTCAGCTTATTTGTAATGAGAATACCCAAGTCCTTCTCCTGTTCTGTAGTCCCGAGTTTACTTCCATTAAATGTATATGCAGTTATAGGATTACTCCGTCCTAGGTGCATTACTTTACATTTATCAACATTAAATCTCATTTGCCAAGTATCTGCCCATTCTGACATCTTATCCAGATCTTTTTGAAATATTATACTATCAAGGTCAGTTTTTAATATCCTACATAGTTTGGTGTCATCAGCAAAGACTGACACTTAACTATCAATCCCATCCACAAGGTCATTAATAAAGAGATTAAAAAGAATTGGTCCTAGCACAGATCCCTGCGGCACCCCACTGCTGACTATGGCCCATTTAGAGAATGTTCCATTTATGACTACTCTTTGTTTCCTATCTTTTAGCCAATTCCTTACCCAGTTGCATATAGTTTCCCCCAGTCCTTGCTTCTGGAGCTTTAGTATAAGCCTATTATGTGGTACAGTATCAAATGCCTTTGCAAAGTCCAAATAAATCACATCAGCTGCATTACCAATATCCACGTTTGCACTTACCTCCTCATAGAACCTCAACAGGTTGGTTAGACACGACTTATCTTTCATGAATCCATGCTGTCTGTCAGTTATTATATTATTTTCTGCAACATATTTTTGCATGTCATCCCTTAAAATGCCCTCAAAAACTTTGCCTACTACTGATGTCAGGCTTGCTGGACGGTAGTTGCCTGGATCTACCCTCTTACCTTTCTTAAATATCGGTACCACATCAGCAATCCTCCAATCCTGAGGCACCAACCCTGTTACAAGCGAGTCTAAAAAGATGAGATAAAGCGGTCTGTCAATTACGGAGCTCAATTCCCTCAATATTCGTGGATGAATGCCATCTGGCCCTGGGGATTTGTCAATGTTTAATTTACTCAGATGTAGGCGTACTTCTTGTGTTAAATTAATTATATCGGGTGGTGAACTTTGATTTTTCACTTGTTGAATGATGCCAGGTACAGTTAGTTCCTTGGTGAACACAGATGAGAAATGCCTATTTAATATCTCAGTCTTTTGTTTGTCCTCTATAACTAACTTGTTATTATATTTTAAGGGGCCAATACTATCCTTTGTTTTCCTTTTGACATTAATGTATTTATAAAAGATTTTGGGATTTATTTTAATGTCATTGGCGATTTTTGTTTCAGTAGCTAGTTTTGCTTGTTTGATTTCTTTTTTGCATTGCCTATTGATATCTTTATACTCCTGCAATGCTATTTCTGTATTCTCAGCCTTCAAGATTTTAAACGCCCTTTGTTTTTGTTATATTATACTTTGTACAGTCTTATTTATCCATAGTGGTTTCTTTTTATTCCGGGACGTTTTATTACCAGAGGGTATAAGTTTTTTACAGGACTCTAGCAATATATCCTTAAACTTTCCCCATTTATGTTCAGTATCCCCAGTTACCATGACTTTGTCCCAATCTACACATTTACGCTCTTCCCTTAATTTGTTGAAATCATCTTTCCTAAAATTCCAGGTTTTAGCATTTCCCCTTTGAAATGTTCTATTGAATATTACGTTGAAGCTTACCATATTATGATCGCTGGTGCCCAAGTGCTCCCGGACCTGTAGATCTGAAATTGTATCCGGTCTATTTGACAGGACCAAATCTAGCAAATTATCTCCCCTCGTCGGTTCATCTACCATCTGAGAGAGGAAATGGTCTTGAATGGTAGATTTTACAGCTTTTAGCACAACCAGAAGATTCTATGTCCCACTGTATGTCTGGATAGTTGAAATCCCTCATAATAAGAACCCGATTATTATTATTAGCTGCCTTTTCAATTTGTTCCAGCATTTCACCCTCTATTTGTTCAAGTATGTTAGGAGGCTTATAGCAAACTCCAATTAACATTTTTCCATTATTCTCCTCCCCATGTGCATTTACCCATACTGACTCTACATTGTTGCAGTTCCCCCCAATGTCATCATTCAACACAGGTTTTAGGTTAGATTTGATAAATATACACACCCCACCACCTTTTTTGTCTTTCCTGTCCCTCCTAAATGTACTATAACCCTGTATGTTTGTCACCCAGTCATGGCTTTCATCCAGCCAGGTTTCCGTAATGCCCACCACATCATAATCCATGGTTGACATAACAGTCTCCAATTCATTCATTTTGTTTGCAAGACTTCTTGCATTTGCCAGTAGACATTTAATCCTATTAACACCTTTATTACTCCTAGCCTCCCTACGTTCCTTGCATGTCCCATCCCCCCCTAATCCTTCATTGACCCCTACCATCTCACTGTCTCTATCTGCTCTATCTATCCCCTTTTTTGCTCCACTACCCTCCCTCCCCCCAGATCCTAGATTAAAAGCTCCTCCATCCGTCTGACCATTTTCTCCCCCAGCACAGCTGCACCTTCCCCATTGAGGTGCAGCCCGTCCCTACCGTAGAGCCTGTAGCCGACTGAGAAGTCAGCCCAGTTCTCTATGAACCCGAACCCTTCCTTCCTGCACCAATTCCTAAGCCACGTGTTTATCTCCCTAAGCTCCCGCTGTCTTTCTAGTGACGCTCGTGGCACCGGTAGTATTTCTGAAAACACCACCTTGGAGGTCCTGGACTTCAGCTTCTCTCCTAGTTCCCTGTAATCATTTTTAAGGACCTTCCACCTGCCTCTAACTTTGTCATTAGTACAAATGTGCACCATGACCGCTGGGTTTTCCCCAGCCCCACCCAGCAATCTGTCTATCCGATCCACAATATGCCGAACCCGAGCACCCGGCAAACAACACACTGTCTCGGCGACAGATGACCCTGTCTGTCCGCCTAATTATAGAGTCCCCTACCACTAACATCTGTCTGGGCTTTGCTGCACTCCTATTTCCCTCCTTCCTACAGCAGTTGTTTTCCTGGTTACTAGGAGCAACGTCCTGCTGTAGTGACCCTAGTCCTGGCCCATCATTCCTGATATCAGCCAAACAGGCATATTTACTAGGTTGTGCCAGGTCAGGACTAGGCTCCCTGACACTTTTTCCCCTACCTCTTCTTCTAACTGTTACCCAACTACCTACCTCTGGGTCCTGATCTTCTCCACCTCCACCCTCCTCCATATCACTGGCCCCAGCCAGAGAAAGCTCAGTGAGCTCTAAACTCCTCTCCAGGTTTGCAATGCCCCTGAGTGTTGCAAGCTGCTTATTTACATCAGTTACCTTGGCTTCCAAACACGCAACATGCTTGCATCGAGTGCAGACATATTCACCCTTAAACGGCTGCTCAAGGCATGCATACATCTGACAAGATACACACCTGGTAGCATTGTCCATGGAGCACCTATCAAATGGGGATAAACAGTAAAGTAGAAAAACAAAGAGAAAAAAAAATAAAAAAACCCAATGGGAAACGTATAAGGATTAGTGATGAGCGAGTACTAAAAAGCTCGGGTGCTCGAAGCTCGGGCCGAGCCTCCCAAGATACTCGTGTACTCGGGCCGAGCAACGAGCCCAATGTTATCCTATGGGAGACCCGAGTATTTTTGTGAAATGACCCCCCGGCAGCATGGAGAAACCCTAAAAATGTCACAAAAGTCTCAGAAGAGTGCTCAAATGACATGGCAACAGCATGGGGAAGACCCCTTGAAGCATTTATCACTGAAAAGTCACAGCTGTGAACAATTTTGTCCGCGTTTTACGCCATTTTTACGGACTCACCAGAAAACCTTCCAAAATGACCCCAAAATGATTTTTCATGGCGGAAATGTTAAGGGCACATACCCAATAGTGAGATAG
The DNA here is from genome assembly GCF_048569485.1 of Anomaloglossus baeobatrachus. NCBI lineage: Eukaryota > Metazoa > Chordata > Amphibia > Anura > Aromobatidae > Anomaloglossus > Anomaloglossus baeobatrachus. Next base: position 837,646,821 of record NC_134353.1, on the reverse strand, counting down.
AGCTGGTGTATGTTACTTTTTGAGATTAATACATGAAAGATTTTACGTGAAAACATTGTGTGGCACTCCGATGTCCCTGAGAAGAGACGTACATGAAGGCCTCTTGAGTCTAATGTGCCCATTTTGAGGAAGTGAGTCTTTGTAGTATTTTCCTTTGCCAGGGCAGTCCAAAATTGTGAGGTTCACCAATGCCCCTGCATACAGACGTGCATGAGGGCCTGTAAACCTGAAGTGCCCATTGGAAGGAAGTGGGTCTATTGTAGTATAGCCCTTAGGCAGGGCAGCCAAAAATTGGGAGGCTCCACGTTGTCCCTGGGTAGAGACGTGCATGAGGGCCTTTAAACCTGAAGTGCCCATTGTAAGGAAGTGGGTCTATTTCAGTATAGCCCTTTGCCAGGGCAGCCAAAAATTGGGAGGCTCCACATTGTCCCTGGATAGAGACGTGCATGATGGCCTTTAAACCTGAAGTGCCCATTGTAAGGAAGTGGGTCTATTTCAGTATAGCCCTTTGCCAGGGCAGCCAAAAATTGGGAGGCTCCACATTGTCCCTGGATAGAGACGTGCATGATGGCCTGTAAACCTGAAGAGCCCATTGTAAGGAAGTGGGTCTATTTCAGTATAGCCCTTTGCCAGGGCAGCCAAAAATTGGGAGGCTCCACATTGTCCCTGGATAGAGACGTGCATGATGGCCTTTAAACCTGAAGTGCCCATTGTAAGGAAGTGGGTCTATTTCAGTATAGCCCTTTGCCAGGGCAGCCAAAAATTGGGAGGCTCCACATTGTCCCTGGATAGAGACGTGCATGATGGCCTGTAAACCTGAAGAGCCCATTGTAAGGAAGTGGGTCTATTTCAGTATAGCCCTTTGCCAGGGCAGCCAAAAATTGGGAGGCTCCACATTGTCCCTGGATAGAGACGTGCATGATGGCCTGTAAACCTGAAGAGCCCATTGTAAGGAAGTGGGTCTATTTCAGTATAGCCCTTTGCCAGGGCAGCCAAAAATTGGGAGGCTCCACATTGTCCCTGGGTAGAGACGTGCATGAGGGCCTCAAAACATTAAGTGTCCATTTTAAGGAAGTGGGTGTATTATAGTATAGCCCTTAGGCAGGGCAGCCAAAAATTGGGAGGCTCCACGTTGTCCCTGGGTAGAGACGTGCATGAGGGCCTCAAAACATTAAGTGTCCATTTTAAGGAAGTGGGTGTATTATAGTATAGCCCTTAGGCAGGGCAGCCAAAAATTGGGAGGCTCCACGTTGTCCCTGGGTAGAGACGTGCATGAGGGCCTCAAAACCTTAAGTGTCCATTTTAAGGAAGTGGGTGTATTATAGTATAGCCCTTAGGCAGGGCAGCCAAAAATTGGGAGGCTCCACGTTGTCCCTGGGTAGAGACGTGCATGAGGGCCTCAAAACCTTAAGTGTCCATTTTAAGGAAGTGGGTGTATTATAGTATAGCCCTTAGGCAGGGCAGTCAAAAATTGGGAGGCTCCACGTTGTCCCTGGGTAGAAACGTGCATGAGGGCCTCAAAACATTGTTCCCATTGCAAAGGAGCGGGTCTCCTGTCGTTGTAATGTCCATTCTGCAAAGAATGGGCGAAAAAATTTACCACTGGGGGTATACCTGAAACAAAGGCCTAAGTATTGCAATTTGTAACGGTCATCATCATGGTGGCGCATGAGGAGAAGGAGGAGGAGTCCAGCGATTATCCAAAGTCCAGAAGTGTGTACCCATGGGTGAGTGGAGGTACATGGCAAACTTTAAATTCCGCTCTCATTTGCTGGTGGTGTGGTGAAGTCTGGCCCAATCCAACCCTTGTTCATCTTGATCAGAGTCAGCCTGTCAGCATTTTCAGTTGACAGGCGGGTGCGTTTATCTGTAATGATTCCACCTGCGGCACTAAAAACACGCTCTGACAAAACGCTAGCAGCAGGGCAGGCCAGGACTTCCAAGGCGTAGAGAGCCAATTCATGCCACGTGTCCAGCTTGGATACCCAATAATTGTAAGGCACAGAGGAATGTCGGAGTACAGTTGTTCGATCTGCAAGGTACTCCTTCAGCATCTGGGCAAACTTAGGATTTCTTGTGGCACTACCCCGCACCTCAGGGGCTGTGGTACGTGAGGGGCTGAGAAAACTGTCCCACATCTTAAAGACTGTTCCCCTACCTCTGGCGGATTGGACTTGTGCCTCTCTCGGCTGTACGCCTCGGTTGTCCACTGATTCATGACCTATGCCGCTAGCGTTTTGTGAGGGGAATGCTTTGCCTACTTCCGTGAGTATGGCCTTCCGAAACTGCTGCATTTTGGTTGACCTCTCCTCCACGGGAATAAGAGACAAAAAGTTCTCCTTGTAGCGTGGGTCTAACAGTGTTACCAACCAGTAATGATTGTCGGCCAAGATGTTCTTAACGCGAGGGTCACGAGACAGGCAGCTTACCATAAAGTCAGCCATGTGCGCCAGACTCTTAACAGCCAGGACTTCAGTAGCCTGACCAACAAGATGACTGAACATGCTGTCCTCCTCCTCCTCCTCCTCCTCCTCCTCCTCCTCATCTACCCTGTCCTCTGGCCAGCCACGCTGAACCGAGGATATGACTGGTGTGCATGTCATATCCTCAATTTGGCCGGAGAGTTGCTCCATGTCTTCATCCTCCTCCTCGTCATAGTCCTCCACTGCACGTTGTGATGAGACGAGGCTGGGCTGTGTGTTATCACCCACACCCACTACTGTTTCTTGCTGCAACTCATCGCGCTCCGCCTGCAATGCATCATGTTTGTTTTTCAGCAGAGACCGTTTTAGAAGGCAGAGTAGCGGTATGGTGACGCTAATAATGGCGTCATCACCACTCACCATCTTGGTGGAGTCCTCAAAGTTTTGGAGGATGGTACATAGGTCTGACATCCATCTCCACTCCTCAGGTGTTATGTGTGGAGTTTGACCCATTTCCCGACGGCTTAGGTGATGCAGGTACTCAACAACTGCCCTCTTCTGCTCACATATCCTGACCAACATGTGCAGAGTTGAATTCCAACGCGTGGGGACATCACACACCAGTCTGTGAGCCGGAAGATGCAAACGGCGCTGAAAGCCGGCAAGGCCGGCTGAAGCAGTAGGTGACTTTCGAAAATGTGCAGACAGGCGGCGAACTTTTACCAGTAGATCAGACAGCTCTGGGTATGACTTTATAAACCGCTGAACCACGAGGTTGAGCACATGAGCCACGCATGGAACATGTGTCAGCTGGCCTCGCCTCAAAGCCGCCACCAGGTTCCGGCCATTGTCACACACGACCTTTCCTGGCTTTAGGTTCAGAGGTGTGAGCCAGTGATCTGCCTGCTGTTTCAGAGCTGTCCACAGCTCTTCTGCATTGTGGGGTTTGTCACCTATGCAGATTAGCTTCAGCACAGCTTGTTGCCGCTTCGCCGAGGCAGTGCTGCAGTGCTTCCAGCTTGTGACTGGTGTGGAGGGCACAGTGGATGAGGATGCGCAGGAGGAGGAGGAGGCTGAAGAGCATAACATTCCGGAGCTGTAGAGTGTGGGTGAAACACTGACTGAGGTAGGGCCTGCAAACCTTGGTGTGGGAAGGACGTGTTCCGTCCCTCGCTCAGACTGGGTCCCAGCTTCCACAATATTAACCCAGTGTGCCGTCAACGAGATGTAGCGGCCTTGCCCACAAGCACTTGTCCACGTGTCTGTGGTTAGGTGGACCTTGGGTGAAACAGCGTTGTTCAGGGCACGTGTGATGTTTTGTGACACGTGGTTATGCAACGCGGGGACGGCACACCGGGAGAAATAGTGGCGGCTGGGGACCGAGTAACGTGGGACAGCTGCCGCCATCAGGTCACGGAATGCTTCAGTCTCCACCAGCCTAAAAGGCAACATTTCCAGCGCAAGCAGTCGCGAAATGTTAGCATTTAGAACTGTGGCATGTGGGGTGTTGGCAGTGTATTTGCGCCTGCGTTCAAAGGTTTGCTGAATGGATAACTGAACGCTGCGCTGGGACAAGGACGTGCTTGATGATGGTGTTCTTTCTGCGTAGGCAACTGCAGGTGCAGGAGTGGAGGAGGCTTGTTCGCAGGCAGCATGGACAGAGGATTGGCTCGCATGCACAACCAGCGAAGACGTAGCAGTGACATCAGCAAGCACTGCTCCTCGACTCTGTTGTACTTCCCACAAAGTCGGGTGCTTGGCTGACATGTGCCTGATCATGCTGGTGGTGGTCAGGCTGCTAGTTTTGGTACCCCTGCTGATGCTGGCACGGCAGGTGTTGCAAATGGCCTTTTTTGAATCATCTGGATCCAACTTAAAAAACTGCCAGACTCGGGAAGACCTAACATTTGTACAGGCACCTTTTGTCGTCGTGTTGTTCCGGGGAACGGTTGCCTGACTTCTGCCTGGGGCCACCACCCTGCTTCTTACTGCCTGTTGTGATGCTACGCCTCCCTCCCCCTGTGCACTGCTGTCCTCGCTCTGCATATCCTCCTGCCAGGTTGGGTCAGTTACTGGATCATCCACCACGTCGTCTTCCTCTTCCGCACCCTGCTCCTCCTCCTGACTTGCTGACAATTGTGTCTCATCATCGTCCACCACTTGTTGAGACACGTTGCCAACTTCATGAGAACGTGGCTGCTCAAATATTTGGCCATCTGTACAGACGATCTCCTCATGACCCACTTCAATATGAGCTGGCGAGAGGCCAGAATGTGTGAATGGAAACGTGAACAGCTCTTCCGAGTGTCCAAGTGTGGGATCATTAATGTCCGAGGAGGACGTGTACTCAGCCTGGTGGTAGGAAGGAGGATCAGGTTCAGAAATGTGCGGTGCAGTATCACGGCTACTGACACTTGACCGTGTGGAAGACAGAGTGTTTGTGGTGGTGCCAATCTGACTGGAAGCATTATCTGCTATCCAACTAACAACCTGTTGACACTGGTCTTGGTTCAAGAGCGGTGTACTGCTGCGGTCCCCAAGAATTTGGGACAGGACGTGCGAGCGACTAGATGTGGCCCTTTGTTGTGGCGAAATTAGAGCTTGCCCACGACCTCGGCCTCTGCCTGCACCACCATCACGTCCACTTCCTTGTTCCTTGCCAATGCCCTTGCGCATTTTGCAATGCTGTGCACTGCTGACGTGTATATTCACTACTTGTGCGTTATATCAAAGTGTGTGGAAATTGCACACAAGTGCACCTGTACGCTGCCACCAACAGGCACACACGTGCGGTTTTAAAAACCAAGCACGGACGCAATAATAACCTAACAGGTTTTTTTGGGGAGCGACAATTACAGACAAGTCAGACACTATCTGGACTGTTTTACACTGTGTACACCAGCCCCAGATATGATGAAGGCTGGTATACGGTCACCACTACCCTGCCTGCCTGCCTGCCTGTATACTGGTACAATAGTCCTGACAAGGACTCTTTTGGTCACTAGCCTGTATTCAGACCTGGCTATACCCTGCCTGTATATAGCAACAGTAGTCCTGAGAAGGACTCTGCTCCTGTACTCCGACCTGGCTATACCCTGCCTGCCTGTATACAACTAGAATAGTCCTGAGAAGGACTTTTGGTCACACTGTTTGCAGCCCTGCAACTGAAAAAGCTATAAAGGGCCGCAAAGCTTTCCCTGAATCAGCGACACTCTCCCTACACTGAATGTCTGAATAGCTGTGAGCAGAGCACAGCGCGCCGGCCGATATAAAGGCTCAGTCACGCTGTCCAGGCCGGCCAATCACTGCAATTCCACAACTAACAGGGCTGTGGCATTGCAGTGGTCTGCCAGCCAATCCCTGCATGAGGGCTGGCTCTCAAAAGAGCGCCAACATGCAGAAATGAAGACCACGAGTACAGCACGAGTATCGCGAGATTACTCGGTCCCCGCCGAGCAGCCCGAGTACAGCGATACTCGTGCGAGTACCGAGTAGTGACAAGCATGCTCGCTCATCACTAATAAGGATGAATTCAAACTATGTTCTTGTGTCAAACTATGTAATTGTGTTGAAACTATGCCACACTTATCTTTAAACCCTGCACACTTTGCTGCAGAACCTCGCACGCTCAGCACCTCGCTTGATCTGGCTGGTTTACATAGTTCTACAGGACATCCAGAAGCTGCCAGAAGCTTCTAGAAACAGGTGTGACTAACGCTACTGATTAAATCCCAAGACAAACATTATCCCCCTTTACTTCTCTTTGGTCAGACCTCATCTGGAATACTGTGTCCAGTTCTGGGCACCACATTTTAAAAAAGACATCAAAAACTGGAGCAAGTTCAGAGAAGAGTGACCAGAATGGTGACTGGACTGCAAACCCTGTCCTATGAAGAACGGTTACAGGATTTAGGATTGTTTGCTTGCAAAAGAGAAGACTGAGAGGAGACTTAATAGCTGTCTACAAATATCTTAAAGGCTGTCACACTGTAGAGGGATCAGTTTTATTCTCATTTTCACAAGGAAAGACTAGAAGCAATGGGATGAAACTGATGGGGAGGAGACACAGATTAGATATTAGAAAATCCTTTTTGACAGTGAGGGTGATCAATGAGTGGAACAGGATATCTTTAAAAAGAGGGTGGACGGACATCTGTCTGGGATGATTTAGTGAATCCTTCTTTGACCAGGGGGTTGACCCAGGAGGTCCATTCCAAGTCTAAAGCCCACTTTACACGTTGCAATTAGTTGCACAATCACATTTGCGATGTGACACACCCAGGTTGCATACGGGATCTTACGAGATTGCACGTAGGTCGTTCATTTGCTGTCACACGTGCGTTAGTAGTCTATGTTAAATTGATCAATTTTGTGTGCGATCCTTTAGATCATGTGTTCTGTGACGTATGCATTGGGCACCTTTTTTTTTTTATTTATTTATTGACTTGACAAGCGTGTGTAATGTGTAGGGATGCGTTTTTACTATGTCATCTGCCATTCAGCTCTGCTACATGGCCGCTGACAGCAAACACAGACAGCCATGTAGCAGAGCTGAATGGCAGATGACAGCAGACACAGACAGAGCCGCACTGTCAGAATGAACTCGAGTGAACTTCACCCGACTTCACGGTCATGCTGCGGCTCTGTCTGTGTCGCGCCCTGATTAGCGGTCACCGGTGAAGGACTCACCGGTGACCGCTAATCTCCTAAGTGACTGAAGTTAGCAGCCCTCTCTCATACTCACCAATCCCCGATCCCCGGCACTGCACGGTGTTCACACTGCTCCGGCGGCTTTTACTGTTTTGAAAAAGCCGGCCGCCCATTAAACAATCTCGTATTCCCTGCTTTCCCTGCCCACCGGCGCCTATGATTGGTTACAGTGAGACACGCCCCCACGCTGAGTGACAGGTGTCACAGTGCACCCAATCACAGCAGCCGGTGGGCGTGTCTATACTGTGTAGTGAAATAAATAATTAAATAATTAAAAAAAACGGCGTGCGGTCCCCCCCAATTTTAAAACCAGCTAGATAAAGCCATACGGCTGAAGGCTGGTATTCTCAGGATGGGGAGCTCCACGTTATGGGGAGCCCCCCAGCCTAACAATATCAGCCAACAGCCGCCCAGAATTGCCGCATACATTATATGCGACAGTTCTGGGACTGTACCCGGCTCTTCCCGATTTGCCCTGGTGCGTTGTCAAATCGGGGTAATAAGGAGTGATTGGCAGCCCATAGCTGCCAATAAGTCCTAGATTAATCATGTCAGGCGTCTATGAGACACCCTCCATGATTAATCTGTAAATTACAGTAAATAAACACACACACCTGAAAAATCCTTTATTAGAAATAAAAAACACAAACATATACCCTGGTTAACCACTTTAATCAGCCCCAAAAAGCCCTCCATGTCCGGCGTAATCCAGGATGCTCCAGCGTCGCTTCCAGCGCTGCTGCATGGAGGTGACCGGAGCTGCAGCAGACACAGCCGCTCCGGTCACCTCCACGCAGCTAATGAAGACAGCCGTGCGATCAGCTGAGCTGTCACTGAGGTTACCCGCTGTCACTGGATCCAGCGGTGGCCTACCCTGCTGCTACCCTGCTGCAGAAGATGATATTCAACTTAGACTATTGTTCTGATATTCAGACCATAAGGCACAGACTGACTGTTGGTCTCATGAGCCAAACTTAACATACTCATAAGTGTCTATGAGCTTGCAGTTTTTGGGTCAGGAGACCTGCAGACCCTTCGTGCACCATAATCTTACTACGGACCACTAAATGCAGATGTGTGAAAGCAAGTTTAGGCTCCCTTCACATGTCCATCTAGTAGTTCAACCTTCCTCCACCAATTCTACATTTCGTCACTAAATCATTTAACCAACAATGCTCTGTATACTGAGGAAATCCTCCATCTGTTTTTAAAAGCTGTTATAGTATCTGCCATTACTACCTCTTGTGGTAGGGCATTCCGTAATCTGACTAATCTAACTGTAAAGAACCCTTTCCTATTTAGCTGCCGAAATCGCCTTTCTTCACTTGCATTGAGTGCCCCCTAGTCCTTACTATTGTCTTTGGAAGGAATGTCATGTGCCAGTCCTTTATATTGACCACACATGTATTTATACATTTAAATGAGATCTCCTCTGAGATGTATTTTTTCTAAGGTAAACAAATCTAACTTTTTTAGCCTCTCATCATATGGGAGGCCTTCCATTCCTTGCAATAATCTAGTTTCCCACCTTTGAACTGACTCTAACTTCTGAATGTCCTTTTTAATAAGTGGAGCTCAAAACTGGATCTTATGTTCCAGGTGTGGCTTTACAAGTGATTTATAGAAAGGTAAAAATACATTGGAATCACGGGATCCAGTCTCTTTTTATACACCCTAAAATCTTGTTTGCTTTTGCAGCTCCTGCTGACATTGAGTACTGCTGCTCAGCTTACTTGTAACCAGAATCCCCAAGTCTTTCTCCTGTTCTGTAGTCCCAAGTTTACTTCTATTTTATGTATATGCAGCAATAGGATTACGTCGTCCTAGCTGCATTACTTTACATTTATCAACATTATATCAATATATCAATATTATTCTCTCTAATATATTGTTGCATGCCATCTCTCAAAATGCCCTCAGAAACCCTGCACACCATTGATGTCAGACTTACCGGATGGTAGTTGCCTTGTTCCACTCTCTTACCTTTCTTAAATATCAGTACCACGTGAGCCATCCTCCAATCCTGAGGTACCAACCCTGTTACAAAAGAGTCAAAGAAGATAAGATATAACAGTCTGTGAATTACAGAGGTCAATTCCCTTAATATCCATGGATGAATGCCATCTGGCCCAAGGTATTTATCGTTGTTTAATTTACTAAGTTATATCTGTGGGACTTTGATTTTTGCCTTGTTGAATGATCCCTGGAATAGTGAGTTCTTTGGTGAAAATGGATGAAAAGTGTATGTTTAATATCTCAGCCTTTTCTTTATCCTCCATGTTTTAGCATTTTCCTTTTCAAGTGTTCGATTAAATGTTATATTGAAACTTACCATATTATGGTCACTGCTGCACAAGTGCTCCCGGACCTGTATATCTGAAATTATATCTGGTCTAGTTGACAGGACCAAATCCAGCAAATTATCTCCCCTGTTTGGTTCATCTACCATATGAGAGAGGTAATTGTCTTGAATTGTAGATAAGAACTTGCAGCTTTTAGCACAACCCAGAGATTCTATGTCCCACTGAATGTCTGGATAGTTAAAGTCCCCCATAATAGCAACCCAATTTTTAGTATTATTAAGTACTCTTTCAATTTGTTGCAGTGTTCCATCCTCTACCTGTTCAACTAGAGCAAATTCCAATTAGCATTTTTCCATTATTGCCCTCCCTGCATCCATTTACCCATACTGACTTACCAATGTACCCCAAATGTCCCCCCAATGTTGATAACTATACACACCCTTTCACATGTTTTGCCTTTCCTTTCTGAATGTAGTATAACCCTCTACGTTTGTTATCTAGTTATGGCTCTCATCCATCCAGGTTTCCGTAATGCCCACCACATTGTTATCCATGGTTGACAACAGAGTCTAACTCATTCATTTTGATTACAAGACTTCTTGCATTTGCCAGTAGACATTAAATACTATTAACATATTGGTTACTTCTATCCTCCATACTTTCCTTACATGTCTCTGCCCCCCTAAACCTACCTTGACCCCTACTGTCTCACTCTCTGTCTACTCTATCTATTCCCTTTTTTGCACAACTACCCTCCCTCCTCCCAGACCCTAGTTTAAAAGCTCCTCCATCCGTCTGACCACTTTTTCCCCAGCACAGCTGCACCCTCCCCATTGAGGTTGAGCCCGTCCCTACCCTAGAGCCTTTAACCCATTACTTGCAAAATTAGCAATTTTCATTTTTTTTTATTAAATGACAGATTTTTAATGATTTGGGTCCTAATGAATCAGAAACAGAATTTGCCAAATTATAATTAATATTAATTAAATTAATATTAATTAATAATTGTTAATTATTATAAATAATAATTAATAATTAATAATGCTAATTATTAAAATAATTATTGGAACGAATTATAAAATCTTAGTTGCTAGAAGCAAAAGATTAGGCGTCCCAAAAAAAGGACATTGGTAGATAATAGGTTAACTGACAGAAAGTCGTCCCAGTTCTCCATGAACCAAAACCCTTCCTTCCTGCACCAATTTCTAAGCAACATATTTATCTTGCTATGCTCATGCTGTCTTTGCAGTGATGCTCGTGGCACAGATAATATTTAATATTTATATTAAATACCACTCTGGAGATCTTGGACTTCAGCTTCTCTACTAGTTCTCCCTCCCTCCCTCTAATTTTGTCATTAGTCCCAATGCGCACCATGACTGCTGGGTTTTCCCCAGCACCACCCAGCAATCTGTCTATCCCATCTGCAATATGCCAAACCCGAGCTCATTGTTCAACATTCACAGTCTTGGTGACAGATGTCCCTGTCTGTCCGCCTAAATATAGAGTCCCCTACAACCAACATCTGTCTGGCCTTTCCTGCACTCCTATTTTCCTGCTTCCTACAGCAGTCGCTTTCCTGGTTGCTAGGAGCAACGTCCTGCTGTAGTGATCCTAGTCCTGGCCATGCATGCCCAATATCAGCCAAAAAGGTATATATACTAGGTTGTATCAGGTTAGGACTAGGCTCCTTGACACTTTTCACCCTACCTCTTCTTCTGTTACCCAGCTACCTACTTCTGGACACTTTGATACAGGAAAAACATTAGGTCATACTAAAGGCACAAACGGAATATATCGCAAATGATCCTAAATTTATTTGCATAAAAATAAGAACAAATTCCAATTAAAACCATTTAAAAACAAACATAAAAACCCCAGAACAATCTATAATAAGAACACAACTGATGTCTGGTTTTAAGTTGCTTTGTGACGCCCTGGACCCCAGGGGTCACAGAATAACATCACATACATACACACACCCTCCCCTGGTCAGGAACCCCCGTCAAACAAAAACCCTTGTTGCCTCCCTCCAGGGTCTGATGTCCACACCAGGTGGGGCGGAGCCAGGCGGCTGGCCCCACCCACCGAGGAGTTCACAGGCCTGGAGGCGGGAAAAGTGAGAGCAGTTGAGCTAGGAGTAGAGGAGAGTGGTAGTTTTGAAGTTGGGAGTTGAGGAGTGGAAGTGGAGACTTTGTGTGTCTGGGTCGGAGCCCAGGCACCATCAGCAAGGTCGGCAGATGGTGGTGGCCATCTGCAGGAGTAGGTGGACGTCTGCGGAACCATAGGACCGGGGTCGGGCGTTGGCCCGCCGGTACCAAACCGGGGAGCGGATTGAAACCAAGCACCAAGGCAGGGTACCCAGACCCCGACTAGGCTCGGAAGCTGCCGTAACGGTCAAATTCTCTGATTGCGGTCTGGACCCCAGGGGTTCATTCCCAAACAAGTCCCGTCAGAAGGCAACAGCCCAACCCGTCCGGATAAGAGCCACCACCAACGGCCAGAGATCCAAGTGCCAGCGCCTGTGGGCAAAACTGGCTCTCCCGACACGTACAAGCCGGGGAGCGGACCACCCGTGGGAATCCATAGGGGTCAAACACTTACACACAGGTGCAGGAAAAGTCAGCCATCATCAACCCGGGGAGAGTGAAGATACTGCAGCCGACTGCGGGCCCCATCCATCCAGCCATTTGGTTTACCAGAGACTCTGTTATTGACTACCTGAGTGAGTACACCAGTGCCATCTGGCACAGCGCTGCACCGTAATGCTGTCCCGCATCCGCGCTGCCTCCCCGCATTGGCACCTGCACCTATCCTCTACCCACCAACCAATCCTCCCAACCGGGGCCCCGGGACCAACAGCCCCTACCCACGGAGGGGCCAACACCTCAGGTGCTCCCCGCCATCGCTCCCGGGAACTCCCGTCACCAGCAGCGGTGGTGCCCACCATCACCACAACACCGTGGGTGGCGTCACAACCGACATCCCACCACCAAACCTCCCCTTTTCACTCGTGGGTGAGGAGGCGCTGCTTTAGCCACCGAGGAGCAGAAGCACTGGACCTGAGTGCCAGAGATTTCCCAGACGAGTGGCGTTCCCAAAACCCCTCCGCCCGCGACAACTTCGCGTCACGAACAGGATCTTACCCATCTACTTACCAGTAGAAGTGCCCCTTGCAGTCCCCGCCGGCGGTGTCCGTACGAAAATTTTGAAATTCCGCCATCAATAGTTCCCGCTCGAGCCGTCTTCCCCGACCAGGGAAGGCGCGAAAAGTGAAGTGTGGGTGAAAGTCTGCCTGATGTAACCGAAGGGATAAAGGGCAGGGACGCCAGGACTTTGCCATTCATCCGGTTCCTGGAAGCATCCACGCAAGATGTCCGTCCCGTCCGGCAATCCTGAGATCCTGGAGCACGCGCCAGGAACAGCGGCGTGGGTAGAGGCCCGGACAGCGCAGATGTGTTGCCGCCTGCAGACTCAGGTCCGGTTCCTAATGGAGCGATGGGTGGCCGAAAGGGAGGAGGTGGCAGCGGCTGTGCGGAAATGCGATGTGGAGGCAGAATTGGAGGAGCGGGTAAGCGACCCACGCCCCTGTGTCCCGGAGGGACCGGTCGCTGCGGCTGAGGCGCCCGGTCTGCGCCCGTTCACCCTGCTGCCTCACCAGCCACCCGTATCGGTTGTCACTGCCCCACCAATCGGTCCCCTGCCCCCAACACCGGCAGTGGAGTCCAACTCGCCCGCCCAAGAGGAAAAGTCTGCAAGCGCAGCCCGCGGACGACCATATGAACAACCCGCACCGATCCAGTTACCGTGGATGGTTCCTCGGGAAGTGTCCGTCCGTGAGGTGAAGCTGCCAGTCCCGGAAGTCACTGCGCCTAAGCAAGTCCCGGCTCTGGCAGTCTGCCTGGCCGCGGGAGTAGTAGAGGCCGCCAGCAGGAGGGTCCGCTGTCCCTGAAACCCATGCCTCGGCCACTGTAAGGCAGAATCCCAGGCCACGTCACCGCAGGACTTCTCAGAGAGGGTATCGGTTGTAGCCGGTACAGGGGAGATCCGGCGGGGCCCGACAAGCGCAGCAGGGGTACGCAAATGCCCCCTTTTGGGATAGGCAGCCGAACCAACTGGGCCGCGAGATTGCCACGAGGGAGCAGCGGAGAGCTGAAGTACTGGCCCGCACAATCAAAGAGAAAGACAATCTCCGGAACGCTGCATACCGGGTGCGGGGCCCGATCTACGAGGGCCAGGTCAGGCGGTTCGATCCCCAGAGGGGATATGGATTCATTTACAAGCCGGGCCTGGAGGGGTCCGGCGGTCGCCCAGGTAATGCCGATCTCCCTGCCCTATGTGCCTGGTGCTACCTGGCTGCCGCAATACGATGAGAAGCCTGATGCTTTGCAGGCATTCCGGAAAAAGAATAGCCCGGTTCTTGACCTGTATGCCATGACCGGCAGACAGCGGGTGGTGGTAGTGCTAGGGCAGCTGACCGGCGCGGCTGAGCAGGAGACGGAGACCTGGACCGACGCGGACCGGGCCTCAGTGACTATTATTTTTGAGAAACTCCAGACCGCTTTCGAGACCCGCACAGATGCTAAATTGCGGATGCATTTTTACCAATGCCGACAGCGACCTGCAGATAACATAAGAGACTATGCCTTGCGCCTGCAGACTGCCCTCCATACACTGAAACAAGTGGACACCATTAATGATGTGGACAGCAATAAGATGCTAGTGGAACAATTCCTGCAGGGGCTGGGGTCTACGGAGGACCGCAAGGAGCTGCGGCTGTGGGCCCTGGAACATCCCGATCTGGACTTTACCGTATTGAAAGAGCAGGCTATCAAGGCCCTACAAGCCCCAAACCCTGACGCTCCTGATGCAGCCCCGTGGCCGGCTGAAACCACTCCTGTCTCAGTAGCACCTCCTCTCCTGGCTCTACCGGCCCCTGCAGCACCCGGTGGACTGATGGAGGAGCTGGCCGCACAAGTCCGCCGCATGGATGGAGACCTCGCCTGGATCCTCGCCGCACTCCAGCTCCCGACGAGAGTCAAGCCCCCGGGGAAGATCCAGCTCGCCAACAGCCCGGAGGACGTCCCCTGGATGCAGCGGAAAAAGATCAACGACCAGCGGTATGGACGCCCTACCTGTTACAGGTGCGGCAAGCCTGGTCACTACTCCCGGCGATGCCCGTTAAATGAGCAACCCCTGGGGCCAAGGGCCAATCCTCAGGAGTAGACCCTAATGGCCCTACCAATTGGTGAGACCAGTACGTTGGAGGCTGCCCCATCATCCCCCTGGCAGTGGACGTCATCCCGACCATGGCCCTATTGTACACAGGATCACAGGTAACTACTATGCCATATACATTGTACCAGCGGCATTGGGATGATAGTGAACTTGCCCCTCCTGATGACAGCCTGACCATTATTGCGGCCAATGGGCTCCCTATGGCACAGGTGGGCTTTAAAGAAGTGACCCTGACTGTGGGACGTACCGAGTTAAAACACCAAGGGATGATTGTGGTGTTGAATGAATCCAGTGACCGTAACCCAAAAGTAATTTTAGGGACTAATGTAATTGAGCATTGTATGGGGGAAGTGCTAAGCCTGTTGTCCGCCACTGCAGGAGGAGGCCGAAAGAGGGTAGTGCAGCATGAGATCCGGGCCCTCCTGCATCGGCTGCAAGTGAACTTGATGGGTGGAGAGATTGGTGGAGTGCGGGTGATGGACGTGGTCCCTTTGGTGGTGCCACCAAGGAGCAAGATCATGATTTGGTGTAGGGCAGCAGTAGGCCCCCAAGGGCGCGATTACCCAGCGATGGTGGAACCCACGCCGTCAGAACACTGGCCCACGGTGATGGCGGCCAGAGGGGTGATTGACGTAAAAGAGGGGAGAGTGCCTGTGAGAGTGCTGAATTGTGGGGAGGAAGAAGTTAGGCTTCCCCGTTACGCTACCATTGCCAAGCTGCTTACCATAGATCCCCACGCCATTCACGAAGCCACCCCTCCTACCTGTGCACCCCCCACCAATAGCGGTACCCCCCCCAAACAACTAGAGGAGTGGTGTCAGGAATTACATGTAGGCACTGAAGCTACACCTACGCATCACAAAGAGGGGATATACAGGGTAGTGCAGGAGTATGAGCAGGTTTTCAGCCCGCTAGACTTCGGGAGGATTAAGGGGGTTCAGCACCATATCCCCACGGGCAAACATCCACCTATCAAGGAAAGGTATAGGCCAATCCCACCAGCACACTATCAATGCGCTAAGGACATGTTGAAGAACATGAAGGAGGCAGGGGTCATCAGGGATAGTTGTAGTCCCTGGGCAGCCCCACTGGTTCTGGTGAAGAAGAAGGATGGCACCATGAGAATGTGTGTGGATTACCGGAAGATCAATCAAATAACGCATAAAGATGCCTATCCTCTCCCCTGTATTGAAGAGTCGCTGGCTGCACTGAAAACTGCTGAATATTTCTCTACCCTCGACCTTACCAGCGGATACTGGCAGGTGGCGGTTGCATCAGAAGATCATGAGAAGACTGCATTTACCACCCCTATGGGACTCTGCGAGTTCAATAGCATTCCGTTTGGGCTGTGCAATGCCTCTGGGACCTTCCAACGGCTTATGGAGTGCTGCCTGGGACATCTTAATTTCAAAACTGTCTTACTGTATCTGGATGATGTGATTGTGTATTCCCAGTAGAGATGAGCGAACCGGTCCCGGTTCGGCTCGAGGTCGGTTCGCCGAACGGAGGTCCCGTTCGAGTTCGGCTCGTCGAACGTTCGACGAACCGAACTCGAACTGCATAGGAAACAATGGCAGGCAATCACGAACACAGAAAAACACCTAGAAAACACCCTCAAAGGTGTCCAAAAGGTGACAAACAACTCACAACACAACACAAACACATGGGAAAGTGACAAGGACATATACTCATGTGAAAACAAAACAGCTGGACAAGGAAAAAGAGGAGGACACACAGATATATGAGCATATGCAAGGAAACATCGATTCCATTATTGTGCAACTTGAGCCCTGCTCATTTTAGGCTTCCAATCTTGATAAATTGCCTGAGCTCGCCATGTACGCCTTGGGGATCTTGTCGTGTCCTGCAGCCAGCGTTCTCTCGGAACTTGTCTTCAGTGCTGCTGGGGGTCTGCTGGCAGATAAGCACACGTGTCTGTCCACTGACAATGTGGACATGGCTCTCAGAGGACTTTTCTTCCCCTGGGTCAGCCAGGGGACGGGAAAGGCACGCGTATTTTTGAGAGTGCTTCATGCAAAGCATCTGTTTCATTTTGAAAAGGGGATCAAGTGATGCCAGTCAAGTGGGGTGTGTGTGGCCCAATTAGTGGCAACGAGGGAGACTGTGGTTGGAGTCCCCTCGCTGTGTTTCTAAAAGAACCAAGATGAACAAGTCATGGCTCTCAGAGGACTTTTCTTCCCCTGGGTCAGCCAGGGGACGGGAAAGGCACGCGTATTTTTGAGAGTGCTTCATGCAAAGCATCTTTTTCTTTTTCAAAAGGGGGCTCAACCGATGCCAGTCAAGTGGGGTGTGTGTGGCCCAGTTAGTGGAAACGAGGGAGACTGTGGTTGGAGTCCCCTCGCTGTGTTTCTAAAAGAACCAAGATGAACAAGTCATGGCTCTCAGAGGACTTTTCTTCCCCTGGGTCAGCCAGGGGACGGGAAAGGCACGCGTATTTTTGAGAGTGCTTCATGCAAAGCATCTGTTTCATTTTGAAAAGGGGATCAAGTGATGCCAGTCAAGTGGGGTGTGTGTGGCCCAATTAGTGGCAATGAGGGAGACTGTGGTTGGAGTCCCCTCGCTGTGTTTTACATGCTTTTAGAAGGGCATGACATGGCTTAGAGGTTGACTTTCAGCATCTGGAAACTGTTGGCTACCAAAATGCTGCCTTTCCAACCTTTTTAACCGAGGATTTTCGAGACCTTATGCCCATCGCAGTGCCCCAAGAGCCGATGCCCAGGCGCCACTCCTTCTCCAACAAAGGCGTGCACGCGCTACACCAGCATGTCGCACTAAACATCACTGATTCCTTGAGAAACTCTGTGTGACAAGGTGCATTTCACCACAGATAATTGGCCCAGTAAGCATGGACAGGGGCGTTACATGTCGCTGACTGGGCAATGGGTTACTGTGGGGAGAGATGGAGAAGGGTCTGCTGTACAAGTCTTGCCGTCCCCACGAGTTGTTTCAATCCTTCTTCTGTATGTAGAAGTTAATACACTGCTTCTGCCTCTTCAACCTCGTGTGGGTCCTCCACCTTGGCACAAACCCTGTGTGGTCAGGCCACCCTTCCTTGTAACTGCGCACAAGGAATACCACACACCTCCTTACTATGCTGGCAGCAGAGCTCAATGCCATCAGGCGGTCAAAGTTTTACTTTGAAATGTATGGGAAATGTGAGTCACACCGCTGAGAAGTTGTGGACGGTTAGCTCTGGAGACCGAGTTTCATCAATGGTTGTCTCCACTCAACCAGCAGCCAGGGAAGGCCGGGTGCGACAATGATGCAAACCTGGCTGCGGGCCATCGTCAGGGCAATGTGACACACGTGCCTTGTATGGCTCACGTGTTGAACCTAATTCTCCAGCAATTTTTAAAACACCATCACGGCCTACATGGCCTTGTGCAGCGGGCACGCTCGCTATGTGCTCACTTCCATCGTGCGCACACAGCAGCTCAACAACTTTCGTCGCTACAGAAGTCTTTAGGTCTGGTGGTTAAACGCCTGAAATGCGATGTGCCCACACGCAGGAATTTGAATCTGCATATGTTGCAGCGTTTGTGGCAGCACCGCCGAACCCTGCTGCAATACGTTATGACATATAGCCTGGGATAACTTGATCCAGAGGTGGTGCAGATCATGCTGCTGGAGTGGTGTCAGATCAAGGACCTATGCACCCTGCTACACAGTTTACAAATGTCGACGAAGATGTTTAGCACTGGCAATGTCATTCTCAGCGTGACAATTCTGGTCATCTACATGATGGAGCACACTGTAATTATTATTCGGAGTCAGGTGTTGGGACAAGAGGAAGGGGAGGAAGTACAGGAGGAGTCATATGCGGAAGGGATAACAAGATCTACGAGGTCCAGATGGTCAGCGGCACCTATGCGGCAGTCATGGTGAGGGAGAGGGATTAACAAGGGCGCATAGTATCAGCAAAAAGTGTTGAGGAAGGTGCAGGAGCCCATGAAGAAATGGAGGACGAACTGGCGATGGCCATGTAAGACTCAGCAGATGAGTGAGAGCTTGCTCACATTTCGGTTGTGCAAGGTTGTGGGGAGAGGGCAGAGGAAGGAGGCACGATTCTCACCTCTCTGCCACCAACACACCAAGGACTTGGTCCTCCTGGATGCACAAGACACATGAGCGCCTTCTTGCTGCACTACCTACAACATGACCCTCGGATTGTACGAATTCAAAGTAATCCTGAATACTGGGTTGCCACACTGTTAGATCCCCGGTACAAGACAAAATTTGGCGAAATAATTCCTGCCATAGAAATGGACGCACGTATACAGGAGTATCTGCAGAATGTGGTACGCAATCTTAGATCTACTTTTCCACTAAACACCAGTGCTGCACAGAGTGAATCTCAATGCTTTGTCATGGATAGGAGGAAATGGTCTTTTACTTGTCCACATCTGAGGGACCGAGGGCTGGCTGCTGTGCTGAGATGGCGTTGAGTACGGTGTCCCTGCAGAGTTGCACTTTTGGTCATATACCAAAATGAGTTGAAAAAGGACAGATGCTGGTGGAAAGGGGAACAGGTGTGTTGGAAAGGGGAAAAAAGTTTTGGTCCGTGGATTTGGTGGTTAAGCAACAGTAACATTTGCTGAAGAAACACCATCTGTTACAGTGGGACTGGCAGATTTGGATAAAGTGGTATATACTATGTTACCGCTATATAACGAAAATTAATAAGAAAAGAAAGAGAAAGGTATATATCCCCATCAGCAGTCAGTGTCCACCGTGCTCCCAGTTGGAAAAGGAGAGGTTGGCAACTGGAAGGTTTGGTGGAGGATACAGAGCTGTGTGGCTATGAAACTAATAGTAGCCTGAACCGAGTTAGACGCCATTCGGATCTGGAGACTGGGAGCCCTGTTAGCGTCACAGGGTCCACATGCCCACCCAGCCCAGGAACTCCCTGTTAACAACACAGGGGCCATTGAGTACGCTGACCGTGTGCGTAGGGGCACACCTGTGGACAGCAGGCGCATCAGCAGCAGCAGGCCTGTTAATGCCACTGGGCTGCACAAGCAGGACTGGTAGGACAGGAGCTGGTCTTAACCATTCTGCGTTACCAACTGTGGTGGTGGCCTGCATCGACACCCTATCCCTGCCTACCTCTGGCCTAAAGCCGCAATGGGTTCAACACATGGAGGTGTGCTCTTTCGGAGCATAATAGAAGACTGCGCACCTCCTTGTTGGCTCCAGCCACTTTTATAACCTGGGTCCGCCCCAAACCAGGGTGAACCACAATGCACCTCCTGGAGACAAAAGTAGAGTGACACGTCATGAGTGGCATAACTAGCGTCCTATTTGGAACCGCAACTTCAATGATGACCTCATGGCTGCCATGACCCAAACACCTCACCAGTCATCGTCTGACCATCAATAATGCGGTGACAAGTCATAGGGGTGGGCCTCTGCAAGCCATTTGGGAGGACACCTGATGCCCTGTGGTCTATATGGGACCCCCACATCAGGGGCAGGGCCAAAGAGTTCATTACCGGACCTAGTCTCTGATGGAGTAAGTGCCTGAGCATGCTCAGTAGCATGAAATACAGTCTCTGAAAAAAGACTATCAGCTTTAGCATGATGTCTAGGCACAAAACAGGACTTAGACCCGGCACGGAATGCAAGCACCTGTGCAAAGAGGCTTTTCACACTTAGTGTGGGAGCATGCGCTGTATCCCGAAATGAAGACTTAGCGTCAGGAATGGCACAGTCAGGCTGAGCATACTCACTAGGCGAAACACTGTAATTAGGCTGCAGCTGGGGTAAATCGGCACACGCATGCGCACTAGCTGCCTCTCCACACTTAGACGTGGAGGGGAAATTGCTCTTGGAGATGCTGTCTATGAACAGAAGGAAAAGCTAAAGGAAGCCTGACTTTCTATCCCTCCGAATTATCAAATGCAGCAATGAATTCCCTGAGTTTGCTATAACATTAGCGTAGCAAAATGTGCATGAGGGTGTCATGTAGAGGTGCTAGAAATAGCTTGGCACCAGTGGGGCACTAATGGAATACAACAGCCAGTTCTATGATGCCACTAAATGGCAGTATTTTTTGCTATCATTATAGCTTATTAAAAACAGAGCAGGAGGGTGTCCTGCACAGGTCCTAGAAATAGCTTGGCACCAGTGGGGCACTAATGGAATACAACAGCCAGTTCTATGATGCCACTAAATGGCAGTATTTTTTGCTATCATAATAGCTTATTAAAAACAGAGCAGGAGGGTGTCCTGCACAGGTGCTAGAAATAGCTTGGCACCAGTGGGGCACTAATGGAATACAACAGCCAGTTCTATGATGCCACTAAATGGCAGTATTTTTTGCTATCATAATAGCTTATTAAAAACAGAGCAGGAGGGTGTCCTGCACAGGTGCTAGAAATAGCTTGGCACCAGTGGGGCACTAATGGAATACAACAGCCAGTTCTATGATGCCACTAAATGGCAGTATTTTTTGCTATCATAATAGCTTATTAAAAACAGAGCAGGAGGGTGTCCTGCACAGGTGCTAGAAATAGCTTGGCACCAGTGGGGCACTAATGGAATACAACAGCCAGTTCTATGATGCCACTAAATGGCAGTATTTTTTGCTATCATAATAGCTTATTAAAAACAGAGCAGGAGGGTGTCCTGCACAGGTGCTAAAAATAGCTTGGCACCAGTGGGGCACTAATGGAATACAACAGCCAGTTCTATGATGCCACTAAATGGCAGTATTTTTTGCTATCATTATAGCTTATTAAAAACAGAGCAGGAGGGTGTCCTGCACAGGTGCTAGAAATAGCTTGGCACCAGTGGGGCACTAATGGAATACAACAGCCAGTTCTATGATGCCACAAAATGGCAGTATTTTTTGCTATCATTATATCTTATTAAAAACAGAGCAGGAGGGTGTCCTGCACAGGTGCTAGAAATAGCTTGGCACCAGTGGGGCACTAATGGAATACAACAGCCAGTTCTATGATGCCACTAAATGGCAGTATTTTTTGCTATCATTATAGCTTATTAAAAACAGAGCAGGAGGGTGTCCTGCACAGGTGCTAGAAATAGCTTGGCACCAGTGGGGCACTAATGGAATACAACAGCCAGTTCTATGATGCCACTAAATGGCAGTATTTTTTGCTATCATTATAGCTTATTAAAAACAGAGCAGGAGGGTGTCCTGCACAGGTGCTAGAAATAGCTTGGCACCAGTGGGGCACTAATGGAATACAACAGCCAGTTCTATGATGCCACTAAATGGCAGTATTTTTTGCTATCATAATAGCTTATTAAAAACAGAGCAGGAGGGTGTCATGCAGAGGTGCTAGAAATAGCTTGGCACCAGTGGGGCACTAATGGAATACAACAGCCAGTTCTATGATGCCACTAAATGGCAGTATTTTTTGCTATCATAATAGCTTATTAAAAACAGAGCAGGAGGGTGTCCTGCACAGGTGCTAGAAATAGCTTGGCACCAGTGGGGCACTAATGGAATACAACAGCCAGTTCTATGATGCCACTAAATGGCAGTATTTTTTGCTATTATTATAGCTTATTAAAAACAGAGCAGGAGGGTGTCCTGCACTGGTGCTAGAAATAGCTTGGCACCAGTGGGGCACTAATGGAATACAACAGCCAGTTCTATGATGCCACTAAATGGCAGTATTTTTTGCTATCATTATAGCTTATTAAAAACAGAGCAGGAGGGTGTCCTGCAAAGGTGCTAGAAAAAGCTTGGCACCAGTGGGGCACTAATGGAATACAACAGCCAGTTCTATGATGCCACTAAATGGCAGTATTTTTTGCTATCATAATAGCTTATTAAAAACAGAGCAGGAGGGTGTCCTGCACAGGTGCTAGAAATAGCTTGGCACCAGTGGGGCACTAATGGAATACAACAGCCAGTTCTATGATGCCACTAAATGGCAGTATTTTTTGCTATCATAATAGCTTATTAAAAACAGAGCAGGAGGGTGTCCTGCACAGGTGCTAAAAATAGCTTGGCACCAGTGGGGCACTAATGGAATACAACAGCCAGTTCTATGATGCCACTAAATGGCAGTATTTTTTGCTATCATTATAGCTTATTAAAAACAGAGCAGGAGGGTGTCCTGCACAGGTGCTAGAAATAGCTTGGCACCAGTGGGGCACTAATGGAATACAACAGCCAGTTCTATGATGCCACAAAATGGCAGTATTTTTTGCTATCATTATATCTTATTAAAAACAGAGCAGGAGGGTGTCCTGCACAGGTGCTAGAAATAGCTTGGCACCAGTGGGGCACTAATGGAATACAACAGCCAGTTCTATGATGCCACTAAATGGCAGTATTTTTTGCTATCATTATAGCTTATTAAAAACAGAGCAGGAGGGTGTCCTGCACAGGTGCTAGAAATAGCTTGGCACCAGTGGGGCACTAATGGAATACAACAGCCAGTTCTATGATGCCACTAAATGGCAGTATTTTTTGCTATCATTATAGCTTATTAAAAACAGAGCAGGAGGGTGTCCTGCACAGGTGCTAGAAATAGCTTGGCACCAGTGGGGCACTAATGGAATACAACAGCCAGTTCTATGATGCCACTAAATGGCAGTATTTTTTGCTATCATAATAGCTTATTAAAAACAGAGCAGGAGGGTGTCATGCAGAGGTGCTAGAAATAGCTTGGCACCAGTGGGGCACTAATGGAATACAACAGCCAGTTCTATGATGCCACTAAATGGCAGTATTTTTTGCTATCATAATAGCTTATTAAAAACAGAGCAGGAGGGTGTCCTGCACAGGTGCTAGAAATAGCTTGGCACCAGTGGGGCACTAATGGAATACAACAGCCAGTTCTATGATGCCACTAA
This sequence comes from Anomaloglossus baeobatrachus, assembly GCF_048569485.1. Taxonomy (NCBI): domain Eukaryota; kingdom Metazoa; phylum Chordata; class Amphibia; order Anura; family Aromobatidae; genus Anomaloglossus; species Anomaloglossus baeobatrachus. Next base: position 837,623,294 of record NC_134353.1, on the reverse strand, counting down.
ATGGCAGTATTTTTTGCTATTATTATAGCTTATTAAAAACAGAGCAGGAGGGTGTCCTGCACAGGTGCTAGAAATAGCTTGGCACCAGTGGGGCACTAATGGAATACAACAGCCAGTTCTATGATGCCACTAAATGGCAGTATTTTTTGCTATCATTATAGCTTATTAAAAACAGAGCAGGAGGGTGTCCTGCAAAGGTGCTAGAAAAAGCTTGGCACCAGTGGGGCACTAATGGAATACAACAGCCAGTTCTATGATGCCACTAAATGGCAGTATTTTTTGCTATCATAATAGCTTATTAAAAACAGAGCAGGAGGGTGTCCTGCACAGGTGCTAGAAATAGCTTGGCACCAGTGGGGCACTAATGGAATACAACAGCCAGTTCTATGATGCCACTAAATGGCAGTATTTTTTGCTACCATTATAGCTTATTAAAAACAGAGCAGGAGGGTGTCCTGCACAGGTGCTAGAAATACCTTGGCACCAGTGGGGCACTAATGGAATACAACAGCCAGTTCTATGATGCCACTAAATGGCAGTATTTTTTGCTATCATTATAGCTTATTAAAAACAGAGCAGGAGAGTGTCCTGCACAGGTGCTAGAAATAGCTTGGCACCAGTGGGGCACTAATGGAATACAACAGCCAGTTCTATGATGCCACTAAATGGCAGTATTTTTTGCTATCATTATAGCTTATTAAAAACAGAGCAGGAGGGTGTCCTGCAAAGGTGCTAGAAATAGCTTGGCACCAGTGGGGCACTAATGGAATACAACAGCCAGTTCTATGATGCCACTAAATGGCAGTATTTTTTGCTATCATAATAGCTTATTAAAAACAGAGCAGGAGGGTGTCCTGCACAGGTGCTAGAAATAGTTTGGCACCAGTGGGGCACTAATGGAATACAACAGCCAGTTCTATGATGCCACTAAAGGGCAGTATTTTTTGCTATCATAATAGCTTATTAAAAACAGAGCAGGAGGGTGTCTTGCACAGGTGCTAGAAATAGCTTGGCACCAGTGGGGCACTAATGGAATACAACAGCCAGTTCTATGATGCCACTAAATGGCAGTATTTTTTGCTATCATAATAGCTTATTAAAAACAGAGCAGGAGGGTGTCCTGCACAGGTGCTAGAAATAGCTTGGCACCAGTGGGGCACTAATGGAATACAACAGCCAGTTCTATGATGCCACTAAATGGCAGTATTTTTTGCTATCATAATAGCTTATTAAAAACAGAGCAGGAGGGTGTCCTGCACAGGTGCTAGAAATAGCTTGGCACCAGTGGGGCACTAATGGAATACAACAGCCAGTTCTATGATGCCACTAAATGGCAGTATTTTTTGCTATCATAATAGCTTATTAAAAACAGAGCAGGAGGGTGTCCTGCACAGGTGCTAGAAATAGCTTGGCACCAGTGGGGCACTAATGGAATACAACAGCCAGTTCTATGATGCCACTAAATGGCAGTATTTTTTGCTATCATAATAGCTTATTAAAAACAGAGCAGGAGGGTGTCCTGCACAGGTGCTAGAAATAGCTTGGCACCAGTGGGGCACTAATGGAATACAACAGCCAGTTCTATGATGCCACTAAATGGCAGTATTTTTTGCTATCATAATAGCTTATTAAAAACAGAGCAGGAGGGTGTCCTGCACAGGTGCTAAAAATAGCTTGGCACCAGTGGGGCACTAATGGAATACAACAGCCAGTTCTATGATGCCACTAAATGGTAGTATTTTTTGCTATCATTATAGCTTATTAAAAACAGAGCAGGAGGGTGTCCTGCACAGGTGCTAGAAATAGCTTGGCACCAGTGGGGCACTAATGGAATACAACAGCCAGTTCTATGATGCCACTAAATGGCAGTATTTTTTGCTATCATTATAGCTTATTAAAAACAGAGCAGGAGGGTGTCCTGCACAGGTGCTAGAAATAGCTTGGCACCAGTGGGGCACTAATGGAATACAACAGCCAGTTCTATGATGCCACTAAATGGCAGTATTTTTTGCTATCATTATAGCTTATTAAAAACAGAGCAGGAGGGTGTCCTGCACAGGTCCTAGAAATAGCTTGGCACCAGTGGGGCACTAATGGAATACAACAGCCAGTTCTATGATGCCACTAAATGGCAGTATTTTTTGCTATCATAATAGCTTATTAAAAACAGAGCAGGAGGGTGTCCTGCACAGGTGCTAGAAATACCTTGGCACCAGTGGGGCACTAATGGAATACAACAGCCAGTTCTATGATGCCACTAAATGGCAGTATTTTTTGCTATCATAATAGCTTATTAAAAACAGAGCAGGAGGGTGTCCTGCACAGGTGCTAGAAATAGCTTGGCACCAGTGGGGCACTAATGGAATACAACAGCCAGTTCTATGATGCCACTAAATGGCAGTATTTTTTGCTATCATAATAGCTTATTAAAAACAGAGCAGGAGGGTGTCCTGCACAGGTGCTAGAAATAGCTTGGCACCAGTGGGGCACTAATGGAATACAACAGCCAGTTCTATGATGCCACAAAATGGCAGTATTTTTTGCTATCATAATAGCTTATTAAAAACAGAGCAGGAGGGTGTCCTGCACAGGTGCTAGAAATAGCTTGGCACCAGTGGGGCACTAATGGAATACAACAGCCAGTTCTATGATGCCACTAAATGGCAGTATTTTTTGCTATCATTATAGCTTATTAAAAACAGAGCAGGAGGGTGTCCTGCACAGGTGCTAGAAATAGCTTGGCACCAGTGGGGCACTAATGGAATACAACAGAGAGTTCTATGATGCCACTAAATGGCAGTATTTTTTGCTATCATTATAGCTTATTAAAAACAGAGCAGGAAGTGTCCTGCACAGGTGCTAGAAATAGCTTGGCACCAGTGGGGCACTAATGGAATACAACAGCCAGTTCTATGATGCCACTAAATGGCAGTATTTTTTGCTATCATTATAGCTTATTAAAAACAGAGCAGGAGGGTGTCCTGCACAGGTGCTAGAAATAGCTTGGCACCAGTGGGGCACTAATGGAATACAACAGCCAGTTCTATGATGCCACTAAATGGCAGTATTTTTTGCTATCATTATAGCTTATTAAAAACAGAGCAGGAGAGTGTCCTGCACAGGTGCTAGAAATAGCTTGGCACCAGTGGGGCACTAATGGAATACAACAGCCAGTTCTATGATGCCACTAAATGGCAGTATTTTTTGCTATCATTATAGCTTATTAAAAACAGAGCAGGAGGGTGTCCTGCAAAGGTGCTAGAAATAGCTTGGCACCAGTGGGGCACTAATGGAATACAACAGCCAGTTCTATGATGCCACTACATGGCAGTATTTTTTGCTATCATAATAGCTTATTAAAAACAGAGCAGGAGGGTGTCCTGCACAGGTGCTAGAAATAGCTTGGCACCAGTGGGGCACTAATGGAATACAACAGCCAGTTCTATGATGCCACTAAAGGGCAGTATTTTTTGCTATCATAATAGCTTATTAAAAACAGAGCAGGAGGGTGTCCTGCACAGGTGCTAGAAATAGCTTGGCACCAGTGGGGCACTAATGGAATACAACAGCCAGTTCTATGATGCCACTAAATGGCAGTATTTTTTGCTATCATTATAGCTTATTAAAAACAGAGCAGGAGGGTGTCCTGCACAGGTGCTGCACATAGATTTGCACCAGTGGGGCACTAATGGAGTACAACAGCCACTTCTTGTATGCCACTAGGTACACTGACTGTTTGCTAGTATAATGGCTTAGTTAAAAAGAGTTTGAGTGTGCAATGCAGGCAGAGGTGCTGCAAATATCTTTGCACTAGTGTGACTAGACAAAAGTACAATAGCCACGTTTAGGATGCCACTAGGTACACTGACTGTTTGCTAGTATAATGGCTTAGTTAAAAAAATGTTTGAGTGTGCAATGCAGGCAGACGTGCTGCAAATATCTTTTCACTAGTTTGACTACACAAAAGTCCAATAGCCACGTTTAGGATGCCACTAGGTACACTGACTGTTTGCTAGTATAATGGCTTAGTTAAAAAAAGTTTGAGTGTGCAATGCAGGCAGACGTGCTGCAAATATCTTTCCACTAGTTTGACTACACAAAAGTCCAATAGCCACGTTTAGGATGCCACTAGGTACACTGAGTGTTTGCTAGTATAATGGCTTAGTTATAATGAGTTGGAGTGTGCAATGCAGGCAGAGGTGCTGCAAATGTCTTTGCACTAGTGGGACTATAGCAAAGTCTAATAGCCACGTTTAGGATGCCACTAGGTACACTGAGTGTTTGCTAGTATAATGGCTTAGTTATAATGAGTTGGAGTATGCAATGCAGGCAGAGGTGCTGCAAATGTCTTTGCACTAGTGGGACTATAGCAAAGTCCAATAGCCACGTTTAGGATGCCACTAGGTACACTGAGTGTTTGCTAGTATAATGGCTTAGTTATAATGAGTTGGAGTGTGCAGAGGACAGGAGGGTACAGTGCCAGGATTGTGGGGCTCTGGGTAGAGGAAAGAAAGCCTGCCTTTCTATTCCCTCCTAATAGGGAAATGCAGGGAGGAAATCTCTGACCTTTGCTACACAGACGCTGTCGCTGTTTTCAGGACCTGTCACCTATGGCTCTGACCCTGCCGTTTTGAGCCCTTAAAAGGACTGATAGAAAGTGCTCTCCCTAAGCTGTCCAGCGCTGTGTATGGAGCGCATACAGCTGTATCAGCGATAGGACTCAGGACGGAGCTGCGCCAGTGATGTCTGACACCAAGGACGCAGAAGAGATAATGGCGTCCTGGAGGAAAATGTCCGGTTTTATAATGCAGGGACATGTGACATGGACATCCTATCACACATGCCGTTGCTTCTCTGGCTAAAAGTCCACTTAGCTGTGTGTGTGTCTGGGATTGGCTGACATGCTGGCCCGCCCCACAAGACGCGCGCGCTTAGGGAAGGAAGACAAGGAAAAAAAAAAAAAAATGGCGATCGCCATTATAGAAACAGCAGTGATCTGAAGGCGCTGTTCCCGCACACTATACACTGAAATGTCATAATAGTGTGATTCACAGAGTGACTTACACTATTACAGCGGAAAGCCAGCTAGGAATTAGCTGTTTTTTTGCTGCTAGAACCGTTCTCGAACGTTTCTAGAACTATCGAGCTTTTGCAAAAAGCTCGAGTTCTAGTTCGATCTAGAACAGGCCCCAAAATCACTCGAGCCTAGAACTGGAGAACCTCGAACCGCGAACCGCGCTCAACTCTAATTCCCAGACGTACGAGGCTCACTTGGAGCACCTGGCAGAAGTGATCGCATCCCTTGCTATGTATAGGATGAAGCTGAAACCCTCCAAGTGCCATTTGCTGATGCCTAAGGTGCAGTACCTTGGACATGTGGTGAGTGCAGAAGGTGTCGCCCCAGACCCTGAGAAGATTACCGCTATCCAGGACTGGCCACGGCCTACCACGGTGAGGGAGGTGAGACAGTTCATGGGCCTGGTGGGCTATTACCGCTGCTTCATCAAGGGGTACACAAAGATGGCTGCACCAATGCAAGACCTCCTCGTGGGACAGACCAAAGGTGGTAGGGCCCCTGGACCCCCATTTGTGTGGGAAGAGAAGCATGAGGAGTCCTTTCACCAGCTGAAGTCAGCCTTGACAGGGGAAGAAATCCTAGCGTATCCCGACTACAGCCTCCCGTTCATCCTTTACACCGATGCCAGCAATGTGGGCCTGGGGGCAGTCTTGTCCCAGGTCCAGAACGGGAAGGAGAAAGTGATCGCCTTCGCCAGCAGAAAACTCTGGCCCACAGAAAGAAACCCTGAGAATTACAGCTCCTTCAAGCTTGAATTCCTAGTCCTGGTGTGGGCAATCACCGAAAGGTTTAGGTATTACCTCGTGGCGGCGAAATTCACTGCCTACACGGACAATAATCCGTTGACCCATCTGGATACGGCCAAGCTAGGCGCACTGGAACAGCGGTGGGTGGCTCGGCTGTCCAACTATGACTTCACTATCAAATACAGAGCCGGCCGCAAGAACACCAACGCGGACTCATTATCCCGAATGCCCCACCAGCCTGACGGGGGGGGTCGGAAGACGACGACCTCGAGGAAATAGAGTTGCCCGCGTTCCACCGGCCACCGGCTGAAAAACTTTGTGTCAATCAGCAACAGGTGAACCTGGACCCGTTACCCAGTCAGGGGTGGCAGGAAGCCCAAGACCAGGCGCCTGCCGTCCAGTTGGTCAAGACAATGATTGCACAGGGCTCCTCCAAAATGGATCCCTCAGCCCCCTCTGAAGCCCAGCGGCTGTGGAAAGAAAGAGCCCGGCTATACCTGCATCAAAGGAAGCTGTATCGGGAGCTGATCAACCCAAAAACTCATGAGAAGGTTCGCCAGCTGGTGGTTCCTCAGGCCAGCGTGCCCAAAGTGCCCTACAGGCGTACCATGATGGCGCTGGGCACTTCGGTTGGAAGAAACTGGAGATGTTGCTGAGAGAGCGGTTTTATTGGAGTGGGATGCGGGAGTCTATGGAGGCCTGGTGTCGAGAATGTGGTCCCTGTGCACTGAGAAGAAGGGATGAAGCCATCCAGAAGGCCCCCCTACAGCCGATCGTTACCCATCAACCGCTGGAATTGGTCGCCTTGGACCATGTCAAGCTCACTCCCAGCTGAAACGGGTATACCTACGCCCTGACAATCGTAGACCACTACTCGCGGTTCATGGTGGTTGTTCAAGTTAAAGATCTGACAGGCCGTACTGCAGCTAGAGCATTCCAGGCCTACTTCTGTCGACCGCATGGGTACCCAGAGAGGGTGCTCACGGATAGGGGTCCGGCCTTTGAAGCAGAAGTGTTCCAGGAGTTTTGCCAGTTGTATGGGTGCAAGAAAATCAGGATCACACCATACCATGCCCAAACCAATGGGATGTGTGAAAAGATGAATCACCTGGTCCTGGGTCTCCTCAAGACGCTACCATTGGAGGAACAAAACCTGTGGCCGGAGAAGTTGCCTGACCTAGTAGACATGTACAACAACATTCCCTGTGGTTCTACCAAGTGTACACCCGCGTATCTGATGAGAGCCCGACCGGGCCGGCTGCCGGTGGACCTGGAAATGGGCCTGGACACTCCAGAAGCTCTTCCCTCCACTGCAAACTGGGATACCAAGCGGCAGGCGCAGTACCGACGGATCCAGGAATATGTGGAAAAGAATCTGCGTCAGAGCCGATAAAAGCAAGAGCAGCGCTTCAACAGACAGGCCTCAGCTGTTCCCTTTGAGCCTGGAGACATAGTGCTGAAACAGAAGAGGAGAACCCATAAGCTTGATGATCAGTGGGAAAGAACCCCGTATGTCATACAGCCCACTGGATGGGAGAACGAGAAGACTTATCTGATTAGTCGCGATCAGGGAAGGACCACGGCTACAGTTTCCAGGGACCACCTGAAGAAATGTCCACGCCCCTTACGATTGGCAAATGAAGTTCCAGTCCCCATACCGAACGGGGAAAAGAAAGAGGTGATCCACACCGTGATGGGCGACTTCCCAGTAGAGTGGCCTATGCAGAATGGCGCGGTGATTATTCCGGTGATAATGTTCCCACAACCCGTGGAAGAAGTGGAAACGGAAATAACCGCCAGTGAACCGCTGGAACCAGTGCCCAGGGATGCACCTATACCAAGCCCCCGTAGGTCTCCACCTGCCATACCCGACAGACGGGAAGAGGAACCAGTTACCTCCTCTGTCCCAGTGCCCCCCAATGACGTCATTGGGCCCAGGCGGTTCACACGCCCTAACCTAGGTAGGCCCCCGCTTAGGTATAGGGAAACTGCCATCTAGGGTGCCGTATATTGATTTTGTATATACAGTGCCTACAAGTAGTATTCAACCCCCTGCAGATTTAGCAGGTTTGATAAGATGCAAATAAGTTAGAGCCTGCAAACTTCAAACAAGAGCAGGATTTATTAACAGATGCATAAATCTTACAAACCAACAAGTTATGTTGCTCAGTTAAATTTTAATAAATTTTCAACATAAAAGTGTGGGTCAATTATTATTCAACCCCTAGGTTTAATATTTTGTGGAATAACCCTTGTTTGCAATTACAGCTAATAATCGTCTTTTATAAGACCTGATCAGGCCGGCACAGGTCTCTGGAGTTATCTTGGCCCACTCCTCCATGCAGATCTTCTCCAAGTTATCTAGGTTCTTTGGGTGTCTCATGTGGACATTAATCTTGAGCTCCTTTCACAAGTTTTCAATTGGGTTAAGGTCAGGAAACTGACTAGGCCACTGCAACACCTTGATTTTTTCCCTCTTGAACCAGGCCTTGGTTTTCTTGGCTGTGTGCTTTGGGTTGTTGTCTTGTTGGAAGATGAAATGACGTCCCATCTTAAGATCCTTGATGGAGGAGCGCAGGTTCTTGGCCAAAATCTCCAGGTAGGCCGTGCTATCCATCTTCCCATGGATGCGGACCAGATGGCCAGGCCCCTTGGCTGAAAAACAGCCCCACAGCATGATGCTGCCACCACCATGCTTGACTGTAGGGATGGTATTCTTGGGGTCGTATGCAGTGCCATCCAGTCTCCAAACGTCGAGTGTGTGGTTGGCACCAAAGATCTCGATCTTGGTCTCATCAGACCAGAGAACCTTGAACCAGTCTGTCTCAGAGTCCTCCAAGTGATCATGAGCAAACTGTAGACGAGCCTTGACATGACGCTTTGAAAATAAAGGTACCTTACAGGCTCGTCTGGAACGGAGACCATTGCGGTGGAGTACTATACTTATTGTATTGACTGAAACCAATGTCCCCACTGCCATGAGATCTACCCGGAGCTCCTTCCTTGTTGTCCTTGGGTTAGCCTTGACTCTTCGGACAAGCTTGGCCTCGGCACGGGTGGAAACTTTCAAAGGCTGTCCAGGCCGTGGAAGGCTAACAGTAGTTCCATAAGCCTTCCACTTCCGAATGATGCTCCCAACAGTGGAGACAGGTAGGCCCAACTCCTTGGAAAGGGTTTTGTACCCCTTGCCAGCCTTGTGACCCTCCACGATCTTGTCTCTGATGGCCTTGGAATGCTCCTTTGTCTTTCCCATGTTGACCAAGTATGAGTGCTGTTCACAAGTTTGGGGAGGGTCTTATTTAGTCAGAAAAGGCTGGAAAAAGAGATAATTAATCCAAACATGTGAAGCTCATTGTTCTTTGTGCCTGAAATACTTCTTAATACTTTAGGGGAACCAAACAGAATTCTTGTGGTTTGACGGGTTGAATAATAAATGACCCTCTGAATAAACTTTTTACAATTTAAAAAAAAAATAAAAAAAGAAATAACATTCTTTTTTGCTGCAGTGCATTTCACACTTCCAGGCTGATCTACAGTCCAAATGTCACAATGCCAAGTTAATTCCGAATGTGTAAACCAGCTAAATTTGCAGGGGGTTGAATACTACTTGTAGGCACTGTATGTTGAATGAACCAGTAACTAATTAACCCGACACTCACCTGATTCGCAACAGACATTGGCCCCTGTTGGGACCTTAAGTCACATGTTTTCTGTGAAAGCCCATGCCCACATGAGAAACTACTCATGAACACAGCCGAGAACTAGCAGACCACTTGTGGGCTTGTAAATAATTGTGGGCTGGAGTCCCGTTAACCGCCTCCGGAGAGGCAGGTTGGAGGAGGGACCCACAGCAGAGTAGGCTGGGGTCCGGTCACCACCAGGACCGATGACCATCCTCCGGGGTCAGGGGTCCCCCTGGACGTGGGGCCCCCTGAATGATAGCCGGGTGCAAGATACCGTACCCATTCCCGCTTGGGCAACCTGAACCAGGTTCTGTTTTCCGGACTGGGGAAAAGGGGTGCTGCCCGTTTCTTAGGGGCAGCATCAAGGTTTAGGTTGTTTGGGTGGGGAAGCGGAAGAAATGGGACCCGTCCGTATTATTAAAAATGTTTTTCTACTTTTTGCAACGTCGGTGACATGCCTCCCGTAAGGGAAGATTTGAAATGCATACTGTTTTGTTATTTATCTTTTTCAGAAAAATTAAACTGGTGGTGGACGGGCAGCCTGCGGACGATCTGCGTTTTACCAAGGGGGAGTGTGACGCCCTGGACCCCAGGGGTCACAGAATAACATCACATACATACTCACCCCCTCCCCTGGTCAGGAACACCCGTTAAACAAAAACCCTTGTTGCCTCCCTCCAGGGTCTGATGTCCACACCAGGTGGGGTGGAGCCAGGCGGTGGGCCACACCCACCAAGGAGTTCACAGGCCTGGAGGCGGGAAAAGTGAGAGCAGTTGAGTTAGGAGTAGAGGAGAGTTGTAGTTTTGAAGTTGGGAGTTGAGGAGTGGAAGTGGAGTCTGTGTGAGTCTGGGTCGGAGCCCAGGCACCATCAGCAAGGTCGGCAGACGGTGGCTGCCGTCTGCACGAGTAGGTGAACGTCTGCGGAACCATAGGACCGGGGTCGGGTGTTGGCCCACCGGTACCAAACCGGGGAGCGGATTGAAGCCAAGCACCAAGGCAGGGTACTCAGACCCGACTAGGCTCGGAAGCCGCCGTAATGGTCAACTTCTCTAATTGCGGTCTGGACCTCAGGAGTTCATTCCAAACCAAGTCCCGTCAGAAGGCAACAGCCCAACCCGTCCGGATAAGAGCCACCGCCAACGACCAGAGATCCAAGGGCCAGCGCCTGTGGGCAAAACGTGCTCTCCCGACACGTACAAGCTGGGGAGCGGACCACCCGTGGGAATCCATAGGGGTCAAACATTTACACACAGGTGCAGGGAAAGACAGCCACCATCAACCTGTCCGGGGAGAGTGAAGATACCGCAGCCGACTGCGGGCCCCGTCCATCCAGCCGTTTGGTTTACCAGAGACTCTGTTATTGACTACCTGAGTGAGTACACCAGTGCCATCTGGCACAGCGCTGCACCGTAACGCTGCCCCGCATCCGCGCTGCTTCCCCGCATCGGCACCTGCACCTATCCTCTACCCACCAACCAATCCTTCCAACCCGGGCCCCGGGACCAACAGCCCCTACCCACGGAGGGGCCAACACCTCAGCTGCTCCCCGCCATCGCTCCCGGAAACTCCCGTCACCAGCAGCGGAGGTGCCCACCATCACCACAACCCTGTGGGTGGCGTCACAACTGACATCCCACCACCAAACCTCCCCTTTTCACTCGTGGGCGAGGAGGCGCTGCTCGAATCCCCGGGTACGGCCCCGTGCTCGAGCCACCGAGGAGCAGAAGCACCGGACCCGAGCGCCAGAGATTCCCCAGGTGAGCGGCGTTCCCAAAACCCCTCCACCCGCGACAGCTTTAATTGGGTTCTTTCCGTATCTATGCGCAATAAGATTTGCATTTGCGATATATTCAGTTTGTGCCTCTATATTGCTGATATGCATTTTTTTCAGAGGTCCTTTGAGCACCTAATTTATGTGGTGTATTTTCATTTTCAATTCACATAGGCCAGGAAGTCATTTTGGATGCAATCCAAACACGTGTCAGACCTGTCCCAATTGTCAGGTCTGGCATACCTCTTGGCTCTGTGACACAAGGTAGGTCTCCGGGTTTCACTTTACCACCAAGCTACTTTCATCCTGTATATCATTTATCTGACAGGACATGCATATGGAGTTTTATGGTGGATTAGTAAGTGACCTTATGTGACCTACCCTGTTGTCTTCTACGTGTTATACAGTGTGTCCACCCATATCCTGTACACTGCCATTAACTTGAGAACGGCAGCAGCTATAGGCATAGAAGTGGTGTCTTGGTTTAGTAAAGTAGCCATGCGCTATGCAATGAAACCACCTATAGCGCCACCTGGTGGAAAACAACGGAGTTAGTATTTTTGTCTCGAAAACGGAACGGGAGAGAGAAAAAAAGTGAATTACAAAGTTGTAGGGCATCATCAATTCAATATAAATCGACACCTTGCATACAGAAATGCTATGACATGAAACCCATGACCCCCCGAAAACATTGAATGCTGGTCACGCATACGGCGCTCATTTAACTTTTGATGCTCAAAGTGGCCACAGTCAGCTGCAATGCACATCTGTACTCTGGACAGCATACTGTATCTTGCTGCACGTTGTGCAATATGGTAGGCGAAACGTTTGCTCAAGCATCTGTAATACGTCGTCGTAGGTCCTGCAATGTTGGTGGAGGGGTTGCATACATCTGCTGTTTGATGTGACCTCACAGAAAGAAGTCCAATGGGGTCAGGTCCGGTGAACGTGGAGGCCACGCCATGCAGCCACCATACCCAATGACTTGTAGGAAGGTCTCCATGAGGTATCGCTTCACGTCCGCAGCCTTGTGAGTTTTACACGTTCTAACTAAACCTCAAAAAGATTGTTCTCTTTTTGACAGTGGTATAATAAACAATTTACACCAACCAAAGAGACCCCTATTTTTTCTTTTATAAAATGTATAAACTTTATTCAAAACAAGCTGATCAAAACAAGTGCAGGTTAAAAATCAATCTTTTGGTGCATAGTTTATGGTTGGAGGAGAGTCCTTGGGCACATTCCCTATTCTCCCCCTTCCTATCTGTGGGGGTCGGCACCCTAGTACGTTACGCCGTGGTGCCCTTACTCAGCGTTGGCTTATTTTGACCACCCATGGGGTATACTTTTTCCTCCAATGGGAAATTTCTTAGTCATTGTATGTGTGGCTGCATAATAGACCTGGGCGTCTGTCAATGTAGTAGTGGATGATGAGCGCCTCAGTTTTACACGTTCTAATCATAGCATTTCTCTATGCAAATTGTCGATTCATATTGTATTGATGATGCCCTACAACTTTGTAATTCACTTTTTTTCTCTATCTTGTTCCGTTTTCGAAATAAAAATGCTAACTCCGTTGTTTTCCACCAGGTGGCGCTATAGGTGGTTTCATTGTGTAGCGCATGGATATTTAACTATACCTAGACACCACTTCTATGCCTATAGCTGCCGCCGTTCTCACGTTAATGGCGGTGCACAGGATATGGGTGGACACACTGTATAGGAGTTTAACTATTAGGACTGTCATCTGTGGCGCCCCTGACCTGGTCAGGCACCACTGAGTACTGCACCCATGCTGGGGACAGTACAATACAGGTAATCCAGAAGGCTGACAGGGGTGTGGTACACAGGCGCATAGTAATCAGCTCTCACACATGTACCCATGAGAGGACCCCTGGGGATCCCAGGAGGGGGAAAAGCCTTGACCTTCACTGGAATAGTGGAGGGGGCCAAAAGCCTCCATCTCCTCTCAAGGGGTGTGGTAAGAGAATCTGGTTGCTAGGTGGCGTAGGCAAGAACAGGAGAGGAGGGGCAGTGAGTCAGTTAGAGCAGAGAACTCCATAGGGCTCAGTGAGGAGCAGACCTGTGGGGCTGTTGCTGTCTAACAGCGCCCGCGCAGTGGCTACTGACGGGGGAGAACGGTCAACTAGGAGTGCTACCCGAAATCCATCTTCAGCTAGAGAGAGAGCAACGGAGTGGGAAGTAAGGAGACTGCTAGAGAGTACCAGGCCCAAACGGGCGGCAGATCCCGAAGCGGAGATAGATCCAGCTTTCTTTTGCTAAACCTGCCGGTGTGGGGCTCTCAAAGCCCACGCCACAACACCACAAAAAGCCGCAGCCACGTAGCCACAGTTAGGGCCCATAGCTCACAGGAGGCAAGAAGCTGGAGTGATCTGGCCCAGGCGACAAGCACACGGCGAACGAAGGGGAGAGAGGCTGCAGCATCTTCCCTGGGTGACCCCCATAGGGACTCAAAGTCGGGGTCACCCCAAACCACCAAGGGCTAAGGAAGGCGAGTTAGTAGTCACCCTCACAAGTCAGCCTGAAGGACACCTGGTTCCCGCCTGGTTCATCCCAGCTACGCCCGGGTTACTCACCCTGCCACCTGAAGTGAGTAAAAACCCTGAAAGACATTCTGCCTGTGTGGAGTTATTCTGCGCCTTGTGGTACTACGCACCTACATCGGGCCCTGGGGCTTGCCTCACTCTCAGGAGGCTATTCCAACTAACTGCACATACCATCAGCCCCAGGCGACCCTCAACCTGCAGTGGCGGTCCCTACTGGCCGCAATACTGAGAGTGGCGTCACGACAAGAAGAAGATCTCCTACCTGTGACCAGATCCAGCTGAGTGGAGTCCCTGAAGGTAATGCACCGACACTACACCTGTGGGGCTTCACATCTGGCGTCACGAACAGGATAAGGACTAGACCTGTTCAGACAGGTGACCATGTGCCTGGGCGGTCCGCTTGAAAAATTGGAAGCGCCGCCATATTGCCACCATGAAAAGCGCGCTGAAAAACAACAGCAGCCCGCGCTGGAAGAAGTTACCGCCCACGAAGAGGTGTGGCTACCCAGAGATCCCCTGCAGAGTTCTGACCTTGCCAGCTATGAGAGTGGAAGCGTCCAGAGACGTCGGGACAGAAAGGGAGCCAGAAGCCTGCTGCTGGGAGAGGAGCTGCTGAAAGAGGCAGAGCAGAAACTGAACAGCTTGCTATCAGAGGCAACGGCGAGTCCACAGCTGGAGAGTCGTGCAGAAGAGGGCGCAGAAGAAATGGCGTCTGACCGCAGAAATCCAGAACCGGGCTCCGCTGCCTGGTGGTATCGGGAGCTGGCCCAGTTCTGCGACCGACTGGAGACCCGGGTTGTGGAGCAGATCCGGGAAGAACGAATGGAAATGCTGGAGATGACCGCGGCGGTTCGGGCCTATGAAAGGAGAGCCGCGCGCCGAGTGCCAGACAGGACGGCGATGACGCAGACCCCGATGCTGCCACCGGTGGGTGAGTCGAGTGATGCCCCGGCCAGCGCAAGTGCCCCGACCCCTGCTGCCACGCCCGCGGTCCCCGAAGAGGCGTCCGGTGCGGCGACGCTGAAGCAGGCCGCAGCCACGCCAGGTGCGGCCTTCCAAGCCCCAGCGGCCGCAGCGATGCCCTGCTCGGCCCACCAAGACCCGGTCCCTGCAGCAACGCCCAGTCCGGCCCGCAAAGAACCGGCTGCCACCGCGACCCTCATCCGCGTCGCAGGCGTAACGCTGACCCAGGCCGCCGCCCTGCTAGGCCCGGCCCGCCGAGACCCCACCGCCGCAGCAACGCTCGTCCGCGCCGCAAGTGAGGTGCTGAACCAGGCCGCCGCCATGCCGGGCGCGGCCCGCCAAGACCAGGCCGCCGCCATGCCGGGCGCGGCCCGCCAAGACCAGGCCGCCGCCATGCCGGGCGCGGCCCGCCAAGACCAGGCCGCCGCCATGCCGGGCGCGGCCCGCCAAGACCAGGCCGCCGCCATGCCGGGCGCGGCCCGCCAAGACCAGGCCGCCGCCAAACAGGGCGCGGCCCGCCAAGACCAGGCCGCCGCCATGCCAGGCGCGGCCCGCCAAGAAGAGATTACCTCATCATTTACCCCGGCCTGCAAGGCCAGAGCAGACACCGCTCCCCAGTCCAAAGAGGTCCCTGCTAGGAAGACCCTGATAGGAGAGGACCCCGAATACTGGAAGCTGAAGGCTGACCTAGAGGCCCAGTTCCCACAAGAGATGGTGGATCGGTATCTGCTCCCTCCGCATACCCCCAAGGAGACTCAGGCAACCCCTGCAGCCGCGCCGGAGAGTTCACCGCCCAGACCAGCTAAGGACCACTCATCTCCAGCGCTACCACAACCAGAGTGCTCAGAAGCACTAAGGGGGAGAGGAGGCCAGGAAGCTGAGAAGCTGACTCCAGAGCCACCGGCAGTGGAGCAATACTCAGAGCCGGAGATGTTACCCTATTCACGTTGGGATGAGGAGGACTTGACACCGTCTGCTGACGAAGATCAGCCCAGAAACCTTACCTGGGGCCCTGCAGGCATTGAGGTAACAGCCCAGCAGAACCCAGCCCGCAAGACAAGGCGTCGCAACAGACCAACGCTGTCCCCTGCACCGCCATCCCCAGAGCAGAGAGAAGTCACGGCCAGAGATCTACAGGAGAAAAGGTTCCTGAGAAGAGCCAAAGCCCAGGCCAGAGGACCCCTTTGCAGAGGAGTAGTAGAGGACTTTAACTTGAAAAGCGGATATGGCTTTATTGTAGCCCCTGGTATCAAAGAAGGGATATTTGTCAACAGAAGAGATGTGAGCGCTCATCTGCCTAGAGGACACCCTGGCAGAAACCTAAAGATGGGGGATTCAGTACAATTCACTATGCATGAAGGCGAAAGAGGACTGTACGCGCTTGACGTAGCACTATGTACCAGCAAACCTTACAGCCACCCCATGCTACAGGACAGAGATACAGAAACAGATGCAGCAAAGGAAACAGATGAAGATCAAGAAAGAAAAGACAAGGAACCTACAGATGAAACTACCTCAGACGA
Organism: Anomaloglossus baeobatrachus; assembly: GCF_048569485.1. Classification (NCBI taxonomy): domain Eukaryota; kingdom Metazoa; phylum Chordata; class Amphibia; order Anura; family Aromobatidae; genus Anomaloglossus; species Anomaloglossus baeobatrachus. The sequence continues at coordinate 837,606,963 of NC_134353.1, read as the reverse complement.
CGACAAAGACCAAGAAAGCAACAGGTGCCGCAGCCCAACAGGCCCAAGCCCTGGTATGGAGGAGTAAAGTAAAGAAAGAAGTTATCAGTTAAAGTTTTGAAAAAGTTTGTTTTGCAACGTTCTCAAGTTCAAGTAATGTGCCCACAAAAACTATTGTGAGAAAACCATAAACCTTAAGGCTATGAACTGGCTATAGCCACAAACTCTCGCAGTGTAAATAGTTACACCAGAGGGCACCACCGCCACCAGAGTCAGCCTGTTTAGGGGCTTGGCTCGTCTGCAACCAGGAGGAGCCCGTCCGTATATAGGGCCTTGGCTCACCTGCGACCAGAGAGCATGCCTGTTTATGGGGCCTGGCTCTCCACCACAAAGAGGGTACCTGGTCAGCACCAACTGTGGAGGCCGCCTCTGCATCCTGCCAGAAGAGGCTGAAGGCGCGGATCCACCAGGCCAGGTATACCCTGAAACCACCAGCCCATGTAAGCCGCCTCTACATCCTGCCAGAAGTGGCTGAAGCCGCGGCCAACGTGAGAGGGTTTTGGGTGGGTTAACGGACTTGTGGGTGGAGGGTGGTGATGTATGGTACCTGGTGCTTTTAAAAATGTTTTTCATGTTTTAATGTTTTATGCATTTTAAAAATGTTGTCTTGCAGCCCGAGGACGTGCTGGTGATAACTAAGGGGGAATGTGGCGCCCCTGACCTGGTCAGGCACCACTGAGTACTGCACCCATGCTGGGGACAGTACAATACAGGTAATCCAGAAGGCTGACAGGGGTGTGGTACACAGGCGCATAGTAATCAGCTCTCACACATGTACCCATGAGAGGACCCCTGGGGATCCCAGGAGGGGGAAAAGCCTTGACCTTCACTGGAATAGTGGAGGGGGCCAAAAGCCTCCATCTCCTCTCAAGGGGTGTGGTAAGAGAATCTGGTTGCTAGGTGGCGTAGGCAAGAACAGGAGAGGAGGGGCAGTGAGTCAGTTAGAGCAGAGAACTCCATAGGGCTCAGTGAGGAGCAGACCTGTGGGGCTGTTGCTGTCTAACAGCGCCCGCGCAGTGGCTACTGACGGGGGAGAACGGTCAACTAGGAGTGCTACCCGAAATCCATCTTCAGCTAGAGAGAGAGCAACGGAGTGGGAAGTAAGGAGACTGCTAGAGAGTACCAGGCCCAAACGGGCGGCAGATCCCGAAGCGGAGATAGATCCAGCTTTCTTTTGCTAAACCTGCCGGTGTGGGGCTCTCAAAGCCCACGCCACAACACCACAAAAAGCCGCAGCCACAGTTATGGCCCATAGCTCACAGGAGGCAAGAAGCTGGAGTGATCTGGCCCAGGCGACAAGCACACGGCGAACGAAGGGGAGAGAGGCTGCAGCATCTTCCCTGGGTGACCCCCATAGGGACTCAAAGTCGGGGTCACCCCAAACCACCAAGGGCTAAGGAAGGCGAGTTAGTAGTCACCCTCACAAGTCAGCCTGAAGGACACCTGGTTCCCGCCTGGTTCATCCCAGCTACGCCCGGGTTACTCACCCTGCCACCTGAAGTGAGTAAAAACCCTGAAAGACATTCTGCCTGTGTGGAGTTATTCTGCGCCTTGTGGTACTACGCACCTACATCGGGCCCTGGGGCTTGCCTCACTCTCAGGAGGCTATTCCAACTAACTGCACATACCATCAGCCCCAGGCGACCCTCAACCTGCAGTGGCGGTCCCTACTGGCCGCAATACTGAGAGTGGCGTCACGACAAGAAGAAGATCTCCTACCTGTGACCAGATCCAGCTGAGTGGAGTCCCTGAAGGTAATGCACCGACACTACACCTGTGGGGCTTCACACATCCTTTTTATCTTGTATTTGATCCTATGTTTTAATGCAAGGGTATGCTATTCCCCAATTGGGACTTCTTTTCCTCCCCCAAAACTCTTTTTTCTGGTATCTATACATGTTCTAATCATTCGGGTTTTTAATCTATTTTCTACAATAAAAAGCAGCTCAAAAGAAAGCTATATGGCATGTTTATTTACCCATAAATTACCTTATATTTACATTGTCAATTACCCCTATCTTTTCTATGGTTTCTCATTAATGTCCTTATGGGGTTAAGGTATTATCATGAGATCGAATTGTCTTGAAAATTTTTTTCAATCTTTTGGATTTGTGGCATGCCATACAGTCATCCTTGACTCATAGAAGAACATTTTGACAGTTCCACAATTATTCTGCTCAAGTAGTACATGTTTTCCTTATGTATATAGAAAATGCAACCTTTAAGCCTTTTACCACTGGGTTAAATGTAATAACTACACTTTATTTGTGTCTCTTTGAGGAAAAAAATAATTCTTTTTAATACAAAAAGTTTCAGCTGCAAAATGTTATTGACGTTCTGGGAATGTTACTTTGATGAGAGTTTACAGTAGTTTTATAAGTAGAATGACTTTAATTTAAAAAGGTTTTCCCACACATGGCACTAGCAATTATTCACAGGATAGATGATAATCGTAGATCACGTGGGACCCCACCAATTACTCAAATTGAAGTCTTGAGTTCCTTGCCCCTCTGTACTGCATAACCATGGTGCAAAAGAGTTTGACTGGAACAGCGATCAAACATGCACATTGCCACTCCATTCCAAATCTATGAAGTTTACTAAGGGGTGCTTCACACACAGCGAGATCGCTGCTGAGATCGCTGCTGAGTCACGGTTTTTGTGACGCAGCAGTGACCTCATTAGCGATCTCGCTGTGACACTGAGCAGCGATCTGGCCCCTGCTGTGAGATCGCTGCTCGTTACACACAGCCCTGGTTCATTTTTTTATTGTTGCTCTCCCGCTGATAAGCACACATCGCTATGTGTGACAGCGAGAGAGCAACAATCCTGAATGTGCAGGGAGCAGGAGCCGGCGTCTGACAGCCTGCGGTAAGCTGTAACCAAGGTAAAGATTGGGCAACCAAGGTGGTTACCCAATATTTACCTTCGTTACCAGCCTTCGCCGCTCTCACGCTGCCAGCGCCGGCTCCCAGCTCTCTGCACATGTAGCTGCAGTACACATCGGGTAATTAACCTGATGTGTACTGTAGCTAGGAGAGCAGGGAGCCAGCGCTAAGCAGTGTGCGCGGCTTCCTGCTCTCTGCACATGTAGCTGCAGTACACATCGGGTAATTAACCCGATGTGTACTGTAGCTAGGAGAGCAGGGAGTCAGCGCTAAGCAGTGTGCGTGGCTCCCTGCTCTCTGCACAGCGATGCGTGTCGTTATGATCGCTGCTTTGGCTGCTGTGTTTGACAGCTAAGCAGCGATCATAACAGCGACTTACAAGGTCGCTGTTACGTCACAGAAAATGGTGACGTAACAGCGACGTCATTGTCGCTGTCGCTTAGTGTGAACCCAGCTTTAGAGAGCTTGACCTTTTTCTGTAGCCCCATAAACCCTAGAGATGATTAGTGGTTTGCAAGTTTGACTGCTGCTTCAAGCAAAATCCGCACTATGGTGATGCGGTGAGGAACTCCCCTAGCGATCAAGGGGATCCCAATGATGAGACCACTAATCACTCATTTATCACCAATCCTAACTGTAAATGTTTGATTTGTTTCATACGTAGCAACATATATTTTGCATATTAGCAAAAAGGAGCACAAGTTTGGACACACCTTCTCATTCAAACAGTTTTCTTTACTTTCATGACTCTGAAAATTGTAGATTCACGTAGGTTCTTCAAAGTAGCCTCCTTTTGCTTTGATTACTGCTTTGCACACTCCTGGCATTCTCTTGATGAGCTTCAAGAGGTAGTCACCGGAAATGGTCTTCCAACAGTTGAAGGAGTTCCTAGAGATGCTTAGAAGTTGTTGGCCCTTTTGCCTTCACTCTGCGGTCTAGCTCACCCCAAACCATCTCGATTGGGTTTAGGTCTGGTGACTGTTGAGGCTACGCCATCTCGCGTAGCACCCCATCACTCTCCTTCTTAGTCAAATAGCCCTTACACAGCCTGGAGGTGTGTTTGAGGTCAATGTCCTGTTGAAAAATAAATGATAGTCCAACTAAATGCAAACCGGATGGAATAGCATGCCGCTGCAAGATGCTGTGGTAGCTATGCTGGTTCAGTATGCCTTAAATTTTGAATAAACCCCCAACAGTGTCACCAGCAAAGCACCCACACACCATCACACCTCCTCCTCCATGCTTCACGGTGGGAACCAGGCATGTAGAGTCCATCCGTTCACCTTTTCTGCATCACACAAAGACACAGTGGTTGGATCCAAAGATCTCAAGGACTCATCAGACCAAAGCACAGATTTCCACTGGTCTAATGTTCATTCCTTGTGTTCTTTAGCCCAAACAAGTTTCTTCTGCTTGTTGCCTGTCCTTAGCAGTGGTTTCCTAGCAGCTATTTTACCATGAAGACCTGCTGCACAAAGTCTCCTCTTAACAGTTGTTCTAGAGATGTGTCTGCTGCTAGACCTCTGTGTGGCATTGACCTGATCTCTAATCTAAGCTGCTGTTAACTTGCGATTTTTGAGGCTGGTGATTCGGATAAACTTATCCTTGGCAGCAGAGGTGACTCTTGGTCTTCCTTTCCTGAGGCAGTCTTCATGTGAGCCAGTTTCTTTGCAGTGTTTGATGTTTTTTCCCACTGCACTTGGGGACACTTTCAAAGCTTGAATGTTTTCATTCAGCCGTCACAACTGACTTTTAATATTTTTCAGCTGATTTCTTTCACCCTCCTCTCATTGTAGGATATGGGCGTTTCTTGTTTTTCATTGTTCCATTTGGGATTTTGCTTTTGGGTATTTAAAACATGTCTGATGAACGCATATTCACCTATGATTAAGAACTTGTTTTTACTTATTGCCCGAAACGCGTAATGTGCCCTTATGCGTGTCTCTCAATTTTGGATCTTTTGTAGTTTTAGATGTCCAATAAAATTTTGACATTTTAAAATTTTTGAATTTTTGGTGCCGGGCCCACTCTTCCCTTTTTCACAGTTATATACCAGCCTGGTCAGTCTGGAGGACTGCGAGCACCTTTAATTCCTGGAGCACAGTTGCCTATGGTAAGCTGAAGTCTTTTTTCTCTTTTCTTTTAATGAAAATAAAGACAACTCTTTGAATGAGAAGGTGTGTCCAAACTTTTGGTCTCTACTGTATACACACACAAATGTATACAATTGAAACTAGAAGTTTACATACACTATCTAAAAAGACACATCTGCATGTTTTCCTCACTACCTGACATGAAGTCAGAATAAACCTTTCCCGTTTTAGGTCAATTAGGTTTACCAAAATTATTTATATTTGCTAAATGACAGATTAATGAGAGAGAGAGAGAGAGAGAAGGAGAGAGAGCGAGAGATAGAATGTTTAAGGCATCTTTACTACTTTCTGCAAGGTCAAAAGTTTACATACACTAAAGGGCACTTTACACACTGCGATATAGCTATTGATATCGCTAGCGAGCGTGTGTCCCCCCGTCGGTTGTGCATCATGGGCAAATCGCTGCCCGTGGCGCACAACATCGCTAAGAACGATCACACGTACTTACTTGCCTAGCGACGTCACTGTGGCTGGCGAACCGCCTCCTTTCTAAGGGGGCGGTTCGTGCGGCGTCACAGCGATGTCACTAAGCGGCCGCCCAATAGAAGCGGAGGGGCGGAGATGAGCGGGCGGAACATGCTGCCCACCTTCTTCCATCCTCATTGCCGGCGGCAGGTACGGTGATGTTCCTCGTTCCTGCGGTGTCCCACATAGCGATGTGTGCTGCCGCAGGAACAACGAACAAGCTGCGTCCTGCAACAGCAATGATAATTGGGAATAGAACGACGCGTCAACGATTAATGATAAAGTAAGTAATTTGATCGTTAACGGTCGTTCATGCGTTTCACACGCAACGACATCCCTAACAAGGCAGGATGTGTGTCACGAATTCCTTGACCCCAACGACATCTCGTTAGTGATGTTGTTGCGTGTAAAGTGGCCTTAAGAGTACTATGCCTTTAAACAATGTGAAACTGCCCATATGATGATGCTTTGTCTTTGGCAGCTTCTGATAGATTTATTGGCAACATCTGAGTTAATTAGAGACATACCTGTGGATGTATTTTAGTGTACTTCTGAAACACACTGTTTCTTTGTGTAGCATCATGGGAAAGTAAAAAGAAATCAGCCAAGATCTCCAGAATAGAATTGTGGACTTGCAGAAGTTAGGTTCATTCTTGGGTACAATTTCCAGATACCTGAAGGTGCCTTGTTCATCTGTACAAATAATTATACACAAGTACAAAGAAGACGGGAATGTCCAGCCATCATACCGCTGAGGAAGGAGACGAGCTCTGTTTACCAGAGATCAATGTGCTTTGGTCAGACATGTGCATATCAACATAAGAACAAAAGCAAAAGACCTTGTGAAGATGCTGGTGGAAACTGGTAAGATTGGGTCATTATCCACAGTGAAACGAGTACTGTATCAACATGGACTGAAAGACCACTCATCCAGCTAGAAGCCATTACTGTAAAAGAAACATAAAAAAAGCCAGATTGTTTGAAAATTTACACAGGAACAAAGACCTTAATTTTTGGAGACATGTCCTGTGATCTGACGAGACTAAGGATGGTTTTAGATGTCCGTGTTTAATCAGGTACCAGTCACACACATGGTTATGGTCACACGTGTGTCAAACGTGTGTCTCACGTGTGTCACACATTTGGCACACGTGTGACATCCGTGTTTGCATGTGTGTGACAGGTACCAGAGAAAACACGGGTCTGTGAAATAAAAAGATTTTTCATATTTACCTGCTTTCTCCAGCTCTGCTGCCTCCCGCTCCTGACTGCCGCTCATTATATTCATCGATTATTCACCGCACTTAGAACCTGGAAGCCGGAGCATCGCAAGGACAGCACCACCGAGGACAGCACCGCCGAGGACAGCACCGCTAAGGACAGCACCGCCAAGGACAGGCAAGTATTCTTCAGCACAGTGACATCCAGGAGATCATCGGAGTTCCCAATGAACTCTGATGACATCCTGATGACCGCCGCAACACCCGTGCTACAGCTTCACGGGTTCATCAGAGTTCACTGGGAACTGTGATGAGTCCCCGATGCTGTCCCCGCAATGTTCCGGCTTCTAGGTTCTCACCACACAACAACAAACACACACACACACACACACACACACACACACACACACTGAGCACATATACACACATATGTATACACACATAGCAGACACACATGGATACACCGAGCGCATACACAAATAGCGCACATGCATGTATGCACACACACACACGCTCTGCTGTACACTCACCCAGCGATGCGGTCCCAGGCACTGAAGTCCCTAGCGCTGCTCCAGAGGGCACTGAATATTCAGTGAGTATAATGAGCGGCGATAAGGAGCGGGAGGCAGCAGAGCCGGAGACAGCATCGCTGGATAGAAGTAAATATAGAAAATATTTTTATTATAAAGACTCATATTTTTTCTGGTATGTTTTACATTGATGTCACACGGATCACATCAGTGTGCGATTCGTGTGACATCCGTGTTGCCCGACATGTCTCCGTGTGTGCGTGCAGGGTCATGAAAGGTCACACGGTCCGTGTGCAAACACGGACGTGTGAGGCACATCATAGAATAACATGGGTACGTGTGACATCCGTGTTAAAAACGGATGTCACACGTACCTAAAACACGGAAGTCTGAAACCAGCCTAAAACTGAACTGTTTGGCCATAATCAACATTGTTACATTTTGAGGAAAAAGGGAGAAGATTTGAAGCCTCAGAAATCCATCCCAACTGTGAAACAAGGGGTTTGTAGTAACATGCTGTGAGGTTGTTTTGCTGCAGGAGAAACTACTAGTACACTTCACAAAATAAATGGCATCATGAGGAAAGAAGATTATGTGGCAACACTGAAGCAACATCTCAAGACATCAGCCAGGAACTTAAAGATTGGGCGGAAATGGGTCTTCAAATTGGACAATGACCTGAAGTATACTGAAAAACTGGTTACAAAGTTTCTTAAAGATAACAAAGTACAAGCTTTGGAGCGGCCATCACAAAGCCCTGATCTCAATTCTATCAAAAATGCATGGGTGAAACTGAAAAGGCAGGTGCGTGCAAGGCGACCTATAAACTTGGCTCAGTTATGCCAGTTCTGTCAGGAGGAATGGGCCCAAGTTCCTACCAACTATTGTGAAAAGCTTGTGGAAGGACATCCAGAATGATTGACCCAAGTCATACAGTTTAAGGGCAATGGTACCAAATATAAATGAAATGTATGTAAACATTTGACTTTGCAGAAAGTAATAAAAATGCCTTAAAACATTCTCTCTCTCTCCTTATTCTGGCATTTGGCAAATATAAATAATTTTGGCTTCTAGTTGACCTAAAACAGTCCCTTTCATGTCAGTGAGAAAAGCATGCAGATGTGTCTTTTTAGATAGTGTGTGTAAACTTCTGGTTTCAACTGCATATATAGTAAGGTTGTAGCAGAACAAGTTCTTGATGAGGTGTACAGTTGAAACTAGAAGTTTATATACACTATCTGAAAAGACACACATGCATGTTTTTCTCACTATCTGACATGATATCAAAATAAACCTTTCCCATTTAAGTACCAATACCTGGTTTAATAACCACAGTATCACTGTGCTTGATTGGTCAGCAAACTTGCCTGACCTAAACCCCATAGAGAATCTATAGGGTTTTGTCAAGAGGAAGATGAGAGACACCAGACACAACAATGCAGATGAGCTGAAGGCTGCTATCAAAGCATCTGGGCTTCCATAACACCTCAGCAGTGTCACAGGGTGATCGCCTCCATGCCACGCCGCACTGATTCAGTTATTCATGCAAAAGGAGCCCCAAGCAAGTACTGACTGCATTTACTGTACAGACTTTTCAGTAGGCGCCAACATTTCTGAGTTTAAAATAAATTTTTTCAGTTGGTCTTATATAATATTCTTATTTTCTGAGATAATGACTTTTGGGTTTTCATTGGCTGTAAGCCATAATCATTAACATTACTAGAAATAGATCACTCTGTGTGTAATGACTCTATATAACATATAGGAATAGATCACTGTGTGTGTAATGACTCTATATAATATATACTGTAGGAATATATCACTGTGTGTGTAATGACTATATAATATACGCATTTCCCTTTTTGTATTAAATTACTGAAATAAATTAACTTTTTGATGATACTCTAATTTATTGAGATGCACGTGTGTGTGTGTGTGTGTGTGTGTGTAATATATATCTATCTATATATACACACACATATTTAAAACATAAGAGCATGATTTTTGTGCTGATTTATGAGTACATACTTTTTACCTGTTCTCCATTATCTTGTCGTGATGTTCCACACTTTTGCAGTAGATATTCCACAAAAGGCTCCTGGGTTGAAACCTGGAAACTTAGAGGCAGATCCCATGCTCTTTTTCCATCTCTGCAGTATCTACTGGGCGTGCAGCTTATGTCTTTCAACAGAAGAAGAAACATTTTACACCTATGGAAGGTTACACAGTTTAAGTAAGGTCTGTGTGATTTCCTTTTTTTACTTTCAACAGATGGTATGCTATAACAATAGCTACACTGCAATCCTGCTGCTTTGCTAAATGTTGTCTACCCTATTACAGTGTTATTTTATATCTGTTCTTCCTTAGAAATGTACTTGTTCATGCAAAATTGTCAGAATATATTTGGTTATATGAGACTGATTCTTTGCACAGGACTAACTATTCTATTTTGTGTTATTTACCTAATTTCATTAAAGGGAACATGTCAGGTCCCTTATGCGTTCTAACCTACAAGCAGGGTGATGTGTGGCCTAGAAACCCTTTCCTACCCATCCCTGTGTTGTAATATTGTGTAATATGAATGTATAAAAAATGTTTTGTTACTTACAAGCTTTGGCCAGTGATGGATAGCCATAATCTTCTCAGGATCTGGAGCCACACCCTCAGCACTAACCACTAGTGTTGAGCGGACCCGAACTGTAAAAATCCGGATCCGCGCGGTCTCTCCCTCTCCCTCTCCCTCTCCCTCTCCCTCTCCCTCTCCCTCTCCCCCTCCCCATCTCCCTCCCCCTCTCCCTGTCCCTCTCTCTCTCTCTCCTTACATTGGGCCAGATTCCGGATCGGATCCGGACTTCTGTGACAACCCGCCATGGAATCGCCGGACCCGGATTATTAGCAATCCGCTCAACTCTACTAACCACGTTTCCCAGGTACTGGACTTAAGGTTTTAGTAGATGACATTTTGGATGGTTTTAATTTCATCCCATACCTGGAAAGAGCTTCAAATACTTCCGCCAGATGTTCCAGATGCACTTCATACGTTTTGGAATATACAATGATGTCATCCAGGTAAAACAGGACAGTTTCGAAGTTGCAGTGGCCCAAGCAGCACTCCATGAGTCTCTGAAATGTTCCCGGTGCATTGCACAGCCCGAATGGCGTGCTATTGAATTTGCATAATCCCATCGGGGTATCAAAGGCAGTCTTCTCACGGTCTTCCTCAGCAACAGCCACTTGCCAGTATCCACTAGTAAGATCAAGAGTAGAGAAGTAGTTTGCAAATTTCAAGGCAGCTAAGGATTCTTCAATTCGGGGTAGAGGGTAGGCATCTTATGTGTGATCTTGTTAATTTGTCTGTAATCGACACACATCCTCAGAGTGCCGTCCTTTTAATTTACCAATACCAGGGGAGCTGCCCAGGGGCTGCAACTATCACGGATGACCCCAGCCTCCTTAATGTTTTTCAGCATGTCCTTTGCACATTGGTAATGGGCAGGTGGTATAGGCCTGAACCTCTCCTTGATGAGTGGATGAGCCCCTGTGGGTATGTGGTGTTGTACCCCTTTTATCCTCCTGAAATCTAGCTGGTACTTGCTAAAGATTTGTTCGTACTCCTGCACTACCCTGTAGACCCCTGCTTGTGATGTGGAGGTGTAGAGTCGGTGCCTGCATGTAGCTCCTGGCACCACTTTTCTAATTGTCCCTGGGAACTGTCACTGGAGGACTGGTCTGATGTATTTTTTTGGAATTTGCTGTATGGATGGAATCTATGTTTACTGTGAACAGCTTTGCAATTGTGGCATACCTGGGAAATTTAACCTACTCCTCCCCACAATTCAACACTCGCACGGGCACCCTCCCCTTCCAGACATCGACTACCCCTCTGGCCGTCAATACTGTGGGCCAATGCTCTGAGGGCAGGGGCTCTATCACTGCCTGGTAATCTTGTCCACGGGACCCTACAGCTGCCTTGCACCGTTTCATCCTCTCACTCCGCGGGGAACTACAAGAGGGGTTACATCAATTACCCGTACACCGCCAATTTCTCCTCTGGATAGATTTTCCTGTTGCCGCTGCAGGAGGGCCTGGATCTCCCGTTGCAAGACCCTCTGTCGCCCTGCTCCTGCAGTCTCAGATAGCTCTTGGAGTAAAAACAACACTTCCCCCATACAGTTCTCAATGACATTTGTTCCCAAAATTATCTTAGGGTCATTCTGCAAGACTATGAGTCCTTGCCACGCTAACTCTACCTGGCCCACCTTAATGGTCACCTCCTTGAACACAATTTGAGTCATTGGTAACCCATTGATGGCGAAGATGTTAATGCTGTCATCTGGCGGGGTGAGTTCATCATCTAACCAGAACTTCTTCTACAATACATAGGGGATAGTTGTTACCTGGGAGCCGGTATCAAGGAGTGCAGAGGTTGGGATCCCATCCAGGGTGATGGAAACGATGGGCCATCATCCCACGTACCACTTTCACCAGTCCGCTGGGCCTTGTGAGTTTATTCCTGGGGATTGGCCCTTGGCCCCAGGGGTTGCTCGCTTAAAGGACAGAACCGAGCGTAATGGCCGGTCTTGTTACTTTTATAACAGACAAGCTGTCCATACCAGTCACTGTTCCTTCCTCTGTACGTCAAGGCCTTTCCTCTCATCCAGGGGACATCCTCCGGGCAGTCGGCTAGCTGGATCTTCCCTGCTGGCTTGATCTTTGGCTTGAGCTGCATCACCTCTAGGATCCTTGCGACATCGCTGCTCAGCTCCTGCACCTGTGAAGACAAATCACTGGTTCCACCTACAGGCATTGCTGGAGATGTTGACTCTGGCAATGCTAAGGCAGGCGGCTTCCCATGTAGAGGAGAGATGTCATCTTGCCAGGGTTGGAGGGAGAGTCAGTAGCCTCCGGGGGCTGCAAGACTTTGATCGCCCATTCTATCAGAATAGCAAAGTCCAGTGTAGGATGCTCCAGGGCCCACAGCCGTAACTGTTTGCGGTCTTCCACTGACCCCAGGCCCTGTAGGGACTGCTCCACAAGCATCTTGTTCCCCTCCCGTTCACTGATGTCGTTGACCAATTTCAGTGGCCGCAGCGCCAGTTGCTGTTTCAGGGCATAGTCTCTAATGCTGTCTTGAGGACGCTGTTTGCAGCTGTAGAATCTCATCTTCAGTTCAGCTTCGGTGCGAGTCTCTAATGCAGCCCCCAGCCATTCAAAGATGCTGGGTACCGATGCCCAATCCACATCAGTCCAGGTCTTTACGTCCAGTTCAGCTGCGCCTGTCATTTGACCGACTACCACAGACGCCCGGTGTCGGCCGGTCAGGGCATACATATCCAACACTGTGCAGATCTTCCGCTTGAATCCCTGCAAGGCATCAGGCCAGCCATCATACTGAGGTAGCCAAGCGGTAAGGTAAGTAAGGTGATCAACATAATTGGTACGACCACCTCAGTTCCGGGTGCCACCGCTCGTGTTACCGAAGCGGTGCCCGCCGCGTCCGCATCCTCCTGATCTGGTGGGGGTAGCACTCCCGCGCTTCCATCGTCTGGCACCGACATCTTCCCCCTTGGTTTTCGTCAACAAATGCTCTCGCGCAGGGGACACTGAGAACTTCCGGTTCCGGCCGCGCTCTCTGGACAAGGGGCGGAGCTTCATTTTTGCGCTCTTTTGGTCGGGAATATGGCGTTTAGGTGCCAAAGATGGCGGGAACAGAATTTTGACACCACAGCTTGGATTTTCAAGGCGCACGTCACCTAGGTTAGTGGGCCCAGTCCGAATCCTGTTCATGACGTCAGAAATTTGAGGTGTGCCGCCCCTGCAGCAGTCGATCCGCTCAGATCCGGGGTTTGCTGTGGCTCGAGGGTCTCCAGACCCGGGGGCTCGCGCCACTTCAAATGCAAAGGGGGTATTTACAGGGGATAAGAGTTTGTGATGCCACGCGTAGTCGCGGTAAGGGGATTACCGCCGCTACCGAAGGGAGTACTCAGGGGAGATGGAGTGGGGCAGCCAGATGACGTTCCCTCCACAGGTAGGGGAGGCCCCGGGACTCTGGATGACGGAGATGTAGGGGAGCATGGTGCAAATTGGAAGCAGGGAAGGACAGCGTACTCACTCAGGCAGTGTTGGTAATGATGCGGCCGCAAAGCAGACTCTGACACAAAGGTAAACCAAGTCTCTGGGTGCCGCTGCCACTTCAGGGAGCTCGTCCGGGAGTCCGCTTCCTTTGGTATTGCTGATGGTCTGTAGGGAAGCTGTGCTCTCGATGGCTGACACTTGGGATTTAAGTGGGCTACATAATCTGGAAAGCCCTATCCCCCTCTTTGTGTTGATGCCTTCGATCTCTGAGCTCTTGGGGAAAGTTCATAAAGAGACTATCCTCCACAGGTTAATTATCAGGTTGCGTGAGGATACTGCCTGATCTAGGGCCCAGTACCCCGCAGTGCTCGCTATCGGTTCAATTACTAGGTACTCCGGTGCCAACTATTCCCCAAAACTAAGCCTGGCACCTTTCTCCAATACCAGTTTATCACATTCATCAATACCCCTTACCAGCCACTAACCAGTATACACTTTTTTGCTTTCAGGCTTCTTCAACTGTGTACTTACATTTTGTTTCACCTCCCTGTTTGCTCCTAAACTCTGATTCATCTACAGGACGCAAGTAAAATAAACATATACAGGGTATATATTACTATATCCACCATATTGTGTTAACACACCAAAAAACACTCACACTCCCTTCTTCTCTTTCATCATTTAGGTCCTACTCTGATCCAGCCATGATCCCTGTCTGGACATCTGGATCTTGACATTTTCATTTGACATTTTTTAACTTTTTAATATTTTATACAAAATAAATACTTATTTTTAAATTTATTTATTTTTATTATTTTCAGATTCTTTTATTCATCGTTGGTCCTTATTTGTGCCAATTTTAATTAGCATCTATCCACGACACACCTTACCCATCCCCCCCCTCTCCCCTGCCAGGTAGCACGGTAGATGTCTTTTTACTTTTGCCAGTGCTTATCACTTGCAGACAAGTTATATGTGTACCCTGTCTACTACCTGCAGTTTTCAAGTAGAAACCCTACCCTTTACCCATTTATTTGTTGAGTTTGATGGCCCTATACAAGGCCAACAGGACATTGCTGTTTACCCACTTTACAGTTAGGTCCAGAAATATTTGGACAGTGACACAATTTTCGCGAGTTGGGCTCTGCATGCCACCACATTGGATTTGAAATGAAACCTCTACAACAGAATTCAAGTGCAGATTGTAACGTTTAATTTGAAGGTTTGAACAAAAATATCTGATAGAAATTGTAGGAATTGTACACATTTCTTTACAAACACTCCACATTTTAGGAGGTCAAAAGTAATTGGACAAATAAACCAAACCCAAAAAAAATATTTTTATTTTCAATATTTTGTTGCGAATCCTTTGGAGGCAATCACTGCCTTAAGTCTGGAACCCATGGACATCACCAAACGCTTGGCCATTGCAGAATGTTCCACTTTTTTGCACTCATGAACTCCTGGGTAGCTTTGGCTGTATGCTTGGGGTCATTGTCCATCTGTACTATGAAGCGCCGTCCGATCAACTTTGTGGCATTTGGCTGAATCTGGGCTGAAAGTATATCCCGGTACACTTCAGAATTCATCCGGCTACTCTTGTCTGCTGTTATGTCATCAATAAACACAAGTGACCCAGTGCCATTGAAAGAAATGCATGCCCATGCCATCACGTTGCCTCCACCATGTTTTACAGAGGATGTGGTGTGCCTTGGATCATATGCCGTTCCCTTTCTTCTCCAAACTTTTTTCTTCCCATCATTCTGGTACAGGTTGATCTTTGTCTCGTCTGTCCATAGAATACTTTTCCAGAACTGAGCTGGCTTCATGAGGTGTTTTTCAGCAAATTTAACTCTGGCCTGTCTATTTTTGGAATTGATCAATGGTTTGCATCTAGATGTGAACCCTTTGTATTTACTTTCATGGAGTCTTCTCTTTACTGTTGACTTAGAGACAGATACACCTACTTCACTGAGAGTGTTCTGGACTTCAGTTGATGTTGTGAACGGGTTCTTCTTCACCAAAGAAAGTATGCGGCGATCATCCACCACTGTTGTCAACCGTGGACGCCCAGGCCTTTTTGAGTTCCCAAGCTCACCAGTCAATTCCTTTTTTCTCAGAATATACCCGACTGTTGATTTTGCTACTCCAAGCATGTCTGCTATCTCTCTGATGGATTTTTTCTTTTTTTTAAGCCTCAGGATGTTCTGCTTCACCTCAATTGAGAGTTCCTTAGACCGCATGTTGTCTGGTCACAGCAACAGCTTCCAAATGCAAAACTACACACCTGTTATCAACCCCAGACCTTTTAACTACTTCATTGATTACAGGTTAACGAGGGAGACGCCTTCAGAGTTAATTGCAGCCCTTAGAGTCCCATTTCCAATTACTTTTGGTCCCTTGAAAAAGAGGAGGCTATGCATTACAGAGCTATGATTCCTAAACCCTTTCTCCAATTTGGATGTGAAAACTCTCATATTGCAGCTGGGAGTGTGCACTTTCAGCCCATATTATATATATAATTGTATTTCTGAACATGTTTTTGTAAACAGCTAAAATAACAAAACTTGTGTCACTGTCCAAATATTTCTGGACCTAACTGTATACATCAAACTTGCCCTCAGTTCACCAGAATCCAACTTGGTGTATAACCCCTCTGTCTGTGAGCGCTAGTGTCCATCCAATTTTACTTGTAAATTTATCTGTCTACAGCGCTGCTGTCACACTTGCTTCGGGGTCTGCAGTCAGTGCATTGAATATTCATGAGCATAATTAGCTGGCCCAGGAGCAATTATGACAGCTTCACAGGAGACAGGTAAGTATAAAAATACATTTATTTCTCAGTGACAGGTATTTCCTCCGGTACATGTCACACTGATGTCACATGGATCACATCAGTTTGGTACTTGTGAAAATGGACACCTGACGTACTG
The DNA here is from genome assembly GCF_048569485.1 of Anomaloglossus baeobatrachus. Lineage (NCBI taxonomy): Eukaryota > Metazoa > Chordata > Amphibia > Anura > Aromobatidae > Anomaloglossus > Anomaloglossus baeobatrachus. The sequence goes on along the minus strand of NC_134353.1, from coordinate 837,590,660 downwards.
GAGATACGGATGTGTGAAGGAGGCCTAATATATAATACGACCTGGGTAGTCATGGAGAGTAGACAGTGAGCTGATCTGAATTATCATTGCCACCTTTGTATAGCAGGCGAATATGATCTGGCCATAGAAGTGAACAGCTTGCAGAACTACATTTCATGCAGGCTGTCACATGGTTGGTCATATTGGCATGGGTGACCATATTTATCATACTTAAAATAGTCAATTTTGGATAGCCTGCTGAGGCAGTTGAAAGATATCATCCAGGGATGTAGCCAAACTGGAATGGCAGTGCAATACTCATACTAGGTGAAAGTACAGCTGAGTTACAGTAGGGTTTTATGAAACATTAGCCTCAATGAAGCTGGTGAGTATAGTAGCAATAAGTGGATCAGGTAAGATTCCAATTGACCTTTTCCCAAAAATTTGCTCGGAAAATTAGATTTTTGGGGAAGTTGGTCTCTCATAATTTAATGTCCCTTATTCTTTAAATACCCCAGAGCATAATAAACATAATATGTGGGGAAAAAAAGTTATTATACTTACCTCAACACTAACCTCTAAGGCCCCTCTACTGTTCACCGCCATGCATCCAGTCCTTCTTCTGATAATGTCCTCTTGCGCTGAAATCCACGGCCTCTCTCCCGATGAGATGAGACTTTTGCTGCAATGAAGAAAATAATGTAGATATAGCTATTAGCTAATTCTCTGTTGTACACAACTGTAATGATTGTTAGGCATAGTTTTTTTTATATATACTGTAGATATTTTTTTAACTTTAGCAAGCAAGGAAATACATCTAAAAATATCCTACAGCTCATATGGGATACAGTAAATCTAATAAAAACTGAAACTTTATTCTCAAAATGCAAGGCTGGAAAACTAAACGTGTGACCTTTTTCATTATCCTTCTGAGCTTGTAATATTTACAATAGAAAAAGCAATATACCTGGGGAATATTTGTATTGTAGGTTCATGCATTTCTAAATCTCTACCTACTCGTATCCAGGGTATTTACTGTAGGAGTATTTAAGCTGTTATATTGCTTAGTTTAGCCATCTGTCGACAGTAGCTGTCCTCAATGGCACAAAGTGCAGCTGTGACATGGAGATTTCAAAGTCTGAACTGACCATAATTAATTTGGCATAAAATGTATCTGTTTCTTAACCAGCATCTAACATTATTTTGCATACAGTATATTATTCATAATTTTGACTGTCACTCGGTTTCAGGGGATCAGTTACTAGAGAACCTGTTTCAATGTCTCATTCTTCTAAAGCTCATAGAATGGGTTCTGAATGTAGCACTCTGCCTAGGATATCCATATGCCCTATAAAGTATTGTGATAGAGAATATTGGATTTACATCTCATGTGTCCATAGGCAAAAAGGCCAGCTAGAAGCTTCAGTAAGGCCTCTTTCACACACGTTTTTCACTAATGTGTTAGACGCATATGGCCCTCCGTGTGCCGTGATTTTGGCACACGTGTGTTCTCAATGTGCTATCCGTGAGGGACTATCAGGGACTTCTATACTCACCTGTCCATACAGCTGCTGTCCGTAGTGCTGAAGTTTCCCGCACTGCTGTCTCCGGTCACTGCTGTCTCTCCTCTGCTGTTACTTCCGGGTTGCAGTGCAGTGAATATACATGAGCATAATTAGCCGGCCTGAAGCAGGAGACAGTAGCACTGAAAACAGCAGCGCTGGAGACGTGTGAATATAAAAATAATTTTATTTTGCAGATACGTGATTTCTCTTGTACGTGTCACACGGTTCACACCACTGTGTGGACTGTGTGACATCAGTGATGCTGGAGAAAAATGAACTTGTCTCCGTGCACTACACATGGACACGCGTGTGCACTGCAAGGAAACACGGTCAGTGACAAATCACTTATGTGTGAGCAGACCCATTGATTTTAATGGGTCTGAATATGTCCATGACTACGGTACATATCAAAACAGAAACATACGTACCAGAATCACTGACATGTAAAGGGGGACTTTGAAACACCGATGATCTGGAGTGGATCAGGAGTGGATCAAATCCATATGAAAGTCACCTGAACATGTTTTTTAATCATATAAATGACTCTGAAACATTATTCATTCTTTTTATTTATAAGAGTAAAGGGGATATCTACGCAATATATTTTTATTCGCAGTACATTTTGAAATTATTATTTGTGAGGTGGCTAAACCAGTAGCTTAGGTACTGGGGGTGCCTCAGGAAGCCCTCAGAGGGGCCCACAGAGAGCTACCGCCACTGTTTGCTATATATCGGCTTGAACAGCTCAACAATAAAGTTAATCTGTGACATGATCTCCCTGCATTGCCACTCTCTGTTCTGTGGACCACAGGTCTCTTTAAGCTTGTGGTCTAAAAAACATCTGGATGATGGTGACAGGACATGCACAGGATGTCGGAGCCACAGAATGCTCTTGTTGTTGTGCCATACCAGGACTCTGATGTCTTGTGTGTGCTAAGAGTGCACGATGATCTGCCCATGCTTGACCTTTCAGGCTATAAATCTCCTTATGTATTTATGTGGATATTGGGATAAGGAACCATGCCTAAGGATCCCTGCAGTGTTCACTTAGACACGCTCCATGCTGAACAGCACATGGCTCATATCACACACCCGGTCCGGCCGGAGGTAGCATACTACTGCTGTTTCCTGCATTAGTGTCCTTAGGCATGGTTCCTTATCCCAATATCCACATTAATCCCAGACCGTCTACATGACATCACGGCCATATGTGGAATAAAGCTCTGTATATCTACAATTAAGTATTGCAATTGCTGAAGAGAACTATACAACAGATATCACATTTGCAGGGGCTCTCCCGACGTATATATGTCAGTTTTCCTTATGAATATATACATACCAACAGATAACTTATGCGTGATATGTGTGATAATAGTCCAGTCTGACGAAGGTCCAAAGGCCGAAACATCGACCTTTTTGTACAAATACATGTGTCATCTCTGTTTTCAAGATTTTTTGATCTATAAAAATATCTGATTACGCAACTTGTTTCTATTCTTGTGGGGTATACAGTGTGCCGGAGTTCTCTCTCCAAATTAAATTGCTTGATTGCTCATTACTCGAATCGAGCAGGTCCAATGCTCAAACGGGCTTGATTTGAGTAACAAGTAAATAGAAGTCTATGCGGAACTCAAGCATTTTTCTGCCAGACCCTTCTAGGAGGGCTGGGGAGGCCAGAAATTCACTGATGTGGATGGAAACAGCTCTCACATGTAATGACAACATCAATAGAAAGACAAATGGATGCATCTATGACTCCCAGGTTTCTGGGAGTATAATTATAAAAATAATAAAAAAAGCAGATCCCCTCATTTATGATAACTAGCCAAAAGGTAAAGCAGACAGCTGTAGGCTGGTATTAGCAGACTGGGAAGGCCCATGATTATATGGCTTTTCCCTACTTAAAAAAGCAGGCAACAGCTGCCCCAGAATTGGCACATCCATTTGATGTGTCAATTCTGGTGTTTTGTGCCGGCTTTTCCCGATTGACCTGCTGCAGTTGAAATTGGGGTAATAGGTCAATGGGTTTGAAGTCAGCTGTGTAATGTCATCTGGCATCAAGCCAAGCAACCCCCATTGCTAACCCAGTAAGTGTAAAGTTAAAAAAAATACACACACAGGAAAAAATAGTTTAATTGAATAAAGATTCCCCCACACCTCCTCTCATTCACTAATACATTAAACAAATGTTCCCACAAAGCTCTGATGTAATCCACAATCCATGACTGCAACCCCTGTGACTGTGATTAGCAGTGAAATATAGCTATTCACATGTGCAGATGATGACAACACTCATCAGAGCTGCCAGGCCTCACTGATAATGCCAGCCTGTAGCTCTTTTCTTAACCACCTAATAAATAAATTGTTTAATTTAAAAAAAATCAGCATAGTGTCTCCAATATTTTTTGTAACCAGCCAACATAAAGCAGAGAGCCATGGGCTGACATTATCTGCTTGGCAAGGTTCATGAATATTGTCCCCTTCTCAGCCTAAAAATAGCTGCCCGCAGCCACCCCAGAATTGAAGCATCACATGAGATGCTCCAATACTGCTGCTTCGCCTGAGCTCTTTCCGATTACCCTGGTAATAAAGGTAATATTTGTTCAGGTTAATGCCAGTTGTGAATTCTCAGCTGGCATCAAGCCCAGGGGATAGTAATGGAGAATCTCTATCAGACACCACCATGACTAACCCAGTAAGTGTAAAGTTAAGAAAACACACACAGGAAAAAAAGTTTATTTGAAACAAGACTCCCCCACATTATCCCTCATTCACCAATTTAATTTATAAACAAACCCATGAAGATCTGATGTAATCCATAGTGTAGTGGTCCCAAAAAGTCCCCCAGCATCAGCGCCGGACCCGGAATTTCTCAAGCACAGTGATGTCAGTATCATCGTCCATGAGAAATTGCAAGTCTGGCATTGACCGGAAATGACTTCAGAGCTTGATGTCATGTGACATTACACAGCTGACATAAAAAATGGAAATGTGAAAAGTCAGATGTGTCTTTGTTTTAATCACTGCAGATGAGTTGTGGCTGGAAGAAGTTGTCATGTCTGTCTAGACCAGATGGAAAAGACAAGACACGAAAATTTTTATTTTCCCCCAAATCCTGTGGGGCACAATGGCCTAAAATGGGAGCTGTGTAATTCTACAGGACTTCCGCCTTGGGACAAAGGATCCAGCTGGTGGATTACAGAACTGCCCCACTTCCCAATTCTGAGACCACAAATTAATTTGGAACTCAAGGTGGGACAATTTGGTCATCTGATCAAAAATCTCATTGTGCTTGGTCAGCTTCCTAAACTTGTTGCTATCTCCTCTCAGTGGGTGCCCACCACTACTGGCTGGGATAGTGGCCCTGCATGCCCCAAAGTGATAGAAGTTCTAATCCCTGATGAACCAGCGGAAGGGTGAGACTATATCACTTGCACCATCACATGTCCTTGTTTGGACTTTACTATATGCAGTTGTCTGTTGGTAACCCAATAAAGTCTTAATGCAGTATGGCACCCTCACCCTGTGTTGTCTGAGTAGTGTTCTGCCCACAGGAGTACTGGAGTTCAGTGGAATGATCCCCAGCCTGTGCGGTCTTTATAAAGACAGCCAGGCCAGTGTAAGATCACACTCCCAGACTCTCATCTCTCCACAACTGGTGACAGTGATAGGATACTACTCAACCCGGATGATACGGGCGAGCTGCAGGGGACTGGTGTTCGTAAACACTGTCCAAGGGCTCTACAACCAGGGAATGGAAACATATACAGTTAGGTCCAGAAATATTTGGACAGTGACACAATTTTCGCGAGTTGGGCTCTGCATGCCACCACATTGGATTTGAAATGAAATCTCTACAACAGAATTCAAGTGCAGATTGTAACATTTAATTTGAAGGTTTGAACAAAAATATCTGATAGAAATTGTAGGAATTGTACACATTTCTTTACAAACACTCCACGTTTTAGGAGGTCAAAAGTAATTGGACAAATAAACCAAACCCAAACAAAATATTTTTATTTACAATATTTTGTTGCGAATCCTTTAGAGGCAATCACTGCCTTAAGTCTGGAACCCATGGACATCACAAAACGCTGGGTTTCCTCCTTCCTAATGCTTTGCCAGGCCTTTACAGCCGCAGCCTTCAGGTCTTGCTTGTTTGTGGGTCTTTCCGTCTTAAGTCTGGATTTGAGCAAGTGAAATGCATGCTCAATTGGGTTAAGATCTGGTGATTGACTTGGCCATTGCAGAATGTTCCACTTTTTTGCACTCATGAACTCCTGGGTAGCTTTGGCTGTATGTTTGGGGTCATTGTCCATCTGTACTATGAAGCGCCGTCCGATCAACTTTGCGGCATTTGGCTGAATCTGGGCTGAAAGTATATCCCAGTACACTTCAGAATTCATCCGGCTACTCTTGTCTGCTGTTATGTCATCAATAAACACAAGTGACCCAGTGCCATTGAAAGCCATGCATGCCCATACCATCACGCTGCCTCCACCATGTTTTACAGAGGATGTGGTGTGCCTTGGATCATGTGCCGTTCCCTTTCTTCTCCAAACTTTTTTCTTCCCATCATTCTGGTACAGGTTGATCTTTGTCTCATCTGTCCATAGAATACTTTTCAAGAACTGAGCTGGCTTCATGAGGTGTTTTTCAGCAAATTTAACTCTGGCCTGTCTATTTTTGGAATTGATGAATGGTTTGCCTCTAGATGTGAACCCTTTGTATTTACTTTCATGGAGTCTTCTCTTTACTGTTGACTTAGAGACAGATACACCTACTTCACTGAGAGTGTTCTGGACTTCAGTTGATGTTGTGAACGGGTTCTTCTTCACCAAAGAAAGTATGCGGCGATCATCCACCACTGTTGTCATCCGTGGATGCCCAGGCCTTTTTGAGTTCCCAAGCTCACCAGTCAATTCCTTTTTTCTCAGAATGTACCCGACTGTTGATTTTGCTACTCCAAGCATGTCTGCTATCTCTCTGATGGATTTTTTCTTTTGTTTCAGCCTCAGGATGTTCTGCTTCAGCTCAATTGAGAGTTCCTTAGACCGCATGTTGTCTGGTCACAGCAACAACTTCCAAATGCAAAACCACACACCTGTAATCATCCCCAGACCTTTTAACTACTTCATTGATTACAGGTTAACGAGGGAGACGCCTTCAGAGTTAATTGCAGCCCTTAGAGTCCCTTGTCCAATTACTTTTGGTCCCTTGAAAAAGAGGAGGCTATGCATTACAGAGCTATGATTCCTAAACCCTTTCTCCGATTTGGATGTGAAAACTCTCATATTGCAGCTGGGAGTGTGCACTTTCAGCCCATATTATATATATATAATTGTATTTCTGAACATGTTTTTCTAAACAGCTAAAATAACAAAACTTGTGTCACTGTCCAAATATTTCTGGACCTAACTGCAGGCATACCCAGCAGGCCATAGATGAGACATACAGAGCAGGTTTCAGATGCCACCATGTCCAACCCTACCAGTGCGACTTTTGGAAGAGGACCAGAGTGGACATACAACAGCAAAAGGAAACAGCAGCTACAAGAGCTGTGCTAGCTTTGACAGATCAAATATTGGGGCAGTCAAATTTGATAAAGAAATTGATCAATTGGATGCCTAGAATGTCGTGAAGGATGAGAACTCAAACAAGGTTGACCAACAGGAATGAAACTGGTTGCCAGATCACGGATCCAGTGGCAGTCTACAATCAACAACCCAGTCTTCAACAACCCGAATCCGGGAGTATTTTGTCGCATTGGGGCCTGTTGCAAGTGTGCAGAGGACATGTCTTATGGAATCAGTTCAAGGAGTTCCAGTTCCCCTACTACAATCACCAGCTCCTACCTCCATGGTGGTCAACCACTAAGGAAATCATATCTCCTACAAGAACATGTCAGTATTTAACTAGTGGACTAGTTTGACGGTCTGGTCCCAGGGTGCTGTCTGGTCACTTGAGTCTCTGACTGCCTGGACTTTGGGACTATTAAGAATACTCTATTGACCCTTTTTACCATCACTCCCATGAGATAATGTACCAAATTACAGATTTTGTCTTTCCAGGGAGTCTCTTTTGTAAAATTTGACAGCCAACTAGGATGGCACTACAACCACTAACTCGATTGCCAGGTTGTCCACTGCGTTGATAACCTTTAGGACATGTTTGTGAAATAACAACTTATGAAGAAGATGGTCCCAGAAATACGAGTGAGTAGCTGACCGGAAGCCCATCACCCCAGATCAAACAGCCCAATTGGCCCTCAAGTTTACAGCCAATCAATCCTGATGGAGACCCGATATGTCCATTGATGCCAGGAGATCCTTCAACCAAGGACTTGAGCGGTCACCAGCTCCTCATGCAGTATTATCCTGCTATCCAGCAGAAGCCTCACCAGGACAAAAGTTTACAATAAGGGCCTATGATTTGTGCAACCCACAGAGTGTTACACGTGTCTACGCCTTGGACAGCTGGCCAAAAGATTAACTCCAGGGATGGGGCTTATGTTTGGAGCTTGTCTGCTGGCCTAGCTGGCCAACATCTGCTGAGACAAGCAATTGGGTTCCGAGTAAAGCTACCCCCAGGATACACCAGCAGTAGCCAAATTGATATACCCTGTCTACACCCTATGGTCGATTGACCTTACTCCATTGCCTGCATCCAACCGGTCAAGGTCAGTGACATCTGAGCCCAGGGACTACGGGACACTGGGTCTTCTATCCTCCAAGAACACCATTTACCAGGCCACAAAGTTACCAATTTCCTAGTGGGGGTCAGGACTCGGACATCCCTCTGGCACATGTGTAGTTGCTCTGGGGATCCGACCTGTGAGAGGTCGAAGTGTAGCTCATGGATGAACTCCCCACAACTGTTATTTTGGGGGACAACATATTATCCACCCAGTTTGTCACAATCATCACCCGCAACCAAGCCAAGCAGCAACGTGATGCAGATCCTTCTGCCACCCCTTCCAAGGATAACACACATTTCAAATCACCATCATCTTCCTCTGAGCTGTTTACAGTGAGTACACCTGACCAGACTGTGGCCATTGACTGGGGGAGATAGATCCTATGGAGATAAGCACCCTATTGTGCTCCGCTCCAATCAGTGCCCCTGAAAGACGAACCATTCCAGAGGGATGCCATTGATTTAGCAGGCCCCTTAGCCCTCCCCATGCCTTGGGCAGTTGAACTACTGGAAAGGTTAGAAGGGTCTTGGTGCATATCTGCCCTCAATCTGAGGAAGGGATACTGGCAGATTCCACTCATGAAAGAGGATAAGAAGTCTGTCTGTTTGAGTTCACCTGCATGCCATTGGCTTCCATCCAAAGGGCGATGGACCAGTTACTTGAAGATACTTGAAGATGTCAGGGGTATGTCCAGGCCTACCAGGATGATAACGCTATCTTTAGCGACACCAGGGAAGAACATCTTCAGCATGTGTCCAAGGTGCTGGTAAGAGTTGCGAAAGCCCAGCTCATCATCTGACCGGACAAATGCCAGATGGCGATAGCCGAAATGCTATACCTGGGACATTGGATGGGAACTGGGTGCATTCATCCAGAACCCACAAGTAGAAGCCATTATTCATTGTCCCACCCAGTCAACAAACAGGTCTTCTAATTTTTAGGTACCACAATTGTTATTAACATTTTATCCCCAATTATAGAACAGTAGCCAAGCCTCTCGCTGATCTCACAACCAAAAGAAATGCTGCAAACTCATCTTGACTCTTGAATGTGAGTCCACACTCCTCCAGTTGAAAACCCAGGTAGCTCAATACCCAGTCCTGACTTCCAAATCTGGTTCATTGTTAAAACAAGCACATCGGATACCAGACTGGGAGCTGTACTCAGCCAAGTGGGGGCTGACAGTTAGGAACACCTGATAGCTTATTTCGCCCAGAATCTGTTGGACCGGGAGGGGGCATATGCCACAATAAATAAAGAACGCTTGGTTATAGTCTGATCCCTGAAAAACTTGCAGCTATACCTCTACAGCAAGGAGTTCACGGTCCTAAGTAACCACAATTCCTTATATTGGCAAAATTCACTGCTGGGAACAATGGACATTTACTCAGATAATTTTTTTATTTCAAAATAAAAGGGAAAAGATCATGGCAATGCCGATGGACTGTCCGGGTGACATTCCCATTTAATGGTTGCAGTATATTTTGACCAGTTGCAGACATATTATTGTTTCAACCTGTGTAGTCACATAGGGTTCCAGGAGCCAAAGTGGTCCAAGTCTACCTTCAAAGAAGGTGGAATTGTCAATTATTATGACCTACTGAACTGATATACAGTGCCTACAAGTAGTATTCAACCCCCTGCAGATTTAGCAGGTTTACACATTCGGAATTAACTTGGAATTGTGACATTTGGACTGTAGATCAGCCTGGAAGTGTGAAATGCACTGCAGCAAAAAAGAATGTTTTTTCTTTTTTTTTAAATTGTGAAAAGTTTATTCAGAGGATCATTTATTATTCAACCCTTCAATCCACCAGAATTCTGTTTGGTTCCCCTAAAGTATTAAGAAGTATTTCAGGCACAAAGAACAATGAGCTTCACATGTTTGGATTAATTATCTCTTTTTCCAGCCTTTTCTGACTAATTAAGACCCTCCCCAAACTTGTGAACAGCACTCATACTTGGTCAACATGGGAAAGACAAAGGAGCATTCCAAGGCCATCAGAGACAAGATAGTGGAGGGTCACAAGGCTGGCAAGGGGTACAAAACCCTTTCCAAGGAGTTGGGCCTACTTGTCTCCACTGTTGGGAGCATCATCCGGAAGGGGAAGGCTTATGGAACTACTGTTAGCCTTCCACGGCCTGGACAGCCTTTGAAAGTTTCCACCCGTGCCGAGGCCAGGCTTGTCCAAAGAGTCAAGGCTAACCCAAGGACAACAAGGAAGGAGCTCTGGGAAGATCTCATGGCAGTGGGGACATTGGTTTCAGTCAATACCATAAGTAACGTACTCCACCGCAATGGTCTCCATTCCAGACGAGCCCGTAAGGTACCTTTACTTTCAAAGCGTCATGTCAAGGCTCGTCTACAGTTTGCTCATGATCACTTGGAGGACTCTGAGACAGACTGGTTCAAGGTTCTCTGGTCTGATGAGACCACAATCGAGATCTTTGGTGCCAACCACACACGTGACTTTTGGAGACTGGATGGTACTGCATACGACCCTAAGAATACCATCCCTACAGTCAAGCATGGTGGTGGCAGCATCATGCTGTGGGGCTGTTTCTCAGCCAAGGGGCCTGGCCATCTGGTCCGCATCCATGGGAAGATGGATAGCATGGCCTACCTGGAGATTTTGGCCAAGAACCTCCGCTCCTCCATCAAGGATCTTAAGATGGGTCGTCATTTCATCTTCCAACAAGACAACGACCCAAAGCACACAGCCAAGAAAACCAAGGCCTAGTTCAAGAGGGAAAAAATCAAGGTGTTGCAGTGGCCTAGTCAGTCTCCTGACCTTAACCCAATTGAAAACTTGTGGAAGAAGCTCAAGATTAAAGTCCACATGAGACACCCAAAGAACCTAGATAACTTGGAGAAGATCTGCATGGAGGAGTGGGCCAAGATAACTCCAGAGACCTGTGCCGGCCTGATCAGGTTTTATAAAAGACGATTATTAGCTGTAATTGCAAACAAGGGTTATTCCACAAAATATTAAACCTAGGGGTTGAATAATAATTGACCCACACTTTTATGTTGAAAATTTATTAAAATTTAACTGAGCAACATAACTTGTTGGTTTGTAAGATTTATGCATCTGTTAATAAATCCTGCTCTTGTTTGAAGTTTGCAGGCTCTAACTTATTTGCATCTTATCAAACCTGCTAAATCTGCAGGGAGTTGAATACTACTTGTAGGCACTGTATATTTGTCTTACACAGTGGCCCTCTTCGTTCTGTGAACACAAAACAACTCAACTAAATATCTTCAAATCAATAAATTCTTAAAAAAACCCCATATTAATGACAATCATAGGCATGCAGCAGGGAAATAAATGGATGTGGATTGTATAAGCAGACCATTGTACTAGTGGCACCAAAGCTGAGCTAAGCTGAGAGATTTCAGCACTTGTTTGATGACATAATTCAGAACAGACAAAGTCTTCTGTAATTCTTCTTTCATCTTCAAGTGTGTAAATCTCCCACTGGGACAGGAAACCTGCAGCTTATTTATGTCATAGAAACAGAATGAGACCTATTCATCTACACAGGGAGAGATTAAAAAGGCTGTTAGGAAAAATAAATATTTCTTACAATGAAAATTGTAATCAAATAAGCAAAATGCGTCTACTTTATACTTGCCATGTGACAGATGTTCAACAAATTACCGGTATCCAAAAGGAACAAAATGTTTATAGAAATAATATATTGGTAAAATGGGAAGGTGCATTCACCTAAGAGCTTCGTAAGTTAAACTGTAATATCTTAAATAATAAGCAATAAATGATGACAAATAGTAAATGGTTGTCAGCAAGTAACATGGCAATAAACTTAGCAAAAAGGCAAAGTGTAAAAGGAAGCTTAGTACAGTAAGTCTTAGGCTATGTATAACCTCATGGCGTACAGTGTGTAATTGAACCACAACAGATCCATTCTAAAGGCATCCCATCTAAACTTAAAGGGAACCAACCAGCAGGATTTTCACATATAAAGTAAAAGCAGTGCCATATTGGTGGTAGGATGGTGAATCAAGTCCTACCTTCAGTTCAGAGTTTGGATGCTTGGTTTCAGAAAAATTAGTTTTCAAAGGTCCAGAAATGAGTGCATTGTTTGAGTGGCATATGCATTGGAGCAGGACTTTGTGGGTTGGGTCTTCAGTAATCATTCCTCCTCTGGCTTAATGCCCCCCTCTGTTTAAATTTCTCCCCTCTGCCACCACGATTAACACTACAGCTGGCGTGTGTGCAGTTATATTTTCAAGTTTTTCTTTAACTCTTTAATAAAATGGAGCGGTAATCAGCGCATGCGCGCACCGCAATCTCTGTATTTTCCCTTTTTTGATAGCAAGAATAGGGCAGCAAATTTCTTGCGGTCATTAACACCAAAAACCTCAACAGAAAAAAGCACACGTATGAACACAAATTAAGCCTTTTGGCCGCTTTACATGTTACGACATCGCTAAAGCGATGTCATTGGGGTCACGGAATTTGTGACGCACATCCGGCCGCGTTAGCGATGTCATTACGTGTGACACCTATTCCGATTTTTAATCATTGCAAAATCGCTAATTGGTGACATGCCCCCCTAATCTCAATTATCGTTGCTGCTGCGTGTACGATGTAGTTCGTCGTTCCTGCGGCAGCACACATCGCTATGTGTGACACCGCAGGAACGAGGAACCTCTTCCTTACCTGCGTCCCGCTAGCAATGAGGAATGAAGGAGGTGGGCGGGATGTTCGGCCCGCTTATCTCCGCCCCTCCGCTTCTATTGGGCGGCCGCTTAGTGACGTCGCTGTGACGCCGAACTAATCGCCCCCTTAGAAAGGAGGTGGTTTGCCGGTCACAGCGACGTCGCTATGCAGGTAAGTAGTGTGACGGGTCCGTGCAATTTTGTGCGCCACGGGCAGCGATATGCCCGTGATGCACAAACGATGGGGGCGGGTACGCACGCTAGCGAAATCGGTAACGATACCGCAGTGTGTAAAGCGGCTTTTATTCTTTCCATATAACTTACAAAAACCACACTCCTATTTTTCAAAGGCAATTTTCAGACCATTATGAAGAATATTACTCCTTATGTTTTGCATGTATATACAATCACATAATAAATTGTATTAATATTACTTCATATCAAACTTTAAAAATATCTCTGACACTAAGGGATCCTAAAAATAATATAGTACTAGGTAGAAGTTTCTTTGTCTTCTCATTGAAGAATTTTACTTTGATTTTACTAATGTTAATATTTTGTAATAATGGCAAAGTAATTAAACTTATAAAAAAAAAATCTTGTATTCTTCGACCCAAGTTCTTAAGGTGGCAGCGGTAACACTTTAGAGTAGTCTTGAAGAATTAGTAAACCTGCAGAGATGTTGGGGGTTAATAAAGTGGTGAAAGAGGGTGCTTTTTGTATTTTATTCCAAATAAAGGATTTTTTCTGTGTTTGTTTACTTTCATTTACAGATTAATGATGAAGGGGTGTCTCATAGATGCCTGCCTTCATTAATCTAGGGTTTAGTAGCAGCTGTGCATAAACCCCTCATTACCCGTTTGCCATCGCACCAGGGCATTCGGGAAGAGCGCCGGGCTTTTCACATCTAATGGATGAGGCAATTTCTGGCAGCTAGAGGCTGATATTTTTAGGCTGGGTCTCCCCAGCTTCAGAATACCAGCCCCCAGCTTTGGGGTTGTATCTTATCTGGGTATCAAAATTTGGGTTGACTGCACATTGTTTTTTATTAAATAATTTATTTAAATAAAAAGAAAGCAGCATGTGGATCCTCTTCTTTTGATACACAGCCAAGATAAGTGCAGGGCTGGGACTGTAGCAGTGGGCTTTTTCTGTTCTGGATATCAGAATACCTGGGGACGCTACTTAAATTGCTTTATTTATTTTTTCATACCACAATACTGACGGTAGATGCTAGAGTGTACCGGCTCCTTCCAGGAAGATGTATTTAAACACGCCCCATCACATGATAGGGGAGTGTTCAAAATCCCGTCTAATGTTTCTAGCCAGAATAAACATTATTTTTCTAACTCCACGTGGTCATGGAGTTGTTTATAATAGAAGCAGGGGTCTGAGGGTAAGACCTCCAGACAGGCTGGGTGAAGGGGGGGTGATGCCCCCCTTGCATGGTTATGGTGGACGAGAGGAAACATCACTCGCCAACTAAACTGGATGGAGCCCATACATTCTAGGCTCCCAGTAGATGCTAGAATGTACAGGCTCCTTCAGTTACACTGCTTTCCACACCTACCGGTTGTCCTGCCACCTGTAATTTTGATGCAGTCAGCTGACACGCTGACACTCAGGGTGGGAGCCTATCTGACTGTAATTAGCGGCCCAGGGCAGTGAATGTGAGGCCTAGGAGCAGTGTACAGCCATGCCGAAGCCTTGGTAAGTCCACCAGGCGCACTCCCATTCCCCTATCCCTTCTACTCTCATTTTTAATCTCCGGATTCTACTCCCCATAAACTTATATGAGGGTGGATTCTGGACTGGATTTTCCTTAAAGAGAGCAGGTCCCAGTTTTTTGCGAGTCCATCTAGCTCTATTGGTTGACTGTTTCTGTAGTCCTCTCTATGCAGTCTTCTCTAAACACTTTTTGTTGGTGTGCTGTGAATAGGTGATTTCTTGGCGACTAAGAGAATCTAATAAACCTAACTAGGGCTGATTAGAGAACAATTAGGGGTACTTTGCACACTACGACATCGCAGGTGCGATGTCGGTGGGGTCATGTCAAAAGTGACGTACTTCCTGCGTTTCAGAGGAATGGTGCAGCTTGGGAGAAGTCTTGGAGTCGGGAGTGGGATGCTCGGACTAGTGTGGATGTTAGTCGAAAGTAATTTGCAGAGTGTAGGGAATGGGTAGGGTGATAGACAGAGAGGAGAGTGGAGATGTAGGGGGGTGCCGCACTGTGGAGAGCTTTGTTTGTGAGAACAAGCAATTTGAATTGGTTCCTGTGAAACAGGGTTCCCCAACTCCAGTCCTCGGGGGCCGCCAACAGTGCATGTTTTCAGGATTTCCTTAGCATTGCATGGGTGTTGGAATCATCAACTGTGCAGGTGATTAAATTATCACATGTGCAATACTAAGGAAATCCTGAAAACATGCACTGTTGGCGGCCCTCGAGGACTGGAATTGGGGACCCATGCTGTGATATATGGGCAGCCAGTGCAATGACTGGCACAGAGAGGAGGCATCCGAGTAGCCAGGGGTTAGCCAGGTAGGTGACCCTGGCTGCTGCATTAAGGACGGACTGTATAGGAGAGAGTCTAGTTAGGGGGAGACTAATTAATAGAGAGTTGCAGTAGTCAAGGCGGGAGTGTATCAGGGTCATTGTGACGTTTTTTGTTGTTTCCATTGTGAGAAAAGGGCAGATTCTAGAGATGTTCTTGAGGTGCAAGTGACAGGAACGGACAAATATTTTATATAGGAGGTGAAGGAGAGATCAGTGTCAAGTATAAAAGTGGAAAAAATGAGTTTGCAATATGAGCCAAGGCTGTTTTACTCTGTGTTTGGTCTTTCTGAAGGCGAGGGGCACTATTTGGTCTAGGGTACTTCTGAGTGTTTCATTATAGTGGTTTGTAGCCAGATCAGGACAGGAAATGAGGAGATAGGGGACAGTGATGAGTGTAGAGAGTCTGTAAATGTCTCAGAGTCGATGGCCTGTAGGTTTTTGAATGTGTGATAGGTGGGAGTGTGCTAGGGTGGGCGAGGGTTTGTGAGCTTGAAGGAGAGGATGTTGTGGTCAGAGAGGGGAAGAGATAAGTTATTAAAGTGAGAGATTGAGCAGAGGCGGACAAAGACCAGGTCAAGGGTGTTACCATCTTCATGTGTCTGAGTATGAGAGCTGTGAAAGGCCAAGCGAGGTAGTTAGAGATAGAAGCTGGGATGCAGAAGGGGAGATGGGGCTGTTCATTGGTATGTTAAAGTCTCCAAGGATAAGGGTTGGTAATTGTGAGGACATGAAGTGCGGCAGCCAGGCTGAAAAGTGGTCAAGGAACTGGGTGGGTGAGCCTGGGAGACAGTATATGACCGCTACTCTGAGGGGAAGGGGAAGGAAGAGCCTGATGGTGTGGACCTCAAAGGATGGGAATGAGAGTGATGGAGCTGGGGGGATGATCTGGAAAGTGCACTGTGAGGAGAGGAGTAAGCTGACTCCACCACCATGTCTTTCTCAGATCTTGGTGAATGGGAAAAGTGCAAGCCACCATGAGAAATGTCAGCAGGGGAAGCAGTGTCCGAGTTCTGAATCCAGGTCTCAGTGAGGGGCAGCAGATTAAGAGAGTTATTGAGAAACTAGTTGTGGATGTAAGGAATCTTGTTACATAAAGACCGTGGATTCCAGAGAGCACAATTAAAAGAGGGAGCTTAGGGTGTACAACTAATGCTAATGAGGTTAGCAAGGTTTCTATGAGAGGTGGGGAAGGGGGAAAAGATGGCATGGGATGGACCGGGATTAGGAGAGGTATCGTCTGAAAGAAGTAACAGTGAAAAGAGAAAGAGTAGATAGTTTTTAGAGTTGTGGCATGTTTTTTTCTGCAAGACCCTGGAGCATGAAGGAGTGGGGTTATTAAGGAAGGTGAAAAGAACATGGGAGCTGTACATAGGAGAGGGGATGAGAGAGGTGCTGATGTGCATGAGTAGTGATGGAGGGGGGATGGAGCGGTGAAAGTGTACAGTAAAAGCACATAGGATACATAGGATGGTGGAAAAGGAAATAAAGATCATAGTAGTAACAGAGGGTGTTAAAAAGTAAGTTACATGCTGCCTTCTGCCCTGACTAACTGCCATTGAAATAACTGCTAAGCACTTTAGCAACAATGGCACTTTGCATAAGATGGCACACGCATGCAGCACCCCACACGCGTGCACACCTTAAGAAAGACCCAGATATAAAGGGCAAGCTAGAGGAGTAGGTGGGGAGGATTGTGGGAGCTCAGCTTGTTAAGGGAAAATAACAAAAGGTGATCACACCAGGGAATGATTAGTGAATCAAAGGGAACAGGACACATTTGACACCCGGCCTGACTCCAGACTCCACAAAATCACACCTTCCACCATCAGATAACGTTTATAAAGAGGAAAATACAGCAAGGCTTCCAGGTCCTGAAGCAGTAAAACAGCTCCAGATAATCACACTACCACCACCATATTTTACTGTTAGTATGATGTTCCTTTTCTGAAATGCTGTGTTACTCTATGCTAGATAGAATGCAATGTATGTCATGGGCAGGGGGTGACTGACCACATCAGGGAAGGCTACCAGAAGCGCTCAGATCCGGGATCGTGGCTGGGGCTCGAGTGGCAGCCGGATCCGGGGCTCGTGCAGCAGCCCGTCGCCCACAACAATACAAAGGGGGTATTTACAGGGGAAGAGTTTGTCAGTGGCGCCACCCTTGGGTTGCGGTGATGGTTGGTGACACCGCCACTGCCTTGGTATGGGGGTGCCCGGGGCTGATGGAGTGCAGCGAGGTGCAATCCCCTCCACGGGTAGGGGAGGTGAAGTCCCGGGGCCCTGAGCATAGTGAAGGGTTGCAGGGAGCAGTATATATGAAGGGACCAGATTGTACCGGTGTACTCACTGTGGTAATAAAGCACAAAAAGTCTGTATTGTAAACCAAGGCCGGATGCCGGGAGCCTCTGGGGCAGTGTGCTTGGTTCCACACACGGGCTGACAGGGCAGGGGCCCTTCCTCCTGCACTTGTAGTTTCTTGTGTGGTGACATAAAACGGGAGAAGTCCGCTCCCTGTGTTATGTACTGTGGGAGATGTTTCCCATGAAAGCTGACCCATGGGATCTCTGTGGGCTCTGGCGGACACCCTATCCCCCTCGTTGGGCTTCTGTTTCGCTCTCTGGGCTTGCTGGTGGGACAAGACGTGCAATCTTGTCCCCTGCTGGCTAATTGACAAGGGTCTTGAAGCAGTCCTCGCCCTAGGGTCCAGGCACCCCGAATGTGCACGGCCTCCAAACCGGATTTCTGCTGTCGGCACTGGTGGGCTACAACCCTGCCCCGGTCCACTCCAGGTTTCCCGTGACCGGATCTCCGTCGCTTGTGGCCCTGCTCTGCCGTCTACCACCTAGTTAGCTCAGGTAGTCCGGTAGTCCGAGAGCTACAACCCCGGACTACCAGTTGCACTTCACACTCCTCTCACTTCCTCTGTCCAGACTAATCTGCTGTGTTCCCTCCCCTGACACCTCAGGACTCCTATGTGGGCGTCTCCATCCGCCTGGTCCCGCCCACTGGTGTGTCCCTTTTGTCCTTGGGGGTGACTAGACTTTTGTGGCTTGTGTTATCTGTGTGTGGTGTGTTGGTAGGCCAAGGAGGATGGAGTCCTGCACCTGAAAGGATTTGTGCACTCTCTGTAACACTACTGTTCCATGTTTTTGCGATATGTGGACAATGGCTCTCACTGTAGTTTGCTGGAGTCTCAAAGCTTTAAAAATGGCTTTATAAGAGGCAGGTCCTATTTAAGTAATTTCTTTATTGAGAAAAGGTGTGGCAGTAATCAGGCCTCGGTGTGGCTAGGGAAATTGAATTCAGCTCTCCAAAGATGTGAAAAATCACATTTAATTTATGTTTTAAAGGGAGAGGGCAATCCCTTTTTGACACAGGACCCTCTAGGTTTGGATTTGTGTTTCCTTTAACCCCGTAACGACCGTGGGCCGTAAAATTACGTCCTAGCGGTCATAACGTTACTGCCCGCGGTCTGCCGGCGGCAGCATGCTGCAATCGGCACACATCTCAGCTGATTTTCACATCTGAGATGTGTGCCTGCTAGGCACGAGCAGAATCGTTATCTGCTTGTGCCGTTTAACCCCTTAAATGGCGCTGTCAATATGTGACAGCGCCATTATAAGCGCGATCGCGGTAAACTTTTACTTACCGTCCGATACCGGAAGTCACGTGACGCGATCACGTGACTTCCGGTAGTTGTCATGGTAGCACAGGGTCATGTGATGACTCCTGTACTACACATGAATTGCTTTTACTTTCGCTGTGCCCGCGGCACAGTGAAAAAGAAAGTGAGCGTATCTGCTGTTTACAGCTATGTAGCTGTGATCAGCAGATAGTGCAAAGCGATCGGACTGCTGATCGCAATAGCCCCCTAGGGGGACTAGTAAAATAAAAAACAAAAGTTAAAAAAAAGTTTTAAAAAATTAAAAAAAACCAAAAAAACCTAAAAGTTCAAATCACCCCACATTCGCCCCATTGAAAATTAAAGGGTTAAAAAAATAAAAAATATGCACACATTTGGTATCGCCGCGTTCAGAAACGCCCGATCTATCAAAATATAAAATCAATTAATCTGATCAGTATATGGCGTAGCGGCAAAAAAATTACAAACACCAAAATGACGTTTTTTTGTCGCCACAACTTTTGCGCAAAATGCAATAAGAGGCGATTTAAAACGTAGCATCTGCACAAAAATGCTACCGTTAAAAACGTCAGCTCGAGACGCAAAAAATAAGCCATCACTGAGCCATAGATCCCGAAAAATGAGAACGCTACGGGTCACGGAATATGGCGTAAAACGTGCGCCACTTTTTTCGGACAAACTTTCGATTTTTTTTAACCCCTTATATAAAAGTAAACCTATACATGTTTGGTGTCTACGAACTCGCACTGACCTGAGGCATCACACCCACACATCAGTTTTACCATATAGTGAACACAGTGAATAAAATATCTCAAAAACAATATTGCTAATGCACTTATTTTGCAATTGTTCTGCATTTGGATTTTTTTTTCCATTTTCCAGTACACTATATTGTAAAACTGATGATTTCGTTAAAAAGTACAGCTCGTTCCGCAAAAAATGAGCCCTCAGATGACCATATTGACTGAAAAATAAAAAAGTTACGTCTCTCAGAAAAAGAATGGCGAAAAAAAAAAACGGAAAGCAAAAAATCGGCCGGTTATGAAGGGGTTAATATTAAAGACCTTCATGTTATTTTAGTCTAATATTTTAATTTGTTTGGTGATCTGAAATATTTAAGTGTGACAAACATGCAAAACAATAGGACATCAGGAAGGGCGCAAACACTTTTTCACACCACTGCATTTACAATATATTGATAAAGAGAGTGGTTTTTAGGGAATAAGACAAGAGTCACACTGTGTTAGGCTATGTGCGCACTGGAAAATGGAATTTTCTCAAGAAAATTCCACAGGCACTGAAAGATTACCGCACCCGCGGTAAAAAAAACGCGGCAAACCGCACCCGAAAACTGCATGCGGTTTGCTGCAGTTTTACCGTGGTATTGTTTGCGGTATTGCCGCGGTTTTGCCAGGTGCGGGTTGGTACATAAAGCACATTGAAAAAAAAGAAAAAAAAAATCATTTCCTTCTGACATAGATAGTAGATAGATAGATAGATAAAGAGACAGATAGAAGAATAGATAGAGGGATAGATAGATAGAGGGATAGATAGATAGAGGACAGATCGCTGCATTTCTCATGGTCGGTAGTGAGTTCACATTACCGGCCGTGGGAAATGACTGGTAATTACCTCTGCTGTCTCACTGCGAGGCTGCATTCATTCAACACTGTGTGTCAGTCGCGGCTGGATGTAAGCAGCGCAGGACCTGCGGATTACGCCGGAGCTGTGGATTACGCCGGAGCTGTGTATTACGTCGGAGCTTTGTTTCGGGAGGTATCAAAAAGCAAAAAAGAAAGAATATCATTACTTACAGCAAGATGGAATTGCAGCTGTATATTGCTCAGGCCAAAAAACTACTACTACTCCAGCAGGATATAGCTAAACCCCCACTAGGTGGAGGCATCACAGGGGCAGGGGGAGCCATTCACACTCCGTTCCAAATATGGAGGATATGGAGGACGCAATGGCTGGATGGTAAAACTGCACACTAGTGGCTTTCATAGAGCACTGTTCACACTAGCAGACGCACAGTCACAAACCCGCAGCCTATTAGGTGACGCCCATACTATTAGATCAGGCGGGCTGCCAAGCCGTACCCCCACTGCGCGCTACATAGGGACAGAAACTCTAATGGCAAGGCCGAACAAAAAGGGGCCTGGCTGTATCCTGTACAAAAAAATATATGAGGTTTTTTGTTAGCGTTATGGCCATAAGACGTATGCCTACAACCCTCGTCACGGGAACCTCATGCTTGTAGGTCCCTACACTATATATAATATCAAAAAGCCTTGCCATTAGAGTTTCTGTCCCTATGTAGCGCGCAGTGGGGGTTTAGCTGTATCCTGCTGGAGTAGTAGTAGTTTTTTGGCCTGAGCAATATACAGCTGCAATTCCATCTTGCTGTAAGTAATGATATTCTTTCTTTTTTGCTTTTTGATATTATATATAGTGTAGGGACCTACAAGCATGAGGTTCCCGTGACGAGGGTTGTAGGCATACGTCTTATGGCCATAACACTAACAAAAAACCTCATATATTTTTTTGTACAGGATACAGCCAGGCCCCTTTTTGTTCATCCAGCCATTACCTCCTCCATATTTGGAAGTGAGTGAGAATGGCTCCCCCTGCACCTGTGATGCCTCCACCTAGTGGGGGTTTAGCTGTATCCTGCTGGAGTAGTAGTAGTTTTTTGGCCTGAGCAATATACAGCTGCAATTCCATCTTGCTGTAAGTAATTTGTTTCGGGACGGGGTTAATAAAAGGGTGAACGAGGCTTATTTGTGTTTTATTTAAAATAAAGGATTTTTCGGTGTGTGTGTTTTTTCACTTTTACTTACGGGTTGATCATGTCAGCTGTCACATAGACGCTGCATTGATCAAGCCTGGAGTTAATGGCGGTGATCCGCTGCCATTAACTCCTTGTATTACCCTGACTGCCACTGCATCACGGCAGCAGGAAGAGCCGGGGACACTCTGGTACTGCCGCATAATGCATGCGACAGTCCCGGGGCAGCTGCGGCTGATATTCTCTGCTGCGGGAGGTGGAAGGGAGGCAGGGGACATTAACCCTGCCCCTCCCCAGCCTGAGAATACTGGGCTGCCGCTGTGTGCTTACCTCGGCTGGAAGGTAA
Source organism: Anomaloglossus baeobatrachus (assembly GCF_048569485.1). NCBI lineage: Eukaryota > Metazoa > Chordata > Amphibia > Anura > Aromobatidae > Anomaloglossus > Anomaloglossus baeobatrachus. The sequence continues at coordinate 837,568,404 of NC_134353.1, read as the reverse complement.
AATTACAGCGGAGCCCACGTGTTTTGTTTTCTATATTTCCGTTTGATTTCTATGTGTGTTCTATGTGTCTGTGTTCTATGTCTGTGATGTCTGTCTGTGTCTGTGATGTGTGTGTGTTTACTCTCTTCACAGCTTCCTCTTCCTGTCATAATGACATCACTTCCCTGCAAAACCGCAGCAAAGCGATGTACATTACCGCAGGTAAACCGCGAAATACCGCAGGGAATAACGCAGGAAAACGCAGTGAACCGCACAGAATTTGCTGCCTGCGTTATTCCCTGCGGGATTTCACGATTACATGGCAGTCAATGGAGTGAAATCCCGCAGCGACGTGCGGAAAAGAAGTGACATGCAATTGTTTTTGCTGCGGGAATCCCGCAGCAAAACATGCAGCTGTCAAATTCCACCTAGTGTGCATAGGTTTTGCTGGTGATTCACTGCAGAGATGTTATGAACATTTTCTGCAGCGAAACATGCAGCAAAACCGCAGGAAATCCGCGGCAAAATCCGGTAAGTGCGCACAAGGCCTTAGGCAGGAAAAGTCAGACAGAGACAGAAATCTGCAGCAGTCAATCCTGCAATTCTCAATCACCCTGTGTCAATCCCTCTGCACTGTGTCTAAGTGAAGAGGCAATTTAGAACAGTTCAGTACAAACATTTTTGCATCTGTCACCTGTGTAGTGTTTGATTGCTGCACCCAATATTACCATTTGTATTTTCAGGGCCAAAACTATAGACTAAAAGGAGTTAACCACTACTAGGACCACCCCTTCTGATTCCACATATTTCCCCTGGTCAAATAAAAAGCATTTACTCACTTCTCATACTGGCGTCGTTCCAGCGATGTCGCAGCTTTTGTTCCCAGGACTTTTGTGAATTTGTGATATCACAAGAGTCCCGTGTCCAATCAGCGCCATCTACTGCTGAAGAGAGCAGCTGTTAATTGTTTGTTTGGTTCAAAGGTAAGGAGACAGAAGTCAGCACTGATTGGACGTTGGGCTAATGTGACGCAGCCCCAGGAACGCAAGCCGTGGCACTGCAGGAACTTTTGTTCCACTCATTAAAAAGTCTTTGCTTCTTCCAATAATGCCATATGTGCACAAATGCTGCCATGCACCTTTCCATATAAACAAGTACTAATTTTCAAAAGCATGACATTTTTACAATGCAGTTTGTTATTAAGCAGGTTATTTCTCACCACTGGTTAACCATTCTTTAATTTATATTCAACTGTTGTTGTCACTTTGAGATTACTAAGACTGTCATTGCATTAAACATTTTAAAATTGGTAGAATACAGTCCTATGACACCTCAAAGTATCAAACACATCATGACAATTTAAGGCTTTGAGGCACTTTTCAATTTGTGCCAAATCAGATTTCAGGAATTTCATTCATCTTTAGTCACAAGATTCTTGGGAAATGACTTTTCAAAGACTTGTCCTGTCTGTGACTGGTAATAAATATTATTAGCAATTTTCTGTGATTGGAGCATTACAGATCAGGAGCTCTAATGAATAGGAGCTGAGGAGAAATAATGAGGAAATACCACTAAACGGTGTACAGAGCTGGGTTTTCTTTTGTGCACTATACACTATATATTTTTGGGCTGCTGCCAGAGCTGATAACAGCTGATTGATTGAGATGGCGGTTATTGCACCACCCACTGTTCTGACACTAATGACTTATCTTAAGGAAAGCTTCCAAGTGTACCGTTTCCCCAAAAATAAGACACTGACATTTTTTTTTTGCTCTGAAAAAAGCGCTAAGTCTTATTTTGGGGGAAGGGCTTAAACTCAGAGACATAATTGGGGGTAAGTTTACCCCCTGTGAGGTATCGACCACCAACGTGGTAAATGGTCGCTATATGTCGCAGTGGAGAAGGTCGCTGCGATATTAAACTGAAGAGGTTGCTATGGGACTTGTAGTTCCACAAAGGCTTGTTTCTGCATTTAAGGGTCAGGTTCCCTTTAATAATGCCTGTGTGCTGGGCAGGTCTGGATAATCACAGACCTCCACCTGTGGGGGTGTCCAGTCTGATTTAGGAGACTCAGTGTGTGTTCTGCAGAGTGTGAGAGCAGAGCAGGGGGCTCTGGATTTCAGCCTGGGTTTGGACTGGAAGTAGTGTGCAAGCCAGGCTGGTTAGTGCTGTGGCTACTGGACCAAAGCTCTCCTGGAGTGGAGAGACAGACAGGAGTCTGCAGAGTGTCTCTGGGTTCTTGGAAGGAACCACAGCAAGTGTTGTTCGCTGGCTGGCAGGAGCCAGTGTGTACAGGCGCCACACTTCCAATAGAGACTGTATTGGACTGGAAGCCCACGGTATGTGATTGTGATATGTTTTTGCCTTAAGCCAGGAGAGGCCTGTTATGTTTAATGTTTGCCGTTTATGACAAGTTTTTAATAAACGGCTGGAAATTTTTATAAAGAGACTGTGTACATGTGTTGCTGAAGCTACCTCACACCGCTGCAAGCGAGTGGAACCCCCCAGGTTGCGGGGTGCAACCTTACACCCCCCAAAAATGCAGATCCCCCTTCCCAGGACTCATACTTACCAGACCCCAGGTGTCTGAGTGGTTCCCAGTTTCCTCCTCTGACCTTCGGCGGGCAATCCCAGCAAGTATGTCTGCGAACCTCCCCTCTTTCTGGCCGACACTCACACATCAGATCACATACACACACACACACACACTCACACATCAGATCGCATGCACACACACACTCATGAGATCGCACATACAATCGCGAGCACATACACTCACCACATCCGGTGGCGCCACTTGCTTCCAGCCAGCAGGGGACTCTCTGCTCTCTTGTCTCTATGATGCATTCCACTGCTGGGTCCTCCTTGCATTCCACTCGCAGGTCCTGAAGCTCCACTGTACAGCACCACAGGTCCTCATGTCGCCCAGAAGCAATCAATATTGCTGGTGTTATGAGTGTGTGTGTGTGCGATCCTATATGTGATTGTGTGTGTAATCTCGTTTGTGTGTGTGTGTCTGAGTTGCCAATGTATGTAAAGCGCTGTGGAATTAATAGCGCTATATAAATGAATAAAATTATTATTATTATTATCTGGTGTGTGGGTGTGCGTACTGCTGCAGGTCCTTGATGCGTTCCACTGCTTCCAGTCGGCGTTTGGTGAGTATAATCGTGGGTTCTTCTCTCTTTCTTTTGGGGGTGTTTGCTTTCTATAATGAAGTGTCTAGCAGTATTTTTTAACTCTTTTAGCTGCATGGACACTTCATTATTGAACCGCAACTAGGTTTTATTTTTGGGGGTGGTCTTATATTTAAGCTTTGGTGAAATCGTCTGCTAGGCCTTATTTTTGAAAACATTGAGTATATGAATTTTAATGAGATTACTGCTTAGACTTTATACAGTGTATATAATTGTTCACTTTTTGATTTTACTGTGTGCAGTGTGATGGGGGATAATATGTACCAGGAAAAATAAGAAGGGATGGGAGGAAAAATGCCAGACAAGAACATGCAGCTAAACGACATGCTAAACAGGGAACTGGATGTGGTAAAGATGACAGAGGACAGGATACTCAGAAAGAATGTAGGAAAAACGGAGCAATAGAGCACAAACTAAAATATTTTTACACAAATGCACAAAGCATGGGAAACAAACAAGGAACCAGGGCTAGTGTGACGCCCTGGGCAAGCCAGGGGTCACAGGTCATGACACCACCACACACCCCACATTCCCTGCAGGCACACCAAGGTCAGAACACAAATCCTTGTTGCCCTCCTCCAGGGGCTGATGTTCACACCAGGGGGTGGGCCAGGCGGTTGGCTCCGCCCACCAAGGAGTTCACAGCCCTGGAGGCCAGAAAACCAGGCAGATTAGTTTTGAGAGTGGAAGGGAGTGGTAGAGGAGCAAGTGACAGGAGTGGAAGTGAAGGAAAGTGACAGCAACATAGCCTGAAGTTGGTCCGGGTGTGTGCCCCGGACTGAGACAGCAAGGTTGGCAGACGGCGGTGACCGTCTGCAGGAGAGGCTGATCGGAGGTTGCCGAAAGGACCGTGGACGGGTGGTGGCCCGGCGGTACCGGAGCGGTATACAAAGAGAAGCCAGCACCATTGGCAGGGGCCTTTCGGATCCCGGCAAGGCTAGGAGTCGCCGTAATTTGCCAAATCCGTCAGTGAAGGGGACCTCCGGGTCTCCCAGCAGCAAAGTCCCGATTGAAGGCAACAGTCCAACCGTGAAGGGGAGACACCGCCACCGCCAAGGCATCAGTTTCCCAGGGCCAGCGCCTGGGGGCAAGAGAGGGGCTCCTCCGGCTCATATCCAAGCTGGGGAGCGGGTGACCGGTGGGAATCCATCGCTACCAACAACCTTTTCTAGGTGCAGGGAAGAGACAGTCACCGCTAACTTGCAGGGAACATCTACACCGCAGCCGTCCGAGGGACCCGTCCAACCAGCTGTTTGTTTACCGTGAACTGTGTCATCATCCTTGGGCTGAGTGAGTACCTCCGTGCCGTGCGGCACAGCACTGACGTGCGTCCCTGCATCTCCACAGGCCCCATAACCCGCCTGTCCACCGCCCTAACCCTCCCCCCGTCATCGGGGCCCGGGACCACCAAAACCCCTACCCACGGAGGAGCAAACCAACATCTAGCTGCTCCATACCACCACTCCCGGGATCCCCAGACAGAGCAGCGGTGGTGTCCACACAATCACCACAACCGTGGGTGGCGTCACGGACATTAATCAAATTCCCCACCAACAAATCACCCCTTTCACTCACGGGCGAGGAGCGCCGCTCGAGTCCCCGGGATCCGGCCTATCGCTCGAGCCACCGAGCAGCAGTAGCCGCAGAGCCGCGGCGGCCAGACCCGAGCAGTGGGAGAGCGCAGCGTTGACACCCTCCTCCCCGCCCGCGACAACTTGGCGTCACGAACAGGATCTTACCGCTCTGCCATCTGGTAGAGATGCGCCTTGTTACCGCTGGAGGTGTCCGGCCAGAAAATTTCAGAGGCCGCCATCTTTGGCGCGAAAAGTCCCCGCTCGAGCGTCTTCTCGAGTAGTGGAGGCGCGAAGGCCAAAACCCCGCCCCGATAGAGGGGGAGCCGGAAAGAGGCTAAGGGGAACAAAATGGCGACTGGTCACATGTGAGGTGGCTACAAAAGCAGGGACGCCAGGACCCTGTGGCCATCTTGTTGCTAGTTCCTGGAAAGCACGACTGCCGAGATGTCTGCTTCAGCTAATAACAGCGAGACCCCCGCACCCGGCACGGCGACGTGGTTGAGGGACCGGACCATCCCGCTGAGTAATCGTCTACAGGCCCACATGCAACTCCTCCTGGAGGAGTGGGAGACCGACATGGCGGACGTGGTGGCTGCTATGCGGAGACGCAAGGTGGAAGAGAATTTGGAGGAGCGGGTAAGAGACCCACGCTCCTGTATTCCTGAGGGATCGGCTATTGGAGCTGAGGAGCCCGGCCGGCTTCCGCTCACCCTGCCTCTCTCCCCGCTACCCGTGCTAGCTGCTGCCGCTCCGCCACTAGGCCCACTACCTGCCCAACCGGTAGCGATACCCTGCCAAGCCGCCCCGGCGGACCAACCGGCTGCAGACGTCCAGGACGTCCCTGAAGTACACCAGCGGGAACCGCTAGGACCGCGGCCCCTTAACAGAATGGTGCCAGAAGTCCCAGTAGTGACTGTGCCGGACCCCAAGCCCGGGACCGTGGCCTGGATGAAGGCCCGGGTGATTCAATTCCACCAGCGTCAGCAGGATCAGATCTTCCGGATGATGGAGCAGTGGACCAACGAGGTGGAGATGCTGATTACAACTGCCCCGATGTACGGAGGGGGAATAGATGTAACAGAGTCGACTGGTGACCCATGTCCCTATGTCCTACCAGGACCGGCCACTGCGGCTGAGGGGCCCAGCCTAGTCTCGGCCTATGCATCACCCTTGCCGTTACTTATGGGGTGCCTCAGTGTAAACTCGCCTGATCTGCTGCTCCGTGCTACCGCAGAAGGGTCTGAAGTGCTGGATGCTGGAGGCCAGGAGGCTGCGGCAGCTGGCAGTAACCCGCCTGACGCAGGAACAAGAGATGATGACTCCGGCCCCAGCCCCGGGTCCACTGCTGAGTTTGAGGAGGCAAGTGAGCGTTCCCGCTATGAAGGAGACACAGTGGTTTTCCACACCCCACGTACCGGTGGAAATGGGTACCGGGTACCCCTGTCACAGCAGGCATGTCAGTGCATGTTTGATATGCTGGTGGAGGGGGATGGACCCGCCTTAGCTGAAGAATCTGAGTAGGGCAGCGGAGCACCGTTGTCCCAGTCCCCGTCGGGACCACCAGTTTGAAAAGTTTGTTTAAACGTTTAAAAGTTGATGAGAAAATGATTACCGAACAGTAACCTGATTGTCTGCATCCATGATTTGCAACTGGCCGTTGCCGGCACCGTTTTCCCTGTGGGGACCGCTTGAAAAAGTTGTTTTGCATAGGAACTCCTATGGACAAGCCCGTGAACTTGCAGGGCAACCACAAACGTTAGTGTCCTGTAAATAATATGTTTTTGTTGCAACTGCCACCGTACCGCCTCCGGAGAGGCAGATTGGAGGGAGGGCCCGCAGTGGAGCAGGCTGGGGCCCAGCCACCACAGGAACCGGTGGCTACCCTCTGGAGGGGAAGGACAGATCCCGCTCGGGTAAATTGGTTCAGGACTGGGGTCAAGGGGTGCTGCCTGTTTCTTAGGGGCAGCATCAGGGCCAGGTTACTTGGGTGGGAGAGAGGGGCAGCAGCAACCGTTTAAAACCGTTAGTAACGTTTAAGAAAAGTGCCTCCCGTTGTGGGATGATGTTAGTATACCTGTATGTGTTACCGTTTTTATCTTTCAGAAAAAAAAAAAAAAAGGAAAATAAAACCGGTGTTGTACGGGCAGCCCGAGGACGGTCTGCGTTTTGCTAAGGGGGAATGTGACACAGGTCATGACACCACCACACACCCCACATTCCCTGCAGGCACACCAAGGTCAGAACACAAATCCTTGTTGCCCTCCTCAAGGGGCTGATGTTCACACCAGGGGGTGGGCCAGGTGGTTAGCTCCGCCCACCAAGGAGTTCACAGCCCTGGAGGCGGGAAAACCAGGCAGATTAGTTTTGAGAGTGGAAGGGAGTGGTAGAGGAGCAAGTGACAGGAGTGGAAGTGAAGGAAAGTGACAGCAACAGAGCCTGAAGTTGGTCCGTGTGTGTGCCCCGGACTGAGACAGCAAGGTTGGCAGACGGCGGTGACCATCTGCAGGAGAGGCTGATCGGAGGTTGCCGAAAGGACCGTGGACGGGTGGTGGCCCGGCGGTACCGGAGCGGTATACAAAGAGAAGCCAGCACCATTGGCAGGGGCCTTTCGGATCCCGGCAAGGCTAGGAGTCGCCGTAATTTGCCAAATCCGTCAGTGAAGGGGACCTCCGGGTCTCCCAGCAGCAAAGTCCCGATTGAAGGCAACAGTCCAACCGTGAAGGGGAGACACCGCCACAGCCAAGGCACCAGTTTTCCAGGGCCAGCGCCTGCGGGCAAGAGAGGGGCTCCTCCGGCTCATATCCAAGCTGGGGAGCGGATTACCGGTGGGAATCCATCGCTACCAACAACCGTTTCTAGGTGCAGGGAAGAGACAGTCACCGCTAACTTGCAGGGAGCATCTACACCGCAGCCGTCCGAGGGACCCGTCCAACCAGCCGCTTGTTTACCGTGAACTGTGTCATCATCCTTGGGCTGAGTGAGTACCTCCGTGCCATGCGGCACAGCGCTGCCCCTGCGTCCCTGCACCTCCACAGGCCCCATAACCCGCCTGTCCACCGCCCTAACCCTCCCCCCGTCATCGGGCCCCGGGACCACCAAAACCCCTACCCACGGAGGGGAAACCAACATCTAGCTGCTCCATACCACCACTCCCAGGATCCCCAGACAGAGCAGCGGTGGTGTCCACACAATCACCACAACCGTGGGTGGCGTCACGGACATTAATCAAATCCCCCCCACCAACAAATCACCCCTTTCACTCACGGTCGAGGAGCGCCGCTCGAGTCCCCGGGATCCGGCCTATCGCTCGAGCCACCGAGCAGCAGTAGCCGCACAGCCGCGGCGGCCGGACCCGAGCAGTGGGAGAGCACAGCGTTGACACCCTCCTCCCCGCCGGCGACACTAGTAATACAGAAAGAAAGTTATGATGTAATTGGCATCACAGAAATCTGGTGGAGTGACATGCACAATTGAAACATTCAGAGGGAAGTATACAACTTATTGAAGAAGAATAGAACTAACAAAAGAGGAGGAGGAGTTGCGTTATATGTAAAAAAGAATACATCTCCCCAGAAATTAAAGTTTCAGAGAATGATAATCTATTAGAAAATATTTGGGAAAGAATTCATGGAGTAAACAGGAAGGACATCATAATATGTATTTGTTAAAGACCACTGGATCAAACAAAGGATATGGATGAGATTTTTTTTTACGTCAAATGGCCACATCCTCAAAAAAAAACCCATGAAATGGTGATCATGAAATGAGAATTGAGGCTTGCAAAAGAGGCCAAGAGTAAGATAAAAGAATTTTATGTTAATAACAAAAGATAAGTCAAGGATACTATAGAAGTCCTGCAGAATCAAAATAGTGAAACAGTCAAGAAGGTGGAACATCAGGTTTAGATACTAAATTCATATTTCATTGTTGTCTTCTCCCAAAAAACTAATGCTAGTGTAGCGCCTAAGGGGTTAGTCGTCACCGGGCCAGTGGTTTTGTGGGGTTGCTGTGACTGGCCTGATGCGGCTCCGTGGCCCCATCGGCAACATCTAAATGACAAACAAACAGGTGCAACGTGTGGAGGTGGATGGTAGAAGGTCGAAGGGTCCCTGAGAAGCGCGTCACCGGTTGCAGCAGTGACTGGGATCTCGGCCTCCTCCGCCGCCGACCCTTCCTGTGACTTTTCCTATTCCAGGGGAAATGTGGGATGGGAATGGGGAATGCTTTGCAGCGCCACCTGTTGTGTGTGGCCAGGAATTAGCCGCCGCTGTGAGATGTTGCTCTCCTCTGAGGTTGATGTTAACGCAGCACAGATATTCCAGCTCCCAACACAGGGCCCCAGGAAGGATGAGGACGATGGGGACAGCTAAATGCACTGAAGCGCGGGGCGGTGGCGCCGGCAATGACAAGGATAACACAGGGGGCTGTGGTTCAAAGTTCCGTTTACTCACAGTTCTTAAGGTGCCCCGGAGGTGCCGCTCTCCGCTGCCATGGATCGACTTCTGCCGGTCCCGGGTGAATCAGAGGCAATCACCGGTGTCTGTGGAAATGTGTGAGACCTTCCTCCTTGCGCTAACACACAGTTCCCCATAGCCTGAAGTAATTTGGGGACCCCGCTGTCGGTGTTAACTGTCCCGTCCCAGATACAGGTGATGCGGGTCCTCGCCATGGGATCCGACTGTAGCCATGACCTTGGATCCCATATGTCACTGTGCTCCGAGAAAGTGACAGTGGACGATGGGACTTGAAATCCCCATCCCCTGCAGATTTGTTGGAGTCCATGAAGGTGTCCCTAACCTAGGGTCCTGCACCCCGACTGCGCTGGCACTGAGGGAACGGTTAGGCTCGACCTCAGCTACCATCTCCTCTCGTCCCAACATCTCCTCCGGCTACCTCTGTCTCTCGTCCTCTTTCAGTCTCATTCCTGCAGACTCAGTGTGATGTTGTGGCCCCTGGCCCTGGGACTATCTCCACCTATCTCTCGTCCGAGGGCCAACTTGTTAAATGCTGCTCTCTCAAGGCTGTCTGCTATGTTCTCTGTCCTGGGCTGTACTGACTCCGAAATTAAACTGTTTGTCTTTCTACTCACTGAAAACAGCCCCCACCTCAGGAATGACTCAGCAGTGCTGTGGGATTTCCCAGCTTGGTTTCCCTGTGTGTGGTGACTGGCTCACTATCTGGGTGTTTAAGTGAAACAAACCAATGATTAACCTCTTCTCACCCGGGAGAATATTACAACTTAAAACAGATGCAATACTCTGTGGCGACTGAAGCCTCATGGGCACCACACAAGCATCAGCAATAATCGTGATAGAAGTGATGGTCAGGATAAGTCCAAGTTGACAATAAGCAAAGGATTGATATTAGAACACTTAGCCAAGTTAAAGGAAACTAAGTCCCCAGGTCCAGCTGATTTACACTCTAGAGTCCTGAAAAAGATAGCTGAGGAAATAATAGTACCACTTGCCATAATCTTCAATAAGTTATGGGAAACAAGAGTGGTCCCTCTCGATTGGAAAAGGGCAAATGTAGTTCCTATCTATAAAATGTGGATACAGAAGGATCCAGGAAATTACAGGCAAGCAACCCTGACCTAAAAAAAAACAGGAAAAATCTTTGAGCAAATTGTCAAGAAACATTTTTTTAGGTACGTGGATGGGAAGGCATTAATTAACAAGAGCTAGCATGGCTTTATAACCAATAAATCTCGTCAGACCAACCTGATTTCCTTCTATCATAAAGTCACTGAATGGTTGGATCAGGGGAATGCTGTGAATATAGTATACCTTGACTTCAGTAAGGCATTTGATAAAGTATCACATGACATCCTCATTGAAAAAATGATCAAGTACGGAATAAAAAAGAAATCAGTTAGATGAATTCACAACTGGCTTAATGATTGTGCACGAATAATACTAAATGGCTGCACGTCAAACTGGAGGAAAGTAAAAAGCGGGGTGCCACAATCTCTGTCTTGGGGCCTGTGCTGTTTAATATCTTTATAAATGATCTGGACAATGGAAATATTGGAGCGCACATAAAATTCACAGATGATACTAAGATAGGAGGAGTAGCCAACACTAGAGAGGAAAGAGAGCATATTCAAAAGGATCTAGACACACTCGAACAATATAGAAATAGAGAATCCTGACACTCATCAATTCAGCTAATATGAATCTTTATTACAGCTCACATCTAAACATTTCAGCCTTCCCAAGGCTTTCAACAGAAGTGAGAATTAACCATTACAACATACAATAAATAGTTACTTTAACCCCTTCACGACCATGGATGGAAAGATCCGTCATGGTGCCCTGGGCCTTAACGACCAAGGACGGATCTTTCCGTCATGGCGTAATCGCGGCACCGGAGGCTCCGGTGACTGCGAAAAGTTAGCATAAACCGCAGATTCGGGGAGGAGGGGACCTGTACCTGACCTTTGGAGGGGTGGTGCCTCCTCCCCGGACCTACGGAGGCTGTGATTGGTTGAGCGGCGTTCGTCAGCCAATCACAGCCACTGTAATGTTCCAGCCACTTAAAGTGACTGAAACATTGAAATCCAGCCCTGGCCAGTGCAGCTATAGCACTGGCCATTGGCTGGAGCTGGGTGACCTCACTGGATCACCCTCCCCCAGCTCCAGTAGCTCTGATTGGAGAGATCGGCCTTGTGACCGCTGTCTCCAATCACAGTGGACCTGTTGCCGGTGACTGCCCCATCAGCTTCACTTCCCGTTCCCTGCAGCACGCCAGCACAGTGAGTGTACACAGTGCAATGGCAGGGCGACAAGCTCCGGTCCCATGCTGTTATGTGACCGGAGCATGGGACCCGGAAGTTGCCGCGCTGCCATTGCACTGTATGAAACCGGCCTCCCGATCCGCCGCCGCTGCCCTCCGCGATCTGCCACCCGCACCCCCACACCTCGTATCTGCTGCCTGCACCCTCACCCTCACACCTCCCGATCCGCCGCTGCCCTCCGTGATCTACCACCCGATCTGCTGCCCGCACCCCCACCCCTCCCGATCCGCCGCTGCCCTCCGTGATCTGCCACCCGATCTGCTGCCTGCACCCCCACACCTCCCGATCCGCCGCCGCCGCCCTCCATCTGCCACAGTGCCACTGGTCCCCCCCGATCTGCTGCCCGGCCCCTTTCCCTCGTGATCGTCTGCTCGTCCCCTCACCTCTGTGATGTGCTGCCAGCCCCCTCCACTCGAGATCGGCTGCCCGCTTCCTCCTCCGTTATGTGCTGCCCAGCCCTGCCCCCTCTCCTCCGTTATGTGCTGTCCCTGTCACCCCCGTGATGTGCGCTCCCTCCCCTGTCACCCCCGTGATGTGCGCTCCCTCCCCTGTCACCCCCGTGATGTGCGCTCCCTCCCCTGTCACCCCCGTGATGTGCGCTCCCTCCCCTGTCACCCCCGTGATGTGCGCTCCCTCCCCTGTCACCGCCGTGATGTGCGCTCCCTCCCCTGTCACCGCCGTGATGTGCGCTCCCTCCCCTGTCACCGCCGTGATGTGCGCTCCCTCCCCTGTCACCGCCGTGATGTGCGCTCCCTCCCCTGTCACCGCCGTGATGTGCGCTCCCTCCCCTGTCACCCCGTGATCTGTGCTCCCTCCCCTGTCACCCCCGTGATGTGCGCTCCCTCCCCTGTCACCCCCGTGATCTGTGCTCCCTCACCTGTCACCCCCGTGATCTGCTGTCCGCTCTCCCTCACCTCTCACCCCCGTGATCTGTGCTCTGCTCACCTGTCTCCTCCGTGATCTGCGCTGCGCTCCCTCCCCCACCTCTCACCCTCCCCGATCTGCTGCCTCCTTCATCTCCTGTGATCCAGCTGCCTAGGTCCATCCTGTAGGGTAACTATCCCCAATCTCACCTCCCACTCCCCTTCCCACCCATCCCCCCCCATCCCCCCTCCCCCCATCCTCTGCCGCTCCTGCATCCACTGCGCCCTCTCCCATCTGCCCCCACCCTATCCCAGCCGCCGTCTCACAATCACAGATGCTCCCTTTATATGCCGCTGCCCCCCCATCTGCCGCCGCCCCATCTGCCGCCCCCCCCCCATCTGCCGCTGTTTTTTTTTTTCTATGCCATGGGGGTCTAGTTTCCAAAATGGGGTCACATGTGCGGGAGCTCCACTGTTTCGGCACCTCAGGGGGTCTCCAAGCACAGCATGGAATACGCTAATTATCCCAGACAATTTTGCGTTTGAAACGTCAAATGACGCTCCTTGCCTTCCGAGCCCAAACATTTTATTTCCACCACATATGAGGTGTCTGTGTACTCAGGAGAAATTGCACAATACATTTTATGGTGCAATTTTTCCTGATACCCTTGTGAAAAAAAGGCTACCTGGTTGAAGTAACAATTTTGTGTTAAAATTTTTTTTTTTTATTTTCACGGCTCAACTCTATTAACATTTGTGAAGCCCCCAGAGGCTCAAAGTGCTCAATAAACATCTAGATAAATTCCATGAGGGGTCTAGTTTCCAAAATGGGGTCACATGTGGGGGAGCTCCACTGTTTCGGCACCTCAGGGGCTCTCCAAACGCAACATGGTGCGGCTAACGATTCCAGCCAATTTTCTGTTCAAAAAAGTCAAATGGCGCTCCTTCCCTTCCGAGTCCTGCCGTGCGCCCAAACAGTGGTTTTTCGCCACATATGAGGTATCTGCGTGCTCAGTAGAAATTGCCCAACAAATTTTGGGGGTTCATTTATTCCTGCTACCCTTGTGAATATGCAATATTTGAGGCTAAATTAACATTTTTGTTGCAAAAAGTAAAATGTTCATTTTTTCCTTCCACATTGCTTTAGTTACTGTGAAGCACCTGAAGGGTTAATAACCTTCTTGAATGTGGTTTTGAGTAGCCTGAGGGGTGCCGTTTTTGGAATGGTGTCACTTTTGGGTGTTCTGTGTCATGTAGACCTTTCAAAATCGCTTCAAATGTGATGTGGTCCCTAATATAAGTGGCTTTGTAAATTTTGTTGTAAAAATGAGAAATTGCTCATAAACTTTGAACCCCTATAACTTCCTTAAATTTATTTTTTTTTTCCCAAAATTGTTCTGATGTAAAGTAGACATGTGGGAAATGTTATTTATTAATTATTTTGTGTCATATGTCTCGTTGGTTTTAGAGCATAAAAATTTAAAGTTTGAAAATTACAAAATGTTCAAAATTTTCGCGAAATTTCCGTTTTTTTCGCAAAGAAATGCAAAAAATATCGGCCTAAATTTACCACTAACATAAAGCCCAATATGTCACGAAAAAATAATCTCAGAATCACCGGGATCCGCTGAAGCGTTCCAGAGTTATAACCTCATAAAGTGAAACTGGTCAGAATTGCAAAAAATGGCCTGGTCTTTAGGGTCAAAATAGGCTTGGGGCTGAAGGGGTTAAAAGGAAATGACATCATACATAATTACACAAAGCCTACTCTCAAATAATTATTGACCACCTGTGATACTAATTCATACAAAATATCCAATAAACAAAAATATTGAAATATTTTTTGAATCAAAACATATCTTCATATATACAACCCAAATTACAAACATATTTATGCAATCCTTAAATATCATAATCCTGTCCCAAATTCTTTGTCACAAAACTATATCTCCAATTTATTTTCTGTGCATATTATCATTCCTATCCCCAATCTATAAAACATAATATCCAATACCTGCATCCCCTATATGATAAATAAATTATAACAAATTATTCTGTATTTTCTATAAATTAGTATCACAGGTGTTCAATAATTATTTAAGAGTAGGCTGTTTATATTTTTTATGATGTCATTTCCTTTGGATGTAACTATTAATTGTGTGTTTGTAATGATTAATTTCACTACTGTTGAAAGCCTTTGAAAAGCTAAAATGTTCAGATGCGAGCTGCAGTAAAGATTCAAATTAGCTGAATTGACGAGTGCCGGGATTCTCTATTTCTGGGCAGCACGGTGGCTCAGTGGTTAGCACTACAGTGTTGCAGCGCTGGGGTCCTGGGATCAAATCCTGCCAAGGACAATACCTGAAAGGAGTTTGTATGTTCTCCCCGTGTTTGGGTGGTTTTTTTTCCGGGTTCTCCGATTTCCTCCCACACTTCAAAGAAATACAGATATGGAATTTAGATTGTGAGCCCTAATGGGGTCAGTTATGCTGATGTATGTAAAGCGCTGCGGAATTAACAGCGCTATATAAAAATAAAGATTATTATTATTATTTCTACTGTGGACTTGCTATCCTCATGCACCGTTGCCCAGGTGGAGTGCTGATTTGCTTTCTGTCTTGCATATAATTTGGATCGTGCACCCACAGGATCTCCAGATGGTGGCTACTACCTTTACATTTAGCGAAGATGAGGCTATCTCGATTATTGCACAAACCAAACTTTCCACTAGGTTTCTTCAGGTGCCTTCAAGTGAGTACCAGAGAAGAGACTTTGAGAGAGAATGAAAGCGACTGATCTCCTATGATTTACATGCCGCCACCTTTACAAAATATTATCGGTTCAAAAACAAAAACCTTGAGGATTGAGGGTGAGTCCCAGACCCAGACTATTTTCTGGTTATATAAATTTCACAGATGCCTTTGAGGAAATTATAAAAAAAATGCTCTATGGGCTTCATGCTTCTGACTGTGGATAAATTGCAGAAATCAATTGAAGATCTAAAACAAAAGGCTAATAATATTGAACAACAGCTGCGATCTTTAGTAAATTCTGGGGACTTTTTGAATTATTTAAAAAGAAAAGAGACTCAAGAAAATAAGAGTCAGAAATTTGCTAGAGAGGTGGAATACTATTTAACCAATCGGGTATATCGCTGCAATGATCCCACCTTTGGTAACAAGTATGGGACTTTTACAAGACAAACTTATAGAAGGGTATATCCCTCATCAGAGTCTAATAGAGACCAATCTTGGAGAAATCATTGTTCACCTTTTCACAACACAGGATGTGGAGGAGTGAGAAGATTTCCCTGGTTAAAGGGGCTTTACACGCATCGCTCATGAAAGCACCCGCCCCCGTCGTTTGTGCATCACGGGCAAATCGCTGCCTGTGGTGCACAATATCGCTAATACCCGTCACACGTACTTCCCTTCCTTGCGACGTCGTTGTGGGCGGCAAACAACCTTTTAGTTAATGGGGAGGTTCATGCGCCGTCACAGCGACATCACACAGCAGCCGACCAATAGCAGCGGAGGGGCAGAGAGCAGCTGCATTACCGACACGCCCACCTCGTTGCTGGAGAACGCAGGTAAAGTTGTTGTTCATCGTTCCCAGGGTGTCACACATAGCGATGTGTGCTGCCTCAGGAACGACGAACAACCCACGTCCACAACGACCGAGATTTTGAAAATGAACGATGTCTCAAAGATCAATGATTAGGTGAGTATTTTTGATCGTTAACACTCGCTCGGAGCTGTTACACGCAACAACGTCGCTAACGATGCCGCATGTGCGTCACGAAATCCGTGACCCCAACGACATATCATTAGATATGTCATAGCGTATAACTGGCCTTAAGAAGAGAAGACATGCAGGCCGACACCACAGACAGAACCATACCACCATTCTCCATGCAAAACCGGTCGCAGGTATAGAAGACACATTAGTTGTGAACATCTCTTTTAGGGTTTAAAGGCTGCTTTACACGAGTCGATCTATTGTGCGATGCATCGTTGGGGTCACGGATTTTGTGACGCACTTCCGTCATTCGTAACGACATCTCCTCATCTGACAGCTCCTTGCGAGTCCAACCGATGCCTAATCGTTTGAAATTCGGCCATCGTGTACACATCGTTTAATTCCATAAAATCGGTCAGTTTAGTCTTAATGAACGACACATTGCAAAGTGTGACACCGTGTAATCGGCCATCCTCATAGTTGTTTGTGACGTCAGTAAACGTTCAGGGCGTATTTGTGGTTTTAAATAATCACGCCTAATCTAATCTGATTGGTTGTAGCAGATGCGTTGTGATAGGTTATTACTGTTATAAAAGACGGCGCTGAAGCGAAACTATATATATGGTATGTAACCAATCAACCACATTAGCAGAACTGGATTGAGCAGGTCAGAAGAATTCAGGGCGTGCAACAATCCAGACAATGTCACGGAGGGCTGTATAGTTTGCCTAATTACGCCCATATAAAAGACAGATTGACCAAAGGAAAACATGTGTGAAGCCTTTTGGACGTCCGCCATGGCCAATCAATATATCGATGAGCGCTTTGTGGTCGTTTGACAACACTCAACGTGTGACACATGGACAAATACCTATCAGCGATACAAAAAAAAAAAGAAAAAAGACTTTGCCAAATAAATCGCACAATGGATTGACTCGTGTAAAGCAGGCTTTAGACCTTGTACAGATAGAAGTTGAGGGAATATAAAACAGATTTTTTTTCCTGTAGAGGTAATTTTAACAGGGAAGAACGAGCATTGCATTACAATTCTTGATGAATGATAGTACCATAAAGATAAAATCTGCTGACAATTGACGAGGGGGGCTCTTTTGTTATAATGGATAAGGTGGCATATTGAAAAGAGGTCAAGAGACAACTAGGGGATGTTAGAACATATCAAACATTATCTTGAAATCCATCATCAGATATGCAAAAACAGGTTGATACATTTATCAGGAAATATATTGGTTTGAACATTTTTGATAAAAACTGAATAACTATATAATGTGTAGGCAAGAGTGACGGTATTTTAAATTTTACCAAAAGTGCACAAAACCCTAATAGACCCCCTGGAGAGCCTTATTGTGGCATCCTCCAGTTGTCCCTATTGTCCAAAGCAATGGAATGGATACTTAACCCTACTTATGGGGTTTAAGTCCTATCAGTTTATTTAAACACAGCTGGACTCCAATGAATGAGCAGAACCATCTGAAGGAGGATCACAAGGAAATGGACAGCATGTGACTTAAATATGAGTGTCTGAGCAAAGGGTCTGAAAACTAATCACTATTAGTGATGGGCGAACTCCCCGATGTTCTGTGTTCAGGAGACTCACCCAAACTTTTTGTAACGTTCGAGTTCAGGTTCTGAGATAACACAAACTTGCGTCCAAATCCCGAACTTGGACTTTACAGTTATGGGATGGTGCAGGAGGGGTCTGTAAAATAAAGAATATAGTTAATAATAAACCCCTTGTTTGCATGGGTTTCCTCCGGGTACTCCGGTTTCCTCCCACTCTCCAAAAACATACTCACAGGGAACCTAGATTGTGAGCCCCAATGGGGACAGTGTTGCCATTGTATGTCAAGCGCTGTGGAATTAACAGCGCTATATAAATAAATAAATGTTATTATTATTGTCATTATACTTACTGCTCCCATGACACATCCTGCAGACCCGCTCAGTCGCTGTCTCCTGGCCGCTTCTGCTTCCAGGTCCGATCATTAACTTCCGGTGGTATTCACTGCACCGCTGATCACTCGTCAGTCTTCGGCTGTTTTTGGCCGTGTTCGCGGTGATGTTAGGGTTCACCCGAGTCCATACCTTAGCCATGGATTGAACTTTGACTGTCACTGTCATACTGCTTCTCGCTCTGTATAGATGTTTGTCTGTACAGAGCGATGAAGCAGAGCTAACATTGCTCTCCCTGTGGACTATGTCCAACTAAAGATTTTTTTTATAATAAAGATGGAGTCTCTAAATGTTTGTTTTTTTTGTTTTATTTCTAATAAAAAAAGTCTATGTGTTGTGTTTTTCTTTTTACTGTTTACTAGAAATTCATGGTGGCCATGTCTAATTTGGCGTGACACTATGAATTTCAGGCTTAGTACCAGCTGAGAATACAAAGCTGTTATTAACCCCTTTATTACTTGGCATACCACCTCCATCAGAGCCGCTGGACGGGCCGGATAAAGTGCCTGGAAATGGTGCTAAAAACAATGCGCAGAATCCCAGCTGCCTGTTTTTTTATGACTGTCATTCAAAATAATTATAAAAAAGGAATGGGCTTCCCTGTATTTTGATTGCCAGCTAAGGTAAAGCCAGGCAGATGGGGTAGCAGCCCATAGCCGTCCACTTTAGCTGCGCTGAGAATCAAAAATACTGCGGAGCGCTACATCATTTTTTAAAATTATTTATTTATTTTTACACTACTATATGTGTGAGGGACCCAGCAGCCAATATCAGACTCCGTCACGCAGAATGGGCATCTGTGATTGGTTGTTGTAGTAACCTGGAATCTGCCCATATATTCTTGATGCTAGAATGTATGGGCTTGTTTCAGGTTACTCCAGCATCCAATCGCAGACGCCGACTCTGCGACAGTGTCTGTGATTGTCTATTTGTTATTTTAACAGTGAAATAAAACAACAACACAGAGAGAAAAATAATTTATTAGAAATAAAATAGAAGACATTTAGGACTCCATCTTTTTTACCCAAAAAAAACCTCCGACGTAGTCCAAAGACGGGCGAGCATCTTCATCTCTGCTACTTCTGTGCGAGAAGACAAACTCACACTCAGGCCTGAAACCCATATCCGTGAAAAAACACACAGGTGTGTTACGTCCGTTTTTCGGGTCCGTGTCCCGTTTTTGTGTCCGTTTTTATGGTCCGTGTGGCATCTGTGTGAACTGCGTATGATAGCCGTGTGTGCGTGTGAAATGGCCGCCGTGTGTGCATGTGAAACTTAACTGACGTGTGTGTGTGTGTTGTCCATGTGAAATGTCCGTGTGTAATGTAAAATGTAGTTGATACATAACGGCTGACAGCACACAGCGACGCGCGCTGAGAATGAACTCGGGTGAACTTCACCCGACTTTGTCATACCGTGGCTCTGTTTGTGTCGCGTCCTGATTAGCGGTCACCCGTGAAGGACTCACCGGTTACCGCTAATCCCCTGAGTGACTGAAGTGAGCAGCGCGATTAGCACTGCCATCACTCAGGTTACCCGCGGCCAGCTGGATCCTCCCCCCGTGACAGCAACTCACCTGTGACTTCATCGCTGTCACTCAGGCGACTTGCTGTCACAGTTGGAGGATCCAGCGGTGGCCGCGAGTAACCTCAGTGACAGCTCAGCTGTTCGCGCGGCTCACCTCATTTGCTGCGTGGAGCTGTCGGGAGCAGCGGTGTTCTTCTGCAGCTCCTGTTACCTTCATGTAGCAGAGCTGGAAGTGACGCAGGACCTCCGTGGATTATGCCGGACATGGATGGGTATTTGGGGCATAATAAATTGGTGAACGTGGGTTTTTTGTAGTGTTTATTATTTTAAATAAAGGATTTTTTCACTGTGTGTGTTTATTTACTGTAACTTACAGATTAATCATTGGGGGTGTCTCATAGATGCCTGCAATGATTAATCTAGGACTTATTGGCAGCTATGGGCTGCCAATAACTCCTTATTACCCCGATTGCCAACGCACCAGGGCAAATCGGGAAGAGCCGGGTAGAGTCCCAGAACCGTCGCATCTATTGTATGCGGCAATTCCGGGCAGCTGCTGGCTGATATTGTTAGGCTAGGGGGCTCCCCATAACGTGGAGCTCCCCATCCTGAGAATACCAGCCTTCAGCCATGTGACTTTACCCTGGCTGGTATCAAAATGGGAGGGACCGCACGTCTTTTTTTTTTTAATTATTCATTTATTTTTTTTACTGCACAGTATAGACCCGTCCACCAGCGGCTGTGATTGGTTGCAGTGAGACAGCTGTCATTCAGCGTGGGGGCGTGTCTCACTGCACCAATCATAGGTGCCGGTGGGCGGGGAAAGCAGGGAATACAAGATTGAATAATGAGTGGCCGGCTTTTTCAAAATAGTAAAAGCTGCTGGAGTTTGTTGAACAGCCGTGCAGCGCCGCGCCAGTGATTGGGGAACGGTGATTATGAGAGAGGAGGGAGACTGACTGACAGACTGTGAGAGAGGGACAGAAAGATCGAGAGACCGACAGACAGACAGAGAGACCAACCAACGGACTGAGGGAGATTGACCGACATAGACAGAAAAAGAAAGAATGACCGACATCGCTACAAAAAAGCACAAAACGTACACGGAGCATACAGAGATGCATCCGTGTCACGTTATTGTGCGCACATACCCATTGACTTTCATGGGGTCTGTGTGTGCGTGTTCCGTGCTGAAAACGGACATGCTTCCGTGCAAAACGGAAACACATACGGATCACGGACACGGACACACGGACCTTATGGAATCACGCACGTGTGACCTCAATGATAGATTAACATTGGTGCATGTGTGAAGTCCCGCCAGTGTCGTGTCGGTGCATTACCTTCAGGGACTCCACGTGGATGGAACAGTCTGGCCACAGGTAGGGAATCTTCTTTTAGGATTGTCGTGACACCACTCTCGGTATTACAGTCAGGGTGACCGCCACTGCAGATTAAGGGATGCCTGGGGCTGATGGTGGGTGCAGTTAGTTGTAGTGGCCTCCCGAGAGTGAGGCAAGCCCCAGGGCCCTGTGTAAGTGGGTGGAACCACAAGCGCAGAATGACTCAGGCACAGTCCAAACAGTCTTTCAGGGATTTTACTCAATGATGGTGGCAGGGTGAGTAACCCGGGCGTGGCTGGGATGAACCAGGCTGGAACCAGGCGTCCTTCAGGCTGATTTGTGAGGGTGGCTACTGACTCGCCTTCTCTAGCCCTTCTGTTGTTTGTGATGACCCCACTTGCAGTCCCTATGGGGGTAACCCAGGGAAGTTGCTGCTCCCCTCGTTTCGGCCCGTTTGCTTGTAGCCTGGACCAGGTCACTCCGGCTGCTTGCCTCCTGTGAACTATGGGCCCTCTCAATGCTATGTGGCTGCGGACTGTGTGGTGTTGTCTTGAGGGTCTGAAATGCCACCTCAGGCAGATTTGACAGAAGAAAGATGAATCTATCTCTGCACCGGGACCTGTTACCCTTTGTGGGCCTGGTACCTCCCCAGCAGTCCCCTTACTCTGCCACCCGTTTGCTCTCTCTTTAGCCTTGGGTGGATTTCGGGTGGCACTACTAGGTGACCGATCTCCCCCGTCAGTAGTAACTGCGCGGACGCTGTTAGATTGCAACACCTCCCAGGGTCTGCTCTCCCTGAGCTGCACACTAAACTGGCTCACTCGTGGGTTCTGCACGTCTGCTCTGTCTGAGCTCCACTTCCCAACTCCTCACTCCTCAACACTGTGCTTCAGACTCCTTGTTCCTCCTTCTCTTCCTCTTTCCCCACTGTGCCTGCCTACACCGCCTAGCAACCAGGCTCTCCACCACACCCCTTGAGTGGACATGGAGGCCACACTCCCTCCTGGAAGCTCTCAGGAGCCCTCCCAAAGGTACATGTGTGAGACCATATTGCTATGCGCCTGTGTAGTCACACCTCGGTCAGCCTTCTGGATTACCTGTATTGTACTGCCACCAGCATGGGTGCAGTACTCAGTGGTGCCTGACCAGGTCAGGGGTGCCACACATGTTTGTCCGTGTCTCCGGTACATATGGAAATGGGGCAAACACGCACATGTTTAATGGATATGAATTTCAGGCCTCACACAGACTGAGCTAAGAGCTGTCAGAGCCTTCACCCGAGTGCACAGCTGAGGCTTGTGCATGACTCCTGCGAGTCTCCTGACAGGAGTGCCTCAACTGCATGGAAATACATGCATTTGAATCGCTCCTGTCAGGAGAGTGTGCACTGTGCCTGGTGATACCAATGTGAGACTTGTACACTGACAGTCAAAGTTCAGTCGAGTCCATGGCTCATGGACTCGTGTGAACCCTGACGTCACCGTGAACACGGCCGAAAAAAGGCGAAAACTGCCGAGTGATGAGCAGTGCAGTGAATACCGCCGAAAGGTAATGATCGGACCTGGAAGCAGAAGCGGCCAGGAGACAGAGTCTGCAGGACGCAACGCTGGACTGGTAAGTATAATCATAATTCTTTTTACTAATGTGCTTTTTTTACAGCCCCTGGACCAGAACTAAACCCGAACTGTAACACGAGCTTCCCAGATAAGCTTGTGTTCGGGACCTTGTGCATGAACACTATCTGTTCGGTATCGACCCCGAACATTACAGTTTGGGTTCGCCTATCACTAAGGATTGTATGATATTTCATTTTTTCTTGTTTAAACATTTTGAAAAAATATCTGCATTTCTGTTTTTTTCTGTCAAGATGGGGTGCAGAGTGTACATTAACCCCTTCAGCCCCCGGGCACTTTTCGTTTTTGTTTTTTGCTCCCATTCTTCCAAGAGGCGTAACTTTTTTATTTTTCCATCAATCTTGCCATATGAGGGCTTGTTTTTTGCGGGACGAGTTGTATTTTTAAATGAAATCATAAGATTTACCTTATAGTGTACTGGAAAACAGCAAAAAAATTCCAAGTGCGGAAAAATTGCAAAAAAAGTGTGATCGTACAATAGTTTTTGGGATATTTTATTCACTGTGTTCACTATATGGTAAAACTGAGGTATCTATGTGATGCCTCAGGTCGGTGCGAGTTTGTAAACACCAAACATGTATAGGTTTACTTGTATCTAAGGGGTTAAAAAAAATTCACAAGCTTGTCCAAAAAACGTGGCGCACGTTTTGCGCCATTTTCCAAAACCCGTAGCGTTCTCATTTTTCAGGATCTGAGGCTCAGTGATGGCTTATTTTTTGCGTCTCGACCTGACGTTTTTAACGGTACCATTTTTGCGCAGATGCTACGTTATGATCGCCTGTTATTGCATTTTTTGCAAAATGTGCGGCGACAAAAAAACGTAATTTTGGCGTTTGGAATATTTTTGCCGCTACGCCGTTTACTGATCAGATTCATTGATTTTATATTTTGATAGATCGGGCATTTCTGAACGTGGCGATACCAAATATGTGTGTATTTTTTTTATTTTTTTAATCCTTTAATTTTCAATGGGGTGAAAGGGGGGTGATTTGAACTTTTAGGTTTTTTTTTTTTTTTTAATTTTATAAAACTTTTTTTTTTACTTTTTTTTTTATTTTACCAGTCCCCCTAGGGGGCTATAGTGATCAGCAATCCGATCGCTCTGCACTATCTCCAGATCTCAGCTACAGAGCTGAGAACTGTAGATTTGCTGCTTCACTTTCAATGCCGGCTGTATTCCGGCATTGAGAGGAAGTGAGTCATTTTAGCTGCAGGCGTCATCACATGACCCTGTGCTACCATGGCAACTGCCGAAAGTCACGTGATCATTAGAGATGAGCGAACCGGTCCCGGTTCGGCTCGAGGTCGGTTCGCCGAACGGAGGTCCAGTTCGAGTTCGGCTCGTCGAACGTTCGACGAACCGAACTCGAACTGCATAGGAAACAATGGCAGGCAATCACAAACACAGAAAAATACCTAGAAAACACCCTCAAAGGTGTCCAAAATGTGACAAACAACTCACAACACAACACAAACACATGGGAAAGTGACAAGGACATATACTCATGCGAAAACAAAACAGCTGGACAAGGAAAAAGAGGAGGACACAGACATATGAGTATATGCAAGGAAACATCGATTCCATTATTGTGCAACTTGAGCCCTGCTCATTTTAGGCTTTCAATCTTGATAAATTGCCTGAGCTCGCCACGTACGCCTTGGGGATCTTGTCGTGTCCTGCAGCCAGCGTTCTCTCGGAACCTGTCTTCAGTGCTGCTGGGGGTCTGCTGGCAGATAAGCACACGTGTCTGTCCACTGACAATGTGGACATGGCTCTCAGAGGACTTTTCTTCCCCTGGGTCAGCCAGGGGATGGGAAAGGCACGCGTATTTTTGAGAGTGCTTCATGCAAAGCATCTTTTTCTTTTTCAAAAGGGGGCTCAACCGATGCCAGTCAAGTGGGGTGTGCGTGGCCCAGTTAGTGGAAACGAGGGAGACTGTGGTTGGAGTCCCCTTGCTGTGTTTCTAAAAGAACCAAGATGAACAAGTCATGGCTCTCAGAGGACTTTTCTTCCCCTGGGTCAGCCAGGGGACGGGAAAGGCACGCGTATTTTTGAGAGTGCTTCATGCCAAGCATCTTTTTCTTTTTCAAAAGGGGGCTCAACCGATGCCAGTCAAGTGGGGTGTGTGTGGCCCAGTTAGTGGAAACGAGGAAGACTGTGGTTGGAGTCCCCTCGCTGTGTTTCTAAAAGAACCAAGATGAACAAGTCATGGCTCTCAGAGGACTTTTCTTCCCCTGGGTCAGCCAGGGGACGGGAAAGGCACGCGTATTTTTGAGAGTGCTTCATGCAAAGCATCTTTTTCTTTTTCAAAAGGGGGCTCAACCGATGCCAGTCAAGTGGGGTGTGTGTGGCCCAGTTAGTGGAAACGAGGGAGACTGTGGTTGGAGTCCCCGCGCTGTGTTTTACATGCTTTTAGAAGGGCATGACATGGCTTAAAGGTTGACTTTCAGCATCTGGAAACTGTTGGCTACCAAAATGCTGCCTTTCCAACCTTTTTAACCGAGGATTTTCGAGACCTTATGCCCATCGCAATGCCCCAAGAGCCGATGCCCAGGCGCCACTCCTTCTCCAACAAAGGCGTGCACGCGCTACACCAGCATGTCGCACTAAACATCACTGATTCCTTGAGAAACTCTATGTGACAGGGTGCATTTCACCACAGATAATTGGCCCAGTAAGCATGGACAGGGGCGTTACATGTCGCTGACTGGGCAATGGGTTACTGTGGGGAGAGATGGAGAAGGGTCTGCTGTACAAGTCTTGCCGTCCCCACGAGTTGTTTCAATCCTTCTTCTGTATGTAGAAGTTAATACACTGATTCTGCCTCTTCAACCTCGTGTGGGTCTGTTACGGGGGGCTGTCTGATAATAACTGAAAGGAGTATCAGACAGTCAGGGTCCACCGTGCAAAGACTTTGCTGCAGACTATGGCAGAGTGCAATACCTCTGTTAACTCACAGAAGGATATAATAAGTAAGTAAAGCAATTCCTCCCTTACTTGGAGGGTGTGTGGAATGATCTCTGTTAATAATCACAGAGACAAAGGCAATGTGTGCGAAATGGCACCTACCTAGGTCCGCTCTTCTAGTGGTGCAAAAGAGACGAACAGCAGCGTAAGCCGCACAAAGCTCCTACCTGCGTTCGCTCCACTAGTGTGCGAGGACACGAACCACTAGATATGGCACCTGCCTAGGTCCGCTCTTCTAGTGGTGCAAAAGAGACGAACAGCAGCGTAAGCCGCACAAAGCTCCTACCTCTGTTCGCTCCCCTAGTGTGCGAGGATACGAACAACTGCCAGACGCAGTATAAGGAACGTTACCCTAGCGGCAACGTCCACCTACGAGTAGAATCACAAGGCCCAGCCAGACCATGTGCCTCAGGCACCTGCCTATGTCCGCTCCCCTAAGAGGTAAGGATACGGACAGCAGCCGAAGCTGTAAGGTATAAGAACGCTACCCTGCCGGTAGCGCTCACCTAGCATAGACAGAGGAATGCCTAGAGGAACGCGCACAGAGCGTCTACTCATATGCATGAACCAAGAGGACTGAGCACCATGCGGCGTGTGTCAGGGTCTTATATAGACTCTGTGCCTCATCCAAGATGGAGGACACCAGAGCCAATCCGCTGCCAGAACGACAGGAGTGACGTCATGCTGGCCTATCACCGAGCAAGACGTCACAAGCACATGACCAGCGACCAATCGGCATAGAAGGTGTCAGAGACATGTGACCTCGTGTCAGCGATGATGTCACCCGCACATGTGCAATGGCTCCAAGATTGGACTTAGTCTCCAGCGCTCGCACATGTGCAGTAGCAAGAAATCTGGACTTAGTCTCCAGCGCTCGCACATGTGCAGTAGCAAGAAATCTGGACTTAGTCTCCAGTGCTCGCAGCAACCGTAACAGGGTCCTCCACCTTGGCGCAAACCCTGTGTGGTCAGGCCACCCTTCCTTGTAACTACGCACAAGGACTACCACACACCTCCTTACTATGCTGGCAGCAGAGCTCAATGCCATCAGGCGGTCAAAGTTTAACTTTGAAATGTATGGGAAATGTGAGTCACACCGCTGAGAAGTTGTGGACGGTTAGCTCTGGAGACCGAGTTTCATCAATGGTTGTCTCCACTCAACCAGCAGCCAGGGAAGGCCGGGTGCGACAATGATGCAAACATGGGTGCGGCCCTTCGCTGTGACAATGTGACACACGTGCCTTGTGTTGTTCACGTGTTGAACCTGGTTGTCCAGCAATTTTTAAAGCACTATCCTGGCCCACATGGCCTTCTGCAGAGAGCACGGTGTAACGCCTTCCTTGATCCACACACTCAGATGGGCTGTAAATGATAGGTTAGAGGGAAGCCACTCACCAAGCAGGACCCCTAGAACCCTGAAACCCTTTAACCCCTATACAGGGATTAGGAATTGCACAGGGCCCAAGGTGATTAATACCTGTGGAAGGCTGCAGTTCCAGAGAATAGTAGTCAGGCAGGGTCAAAACATTAATTGAGGAACAGGAACAGAATGGGACGGCCAGGACTTAATCAGAAAACAAGCAGAGGTGAAATGCGGATCAGCCAACAAGGTACATAAACAGCAAGCAGGAAAAGTAGTCAGGTAACAAGCACACAAAATCATAAAACTGAACTGGGGGTAAAAGCAGAGCTATGTCTGGCAGTGGTCTGCAGACAGGATGGGCATAAAAAAGGGTGTGGTGTCTTCCCATTGGTTGTAGCTGAATGATGGTATTTCATCTGTGAGATACCCACCACCTACATTCAGCCAGAGATTCTGCATCTGTCAAGGTAATGCAGCCCAGTGGGTGAGCATAACCTGCGTCCACCTGCGCCGCTGGCATCGACTCCTCTCCCATCATCAGCACTATTCATGAAAGGAACACGTTGTCACCTGGCGACCGGAGTACAAATTGACGGAGCGTACTCCGTTGGTGACTTAACAGCCGTGTGCGGCAATGATGCAAACCTGGCTGCGGGCCATCGTCAGGGCAATGTGACACACGTGCCTTGTATGGCTCACGTGTTGAACCTAATTCTCCAGCAATTTTTAAAACACCATCACGGCCTACATGGCCTTGTGCAGCGTGCACGCTCGCTATGTGCTCACTTCCATCGTGCGCACACAGCAGCTCAACAACTTTCGTCGCTACAGAAGTCTTTAGGTCTGGTGGTTAAACGCCTGAAATGCGATGTGCCCACACGCAGGAATTTGAATCTGCACATGTTGCAGCGTTTGTGGCAGCACCGCCGAACCCTGCTGCAATACGTTATGACATATAGCCTGGGATAACTTGATCCAGAGGTGGTGCAGATCACGCTGCTGGAGTGGTGTCAGATCAAGGACCTATGCACCCTGCTACACAGTTTACAAATGTCGACGAAGATGTTTAGCACTGGCAATGTCATTCTCAGCGTGACAATTCTGGTCATCTACATGATGGAGCACACTGTAATTATTATTCGGAGTCAGGTGTTGGGACAAGAGGAAGGGGAGGAAGTACAGGAGGAGTCATATGCTGCAGGGATAACAAGATCTACGAGGTCAAGATGGTCAGCGGCACCTATGCGGCAGTCATGGTGAGGGAGAGGGATTAACAAGGGCGCATAGTATCAGCAAAAAGTGTTGAGGAAGGTGCAGGAGCCCATGAAGAAATGGAGGACGAACTGGCGATGGGCATGGAAGACTCAGCAGATGAGTGAGAGCTTGCTCACATTTCGGTTGTGCGAGGTTGTGGGGAGAGGGCAGAGGAAGGAGGCACGATTCTCACCTCTCTGCCACCAACACACCAAGGACTTGGTCCTCCTGGATGCACAAGACACATGAGCGCCTTCTTGCTGCACTACCTACAACATGACCCTCAGATTGTACGAATTCAAAGTAATCCAGAATACTGGGTTGCCACATTGTTAGATCCCCGGTACAAGACAAAATTTGGCGAAATAATTCCTGCCATAGAAATGGACGCACGTATACAGGAGTATCTGCAGAATGTGGTACGCAATCTTAGATCTACTTTTCCACTAAACACCAGTGCTGCACAGAGTGAATCTCAACGCTTTGTCATGGATAGGAGGAAATGGTCTTTTACTTGTCCACATCTGAGGGACCGAGGGCTGGCTGCTGTGCTGAGATGGCGTTGAGTACGGTGTCCCTGCAGAGTTGCACTTTTGGTCATATACCAAAATGAGTTGAAAAAGGACAGATGCTGGTGGAAAGGGGAACAGGTGTGTTGGAAAGGGGAAAAAAGTTTTGGTCTGTGGATTTGGTGGTTAAGCAACAGTAACATTTGCTGAAGAAACACCATCTTTTACAGTGGGACTGGCAGATTTGGATAAAGTGGTATATAATCTGTGACCGCTATATAACGAAAATTAATAAGAAAAGAAAGAGAAAGTTATATATCCCCATCAGCAGTCAGTGTCCACCGTGCTCCCAGTTGGAAAAGGAGAGGTTGGCAACTGGAAGGTTTGGTGGAGGATACAGAGCTGTGTGGCTATGAAACTAATAGTAGCCTGAACCGAGTTAGACGCCATTCGGATCTGGAGACTGGGAGCCCTGTTAGCGTCACAGGGTCCACATGCCCACCCAGCCCAGGAACTCCCTGTTAACAACACAGGGGCCATTGAGTACGCTGACCGTGTGCGTAGGGGCACACCTGTGGACAGTAGGCGCATCAGCAGCAGCAGGCCTGTTAATGCCACTGGGCTGCACAAGCAGGACTGGTAGGACAGGAGCTGGTCTTAACCGTTCTGCGTTACCAACTATGGTGGTGGCCTGCATCGACACCCTATCCTTGCCTACCTCTGGCCTAAAGCCGCAATGGGTTCAACACATGGAGGTGTGCTCTTTCGGAGCATAATAGAAGACTGCGCACCTCCTTGTTGGCTCCAGCCCTTTTTATAACCTGGGTCCGCCCCAAACCAGGGTGAACCACAATGCACCTCCTGGAGACAAAGGTAGAGTGACACGTCATGAGTGGCATAACTAGCGTCCTATTTGGAACCGCAACTTCAATGATGACCTCATGGCTGCCATGACCCAAACACCTCACCAGTCATCGTCTGACCATCAATAATGCGGTGACAAGTCATAGGGGTGGGCCTCTGCAAGCCATTTGGGAGGACACCTGATGCCCTGTGGTCTATATGGGACCCCCACATCAGGGGCAGGGCCAAAGAGTTCATTACCGGACCTAGTCTCTGATGCAGTAAGTGCCTGAGCATGCTCAGTAGCATGAAATACAGTCTCTGAAAAAAGACTATCAGCTTTAGCATGGTGTCTAGGCACAAAACAGGACTTAGACCCGGCACGTAATGCAAGCACCTGTGCAAAGAGGCTTTTCACACTTAGTGTGAGAGCATGCGCTGTATCCCGAAATGAAGACTTAGCGTCAGGAATAGCACAGTCAGGCTGACCATACTCACTAGGCGAAACACTGTAATTAGGCTGCAGCTGGGGTAAATCGGCACACGCATGCGCACTAGCTGCCTCTCCACACTTAAACGTGGAGGGGAAATTGCTCTTGGAGATGCTGTCTATAAACAGAAGGAAAAGCTAAAGGAAGCCTCACTTTCTATCCCTCCGAATTATCAAATGCAGCAATGAATTCCATGAGTTTGCTATAACATTAGCGTAGCAAAATGTGCATGAGGGTGTCATGTAGAGGTGCTATAAATAGCTTGGCACCAGTGGGGCACTAATGGAATACAACAGCCAGTTCTATGATGCCACTAAATGGCAGTATTTTTTGCTATCATTATAGCTTATTAAAAACAGAGCAGGAGGGTGTCCTGCACAGGTTCTAGAAATAGCTTGGCACCAGTGGGGCACTAATGGAATACAACAGCCAGTTCTATGATGCCACTAAATGGCAATATTTTTTGCTATCATTATAGCTTATTAAAAACAGAGCAGGAGGGTGTCCTGCACAGGTGCTAGAAATAGCTTGGCACCAGTGGGGCGCTAATGGAGTACAACAGCCACTTCTTGTATGCCACTAGGTACACTGACTGTTTGCTAGTATAATGGCTTAGTTAAAAAAAGTTTGCATGTGCAATGCAGGCAGAGGTGCTGCAAATATCTTTACAATAGTGTGAATTGACAAAAGTACAATAGCCACGTTTAGGATGCCACTAGGTACACTGACTGTTTGCTAGTATAATGGCTTAGTTAAAAAAAGTTTGCGTGTGCAATGCAGGCAGAGGTGCTGCAAATATCTTTGCAATAGTGTGACTAGACAAAAGTTCAATAGCCACGTTTAGGATGCCACTAGGTACACTGACTGTTTGCTAGCATAATGGCTTAGTTAAAAAGAGTTGGAGTGTGCAGAGGACAGGAGGGTACAGTGCCAGGATTGTGGGGCTCTGGGTAGAGGAATGGAAGCCTGCCTTTCTATTCCCTCCTAATGGTGAAATGCAGCGACGAAATCCCTGACCTTGGCTACACAGACGCTGTCTCTGTTTTCAGGACCTGTCACCTATGGCTCTGACCCTGCCGGTTTGAGCCCTTAAAAGGACTGATAGAAAGTGCTCTCCCTAAGCTGTCTAACGCTGTGTATGGAGCGCATACAGCTGTATCGGCGATAGGACTCAGGAGGACGGAGCTGCGACAGTGATGTCTGACACCAAAGACGCAGAAGAGATAATGGCGTCCTGGAGGAAAATGTCCGGTTTTATAATGCAGGGACATGTGACATGGACATCCTATCACACATGCCGTTGCTTCTCTGGCTAAAAGTCCACTTAGCTGTGTGTGTGTCTGGGATTGGCTGACATGCTGGCCCGCCCCACTACACGCGCGCGCTTAGGGAAGGAAGACAGGGAAAAAAAAAAAAAATGGCGATCGCCATTATAGAAACAGCAGTGATCTGAAGGCGCTGTTCACGCACACTATACACTGAAATGTCATAATAGTGTGATTTACAGAGTGACTTACACTATTACAGCGGAAACCAAGCTAGGAATTACCTGTTTTTTTGCTGCTAGAACCGTTCTCGAATGTTTCTAGAACTATCGAGCTTTTGCAAAAAGCTCGAGTTCTAGTTCGATCTAGAACAGGCCCCAAAATCACTCGAGCCTAGAACTGGAGAACCTCGAACCGCGCTCAACTCTAGTGATCATGTCACGTGACTTCCGGTGGGGGCGAGGTAAGTGACTGTCATGTCGGAGCCCATATACATATCGCTGCCAAGATTTTGGCAGCGAAATGTAAGGGGTTAATGGCCGCGGGTGGAAGCGATTCCACCCGCAGCTAGCAGGCACACATGTCAGCTGTTGAAAACAGCTGATATGTGCGTGGATCGCCACCGCCTGCCGACGGCAGGGGGCGGGTCTTACCGGCACACGATCCATGATGTACCCAGTACGTCATAGGTCGTTAAGGGGTTAATGAGAAAAAAATGAACTTTTTTGAATTTACCAAATGGCTGCAATGAAACAGAGTAAAAAATTTAAAGGGGTCTGAATACTTTCCGTACCCCCTGTATATTTCAAAACATAATTTTGAGCTTGTTAGGAAGGGTTTATTGAAAGTAGATGGTGAGAATATCCTCTCAGGTGACTTAGTGGTTAGATATCTACGAACCTTCTCAGACGGAATTATTATTTTTACAGGTATACAAAAAACTTCCTTGGTGACAGATTATACCTATTTTTAAAATCACACTTTATTAAATAATCTCTTTAAAAGCACAAACTCAACAAAAAACTACAAAATACATATATAATCACACCATATAGCAGTTGACACAGATTATCAATTCCAGGTATGATTCCACAATATCCCCCAGGGGGAGGGGACCTTTAAGTGACCTTACTCAGTAGCAGGGATATCCCCAAATGGTTATAGGGGTATATGGAAGTACTCTATTCCTAAGTTGTTTTTCTACCTGTCAATGGAGTACACCCTTATTTTTCTGGTGCCCTCATTCCTCGACGGCTTTCCCTTTTCTGTCCCTGTTTGGACATACAATTTAAATAAATGTAAGGTCACTCCTCTTCCTCCTATTTTCCTGGGTTGTGTCAACCCACTATCTGAACATCTCAGGCTATAGTATTCAATAATATCCCAGAATATTAAACAATCAAAGTCAAAAATAATTGTTATAGTCAATTCTCAACTGTCCCTCAATAGACTGTACCCTTCCTGTCAACGTAGTACATTCTAATTTGTACAATGCCCCCATTCCTCGGCTGCTGCTCCTTAGTAATTTACTGCCTCAGGTGGTGGTGCACAAAAAACCAACAATGCGGGACATATCAGATGTGTTGAAATGACTTATCTGCTAGTTTTTCGGGGTCCTGAGATGTTTCCCATATCCATCAATAATTATATTTGAAATTCGACGCGTTTCCCTCCATCTCCACACTAGACGGAGTTTATCAGGAGATTCAAAGACTAGGCCTAATAGCCTCCTAAAACAAAGGGTTTTTTTTATCAGCGTTAAAGTTTATTCTGACCAGGAACCCACCAGGGGATCCTCTCATTTAGATTAAAAAATATCAGAGTAAAATTCCATATGTCTCCCTTCAAAGCAGTTCCTTTATATATTTAATATACATTTCATCCCCAATGCAAAATATTCAATCTAGAAAAAATCATTAATCAGATTCCATATATAGACTCACAGCCCTTACCTTCAATGATGTGCTCTCCACGGGTCAAAAAATGGTATGAGACACCGGGACCAGAGCATGTGGGTTTAAATAGCCCAAGTTCCACCCTTTTTCAGTCATGTGACTGCTTAAGGTCCAGTCACACTAAGCAACTTACCAGCGATCCCAACAACGATAGGGATCGCTGGTAAGTTGCTAGGAGGTTGCTGGTGAGATGTCACACTGCGACGCTCCAGCGATCCCACCAGAAACCTGACCTGGCAGGGATCGCTGGAGCGTTGCTACACGAGTTGCTGGTGAGCTCACCAGCAACCAGTGACCAGCCCCCAGCGCCGCGTGGAAGATGCTGCGCTTGGTAACTAAGGTAAATATCGGGTAACCAACCCGATATTTACCTTGGTTACCAGCGCACGGAGCTACACGTGCAGAGAGCAGGTAGCAGCGCACACTGAGCACTGGCTCCCTCCTCTCCTAGTTACAGCACACATCGGGTTAATTACCCGATGTGTGCTGCAGCTACATGTGCACAGAGCAGGGAGCAGCGCACAATGCTTAGCGCTGGCTCCTTGCTCTCCTAGCTACAGCACACATCGGGTTAATTAACCCGATGTGTCCTGCAGCTACATGTGCACAGAGCAGGAGCCGGCACTGACAGTGAGAGCGGCGGAGGCTGGTAACAAAGGTAAATATCGGGTAACCAAGGACAGGGCTTCTTGGTTACCCGATGTTTACTGTGGTTACCAGCCTCCGCAGAAGCCGGCTCCTGCTGCCTGCACATTTAGTTGTTGCTGTCTCGCTGTCACACACAGCGATCTGCGCTTCACAGCGGGACAGCAACAACTAAAAAATGGCCCAGGACATTCAGCAACAACCAACGACCTCACAGCAGGGGCCAGGTTGTTGCTGGATGTCATACACAGCAACATCGCTAGCAACGTCACAAAAGTTGTTCGTTAGCAGCAATGTTGCTAGCGATGTTGCTTAGTGTGACGGGGCCTTTAGTTTATATCCGATTGATCAATACCTGAACTCAGGGTCATTTTGCTCAAATATACTCAAGCCAGTCTGTTTCTTTAATTCGGGAACTCCACAACCATATATACATGAAAATATTTATATTTTGTATCCTTTTGAAGTCAGTGGGTTTATCATGGAGCGCACTATATTTAGCGCATGCGCATCTCATGGGTTATTCCCCCCAGCTCTGTACTCAGGGAGTTCACCATGGTTGCTCATTGCGTGTGCGCACCTCTTCCACAGGCATCTCCATGGTAAGGAGAGATGCCCTTGGGCGCGCTCTGTATCTCATACATCAGCAGGTTTGCCGTGAGGTGGGTTCCTGGTCAGAATAAACTTTGTTTTAGTAGGCTATTAGGTCTAGTCTTTGAATCTCCTGATGAAATCCATCTAGTGTGGAGATGGAGGGAAACGCGTTGAGTTTCAAATATAAATATTGATGGATATGGGAAACATCTCAGGACCCCGAAAAACTAGCAGATAAGTCATTTGAACACATCTGATATGTCCCGCATTTTTGGTTTATTGCGCACCACCACCTGAGGCAGTAAATTACTGAGGGGCAGCCGCCGAGGAATGGTGGCATTGTACAAATTAGAATGTACTCCATTGACAGGAAGGGTACAGTCTATTGAGGGACAGTTGAGAATTGACTATAACAATTATTTTTGACTTTGATTGTTTAATATTCTGGGATATTATTGAATACTATAGCCTGAGATGTTCAGATAGTGGGTTGACACAACCCAGGAAAATAGGAGGAAGAGGAGTGACCTTACATTTATTTAAATTGTATGCCCAAACAGGGACAGAAAAGGGAAAGCCGTCGAGGAATGGGGGCACCAGAAAAATAAGGGTGTACTCCATTGACATGTAGAAAAACAACTTAGGAATAGAGTACTTCCATATACCCCTATAACCATTTGGGGATATCCCTGCTACTGAGTAAGGTCACTTAAAGGTCCCCTCCCCCTGGGAGATATTGTGCAATCATACCTGGGATTGATAATTTGTGTCAACTGCTATATGGTGTGATTATATATGTATTTTGTAGTTTTTTGTTGAGTTTGTGCTTTTAAAGAGATTATTTAATAAAATGTGATTTTAAAAATAGGTGTAATCTGTCACCATAGATATCTACGAAGTTTCTTTCACATTGCAGATGTGTTGAGATCAGATTGGATATATATCCTCAGACATTAACAGGTTATTGTGCTTTCCTATAATTTCGTTAACTGTGCTCTTTTAATTCAAACATCAGAAATCCAGAAAAGACATTGGAAAGACATAGGCTTCGAAAACAGCATACTGGTCTAGCATGTAGGAATAAAGCACACTATAACTTATTTTGCGGTCTCAGTTACAATATTACTTATTCTAGTCTTTGTAAATGTTTTCATTGAAACTTTTTTTGTTCATGTGATTTCAATATGTAGTAGGTGTAATAATAATAATATAATCAAATACGTCAAATTACAACATAGTTTAATTCTTTCATAAAGCCATATCTATTACCTTATGTGCAGAGCATTTTAGCTTAGGTATCCATGGTTACGACAACGATCAATTAACTGACTACCTGTTACAATATGAGGGGACATAACCATGGATACCTAAGCTACAATGCCTTGCACATGAGGTAAGTGACATGGCTACGTAATGAGAACTATACTGTAACGCTGTACTTTAAGATGTACACTAGCAGTACAGCACAGTAATGTGGGACAGAGAGGATTCCTGAAACTACCTGAGAAGGTAGTTAGCTGGTAAACCACTAGGGGGGGTTAAAGTGGAGAAAACGTTTGAGCAGAGAATTTCCTAGCAGAGGTAATACTAGTCAAGCCCACCAGATGGCAGTAGAATCCTCAGAAAGCCGTGTCACAACATGAGGTCTTGTAAATACACAGGGGCAAAGTCTAAAAGTAGTCAGAGGGAAGTAAACAGTCAGTAGCCAGGAAATCAGAACTCAGAAGCAAGGGAGAATGGGAAGACAAGAACAGAATCAAGGTGAACAGATAAGGAACGAACATGGAGACAGACGAGCAGGAAGCTAAAGGGAGACAATGGGAGAGACACTGACAAGATGGAAACAGAGAACAGAGGAGGTTAACAACAGGTCAGTTGAACACGGAGGTCAGAAAGGGGGCAGGGCAGACAACAGGTCACTCACGAGCAGAACACAGCAGAGCCAGAAATATCACTGGCATAGTCCTAGAGAAACAGTGCCCTAATTGTGTCACCCACTGCCACGGCGGTCACCCCAGGAACACCACTCCACCTCCAGGGACGCCACAGGGACTTCTCTTTGAGATCTTCTCTGGTGACAGGTATGTCAGGTTATTTACAGCTGGATCGTAACGCCACTCTCGGTTTGCGGTCAGGGTTATGGGTGACCGCCACTGCAGCTTTAACGAGCGTCTGGGGCTGATGGAATCTGCAGCCGGGTGGTGTGGCCTCCCGAGAGTGAGGCTGGCCCCAGGGGCTCGGGTGTATGTGTGTAGAACAACAGGTCACAGAATAAGTCAGTCTCAGTCCAAAGTGTCTTGCAACTGGTTTTTACTCACTTTCAAATGCTTCAAGTGGTACCCGGGTGATGCTGAGATACGCCAAGAAAGAACAGGTATCCTTCAGGCTGGTATAAGGGTAACCGTTTTCCTAGCACTTCTTGTTTCGGACAACCCCTAACTTAAAGTACCGTGGGATTCATCCAGGTAAGTCGCAACTGCCTTTTCTCCCCTTTCTGGCCCGTTTGCTGGCAGCATGGACCAAGGAAGATGGCTCCAGGCTCGATCCTCCTTATGGGCCCCCTCGTTGTTGCTGATGCTCGGATTCTGTGTTGGTTAGTGTGGGACTTGTTGCCCACCCCACTGGCAGGTTTAGCAGACCACTAAATGGATGTCTGGCTCTAAGGATTTGTTCCTCGTTCGTGCCTGGATCCCAGAGTCCCTATACTCAACTGCCTGTCCTCTCTCTTCAGGTGTCTTTCAGGCTGACTGTGTGGCAACCGTTCTCCCCGCTAATGCCTACTTCATGGGCACGGTCTGACTAGCGGGTCCGTGTGCCTGCTCACTCCTTCTCCTTGCGCTCTCCGCTTCAGACTGGCTTGCTCCTCTCCTACTCCTTTTCTGGCTGCCACTACCACCTTAGCTTCCAGCCTGCCCAATGGTCCCCTCTAGTGTGTGGGAGACCTGGTCACTATGTGTCTGTGTGTACACACCCTATTCCAGCCTTTTGGATTACCTGTTTGCACTCACCCAGCAAGGGTGCAGTACTCAGTGGCGCCTGACCAGGTCAGGGGCGCCACATTCCCCCTTGGTTATCAACAGCCCATCCTCGAGCTGCAAAGACAATAAAAATTTTCCTTCATACAACTTTTCCCACACAGGGGAGGCATTCACATAAAAACATCATACCAGGTACCATTCTTCACCACCCACCACCCACAAGTCCTGAACCCACCCAAGAATCTTGTGAGGGAGCGACCACCAATGTGGTAAATGGTCGCTATATGTCACAGTGGAGAAGGTACCTGCGATATCTAAACGGAAGAGGTTGCTATGGGACTTGTAGTCCACAAAGGCTTCTTGCTACATATAAGGGTCAGGTTCCCTTTAATAATCCCAGGGTGCTGTGCAGGGCTGAGAATCACAGACCTCCACCTGTGGGTGTGGCCAGCTTGATTTAGGAGACTGGCAGTGTGTGTTCTAGAGAGTGAGAGCAGAACCGAGAGCTCTGGATGGAGCAACCTGTGTGGAGGCTGAGCACAGGTCTCCGATATTAAGTCTGAGTCGAGACTGAGGTGAGTGCAGCCAGGCCAGAGCTGTAGGGCCGAACCTCTCCTGGAGGAGACACAGACCCAGTGGTCTGCAGAAGGCCATGGGGCTGAGAAGGAACCTCAGCTAGAGGTGTCTGCTAGCAGGTGCCAGAGAGTGGGGAAAGTGGTTAAAACTTCCACTATGAACTTGTAATAGAGTCTGCTCTGTAAGCTGCAGAGCAGGAAGCCTGGGAAAGCTCCAGGCCTGCGTGGAGCAATTATAAGTCTGTAGACCCTCCTGGAACATCCGAACGGGGCATCATAAGACCGTCTCCTACGGCAAGGGGTGCCTGTGTCTCGGGGCCCTTGTAGGGTATCGAGTGTTCAACCCTACAAGTTTGAACAGAGGGGGGGATATGTGAGGTAGCGACCACCAATGTGGTAAATGGTCGCTATATGTAACAGTGGAGAAGGTACCTGCGATATCTAAATGGAAGAGGTTGCTATGGGACTTGTAGTCCATAAAGGCTTCTTGCTACATATAAGGGTCAGGTTCCGTTTAATAATCCCAGGGTGCTGTGCAGGGCTGAGAATCACAGACCTCCACCTGTGAGTGTGGCCAGCTTGATTTAGGAGACTGGCAGTGTGTGTTCTAGAGAGTGAGAGCATAGCCGAGAGCTCTGGATGGAGCAACCTGTGTGGAGGCTGAGCACAGGGCTCCGATATTAAGTCTGAGTCGAGACTGAGGTGAGAGCAGCCAGGCCAGGGCTGTAGGGCCGAACCTATCCTGGAGGAGACACAGACACAGTGGTCTGCAGAGGGCCCTGGGGCCGAGAAGGAACCTCAGCTAGAGGTGTCTGCTAGCAGGTGCCAGAGAGTGGGGAAAGTGGTTAAAACTTCCACTATGAACTTGTAATAGAGTCTGCTCTGTAAGCTGCAGAGCAGGAAGCCTGGGAAAGCTCCAGGCCTGCGTGGAGCGATTATAAGTCTGTGGACCCTCCTGGAACAGCCGAACGGGGCATCGTAAGACCGTCTCCTACGGCAAGGGGTGCCTGAGTGACGGGGACCCGTATGGCGTGTGCATAACCCGGCTGTGTTCCGGGTGACTTTACCTGTACAGCGAGGACAATAAAGCTGTTTGGATCGGACTATTTGGGTCACTGCGTCTTTGTCGTCCTGGGGGACCCCCACCCCGCTACAACCTCCAGAAGTCAGGTCACCAGTCCCTTTTGTGACCAGGTCTGAGCCAGCTCTATCCCAGACCTTTCCTCCAATCTTCCTCTCCTGAGGATGGTGGTTTAAGGTAGGCCCCATAAACAGGCATACCAACTTCCGTGTGTTGGAGAGCAGACCCCATGCACAGGCGTGCTCCCTAGTGGTGCAGAGCCAGGCCCCATAAACAGGCGTGCTCTGAAGTTGGTACCACTGGGGTAACTTTTTACAATGCGAGAGTTTGTGGCTATAGCCAGTTCATAGCCTGTGGTCCATTTTGAAAAGTGCACGTAAATCTGGTGCTAAAACAGGGAAAAACTTAAAAGTTTACACAAAAGTTCTTGTGGGCACATTTTCTTAAACTTTTTTAAACGTTGCTTAACTGGTAACAAACATTCTCTGAAAACTCTTTTGACTGTCTGTTGGCTAAAGAATTTAAATGGACTTCCTTCTCCCAGAACCAGTGCTTGGCACTTCAGTGCACTGTTCTTTGGAGGTTGTGTCTTGGTCGTCCCCTGGTGGTGATAACTCTGGGG
Organism: Anomaloglossus baeobatrachus; assembly: GCF_048569485.1. Classification (NCBI taxonomy): domain Eukaryota; kingdom Metazoa; phylum Chordata; class Amphibia; order Anura; family Aromobatidae; genus Anomaloglossus; species Anomaloglossus baeobatrachus. The sequence goes on along the minus strand of NC_134353.1, from coordinate 837,528,639 downwards.
ATCTGGTAGAAGCAGTGGGGGTGGAGTCTGAGTGCCCTAAGGTTTCCCTTGGAAATTGAACCACGTCCAAGGCAAACAAGCCTCTCTCCCCCATATGCCTGGTGTACTCTACCACATGCCCCATGTAGAGATCGCGATCAGGGTGACCCCGCTGTAGGTGGGACTGCACATCTCTTCTAGAGACGAAGATGCCTTCTTTAACCCCTGCCTCTACAATAAACCCATACCCCATGCGGCAGTTAAATTCTTCTACTACCCCATGGTGGAGGGAACCTCTGGCCTGGAGTCTGGCCTGCCACAGAGACTGTTTCTCCTAAAGGTCCCTGGCCTCCACTTGCTCTTTCTCTGGGGTGGGCTTGTCGAGGGGGTGTCTGGATCTCATACGCTGCTGTCCTCTGCGGGCTGGTCGCTGCATCACTATCACCTGGTCATCAGCCAGCTCCCAGGTCACATACATGCCCGGGCTATAGGCAATCAGCTCTTCCTCCTTGGCAGGGGGTACTGCAATCTCCTCCGGTCGTTGGGGGTACGGCACCGCAACCTCCAGTCCTCCCTTTCTCTTTAAGGGTGCTGCGACCTCCTCTGGTCGGTTGGGGAATAACAGCGGTGGTGGCTGAATCTCGTCTCCCTCCCTGGCGGAGGGTGCTGCGACCTCTTCCGGTCATTGGGGAAACGGCAGCGCGACCTCTAGGCCTCCCTTTCTCTTTAGGGGTGCTGTGTCCTCCGATTGCTTTGGCAGCAGCTCTGGGGACGAGCCTCCAGCAGCCAGGCAGGGTGATGGATCCCTCTCCAGCGGAGAGGGTGTTGGGACCACTTCAGGTCGGGATGGCAGCTTAGGAACCAGGTACATGTCTAAAAGGTGTGCGGGGAACCGAGCCTCCAGTCCTCTCCTTAGCCGAGCCATTTCCTTCTCTGCTTCATGCCGGAGCACAGGGACGGGACCCCCAGTCAGCGACTGGGGCGCTGTGACCACCTCTGGTCGGGCAACTGGGACAGGAGGCGTTGCGGCCTGGTCTGGCCAGGACAAGAGGCGTTGCGGCCTGGTCTGGTCTGGCCGGGACAAGAAGCGTTGCGTTCTGGTCTGGTCTAGCTGGGACAAGAGGTGTTGCGGCCTGGTCTGGTCTGGCCGGGACAAGAGGCGTTGCGGCCTGGTCTGGTCTGGCCCGGGACAAGAGGCGTTGCGGCCTGGTCTGGTCTGTCCGTGGATGTCGCTTCTGGTGTTGCATTGGGCATCACATCATGCATCGCACCGGACATCGCATTGGGTATCGCATCAGGCATCGCAGCGGGCGTCGCATCAGGCATCGCATTGGCTTTTGGTAACAACGCCGGTGGGGTCAGCATACCCGGTCAGGCAGGGGCAGTGGGGGACTCACCCAGGGTTGAGCCGGAGATATCCCGCAGTAGGGTCGCTATCGCCGGTGATGACTCCAGGTGGGCGGCACCTCCACGCGGGCCTCGCTGCACCGACATCCGCAGGTTTCTTATTGCCGATACCATCTCCTTTTTCCAAGCGGCTATCTCTCGCCTGCTCCGTTCCTCTCTTCTGTCGGCAATTCTTCCTACTTCTGCCTCCAGCTAAGCAGCAGTCATGGGCCTGGTCCATCCCAGCTCCTCGTGGTCGCTTCCCGCTGACACCATCTTGCCTCGCTCGTTGCTCAACAGGTTCTGTCTCCACACCTTGCTCAGTTTCGTTTCTTCCACAGGACTCGGACGTCCCCACAGTCCAGGGACAGATCTGCCCCATCTTCTCCTCTCGCGGGGCCAGAGCGCTCCAGCGGTTCCTGAGCCAGCCACACCTCTTCGTGGGCAGTACTTCTCTTCTGCGTGGGCTGCAGTCTCCAAATTCGCACGCTTTTACAGTGTCAATATGACGGTGGTCTAAATTTTCTGATCGTATCGCTAAGGCGCACTGTCACCTGTCTTAACAGGTCTAGTCCTTATCCTGTTCATGACGCCAGGAATGTGTCGCCCGCTGCCACGACGGTCGCCCCAGGGACACTGACAAGATGGAAACAGAGAACAGAGGAGGTTAACAACAGGTCAGTTGAACACGGAGGTCAGAAAGGGGACAGGGCAGACAACAGGTCACTCACGAGCAGAACACAGCAGAGCCAGAAATATCACTGGCATAGTCCCAGAGAAACAGTGCCCTAATTGTGTCACCCGCTGCCACGGCAGTCACCCTAGGAACACCGCTCCACCTCCAGGGACGCTGCAGGGACTTCTGTTTGGGATCTTCTCTGGCGACAGGTGTGTCAGGTTATTTACAGCTGGATCGTGACTCCACTCTCAGTTTGTGGTCAGGGTTATGGGTTACCGCCACTGCAACTTTAACGAGCGTCTGGGGCTGATGGAATCTGCAGTCAGGTGGTGTGACTACCGAGAGTGAGGCTGGCCCCAGGGGCTCGGGTGTATGCGTGTAGAACAATAGGTCACAGAATAAGTCAGTCTCAGTCCAAAGTGTCTTTTAACTGGTTTTTACTCACTTTCAAATGCTGCAAGTGGTAGAGAGAACCAGGTATCTTTCAGGCTTGTATAAGGGTAATCGACAATTCACCTTCCTAGCACTTCTTGTTTCGGACAACCCCTGACTTAAAGTACTGTGGGATTCATCCAGGGAAGTCGCAACTGCCTTTCCTCCCCTTTCTGGCCTGTTTGCTGGCAGCGTGGACCAAGGAAGATGGCTCCAGGCTCGATCCTCCTTTTGGACCCCCTCGTTGCTGCTGATGCTCCGACTCTGTTGATTGGTGTGGGATTTGTTGTCCACCCCACCGGCAGGTTTAGCAGACCACTAAATGGATGTCTGGCTCTAGGGATCTGTTCGTGCCTGGTTACCAGAATTTCCCGTACTCAACTGCCTGTCCTCTCTCTTCAGGTGTCTTTCAGGCTGACTGTGTGGCAACCGTTCTCTCCCGCTAACGGCTACTTCATGGGCATAATTTTCTGACTGCCACTGCCATCTTAGCTTCCAGTCCATCCCCAGCACCCCTAGCTGAGATGTGGAGGTACGCCCCCTCTGGGTCTGCCCATGGGTCCCCTCTAGTGTGTGAGAGACTTGGTCACTATGTGTTTGTGCGTACACACCCTATTCCAGCCTTTTGTATTACCTTTTTGCACTCATCCAGCATGGGTGCAGTACTCAGTGGCACCTGACCAGGTCAGGGGCACCACATAATAAAATAGCCTGACCTCCAGAACAAGGCAGGAAGGATTAACCACTAATGGGACCTGTATCAGAAGTGAAACTAAAAAAAAGGCTCAGCTGCAGCTGAGCCAGGAGTAAATCATGACATATTCTACATTTCTAATTGAAGGTATTTGCTAATTATTTTACACCTACTACATATAAGGGTAAGATCTTGGAGACGGGAATAACCCTTTAAACATTCAGTCATGTGACAAACCAATTAAAGTCCTGGCTAAATTGCATTTCAGTTAATTCTGGATGTCGATTTAAAGAGAAACAATCAGCATGATTTTCATATATAAGGCAAAGTCAGTGCTATACTGGCGCTAGTGTACCACCCCAGCGCCAGCAGCCGGGCTGCTGCTCGTACCTTGATCCGCGGTGGCTCGAGGCATATCCGGACCCGGGAGGGGCCACGCGGACACTCTAAATAAGAAGGGGGTATTTACAAGGGATTTTGTCATTAGAGTTCGTGACGCCGCCCACGGTTTGTGGTAAGGTGTAATACCACCGCTGCTGTGGAGAGCACCCAGTGGCAATGATATGGCAGCTAGGTGTTTAACCCCTCTGTGGGTAGGGGAAGAGTGCCCCGGGGCTTAATGGTGGTGAGAAGGGAGCTCCGTTGGGGAGGAAAGGGTCACTGCGTACTTACTCAGTCCAATAACGCTGACACCGACAACTTGTAAACCGGAATTCTTAGCACCGCTGTAGCAGGGAGGGAGTACGCTGTGATCCCGTGCCTGGTGGTGTTGCTTGTTAGCCCATGACCTTTTCCTTGGCACTTTCTTTACTGGTTGGCCCCTGTAGTGTAAAACTAGTTGGGTCCCACTCACCCGTATGGCTAACGGAGTGATCTTGCTCTCAGAGTTCACGCTTGGGATTTTCTGGACTATGTATTGAGAAAGTCCTATCCCCCTCATTGCGCTAGTATCCCGATTTTGGAGCAGGTGAAGAACGAATCATGAAGTCTTTGCCCACGTACCCCGCCATGCCCTGGACCCTGCCCGGAGATGGCTCAAGGCTGCCGGCTGCCCTGCTCGGCAGTTCTGTGCCCCTTGACACGATCCTCTGCGACCAGGGTTCCAGCTCCTACCAGGCCCAGACCAACGTCTGTCACCTAGTAACTGAGGAGCCCAGCTCCTAACCTCCTCCAACTACTTGTGTCTCCTTACGAGAGTAATCACTCGACTGACTACTTCTGACACTCCTGACCCTCCCTAACCAACCCCCCAAGTAGGCGGCAATATTCCCTTCAGGCTACCCATTGGTGGGTGTGGTGCAGAGTGTTTCTAGGATTTTGATTTGCTTGTTCTTAGCAACACCAAAGGCCAGGGACCCGTAACCAAGGAGGAAATGGACACCATGCAGAAGGGCAGATTGCACAATGTCCTGTGACGACCTGATAGGCCAGGGCGTCACACTAGGATGCGGAATGGAAGCATACCTTTTGTTCTGAGATTGGATGTTTTATTTCAGAAATATTTGTAAGTAAAGTTACAGCAATGCACTGCTATTTGATTGACAGGTGCAACAGGGACAGGAATATGTGGGTCGGGTTTTGCTATCTATTCCCGCCCCTGTTTTCCTGCCTGGCCTTCATCCCCCTGTCGCCATCATACAGTACAGTGTAATTCCGGTGCCTGTGCAGTATCATTTCTAAGTATTACACAGCACTTTTTTTACTGAGATGGATTCGGAGTCAGCACCTATGCATAGCGCTTTCTCCGGCGCCATCTCTGTGACAACTGTCTTCCTGCATCAGACCATTGTATCCGCTATGCAAGGGCATCACATGCTCACTCGCATCCCTTTCTCTTGTTTTGAATGTGCATGGTACCATAGTCACAAGAGCAGAGGATGCGAGGGCACATGCACCACACTTGCATAGAGCATACGATGGTCCGATGCAGGAAGACAGTCTTCTCAAAGATGATGCCGAAGATAGAGCTATGTGCAAGCGCTGAGTCTGATGCCTTAAAGAGCGGTGTTCTTCAATACTTAGTAATGATACTGCGCAGATGCAGGAATAACAGGGGGAGGAAGGTCAGGCAGGCAAACAGGAGTGGGAATAGATAGCAAAACCCGACCCACATATTCCTGTCTCTGTTGCACCTGTCAATCAAATAGCAGTTAGTGATGAGCGAGCATGCTTGTAACTACTCGGTACTCGCACGAGTATCGCTGTACTCGGGCTGCTCGGCGGGGACCGAGTAATCTCGCGATACTCGTGCTGTACTCGTGGTCTTCATTTCTGCATGTTGGCGCTCTTTTGAGAGCCAGCCCTCATGCAGGGATTGGCTGGCAGACCACTGCAATGCCACAGCCCTGTTAGTTGTGGAATTGCAGTGATTGGCCGGCCTGCACAGCGTAACCGAGCCTTTATACCGGCCGGCGCGCTGTGCTCTGCTCACAACTATCCAGACAGTCAGTGCAGGGAGAGTGTCGCTGATTCAGGGAAAGCTTTGCGGCCCTTTATAGTTAGTTCCGGAGCAGGGCTGCAAACAGTGTGACCAGAAGTCCTTCTCAGGACTATTCTAGTTGTATACAGGCAGGCAGGGTATAGCCAGGTCGGAGTACAGTAGCAGAGTCCTTCTCAGGACTATTGTTGCTATATACAGGCAGGGTATAGCCAGGTCGGAATACAGGCTAGTGACCAGAAGAGTCCTTGTCAGGACTATTGTAGCAGTATACAGGCAGGCAGGCAGGCAGGGTATATAGCCATTCCTAGTGGTGACCGTATACCAGCCTTCATCATATCTGGGGCTGGTGTACACAGTCTAAAACAGTCCAGATAGTGTCAGACTTCTCAGTAATTGTCGCTCCTAAAAACCAGTTAGGTTCTTATTGCGTCCGTGCTTGCATTTAAAAACAGCACGTGTGTGTCTGTCGGTGGCAGCGTACAGGTGCACGTTTTGCACAAACTATTATATAACGCACAAGTCTAGTGTATAATACACGTCAGTCAGCAGTGTCTGATAGTGTCAGACTTCTCAGTAATTGTCGCTCCTAAAAACCAGTTAGGTTCTTATTGCGTCCGTGCTTGCATTTAAAAACAGCACGTGTGTGTCTGTCGGTGGCAGCGTACAGGTGCGCGTTTTGCACAAACTATTATATAACGCACAAGTCTAGTGTATAATACACGTCAGTCAGCAGTGTCTGATAGTGTCAGACTTCTCAGTAATTGTCGCTCCTAAAAACCAGTTAGGTTCTTATTGCGTCCGTGCTTGCATTTAAAAACAGCACGTGTGTGTCTGTCGGTGGCAGCGTACAGGTGCGCGTTTTGCACAAACTATTATATAACGCACAAGTCTAGTGTATAATACACGTCAGTCAGCAGTGTCTGATAGTGTCAGACTTCTCAGTAATTGTCGCTCCTAAAAACCAGTTAGGTTCTTATTGCGTCCGTGCTTGCATTTAAAAACAGCACGTGTGTGTCTGTCGGTGGAAGCGTACAGGTGCGCGTTTTGCACAAACTATTATATAACGCACAAGTCTAGTGTATAATACACGTCAGTCAGCAGTGTCTGATAGTGTCAGACTTCTCAGTAATTGTCGCTCCTAAAAACCAGTTAGGTTCTTATTGCGTCCGTGCTTGCATTTAAAAACAGCATGTGTGTGTCTGTCGGTGGCAGCGTACAGGTGCGCGTTTTGCACAAACTATTATATAACGCACAAGTCTAGTGTATAATACACGTCAGTCAGCAGTGTCTGATAGTGTCAGACTTCTCAGTAATTGTCGCTCCTAAAAACCAGTTAGGTTCTTATTGCGTCCGTGCTTGCATTTAAAAACAGCACGTGTGTGTCTGTCGGTGGCAGCGTCAGGCTCCATATTGTCCCTGGATAGAGACGTGCATGATGGCCTGTAAACATGAAGTGCCCATTGTAAGGAAGTGGGTCTATTGTAGTATAGCCCTTAGGCAGGGCAGCCAAAAATTTGGAGGCTCCACATTGTCCCTGGATAGAGATGTGCATGAGGGCCTCAAAACATTGTTCCCATTGCAAAGGAGCGGGTCTCCTGTCGTTGTAATGCCCATTCAGAAAGAATGGGCGAAAAAAATTACCACTGGGGGTATACCTGAAACAACGGCTTAACTATTGTAACGGTCACCATGATGGCGCATGAGGAGAAGGAGGAGCAGTCCAGCGATTAGCCAAAGTCCAGAAGTGTGTTACCATGGGTGAGTGGAGGTACATGGCAAATTCCCGTTACAAACTTTAAATTCCGCTGTCATTTGCTGTTGGTGTGTGGTGAAGTCTGGCCAAATCCAACCCTTGTTCATCTTGATCAGAGTCAGCCTGTCAGCATTTACAGTTGACAGGCGGGTGCGTTTATCTGTAATGATTCCACCTGCGGCACTAAAAACACGCTCTGACAAAACGCTAGCGGCAGGGCAGGCCAGGACTTCCAAGGCGTAGAGACTAAGAGCCAATTCATGCCACGTGTCCAGCTTGGATACACATTAATTGTAAGGCACAGAGGAATGTCGGAGTACAGTTGTTTGATCTGCAAGGTACTCCTTGAGCATCTGGCCAAACTTAGGATTTCTTGTGGCACTACCCCTCACCTCAGGGGCTGTGGTATGAGGGGCTGAGAAAACTGTCCCACATCTTAAAGACTGTTCCCCTACCTCTGGCGGATTGGACTTGTGCCCCTCTCGGCTGTACGCCTTGGTTGTCCACTGATTCCTGACCTATGCCGCTAGCGTTTTGTGAGGGGAATGCTTTGCCTACTTCCGTGACTATGGCCTTCTGGAACTGCTGCATTTTGCCTGACCTCTCCGCCTCGGGAATAAGAGACATAAAGTTCTCCTTTTAGCGTGGGTCTAACAGTGTTACCAACCAGTAATGATTGTCGGCCAAGATGTTCTTAACGCGAGGGTCACGAGACAGGCAGCTTACCATAAAGTCAGCCATGTGTGCCAGACTCTTAACAGCCATCACTTAAGTATCCTGACCAACACGATGACTGAACATGCTGTCCTCCTCCACCTCCTCCTCATCATCTACCCTGTCCTCTGGCCAGCCACGCTGAACCGAGGATATGACTGCATGTCATATCCTCAATTTGGCCAGAGAGTTGCTCCATGTCTTCATCCTCCTCCTCGTCATAGTCCTCCACTGCACGTTGTGATGAGACGAGGCTGGGCTGTGTGTTATCACCCACACCCACTACTGTTTCTTGCTCAAACTCATTGCGCTCCGCCTGCAATGCATCATGGTTGTTTTTTGAGCAGAGACCATTTTAGAAGGCAGAGAAGCGGTATGGTGACGCTAATAATGTCGTCATCGCCGCTCACCATCTTGGTGGAGTCCTCAAAGTTTTGGCGGATGGTGCATAGGTCGGACATCCATCTCCACTCCTCAGGTGTTATGTGTGGAGTTTGACCCATTTCCCGACGGCTTAGGTGATGCAGGTACTCAACAACTGCCCTCTTCTGCTCACATATCCTGACCAACTTGTGCAGAGTTGAATTCCAACGCGTGGGGACATCACACACCAGTCTGTGTGCCGGAAGATGCAAACGGCTTCTTAAGCCGGCAAGGCCGGCTGAAGCAGTAGGTGACTTTCGAAAATGTGCAGACAGGCGGCGAACTTTTACCAGCAGATCAGACAGCTCTGAGTATGACTTTAGAAACCGCTGAACCACGAGGTTGAGCACATGGGCCACGCATGGAACATGTGTCAGCTGGCCTCGCCTCAAAGCCGCCACCAGGTTCCGGCCATTGTCACACACGACCTTTCCTGGCTTTAGGTTCAGAGTTGTGAGCCAGTGATCTGCCTTTTGTTTCAGAGCTGTCCACACCTCTTCTGCATTGTGGGGTTTGTTGTCACCTATGCAGATTAGCTTCAGCACTGCCTGTTGCCGCTTCGCCGAGGCAGTGCTGCAGTGGTCCTGTGTCGCCCTGGACAAGCCAGGGGCCACAGAGCACAACACTTAAACACCCCACACTCCCTGCAGGCATATCATAGTCAAAACACAAAATCCTTGTTGCCTTCCCCAGGGGCTGTTGTCCACACCAGGGTGTGGAGCCAGGCGGTTGGTCTCCACCCACCGAGGAGGAGGGAAAACACAGGCAGTGAGAGTTAAGCTAAGGAAGTGGAAGGAGGAAAGTAGTAGAGAGGAGAAAAGTGACAGCAAAGAGCCTGAAGTTTGTCCGGGTGTGTGGCCCGGACAGGACAGCAAGGTTGGCAGGATGTGGTGACCGTCTGCAGTGGAGGCCGATTGGAGTCTGCCGTAAGGACCGTGGACGGGTGGTGACCCGGCCGTACCGGACCGGTATACAAAGAGAAGCCAGCACCATTGGCAGAGGACTTTCGGATCCCGGCAAGGCTTGGTGTCGCCGTGAATTTGCCAAATCCGTTAGTGAAGGGGACCTCAGGGTTTCCAAACAGCCAAGTCCAGATAGAAGGCAACCGTCCAACCGTGAAGGGGAGACACCGCCACCGCCAAGGGCAACCGTCTCCCAGGGCCAGCGCCTGTGGGCAAAAGGGGCTCCTCCGGCCCATATCCAGGTCGGGGAGCGGGTTACCGTTGGGAAACCATCACTACCAACACTTTAACTTAGGTGCAGGGAGAGACAGTCATCACTAACCTGCAGGGAGGAACAACCGCAGCCGTCCGAGTGACCCGTCCATCCAGCCACTTGTTTTACCGTGAACTGTGTCATCATCATTGGGCTGAGTGAGTACCTCCGTGCCGTGCGGCACAGCGCTGCCCCTGCGACCCTGCACCTCATCAGGCCCCGCAACCCGCCTGTCATCCATCTCTACCCCATCACCAGGCCCCGGGACAACCAACCCCCCTACCCACGGAGGGGAGAAATAACAACAAAGCTGCTCCCTGTCACAGGCTCCCGGGATCCCCGTCCAGAGCAGCGGTGGTGTCCACACAATCACCACAACCGTGGGTGGCGTCACGGTCTCACGGACAATATCCCCAAAACCCAAACCACCCCTTTTCACTCACGGGCGAGTAGCGCCGCTCGAGTCCCCGGGATCCGGCCATCGCTCGAGCCAACGAGCAGCAGCAGCCGTAGAGCAGCGTCAGCCGGACCCGAGCAGTGGGAGAGCGCACCGTCCCCTCCTCCGCCCGCGACACTTCCAGCTTGGGACTGGTGTGGAGGGTAAAGTGGATCAGGATGCGCAGGAGGAGGAGGAGGCTGAGGAGCATGACATTCCGGAGCTGTAGAGTGTGTGTGAAACCCTGACTGAGTTAGGGCCTGCAAAACTTGGTGTGTGAAGGACGTGTTCCGTCCCTCGCTCAGACTGGGTCCCAGCTTGCACAATATTAACCCAGTGTGACGTCAACGAGATGTAGCGGCCTTGCCCACATGCACTTGTCCACGTGTCTGTGGTTAGGTGGACTTTGGCTGAAACAGCGTTGTTCAGGGCACGTGTGATGTTTTGTGACACGTGGTTATGCAATGCAGGGACGGCACACCGGGAGAAATAGTGGCGGCTGTGGACCGAGTAACGTGGGACAGCTGCCACCATCAGGTCGCGGAATGCTTCTGTCTCAACCAGCCTAAAAGGCAACATTTCCAGCGCAAGCAGTCGCGAAATGTTAGCATTTAGAACTGTGGCATGTGGGGTGTTGGCAGTGTATTTGCGCCTGCGTTCAAAGGTTTGCTGAATGGATAACTGAACGCTGCGCTGGGACAAGGACGTGCTTGATGATGGTGTTCTTTCTGCGTAGGCAACTGCAGGTGCAGGAGTGGAGGAGGCTTGTTCGCAGGCAGCATGGACAGGGGATTGGCTCGCATGCACAACCAGCGAAGACGTAGCAGTGACATCAGCAAGCACTGCTCCTGGACTCTGTTGTACTTCCCACAAAGTCGGGTGCTTGGCTGACATGTGCCTGATCATGCTGGTGGTGGTCAGGCTGCTAGTTTTGGTACCCCTGCTGATGCTGGCATGGCAGGTGTTGCAAATGGCCATTTTAGAATCATCTGGAGCCAACTTAAAAAACTGCCAGTGTCAGAGTTCCGGGTTTTCCAGTTTTCTTTTGAAAGAGCTTGCCCTTTGTTAACATGGAGTTTTCTGTTCTGTTGCCCTACTTCCTGTCCATCTGTTTAAAAGCCGCCCCTAAAGCTTAGTCCAGTGCCTGAGTATACTGCTTCCTGTGTGCTCCTGCCCTGCAGCTTTTGGTTCCTGATTGTTATTCGGATCCTCTTGGAAAACAACCGATACCGACTCTGGACTTCATCTGGTATCATCTAGCTGTGCCCGGTCTCCGTTTGCCGTCTTTGGTCGGCACTTCTGCCCGGTTCCTTCCGTTTAATACCACTCTGGACTCACATCACGTACGGACATTTTTGGACTTACCTATTGCCCTTTTGTGTCCCGGCTGCTGCGCATTTAGGGCTTCTGGGGTGATTGCCAGACAGTCCCTGTATAGGGGTTCGCTCTTGGTGGTCTCCCTGGGGGAGTCCGGTGCGCGGTCCCGGGAATTCCCTTTCGCTCCGTCCCTGGAAGTTATTTCCTGTATTTATGTTCTACTGTGTTTTTGTTCCGTTTATGTACATATTTGCTGGTTGCATATTATAAACGTCTTGCACCAAGAACTCGTCTCTGGTTGTCATTGCCCTAACGCAATCGAAATCCTCAATACATACAATAGTATTACAGCCAGACTCGGGAAGACCTAACATTTGTACAGGCACCTTGTGTCGTGTTGTTCCGGGGAACAGTTGCCTGACGTCTGCCTGGGGCCATCACTCTGCTTCTTACTGCCTGTTGGGATGCTACGCCTCCCTCCCCCTGTGCACTGCTGTCCTCGCTCTGCATATCCTCCTGCCAGGTTGGGTCAGTTACTGGATCATCCACCACGTCGTCTTCCTCTTCCGCACCCTGCTCCTCCTCCTGACTTCCTGACAATTGTGTCTCATCATCGTCCACCCCTTGTTGAGACACGTTGCCAACTTCGTGAGAACGTGGCTGCTCAAATATTTGGGCATCTGTACATACAATCTCGTCATGGCCCACTTCAACAGGAGCTGGCGAGAGGCCAGAATTTGTGAATGGAAACGTGAACGAACAGCTCTTCCGAGTGTCCAAGTGTGGGATCAGTAATGTCCGTGGACGTGTACTCGGCCTGGTGGTAGGAAGGAGGATCAGGTTCTGAAATGTGCGGTGCAGTATCACGGCTACTGACACTTGACCATGTGGAAGACAGAGTGTTTGTGGTGGTGCCAATCTGACTGGAAGCATTATCCGCTATCCAACTAACAACCTGTTGACACTGGTCTTGGTTCAAGAGCGGTGTACTGCAGCGGTCCCCAAGAATTTGGGACAGGACGTGCGAGCGACTAGATGTGGCCCTTTGTTGTGGCGAAATTAGAGCTTGCACACAACCTCGGTCTCTGCCTGCACCACCATCACGTCCACTTCCTTGTTCGTTGACAACGCCCTTGCGCATTTTGCAATGCTGTGCTGATGTGTATTCACTAGACTTGTGCGTTATATCCAAGTTTTTGCAAAACTCACACAAATGCAGCGGAAAGCTGCCAACAACAGGCACACACGTGCAGTTTTTAAATGCAAGCACGGAGGCACTAAGAACCTAACAGGTCTCTATCCAGGGACAACGTGGAGCCTCCCAATTTTTGGCTGCCCTGCCTAAGGGCTATACTACAATAGACCCACTTCCTTCCAATGGGCACTTCAGGTTTACAGGCCCTCATGCACGTCTCTATCCAGGGACAACGTGGAGCCTCCCAATTTTTGGCTGCCCTGCCTAAGGGCTATACTACAATAGACCCACTTCCTTACAATGGGCACTTCAGGTTTACAGGCCATCATGCACGTCTCTATCCAGGGACAACGTAGAGCCTCCCAATTTTTGGCTGCCCTGCCTAAGGGCTATACTACAATAGACCCACTTCCTTCCAATGGGCACTTCAGGTTTACAGGCCCTCATGCACGTCTCTATCCAGGGACAACGTGGAGCCTCCCAATTTTTGGCTGCCCTGCCTAAAGGCTATACTACAATAGACCCACTTCCTTACAATGGGCACTTCAGGTTTACAGGCCATCATGCACGTCTCTATCCAGGGACAATGTGGAGCCTCCCAATTTTTGGCTGCCCTGCCTAAGGGCTATACTACAATGGACCCACTTCCTTCCAATGGGCACTTCAGGTTTACAGGCCCTCATGCACGTCTCTATCCAGGGACAATGTGGAGCCTCCCAATTTTTGGCTGCCCTGCCTAAGGGCTATACTACAATAGACCCAATTCCTTACAATGGGCACTTCAGGTTTACAGGCCCTCATGCACGTCTGTATGCAGGGGCATTGGTGAACCTCACAATTTTGGACTGCCCTGGCAAAGGAAAATACTACAAAGACTCACTTCCTCAAAATGGGCACATTAGACTCAAGAGGCCTTCATGTACGTCTCTTCTCAGGGACATCGGAGTGCCACACAATGTTTTCACGTAAAATCTTTCATGTATTAATCTCAAAAAGTAACATACACCAGCTCTATCTCACTATTGGGTATGTGCCCTTAACATTTCCGCCATGAAAAATCATTTTGGGGTCATTTTGGAAGGTTTTCTGGTGAGTCCGTAAAAATGGCATAAAACGCGGACAAAATTGTTCACAGCTGTGACTTTTCAGTGATAAATGCTTCAAGGGGTCTTCCCCATGCTGTTGCCATGTCATTTAAGCACTCTTCTGAGACTTTTGTGACATTTTTAGGGTTTCTCCATGCTGCCGGGGGGTCATTTCACAAAAATACTCGGGTCTCCCATAGGATAACATTGGGCTCGTTGCTCGGGCCGAGTACACGAGTATCTTGGGAGGCTCGGCCCGAGCTTCGAGCACCCGAGCTTTTTAGTACTCGCTCATCACTAATAGCAGTGCATTGCTGTAACTTTACTTGCTCATATTTCTGAAATAAAACATCCAATCTCAGAACAAAAGGTATGCTTACATTCAGCATCCTAGTGACAGTATAGCACTGGCTTTACCTTATATATAAAAATCCTGCTAATTGGTTCCTTTTAAATGTGGAAATGAAGAATGTACAGGGTACTACTGAATAGTATTATTAGGTACCCATCATTATTCCTTCACTAAAGTTAACCTGCAAACCTTCTGTGCATAGAGTAGCAATAGATGGGTGTTTGAAACCTGTAAAGGTATACAGAATCAGATTTACGGTAAAAAGACACTTCTGAAAAGTATGTTTAGTCTATATTAGTAGTAGGTTCTAAGTGTCAATGATGGGAATTGTAAGTATCAATGATGGGGTAAAGCAATAACTGCGTCTAGAAAGAAAACTTATTTTCCTGTGTTGTGGGATGATTTCTGTAGAGGCAATACCGGCACTTTTGGAAACTGACAAACCAAAAAAAGAATATTTGAACAGAATGAAATGAATTTGACTTCACACAACCTCGGCCAAATGTCACTGGAGAGCGGAAGAGTGAACAGCTGTAAGAAATAGAAAATCTAACATGGCTTGTTATTTCTCCCAAAATAGATAGCCAGTCTGGTATACTGCTACCAAGAGATTTTAGACTATTGGCACATCCAACCAAGAATCATGTGGCAACGTAAGTATCTGGATATTTTCCATTAATTTAGTGTCATTTGTAAAACATTCAATTCATCAGTGTTCCAGGACAAATACTGAACCAGAGTAAGTTATTCTAACAAGTTAAAAGGCTTTAAAATGTTTATGTTTAATATGATTTTTTCAGCAATGTAAAATTGTAGTTAAATGCACATAACCTACAGTTTTACATCCTCAGAAGTTAAAGGGAACCAGTCACCAGATTTGGCCCCTATAAGCTACGGCCACCACTAGTAAGCCCTTATATACAGCATTCTAGAATTCTGTATATAATATCCCAGGCAGATGTGTAGAACATAAAAAAGTTTTATAATACTCAGCTAGGGGGCGATTTGGCCCTATAGGTGTCACTACTCTCTGGTCCGCCACCTCCTCTCTGCTGCTATCTCCGTCCTTCTGTCCAGCCAAGGCCAGCATTGCGGTCCTCCACATGCGCACTTTGATCTACCCTGCCAAAGTACTGTAATGCGCAGGCACAAGGAAAGGGTACAGATCGCCTGCACATGCATACTACAATACTTTGATCTGCCCTGAGTAGGGCAGATCAAAGGACCTCAATGCTGGCTAGTGTGGATGACATAGAATGCATCATGCACGTGGGCCTCAGAAGAAGTACGGAGATCGCTGCAGAGAGGAGGTACCAGACCAGAGAGCAGCGACATCCCTTGGACCGGACCTCCCCCCTAGGTGAGTATAATAAAAGTGTTTTTAACATTATACAGAGCAGCCTGGGCTCTTACATACAGTATTCTAGAATACTGTATATAAGAGCTCACTGATGGTGGCCACAGCTCACAAGGGAAAAACCTGGTGACACGTTCCCTTTAAGCATCTATAGAACAGTACAGTTGTGGCAACCTATTGTTGCCTAATCAGTACTTGGAGTTTATTACAATTTCTGTGGTTTTGTTTGTCCACCTGATTTTCAATCTGTTCAAGACCAACCTTAACACCCGCTCCTGACCAGAGACATTTTCAAGTTTTTTCATTCATGTGGTTTAAAAAAATTCTGAAATAAGTTTTCATATTTAGATATTCAAGTTTTTGTTTTTTTCATAATACACTGGGCTTCATTTTTATGATATTGTTATATTCTCTCTTATTTATTTTTTTTTTTTTTGCTGATATCTTTTTTATAACCAGACAGAAACACTAAATACATTTTAAAAAACTGTTCCCCATTTTATATTGGACACCTGTATTTTTTTTTTTTTACAGGGTGGGATTTGTAACAGTGATTTGGAGTGACATTGACTGGCATTTTTATTTATTTTATTTATTTATGTATCTGTTTATTTTTATTTGTTTTTCATTTGCAGTATTTTACATATTGTGTCCCCCATAAGGTCATAAATACCCTTTAGGAGATGTTTTATCATTTAAACAATTTTATTTTCATATTATTTCCATTGTAACTGGGGCAGATATATTAGATCCAGTTACAGGGGAAATATAGCCTGAAGACTGCATAACAGAGCTATCTGAGGTTCATGTAACCCTCTAACTCCTGCTCCTTCATTATATACAGTAACTACTGTATATGGAGGAGGAAGAGACATCAGAGATTTGTATTCCTGTGAACACTTCACTTCTTTTGCACTGTCTATGTAGTGATGGATAAGACACAGACTGTAATAAACCATTTGTACATTGTCAATGGAGACTTAGGCTGTTCCTGATAGCTGGATCCCTGCTTTAGCAAATACACAATTGCGTGTAGTTGTCTCCTATGCAGTGACATTTTAAGACATCAATGCAGAATAGGTGCAGGATCTCCTTGCTGATTAAAGTCAGTCAGGAAGTGCTTAAGGACTTACCACAGGTTCTTTTTAGGATTGGTATCCTATTTGCTTCCTTTAAGTAGACTCAAAATTTCAATGTTTTGTTCAGTAAACCACTTAGTAATGACTTTTGTCTAATCACATAGTGCTCCTTTATGCTAAAAAAAAGCATTGTTCATCACTAGAAATGAGTGAACTCACAGAAAACCATGTTATCTTTTTTTTTTTTTTTTTTTTTTAAATCCAGTTCCGATTTGGAATCCAGTCCCCATATGCGTCTATGGGGATCAGAAACTGTAGATTAAAAGTGTTGGTAGAAGGGATATGGAGATAGGAGAACGCGCGGTATACTCACCGAGGATCTGTCATGGTAGTAAGCTGCTTCCAGGTGGTGCATTCACTTCTGGAGCAGCTAATTAACTTTCATTGAATATGCACTGCTTTCTCTGCCCACTGTTGCCTGTGATTAGTTGCAGTGAGCCGCACCCCCACACTGAGTGGCAGCGTACCTGCACGTCAGCTGACTGCTTCCATTCACAGGCACTATACTCGTATATATATCGTTGGCCGGGGTCACACTGGCATATGGTATCCAATGCGAGAGCATCGGATGCGTTATGCTCATGACCCTCGGCTCAGGCTCTGCTGTGAGCATGGTCCAAGTGACATGTGACTGTGACTTGATCCTGTAATCAGAGCACAAGGAGGGATTAATCCTCTGCTTTTCCTCCAAGGCTGATGTTAACGTAGCACAGATAGTCCAGCTCCCCACAGGTGGAGCGAACCCCAGGGAGGATGAGAACAATAAGGACGGCTGATGGCGCAGATGCGCAGGGCGGCGGCGCTGGCAATGTCAAGGACAACACAGGGGGCTGTGGTTCAAAGTTCCATTAACTCACAGTTCTTAAAGTGCCCCCGAGGTGCTGCTCTCCACCGCCATGGATGGACTCCAGCCGGTCCCATGTGAATCAGAGGCAATCACCGGTGTCTGTGGAAATGTGTCAGACCTTCCTCCTTGCACTGACAAATGGTTCCCTGTAGCCTGAAGAAATTTGGGGACCCTGCTGTTGGTGTTAAGTGTCCCGTCCCGTATGCAGGTGATGCGGGTGCTCGCTATGGGGCCTGACCCCGGACCGGATCCTATATGTCACTGTGCTCCGGGAAAGTGTGTAGTGGATGATGGGACATGAAATTCCCATCCCCTGCAGATTTGTTGGAGTCCGTGAAGGTGTCCCCAACCGAGGGTCCTGCACCCCGACTTCTCTAGCACTGTGGGAATGGTTAGGCTCAACCTCAGCTACCATCTCCTCCTGTCCCAACATCTCCACCGTCTCCCTCTGTCTCTCACCCTCTTTCAGTCTCATTCCTGCAGACTCAGTGTGGTGTTAGGCCCCTGGCCCTGGGAATATCACCACCTATCTCTCATCCCAGGGCCAGCCTGTTAAATACTGCTCTCTCAAGGCTGTCTGCTCTGTTTTCTTTCCTGGGCTTTACTGACTCTGAAATGAAACTGTTTGTATTTCTACTCACTGAGAGCAGTCCCCACCTCAGGAATGACTCAGCAGTGCTGGGGGATTTCCCAGCCTGGTTGCCTGTGTGTGGTGACTGGCTCACTATCTGGGTATTTATCTAAGTTATGAGCTCAGGATTTGTGTAAGTGAAACAAACCAGTGATTAACCTCTTCTCACCCGGGAGAGAATTACAACTTAAAACAGATGCAATATTCTTTGTGGTGACTGAAGCCTCAGGGGCGCCATACTCTCTTCATTCTTATTTTCTTTATTTTTCCTTTTTTTTTTTAATTTCTCAAGTGCCAGATCCGGGTCAAACAGCTAGAATCCCAGGCCTGGGTCCAGCACCCGGGCACCTTTGAAAGTACGCGGGTCTGAGTTTTTAAAGTCCGGGTCTGCTCATCCCTATTCATCACCAATTTGTTCCTGGATCTTTGGGTGAAGTTGCTCTTGAAGAATGTTTGGATCGAATGCTTTATTCATGGCTATGTTGTTAGGCAAAATTTTGAGTGAGCCGACTGCCCTTGAATGAAAAGCAACACAGTTGGTATGACACATGACTTACAGTAGTATACACTATTTGTTCTCCAGACAATCATTCTTCCAAACATCCAAAACAGTCTGAATGGGGGCTTCATCGGAGAAAATATCTTTACTCATTTCCTCTGCAGGACAATCACTGTACTTCCTGCAAGCTTATTTTCTTCAATGAAGCCCCCATCAGACTGTTTGGTATATCTGCAAGAATGATTGCCTGGAGAAGAAAAGGTGAGTTCTACCATGAATTATGTGTCATGGTAACAGTAAAGTACCCTAGGACCATTGATATATGGATTTGCTTTTCAATCAGTTGAGTGGTCTCACTCACCCATAATTGTGCTTAAGAACACTGCCTTGAATTAAGAATGATATATAAATATCCTACTCAACATGTAACTTCTCCCAATGGTCCCAAAGCAATTTGGTAGTGAACAATCCTTTTTCGTGCATAATGGAGCACAATGTCACAAAGCAAAAGTGATAACTAAGTGGAACAGTGAAAAAAAACAACATTTAAATTTTAGGCTCATTTCCAGGACACTCCTCAGATCTCAGTCTCATTGAGAACCTGTGGTTAATTCTCAAAATACAGATCGATAAAACAGAAACACAGAAATTGTGATAAACAAGAATGGGTTGCCATTAGAGATGAGCGTACCTGTGGAAGTTTAGGTTCGCCTGGTTCAGCTGCACCTTAGATAAAGTTCAGTTCAGGACTCAGACTGATCCTTGAAGTCACTGATTGGGCAATTCCACTCTCTGCCCACAAGCAGCCACCCATAAACAGATCACTTCCAGGAAGCAAGGGCGGGTTTAATTTTGGTGCACACTATATCCGAAAACATTGTTTTTACCTCCAGTGAGAGCCATTCAGAGACTCCAAGCGGCTTCATAAAGCCTGGCATTAAACATACTCGAGCATACTGATGCTTGATCAAGTAGATAGCATATGTACAGCACCCCGAACTCCTAACTTGGACACTGATATTTTTAAAAGTCCATGTTTGGTACTAACCCTGAACTTTACAATTCGGGTTGACTTCTCTTTAGTTGCCATCAGTCAGGATTTGGCCTAAGAGCCAGGGTGAATTGTAGAAGTCTTAAAAAAATATGTGTCAACCCTGTAATTACAGAGTCTATGCATAAAGTCGATGCATTTTTCAATGAATGTTTCAAAAGTTATGAAATGCTGATAATTATACTTCAGTAACCATAGAAACATCTGACTAAAGTATGTACAAACACTAAAGAAGCAAACTTTATGAAAACCAACATTTATGTCAGCCTCAATAATTTTTGGTAAGACTGTAAATAGTACTATAGCAAATTAATAATTATTCTGCACTCAATCATTAAAGGAACCTGTCAGTTGATTCATGCAGTTCAAACAATGGACAGCACAGACAAAGAAACATCCATTACCAACACAAGCTCAGATTACCAAAGCACCAGCAGGATATAATACTGTACAGCAGACCCCATGATAAAGGTCGGGACAGCACATGTGCAAAATATTGATGAAACAGCCATTCAAGTCTACCAAATTCATGGAGGAGGTAATTGCTAGTATTAAACATACAAACGGATTCAGATCACGGCAGAAGAAGGGAGAGCCATTCTATTTGTGATCAGGAAGGACGTGGTGTCAATGTTACCCTCCATCACAGGAAACTGCCTCTTCAACTCCTGATCCAACTGTTCCCTCCTCGCCCCTGTCTTTGACTTTTGCAGTAACTCATGATTCACGCAGAGATAATTAACTTTTTTTTCTACATGGAGTTTAAAAGGATTCATCTAGTCTGTTTTTAATCATGTGATGTCATAAGGGTGCTTTACACACTGCGATCTCGCTAGCGAGATCGCGAGGAGGGTACCCGCCCCTGTCTGTTGTGCATCACGGGCAAATCGCTGCCCGTTGCGCACAACATCGCTCACACCCGTCACATGGACTTACCTTCCCTGCGACATCGTTGTGGCCGGCGAACCGCCTCCTTTCTAAAGGGGCGGTTCGTGCAGCGTCACAGCGACGTCACACGGCAGCCGTCCAATAGAAGCGGAGGGGCAGAAATGAGCGGAACGAACATCCCGCCCACCTCCTTCCTTCCTCATTGCGGGCAGCCGCAGGTACGAGGTTGTTCCTGCGGTGTCACACATAGCGATTTGTGCTGCAGCAGGAATGACAAACAACCTCGCTACTGACCAGACAACAATTTTTGGTAAGTGAAAGACGTATCACAGACCAACGATTTTTGCCTCTTTTACGATCGTTTAAGGTCGAACATAGGTGTTACACGCTGTGATGTCGCTAACAACGCCGGATGTGCGTCACAAAGACTGTGACCCTGACGATATATCGTTAGCGATGTCGCAGCATGTAAATGGCCCTATAGACTTAGGGGAAAACAGAAGAATTTAATGGATAGAAAGGCAAAATATGAAACTATAAGTACATATTGACAGATAATATGATAATTGCAATCTATATATATAATTGCCTTATTCTGTCTGTCTGTCTGTCTGTCTGTCTTGCTCCAAAATTGTGTCGTTACAGTGACAACTTTCGGATTGGCCGCCGGGCTCGGTCTGGCCCCGCCCACCCCCACGGATTGGCTGCTCGCCTCGGCCTGGCCCCACCCCCGCATGGATTGGCCGCTCGCCCCGAACCTCCGCACGCATCGACCGCTCGGCCACGCCCCTTCCCCCGAATTCAAACGAAGCCCCGACTCCCACAGCCCAGACATAACCTTGCGATGCTGGGATCGTGACGGAGCCGGTGTACGCTGGTAACCATGATAAACATCGCGTAACTATAGGAAGCGCTTCCCTTAGTTACCCGATGTGTATCATGGTTGCCACCGAACACCGGCTCCCGGTACACATGTGCAGGGAGCCGGCATATGCTGCGGTCAATAATAAAGTGTCATGCTGCGGTGAAAGAGTTAAAGACACTGCAATACACTTCATTATAGGCAGCGGGCACCCCCAGAAGAGAGAAGACAGAAGAAAGAAGACCCCGCAGTCATACTCACCAGACGCCGACCGGGAGCAGGTGAGCGCATCAAGGTCCTGCAGCGGCGGAACAAACACACATGCACACACATAAGAACAGACACACACACATCAGATCACACTCACTCACTCTCACACACACATCAGATCGCATCCACACACTCACAACACCCAGTGATATCGCTTACTTCTCGGCGGCGATAGTGTGCGTGCAGTGACCTTCCAGGACCTGCCGGAGGATCACATGGCCGAAAGCATGTGGTATCTCCAGATGTTGTGAGTGTGTGAGCGCGTATGTGCGATATCGTCAGTGTGTGTGTACGTGTATGCGATCGGATGTGTGCGTGTATGCGATCGGATGTGTGCGTGTATGCGATCGGATGTGTGCGTGCATGCGATCGGATGTGTGCGTGTGTTCTGATGTGTGAGTGTATGCGATCGGATCTGTGAGTGTCGGCAGAAGGCAGAGGAGCACGGTGTGCAGCACAGCTACTGGGACCGCCCACCGGAGGGCACAGGGAGAAGTAGGGTGTGAGTGTATGCAATCAGATGTGTGCGTGTATACTGTCTGATGTGTGACTGTGGAGCACGATGGGGAGTGCGCAGCATGGGGGACGGAGCACGATGGGGGGTACGCAGCATGGGGCTAATATTGGTCCGAGTGGAATGCGATGTTTTATTGCATTCAACTCATTCCGATTTTCATGCCGTGTGTCTTAGGCCATATACTCTAAAATTTATTGCCTATTAGCGAACACCATTTTTTACTTTTGCCATTGTTTGAATTTAAATAGTGAGAAAAATAAATAGCATGAAATTGCACCTCAGGTATTTATTTGTTCAGCCTTGCTTACCACTGTTGCATTTGATTACACTGCAGTAAGACACATCTGTTCAATTACAGCAGTTATACAGTATGTAAATATAATCACAATCCATTCACTATATATTTATTTAAGTATCAAGGTAACCATTAACATCCATTTGTACTGTATTTTATATACTTTTTATAAATGTTATTTAGTAGATAGATGTCAACTTGATAGACAAATATGGACAGATGGATGAACGGATTGATGGATAGATAGATAGATGGATAGATAGATAGATAGATAGATTGATAGATAATGACAGAATTTTATATATGTTATATTAGTATTCTATATATGAATTAACTGATAGAAAATCCTTTGACAAGAACAAATAAAAAGCAGCATGAAATGAAGAGCAACACAGTTCAGTCATAAAAACATTATTGTATTATGTGGAAACTCCCTGGAGATATTTGTGGATAGTAATAGCATTGGTCCCTGTAATACAGATGACAAGGTTTCATTATTGGCTATGATGAATTGTATTACGGCTTGCCTGCCATTGGTTCTCCGGCTAGCTTCTATAATTCTAGCAC
This sequence comes from Anomaloglossus baeobatrachus, assembly GCF_048569485.1. Classification (NCBI taxonomy): domain Eukaryota; kingdom Metazoa; phylum Chordata; class Amphibia; order Anura; family Aromobatidae; genus Anomaloglossus; species Anomaloglossus baeobatrachus. The sequence goes on along the minus strand of NC_134353.1, from coordinate 837,505,616 downwards.
GTTTCTCCTCTACGTATGCTGAAATATTCTTGTTCTGCCGCCTGCAGGTTGAGCTCTGATGAATTTCTCTTCTCACAACATCATTTTACCTCCTCTCCTCTGTGGGGAGTTTAGATTTGTATAGTATTTTTGGATTTCATGGCTTCCTTGTGAGAAAAGCAATATCTATTTATGGTTCGGCACAATATCTCTTTGAATTGCAATCTCCATGTACCAATAGCGTGATATGTGATTTAGCTCATGTGTATCCAGGCTGCTCTGCATGTCCACTACTAGAACATTCACATTATTTATTGTATTCCTAATCATATTGTATGTTTTTTTTCCTGTTCAAGTCATACAGAATTGGCTGGGCTCAAACAATGCCGTCACACAAGGAATATGAGAAGGCAGCTTCAAATTCGATTTGCTTAGCAACAGTGTTTGCTGTACGTTTATATTCCACTGGAAAAACTAGGGCAAAAGTAACAACAGACTTCAATGAAACCAAAAACAGATTTTAAAAGTTGTTTTCATTAACAATACTATTAAATTGTCCACAACTATAAAAAAGTGATGTCATAAACTGGAGAAAAGTCTTTTGTTTAAAGGGAATTTCCTGGAAAAAAACCCCAATTTTTTTCTAGCATTGGGTGTTGTAGGAGATGGATGACACAAAAACATGAAATCCAGGAATCACATAGTTAAATCCTTGTATGTATTGGATAACTGTCAGCTAAATGATCAATTGGCTGACAGTTATCTCTCCAACTCACCCACAGAGTCTCGGCCCAGCGCTCTCAGATTTTATATGAGAGAGCTGCTTTCACATTCTCTAACGGAAAATAAAAAGATTAGCCATTGGATATCCCACAGGCCATATTGTTCACTCTCCTGACATCATGGGCGCCCCCATACACATTAGATTGTCAGCCGATACCACTCATATTCAACAGATTCAGCTAACTTCAGTATATTATGTACAAAGGGCTTTATTAGTAAAGTGCTAGTAGCAATTTTAATAAGTATCACTTTTGAAAATTAGTAAGTCGAATGGGGAACATTTTAGTTGAGTTAAATAAATTTGACTTCCAACAACTCAGCCAAATGTCCTTGGAAAAAGGAAAACTGAACAGGTGTTTATAAAAGAGAAAATCCAACATTGATTGTTATTCGTCCCAGAAATAGAATACAGCTTTGGATAGTGCTACGAATAAACAATAGATTGTTGGCCAATAAAAACAATAGAAAGGAGCTGATCAGGCAAAATTCAAATTTTCCTCTTCTCACGGAATTTACTGGGAAATTATTTTCCATGCATTTAATGTCCCTTATTATGCGTTCTCACCAGTCTTCAGAGCATAATAAACATAATATTTAATAATAAATCCTTATTTTTACGTCACCACTCACCTTTATGACCTCTCCTGTCACAATGACTTTGGGATAGCAGAGAACCGTGGCTCCAAAGCTGTCCCTCAAGCTAGGTGACCCTACCCTATCCCTAATCTCAGGGATTCTCAATGGTAGAGTGGCCTAAATCTCCTTACTGGCCCTGCTCCTGACCAGTCCTTATCTGCTTCCCCCTCCTTCTCCCCCCCCAGGGAGGGATTGGACAGGAGTTTGTTGAAACTTCAGATAAATACAGACAAGGGAAAAAACAAAACTCTGTCACACAGTATGTACACACAAATGTAAAGAAATTAAGAGATTCAGGAGGAAAAACAAGAGCAGGAAGGAAGTACAAAACAACAGGTGTCAACTCTTCAATCACTCCAAGCAATATCACAACTTTTACAAGGGAGTCCGAGTCACTACACCTCACAAAATAACATAGAATAAACTATAGCTGGCATGGATAGAAGGATTCCACCTGGATAAATAGAAGAGGATGAGTGTGATAGGTCTTTTACTCTTACTAGCCTGCCTATGAATCAGCACACAGCAGATTAAAGTCCAAGTCTGCCTGTGTTACTCCCAGACACCAGATAAACCATTGGGCGGAGTGTCAGAATCTGAAATCTAAACAGATGCCAATGCCACCATGACAGTAGGTGAAGTTTCTGCAAAACTCTGTGTGATACCTCTGCTCCTCACCAACCTTTTTGGTCCTTGTTGCATCTTTTGATCATCATCGGCAGCGCTAACATCCGTGGACCTCTCATACTAGGTTGGAGCTTATTGGCTTGATTGGCCTGGGAGGGTTCTGTACAGGTATCACAAAGGTTACGGTACATGCCATGATGCCTTTTTTTCTCAGCCTATGAAACCTGGAAAATGTGGCAAAGTGTATGAGACCAGAAGATTTCAGCATGGCTGATGGCATACCAAATATGAAATGAGAATCGGACAGGTGGCAAATAGGAATAGGAACGGATGGGCTTGAGAGGTGAGCAGTGAGGTGAGTGTAAGGATTTTTTAAAAATTTTGATGGCCTTTACAGTTCAGAAAAATAGTGGCCAGCAGCTGAACCCATGTGGAAGTGAAGTGCAAAAAAAATCTGCATTTTGTCGACAGCAAATTCAATTCCAGTCAAATTTATTCGTTCATCTCTATCAACAAATAATGATGTGGCACCATCAGGATCTGGAAGTTTTCTCGTTTACTATATTTTCAGTTGTAATACATCCAAATCATTTGTGTCCTTGGACCAATACCTTAACAGATTACCGTATTTTTCATTTTATAAGATGCACCGGATTATAAGACGCACCTCAAATTTAGAAATAAAAAAAGTAAAAAAAATGGAGTCTATCTTATTCTCCGGTGCTGTCTTACCGGATGGGGGGTGGCAGCAGTGGTGGAGTGGAGTCACAGGATGCAGGGGTGGTGCTGGTGGGGTCTGTGCAGGCAGCGGTAGGATCTGTGCTGTCAGCAGTGGGGTCTGTGCTGACAGAGGTGGTTTCTGTGCTGGCAGTGGAAGCTGCGATGGCTGTGTGGAGCAGGCCGGTGCAGATGGTGTCCCAGATGCTCTTTCAGTGATCAGGGCTTCAAAGAAATGGCACCCGGAGTGGCACATGTGCAGATGGAGCTCTCAGCCGAAAGCTCCATCTGTGCATGAGCTGACTCTGGGCACCATCATTTGAAGCCAGAGCATCTGGGACACCCGCCGCAAAGCCACCACAGATTCCGCTGCCAGCACAGCCACTGCAGCCTGCACAGCCAGCCGGCCGCTCGTATAGAGAGGCAGCTGGCCACCCACACAGGGAGGCAGCCAGACGGCCACCAGCCCACACAGAGAGGCAGCTGGCCACCCGTACACAGAAACAGCCAGCCACAAGCACAGAGAGGTACTCTGCTTCCCGCACAGGGAGGCACCCGGCTGCCCACACAGATGGCCGGCCACACAGAGAGCCATCCACACAGAGAGTCAGCAGGCCACCTGAACATACACTTCCCCGCACCAATTCTGCACCTCCCGGTTAGCTATATTCAAATTTTAAGACAAACTCCTCATTTTCCTAAAGCGATTTCACCAGATCTCACAATACAAAGTAAGGTTGATGTATTTACTATTAAATTGCATGTCAAAATGGTTTTACAATCTTTTTCAAAAGCTCACATTCAATGTAAATACATTCATGCTCTAAAAAAGACAAAAAGATTCTAACAGTAATACCTTTATTGGCTAACTAGAGGAATTCTAGTTGCATGCCTTCACTGCCACCACCTCTCCTTTTGTAACAAAAATCATAATTTTATAACCTTGGCTTATCTTTAGGAGGCATTACACCATCCACTCCATACAAAAATGTCTTGTTCATCTCTTAAATGTTATGCTCTTGTTTCAGTAATTAATTTGCATTCTTAATTATCAGTCCAAATTATATTAACATATTCATTGTGGAAACTGGGAAAAACAATATGCTGAAAGGCATGTTGAATCCTCCGCATCCTTTGATTGAGCACAAGAACAGTTGTGGTTAAAACAAATTTTGCTCCTTTTTATGAACACCATGGTATTTAATGGGGACATAATAAAATTTGAAATATTAATTGAATTACAGTGCAACCTTGGATTAAGAGTAACTTGGTTTGAAAGCATTTTGTAAGACAAGCAAAGCTTTTTAAAAATTTGTAACTTGGTATAAGAGCAATGATTTTCAATAAGAGCAAGTTCCCGCCGTGTACACTTCCACTTCCATCCTCTCACCATGCTGTGACACGCTCTAGAGGTAACTTTCTGTCCATATGTACTGTATACAGTATACAGTATACCATTGCACAGTACAGTATATACTATACAGCATGTCTATCAATTTGCATTTGTGGATACAGTATTGTACTCTCTTTCGGCTAACCAGTACGGCACATTGCGTAAATGGTACCTATCGCACATCAACAATTCTATTGTAAGTTAATGTGCAAGTTAATATTTTTTATATGCTTTTACTGTACTGTACAGTATTTTGTATTAGTGTACTGTAATAATTTTATATGAATACAGTACCTTAGTTTGTATTACTGTAATAAGTTTGTATGAATGCAGTTAATATTTTTGGGTTGTGGAACGAATTGTCTGCATTTCAATTATTTTCTATTGGAAAATTTGCTTTGATATAAGAGTAACTTGGTTTAAGAGCACACTTCCGGAACGTAATCCAAGGTTGCACTGTACTACAATTTTTATTATTTGAATTTAAATTACACTGAACCATAAGTGGATAATGGAATTATGATCTAGAATACTGGTGAATCGTCCAGCACTATGTTTGTGTATACTTACCATGGTTCACATTGTGCTAAACTGAGTGTGACTGGTTCTATAATAGATAAACCAGAGGGTAGCCATGATAGGGTGGAATTATGTCATTTGACGAAGGAAAAAGAGGAACAAAAAAAATTGAATAGGTGTTACGGAGGGGACGATTGGATATAAAATAAAAAGAAGCCAATCGTCGCCTGAAGTCCGCCGGGCAGATAACAAAGTCGATACGAGACTGGAGGACACATACAGCAACTAAAGAAAACCCAAATGTGAGCGAAGGGGATGTTGAAGGGTACATCCCAACATATAGTGTGTCCCTGTTGACTTCACAGGTACACAGGTGTTGGTCACGTGTGAAGGGACATGTCAGTCCGAGAGGTAACACAGTTAGCGTCAGTGGGAAACAGAGGAGGAAGATGCTGAACCGGTCACGTGCGTAGGGAGCAGGACCAACTAGTAGGATAGCCCAGTTAGCGTACACAAGTCTACCACAGGCACTGCAGACTACCAGATATGTGCGTAAGGTGCATGTCAGACCGCATGGGCTATCCAGTTAGTGTCACTGGGCACCCGAGGACTGGTACACATACACACAAGTCTGCCACTGCACTGCAGACTACCTGTCACGTGCGTAAGGGGCACGTGAGACCACGTGGGCTACCCAGTTGGCGTCACTGGGCACCCAAGGACTAATAGGACAGAGACTGACCCTCACTGTGCCAAGACACAGGTGTACCGAGATACGAATACCTGGTACCGATGCCTAGCCCTGATTAACTCTGTCCTATCACACACAAACACCTGCCACAAATAGTGCAGGAAGGATGGCACTGGAACCCAAGCATACATGCCGCATAGTCTGCTCACTGAGCTGCAGCCATAGACAATGACACTCGCACGTCGATGGGCATGGTTATGGACCTTTTATAGCCGCCTCCCTGGCCCAGGCTACATGTCATGTGGTAATGGCGCCGGTTGTGGCCAACCCGCAGCCACCATGTCACCACTGACGTCACCGCGACCAATCAGCGGCCACCGCATCACCGCTGATGTCACCACAAGCCAATCAGCGGCCTCAGCAATGACGTCATGCGCATGCGCGATAGCAGTAATCCTGCACTTTGTGGCCGGCGAGGCTGCGGGAACCCTCGCATGCGCACTAGCGCTAAATGAGCACTTAGGCTTAGGATGGTACAAGACTCTAGCCACTTGATGCCTGTTAGCCCGACACCTCGAGTGACGGACAGGTGGCACTGTGGAGTGAGTTGACCAATCCCAAAGAGGGAGTCAATAACTGGACTGGACCAGTTCGGGACTCAGTAGGATCCCGAACCATAACAATAGGTTTCCAAAAGTTGAGAAGTATAGGGATCGGCTGATTTTCTAAATATAGGTGATATCAGTGTGTCATTAAAATGTTTGAGGAGTCATACACAGGCTGTAGGTTAGGGATGAGTGGACCCGTGGATGTTTGTCTTTGCAAGGTTCGGACAGACTTTCTTCCAATGTTTGATCTGGGTACCCAGACTTTACCCAAACTGGTACCCAGACCCGAATCCCATATACAGTGCCTACAAGTAGTATTCAACCCCCTGCAGATTTTGCAGATTTACACATTCGGAATTAACTTGGCATTGTGACATTTGGACTGTAGATCATCCTGGAAGTGTGAAATGCACTGCAGCAAAAAAGAATGTTATTTCTTTTTTTAGTTTTTTTTTAAATTGTGAAAAGTTTATTCAGAGGGTCATTTATTATTCAACCCCTCAAACCACCAGAATTCTGTTTGGTTCCCCTAAAGTATTAAGAAGTATTTCAGGCACAAAGAACAATGAGCTTCATATGTTTGGATTAATGATCTCTTTTTCCAGCCTTTTCTGACTAATTAAGACCCTCCCCAAACTTGTGAACAGCACTCATACATGGTCAACATGGGAAAGACAAAGGAGCATTCCAAGGCCATCAGAGACAAGATCGTGGAGGGTCACAAGGCTGGCAAGGGGTAAAAAACCCTTTCCAAGGAGTTGGGCCTACCTGTCTCCACTGTTGGGAGCATCATCCAGAAGTGGAAGGCTTATGGAACTACTGTTAGCCTTCCACGGCCTGGACAGCCTTTGAATGTTTCCTCCCGTGCCGAGGCCAGGCTTGTCCGAAGAGTCAAGGCTAACCCAAGGACATCAAGGAAGGAGCTCCGGGAAGATCTCATGGCAGTGGGGACATTGGTTTCAGTCAATACCATAAGTAACGTACTCCACCGCAATGGTCTCCGTTCCAGACGAGCCCGTAAGGTACCTTTACTTTCAAAGTGTCATGTCAAGGCTCGTCTACAGTTTGCTCATGATCACTTGGAGGACTTTGAGACAGACTGGTTCAAGGTTTTCTGGTCTGATGAGACCAAGATCGAGATCTTTGGTGCCAACCACACACGTGACGTTTGGAGACTGGATGGCACTGCATACGACCCCAAGAATACCATCCCTACAGTCAAGCATGGTGGTGGCAGCATCATGCTGTGGGGCTGTTTCTCAGGCAAGGGGCCTGGCCATCTGGTCCGCATCCTTGGGAAGATGGGTAGCACGGCCTACCTGGAGATTTTGGCCAAGAACCTCCGCTCCTCCATCAAGGATCTTAAGATGGGTCGTCATTTCATCTTCCAACAAGACAACGACCCAAAGCACACAGCCAAGAAAATCAAGTTCTGGTTCAAGAGGGAAAAATCAAGGTGTTGCAGTGGCCTAGTCAGTCTCCTGACCTTAACCCAATTGAAAACTTGTGGAAGGAGCTCAAGATTAAAGTCCACATGAGACACCCAAAGAACCTAATTAACTTGGAGAAGATCTGCATGGAGGAGTGGGCCAAGATAACTCCAAAGACCTGTGCCGGCCTGATCAGGTCTTATAAAAGACGATTATTAGATGTAATTGCAAACAAGGGTTATTCCACAAAATATTAAACCTAGGGGTTGAATAATAATTGACCCACACTTTTATGTTGAAAATTTATTAAAATTTAACTGAGCAACATAACTTGTTGGTTTGTAAGATTTATGCATCTGTTAATAAATCCTGCTCTTGTTTGAAGTTTGCAGGCTCTAACTTATTTGCATCTTATCAAACCTGCTAAATCTGCAGGGGGTTGAATACTACTTGTAGGCACTGTAAGTGAATGAAGATCTGACGTAAGTGCCATAAAATGGTTCTAGTAAGAGCTAGGAGGCATTAACAGGATATTCACTACTTCACCTACCCACCATCTCTGTGTCACCATCTCTGATTGGTTGCAGTCAGACTGCTATACATGTCCCCTGCTGTTTGAACAAAATAAATATTCACTGCTCCCCCACCCTTTATCCTAATGTATGTAATTGGTTACAGTCAGTCTGCTGTATTCCTGTAATCCTCATACTGGCTGTCTACTCTCTTAACCTGTGTGTGACAGCTGCAATTTTAGTGTAAAAATGAATAAATAGATCATTTAAAAAATGATGTTTATTTTGTTATCTAGCTAAGGTAAAGCAAGCAGCTGGGGGCGGATATCAGACTGGGAAGGGGCCAATATCCATGCATGGTTATATCATCCCCCAGGTGTCTGCTTTACCTTGGATGTTTAGCAAAAATGGACGGGACCCCACATCTTAAGTAAAAAAATAATTTAAAAAATGTCATGGGATCTCCCCTACTTTTATAGCCAGCCAAGGTAAAGCAGACGGCTAGGAGCTGGTATTATCAGGGTGGGAAGAGTCATAGTTATTTGGTCTTTCCCAGCCTAAATATAGGAGTTCGCCACCGCCTGGAATATGCAGAAACTCTGGAGCTTTTCCCAGCTTTTTGCAATTGCCCTGGAGTGGTGGCAATCCGGGTAATACTTTTGGGGTTGATAACAGATGTGAATTGGCAACTGACATCAAGCCAAGGGATGAATAATGCATATGTGTCTATCAGACACAGCCATTACAAACCTGGCAAGTATATGTACCGCCCCATGCTCGGCAGCCGAGCCGCAAGGATCCGGACCTTCAGTCGGTGGCTCGAGGGTCTCCAGACCTGGGGGTCTCGCGGTCACTTCAACTGAAAGGAGGGTTGTGGTTTGGGGATGTAGATGTACGGCCGGAGCCATTTTAAGTTCCTGACGCCACCCACGGGATGTGTTGAAGGTGGTCACCACCGCTGCAGTTACGGGGCACCTGGGGGACATGTTTGGCAGCAAGTTGTTAACCCCTCCGTGGGCAGGGACCCGTTGGGGGTGTTTGGTGGTGCAGGGAGATGGGCGACCGCAGGGTGCTGGTGTACTCACTATTAGAAAACACACGAGTCTCTGGTAAACCAAGGTGATGGTGGTCGGTGCCCACAGCCGGCTGCAGTCTGGTCCCCCACCCGGCTTGTGGTCTCTGTCTTTCTCCCACACCTGTGTTGGATGGTGGACTGCCTGTGCTTGTAACTTCAGGAGTCCGCTTCCGGCTTGTTGTTGCCTAAGGAGCCCTTTGCCTGCAGACGCTGGCCCATTGGATCTCTGAGCCAAGGCAGTGGCCGCTTATCCTCCTCTTTGGGCTGTTGCCTTCAGTCGGGACTTTGGGTTGGACATGACTTCTAGTCCTGGCTGCAATCAGTTAATTAGCTAGCCCCCAGTAGCTTCAGGACCTAGCTTCAGGGTCTGAGTACCCCCTTTGTGCTCCGGTTTCCAAATCGGTTCCCCGGGTCGGTACCGGCGGGCTACAACCCTGTTCCACCGAGCCGTCTTCCCAGCTCCTGCAGACAGAGACCGCCAGCTGCCTCCTAGCCAGAGGTACCAGGGCTCTTACCCTGGCACCTGTTCAATTTGGGTTTTCTCCTCTGCTGGAGCTGCACACAGCTCCAGCACACACATCTCTCCAACTTGAACTCTGAAACTGAACTGCACTGTTTTCTTTCCCGCCCCAGGCTGTCTGAACTCCTCGGTGGGCGTCTTCCAACCACCTGGTTCCGCCCCCTGGTGTGTCCATCAAGCCCTGAGGGGGGTGACTAGGGTTTAAATGTTTGGCTGTATGTTACCTATGAGGAACAAGTGTAATGCGGGGCCCTATTTGTGACTACCTGGCCCAGCCAGCCATATAGAATTAAAAAATACATGCACAGTAAAAAATATTTTTATTTTTAAAAACACTCCCCAACTCCCTTATTCACCAATTAATTTAAAAAAACCCAAACACAATAAAACATGAAGATGATATACCGTGTTTCCCCGAAAGTAGGACCCCCCCGAAAGTAAGACAGGGTGGGGGTTACGGAGGGGTCCTTCAATTGTAAGGCCTCCCCCGAATGTAAGGCAGGGTTGGGGGGCCGCTGTGAAATGTAAGGCCCTTACCTTTGGGCCGCCGCTGTCCCCCATTGGGTCCCCAGGCTCCAGAGGTGTCCTCAGGTGCAGCTGGGCGGGTCCAGCGCTCATGGGGTTAACTCGCTGTGTTAACCCCGCAATCCGCCCAGCTCAACAGCTCATTGGCCGCCCCTGCTCCCCACGTCACCGCTGGCCCCCGGCTCGAGCGCTGATTGGCCCAGCAGCTCGGGCTGTAATTGGCCGCCCCAGCCCCATGTCACCGCTGTTTCCCTGCTGATTGGCACAGCGTTCCCTGCAGCACAGGCCTTCCGCACCCACAGCCGCACCACAGAGGAAAACGTCCAGCATTTAAAAACCAAGTAGGAAAACATGTACTGTATAGGGTATGGGGCTGTGTGCAGTGGGATACGGCACTGTTATGGGGTATGGGGCTGTGTGCAGTGGGATACGGCACTGTTTTGGGGTGTGGGGCTGTGTGCAGTGGGATACGGCACTGTTATGAGGTATGGGGCTGTGTGCAGTGGGATACGGTACTGTTATGGGGTATGGGGCTGTGTGCAGTGGGATACGGCACTGTTATGGGGTATGGGGCTATGTGCAGTGGGATACGGCACTGTTATGGGGTATGGGGCTATGTGCAGTGGGATACGGCACTGTTATGGGGTATGGGGCTGTGTGCAGTGGGATACGTCACTGTTATGGTATGCAGGCAGAGGGTATACGGAAATTGTCATTTTTTTACGGCTAATGTAAGACCTCCCCCGAAAGTAAGACAGGGTGGGACTTTTTGGGGTAAAATTAATGTAAGACAGGGTCTTACTTTCGGGGAAACACGGCTATCAGATGTAGCCCAATAATGAGAGGTCACTCCCGGTCAGCGTTAATCCCGGAATTCCCATGGGCGCTGACATCTGTAAGTTATGTCAGAACTTTGAGAACTTTGTCTATTAATAAAGTGGTGAATGAGGGTGTGTAGTGAGAGGCTTTATTTAAATAAACTATTTTTTCTTCTGTGTTTGTGTTTTTCACTTTATCCATTAAAAACCCCTCTGAAAATTTCAGCCCCCAACTGCCCACTTTACTTTGGTTATAAAAAAATAGGGACTCCAGATCATTTTTTTTTTTCAATTCTTTATTTAAGATGTGGGGTCCCCTCTATTTTTGCTAAATGGCCAAGATGAAGCTGACAGCTGGGGACTGATATCAGGCAGGGAAGGGCCATGGATTTTGACTCCTTCCCAGTCTGATATCAGCCCCAGCTGCTATTTTACTTTCGGCTGATTATCAAAATAGGGGTGAACTTACATAAATTTTTTTTTTTTTTTTAATTTAAATAAATTGCTCAGGAGGGCAGGAAAATCAGCAAAATGTTAGGAATCAGCACTCATATTAATGGGAACATTAAAGAACAGGAATTCAAATTTTCTAGGTACTGACTACAGCTCATTTCAGAGCCGCAGTGTCTTGCTTAGGATAGCATTGAGCGGACACTTTGATGGGAGTTGCAGTCAGTACCCGCCAAATGTAAATAGCTGGTCTATCCTGTTCCCATACCTTTGAATGCTATTTTTTACCATTTCACTGATTTCCCTGCCCTCACCAGCCCTTAATAATAATAAAAAAAGACCTGTTGGCCTCAGAATGCTGAACTTCAACACAGACTTCCTTGAAAAGTCCATGTTCAAGACATGGAGACTAGGTGTTCGGTATGGACACCGAACTCTGAACTTTACTGTTTGGGTTTACTCATCACTAAAGATGAGAGGCCCCTTGGATGTCCGGTTGGGCGGGTTCATCTGGACTTTAGATAAAGCTTGGTTTGGGATCTGAACTTGACCTGAACCCAAATGAAAGTCACTAATTGGGCAGTTCGGGTCTCTGCCCACATGCCGCCAGCCATAAACAGATCACTTTCGGGGGAGGGTGGGCGGAGTTTTTCCATTTTTTTTTCCTTTGCTGCACACGATGTTGTTACCTCCAATGCGAGCCATTCAAACAATGCAAGGGGCTCGTATTAAGCTGAACTTCAAGCATACCCGAGCACAGCGATGCTTGCCCAAGTGGTTTGCACATGCAAAGCACCCAAACTGTTTTTCTTGTAAAGTCTGTGTTTGGTATGAACACCGAATCTCGAACCTTGGGTTCCCTCATCTATACTCATCACTACTGAAGGTGTATACTCTGCATTGATTATAATGTATACCAGACATTTCTTGTCATATTGTCTAGATTAGTACTTATAGTTTAATAGCAATAAATTAAAAGATGAGGTTAGAAAAGATATACAGTATTATCTCAATATAGATTTGAAGAGCAAAGCAAGTAACCATAGCAAATACATCCACATGCATTCTTTCTACAAGCAATAATCAGTACATGAAAATTTAGACTAATTGTGCTAAATTATATAGATCCCAGATGTTTACTTGTTTACATTACTGCTATAAAAATGATGTGATGGAATGACAATATTGCAAATAACGTAGACAACAAAACTATGATCTTATGAAAAGGATCACGTTTATTCCATTCTAGGAGGTTTAAAAGAAAATAAATAGGTCATTCCTATTGTCATTTGCTATCATTTCACTGTAGACCAACTTCTATGAGGTACAAAGGGTAATTTCTCCAGTACTGTAATAGAAATTGTGTTATTAAACAATAAATATTAGAGATCATTGAATTGGTTTAATACAAATGAAGTTTGTAAAGATTGCCGTATTCAACGTGGTTCATCATTGATATTATGTAGCTGGCATCAGTCCTGCTGCATTTGAATTACGTCTACAAATTGTGTCTTTAATCTTCATGCATCAGCAAGGCAGCACAATATTTTTTACAGAAAAAAAAAATCTAAAATTACTGTCAGAAACATTGTGCTTGCTTTTTTACTGAGTTTTTGTATTCGTTGGGCAATTCTTTTGTGAAGGAGGAAAATAATTATTTTTAAAAAGTCCAAAGAAAATTCCCCAAAATTGAAACATTTAATATGAACTGTGGACATCATAAAGTGTGGGTGTCACAGACAAATCTTTTTTTCTTGCACATATTTTACAAGTGAAATTGTATATCATTATATGCCACTATTCCAGTCAAATCATGACTAATTTGCTGAATTCTGAGGGCCAGAAAGAGGATAGAAAAAATTATTCTCATCTTCCTCGTACTAATCATGTAATTGTTGATCATCCAAATAGCGCATCTGGCTTTTCTCTTCTGCTTCTGGGACTCCAAGACTGCCGCCTCCAATCATGTGGGGTACAACGCATTTCATTGGCGCCAGTGACATACATTGTACCCCATATTACAGCATGTGACCTAATGTAGAACAGCAGCATCAGTCACTCAAAAATATAAGAAGATAGAAGACAGAAGAAAGAAAACAAAAGAGCTAATTGGTGATGAAAACAAGTATAAAAAGTTTGACTTCATTTTAACCACTTCTCAGCAGATTCAATTTGCACTAAGCATATTATATGCAAATCAAACTCTGCATTTTGAATTTAGCAAATCTTATCCAATTTAATTTCTGGAAATTCTGAATTCTGAACTTTCAAGTATTCTTAAATTTTGACTCAAATTGCTATTATTAAGGGCTCATTTTGTGAGGCGGTCAACATGAGTAGCATGCCCTGCAGACAATAGAGCACTGAATTGGGTCTTACCGCATGGCACATTAGTCATCGAGAACCAGTACAGTGGGTATACAGGGCAGCAGACAGACAAGTGGTGCAGGAAACACTAGAAAAGGCAGAATCAGATGTGAAGATATGATACACAGATGGATGTGGACACACTTTTCAATTTGCAGGAGGCAAAAGGTTAATTGCAGAGATGAAATTATTTTATCTATATTGGAAAACTTTTTTGTAAAAAGAAATTCAAACATAAATAGCAGAAATATTTTGTCAGCTGTTTCGGGGTATTGCCCCTCATCAGTGTGGAGTAGGATTCTGGCTAGGAATCTGTCTACTAGGCATTGCTCCCACCTAGCCAGAATCCTACTCCACACTGATGAGGGGCAATGCCCCAAAACAGCTGTCTGTGGATGGATACCTGGCCTTGGTAATTCCCTTGTCATATCTTTAAACTCATCAAAGAGTTGGATATTGACTAAAAGGGCCACTTAATATAGTGGTTATGGTGGTCTCCTAAAAAGAGCCACTTCTTGGCTAGGTCCTTCCCGGAGGGATATCTGGCTATTTTTTGTGTTGAGACTCCTAACAGAGGCTCCACTGACCTTTTTTGATTTGCATATGTCCTTATACTGGTGATAAATAAATAAAAAATTGTAGGGTCCCCCAGTATTGCTACCAGCACAGATGAATCCACAGTTACAGGTTGCAGCCCCAGCCGTGAGCTTATCATGGGCTGGGTATCAAAATAAGAGGAACCGCATGCGGCTTTTTTTTTTTTTTTTTAAATTAAATAATTTAAAAAAACAGTGTGAGGCTCCCCTCAATTTTGATACCCAGCCATAGTAAAGCCTGACAGCTGGGGGCTGGTAATCTCAAGCTGGGGAGACCCCTACGTATTGAGTCCCAAGAGGAATTGGTGAGAGCCATGTAAATTTCCAGGATTGTTGCATCTAATTGATATGACTATCCTGGGCGGCTACTGGCTGCTATTTTTAGGCTGCGATGAGCAATAACTATGGGCCTCCCCAGTCTAGAATACCAGTCTCCAGTTGTCAGACTTTTTCTTGGCTGGGTATCAAAATTGCAGGGGGCCGCACGCTATTTTTTTTACATTAATTATTTTTGTACAATTTTGTTATGTTTTCATTATACTATTTTTTTCTACCTATTACTACAATCATGTTTGTATTGTACCTACTATTTTTTCCAGCTCTCTAATCCCTTAAATGAACTTGGTGTAGGTACTGAACCAATATGGACTGTTGGAAAATGCGAATAAAGCAAAATGCTGAATGCAACAATAAGTGGAAATAAATGGTAAAATTTGTAAAATGGAAAAGTACTAAATAAATCATTTAGCACCAAAGCTATATTATGCCAAAATGTTGCCAAAATGTAATAATGAAACAACAAAGAGCCAGCACCAATGTGCACTAAGGCATCAAATATTCCAAACTGCATTATAAAAATTTTTTTGAGATTTTTGGCAAAAAATTGCAATTTCTTGAGCTGCTTCGCCACGTCACGGCAAATCTCATTTGAAGCAGTCCTACACTAAAATATTTTTATAAAATGTGCCATGCGGCCTCACATATAAATAGCAGAACTGCTCTCAGCAGCACTCACCTGGTCTATTGCAGTCCCGTACCCATGACTGAGTCATGGCTGTGGGCGGGACAGGTCCAAGCAAATGCTGCATGAAGTATATATAGCCTGTGGACAAAGCCTGATGACCCAATGTGAACAGTCACCAAACGCCAAAATCTATACAGATGGAATACATCCCAAATTGGGGTGCATAGCAAGGTGGAGGTCAACCACCGACCAATTCAACAAAGAAACAACAAAGAGCCAGCACCAATGTGCACTAAGGCATCAAATATTCCAAACTGCATTATAAAAATTTTTTTGAGATTTTTGGCAAAAAATTGCAATTTCTTGAGCTGCTTCGCCACGTCACGGCAAATCTCATTTGAAGCAGTCCTACACTAAAATATTTTTATAAAAAATGTAATAATTGATAAAATATCATTTCTGACCCTAAAATACAGTTTTAGTTTGTTTTAATGTTTTGTTTATTGAAGCAAAAAATAAGAATACAAAGTCAACAGAAATCACAGTTTTAACCAATAGTATTGCAACTGTATCAAAAGCTTCCCAATGTATCTTTGTAACTCAGACTACTTGTAAATTGTCTGAGCTTATCCAAGCAATAGACTTAGCTTTCCAGCTTTTGGGAAGGGCCGATCCAGGTTAAATAGTCTGGTTTCTGGATTAACATGAAACAGTTTTTAACAGTAAATATCATAGGAATTAGGAGTAAGGGGGGGTGGCTAGAGTCTAGAAGAGCGAGTTTATATCACAAGGAATTCAGTTAAAGAATTAGAGTTAATAGGTTCAAGAAACGGAGAAAGAAGGGGAAGAGATAGGATAGAAAAGAGAAAGGAGAGGATTTTGGTCTTGGGTCCGCTCATTTCGTGGTTGGTATGTTCCGGCTTCTGTCCGTCATCTCATTAAGGGGGGATGGGGAGACTCACATTTCCCTATGTAACCGTCTGCGAGGTAACTACTGAAAATTGGGGCTTAGACTTGTAAGCCTGCCAAGCCTTCCAAACCTGGTGGAAAGAGAGCACATTCTGACTTGAAAGGGCCGAAAGTTCTTCGACACGATATAATTGATCAATCTTCAGCAAGAGTTGCGTGAGAGTGGGAATTTTCGTTGTGCGCCACAATTGGGCAATGAGAAGTTTACAAGCTGAGCCTACAAATGACGCTAGCTTCGATGTAGCTTTATCTTTAGGCCACATTGGGAAGTTCAGAAGCATTTGTCTAGGGTCTAGGGCCCCCTTTTTGCCTGTGAGGTCAAATATTAACTGTGATGCTGTCCGCCAGAAGGTCTGAATAATCGGACATTCCCACCACACATGTAAATATGATCCCTTGTCCCTCTCGCAGCGCCAGCATTGATCCGAGGTGGAAGAGCTACGTGGGTACTAGACAAGGTGGGGACAATGTACCATCTCGCAATCACTTTGAAAGAATTCTCTTGAACTCTCACACAACACGACGGGCCATGTGAAGCAGTATAAATTTGGCTCGTCTGAAGATCGGTAAATGTGGTTTTCAGGTCCCTTTCCTATCTTAGTATGTACGCTCTCTTTACCACCAGTTTTTTTGTAAGCAGGGTATGGTATAGATTAGAAAGAACTTTCTTGGGAGCCTGGGTTTGCATGCAGAAAGACTCAAATGTAGTCAAAGGTCTGTCTAGCTGGGTGTGGGGTAATAATGGGTGGATCACATGTTTTAACTTCGTATGGTGGAGAAATGTAAGCCTAGCGAGGAGAGGGTTCATACCCATCTCCTGTTCAGATATCAAAGAGCCATCTACCAAAAGATCAGCTAACGGAACCTTCACATTGGTCAGGAATGTGGCCTTTGTGGACGCGGCTTGGTTGACATCAGCGTCTAATATGTCTGATACTTGGGTTAGAGGGGAAAGTGGTGGGGCCAATAGCCCCCTATTTTCCTTCCATTTGTGCATAAGGGTTCTCGTTAGTTCATTTGTAATAGTTCTTTTATCTTTATGGTCGGTAGGGGAGAGTAACATAGCTCGTAGAGGGGCGGGGCCTAGGTATTCTTCTATAGATATCCACAGTTTACTCGGTGGGCGCCTGATCCAGTCTACCGTTCTGGAGAGGACGGCGGCTTGGTAATATAACAATATATTGGGTAAGCCCATACCCCTTTGTCTTTTGGAAGGTTCAATGTTTGAAAATGAATTCTTGGTTTATGTTTACTCCAGACGTAGTTAGAGATTAAAGAGTTACATTGAGAAAGAAAAGCTATAGGGATTGGTATGGGTAACATTTGAAAGAGGTAAATAAATTTTGGGAGTATAATGCTTTTAATTAAGTTTTTCTGGCCCATCCACGAAAGGAAGGGAGCCTTCCACGAGGCTATTTGTGCGGTAAGATTAGGAAGAAGGGGTTTGTAGTTGAGGTCAAACAAGGACTTGAAGGTTTTCCCTAGTTTAATGCCTAGATATGTTATGTGACTATTTGGCCACCGAAAGGGAAACGAGTTTTGAAGAGACATTATAATTTTACTGGCGATATTAATGCTTAATGCTTCTGATTTAGATAGGTTAATTTTGAAGTTGGACCAGTGGCCGTATTCCTCTAGTAATTTCATAAAGGCAGGGAAGCCCCTTTCCGGCTTGGACATTACCACCAACAAGTCGTCGGCAAAAGCGGCAGACTTGTGGTGAACTCCCTGTAGGTTGAACCCCTCAATTTCCTGATCCTGCTGAATGGAAGTCAGCAGTGGCTCCATGGCCAAGACAAAGAGTAGGGGGGATAAGGGGCATCCCTGCCTTGTGCCATTTCTAATGTCGAGGGGGTCAGTGAGGGTATTATTTATCTTAATCCTGGCTGTGGGGAATGTGTACATCTGTAGGATTGCGTGTATGGTATCTGGAGGGAAACTGAAGGCCTCCAGCATCCCCTGCAAGAAGGTCCAGTCCACCCTGTCAAACGCTTTCTCAGCGTCCGTTTCCAGCAGCACCAGAGGCAGCTTATGGGTCCTGGTGTGTTGCATTAAGTTTATTACTCTGAGCGCGTTATCCTTCCCCTCTCTACCTCTAACAAACCCCGTTTGCTCAGGGGAGATGAGATCCGGAAGGATATCCGCCACTCGGTTTGCAATAAGGCTAGCATATATCTTTAGGTCCACATTCAGGAGTGAGATGAGCCTATAGTTTCCACAACACTCCGGATCTTTCCCGTCTTTGTGTATTAATGATATATGTGCCTCAAGCGCTTGCTTGGGAATAGGATCACCGTGTAGTAAAGCGTTGCACGATGCTAAAATATGTTCCCCCAGAATGTCGAAAAATTTTTTATAATAGATAATGGGAAGGCCATCCGGCCCTGGAGCCTTCCCCACGGGGCTCTTGGACAGGATAGACTGAACCTCCGCTCGAGAGAACGGTTTTCCCAGGGTCTCCTGCTGTATTTTTGAGAGTTTCGGGAGTTTTAACTTAGCTAGGTAGTTTTGTATAGCACATTTCCTCTTGTCCCTTTCCGTAGCCGACTCTTCCGGCCGAATTTGATACAAATTTTTGTAAAAACGAAGGAATTCGTCCGAAATTTGGGAATAGTCTTGCGTTCGATGACCCTGTGAGGTTTTAATTGCATGTATAAAAGTGCGAGCCTGTCTTTTTTTTATCAGGGACATCATAAGTTTAGAGGCTTTATCACCATGAAGGAACATACGATTCCTCCAACCGAGATAAAATTTAGCCGACTGTTTATTGAGCAAATCCCTAAGCTCCACACGTTTCGCAGTCAATTGTTCTAATGTCTGTTGAGATAGGGACTTTTTATGCTGAGCCTCCAGCGCGGCAATCTCAGCGTACAAAGTCTCCAAGAACGATTTCCTCTGCTTGTTGAGGTGTGAGGAAATGGAGATCAACTCTCCCCTAATGACCGTCTTATGCGCCTCCCACAGCATTGGGGCCGCAATATCTTGTGTTTTGTTCTCTGCAAAATAATTACAGAGACATTCAGATATGCGTTTCTTATTTTCTTCCAAGGAGAGAATTGATTCATTCAATCTCCACGTACGATGAAGCCAATACGGCCTCATGAGTGAGAAACTGACTGAGACATAAGCATGGTCGGAGTAAGGGGATGATTGTATCTCTGAGTCCTTGACATTAGGTAACAGATGCCTGGGTAGAAAAATGTAGTCTAGTCTGTGGTATGATTTATGGGGATTAGAGAAGAATGTAAAATCTTTAGTCGTGGGGTGTTGGTAGCGCCATATATCTATCAAAGAGAGGGAAAGGAGAGAGCATTTAATCCGAGATAGGTCCCTTAAAGAGAGGTGACTTTTTTTTTTGCAGTGGAATCTAATTTAGGTTCCAGAGCCACATTGAAATCACCGCACAATATTGGAGTACCGTCTGAAAAAATGCGGAATTTTTTGAGTGTGGACATCAACCAACGAATCTGTTTTACGTTTGGGGCATACACATTCCCTAGGGTTACCATGGAACCGGCCAAAATACCCTTAACGAAAATGAACCGGCCCTCTGGGTCAATGACGACATCTTGAGCCAAAAAGGGTATATCTTTAGCCAGGGTTATGGAGACCCCTCTAGAGCATTTACGTGGGGAGGGAGTGTAAGGGGTGGGCAGACCCCTTACAAGGAAGCACAGGTTTTCTCTGAAGTGGTTAATGCTGTCCCCATAGAAACTGTAGAGGAGGGAGGAGGAGCCGGCAGCTTAGGGGGAAAGGAAGTGTGTGCTGAAGGCAGTTGTGTCCGGGACGGGAGAGAAGAAACAGCCAGGGGCAGAGTGTGGAGCTGAGTGGGCAGAAAGAAAGAACGAAAGAAGGGAGCTGGAAGAACAGGGAAGCCGGAGAGAAAAGGAGTGGGCGGAACCTCATAGTGCGAAGCAGTCCCGGTGTGGGTCCGGGCTGTGGGTAGCCAGAAGTGGGAGCCAGGTGAAGTAGAGTAGCCGGGCACATCCCCACTGGAGGAGACGTCAGGGCAGGCTTTCCCCAGCTAAGAAAAGAACGTGAAGTCATCTGTAACTGCCGGTTTTTGGAAAGAGTTGTGAAATAAAGAATGTCTTTTATTTGCATCGATCCATGCCTGGAGAGTGTTTATACGTCGGACGACATCTGCACCACCACACTCTGCCCCACCAAGACATCTCCCGTCCCGATAGTGACGGCGGAGCCAGGGGTAAGCCTGACAGAAGGGGCCACGACTACAAGCCCAGAGGCGCCCCTGGCACCCCGTTACATGTGGCGTAGTCGGCAGGATCCGGATCATATGCAAGGGGTCCCGCTCCAAGAAGAAGGAGATCAAGTGATGCCGAGGACACTGGATCCAGATTATTGGAAAAGAGTCCCGATCCCATGGTGGGAAGAGGAAGAAGTGCCTAAGGCGTTGGACCGGGCACAAGATGGCGGCAAGATGGCCGTTGTCTGTGAAGACACAGAAAGCGCGCACAGAATTGGCGCCAAAAGAAGAGCCTGGGGCTGGCCGGTGCCGAAAAAGAAGTTCGGAGTACTCCGCCCAAAGAGGGGAGGTGCCGGTCCCAGGGCACGAAGGAAGATATGTGAAGTGGGCGGTGTTCCAGAGAAAAAGAAGAACCGCCGCGTAGGGGTCGACCTGATGTGTGAGACTGGGGGTGGAGTATACCCAAGAGCGGGAAAAGTAAGCCCGCCTCCACTTCCTCCAGCATCTCCACTGACCCCGACGCCATTACCAGAAACGCTGACTCCGAGCAAGATGGAGACTCCAGGAAGACAGCAAGCTGCGGTAGCCGCACTAGTAGCGACTAGCCTGGGCAGAGGACGCCCGAAGCAGACTGCGGCTGCGGAAGGACCCACCCTTAACCTACCGGCTGTGCCAGGAGGACCGGAGCGGCCCACTACACAAGAGGCCGCACAGTGGCAACAGGAAATCGAGTGGGAGGAATGCCAATACCGGCGGCGGTCGCAGCAAAGACCGGTGCTAGCTGAACTCTCCCACCCGAGACGTTGGAGCAACCCGCCAACTACGAGCCCTTCCGGAGGCTGCGCCGGTTGCCCGGACAGTCCCTGTCGGAGTACGTGCAGGCCCAACGAGCCGAATGGCAACGTGCATATCATCCGGAGTGACTTTTCAAGACCGGAAGATGGCGGGCCTGTTTTTGTTCAACACCGGCGTTGTTTTGAGCCGGAAGAAGGTGTGTTGTTTGTAACCGTTCAAGTTGCTGAGCCCGGAAGAGAGCCTGATGCTGGACTGAGCCAGGGGCTCCCTCCGCGTCGTTAAGAAGATTTTTGCCGAGTTGTGTTCCTGCCAGCTAACGTCTAAGACCGGGAGTGCTGCAAAAGCCTCCGGGCAGAAACTCCACTAAGACCGGGAGTGCCTGCCGACGGCCTCCGGGCACGACTAAGACCGGGAGCTTCCAGGAGGAACTCCGGGCGCTGGACTGGTGTGCCCTTGCGGGTGCCCTCAGGTGAACATGTTCGCAGTTTCATTAAAATGACTTTGTTTAGTTTTAAAATGTGATTTTAGATTTGTGCCTTGCCGGGAGGCTTAGGCTTAAAGAGGGGCGGTATGTAAGGGGTGGGCAGACCCCTTACAAGGAAGCACAGGTTTTCTCTGAAGTGGTTAATGCTGTCCCCATAGAAACTGTAGAGGAGGGAGGAGGAGCCGGCAGCTTAGGGGGAAAGGAAGTGTGTGCTGAAGGCAGTTGTGTCCGGACGGGAGAGAAGAAACAGCCAGGGGCAGAGTGTGGAGCTGAGTGGGCAGAAAGAAAGAAAGAAAGAAGGGAGCTGGAAGAACAGGGAAGCCGGAGAGAAAAGGAGCGGGCGGAACCTCATAGTGCGAAGCAGTCCCGGTCTGGGTCCGGGCTGTGGGTAGCCAGAAGTGGGAGCCAGGTGAAGTAGAGTAGCCGGGCACATCCCCACTGGAGGAGACGTCAGGGCAGGCTTTCCCCAGCTAAGAAAAGAACGTGAAGTCATCTGTAACTGCCGGTTTTTGGAAAGAGTTGTGAAATAAAGAATGTCTTTTATTTGCATCGATCCATGCCTGGAGAGTGTTTATACGTCGGACGACATCTGCACCACCACACTCTGCCCCACCAAGACATCTCCCGTCCCGATAGTGACGGCGGAGCCAGGGGTAAGCCTGACAGAAGGGGCCACGACTACAAGCCCAGAGGCGCCCCTGGCACCCCGTTACAGGAGCATGGAACCAGGTGTTGGAATGTGCTTTGTTAAAACTTGGGATTTTGCCTTCGCGGAAATGCGTTTCTTGGAAGAATATCATATCTGCGTGCTTTTTTTGTAAGCTATGTAAAGTCTGTGACCTTTGTATAGGGGAATTTAACCCATGTGCGTTGAGGCTTATCGCCGTAAATACCTTATGATGTAATGCCATGGTAATACAGACGTAAGGACATTCTGTTCTTTTTACCTCGGGATGAGCGGACCAGACCTATGACCAATAGAAGAAAAGAAGAGATAGAAAGAGTAGGGGGTAGAGAGAGGTTCAAAAGAAAACATAGTATTAATATCAACATTTTCAAATATTTGCAATTCGAACAAGTAAAAGTGTGCATCAAGAGGGAGCAACGGGTGCAAAACCCCTCTAATAACAACATGTTTTGACTAGCATAATCAATTGTGTGCAACAACAGGCTCACTCAAAGACCCCTTCAGGGGGGCTCGCCCTCAGAGTTCATCTGGAGTTTCTTCGCCGCTCTGCGTCTGGATCTGTGAGTCTTTGGAGTGAGACTATGCCATGGTGCCGGATCCGGAAGCATTTGCAGCGTAGAGGCCGAACGATGGATTTCCAGCTCCGGGTATTTCTCCAGTGTGATCCCCAATTCTTCACAGATCCGCCGAAGTTTTGGCTTGGTAGTGTTTTCCATTAGCAGATATAGCCATGCCAAATGGATATAACCAGCGGTACGGAAACTGGCGTTGGCGTAGCATTGTTGTGAAGGGCTGTAGCAATCTCCTTTTGGTCAGAGTGGTGGAAGCAAGGTCCTGGAAAATCAGAATTTTAGAGCCTTCGTGACTTATAGATTCTGCTTCTCTGGCTCTTTTAAGAATAAGTTCCTTAATTCGGTAATCCAGAAAGCGGCATATTACATCCCTTGGTGGTTCCCCTTGTTTGGGTCGGGGTCTCAAAGATCTATGAGCTCGTATCAGCTCTATTTTCGGAGCAGGGTCAGAGTCCATCAGGTCAGAGAAGATGCCCTGTAGGGTCAGGATCAAAGCTTCATTAGCTACCGATTCTGGAAGTCCCTTTAATCTGAGGTTGTTTCGCCTTTCTCTGTTTTCATGATCTTCCAGGATGGCATGAATTTGATTGATATTGTCCTCCTGTTGACGAAGGCAGGAGATGACAGTGTTGGAAGTGGAGGTTATTGTAGCTTGGGCCGCTTCCAGAGTTTCCACCCTGTGTCCAATTTGACCAATTTCTTGCTTTATATCTGATAGCTCTCTTGCCACCGGTTCCAGCGCATTTTTGAGGATCCGCTTTATAAAGGATCTTGAGATGGGGAGACTCTTGCTATTATCAGCACCTTCCGTGTCACTTTCATCGTCATCCATATCTTATATATCATTAGTAGACGTGCTTTGGGGGCTGTCTATTTTAGCGATCGCTGCATGTAGGTGTTTTTTGAGAAACTTATCAACATCAGCCTGGGTAGTGGACTTTAGTGGTCTGGGCAGAGAACTGGCACGTGCGTTGCCGATTTTGACCATGTTTAAGTCAGACATACGTGATTTATGCTTAGTGAGTGAATGGTAGGGGTTAGGCCACTCCGCTCCCTCCAGGTAGCACAGATTTTAATACATTGCACTCCCTCAAAGAGGGGTAAGGAGGCGAAAAGGGAGTGTCTCTATGTTCGAGGTACGTCTGTGTAACCCCTCTCTATAACATCTCCACCTTTGAGCCTCCCTTGTAGCCACAGTACTTGCAAAGGTGCGCGGAGCTGAATCTCAATAAATTTTTTTGCCGCTGGCCAAGTTGCTAAGCTGTGGAGACCCAAGCCCGGGCCGACAGAGCACCCTGTAATGTGCAGGGGCACAGAGCAACCTCCCACGGTTCTTAATTGTCCCTGGATTATTTTGGAGAGGGGTCCCCTTGAGCCGGGTCTGTTCCCCTATCTTCGCCCTCCTCCTGGCAAAGTTCCAGTGCAGGGGGACTTTGTCTGGGGTCTTCCTCTCAGCCCTGGGCCCTCCACTCCCTGAGACTCCACACACAGCAGCGTTGTCGGCCGCTGGGCCACACAGGGGGGCTATGGAGGGGAGCGCCGGGATGTCGGGTGCCCACGACTGGGCCAGAGAGACACAGCAGGCCGGACCCGGGGCTACGGGGTGGGAGAGGAGCAGGCGCGCAGCCGGATGCTAGAGGGGATTACACTCACCGCCGGGTGCTGCAGAGTTCTCCCAGGACGCCGCTCTCAGCCGCCGCGTGATCTCACGCCGCGTCCCAGGCGCTCCACGCGGCCTCTCCAGAAACCCTCGCGGCTCATCGCTCCCTCACCTCAGATCCGCCGCCTGACAGGCTTGTAAGTATCCGGGCTCTCTTTCTCCACAGGCCCTCCTGCTTGCTCCGGCGGTCCATTCAGCCTCAGCTCCGTCCACCTTCCTCGGGCCCGGGTGGAAGTAGAGTTAAGATGGCGGCGGCGGCTCTTCTCCTGCTGCAATCCAGAGCGCCGGACCAACCCGTACCGGGATGAGGGTAGGTGGGGGTCGTCTCACCTTCTCGGTCCGTTCCTTTTCGAGTCCCCTGGTGTGCTCTGTTTTTCTTCAGGCAGGTGCCTCCGTTTCTCTGGGGCCGTGCTTCCCAGGCCCTGTCAGCCCCTTTGCCCTGTCAGGCCACCGCTTTAGGGGGGTCTTAGGATGCGCCCTTGTGGGAGCAACCGAGAAATGAGGGTCTCCCCTCTCTTGTGGCGTTCTGGGGACCCGAATGGGGGAGCCAGACGGGTGTATTGTCCGTCGGGAAGCAGGATCAAAATACAGTCTTAGACAAGTATTTTGTTTGCATGTAGAAATAATACTTTTAACAAAAAAAATGTAATGATGCTGACAATTTCTTAAAAGGTTTGGGGTGCCTGATTTTATATATATATATATATATATATATATATATATATATATATATATATATATATATATATATATATATATATATAATTTTTTTTGTAGGGATGAGTATTGTAAGTTATGATTTAAACTTACAGTTAATTCTCATTGTAAACTTTGAGAAATCTTCGTTATTTCTAAATGTTAGGTAGTGCAGAGAAAATAAAATGTGCTATGGTCTTTAGGCAGAGTAAAGCAACTGTGGGGAGTAAATTAGCAATAGGTTTAAAAGGAATAAAGCTCTGACTGAGGTAAAATGAGAATGAGAAACAAGGCAAAGGAGAGACCATTACCAGGGAACAGGTTATTGTGATATAGCGGTCTTAAACGTGACAGAAGTCAGTGACAGTGTCTCAGAAATAACTGAATCAAGAATCTAAAAGGGCATTTCAAAGTACACAGGAAATTGAAAGTAATATGCCAATTCAAAAAGAAGCGGTGGGTGGGGTTTTTTAACCATACTGCGTCCTACAATATTTTTCTTTTATTTTCTAGGTAATAAACTTTTGAAATTTTTTCTCTTGTCTTGAAAAATTAAGTCTTTATCGGTACAGAGAAATATTACTTAAATCTTCAGTGCTGATTGCTTATGTGCGATTGGGTTGACCAAAGTGTTATATATTGTTTTAACATGTTTTATTGAAAACAGTTACACAACAAAAATACATGTATTCCGAAAGACTTCCTCAGAAGTAGGAAACAAAAGCGCAACTACATGCATTGTTCTTCAAAAGGTATATATAAAGGTTCTGCTCAGATACACTTATCATTACATAATTTGATATTAACATATCAATTAAAACTCATGTTGTATTAAAGAAGCAAAGAAACAATATACATGTTACACTTCTGTCATCAAAGCTAAAGTATAAGCTCCAAATTAAATCCTTTCCCAACATTGGATATACCCTGTATGTCTTGATTGGCAATGCGTTCCAACGTAAGGGGGGATGTCCTAACTTTTATGTGGCCACCATGACGGAGCAGATAGTGATCACATGAAGGTACCTGGTGTTTCTGGCTGCAAGGCAATGAGACTCATCTGATAATGTGCGATCGCTTCAGTGAGCAGATACACGGCAAATATAAAAAAAGGAAAAAAATAATCAAACACAAATAATTTAATTAGTTGATAGGTTTAGATTGGGGACAGTAAAAATATTCTGTAGCAATCTCTGTCTAATACAGTATTTTTTACTATAGTCTGGATTATCGTCAGATAGTTGCGCGCGTTCAGTTATTTTTTTTTTTACTGATGTCCATTTAGTAATTGTAGTTTTAGATTTGCAGTGGAAAAACCTTGTAGCACTTATACTACATTTTTTCCTACTGCATAGAGCGGCCGCTCATTATGGTAATTGTTTTTACAGTAGTCAGTTTAGTTAGATTTAATTGTACAAAATTATAATATCCTTCATTTTAATTTAATTTTTATCTTTCTCTTTCTAGATTATTTTCTTCTATTCTTTTTTTTTATCTTTCTTCTATTCTAATAAATAAAAATTTATACCAAACACTCATATACACACACGTGAATAAAATTTGGTTATTTTACGTTCGCCCACCTCTCTCTGCACTTACTTCCTGGTCGGCAGTTCCTGCTTTCATGAATATTCATGAGCCAGGCAGGAGCTGCCGAGAACAGAGGCTGCTGAGCGAATCGCAGGCAAGGTAAGTTGATAATTTTTAATAATTAATATGTCTGTGATTTTCTGGTGCGTGTTTCACTGATCACACACGGATCACACCATCGTGTGGTCCGTGGGTCATCAGCGATGCCAGACAAAAACTGACATGTCTCCGTGCAGAATCACGGCCAAGGGTGCACGCTGCACGGAGACACGTTCAGTGAAAAATCACTGATGTGTGAGCAGACCCATTGATTATAATGGGTCTGCGTATGTCAGTGATTCTGGTACGTTTTAAAAAAAGCACAAACATACCAGAATCACTGATGTGTGAAAGGGGCCTAAAAGAACTGGCGGTCTCCCTCAATGACTCGGGTAACATCTGGTCCTGGCCAGCTGAATTGGCATCATTCGGTCTGCAAGGTGTATACTATTGTCTCCTTGACACAAGCCCACACACTAAGCCAGGACCCCTCATTCATGTAGTGTGCCAAGGCGCAGATGGTATAGTCGTGGCCCATGACTACCACCCTGCACCACATTCCTCTTGCTCCCTTAAAGTAAATCTATCACCAGGTTTTTGCCAACACATCTAAGAGCAGAATAATATAGAGACTTAAGGCCCCGTCACATGCAGTGACGTATCTAACGATATATCACTGGGGTCACGGATTCCGTGACGCACATCCGGCATCGTTAGCGATGTCGTTGCGTATGACACTCATGAACGACCGTTAACAGCTTCATTTATATGATCCTGTTTTGTTATCCTCTGATTCATGCACCATCATTGCTTCTGACACTGATAGTAAGGGAGAGGATCCCAGTTTCCTTTATTCCTTCCACTCCTCTCCTTTCTCTAGTGACACAGAACAGTAAATGAGCATGAGCGCTCTATTATTGACCCTCCACTCAACATTGGTGACCACCTATGGACCTAACCCCCTTAAAATCAGGAACTACATATTTCTGATTTTGTAGCCCAATCAGGAATTCAATTTGACACTGCTGGCCTCACAGAAATGTACCTTTTTAAAGTCTTTTTCTCTGAGGATTTTGGAAATCTTATGGTGGTTTAAACAAATTTGTACGCCCAATAATTTCTTGCCCAAAACTGCACTTCATCATTTTCTAACTGGACTCCTGTAGATGAGGTTAAAAAAATTAAGTTTTGGTGCTTTGATCTTCACATGGGGTTAGAAGAGAAGCCAGAAATTCAGCATTACTGGGGTGTTGATGTTTTATATAACAGTCCAGTATTCCACATGGCTATGCCCCAATACGCTTTGAAACTGTTCAGAAATAGTGATGGGCAATCCCCCCGATGGTCGGGATCGGGGAGACTCACCCGATCATTTTGTAAAGATCGAGATCGGGATCGAGATAGCACGATCTTGCGTCCGATCACCGATCTTGGACTTTACAGTTATGGGATGGGGCGGAGGGGGGGCTGTAAAATAAAGAATATACTTAATAATAAACATTGTTATTATACTTACAGGTCCCGCAACGTATCCTGCAGACTCTACCTCCTGCTGTTTCTGCTTCTGAGTCCGATCATTGCTGTGCCACCCGATAACCAGCACTGCCTAAAGGACCTTCCGTGACGTCATAGCCATGTGACCAGTCAGATGTGAATTTTGTATTACCTCATTGGTTATGGACTGGGCACATGGCTATGACATCATGCAAGGTCTTGTAGTGTCAGTGGATAAGGATGGGTGAGCATGCTCACCGGTACTCGGTGCTCACCCGAACATCTCAGTACTAGAGATACTAAGCGAGTGCCGAGTACAGGCAAGATGCTCGAGCACATGATCGTCTGCCCCTCCCTGCATGTTGGCGCTCTTTATAGAGTCAGCCCACATGCAGGTATTACATGTAATGCCACAGCCGGTGAATAACGGCGCCGGAAATCAGGTGATCGGAGATCATCGTTGCTATAGTAACCCGCTTCTTAGGTTGTTATGGCAATGGTGGCAGCAGTGACGTTCCTGCTTACCAACTTGCAGTCTCTGCTTACTCATTGAGTGATTAGACAGCACGCGGAACAGAAGCGTCTTCCTCCCCCCGTTCTTTCTGATATAGCAGAGCTAGATTGGTAACAGAAGACAGAAGATTAGCATCATGGAGGGGTGAGAGGGAGTAATAAAGATGTAGTCCCTAAGTGTGTCTGTGTATTTATTTCTAATAAAGTATTTTTTCTCTGTGTGGTGTCTTTTTTTAACCCTTTATTAGAAATTCTTAATGGCCGGGTCAAACTTGGCCTGACATTAAGAATCTGGGGCTTAATACCAGCTGGTAAAACAAAGCTGGTATTAACCACTTATTACCCAGCATGCCACCCGGCAGTAGGGCCGCTGGAAGAGTTGGATACTGCGCCAGAAGATGGTGCTTCTATGAAAGCACCATTTTCTAGGGTAGCTGTGGACTGCAATTCGCAACGGGCGGGGCCCAGAAAGCCTGGGCCACTCTGCACTGCGAATTCCAATCCCCAGCTGCCTAGGTGTACCTGGTTGGACACAAAAATTGGGCGAAGCCCAAGTAGTGTTCTTTTGTTAATTATTTCATGAATTTAATGAAATAATAAAAAAAGGGCTTCCCTATATTTTTATTTCCCAGATGGGTACAAATAGGCAGCTGGGGGTTGGGGTCAACCCATACCTGCCTACTGTACCTGGTTAGCATACAAAAATATGGCAAAGCCCACATCATTTTTTTTTTTTAGTTTTTTGACAAAATACTTTAAGAAAAAAAAGGGCTTTCCTGGATTTTCCATTGCCAGTGTAGATAACACCACGACGTAGGGGTTAGCAGCCAGTAGCTGCTTGGATTAACCTTAGCTAGCAATAGAAAATGCAACCAGAGCTCACGCATTTTTTTTTTAATTTTTTTTTTAAATAACTAAAAAAAAAATGGGCTTCCCTGTATTTTGATTGCCAGCCAAGGTAAAGCCAGGCAGCTGGGGACTGGAATTCTCTGCAGGCCACAGCCGCACCTGGAAATAGCGCATTGTTTCTTAGCACTAGCACAATTTTCCAGGTGCATTACTCTGCTACATTGCTCTGTACAGAGCCTCTGACACTTAACGCTGCACAATCTAGTACTCCACACTATTCCTTCTTGAGTGCTTCTGAGGTGCTCAGACAGGCTTGGGTGTTGACCAGCTGTGTGCTCATTAGTGATCGGGCTTGAAGGAATTAACCTCTGCTAGGCTGATGGTTACCTCTTGGATCACACATTGTGGGAGACCTATCACAGTTAATACCTGACTTTTTAAGATGGCGGAGCCTGTTTTTCAATGCCGACTATAGCTTTTGCTAAACCAGTCTGTGTGCTGTTGTGTTCCAGTTGCTGGTGATTTATTGAGTGCTGAGGAAATCCTCTTGTCATCTGGTCATCCGATTCAACTCATTCCAGACCTATTGAAAAAGATTGCTGGCGCTAAATGGTTCTCCAAACTCGATCTCAGGGGGGGGCTGTAATCTTATTCCGGTCATACGGGTGGGGGGGTGAGTGAAAGACAGTACTCAATTTGCCAGAGGGTCACTTCAAAAATCTGATGATGCCATTTGGCTTGACCAACACGTCTGCTGTTTTTTTTAACTCTTTGTGAATTATGTATTTTCTCACCTGTTGGGTAAATTTATCATTTACTTGAATAACATTCTCATTTATTCACAGAATTTTGGGTCATATTTGAAATATGTTAAACAGGTTTTACAGATTCTTGGAGAGAACAAGTTGTACGCAAAATTAGAGAAGTGTGTATTCACTGTTCAGAAACTTCCGTTTTTAGGTTACATTATTTCCGCTTCTGGATTTAAGATGTATCCCTCTAAGTTACAGGCTATATTAAAATGAGACTGTCCTGAGAACATTAAGGCGCTTAAACGTTTCTTGGGGATTGCAAATTATTACAAGACATTTATTAAAAATTTCTCTGCCATAGCATGACCTCTGATTTACATGGTGAAAAAAGGTACAGACTTTGCTAACTGGTCTGAAGGTGCATTATATGCATAACCCTGTCTAAAAAATGCTTTGCATTAGCACCTGTATTAATACAGCCTGATGTGTCTCTTCCCTTCACGGTGGAGGTAAACTGTGTTCTTATTTTCCAAGAAGTTATATCCGGCCAAAAGTAATTCCAAGATTTGCAACTGGTAACTACTCGCTAACAAATAAACGTTTGAGTAGTGGCATCCACAGGGCCTTGTTAAAATTCAAAATGAAAAAAACTTTATTTAAAACAAAAAATGCAGGCACCAAATAACAGTGCACAACGACAGATTCGGTGGTGTATATACTGTATAGTGGGAAGTTCAAACTAAAAACAGTCAGTTATAGAAAAAAAAAAAAAACACTCAGCGATACTCACCCAGAGCTTAGTCCAATATCCTGGCAGTAAGGAAGAGCATCATCCACTCTCCTCATCTACTGCCTCTGAGTGTGGGCAATAACTCAGTACACAGCAGATCTGATCCTTGCACTATTGTTTTGCTCAGTGCTGGGGATGACCACCCTTTCTTTCCGTGCTAGTATTTAGCATCAGTCAGCCGAGCATACTAAAGATATACAGCAGAGCAGGTGCATGATGCCTGTGTATCCTGAGCAGTGAGACCAGCCATAATGCCTAGGCGCTGTCTCATTGCTCAGAGAAAAAGAACATCAGTGCTGCATACAAGCACTCAGAGCAAGAGTAGTCAGCCTCAGCAGTGCGAACAGGCAGGACACACAGATGCCCTTTCAGCGTGCTGTTTACAAATACTCATGTACCGCCCCAGCAGCGGTCAAACCACTCAGATCTGGGTGTCGCTACTCATGGCTCAAGGATCTCCGGACCCGGGGGCTCAGGGTCATTCTAAAATGCGATGGGGGATTATTTGCAGGGGATTAGATAGTTCGTGATGCCACTCGTGGTGTGCGGTAATGTGGAGTACCGCCGCTGCCAGTGGGAGTACTCGGGGTGATGGAACGGGGGCAGCCAGATGACGTTACCCTCCACGGGTAGCGAAGGCCTGAGACTCTGGATGATGGGGGAGATTGCAGGGGATCACTGGCTCGCTGGGAGCAGGGGTTGATCAGGTACCCACTTAGAAGGAAAGCAGACGCTGACAACGTAGTAAACCAAGTCTCTAGGTGCCGCTGCTCTCTTGGGGGAGCTCGTCCGGGTCTCCGTCTCCTGCAGTATTGCCTGATGGTCCAGAGCCTGCCTCCGTGCACAAATTTAGTATTGTCCAAGTGGCCCGTAAGCTTGAAGCTATCCGGGCCCTGCTCCCCACTTTTTGGTGTGAAGGAGCTGTGCTCTCAGGAGTTTACGCTTGGGATTTCAGTGGGCTACTTTGGTTGGAAAGCTCTATCGCCTCGTTGCACTCGTGCACCCGATATCTGAGCTTCGTGGGGACAGTCCATAAAGGCCATATCCTCCGCAGTTTAATTGCCGGGTTGCTTGAAGCCTCTCCCCGACCTGGGGTCCAGTACCCCGATGTGCTTTTGGTCCCAGACTGTCTATTGTACTTGAGCTACCGACCGTCCTCCAAGACTAAGTCCAGGTACCCAGTCCCAATATGCCGTGACCGGGTCTCTGACTCCTCCGGGTCCAGACCACCATCTGCAACACACTCTTCTCCTCCCCGGGAGCCACATGTTCCCTTCTAGCTCCTCACTGCTCGAGGGTTACTCTCGACTCTCTCCTTTGCTCCCCTGGAGCCAACTGACTTGTCACCTCCCACCTCCCTGCCTGACCCGTAGGTGGGCGGCCCTATTCCAGCTTAGCAGCCCACTGGTGTGCTTGACAGGGTGTGGCTCGAGGTGTGATTGGGATTTTTGGATGCTGATGGAGGCAGTGCTGCAGGTTGGGAAACCATAACCAAGAGAGGTTGAGTCCTGCACTAAGAATAAAGAGCGTGCAGTCCCCTGTGACGCCCTGACTAGTCCAGGGGCATCACACTCAGAGAAAGAGCTTCTGCATAAGCTCAGAGTGAAGAGTGAAAGGGAACGGATTACAACCACAGTGAATAAAGAGAAATATGCATGCTCCTCCAGCTGAAGATCTGAAGATAAATCTACATAGGTCATATTAAATGACAGCACCTGAACAACAAATGCTGTGGATGGTGCACTAGTGGAGATCAGAACTACTTATGGCTTTTCTTTTCTATTTTCTAATATTAATACATTTTCTTTTCTAAATCAAGTTGACCAACATGTAAATCTTGGAGTAACCCCTTTAAGTCTTGAAGGTTGTGAGTTGGAGTCTCCAGAGATAGGGCTTGTTTTTGCAACATGTTACACAAGTTCTTGATTAGATTGACATCTGAGGAACTCAGAGGCCAAGTCAATAACTTGAAATTTATGATGCTTCTTAACCATTTCTGAAAAGTTCTTGTAGGTTGTCAGGGCTCATTGTTGAAAAGGACCACCGTCATTAAAGCACCATTCCAGTGATTTTGTTTCAGCACTAGAGAAGTGCTTTAAATCTAAGCCCCGTTCCCCAGGTCTTATACTCACCCACCTGTTTTAATTTTTAATCAGCATTGCTTTCGGTACTACGGCACCATCTTGTCACTGTAACCTCTGATTGGCCTGAAGTCAGAAGTTACATCACAAGCTCTCAATAAAAGTTTATGAGAGCCGGAACCAGCCCAAAATTAGCTTTTATAGACTTGTATTGAGTTGTTACTTCTTGCTCACTCCATGAAACACTGGAGCTGCCAGCAGGTCACAAATTGCCAAAGACAGACAGGAGCGAAGCTGAAAACATATGAAGACACCATAGGGTAAGTATAAGAGTAAAGGCAAAAAAAAACTTTAAAGAACCACTCCAGTGGTGAAATAAAAAAAAATGCTGGAGTGGTTATTCAAAGAATGTCACTGATAGGAAGGAGTTTAGTTGGTTTAAGCAATGTTTAGATACTTGTTAATGAAACATCCACATGAGTGCCAGGACCTAATACCAGCTGTACATTGCCCACAGTATCACATTGCCTTAATCAGCTTGACTTCTCCTTGCAGTGATCCTAGTGTTATCTGACTCATATGTAAACCGTTGAAAAAATACTGGTCATCTATGATTGAGAAATATATGTAATTTATCATTCTATCTCTTACATTAGTCCATGTCCATTACAAATGCCCGTGTGCCCAATGTGCTTTGGTGGTAGATAATGGTCAAAAGTTGCCCGTAGTACTGTCCCTCCATTTATGTCAAGTTTTGGTGAATTTTGTTTTTTGACACCTTTTTATCATAGCACGGAATAACATTTTGAGCAGATTGTGTTACAGTAATGTACAGTCATATGAAAAAGTTTGGGCACCCCTATTAATGTTAACCTTTTTTCTTTATAACAATTTTGGTTTTTGCAACAGATATTTCAGTTTTATATATATCGAATAACTGATGGACGCAGTAATATTTCTGGATTGAAATGAGGTTTATTGTACTAACAGAAAATGTGCAATCCGCATTTAAACAAAATTTTACCGATGCAAATGTATGGGCACCCTTATCAATTTCTTGACTTGAACACTCCTAACTACTTTTTACTGACTTACTGAAGCACTGAATTGGTTTTGTAACCTCATTGAGCTTTGAACTTCATAGGCAGGTGTATCCAATCATGAGAAAAGGTATTTAAGGTGGCCACTTGCAAGTTGTTCTCCTATTTGAATCTCCTATGAAGAGTGGCATCATGGGCTCCTCAAAACAACTCTCAAATGATCTGAAAACAAAGATTATTCAACATAGTTGTTCAGGGGAAGGATACAAAAAGTTGTCTCAGAGATTTAAACTGTCAGCTTCCACTGTGAGGAACATAGTAAGGAAATGGAAGAAGACAGGTTCAGTTCTTGTTAAGCCTAGAAGTGGCAGGCCAAAAAAAATATCAGAAAGGCAGAGAAGAAGAATGGTGAGAACAGTCAAGGACAATCCACAGACCACCTCCAAAGACCTGCAGCTTCATCTTGCTGCAGATGGTGTAAATGTGCATCGGTCAACAATACAGTGCACTTTGCACAAGGAGAAGCTGTATGGGAGAGTGATGCGAAAGAAGCCGTTTCTGCAAGCACGCCACAAACAGATTCACCTGAGGTATGCAAAAGCACATATGGACAAGACAGTTACATTTTGGAAGAAGGTCCTGTGGACTGATGAAACAAAGATTGAGTTGTTTGGTCATACAAACAGGCGTTATTCATGGAGGCAAAAAAACACAGTATTCCAAGAAAAGCACTTGCTACCCACAGTAAAATTTGGTGGAGGTTCCATCATGCTTTGGGGCTGTGTGGCCAATGCCGGCTCTGGGAAGGGAATCTTGTTAAAGTTGAGGGTCACATGGATTCAACTCAATATCAGCAGATTCTTGACAATAATGTGCAAGAATCAGTTACGAAGTTGACGTTACGAAGGGGATGGATAGTTCAGCAAGACAATGATCCAAAACACCGCTCCAAATCTACTCAGGCATTCATGCAGAGGAACAATTACAATGTTCTGGAATGGCCATCCCAGTCCCCAGACCTGAATATCATTGAAAATCTGTGCGATGATTTGAAGCGTGCTGTCCATGCTCGGCGACCATCAAACTTAACTGAACTGGAATTGTTTTGTAAACAGGAATGGTCAAAT
Organism: Anomaloglossus baeobatrachus; assembly: GCF_048569485.1. Taxonomy (NCBI): domain Eukaryota; kingdom Metazoa; phylum Chordata; class Amphibia; order Anura; family Aromobatidae; genus Anomaloglossus; species Anomaloglossus baeobatrachus. Next base: position 837,470,060 of record NC_134353.1, on the reverse strand, counting down.
ATACCTTCATCCAGGATCCAGGAACTCATTAAAAGCTACAGGAAGCAACTAGAGGCTGTGATTTTTGCAAAAGGAGGATCTACAAAATATTAATGTCACTTTTATGTTGAGGTGCCCATACTTTTGCACAGGTCAAATTTTGTTTAATTGCGGATTGCACATTTTCTGTTAGTACAATAAACCTCATTTCAATCCAGAAATATTACTCAGTCCATCAGTTATTAGATATATGAAACTGAAATAGCTGTTGCAAAAACCCATATTGTTATAAAGAAAAAAGGTTACCATTAATAAGGGTGCCCAAACTTTTTCATATGACTGTAGCTCATCTTTGAAATTAGATTGGGCTAAGTTTCCCATATGCATCAGTGATCCTTAGCAACCAATTACTTTTTTTGGCCATGTTACAAAATTAAATCTAAAAAGCAAACTACATCCAGCATATAAATTAAAACATTAGTTAATGCAAGTCACTACTTACGAATAGTACAGATGGTAAAGTAGTCAGTCAAGCTGGGGTCTGGTAACAGGGGGACATGTATGGATACAGGGAGTACACAGAAGTGTAGTCAGGTCACAATCCGAGGGAGGGTCAGAATTCCAGGAGGGTATGTAATAGATTCAGAGAGAAATATGAGATGTGGTCAGGTAACGGTCCAAGGTCAAAAGCCAGGAGGTGACGACAGGAGTAGGGAGCAGACAGAGAGGAGTCAAACAACAGTCCGGGGTCAAGAAACAAAGATCAGAACACATGTAGAAATACAGGCCAACAGCACAACTACAGAACAGAACCAGAATGTACGACTGGCAAAGTTCTGGGGAAGTATGCTCAGTAGAGTAGCAGAGCAATTACCAGAAAGATGAAACACCAGAGTAATCAGCAACTACCAGAACAATCATGGAATCCTGCGCTGTCAATCAACCTGACAGCTCAGTAGCTCAGGAAAACACAGCAGAGCATCTCTTAATGTACAAGGTGCTCTGCACGGATGAATAGTGTCACTGCCAGCTCAGTAGTACAGGAAAGCGCAGCAGAGCATATCCTAGTGTGCAAGATGCTCTGCACAGAGGAATCGTGACACATTCTCTTTCCTTTATTTCTTAATAATAAAAATCACTTGACTAACAAAGATAAAAATATAAGTCCCAATGCATTTCAAACCATGATGGAATAAGTAATTTTTTTTTTTTACCAGTTTGAAATGCGCTGGAGATTTTTATCTACCTACTTTTTCAATCCACGTAGTATTAGTATGCTATGGCTATGATACAGTACAGCTGCACATTTACTTTGTATCAAGCTGACCAAATTTCCCAACTGCTATATCTGTTGTGTTTTGACCAAATCTTCTAGCCAGTGCAATTTGGCCCTAATTAAAAAATTGCTGAGTAACTGTTGATTTATCCTTTTTTTACTGCTTCCAATAACACAATGAAAAAAATGCTTTTTCACTTGTTGGCTTGCTTCAGCTGTTATTATCATTGTCCCAATGATGTGATTTAGTGCTAATTTTCATTTCTGCTATAACAACCCTAACACCACAAGTGCACTATAGAATATTCAGCTTTTAACAGCTGTGAAGCCACACACTGGATGCTGAGGACCACATCGGCAGAGAACCACATGGGGCCCCTAAACTACTGGATATAGAACATAATTCTGCTAGCAATATGCTATCAATAATCTTCTAATTAATATCTTCTTATTGGAATATGTTCACATGTATTAATTCTTTTGCAGAATTTTCTGAGGATGAAAGTCCATTCTGAAAGGATTGTTTGAATGTCATTCTTCAATCTTAATTCATATGATTAGGACAATCTGTAGTACGGCTGTCATCTGTGAATGTGCCCTTACAGCATTTAAAGATGACCTGTCTCTTGTCAAAATACAGTTAGGTGAAAAAATATGTGGACAGTCACGCACGATTTAGTATTTTAGATGTCTATCAAAACATATTCAAGATACAAGTATATAATTAATATGTAGATGCTCAGCTTTACTTTAAGGGTATTCACATACTAAGTGTAATAAGAGTTTAGGAATTACAACTCTTTAATATTTAGCTGCCTCTTTTTCAAGGGACCAAACATAACTGGGCAATTATCTGAAAAGCTCTTTAATGGGCTGTATGGGTTATTCACTCATTAATTCATAAGCAATTATGCAGGTGAAAGGCCTGGAGCTGATTCCAGGTGTGGCATTTGTTTTGGAAGCTGTTGTTGTGAATCCACAGCATAAAATCAAAGGAGCTCTCAAGGGAAGCAAAACAGATCCTCAGTATGCTGGAAAAAGAAATCTATCAGAGAGATAGCAGAAATGTTAGGACTCAGAGTGGTCAAACCAACAGTTTGGTACATTCTGCAAAAGAATAGAGAGTACTGGTGAGCTTGGGAATTCAACAAGGCCTGCATATTCAGTGACCTGGAAGAAAAAAAGTGGTGAATCATCACAAAATACTTTCAATGGTGGAGAAAAACCCCTTCTCAAAATCGACCCAGATGACAAACACTCTCCACTTAATATTTGATTTAGGGCAAAGTAAATTTGCCCAATTACTTTCGAGCCCCTGAAATGAGGAGGCTTTGTAGAAAAATGGTTGTAGTTCCAAAAGGTTTCACAGGGTAGTTTTGTTTAACCCCTTTACTTAAACCTAAAAATCTACACTCAATTACAACTCAGTTCTTTCATTTTAAATACACATTAGTGACATGCAGAGGCCAAATCATGATGAATCGGTCACTGTCCAAATATTTTTGGGCCTAACTGTATGTAATTTTTGGCATGCTGTAAATGATACTGTTCTTCTAAACCTGGCATTATATTTATTGTGTTCCAGCTTTCCATTCCTAGTATATGTCTCATTCAGTTTATATAAATCTAGTCTTGGTAGTCAAGTGGGCACGGTCCTCAAACTTCTCTATGCTCACATTTGAAAGAACCATTCCCAGTTGGCTAAAATTACTAGATTTATTAGCAGGGAAGAGGGGGCCATATCTAAGGAATGTAGGAATGCAGGACCAAAAAATGAGCAATGCCCGATTCTGAAGAAGCGTGACCCTTCGATCAGGTTAAAAAAATACATATTTATGACAAGTAACAGGTCCTCGTTATTACGTGCAGCAGTTTTAACCTTAATTTTCTTTTGCTGCTCTTTATGCTAACGTCTATTACCCTTTCTTTTCTATGGCTGCCCACAAGAGAACTGAAGAAGATAGCTCAAGTCTCTACCCTGATGTTTTGGTACTCTAGCGCAAAACGCACTCTCTGGCCGAAAAAAGCACCTCTGGCCGAAAAAACGCATCAAAATCGCATGTGTTTTTGCCACGTTTTGGTACATTTTTGCCTCTGAGTTTTTTTTAAGATTGTCAATGGCAAAACGCAGGGAAAAACAGAAAAAAAGTGACATGCTGCTTTTTTTTTCTGCAACGAAAACCGCAGTAAAAAAAAAGAAGCAACATGCGCACAGCCTTTTGGATTTCTAATAGGCTTTGCTGGGGAAGGTCATACATGCAGTTTAGAACCACAAACTGCACCAAAAAAGCAGCAAAAAAAGCAACGGGAACACAGGGCCTTATTCTAAGTTAACCAAATAGTGTTGTGGTCAGTGTAAAATGCCACTAAATAATATTTCAAAAAATGTTTGTTACTTACTAATTTAAAGATCTGTCATCTGTCATCAGTCCTGATATGACTGTTTAAGAAAAAAATGTTACAGAATTGATATTTCATGAAGAATACAAGCATTTACTTAAAGCAAAGTGTTCTGTCATTCCTGTTTTTCCTCCTGGAAATGTATGAGAAAAATGAGAACTGTTTTCATAGATTGTCTGAAACTGTCAGCACTGATTGGAAAGTGTCTGACTCTGTTGGTCCAAGTCTCTGACATGGGGAATAGTAACACCAAGCTGTCAACTTATTCATGTATTTCCAATAAGAATAATAGTGTAAAATCATAACGCAGAGCCGGCAAGAACAGATGTCCCAGTGTAGAGATGAGCAAATTAATTAAACATAAATCAAATAAAAGTATACAATATTAAAAATTACCCAAATCCCTTTCTGTTATGATTTGTTTATAGTAAATCCAACAAAAAGGCTGTTGACTTTCAGCTTATTTACTGTACTGTTATGGGTCAGGAAGTGGTTAAAATATATTTACTGTAGAAGAAATCCTGGACCGCACATCAAAAAATCATACACTAATCGACTGAGGCTAAGCAAAAATTACAAACCTGAAGTTTTTGGTTTAACATACTGACCAGACTCTATGAAGCCTACTGCCACGTCACAGTGCAGTAAAAATGATTTACTGTTTGGGTCAGTACATTTACAGTTATATCTGGTTTTAATTTTTTATGCTTTGTTACTTTTACACACTAATAAACATGTTTTACAGGAATTAATTTGTCTCTGCATTGCCATATTCTGAGAGCTATAACTGCTTAATATATTTGACGAATAGGTCATATTAGGGCTTGATTTTTGAGAAACAGTTTGGTGTTTTCGCTTATTACATTTTTCTTTTACTTACAGTGATTAATTTATACAATGTGATTTTCTGGAATTTTTTTGGATATTCGATCTCTCACTGTTAAAATTAACCTACCCTTAAAATTATAGACTGTTTATGTCTTTGTTAGTGGGTAAACTTACAAAATCAGCCAGGGATCAAATAATTATTTCCTTCACTGTATGACTTTTTGATCTTTTTTCTTCCCTTTTTCCTCTGCCATTCTGATAAAAAGCAACATTTTTGGTTTGTTTTTATTATTTTTTTTGTATAGTGTTTGCCGTACATAATAAATAACATGTCTATTTTATAGTTCAGATCATTCCAGATACGGTGATACCATTATGTCTGCCAAAAAAATATATAGAAACAATAAGTGAATTGTTCAGTTTGTTTTTCTTCGTCTGAACAGTGTGAATAAAAAGTGATCAAAAAATTATATCTAATTGAAACCAGAAGTTTACATACACGATCCAAAAAGACATCTGCAAGTTTTTCTCACTATCTGACATGAAATCAAAATAAATCTTTCCCGTTTTAGGTCAACTAGGAACCAAAATTATTTATATTTGTCAAATGCCAGAAGAATAATAAGAGAGAAAGTTTTAAGGCATTTTTAATACTTTCTACAGTCAAAAGTTAAAATACATTTGCATTTGGCAGTTTGCTCAAATATAACAAGGAACTTCAATTGTAATTGAATTTTTTCAATATGCAAATCAATTGTGACTTATTATATTTTGAGTTCTTACTGGATCACACAGCATATTAATTGTAGAGTTCTGAAAGAAATTACAGGGAGGGATAGTTAGCAGAAGAAGAACCAGTGAATACTGAAGATCACGAAAGGGGGAGAGATCAGATTCCCAGCAAGGCACTGTCACGGTGGGAAAGGTGAGAAACAAATTGACTATAATAACCCGTTGGTGATGGAGCCAATTTTTTATATCTTTTTTATTGCTCAATGTAGGGGGTTTATGTATCCATTTTGTTCATGTAATCAGTAATTATACTAAATTATTCCATTATTTGCATACTTATTGGGTAAGTTTGATTAACCCCTTTACCTCCAGCCTGTTTTCACTTTCTTGACCAGGCCAAATGTTTTAAATCTGATCAGTATCACTTTATGTGGTAATAATTGTGGAACGCTTCAAGTAACCCCAGTTATTCTGAGAATGTTTTTTCATTTCACATTGTACTTCATGGTAGTGGAAAATTTTGGTTGATATTTTGTGAGCTTACATGTGAAAATATTGGATTATTGGTAAGAAAAAATTAAATTTCACAATTTTCAAACTTTCAATTTTTTTTATCTTTAAACCATTTAGTCACGCTGTACAAAATAATCAATATATATATATATATATATATATATATATATATATATATATATATATATATAAACAATTCCCAGATGTTTGCTTTACAGCTATAAAATTATTTAAAAAAAACCATTTTATTTTGTAAGTATTTTAAAAGGGTTAAGTATTAAACATAAATTTTCAATGTTTTCAAGTAATTTACAAATCTATTTCTTTAGGAACCTATTCTAATTTAAAATGACTTTGAGGGGTCGCTATATTGGAGAATCTCCAAAATTGATACATCTATAAAAGTTACACCCCTCTAATACTTCCTAACAAGAGTTGAGCGATGTTCAATTTTAACCATTCACCAATTTCAAATTCAAGTGATTTTGGGCGGCGTTCGAGTCGCTCGACAAGCTCGAATGATTTGCTTCAAGTTCGGCAGTTCGAGTTACCGTTCGATACCTGTTCAATCACCAAAAGCATGGCTTTTCACAGTAAGGCTATGTGTGCACGTTGCGTAACTGCATGCGTCTTGCGTCCCCAGCACAATCCAGCTAGCTTTCCTACTCACCGATCACGGGCGTGGCACTGCACGGCTGTCAGAAAGCTCTGGCGGCTTTTCCTCTTTTGAAAATGGCTGGCGCTCATTAATCTGGTATTCCCTGCTTTCCCCACCCACCGGCGCCCATGATTGGTTGCCTTCAGACACGCCCCCACGATGAGTGACAGCTGTCTCACTGCAACCAAGCACAGACACCGGCGGGCGGGTCTAAATCGTGCAGTAAAACAAATAATAAAATAATAAAAAAAAACTGCGGTTCCCCCCAATTTTGATACTAGCCAGGATAGAGCCACACGGCTAGAGGCTGGTATTGTCAGGATGGGGAACACCTTGTTATGGGGCACCCACCACCCTAACAACATCAACCAGCAGCCACCCACAATTGCCGCATCCATTAGTTGTGACAGTCCCGGGACTCTACCCGGCTCATCCCGAATTGCCCTGGTGCGGTGGCAATCGGGGTAATACGGAGTTAATCATGGCAGGCGTCTCCTGGCGATACCTTCCATGATTAATGTGTAAGTGAAAGTAAATCAACACACATAACAAAAAATCCTTTATTTGGAATAAAAGACAAAAAACACCCCTCTTTCACCATTTTATTAAAATCCCCAAATACCCCTCCAGGTCCGACATACTCCACAGAGGTCCCACAACGCATCCAGCTCTGCTACATGAAGCTGACAGGGAGCTCCGTAGAACACGAGTGCTCTGTGTCAGGTCCACGTAGCAACTAAAGTGAGCCGCACTGTCAGCGGGGACGTCACTGAGGTAATGCCTGCGTGTGCGGTGATGATGGGGGTTGTAGTGCGGTAGTGCCGGTGTTTGCCCTCCCATTCATCCATCCCTCCATCCACTCATCCCTCCCTCCATCCCTCCCTCCATCCCTCCCGCTATCCCTCCCTCCATCCCTCTATCCCTCCATCTATCCCTCCATCCATCCCTCCATTAATTCATCCATCTCTCCATCCCTCCATCCATCCCTCCATCCCTCCATTAATTCAACCCTCCCTGCATCCCTCCCTCCATCTCTCCATCCATTCATCTATCCCTTCATCCCTTCCTCCATCCCTCCCTCCATCCCTCCATCCATCCCTCTATCCCTCCATCCATCCCTCCATCCATCCCTCTATCCATTCATCCATCCCTTCATCCCTGCCTCCATCCCTCCATCCATCCATCTATCCCTCCATCCATCCCTCCATCCATCCATCCTTCCCTCCATCCATTCATCCATCCCTCCATCCCTCCATCCATCCCTCTCTCCATCCATCCATCCCTCCATCCATCCTTGTAGCTGAATAATCTACTTCTGGATTCTCAAGTGCAATACAGAGGTCAAGATTACCAAATCTTCCTATGCTTTTTATTAGAGGCAGTGGCTAAATGGATAGAGCTACTGCCTAAGTAGAATTAGTTCACGAGTTCGAGTCCCGGCCATCACGGTAAAGTATTTAATTTAATTTATTTTTAATTTTAAATTATAATTATTTATTTATAATTAGAATTTAATTAAATTATGCAATGAGTGGAGGAGCCGGACATCAGCTGTGAGCCGCGGGACACGCCTCTAAAATCAGAGCAGTTCACGGAATGAGGTTGCATTGCTCTCTCCTCTCTCTCTTCTCTCTCTTTTTCTCTCTCTCTTGTTCTCTCTTTTACTCTTTTTCTCTCTTTTTCTCTCTCTCTTTTGCTCTCTCTTTTTCTCTCTCTCTCTTTTTCTCTTGTTCTCTCTTTTTCTTTCTTTTTATCTCTCTTTTTATCTCTCTTTTTATCTCTCTTTTTATCTCTCTTTTTCTCTCTCTCTTTTTCTCTCTTTTTCTCACTTTCTCTCTCTCTTCTCTCTCTCTCTCCCTCTCTTCTCTCTCCTCCCTCTCTTCTCTCTCTCTTCTCTCTTTTCTCTCTCTTCTCTCTTTTCTCTCTCTTCTCTCTTTTCTCTCTCTCTCTCCCTCTCTCTTCTCTTTTCTCTCTCTCTCTTCCGGCTTTTTACCGCCCGGCCGGCTAAACTATCAGCTGCTGCTGTCGGACAGGAGTCTGCACAGACGTGTGTAGTTTTTTTTTTTTGCACTGATGCATCAGCTGATTGTATAAAAGCCGTTTATACAATTAGCTGCTGTGTCATGTGATTCAGGCCCTTGAACCTGACAGATCATCTGATCGCTTTGCCTTCCAGCAAATCGATCAGATGATATTGGATCCGGATTGGACGGCGCGAGACCCTAGTCCCAGGATTACTGTGGAGGGGCTTCTTTATTTCAATAAAGATGGAGTCACTAATTGTGTTATATTTTATTTCTAATAAAAATATTTTTCTGTGTGTTGTGTTTTTTTTTATCTGTGCTAGAAATTCATGATGGCCATGTCTAATATTGGCATGACACCATGAATTTCGGGCTTAGGGCCAGTTGATAATACACAGCTAGCCGTAACCCCTTTATTACCCAGCGAGCCACCCATCACCAGGGCAGCTGGAAGAGTTGGATACAGTGCCAGAAGATGGCGCTTCTATGAAAGTGCCATTTTCTCGGGTGGCTTAAGACTGCAATTCGCAGCAGGGGTGTCCAGAAAGCTTGGGCACCCTGCACTGTGAATTCCAATCCCCAGCTGCCTAGTTGTAGCTGGCTGGACACAAAAATTGGGCGAAACCCACGTCATTTTTTTTTTAAATTATTTCATGAAATTCATGAAATAATTAAAAAAATAGGGCTTCCCTATTGTTGGGGTTGGTTGGGGGCAGTCTGTAGCTGCCTGCTGTACCTGGCTAGCATACAAAAACATGGCAAAGCCCACGTAATTTTTTTGGGGGGCAAAAAACTCCTGCATACAGAGTATGCTGAGCCTTGTAGTTCTGCAGCTGCTGTGTGCTGTCTGTATGGAGGAGAGCAGACAGCAGCTGCAGAACTATAAGACTCAGCATCCTCCATCCAGGACTGTGTGCTGGAGGGAGAGGCAGGGGGAGCAGAACTACAAGGCCCAGTATACTTCATCCACTAGTTTATGCAGGAGAGCAGACAGCAGCTGCAGAACTACAAGGCTCAGCATGCTGCATCCAGGACTGTATGCTAGAGGGAGAGACAGGGGAGCAGAACTACAAGGCTCAGCATGCTCCATTCACTAGTGTATGCAGGAGAGCAGACAGCAGCTGCAGAACTACAAGGCTCAGCATGCTGCATCCAGGACTGTATGCTAGAGGGAGAGACAGGGGAGCAGAACTACAAGGCTCAGCATGCTCCATTCACTAGTGTATGCAGGAGAGCAGACAGCAGCTGCAGAACTACAAAGCTCAGCATACTCCATCTAGGACTTTATGCAGGAGTTTTTTGCCCACAAAAAAAATACAGTGGGCTTCGCCATATTTTTGTATGCTAGCCAGGTACAGCAGGCAGGTATGGCTGCACCCAGCTGCCTATTTGTACCCAGCTGGGAACAAAAAACATAGGGAAGCCCTTTTTTTTAATTATTTCATTAATTTCATAAAATAATTAAAAAAAATGTTTTGTGTCCAGCCAGGTACAACTAGGCAGCTGGGGAATCAGGTTGGCCCAAGCTTTCTGGGCCCCTCTGCTGCGAATTGCAGTCCGCAGCTGCCCCAGAAAATGGCACTTTCATAGAAGCGCCATCATCTGGTACTGTATCCAACTCTTCTAGCTGCCCTGATCCCAGGTGGCTTGCTGGGTAATAATGGGTTAATACTAGCTTTGTTTTACTAGCTAGTAGTAAGCCAGGGATTCTTAATGTCAGGCAAGTTTGACCTGGCTATTAAGAATCTCCAATAAAGGGTTAAAAAAAGACACCACACAGAGAAAAAATACTTAGAGACTCCATGTTTATTACTCCCTCTTACCCCTCCACGATCCTGGTCTTCTGTCTTCTTTCTACTTCAACCCATGCACATCTGCTACATCAGACAGCACTGCATGGGAGGAAGACGCTGCTGCTCCCATGCAGTTTAATCACTCATTGAGTGAGCAAGTGCTGCAGGTTGTAAGAGGTGACGTCACCGCTGCCACCGTTGAAATATTAATCTGACAGGCGGGTTACTATAGCAATGGTGATCTCCGTTACTCACCGGCTGTGGCATCCAGTCTTTGCATATGGGCTGACTCTGTAAAGAGCGCCCACATGCAGGAACGTGGAGCCAAGCATGTGCCCAAGCATGTCGCCAGTACACGGAGATGCTCAAACGAGCACGAACCGGAGAGATCCACTGACAGGACCTAGCATGACGTCTTGCCATGTGACCAGTCTGTAGCCAATGACATAATACACACATGACTGGTCACATGCTATGACAACGTCACGGAAGGTCCTATCATCAGTGTTAGTTACGGGGAGGGTGCAGCGTTGATCGGAAGGAAAAGCGGCGGGAGACAGAGTGCAGGACACGTCGCAGGGATCTGTAAGTGTAATGGCAATGGTTATTAACTGTATTTGTATATGTATAATGTGTTTGTATGTGTTTGTGTTTGCCTCCCATTGTTTTCAATGGGGTTCGAAGGTGTTTGTCGAACGTTTGCTGAACTGAGCCGCTGTTCGACGAACCGAACTAGGGGGGTGACTCAACACTATTCCTAACCCTACAAGCACTACACAGGAATTAGTGGAATGAATTTTTGTTTCTTTTTTTACTCTAAAATGTTGCTTTAGACCCATTTTTTTTATTTTTTTTTATTTGTTTTTTTTGTTTTTAAAATTGAACCCACAGTCTTTTTTATCCAGTTTCTTTCAAATGTGCTAATATATCATATGTGATCAGAAACCTCTGTTAGAAATGGCAATAATGCCGGTTTAGTCGGCACAATCTATTTCTCAGTGATTTACTGCAGCAGTCATATACATTGTAGACAAGATGTCATGGCTACAGCGTGAAAACAAAGACCAGAAAAATGGCGGAGAGCCAGAATTGGAGTAAAGGCAGGTGAGTGAAGCTGATTATGTTATCTTTAACACAGTCATGTTGATGTTGTATAGAATATTGAAAAGCTTAGAAAACCTCCTTTAAAATGCTTCTTTCTGACCTATGTGCCCATATCACACATTAAAACATTCAAAGTTGCAATATGGCTTGCACTGGGGGCAACGGAGGATGCTGAGATAATGGCATGAACTTTGACTTATAAGAACAATAACTTAGGTTTGAAAGGATGGGATTTTAACACAAAATTGACAGAGCTCATCATGGTTAGTGAGGGCAGTCAGGCCCCGTTGGTGTGTGTCTAATGACTAATGACGAATTTGACCCCATGAGGTTTTCCATTGTTCTGTTTCAATAATTGAACAGGACAACAGAAGGGTTTAGCATTAGTGTGAACTAGAGATGAGCCACCCCCCTAGAGTTCGAGTTTGGTTCTGTTCGTCGCCCCGTTTGACGAGCCGTTCGACGAACCTCTCGGACCCCATGGAAAACAATGGGAGGCATCACAAACACATAAAAACACATTATAAATGTACACATACAGTTAATAAACATTGCCATAACACTTACCGGTCCCCGCGATCTGTCCTGCACTCTGTCTCATGTCGCTATTGCTTCCGATGATCGCTGCGTCCTCCCGGTAACAAGCACTGACAGGATCTTCCGTGACGTCAAAATAGCCATGTGACCAGTCACGTGTCTGACATCTCATTGGCTACAGACTGGTCACATGACTATGACGCATCATGTAGGACCTGTCAGTGCATCTCTCCAGTACGCGGTGATCGTTTGTGTATCTCCATGTACCGGCGACATGCTCTGGCACACGGTCGGGTTCCCGGTTTGCTTCTCTGTTCCGTTATAAACCGGCTGCCACAGCCGGTCAATAACGGAGATCACCGTTGCTATAGCAATGCGCCTGTCAGTGGTGACGTCACCACTTACAGGTAGCAGCTCCTTCTCACTCACGGTGTGAAAACACTGCACGGGGAACGGCGCCTTCCCCATGCAGCGCTGCTGATGTAGCAGAGCTGCATGTGTTGAAGGAGAAAGAAGACAGAAGAGACGGATCGTGGAGGGATAAGAGGGAGTAATAAACATGGAGTCTCTAAGTGTGTCTGTGTATTTATTTCTATTAAAGTATTTTTTCTCTGTGTTGTGTCTTTTTTTAACCCTTTATTGGAGATTCTTAATGGCCGGGTCAAACTTGCCTGACATTAAGAATCTCTGGCTTAATACTAGCTAGTAAAACAAAGCCAGTATTAACCCATTATTACCCAGCAATCCACAGTCACCAGGGCTGTTGGAAGAGTTGGATACAGCGCCAGATAATGGCGCTTCTATGAAAGCGCCATTTTCTGGGGCGGCTGCGGATTGCAATTCGTAGCAAAGGTGCCCAGAAACCTCGGGCTAACCTTTGCTCCGGATTCCAATCCCCAGCTGCCTAGTTGTACCTGGCTGGACACAAAAATTGGGCAAAGCCCACTTCATTTGTTTTTTAATTATTTCATGAAATAAGTGAAATAATTAAAAAAAAAGGGCTTCCCTATATTTTTAGTTCCCAGCTGGGTACAAATAGACAGCTGGGGGTTAGGGGCAGCCATAGCTGCCTGCTGTACCTGGCTAGCATACAAAAACATGGCGAAGCCCACGTCATTTTTTTGGTGGGCAAAAAACTTCTGCATACAGTCCTGGATGGAGTATGCTGAGCCTTGTAGTTCTGCAGCTGCTGTCTGCTCTCCTGCATACATTAGTGAATGGAGCATGCTGAGCCTTGCCATTCTGCAGCTGCTGTCTGCTCTCCTTCATACAGACAGCAGTTGCAGAACTACAAGGCTCAGCATACTCCATCCAGGACTGTATGCAGGACTTTTTGCCCCCCAAAAAAATTATTTGGGCTTCGCCATATTTTTGTATGCTAGCCAGGTACAGCAGGCACCTAAGGACTTCCCCCAACCCCCAGCTGCCTCTTTGTACCCGGCTGGAAACCAAAATATAGGGAAGCCCTTTTTTAATTATTTCATGAAATAATTAAAAAACAAATGACGTGGGATTTGCCATATTTTTGTATGCTAGCCAGGTACAGCAAGCACCTACGGACTATGCCCAACCCCCAGCTGCCTTTTTGTACCCGGCTGGAAACAAAAATATAGGGAAGCCTTTTTTTTATTATTTCATCAATTTCATAAATAATTCAAAAACAAATGACGTGGGCTTTGCCATATTTTTGTATGCTAGCCAGGTTCAGCAGGCACCTACGAGCTGCCCCCAACCTCCAGCTGCCTATTTGTACCCGGCTGGGAGCCAAAAATATAGGGAAGCCCTTTTTTTATTATTTCATGAAATAATTAAAAACCAAATGACGTGGGCTTTGCCATATTTTTGTGTCCAGCCAGGTACAACTAGACAGCTGGAGATTGGAATCCACAGCACAGGTTGGCCTGAGCTTTCTGGGCCCCTCTGCTGCGAATTGCAGTCCGCAACCGCTCCAGAAAATGGCGCTTTCATAGAAGCGTCATCACCTGGCGCTGTATCCACCTCTCCCAACAGCCCTGGTGTTGGTGGCTTACTGGGTAATAATGGGGTTAGGGATAGCTGTATATTATCAACTGGCCCTAAGCCCGAAATTCATGGTGGCACGCCAATATTAGACATGGCCACCATGAATTTCTAGTACCGATAAAAAGAACCATAACACACAGAAAAATATTTTTAATATAAATAAAACACAACACAATTAGTGACTCCATCTTTATTGAAATAAAGAACCCCCCTCTGCAGTAATGCTGGATCAAGGGTCCCACGCCGTCCAATCCGGATCCAAGATCATCTGATCGGTTTGCTGGAAGGCAAAGTGATCAGATGATGTGTCAGAAAAGAAAGAGAGAAAGAAGAGAGAGAGAAAGAAGAGAGAGAGAGAGAAAGAGAAAGAAGAGAGAGAGAAAGAAGAGAGAGAGAGAGAAAGAGAAAAAAGAGAGAGAAAGAAGCAAGAGAGGAGAAAGAGAGAGAGAAAGAGAAAAAAGAGAGAGAAAGAAGCAAGAGAGGAGAAAGAGAGAGAAGGGAGAGAGAGAAGGAAGAGAGAGAGAGAAAGAAAGAAGAGAGAGAGGAGAAAGAAGAGAAAGAAGAGAGAAAGGAGAGAAAGAAAGGAGAGAGAAAGGAGAGAGAGAGAGAGAGAAAGGAGAGAGAAAGAAATGAAAGAGAGAAATGAGAGAGAAAGAAAGGAGAGAGAGAGAAAGAGATAAGGAAGAGAGAGAAAGAGAGAAAGAAGAGAGAAGAGAAAGAGGAGAATGAAGAGAAAGAAGAGAAAGTAGAGAAAGAAGAGAAAGAAAGGAGAGAAAGAAAGGAGAGAGAGAAAGAGAGAGAAAGAAAGGAGAGAAAGAAAGGAGAGAGAAAGGAGACAAAGAAAGGAGAGGAGAGAGAGATAGGAGAGAGAGAAAGGAAAGAGAGAGAGAGAAAGAAAGGAGAGAGAGAAAGGAGAGAGAAAGGAGAGAGAGAGAAAGAAGAGAGAAAGGAGAGAAAGAGAGAAAGAAGAGAAAGGAGAGAAAGAGAGAAAGAAGAGAGAGAGAGAGAAAGAAGAGAGAGAAGAGAAAGAGGAGAAAGAAGAGGAAGAAGAGAAAGCAGAGAAAGAAAGGAGAGAGAGAGAGAGAGAAAGGAGAGAGAAAGAAAGGAGAGAGAAAGAAAGGAGAGAGAGAGAGAAAGGAGAGAGAGAGAAAGGAGAGAAAGAAAGTGGTGAGCACTCTATCCACTCAGCTATTGCCTTTAACGTGAATGATAGGCAGATTTGCTAATCTTGAAGTCTGGATTGCTGAAGTCTCAGCTGACCACGTGATTCACTTCATTGCTACGTGAAGCTCACGCAGAGCACTCATGTTCTGTAGCAGAGATGACAGTGTCGTGTGGTTTACGTCAGACCTGGAGGGGTATTGGAGGATTTTAATAAAATGGTGAAACTGTGTTTTTTTGTCTTTTATTCCAAATAAAGTATTTTTTCACGGTGTGTGTTTATTTACTTTCACTTTATAAATAATTATAATTTAAAATTATAAATAAAAAAAAAATTAAATTCTTTACCGGGACTAGAACTCCCGACATTATACTTCTTAGACGGGCACTTTATCCAGTAGTCTAGTGCCTCTTACATTATAGATAGGCAGATTTTATAATCTTGAAGACTGTTGTGCTGACTGAAGTCTCTGCTAACCGCGTGAGTCACTTTAGTGCCACAACATCTTGAGGGAGCAGAGCTGACAGTGTTGTGTGGATTACTTCGGACCTGGAGGAGTATTTTTGGGATTAATAAAAGGGGTGAACCAGGGTTGTTTTTTTGTCTTTTATTCCAAATAAAGGATTTTTCGGTGTGTGTTTGTGTTTCTTTACTGTCACTTAAGTTTAATCATGAAAGGTGTCTCGGGGAGACGCCTGCCACGATTAAACTCATTATTACCCCAATTGCCACCGCACCAGGGCAATTCGGGATGAGCCGGGTAGAGTCCCCCAAGACTGTCGCACCTAATAGATGCGGCAATTCTGGGCGGCTGCTGGGTGATATTCTTAGGCTGGAGGGCTCCCCATACCGTAGCGCTCTCCATCCTTACAATACCAGCCTCCAGCCATGTGGCTTTATCCTGGCTGGTATAAAATATAGGGGGACAGCATTTTTTTTTAATTTATTTTAATGCACGATATAGACCCGTCCACCGGCGGCTGTGATTGGTTGCAGTGAGACAGCTGTCACTCAGCTTGGGGACGTGTCTGACAGCAACTAATCATAAGCGCCGGTGGGCGAGGAAAGCACGGAATAACTAATTGACTAATGGCGTGGCAGCCATTTTCTAAAGAGGAAAAGACGCCGCAGATTTGTGACAGCCGTGGAGCGAGACGCATGTGATTGGTGAGTAGGATAGGTAGAGGGATTGTGCTGGGGACGCAGGACACATGCAGATAGCAACATGTGCACATAGCCTTACTGTGAAACCACGTTTATGGTGATCGAACTGTTCTCGAACGTAACTCGAACTGTCGAGCTTTAAGCAAAAAGCTCAAGTTCGATCTCGAGCACCCCCAAAATCACTCGAACATGAAATTGGCGAACCTCGAACATTGCTCAACTCTGGTTAGTTTCATACATGCGGCTTTTCGCAGGTTTGCCAGATTTGGCGCACTCCAGTACAATGTATACAGTACAATGGCAGCACGGCAACTTCCGAGTCACATGCTCTGGTCACATGACAGGATGTGACCGGAGCTTGTTGCGCTGCCATTGTACTGTATACACTGTACTGGAGTGCGCCAAATCCGGCAAACCGGCAAAAAGCCGGATGTGTGGAACTAAACTTAGGGCTCATGCGCAAGTTGCGTAGTTACATGCATTTATGCTTCGTTTAGCACTGAAGCATAACTGCATGCATCCTGTGTCCCCTGCACAATCTATGTACGTAGATTGTGCATAATTCATGCGCACGTTGCTTTTTTGAATGGCGTGATTTGGATGCTAAAATTTGGACTCAAATCTAGAGATGAGTGAACCGGTCGCGGTTCGGCTCGAGGTCGGTTCGCCGAACGGAGCTCCCGTTCGAGTTCGGTTCGACGAACCGAACTCGAACTGCATAGGAAACAATGGCAGGCAATCACAAACACATAAAAACACCTAGAAAACACCCTCAAAGGTGTCCAAAAGGTGATAAACAACTCACAACACAACACAAACACATGGGAAAGTGACAAGGACATATACTCATGCGAAAACAAAAGAGCTGGACAAGGAAAAACAGGAGGAGACACAGATATATGAGTATATGCAAGGAAACATCGATGCCATTACTGTGCAACTTGAGCCCTGCTCATTTTAGGCTTCCAATCTGGATAAATTGCCTGAGCTCGACACGTACGCCTTGGGGATCTTGTCGTGTCCTGCAGCCAGCGTTCTCTCGGAACCTGTCTTCAGTGCTACTGGGGGTCTGCTGGCAGATAAGCACACGTGTCTGTCCACTGACAATGTGGACATGGCTCTCAGAGGACTTTTCTTCCCCTGGGTCAGCCAGGGGACGGGAAAGGCACGCGTATTTTTGAGAGTGCTTCATGCAAAGAATCTTTTTCATCTTGAAAATTGGGTCAACTGATGCCAGTCAAGTGGGGTGTGTGTGGCCCAATTAGTGGCAATGAGGGAGACTGTGGTTGGAGTCCCCCCGCTGTGTTTCTAAAAGAACCAAGATGAACAAGTCATGGCTCTCAGAGGACTTTTCTTCCCCTGGGTCAGCCAGGGGACGGGAAAGGCACGCGTATTTTTGAGAGTGCTTCATGCAAAGCATATTTTTCTTTTTCAAAAGGGGGGTCAACTGATGCCAGTCAAGTGTCAAAGTTGTGGTCCAGGATTCAGTTGTTGACGTGCTTCCAGTACTTTGTCTCTGGCCAATAAGACGCAACGTAACCTCTTCGTCAGTAGCATCCTCCTCCACCTCCTCTACTGACCTCATCGACTGGCTGACTTTGGTTTGACAGTAAGTGTGGTCTCCAACCTCATCAATAACCCTGTGTGTTTTCATTCCCCTCGTCCTGAGTCCTCCGAGACAATCTCTTCCTGCCTTGACCGAATAGTAAAGTTGTCATTCCAATCAGGTATCTGTGCTCCTCATCATGTTCCCCATTGTCTCCACCAGGAGGATTTACTTTTTGGAAATGAGGGTGTAGATTAGGCTCAGCACCTTCTTCATCAGAGCCTGGATCCCACTCACAAAGCTTCTGGCCATCTGCGCAGATCATTTCCCCTGTCTCATGGAACTCGCTACCTCAACACGTCAGATTATCTGCTACACCCGCAAGCTTCAAACTGAATCTGAAAACTCAACTGTTCAGAAATGACTATAACCTTCAATGACACCACCAGCATACGTACTTGACGCTCAACCTAAACCACTCCTACTGTCTCCTCCCAAAAATCCTTTAGAATGTAATCTCGCAACGGCAGGGCCCTCTTCCCTCTGTACCAGTCTGTCTATAGTTACTTGTATATGTATTCTGTATGTAACCCCCTTCTCATATACAGCACCATGGAATCAATGGTGCTCTATAAATCAATAATAATAAAAATAATAATAACTTCCTTGTCTGTACTCATTGCAGCTTTGGAGCAGACCTCTGATTCCCAGGCTATAGTGCGACTGAACAGCTATGCAAAACTCAACCATCTCTGTTACCCCATACTCAGCAGGGCTGGTGGAAACTTGAGAGCTGTTAGGAAGAAAGTGCGATTGGATTGACACCACAGAGGAATGGAGTATTTGGGATCTTGAAATTGGGGTGGAGGAGAGGCCACTTTATGGAGCACTTGAGATCCATTGAAGCAGCTGCTGTTTTGGCCTCATCTACATTTGCTAGCGATGGTTGTGTCCGTGAAAAAAAAAGGATCATATCAGATTATCCATGGGAAGAAGTACACCTGTTCTTTTGGATGGTATTTGTTGTTACAAAACCTGTAACCTAAAGCCTGCTGCGGTTTCATTTGCGCCCAGGCGTCAGCTGCCATTTAGGGTTGTGCCTTGGGTTGTCCAGCTGGATACTTTCTCCTCCACGTCTAAGTGTGGAGAGGCAGCTAGTGCGCATGCGTGTGCCCATTTACCCCAGCCACAGCCTAACTACAGTGTTTTGCCTAGTGAGTATGCTCTGCCTGACTGTGCCATTGCTGAGGCTAAGTCTTCATTTCGGGATACAGCGCATGCTCCCACACTTAGTGCGAAAAGCCTCTTTGCACAGGTACTTGCATTCCATGCCGGGTCTAAGTCCTGTTTTGTGCCTAGACACCATGCTAAAGCTGATAGTCTTTTTTCAGAGACTGTATTTCATGCTACTGAGCATGCTCTGGCACTTACTGCATCAGAGACTAGGTCCGGTAATGAACTCTTTGCCCCTGCCCCTGATGTGGGGTCCCATATAGAACACAGGGCATCAGATGTCCTGACGATGTGGCCAGGCCACTCCCAAATGGCTTGCAGAGGCCCGCCCCTATGACTTGTCACCGCATTATTGATGGTCAGACGATGACTGGTGAGGTGTTTGGGTCATCATTGAAGTTGCGGTTCCAAATAGGACGCTAGTTATGCCACTCATGACGTGTCACTCTGCTTTTGTCTCCAGGAGGTGCATTGTGGTTCACCCTGGTTTGGGGCGGACCCAGGTTATAAAAGGGGCTGGAGCCAACAAGGAGGTGCGCAGTCTTCTATTATGCTCCGAAAGAGCACACCTCCATGTGTTGAAACCATTGCGGCTTTAGGCCAGAGGTAGGCAGGGATAGGGTGTCGATGCAGGCCACCACCACAGTTGGTAACGCAGAACGGTTAAGACCAGCTCCTGTCCTACCAGTCCTGCTTGTGCAGCCCAGTGGCATTAACAGGCCTGCTGCTGCTGATGCGCCTGATGTCCACAGGTGTGGCCCCTACGCACACGGTCAGCGTACTCAATGGCCCCTGTGTTGTTAACAGGGAGTTCCTGGGCTGGGTGGGCATGTGGTCCCTGTGACGCTAACAAGGCTCCCAGTCTCCAGATCCGAATGGCGTCTAACTCGGTTCAGGCTACTATTAGTTTCATAGCCACACAGCTCTGTATCCTCCACCAAACCTTCCAGTTGCCAACCTCTCCTTTTCCATCTGGGAGCACGGTGGACACTGACTGCTGATGGGGATATATACCTTTCTCTTTCTTTTCTTATTAATTTTCGTTATATAGCGGTAACATAGTATATACCACCTTATCCAAATCTGCCAGTCCCACTGTAACAGATGGTGTTTCTTCAGCAAATGTTACTGTTGCTTAACCACCAAATCCACGGACCAAAACTTGTTTCCCCTTTCCAACACACCTGTTCCCCTTTCCACCAGCATTTGTCCTTTTTCAACTCATTTTGGTATATGATCAAAAGTGCAACTCTGCAGGGACACCGTACTCAACGCCATCTCAGCACAGCAGCCAGCCCTCGGTCCCTCAGATGTGGACAAGTAAAAGACCATTTCCTCCTATCCATGACAAAGCGTTGAGATTCACTCTGTGCAGCACTGGTGTTTAGTGGAAAAGCAGATCTAAAATTGCGTACCACCTTCTGAAGATACCTCCTGTATACGTGCGTCCATTTCTATGGCAGGAATTATTTCGCCAAATTTTGTCTTGTACCGGGGATCTAACAGTGTGGCAACCCAGTAGTCAGGATTACTTCGAATTCGTACAATCCGAGGGTCATGTTGTAGGTAGTGCAGCAAGAAGGCGCTCATGTGTCTTGTGCATCCAGGAGGACCAAGTCCTTGGTGTGTTGGTGGCAGAGAGGTGAGAATCGTGCCTCCTTCCTCTGCCCTCTCCCCACAACCTCGCACAACCGAAATGTGAGCAAGCTCTCACTCATCTGCTGAGTCTTCCATGCCCATCGCCAGTTCGTCCTCCATTTCTTCATGGGCTCCTGCACCTTCTTCAACACTTTTTGCTGATACTATGCGCCCTTATTAATCCCTCTCCCTCACCATGACTGCCGTCTAGGTGCCACTGACCATCTGGACCTCGTAGATCTTGTTATCCCTTCCGCATATGACTCCTCCTGTACTTCCTCCCCTTCCTCTTGTCCCAACACCTGACTCCGAATAATAATTACAGTGTGCTCCATCATGTAGATGACCAGAATTGTCATGCTGAGAATGGCATCGCCAGTGCTAAACATCTTTGTCGACATTTGTAAACTGTGTAGAAGGGTGCATAGGTCCTTGATCTGACACCACTCCAGCAGCGTGATCTTCACCCCCTCTGGATCAAGTTATCCCAGGCTATATTTCATAACGTATTGCAGCAGGGTTCGGCGGTGCTGCCACAAACGCTGCAACATGTGCAGATTCAAATTCCTGCGTGTCGGCACATCGCATTTCAGGCGTTTAACCACCAGACCTAAAGCGACGAAAGTTGTTGAGCTGCTGTGTGCGCACGATGGAAGTGAGCACATAGCGAGCGTGCCCGCTGCACAAGGCCATGTAGGCCGGGATGGTGTTTTAAAAATTACTGGAGAATTAGGTTCAACACGTGAGCCATACAAGGCACGTGTGTCACATTGCCCTGACGATGGCCCGCAGCCAGGTTTGCATCATTGCCGCACACGGCTGTTAAGTCACCAACGGAGTCCGCTCCGTCAATTTGTACTCCGGTCGCCAGGTGACAACGTGTTCCTTTCATGCATAGTGCTGATGATGGGAGAGCAGTCGATGCCAGCGGCGCAGGTGGACGCAGGTTATGCTCACCCACTGGGCTGCATTACCTTGACAGATGCAGAATCTCTGGCTGAATGTAGCTGGTGGGTATCTCACAGATGAAGTACCATCATTCAGCTACAACCAATGGGAAGACACCACACCCTTTTTTATGCCCATCCTGTCTGCAGACCACTGCCAGACATAGCTATGAACCTCTGGTTACTTTTACCCCCAGTTCAGTTTTATGATTTTGTGTGCTTGTTACCTGACTACTTTTCCTGCTTGCTGCTTATGTACCTTGTTGGCCGATCCGCATTTCCCCTCTGCTTGTTTTCTGATTAAGTCCTGGCCGTCCCATTCTGTTCCTGTTCCTCAATTAATGTTTTGACTCTGCCTGACTACTATTCTCTGGAACTGCAGCCTTCCACAGGTATTGATCACCTTCGGCCCTGTGAAATTCCTAATCACTGTATAGGGGTTAAAGGGTTTCGGGGTTCTAGGGGTCCTGCTTGGTGAGTGGTTTCCCTCTAGCCTATCATTTACAGCCCATCTGAGTGTGTGGATCAAAGAAGGCGTTACACCGTGCTCTTTGCAGAAGGCCATGTGGGCCAGGATAGTGCTTTAAAAATTGCTGGACAACCAGGTTCAACACGTGAGCCACACAAGGCACGTGTGTCACATTGTCACAGCGAAGGGCCGCAACCATGTTTGCATCATTGTCGCACCCCGCCTTCCCTGGCTGCTGGTTGAGTGGAGACAACCATTGATGAAACTCGGTCTCCAGAGCTAACCGTCCACAACTTCTCAGCGGTGTGACTCACATTTCCCATACATTTCAAAGTAAACCTTTGACCGCCTGATGGCATTGAGCTCTGCTGCCAGCATAGTAAGGAGGTGTGTGGTATTCCTTGTCCGCAGTTACAAGGAAGGGTGGCCTGACCACACAGGGTTTGGGCCAACCCACACGAGGTTGAAGAAGCAGAAGCAGTGTATTAACTTCTACATACAGAAGAAGGATTGACACAACTCGTGGGGACGGCAAGACTTGTACAGCAGACCCTTCTCCATCTCTCCCCACAGTAACCCATTGCCCAGTCAGCGACATGTAACGCCCCTGTCCATGCTTACTGGGCCAATTATCTGTGGTGAAATGCACCCTGTCACACAGAGTTTCTCAAGGAATCAGTGATGTTTAGTGTGACATGCTGGTGTAGCGCGTGCACGCCTTTGTTGGAGAAGGAGTGGCGCCTGGGCATCGGCTCTTGGGGCACTGCGATGGGCATAAGGTCTCGAAAATCCTCGGTTAAAAAGGTTGGAAAGGCAGCATTTTGGTAGCCAACAGTTTGCAGATGCTGAAAGGCAACCTCCAAGCCATGTCATGCCCTTCTAAAAGCATGTAAAACACAGCGAGGGGACTCCAACCACAGTCTCCCTCGTTTCCACTAACTGGGCCACACACACCCCACTTGACTGGCATCAGTTGACCCCCCTTTTGAAAAAGAAAAAGGGGCTTTGCATGAAGCACTCTCAAAAATACGCGTGCCTTTCCCGTCCCCTGGCTGACCCAGGGGAAGAAAAGTCCTCTGAGAGCCATGACTTGTTCATCTTGGTTCTTTTAGAAACACAGCGAGGGGACTCCAACCACAGTCTCCCTCGTTGCCACTAATTGGGCCACACACCAACTTGACTGGCATCAGTTGACCCAATTTTCAAGATGAAAAAGATGCTTTGCATGAAGCACTCTCAAAAATACGCGTGCCTTTCCCGTCCCCTGGCTGACCTAGGGGAAGAAAAGTCCTCTGAGAGCCATGACTTGTTCATCTTGGTTCTTTTAGAAACACAGCGAGGGGACTCCAACCACAGTCTACCTCGTTGCCACTAATTGGGCCACACACACCCCACTTGACTGGCATCAGTTGACCCCCCTTTTGAACAAGAAAAAGATGCTTTGCATGAAGCACTCTCAAAAATACGCATGCCTTTCCCGTCCCCTGGCTGACCCAGGGGAAGAAAAGTCCTCTGAGAGCCATGACTTGTTCATCTTGGTTCTTTTAGAAACACAGCGAGGGGACTCCAACCACAGTCTCCCTCGTTTCCACTAACTGGGCCACACTCACCCCACTTGACTGGCATCAGTTGACCCCCCTTTTGAAAAAGAAAAAGATGCTCTGCATGAAGCACTCTCAAAAATACGCGTGCCTTTCCTGTCCCCTGGCTGACCCAGGGGAAGAAAAGTCCTCTGATAGCCATGACTTGTTCATCTTGGTTCTTTTAGAAACACAGCGAGGGGACTCCAACCACAGTCTCCCTCGTTGCCACTAATTAGGCCACACACACCCCAATTGACTGGCATCAGTTGACCCCCCTTTTGAAAAAGAAAAAGATACCTTGCATGAAGCACTCTCAAAAATACGCGTGCCTTTCCCGTCTCCTGGCTGACCCAGGGGAAGAAAAGTCCTCTGAGAGCCATGACTTGTTCATCTTGGTTCTTTTAGAAACACAGCGAGGGGACTCCAACCACAGTCTCCCTCGTTTCCACTAACTGGGCCACACTCACCCCACTTGACTGGCATCAGTTGACCCCCCTTTTGAAAAAGAAAAAGATGCTTTGCATGAAGCACTCTCAAAAATACGCATGCCTTTCCCGTCCCCTGGCTGACCCAGGGGAAGAAAAGTCCTCTGAGAGCCATGACTTGTTCATCTTGGTTCTTTTAGAAACACAGCGAGGGGACTCCAACCACAGTCTCCCTCGTTGCCACTAATTAGGCCACACACACCCCACTTGACTGGCATCAGTTGACCCCCCTTTTGAAAAAGAAAAAGATGCTTTGCATGAAGCACTCTCAAAAATACGCGTGCCTTTCCAGTCTCCTGACTGACCCAGGGGAAGAAAAGTCCTCTGAGAGCCATGACTTGTTCATCTTGGTTCTTTTAGAAACACAGCGAGGAGACTACAACCACAGTCTCCCTCGTTTCCACTGACTGGGCCACACACACCCCACTTGACTGGCATCAGTTGACCCCCCTTTTGAAAAAGAAAAAGATGCTTTGCATGAAGCACTCTCAAAAATACGTGTGCCTTTCCCGTCCCCTGGCTGACCCAGGGGAAGAAAAGTCCTCTGAGAGCCATGACTTGTTCATCTTGGTTCTTTTAGAAACACAGCGAGTCACCATGAAAACATGGGTGCGGCCCTTCGCTGTGACAATGTGACACACGTGCCTTGTGTGGCTCACGTGTTGAACCTGGTTGTCCAGCAATTTTTAAAGCACTATCCTGGCCCACATGGCCTTCTGCAAAGAGCACGGTGTAACGCCTTCTTTGATCCACACACTCAGATGGGCTGTAAATGATAGGCTAGAGGGAAGCCACTCACCAAGCAGGACCCCTAGAACCCCGAAACCCTTTAACCCCTATACAGGGATTAGGAATTACACAGGGCCGAAGGTGATCAATACCTGTGGAAGGCTGCAGTTCCAGAGAATAGTAGTCAGGCAGAGTCAAAACATTAATTGAGGAACAGGAACAGAATGGGACGGCCAGGACTTAATCAGAAAACAAGCAGAGGGGAAATGCGGATCGGCCAACAAGGTACATAAACAGCAAGCAGGAAAAGTAGTCAGGTAACAAGCACACAAAATCATAAAACTGAACTGGGGGTAAAAGTAACCAGAGGTTCATAGCTATGTCTGGCAGTGGTCTGCAGACAGGATGGGCATAAAAAAGGGTGTGGTGTCTTCCCATTGGTTGTAGCTGAATGATGGTACTTCATCTGTGAGATACCCACCAGCTACATTCAGCCAGAGATTCTGCATCTGTCAAGGTAATGCAGCCCAGTGGGTGAGCATAACCTGCGTCCACCTGCGCCGCTGGCATCGACTGCTCTCCCATCATCAGCACTATGCATGAAAGGAACACGTTGTCACCTGGTGACCGGAGTACAAATTGACGGAGCGGACTCCGTTGGTGACTTAACAGCCGTGTGCGGCAATGATGCAAACCTGGCTGCGGGCCATCGTCAGGGCAATGTGACACACGTGCCTTGTATGGCTCACGTGTTGAACCTAATTCTCCAGTAATTTTTAAAACACCATCCCGGCCTACATGGCCTTGTGCAGCGGGCACGCTCGCTATGTGCTCACTTCCATCGTGCGCACACAGCAGCTCAACAACTTTCGTCGCTTTAGGTCTGGTGGTTAAACGCCTGAAATGCGATGTGCCGACACGCAGGAATTTGAATCTGCACATGTTGCAGCGTTTGTGGCAGCACCGCCGAACCCTGCTGCAATACGTTATGACATATAGCCTGGGATAACTTGATCCAGAGGGGGTGAAGATCACGCTGCTGGAGTGGTGTCAGATCAAGGACCTATGCACCCTTCTACACAGTTTACAAATGTCGACAAAGATGTTTAGCACTGGCGATGCCATTCTCAGCATGACAATTCTGGTCATCTACATGATGGAGCACACTGTAATTATTATTCGGAGTCAGGTGTTGGGACAAGAGGAAGGGGAGGAAGTACAGGAGGAGTCATATGCGGAAGGGATAACAAGATCTACGAGGTCCAGATGGTCAGTGACACCTAGGCGGCAGTCATGGTGAGGGAGAGGGATTAACAAGGGCGCATAGTATCAGCAAAAAGTGTTGAGGAAGGTGCAGGAGCCCATGAAGAAATGGAGGACGAACTGGCGATGGGCATGGAAGACTCAGCAGATGAGTGAGAGCTTGCTCACATTTCGGTTGTGCGAGGTTGTGGGGAGAGGGCAGAGGAAGGAGGCACGATTCTCACCTCTCTGCCACCAACACACCAAGGACTTGGTCCTCCTGGATGCACAAGACACATGAGCGCCTTCTTGCTGCACTACCTACAACATGACCCTCGGATTGTACGAATTCGAAGTAATCCTGACTACTGGGTTGCCACACTGTTAGATCCCCGGTACAAGACAAAATTTGGCGAAATAATTCCTGCCATAGAAATGGACGCACGTATACAGGAGTATCTTCAGAAGGTGGTACGCAATTTTAGATCTGCTTTTCCACTAAACACCAGTGCTGCACAGAGTGAATCTCAACGCTTTGTCATGGATAGGAAGAAATGGTCTTTTACTTGTCCACATCTGAGGGACCGAGGGCTGGCTGCTGTGTTGAGATGGCGTTGAGTACGGTGTCCCTGCAGAGTTGCACTTTTGGTCATATACCAAAATGAGTTGAAAAAGGACAGATGCTGGTGGAAAGGGGAACAGGTGTGTTGGAAAGGGGAAACAAGTTTTGGTCCGTGGATTTGGTGGTTAAGCAACAGTAACATTTGCTGAAGAAACACCATCTGTTACAGTGGGACTGGCAGATTTGGATAAGGTGGTATATACTATGTTACCGCTATATAACGAAAATTAATAAGAAAAGAAAGAGAAAGGTATATATCCCCATCAGCAGTCAGTGTCCACCGTGCTCCCAGATGGAAAAGGAGAGGTTGGCAACTGGAAGGTTTGGTGGAGGATACAGAGCTGTGTGGCTATGAAACTAATAGTAGCCTGAACCGAGTTAGACGCCATTCGGATCTGGAGACTGGGAGCCTTGTTAGCGTCACAGGGACCACATGCCCACCCAGCCCAGGAACTCCCTGTTAACAACACAGGGGCCATTGAGTACGCTGACCGTGTGCGTAGGGGCCACACCTGTGGACATCAGGCGCATCAGCAGCAGCAGGCCTGTTAATGCCACTGGGCTGCACAAGCAGGACTGGTAGGACAGGAGCTGGTCTTAACCGTTCTGCGTTACCAACTGTGGTGGTGGCCTGCATCGACACCCTATCCCTGCCTATCTCTGGCCTAAAGCCGCAATGGTTTCAACACATGGAGGTGTGCTCTTTCGGAGCATAATAGAAGACTGCGCACCTCCTTGTTGGCTCCAGCCCCTTTTATAACCTGGGTCCGCCCCAAACCAGGGTGAACCACAATGCACCTCCTGGAGACAAAAGCAGAGTGACACGTCATGAGTGGCATAACTAGCGTCCTATTTGGAACCGCAACTTCAATGATGACCCAAACACCTCACCAGTCATCGTCTGACCATCAATAATGCGGTGACAAGTCATAGGGGCGGGCCTCTGCAAGCCATTTGGGAGTGGCCTGGCCACATCGTCAGGACACCTGATGCCCTGTGGTCTATATGGGACCCCACATCAGGGGCAGGGCCAAAGAGTTCATTACCGGACCTAGTCTCTGATGCAGTAAGTGCCAGAGCATGCTCAGTAGCATGAAATACAGTCTCTGAAAAAAGACTATCAGCTTTAGCATGGTGTCTAGGCACAAAACAGGACTTAGACCCGGCACGGAATGCAAGTACCTGTGCAAAGAGGCTTTTCGCACTAAGTGTGGGAGCATGCGCTGTATCCCGAAATGAAGACTTAGCCTCAGCAATGGCACAGTCAGGCAGAGCATACTGACTAGGCGAAACACTGTAGTTAGGCTGCGGCTGGGGAAAATGGGCACACGCATGCGCACTAGCTGCCTCTCCACACTTAGACGTGAAGGAGAAAGTAGCCAGCTGGACAACCCAAGGCACAGCCCTAAATGGCAGCTGACGCCTGGGCGCAAATGAAACCGCAGCAGGCTTTAGGTTACAGGTTTTGTAACAACAAATACCATCCAAAAGAACAGGTGTACTTCTTCCCATGGATAATCTGATATGATCCTTTTTTTCACGGACACAACCATCGCTAACAAATGTAGATGAGGCCAAAACAGCAGCTGCTTCAATGGATCTCAAGTGCTCCATAAAGTGGCCTCTCCTCCACCCCAATTTCAAGATCCCAAATACTCCATTCCTCTGTGGTGTCAATCCAATCGCACTTGCTTCCTAACAGCTCTCAAGTTTCCACCAGCCCTGCTGAGTATGGGGTAATAGAGATGGTTGAGTTTGCATAGCTGTTCAGTCGCACTATAGCCTGGGAATCAGAGGTCTGCTCCAAAGCTGCAATGAGTACAGACAAGGAAGTTATTATTATTTTTATTATTATTGATTTATAGAGAACCATTGATTCCATGGTGCTGTATATGAGAAGGGGGTTACATACAGAATACATATACAAGTAACTATAGACAGACTGGTACAGAGGGAAGAGGGCCCTGCCGTTGCGAGATTACATTCTAAAGGATTTTTGGGAGGAGACAGTAGGAGTGGTTTAGGTTGAGCGTCAAGTACGTATGGTGGTGGTGTCATTGAAGGTTATAGTCATTTCTGAACAGTTGAGTTTTCAGATTCAGTTTGAAGCTTGCGGGTGTAGCAGATAATCTGACGTGTTGAGGTAGCGAGTTCCATGAGACAGGGGAAATGATCTGCGCAGATGGCCAGAAGCTTTGTGAGTGGGATCCAGGCTCTGATGAAGAAGGTGCTGAGCCTAATCTACACCCTCATTTCCAAAAAGTAAATCCTCCTGGTGGAGACAATGGGGAACATGATGAGGAGCACAGATACCTGATTGGAATGACAACTTTACTATTCGGTCAGGGCAGGAAGAGGTTGTCTCGGAGGACTCAGGACGAGGGGAATGAAAACACACAGGGTTATTGATGAGGTTGGAGACCACACTTACTGTCAAACCAAAGTCAGCCAGTCGATGAGGTCAGTAGAGGAGGTGGAGGAGGATGCTACTGACGAAGAGGTTACGTTGCGTCTTATTGGCCAGAGACAAAGTACTGGAAGCACGTCAACAACTGAATCCTGGACCACAACTTTGACTCTGAGCAGAAGTCGTGCTGGCTATGCAGGTCGCATGGGCTGTAAGCCTTGCCTAGCCTGTGAATTTTTGGACATCGCAAAGGATCACCCAAGTCATGGAATCTGTAAGATTTGTCAACAATCTGTAAGTAGAAGGCAAAAACTCACACCTTTGAGTAGTTCCTCCATGAAGTGTCACATGGATATGAATTGATAGCGTGAAGGTGTATTGCTCAGCTTTAGCCACTGTCAATGCAACATGCTAATTTGCCATTGCATGCATTGTTGCAGACTACACACAAGGGGCTGCTGTTATTTTGGATCTGCCTTTGTTTGGTCACTATAGCAATATCAAATTGCTCTTCGGGTGTGGACTTGGAGATGCTGTCTATGAACAGAAGGAAAAGCTAAAGGTGTGTGTTACAGCAAGGAGCCACCGCGGAAACACTTCGTTCAATTGTGAGGGGAGTCATGTTGTACTTTGATGATGAGCCCCGTAATGCCAGTGAGCAGCATCCTGTGCCAGAGACCAACATTCTTACAGTGCTGTCTATACTGTTTACCGTGAGAGGAGCGTAAAGTCTGTATTTCTGGCAACTGGACATCAGAGTACCCAGGTACGGTAGGCTGTGCCCAGACAATAATGCGGGCACGCAACACTTTGTTTTATTAGCAAAACACATATCTGTTCTGGGTAGGCCGACTATTTATAGACAATAAGACTTGCTGCCTCTGCACTGTCAAATTGTCACGTACATTTTAAATCATAGAGGGACAACAACATATGTTTGCATTGACTGTTGCTTTTCAAGATTTCCATGACTGTGTTGCAGAGCTGTGTGGTTTGCATTCACACTGTTATCATCTGCATTATCTGTGAGGCTTCAGCGAACAAGGGTATTCAGGGGGGGTAATGTGTTTTGTCTATGTTTAGGTAGGTAACTTGGAAGCTCTTGTGATGCGCCACTGGTAACTCGTGTTCGCACACACACACACACACACGCACAAACACACAATTACTGCTACACAGAGGGATTAGCAGGTAGTAGGCAACAGAATAGATTGTTCAATTATTTAAATTGTATGCATGGTCCTTATTGTTTGTTTGGGTAAAGTTAAACAATCATTTATCAACCCAACTGCCTAGAGTCCTTTTCCTGTTGCCTGGTTTTTCTGCATACTGGGGAGCCCACCCTGTACACGACTTAAAATGAAGCATAAGTCGCAATGTGAATTTCACTGTGCTACAATGCGGCCTAGCGTGCCTGTGCAACCACCGCCTTCCCCATCAAGTGCATCTGCGTGCTCTTCATCCTCTGTGACTGTGGGGACAGCAGTCACACATGGTTTTTCACACTGAACTTCCACTCCTTTACCCACAACAGGGAGTGTGATTGACAGGTGATCACTTGTTTTGGAAGTGGAAACAGAATGTATTGTTGAGCTGTCAGACATCGAGAGAACCATCATTGGATGCAGGCTACATTATATCCACGCCTGCACCTTCGTCACAGATTGGCTGGACTACCTGCAGTTAATAATTGCATTCCAGAAATGGAAAGGAGTGTAGAATGCACATGTGTTGTACCTTGCTTGGCAGCAAAGGAACACTAACTTAGTATTCCAGACAATTTTAGGATGGCAGAAAAAGAGTCAGCTCTTTGGGCAAATTAAATAGCGTGGCAAAAGTGGACAGATGGGTACAGGGGCCGTGTTCTGTGGGTACCAGGACAGTAAAAGAAGCCTCACTTTCTATCCCTCCTAATGATCAAATGCAGCAAGGAATGCCCTGAGTTTGCTATAAAATTAGCATAGCTAAATGTGCATGAGGTTAGAATGCAGAGGTGCTTGAGATTGCTTGGCACAAGTGGCACAATAAAGGAGTCCAACAGCCAGTTCTATGATGCCACTAAATGGCAGTATTTTTTGCTATCATTATAGCTTATTAAAAACAGAGCAGGAGGGTGTCATGCAGAGGTGCTAGAAATAGCTTGGCACCAGTGGGACAATAATGGAATACAACATCCAGTTCTATGATGCCACTAAATGGCAGTATTTTTTGTTATCATTATAGCTTATTAAAAACAGAGCAGGAGGGTGTCCGTCACAGGTGCTAGAAATAGCTTGGCACCAGTGGGACAATAATGAAATACAACATCCAGTTCTATGATGCCACTAAAGGGCAGTATTTTTTGCTATCATTATAGCTTATTAAAAACAGAGCAGGAGGGTGTCATGCAGAGGTGCTGCACATAGATTTGCACCAGTGGGGCACTAATGGAGTACAACAGCCACTTCTTGTATGCCACTAAGTTTACTCAATTTTTGGTATTATAATGTCTTAGTAAGTAACAATGAGTTGGAGTGTGCAATGCAGGCAGAGGTGCTGCAAATATCTTTGCACTACTGGGACTATACAGAAGTCCAATAGCCACGTTTAGGATGCCACTAGGTTCACTCAGTGTTTGCTAGTATAATGGCTTAGTTATAATGAGTTTGAGTGTGCAATGCAGGCAGATGTTTTGAAAATATCTGTGCACTACTGGGACTATACAGAAGTCCAATAGCCACGTTTAAGATGCCACTAGGTACACTCAGTGTTTGCTAGTATAATGGCTTAGTTATAATGAGTTTGAGTGTGCAATGCAGCCAGACGTGCTGCAAATATCTTTGCACTAGTGGGACTATACAGAAGTCCAACAGCCACGTTTAGGATGCCACTAGGTTCACTGAGTGTTTGCTAGTATAATGGCTTAGTAACAATGAGTTTGAGTGTGCAATGCAGGCAGACGTGCTGCAAATATCTTTGCACTAGTGGGACTATACAGAAGTCCAATAGCCACGTTTAGGATGACACTAAGTTCACTCAGTGTTTGCTAGTATAATGGCTTAGTAACAATGAGTTTGAGTGTGCAATGCAGGCAGACGTGCTGCAAATATCTTTGCACTTGTGGGACGATACAGAAGTCCAACAGCCACGTTTAGGATGCCACTAGGTTCACTCAGTGTTTGCTAGTATAATGGCTTAGTAACAATGAGTTTGAGTGTGCAATGCAGGCAGACGTGCTGCAAATATCTGTGCACTACTGGGACTATACAGAAGTCCAATAGCCACGTTTAGGATGCCACTAGGTACACTCAGTGTTTGCTAGTATAATGGCTTAGTTATAATGAGTTTGAGTGTGCAATGCAGGCAGAGGTGCTGCAAATATCTGTGCACTAGTGGGACTATACAGAAGTCCAATAGCCACGTTTAGGATGCCACTAGGTTCACTCAGTGTTTGCTAGTATAATGGCTTAGTAACAATGAGTTTGAGTGTGCAATGCAGGCAGACGTGCTGCAAATATCTTTGCACTTGTGGGACGATACAGAAGTCCAACAGCCACGTTTAGGATGCCACTAGGTTCACTCAGTGTTTGCTAGTATAATGGCTTAGTAACAATGAGTTTGAGTGTGCAATGCAGGCAGACGTGCTGCAAATATCTGTGCACTACTGGGACTATACAGAAGTCCAATAGCCACGTTTAGGATGCCACTAGGTACACTCAGTGTTTGCTAGTATAATGGCTTAGTTATAATGAGTTTGAGTGTGCAATGCAGGCAGAGGTGCTGCAAATATCTGTGCACTAGTGGGACTATACAGAAGTCCAATAGCCACGTTTAGGATGCCACTAGGTTCACTCAGTGTTTGCTAGTATAATGGCTTAGTAACAATGAGTTTGAGTGTGCAATGCAGGCAGACGTGCTGCAAATATCTGTGCACTACTGGGACTATACAGAAGTCCAATAGCCACATTTAGGATGCCACTAGGTACACTGAGTGTTTGCTAGTATAATGGCTTAGTTATAATGAGTTTGAGTGTGCAATGCAGGCAGAGGTGCTGCAAATATCTGTGCACAAGTGGGACTATACAGAAGTCCAATAGCCACGTTTAGGATGCCACTAGGTACACTCAGTGTTTGCTAGTATAATGGCTTAGTTATAATGAGTTGGAGTGTGCAATGCAGGCAGACGTGCTGCAAATATCTGTGCACTACTGGGACTATACAGAAGTCCAATAGCCACGTTTAGGATGCCACTAGGTTCACTGAGTGTTTGCTAGTATAATGGCTTAGTAACAATGAGTTTGAGTGTGCAATGCAGGCAGATGTGCTGCAAATATCTTTGCACTAGTGGGACTATACAGAAGTCCAACAGCCACGTTTAGGATGCCACTAAGTTCACGCAGTGTTTGCTAGTATAATGGCTTAGTAACAATGAGTTTGAGTGTGCAATGCAGGCAGACGTGCTGCAAATATCTGTGCACTATTGGGGCTATACAGAAGTCCAATAGCCACATTTAGGATGCCACTAGGTACACTCAGTGTTTGCTAGTATAATGGCTTAGTTATAATGAGTTTGAGCGTGCAATGCAAGCAGAGGTGCTGCAAATATCTGTGCACTACTGGGACTATACAGAAGTCCAATAGCCACGTTTAGGATGACACTAGGTACACTCAGTGTTTGCTAGTATAATGGCTTAGTTATAATGAGTTGGAGTGTGCAGAGGGCAGGAGGGTGCAGTGCCAGGGTTGTGGGGCTCTGGGTAGAGGAATGGAAGCCTGCCTTTCTATTCCCTACTAATGGGGAAATGCAGCGAGGAAATCCCTGACCTTAGATACACAGACGCTGTCATCTTGTGTAGCTGTTAAACTCTGTTTTCAGGACCTGTCACCTATGGCTCTGACCCTACCGGTACGAGCCCTTAAAAGGACTGATAGAAAGTGCTCTCCCTAAGCTGTCCAGCGCTTTGTATGGAGCGCATACAGCAGTATCGGCGATAGGACTCAGGACGGAGCTGCGCCAGTGATGTCTGACACCAAGGACGCAGAAGGCAGATAATGGCGTGCTGGAGGAAAATGCCCGGTTTTATAATGCAGGGACATGTAACATGGACATCCTATCACACATGCCGTTGCTTCTCTGGCTAAAAGTCCACTTAGCTGTGTGTGTGTCTGGGATTGGCTGACATGCTGGCCCTCCCCACTACACGCGCGTGCTTAGGGAAGGAAGACAAGGAAAAAAAAGAAAAATGGCGATCGCCATTATCCATACAGCAGTGATCTGAAGGCTCTGTTCCCGCACACTATACACTGAAATTTCATAATAGTGTGAGTCACAGAGTGACTTACACTATTACAGCGGAAAGCCAGCTAGGAATTAGCTGTTTTTTTTGCTGCTAGAACCGTTCTCGAACGTATCTAGAACTATCGAGCTTTTGCAAAAAAGCTCGAGTTCTAGTTCGATCTAGAACAGCCCCAAAATCACTCGAGCCGCGAACTGGAGAACCACGAACCTAGAACCGCGCTCAACTCTACTCAAATCGGTGCGTTCATAATAGCAGCATGTCAAATATTCTGTGTGCCTTGGATGCAGCTCCCGCTCTGTCTATGGTGGGGGCTGCATCCAAAGTGCATGAAATCGGCTTTTTTTCTTCTGAAACACTACATCCATTATGCAGTGTTTCTGCAGCAGTTTGAAGCGCACATGTGCGGTCAAATCGCTGCAAAATATTCATCATTTACGAGCGAACAAGTCCTTAAATGGGTTCTTCATTATTTTCTATTTTCTTATGTGGCTACAGGAGATTGACATTTTAAATGGGTGTGGAAAGTGGGTGTCATTAAGGGTATTGCCCAAACCCAAATTTTTAGTCTGTCGCTCTTCATCTTTTTTGAGAGTCGAGAGATACGGTAAAAACCAGTGGCCAATTTTATAGATTTGTGCAAACCAATCACAAATTCTTCTAATTCGCCAGGTTCAGCAAATTCCTAAAACATTCCACACAAATTGGATTGAATAGTATAGATTTGATAATATCTAAACATTTGAGTCACAAGTATTATAGTTTACTACTTGATTAATGATTTCACAGCATTATATATGTCATTCATGAACTCATTTTACTTGGCTTGTTACTATAAGGTTTTTTTTTTTCACATCCCCATTTTTCCAATATATCAGCTACAGTTTCTGGGGAAATCAGTTGGAGTGACAAGGACTTTATTATACCTATAATCATTACATGGAAGCAACCTCTATTAAAATACTGCTGTGCCATAATGAATTTTTTATTACAGAACCACGAGGACTATTTCTGTTAGACATTGCCGCTATTTTCCAGCACCTCTCCTTAAAAACTGCTTCCTCTAGGTGTTTGCTGTTTACTCAGGGAGGTTACGAAGAATTCCATGTTTGCTGAATAATATTTCTCTTTTTCTCAGAATATTTTTAAACGTCATCATGGCTGGATGAGAAATAATATTTTATATTTTTGAGATAAAAATAGCATATGACATACCCCGGAGAAGACATGTACATGCAAAATACCATTTCCTTTCTAATTAAATGATATATATATTTTTTACAAATGACCGTGACGTATATAAGAGCCAAACATGAGTGCAGCAGATCAGTGAATGCTATTAATGATGTGGTAATGAGTCAGACGATGCGAAAACATTAGCTGGCACATGTTAATGCCACAGCTTTTAAGATATAGCTGACATGGCAACAGTATTCCTTGTACAAAGACATCATTTTTCTATGGTGGTAATTATACTTAGCTAATGCTCTTCGCTGGACTGGAATTGGTGTCAGGCATATATGGTAGAAGGAACCAGAAAAACATATTTTCAAACAAAATGTAAGAAGCTGTCATGTTTTATTTAAGACTTAGAATTGTTAGAAGGTGGATTTCAACTTTTAGGAGTACAAACTTGTACTGATCCAAAGTTAAATTCTCTCAGACACCAGTCCCTGTGAAATGATTTATGTCCATAATCATTTGGGACCAGGAAAACGTGTACAAAGAGGATAGCAAATGCTTACTTTATAGGTCTGTTGGGATTACCTCTTTTAGCCTACACTCCATGTAAAGTTATACAGTGATATTAAATATAAATATCTATATATATCTATACTATATATATATATATATCTATATATATATATAGATATATATATATATATATAGATATATATATATATATATATTTCAGAGTAGAACCCAGCAAAGGAGGGTGCCGTGATGTGGCGCTGGGCTAGTATTACAATGGCCATTCTAATATTCTGGATACCTCCAAAAAATGTTTTCATTAGGTAGAGTATTTTTGTGGTTTTGCAGTAAGCGACTGTTTTTTCTTTTTCACACACACACACACACACACACACACACACACACACACACACACACACACATATGTGAGTGAGGAAAATACACTGCCATTTTCCCACCTACAAAGAATGGAGAAGTGTGTGATTTTTATTGTAGGTAGACGTCAACTGTAAAACACAGAATACCCCACAAAAATCCAGAAAATTACATTGTGATTTGTAAATAATGAATTTGCATTTTATTCCATAAAATATATATATTATACAATAGAAAAACAGGTCTTAATATTTGGTACAGAAACTTTTGTTTGCAATTACAGAGGTCAGACATTTCCTGTAGTTCTTGACCAATTATGCACACACTGCAACAGAGATTTTGGCCAACTCTTCCATACAGATCTTCTCTGGATCTTTCAGGTTTCGGGGCTGTCACTGAGCAACTTGAGTTTTGCCTTCCTCCAAAGATTTTCTATTGGGTTCAGGTCTGGGAGACTAGCTAGGCCACTCCTGGTCCGTTAAATGCTTCTAAAAGGAGCCACTCCTTAGTTGCCCTGGCTTTGTGTTTTGGGTGATTGTCACGCTGGAAGACCCAGCCACGACCCATCCTCAATGCTCTTACTGAGAGAAGGAGGTTGTTGGCCAAAATCTAACAATACGTACATGACCCCATTCATCCTCCCTTCAATACGTTGAAGTCGTTCGGTACCCTTTGCAAAAAGGCACTCATAAAGTATGATGTTTCAATCCCCATGTTCCATGGTTGTGTTGGTTTTCTTGAGGTTCTACTCCTCTTTCTTCTTTTTTCAAACATGGTGAGCGGAGTTAATACCAAAAAGTTATATTTTGGCCTCATCTGACCACATGCCTCCTCTGGATCATCCAGATGGTCATTTTCAAACTTCAAATGGGCCTGTACATGTTCTAGAGTGAGCAGGGGGGCCATGTGTGCCCTGCAGGATTTTAATCCATAACAGTTTAGTGTGTTACTATCTGTAATCATTGAGACTGTGATCCGAGCTCTATGCAGGTCATTGACCAGGTGCTTCTGTGTAGTTCTGGGCTGATTCCTGACCTTTCTCAGAATCATCCTTACGTCACAAGGTAAGAACTAGCATGGAACCCCAGACAGAGTAAGAATGACAGTCATCTGGTGTTTCTTCCATCTTCTAATAATTTTGCCAACAGTTGTTGTCTGCCTATTGTCCTGTAGGTCATCCCAACTTTTGAAAGTCTACAATTTTATCCCTAGTGTCCTTAAACAGTTCTTTGGTCTTGGCCATGGTGGAGAGGTTGGATTGTGATTGATTGATTGTTTGGGGACACATGTCTTATACAGGTAATGAGTTCAAGCAGGTGCAATTAATACAGGTAATGAGTGCAGAGTAGGAGCTTCTTAAAAAAAAAATAACAGGTTTGTGAGAGCCAGAATTCTTGCTGGTTAATGGGTCATCAATTACTTATTTAATGCAATAAAATGCAAATTAATTATTTAAAAATCATACAATGTGATTTTCTGGATATTTTTTGTTATTCTGTCACAGTTGAAGTGTAACTACAATAAAAAATAAAGACCTTTCTATTCTTTGTAAGTGGGAAAACATGCAAAATCAGCAATGTATCCAATAATTATTTTCCTCACTCCAAAAGTAGAAATAATACCAGCACAAATCCGTAACATTTTTTTTTTCAATTTTATTCAATGGAAAAAGGCATACAAACAAGAAGGTAGTCTCCACTCTGGACCAGTAACCTACACCTGTCTTGTATCAGTTTTTTTCTTTTTAATCCACCTACCTACTTGTTTTTATGCCATTTTGCATTGAATAAAATTGAAAAAAAAAATTACGGATTTGTGCTGGTACTATTTCTACTTTTGGATTGTTCATGGAGCTGCTCTGCACCGTGCACTTTATCAGGTGATCTGAAATGCTATTTTCTAGATTTTCTAAATCTAGTGGTCTAAGGAGGAAATTCTTGTGAGTGCTAGTGTAGGGGATTAACAGTCTGATTTGATGTCTGCGAGCCCCAAAGAGAAAAAGGGAAAGAAGGGCAATATTGGGGGTTATCACAGGTCAGGGTTACAGATATAAAAGTGCATTGTTAAAAGATTTTGGTCTATCAGGAAGTATACCAGCAGATTGCATATTTACATCTGTTATACATAGCTATTTTGTCAGGAGTTTTATAGCACTGCTTCTTTTAAAATGACACCCTTGAATTTAATGTATTTTTATAAAATTTAAGTCAGATTTCTACTCTAATTCAGATATTAACTTTTTATTTGACCACCCACTTAAGTTGAAAATGTTCAGTTTCCACATTAGTCACAAGCTTACACTTTCTATTTTTTGAAGATGGCTTATCAGATTTGCTGTGTAGAGTAGAACAGAGTCTGAAAAAGGAAAATAAATTTAATGACAACTGCTACCCCATTGCTACATTACATAATATAATGCAATCACCCACTGATTTTTTTCCCCAGTTACTCCATTTTGATATGTGGCATCCCTGAGGCTTCCGTCGCCACAGAGGTGCTGCATCTTATCCAGAGGTGTGGTATCCCATCCTAGGGTAAGGAAGGGGTAATCCACCGGTTCACATGACACATGCACACAGTCAGACTCATCACAACACTCCACTGAACCGTGGTTGGGGCCTAGTGCAGCTGGACTTGTATAGTGGCTAGTACCTTCCTCGAAGCCAGCCTGGAGGTGGAGCTTAGTGGGTGAGGTGTCTGAGGTGAGTGGGCGGGAAGTAAGTTGACAGTGACAGTTGGAGGTTAACGGTGAAGAGGGGTGGTGAGGAGGCAACCGGAGCTTAGAGACCCGGGAGTTCTGCTCGACCCGTGTGACAGAGAAGAAGGGATCCTAGAGACATGGGAGTGCGGGAGGCACCCATGGGCTTGCTCCACAGAACATTGGGTGGAAGGATCTGGCCGCAAAACCGGGACTCGGTCCCTAGACTAAAAGAAAAGTACCGTACTCTTTAGTAGATACCAAGAGAAAAGTATTCCAGCTCACCGCTATGATGTGTAAATCTAAGGAGTGGACCACCTGATCCTGCATGGAAATCCCAGGCACAGGGAAACAAATTCAGATGGATGATTCATGAATAAGAACTTAAGACATGGCGTTATGTCGAAACGCGTTGGATAACTGTACCTTGTGGATGCTGTCTGTCCATTTTTAATGAGATGAAAATAAAGAAAAGGTTTTAATCCATTTGCCTGTGATCCGTTGGACTTCACTCCTTCTGTACTCTTTAGTAAGACCAGAGGCCTGGGTGGTTACGAGCACCCAGGGCCAAAAATCAGCACATGAATCTGCTGTAAGGGGGCCAGAGAGGATTAGGGGGCCAAACAGGCAGAAAACCCATTGAAAATCTGCGGCCCCTGGCTCAGGGCACTGTGTGTGGAGGCGCGGGACAGGAGGGCAAGAGTCAGCGCAGTAGAGATGACCAGGAAAGGCACATCTGAGGGGTGCACCGGTATTTACCTTTGAGCTACCCGAGATCAGTGGGAGCCCATCACGGTGGATCCCAGCATACCGCGGGTGATTGCCGGCTTACTGTACACCTGTTTAACTGGTACCTTGAGTAAAGACTTTGATTGCAACCCCGAATGTTGTCTACATCCTTCCTGCACCCTCTCATTATCCCCAGGCCTCAAGCTCTACCTGTGGGGAGCAACATCACCTCAGCTGCGCCATCATCATCTGCCCCGGGGAATACACAGCACAGCGGCGGCCCACATAGCCACAGTACCACAGGTGGCTTAACGAATGTTTTACTTTTAACTACAACTCCCATCATCATAATCATCCTCCCTTTATTATTTAAAGACACCGCCAGGGTCACGGAACCAGGCCATGCCAACGAGACATCACCGGACTAGTTCGGCCCGGTACCAAGTACCCCCCCATCCCTGGAGCTGGGCGTGTAATACAGGGCCAACTTAACTTGGGAACTTATGTACCGCCCCGCGGGCTCGGCTGCTCGGATCCGTGCTCGTGTACTGCGGGTGGTGGCTCGAGCCTCTCTCGGACCCGGGGGTCACATCGCTCTGCAAGGGGGTTGGCGCTACACGCGGGAGATGTGGGTCTTCAGTTTGGGAATGATAGTTCGTGACCCACCCATGGGTTGTGGTGATTGTGGGCACCACCTCTGCGGTGAAGGTATGGGGACTCCCAGGAGCGGTGTAGTGGAGCAGCCAGGAGTTGACCCCTCTGTGGGCAGGGGGTGTTAGTCCCGAGGTCCGGTTGGGGAGGGCCGGGGTGCAGGGCGAAGGGCTCGGTGCCAGATGGCACTGGTGTACTCACTCTGACACAAGACACTGTAGTCGCTGGTAAACCAAACGGAGTGATGAACGGGGCCCACAGCTGGCTGCAGCCTTTCCAGTTAGGTTGGCAATGTCCGCCTTTCTCCTGCACCTGTGTGTGAATCTTGACTCCTGTGCCTAGGCACCGGTAGTCCGCTCCCTGGCATATAAGTGTCGTAGGAGCCCGTTTGCCCACAGACGCTAGCCCCTTGGATCTCTTGCCTTTGGCGGTGGCACTTATCCGGAATGGTTGGGCTGTTGCCATCAAATCAGGACTTAGGTGGGAATGAACCCCTGAGGTCCAGAACGAAATCAGTTGATTTGACTATGGTGGTGGCTTATAGCCTAGTTTGGGGTCTGAGTACCCTGCCTGGTGCTCCGGTATCCAGTTGGTTCCCCGGTTCGGTTCCGGCGGGCCACTACCCTGCCCCGGTCCCTTACGGTTCCACCGGTCGTATTCCCGGTCTCCTGCAGGCAGCCACTGCAGTCTGCCTCCTTGCCAGTGGTGACTGGGCTCCAACCCAGCCACCGGAGTAGTCTGTTGCAGGTCTGAGCACAGGCCTGCTTCTGGACACAACCTCCCTCCTTCACTGCCAGAACTCCTCTCTCTACTCACTTGAACTTGACTAATTAGGTTTCCGCCTCCAGGCCTGTGAACTCCTCGATGGGTGGAGCCAACCACCTGGCTCCACCCCCCCTGGTATGGACATCAAACCTGGAGGGTGGTGACAAGGTTTTCTATGTTTGACTGGTGTTACCTAACTGGAAGGGGTGTGATGTTGTGTGTGACTACCTGGGACGACCTGGATAGTTCAGGGCGTCACACTTACTCCTGTCTCTCATAGCAAAAGCATAGGTGGTTTCAATGGTAAATAATATATACAGATATACTGAACATCAGCAAATGTACATTGTACTATTTGCTTAAAGGGCTTGATCCACAAACAAAGTTAATTTTAATCAAGAGATCTTGAAATAATAATAATTTCCACAATATAATGTGTTTTTAAAACAATGTTCCTGTGCTGAGATAATCTTATATATGTGTCCCTGCTATGTACTGTGTAATGGCTGTGTCTGACCTTACAGGGACATGGTCTGATCATAACACATCACCTAATGCAAAAACATATATAGACATTACAGCATAGGATTGCAAATAAGTTTTTCTTTGAGGTTAAACATTTATTTAACCACAGGAAAGGTAATGTTTTACCCCACAAAACACCATCAGCTAAGATCCCGCACTGTAATATCTTTATACTCTTTTGCTTCCTTCCCTGCCCAGGAGCTGTGGTATGATTAGACCATGTCCCTATATGGTTGGACATGGACATTACACAGTATATAGTAGGAATAAATACTATATATAAGATTATTTCAGCACAGCAACATTTTTTTCAACACTTGCAATTTTGGAAAAGTCACAGGTTCTAAAGGGAAAGCTTTTCTCCTTGCAGAGACTCACACTATTTAAGTATGCCTTTAAGTATGCCAGTGGTGACGAAACTTTAAGCCGCAATACTCCTCTTGTAAATAGGCATGCTGGAATGGAAAAACTGGCATGCTGGAATGGTGTGCATTCTCCGCAAGGAGAATAGTTTTCCCTTAAGGGTACGGTTCCACTAGCATATAGCTTCCGATGGATGTGAGAGCATTGGAAGCAATATGCTAATGAACCTCTGCTGCTGGTGTCAGCTGAGGGTCATGCAACTGTGTTGCAATTTTGCAATCGCATCATAGGTGTAGAGAAAATGGAGGGAACAATGTCTCCCCATCTACTCCGCTGCCTGTCTCTTTGTATATCGCACTGCACTTGGATTACATGCAAGTGCAGTGCGATGTTTCACACACTCCCATAGACTTGTATGGGTGTGCATTAGCCAAGACTCACTGCCAAACCCAGCATGCTGCTATTCATCCCGCATGCCACTGTGGCATGAGAAATCAATTGCGGATGGACACTGCCCCATAGTTTTGCACTAGAGTAAAAGCAATCCGATGTTTTATTGGATTGCACTCGTCCGTGCAAAACGCAAGTGGAATCGAGCCCTTAGACCCCGTCTTAGCTTCTCATACGGCCAGATCAGATCTCATACTTTGGACTGATGAGGGACAACTATCCCGAAACAACATGTATGCAAATTGCAAATTGAGGTTGAGTCATATGGCAAGGCTTGTTAAAGGGTCACTTTTGACTTTTAGGATTGCTACTTCCACTAGGTGGCGCTAGAGTTCATCTACTTCTTTCCTGAAGAGACAGTTTGTAGAAAACTCACAGACGTGTCTCCTGCTGGCATTTTTTTCGAGATGCAGCTTGATATCCTGTTGGACAACCAAGCCGATAAGAGGGAAACAAAAAGATATTGTTATAGCTACTTCTATACTTGCCTATTTTTATGCTTAACTATTTTCCACATTTGAAGCTGCAGTAATGACAAATGATGGGCTTAGGGAAAGAGTCGCAAACAGAAAATGTGTTGATGAAAATTCTGGAGTTACAGAGGCCTCTAAAGCTATCATTTAGACAGTTCTGATTGGCCAAGATGTGAAAATGAAAATAATGATTACACTTGAAGAAATGTGAAAGCTTAATCAGACAGTGGGCTTTACAGAAATCAATGACAGATTACACAGTGAGAGAATGTGTCGGTATAGAATTATGTTTTCTTATTATTATACGAGACTGTTATAAAAACTCAGAACTCATCGTTTGGAAATGATAAAAAGAAAATTCAATGTAAAAATAATAATTAGAACTGAACATGATGGAGACTGTCATTTATTATTCACAAACCTTTTTTCATTACTTTTTACAATATATCATTTTTTCTTATCTGATATTTCATCACAATGGAAATACCATGCAAAAAAAGCGCAAAGGGGATATCCGTAATGACCTAATGACATGATGTGCAAAATGAATTTAGCATGGTTGGTGGCATTAATATACTGTACTATTGAAATGAATACTTTTGCATAACATTTAGTACAAATATTTTATGCCTCATTCAGACGGTAATGATTTTTCTAGTATGCAAAAAAGAAAACAGTCACAATATCTTCACTATTTGGGATCTAATTTTTAACAGTATTTGGTCAGTATTTCAGTTCATCACCGAAAAAATATTAATAGTTATAATTTTTATTTATATAGCGCCAACATATTCCGTAGCGCTTTACAATTCAGAGGGGACATGTACAGACAATGAGACATTACAGAATATCAAAATTCGAATACCAAGAGGAGTGAGGGCCGTGCTCATAGGCTTACAGTCTATGAGGGAATAGGGGAGGCACAAAAGGTG
The DNA here is from genome assembly GCF_048569485.1 of Anomaloglossus baeobatrachus. Taxonomy (NCBI): domain Eukaryota; kingdom Metazoa; phylum Chordata; class Amphibia; order Anura; family Aromobatidae; genus Anomaloglossus; species Anomaloglossus baeobatrachus. The sequence continues at coordinate 837,426,038 of NC_134353.1, read as the reverse complement.
AATGGGGGGGGAGAAAAGCTTCCCATATATGGTCCAGCCATCGATTTAATAGGGGACTCAAAAACCAGCTGCATGGACCGGTCACCAGCCAGAATTTATACATACAGAGTGTAAAAAGTACATGGAGAGGAATACAATCAGAACATACAGGGGACAGGAATTAGAAGTACATTTTTTAGAAGAGCAGAAGAGGACTAGATTAGATGAGGGAAGTGAGGTGATAGGCTAGTGTCGTGGGCGGGGAGGACACCGTCGCTGCTGCGCTCTCGCTAACGCTCGGGTCCGGCGCTGCTGCGATGGCTGCTCGGTGGCTCGAGCGGCGGGCCGGATCCGGGGACTCGAGCAGCGCTCCTCGCCCGTGAGTGAAAGGGGTGGTTGGTTTGGGGGATTAAGTCCGTGACGCCACCCACGGGTCGTGGTGAAGATAGGCACCACCACTGCTGGTGACGGGGATCCCGGGAGCGATGGTAGGGAGCAGCTGGGATGCTGTTTTCCCCCTCCATGGGTAGGGGTCGGTGGTCCCGGGGCCCGATGATGTGACGGGGAGGCAGGGTTGGTGAGGTGCAGGGTTGCAGGGACAGCGCGGCGTGGTGCCGGATGGCACGGGTGTTCTCACTCAGCAAGAAAGGTACAAAGTCCTCGGTAAACCAAACGGCTGGATGGACGGGTCCCGCAGCCGGCTGCAGTATCTCTCCCCGGACAGGTGATGGCGGCTGTCTTTCCCTGCACCTTGATGTTCTCTTTCTGACTACTATGGATTCCCAACGGTAGTCCGCTCCCTGGTGTATGGGTACTGGAGGAGCCCGTTTGCTCGCAGACGCTGGCCCTTGGGTCTCTAGCCTTAGGCAGTAGCTGTATACCCTCACGGTGTGGGCGGTTGCCTTCAATCGGGACTTTTGCTGTTGTGAAACCCCTGGAGTTCCCGTCACACTCGGATCTGACTATTGTCAGCGACTCAAAGCCTGGTCGGGGTCCGATGGCCCTGCCTGTGTGTGCTGGCTTCACTTCGCTCCCCGGTCGGTACCGGCGGGCCGTCGCCCGTCCCCGGTCCTACGGTTCTGCGTTGCTCCACAACTCTTACAGACGGCCACCACCGTCTGCAAACCTTGCTGTCAGTGTCTGGGTCACTACCCAGGCACCCAAGTGCTTGTTCCTCTCACTTCAAACTCTTCAACTCTTCTCTCCACTCCTCACTTCTCACTGACACTTTTCCCGCCTCCAGGCCTGTGAACTCCTCGGTGGGTGGAGCCAATTGCTTAGCTCCGCCCCACCTGGTGTGGACATCAGACACTGGAGGGAGGCAACAAGGGTTTTTGTTTGGCTGGTGTCCCTGTCTAGTGGGGGTGGGGTGTTTGTGTGTTATCTGTGACAACCTGGCTAGGCCAGGGCGCCACACTAGTCTAAAGAAATGCGTTTTTAGGGCCCACTTAAAGGTGTGGATGTAGGGAATTAATCGGATTGTTCTTGGTAGTGTGTTCCAGAGCATAGGCGCAGCTCGTGAGAAATCTTGAAGACGGGAGCTAGAGGTTCGAATTATTGAGGATGTCAGTCTTAGGTCATTAGCAGAGCGGAGAGCACGGGTGCGGTGATAGACAGAGATGAGGGAGGAGATGTAGGGTGGTGTGGAACTGTGGAGAGCTTTGTGAGTGAGAGTGATAACTTTATATTGGATTCTGTAGCGGATAGGCAACCAGTGCAATGACTGCCACAGAGTAGAGGCATCAGTGAAGCGGTTGGAGAGGAAAATGATCCTGGCTGCTTCATTCAGGATGGATTGGAGAGAGAAGAATTTAGTAACAGGGAGACCAATTAGAAAATAATTACAATAATCCAGGTGAGAATGAATAAGAGTGACAGTAAGAGTTTTTGCAGAGTCAACGGTAAGAAAAGTTCGAATTCTAGAGATGTTTTTGAGGTGGAATTGACATGAACGAGTGGGTGAATCAATGTGGGGAGTGAAGGAGAGATCGGAGTGCAAAAAAGAAGCACATAAAAAAGCAACATGGGCACATAGCCTAAAGTTTTTCCTACCCCTTACCATATTGAAAATTAACTACACATGGATGGCGATGTGTGCTTTCAGGGATTTTTTTGTGGTTCCATAGACCTATATGGGTGTTTTTGATCCATGACTGAAATAAAAAAGAGACACATCTCCTTGATTATTTGTTTGCAGGTTCACAGTTCAGAAAAAATAGTGTCCCTTTAAGGCACAAATGTGCATTAAATAGTGTATACCCATGCACCAGCACCATGGAGCTACTTCTACCTTAGCTCCTGATATAGCAAAGATGTTTACATCATAACTTGTCATAAACAGAAGTAGACTGGAGCAAAAGATATTGGTTATTTTATAAATTCAATAAAATATAACTTACTGATATAGAAAATCAAAAAGGGAAAGCTTACAACTCCTGCTATAATTACCATCCTCTGAGAGAAGACGGAGAGTGCTGGCTCCTGCTGGTGAGCACAGCGGCAAATGGAAAAATTGTAGGAAAATGGACATCCAGCACTACCATCTGAAAACATGAAATAATGATTCTTTAATAAACATCCATTAAAAAATAAGATTAAAAGGATTCATAGAAAAGCACATTAGTGCATGGAAGTGCTGGATGTCCAGTTTTCTACTTTTTTTCCATAACTTGCAAATATATTTTAAAGAAACGTTGTGATTTCTGAATTTTTTGAAAACTGTGACATGTTTGAATATCCAAAATCAGCACACAATTAGTAAATAAATACAGTGCCTTGCAAAAGTATTTGTCCCCTTTGAATTTTTCAACCTTTTTCCACATTTCAGGCTTCAAACATAAAGATAAAAATTTTTAATGTCATGGTAAAGAATCAACAAGTGGGACACAATTGGGAAGTTGAACGAAATTTATTATGAATTTATTTTAAACTTTTATAAAAAATAATAAACTGAAAATTGTGCCGAGCAATATTATTCGGCCCCTTTAAGTTAATACTTTGTAGCGCCACCTTTTGCTGCGATTACAGCTGCAAGTCACATGGGGTATGTCTCTATCAGTTTTGCACATCAAGAGACTGACATTCGTGCCCATTCTTCCTTTGCAAATAGCTCGAGCTGAGTGAGGTTGGATGGAGAGCGTTTGTGAACAGTTTTCAACTTTTTCAACAGATTCTCGATTGGATTCAAGTCTAGACTTTGACTTGCCCATTCTAACACCTGGATACGTTTATTTGTGAACCATTCCATTGTACATTTTGCTTTATGTTTTGAATCATTGTCTTGTTGGAAGACAAATCTCCGTCCCACTCTCAGGTCTTTTGCAGACTCCAACAGGTTTTCTTCAAGAATGGTCCTGTATTTGACTCCATCCATCTTCCCATCAATTTTAACCATCTTCCCTGTCCCTGCTGAAGAAAAACAGGCCCAAACCATGATGCTGCCACCACCATGTTTGACAGTGGGGATGGTGTGTTCAGGGTGATGAGCTGTGTTGCTTTTACGCCAAACATATCATTTGGCATTGTGCTCAAAAAGTTCAATTTTGAATTCATCTGACCAGAGCACCTTCCTCCACATGTTTGGTGTGTCTCCCAGGTGGCTTGTGGCAAACATTAAATGACACTTTTTATGGATATCTTTGAGAAATGGCTTTCTTCTTGCCACTCTTCCATAAAGGCCAGATTTGTGCAGTGTACGACTGATTGTGGTCCTATGAACAGACTCTCCCACCTAAGCTGTAGATCTCTGCAGTTCATCCAGAGTGATCATGGGCCTCTTGGCTGCATCTCTGATCAGTCTTCTCCTTGTTTGAGATTAAATTTTTGAGGGACGGACAGGTCTTGGTAGATTTGCAGTGGTATGATACTCCTTCCATTTCAATACGATCGCTTGCACAGTGCTTCTTGGGATGTTTAAAGTTGTGGAAATCTTTTTGTAACCAAATCCAGCTAAACTTCTCCACAACAGAATCATGGACCTGCCTGTTGTGTTCCTTGGTCTTCATGATGCTCTCTGTGCTTTAAACAGAAAACTGAGACTATCACAGAGCAGGTGCATTTATACGGAGACTTGATTACACACAGGTGGCGTATATTTATAATCATCAGTTATTTAGGACAACATTGGATCATTCAGAGATCCTCAATAAACTTCTGGAGTGAGTTTGCTGCACTGAAAGTAAAGGGGCCGAATAATATTGCACGCCCCAATTTTCAGTTTATTCTTTTTTACAAAAGTTTAAAATAAGCAATAAATTTCGTTCAACTTCACAATTATGTCCCACTTGTTGTTGCTTCTTCACCATAACATTAAAATTTTTATCTTTATGTTTGAAGCCTGAAATGTGGGAAAAGGTTGAAAAATTCAAGGCGAAAATTTTCGCAAGGCACTGTATATTAGTGAGTTCAATGTTTTCTCCCACCTATTGTATTCCAATTGTGTTATGCCTTCATTAGCTCAACAGACAAAGTTGAGCTCTCTCTGCCATCATTCTACATCTTTACTCTATTTTTGTGAGGTGCTAACACAATGAGAGGCTTCATTTGTTTAGTTTCATCTATATATCTGCTACTAAGCAGACATGTGTAAATTTTGGAGGACAAGCTCAGTCTTGCCAACATGAGAGCAGGGGAATTCCCTGGTGGGCCATTTTGCAGAAGTGGGCTCTACACTTTTTATATAGGTGCAGTAGTTTGCATAATACACTTGACTCATGCAGAGACAAACAGCATCTCATCATTCATTTCACAAACTGCACAGTTTATTATTACTAGCTGTAGTACCCGGTGTAGCCTGGGATATCTGCTAAGTGTCTCTCTGACACTCTCCACTCTAACGGTCTCCCTCTCTGTCTTTCTCTCTCTCTCTCTGTCTGTCTATATCTCTGTCTATCTCTCTGTCTGTCTGTTTCTCCCTCTGTCTGTCTGTCTCTCTGTCTCTGTCTCTCTTTATGTGTCTATGACTGTCTCACTGTCTGTCCATCTCTGTTTTTCTGTCTCTAGGTTTGTCTGTCTCTCTGTCTCTGTTGGTCTGTCTCTCTCTCTGTCTCTCTCTTTGTCTCCGCCTCTCTGTCTCTGTCTGTCTCTGTCTCTCTCTGTCTCTCTCTCTGTCTCTCTCTTTGTCTCTGTCTCTATCTGTCTCTCTCTCTTTCTGTGTCTGTCTCTCTCTGTCTCTCTCTCTCTGTCTCTCCACCAAAATCATATTAATTGACACATAAGCTGTCTCATACTAAGAATGTCCTTCGTTGCCTATAGCAACTAAATAGAGCTCCTATTAATGAACTGTAGCTCCCAACTCCATTGACTTTAATGTAAGCATGTTTTTGGTGAATAACTGTAAAGTGCAGAGTCTGCAAAATTTTGTGATTGTAAGTGCCATGGTGCGGATTGCTTTAGTGGACAAACACACACACACACACAGCTTTATATATTACATTATTATTATTACTACTAGAATGTGGCCCGATTCTAATGTAGCGGGTAGTCTACAATGTGTATGTAAATCCTGCTTTACACCATATGATCCAGTATACGATATCGTATGCGATCGTACCCGTCCCCATCGTATGTGCGGCACGTTCAATTTGTTGAACGTGTCACACAAAAGAATAACCCTCCGTCACTTACCCGTCCATACGACCTCGACGTGGGCGGCAAACATCCACTTCTTGGAGTGGGAGGGACGTTCGGCGTCACATCGACGTCACGCAGCAGCCGGCCAATAGAAGCGGAGGGGCGGAGATGAGCGGGACGTAAACATCCCGCCCACCTCCTTCCTTCCGCATTGCCGGCGGGAGCTGCAGGACGTAGGTAAGCTCTGTTCATTGTTCCCGGGGTGTAACACACTGCGATGTGTGCTACTCCGGGTACGATGAACAACCTGATGTTCAATTTTTAGGTATTGAACGACGTGCATGAGATGAACGTTTTACCATTCAATCGCAATCGCACGTAGCTGTTACATGCTACAATGTAACTTACGATTCAGGATGTGCGTCACTTACAACGTGACCCCACCGACACATCGTAAGATATATTGTAGTGTGTAAAGCGCCCTTAAGTTTTCTGATTGAACAATAAGGTAATGAATGTACTGGATGGGTTAGGTTTAATTTAGTATTCTTGTAATTGTTTATTGGTTTTAAGATGACAAACAACAGAAGGAACAGTTTAATAGATGAGTCTAATGTTTAATGATCTTCATGGCTTGTAATGAAAGAAGGCCATGAACAATGTAAAGTTAAGTAAAAATATGCTGATGCTGTAACGTGGCCCAATGCTGGTATGTGCCCTCATCGTGGTGCAGCCACCATCCTGCAGGGTAATGCGTGCGGGGGGCGGAGTGCGGGGTGGGTGGAGCCAAGCGGGGCCATGGCGCTGCGGACGTCAGTGCAGGGGACTGCATGACTGGGGACAGGTAACTATCCAGGTGTGTGTGTGTGTGTGTGTGTTCGGGCGCTTTCACACTTGCGTTCAGCGCAATACGCTGCTATGGAGAATAGCGCAGTCCGTTAAGGCACTGCACTATTCTCCATAGACTTGTATTGATGATGCACTGTAACGCAAGTGTGGTGCCCCTGAGGCGTCCGTCGCCACAGGACATTGCACCCCATCCAGCGGTGTGGTGCCCCATTCTGGGTGAGGAAAGGAGTGAACACCGGTCCCCTGGTAAATCCACACTACACCCATTGTTAGGAACACACTGGGACCAGGGATAGTGGCAGTTACCCTCCCATGCTGCATGCTGGAAACCGGAGGAGTGCAAAATCATCTCCAAACAGTAAAAACCGAGGCCCAGGGAAAGTTGTAAACTCCCCGGGCCACAGCCCACAGCAGAACCTCTGGAAAAGGGATAATCAGCCGACAGGTGACCCCCCAGCCTGGAGGCTGTAGTGGAGGCCGAGCAGGTTCATCCTAAAAGAGCTAGGCTTAGGAAGACAGCTGAAGACAGAGACACCTTAGAGAGAAGGGTACCGTTTTTTTTGCTCTAAGAATCACCCAGAAACGGCGGAGGTCCCTGACAGTGGTCCCAGCAGTCCAAGGGCTTCTTCAGGCCTTGACAAGAACTGTGAGTAAACAACTTGAACTGCACCCTTTGAGTTGCCTCTGTTATTCCCTCTGCTTAGACTTCCACTACACCATAGACTCTCACGAGCACCAACTGTGCTCCGGGGCACCGCTCCACCTGTGGGGAGCAGTACCACCATTGCTGCCATATCATCACCCCGGAGGCCTCATACAGCAGCGGCGGCTTTATAGCCGTATACCACAGGTGGCGTCACGAACACAAACTTTATTCAAACCCCAAGTATTCACCTAGCCGTTTTATCACTGACACCCACCAGGGCCACGGAGCCGGGCCCAGCCACCACTGACGTCCCCCGGACTAGTCCGGCCCGGCACCGGGTGTCCCATAGCCCTGGGGTGGGCGAGTCACAAGCGTCTGCGTTGCATCTGCTGGATGACGCTGCGTCATTAATTTGACAGCATCGGGCGGAGGGAGCGCTGCATGTAGCATTTTTTTGGTCGTTAGAATCCGCCAAGGTGTCTAATGATTGTCTATGGGAGCGGATTCCGCTGCAATGCACTAAGAGGCGGAATCCGCTGACGGATCTCGTCATGTTATACTGCGCATGCTCAGCATGTCCAGCAGAATGAGCTAAATTGTTTAAAATCACTCCTGGTCTCCCTCCCCCCCTCTCTCCCCCCACCCCCCTTTCTCCCTCTCCCCTCTCCACCTCTCTCATACTCACAGATCACCGGCGCAGCGCTGCACAGCTGTCACACTGCTCTGGCGGCTTCTTCTGCTTTTGAAAATGCCGGCCACTCATTATTCAAACTCGTATTCCCTGCTTCCCCGCCCACCGGCACCTATGATTGGTCACAGTCAGACACGCCCCCACGCTGAATGACAGATGCCTCACTGCAACCAATCAGAGCCGCTAGTGGACGGGTCTATATCGTGCGGTACAATAAATAAATTAAAAGAAAAACCTGCGGTCCCCCACAATTTTGATACCAGCCAAAATAAAGCCACATGGCTGAAGGCTGGTATTGTCAGGATGGGGAGCGCCACGTTATTGGGAGCCCACCACCCTAACAATATCAGCCAGGAGCCGGCCGGAATTGCCGCATCCATTAGATGCGACAGTCCCGGGACTCTATCCGGGCCGGCTCATCCTGAATTGCCCTGGTGCGGTGGCAATCGGGGTAATAAGGAGTTAAATGGCAGCTTATAGCTGCTACTAAGTCCTAGGTTAATCATGGCAGGCGTCTCCCCGAGATACCTTCCATGATTAATCTGTCAGTGAAAGTAAATAAACACACACAACGAAAAATCCTTTATTTTGAATAAAAGCAAAAAAACTGCCTCATTTACCACTTTATTAATCCCCAAACACCCATCCAGATCCAACGTAATCCACACAACGCTTTCAGCTCTGCTTCATGAAGCTGACAGGGAGCACCATAGAACACGACCGCTCTGTGTCAGCTTTATGCAGCAACTGAAGTGAGCCATACTGTCACCGGAGACTTCACTCAGGTAGTGCTTGCGGGGATGATGATGGGGGTGGTAGTGCTGCGGTGTCTGTGGGGATGATGATGCGGGCAGTAGTGCCGGGGTGTGTGCGGTGATGATGGGTGCGGTAGTGCTTGCGTGTGTGCGGGGTTGATGATGAGTTTGGTAGTGCTTGTGTGTGTGGTGATGATGATCAGTGCGGTAGTGCCGGGGTGTGTGCGGGGATGATGATGGGTGCGGTAGTGCTGGGGTGTGTGCGGGGATTATGATGGGTGCGGGAGTGCCAGGGTGTGTGCGGGGATGATGATGGGAGCGGTAGTGTTTGCGTGTGTGCGGGGATGATGGGAGTGGTAGTGCCGGGGTGTCTGCAGTGATGATGATGGCAGTGGTAATGCCTGCGTGTGTGCGGGGATGATGGGAGCAGTAGTGCCGGGGTGTGTGCGGGGATGATGGGTGCAGTAGTGCCGGGGTGTGTGTTCACTGTATACATGCGGAGGGTGGAGTGCGGGGGGGAAGGTGCAGCCGAGCGGGGCCATGGCGCTGAGGACGTCAGTGCCGGGGACTGCATGGCTGGGGACAGGTGACTATTCGTGTGAGTGTGTGTGTGTTCGTTCAGTGTATACATGCGGAGGGCGAAGTGCGGGGGGGGGGTGGAACCGAGTTACGCTGGTAACTATGGTACACAATCGGGTAACTATGCAAAGCGCTTTGCTTCTTTAGCGCACGCGGTGTCACTGTTGTCACTGTAATGACGTCATTTTGGAGCAAGACAGACAGACAGAATAAGGCAATTATATATATATATATATTATGTAGAAGAAATGCAATTTTGTGAATGAGAGTAATGTAATATTAGCATGAAGCTAAACAGGGGACCTCTGGAGTCAATGTTACTAGTGGACCCTTGGCACCACAATCCAACATTGGTGGAGGACACAGCATCAGTAAGAAATTGTGACTCTTGTGCAAATATGTTTTCAACAATAAGCCTGTCTCTGCAGTCAGAAGATAAGAAGCAATATTTCCTTTTGTGGCAATATTAATCACTAAAGATATAAAGCAATCCAAACTAAGATAAATTTCAAATATATTGTCAGATTTTATGACATCACGTAATTTCTACATTCTGCACGTGTTACATTTACATACTGGAGTAAACAGCTGGTGTCTACAGACATCAAATTAGCATTGTGCTTTTATGCATTAATGTGAAGTAATGCAAACCAATACATATTGAAAAACCATGTGTTACTGATGAAAACCCATTGCTTTTCATATAGCAAGTGAGGCTGCAGTCATATAATGCAATGCCACCTGATAACTTGAAGCCAGCATGGTATTGGCTTATAGAGCAGCTGGTGTTTGCTATATCTGTATACATCCGGCTGCGGAATCACCTATAAATCACTTTGTTGTGTAGGACGGAGTCATAGAAATGCTTGCGTGTGCTAAGAAGCCAATAAAAGTTTCCTCTTTACATTTAATTAGTCAGCCTAGTCTAGTAGGGATTTCCTGGCACCTGTGGTTCTCCTTCTTTTGCTACTGATAGGAAACATTTAAAGTTTATTGGCATATTCTTTTGTTTTTCTTCCAAGATCCATAAAAGAAGTTTTTAAAATGTATCTGTTGTTTGATGCTCAGAATAAGGTGATATGTTCATATGGAAGAGGAAAAAACACATTTTTTAGCCATGATATGATGTTATCTGTAGAATTTTTAATGTTTTCCCCTTGACAGGCCTCATTTCTACTTACTTATGGGCCAGTAGTTCATAGTATCATAGTATCATAGTATCATAGTTTTTAAGGTTGAAGGGAGACTCTAAGGGGCACTTTGCACACTGCGACATCGCAGGTGCGATGTCGGTGGGGTCAAATTGAAAGTGACGCACATCCGGCATCGCATGCGACATCGCAGTGTGTAAAGCCTGGATGATACGATTAACGAGCGCAAAAGCGTCGTAATCGTATCATCGATACAGCGTCGGCGTAATCCATAATTACGCTGACGCAATGGTCCGATGTTGTTCCTCGCTCCTGCGGCAGCACACATCGCTGTGTGTGAAGCCGCAGGAGCGAGGAACATCTCCTACCGGCCTCACTGCGGCTTCCGTAGGATATGCGGAAGGAAGGAGGTGGGCAGGATGTTTACATCCTGCTCATCTCCGCCCCTCCGCTCTGATTGGCCGCCTACCGTGTGACGTCGCAGTGACGCCGCACGACCCGCCCCCTTAACAAGGAGGCGGGTCGCCGGCCACAGGGACGTCGCACGGCAGGTGAGTGTGTGTGTGAAGCTGGCGTAGCGATAACTTTCGCTACGCCAGCTATCACCACATATCGCTGCTGCGACGGGGGCGGGCACTATCGCACTCGGCATCGCAGCATCGGCCTGCGATGTCGCAGTGTGCAAAGTGCCCCTAAGTCCATCTAGTTCAACCCGTAGCCTAACATGTTGATCCAGAGGAAGGCAAAAAAAACCCCAATGTGGCAAACAAGTTCCAATGGGGAAAAATTTCCTTCCTGACTCCACATCCGGCAATCAGACTAGTTCCCTGGATCAATACCCTGTCATAAAATCTAATATACATAACTGGTAATATTACATTTTTCAAGAAAGGCATCCAGGCTCTGCTTAAATGTTAGTAGTGAATCACTCATTATAACATCATGCGGCAGAGAGTTCCATAGTCTCACTGCTCGTACAGTAAAGAATCCTCGTCTGTGATTATGATTAAACCTTCTTTCCTCAAGACGTAGCGGATACCCCCGTGTTCCAGTCACAGGCCTAGGTGTAAAAAGATCTTTGGAAAGGTCTCTGTACTGTCCCCTCATATATTTATACATTGTGATTAGATCCCCCCTAAGCCTTCGTTTTTCCAAACTAAATAACCCCAAGTTTAATAACCTGTCTTGGTATTGCAGCCCCCCCATTCCTCTAATAATCTTGGTCGCTCTTCTCTGCACCCTCTCCAGTTCAGCTATGTCCTTCTTATATATCGGTGACCAGAATTGTACACAGTATTCTAAGTGCGGTCGCACTAGTGACTTGTACAGAGGTAGAACTATATTTTTTTCATGAACACTTATACCTCTTTTAATACATCCCATTATTTTATTAGCCCTGGCAGCAGCTGCCTGACACTGTCCACAGTTGGAGAGTAGCTGCTGTAATGTATCCCATATACAGCACCTACAGACATGAGGGATTACTGCTATCTAGATATGAGCGAATCTGAACTCTTAGGCCGGCTTCACACTTGCTATTAACTCGCACGAGTGCAATGCTAGAAAATCTCGCATTGCACTCGGACCAATGTTAATCAATGGGGCAGCTCCCATCTGCTATTTTTTTCTCAGTCCAAATCGGACTGAGAAAAAAAAAAAAAAAAATTGCGTTTGGGTGAGTTTCTTGCGCGTGTCTCCCCAATGAAACTCTATGGGTGCGTGGAAAAAAACATATGTCACACGGACGGCACACACACCATCCTAGTGACATGCATTTTTCTAAATGCATTTATCGCATGTTGCAGAAAACATTGGAAATGAGTGAGGTCTGTCGATGTCGGTCAATTTCTATCTCTGTAAATCTCTCTGTCTCCCTGTCGTCGGTCTCTATCTCTCTCTGTCTGTCTATACCTCTCCCCCCCTCTCTCATACTCACCGATCCCCGATCACACAGCTGCTGTGTGATCGCTGTGTGCACAGTGCTGCACAGCTGTCACAAAGCTACGGCGGCTTTTCCTCTTTTGAAAAAGCCGCCTGCTCATTATTCCATCTTCCTGCTTCTCCCGCCCACCGGTGCCTATGATTGGTTGCAGTTAGACACGCCCCCACGTTGAGTGACAGCTGTCTCACTCAAACTAATCACAGCTGCCGGTGGGCGGGTCTATATCGTACAGTAAATTAAATAAATAAATAATTTTAAAAAAACGGCATGCGGTTACCCCCAATTTTCATACCAGCCAGAGTAAAGCCATACGGCTGGAGGCTGGTATTGTCAGGATGGGGAGCGCCACGTTATGGGGAGCCCTCACCCTAAAAATATCAGCCAGGAGCCACCCGGAATTGCTGCATCCATTAGATGCGACAGTCCCGGGACTGTACCCGGCTCATCCTGAATTGCCCTGGTGCGTTGGCAATCGGTGTAATAAGGAGTTAATGGCAGCAGCCAATAGCTGCCAGTAAGTCCAAGGTTAATCATGGCAGGTGTCTCCCCGAGATACCTTCCATGATTAACCTGTAAGTTAAAGAAAATAAAGACATACACCCAAAATTCCTTTATTTGAAATAAATGACAAAAAAACCCCACCCTCTTTCACCACTTTATTCAAGTCCCCAAATACCCCTCTAGGTCCGACGTAATCCACAGAGGTCCCACGACACTTTCATCTCTGCTACATCAGAAGCTGACAGAGAGCGGTCACAGACCACGACCGTTCTCTGTGAGCTTCCCGCAGCAACTGAAGTGAGTCGCGCTATCAGCGATGACGTCACTCAGGTTACCCGCGGCCACAGATCTCAGCAGGAGGACTTCAGCTGTGGCCGCGGGTAACCTCAGTGACGGCACCGCTGATAGCACAGATCACTTAAGTCACTCAGGGGATTTGCGGTAACCGGTGAGACCTCCACCGATGACCGAAAATCAGGCCACGACACACAGACATAGCCGCGGGATGACAATAAAGTCGGGTGACGTTCATTCGACTTCATTCTGATCGCACGGCTCTGTCTGTCTCTGCTGTCAGCGGCCATTCAGCTCTGCTACATGGCTCTGTCTGTGTCTGCTGTCAGTGGCCATTTGCAGAGCTGAATTGCAGATAACATAGCTGCTCAGAATAAAAACGGATCACATACGGATCACACACAGATTGCACATGGACTACAATCAATTGAAAAATCACAGAATCGCATTGCTGTTTTATTGCACACTGATCAAGTCTTGAACAGAGCTCATGCTACTTTCTAGCATGAGACTCGGACCAATTTTACACGCACAAGTGTGATTCCAGCCTTAAGTTCAGTGTTCTTACCGAATGCAAGCTTTACAAAAAAAAAAATCAGTGTTCAAGTGCTTTAAGTATAAGCAAAGTACTCACGTGAGCATCACTGTGCTCGGGTATGCTTGGTGCTCAGCCCAGTTCGAGCCACTTTCAGTTTTTGAATGGCTCTCACTGGTTAAATAATCAGCGTTATTGGATGTATTGTACAAAGAAAAAAAAGAAAAAACCTGCCCACCCTAGAAGTGATCTGTGTATGGCTGGCTGCATGTGGGCAGAGAGCCAAACTACCCAATCAGTGACTTCCAATGAGGTCCAGGTCAAGTTTGGATCCAGAGCAGAACTTTATCTAAGGCCTCTTTCACACGTCCGTGTCTCCGGCATGTGTTTGGTCCGTTGCCTCACTTACCGGAGACACATGCAGGTACACATAGACCCATTTAAATCAATGGGTCTGCGCTCACGTGCATATTCTGCCATGGACCATGTGTACGTGTGGAGCATATGTGTGCCCGTGTGCTCCACACGTAGACATGCGTGTTTTTCTCCGGCATCACGGGTGTCACACGGAACACAAACAGACCACGCGGAGGTGTTCCATGTGACACACGCCTGAGAAAACACATGTGTCTGAGAAAATAATAAAAAAACTTTCCTCACCTTCTCCAGCACTGCTGTCTCTGCTGTTGCTGTCACTTGCTTCCGACCACCGCTCATTATGCTCATTGCATATTCACTTCACTGCGGCCGGAAGCAGCAGCAGCGGGGAGTCGGCAGGACCGGAGACCGAAGATCAGCACCATGGACAGCAAAGCCAGGGACAGGTGAGAAGAAAGTTCCTGTTCTCTGTGTTTTATCACGGATAACACATTGAGAACACACGTGTGCCATAAACACAGCTCACGGAGGGCAAAACGCACCTTTGACACGTCCATGAAAAACGTGCGTGGTTTTTTATGGACGTGTGAAAGAGGCCTAAAATCCAGCTGAAGTCAGCAAAGTTGAACTTTCTCAGGACTGCTCACCTGTACAGCTACCTCATCTCTATATCACAGCACATGTTTAGAAGAAGCAGCACTGAGGACATTGTGCAGCATTAGTGAGCAGTGTAGCTGTGAGTCCAGGGGTGAGATAAAATGCTAAATAAAAGCAGGAGTGTGGGTTGGCATATGTGGATGCCTCTAACTTTGCACAATTAAAAGCATTGTCTGAATGAAAAACTGCAAAAACTGGGATGGTAAAAATAGTAGCCATTCTAGGAGGGTGAAGCCATTCTATGGAATCCAACACACACATCTGCTAAATGTACAGTTAGGTCCAGAAATATTTGGACAGTGACACAAGTTTTGTTATTTTAGCTGTTTACAAAAACATGTTCAGAAATACAATTATATATATATAATATGGGCTGAAAGTGCACACTCCCAGCTGCAATATGAGAGTTTTCACATCCAAATCGGAGAAAGGGTTTAGGAATCAAAGCTCTGTAATGCATAGCCTCCTCTTTTACAAGGGACCAAAAGTAATTGGACAAGGAACTCTAAGGGCTGCAATTAACTGTGAAGGCATCTCCCTCGTTAACCTGTAATCAATGAAGTAGTTAAAAGGTCTGGGGTTGATTACAGGTGTGTGGTTTTGCATTTGGAAGCTGCTGCTGTGACCAGATAACATGCGGTCTAAGGAACTCTCAATTGAGGTGAAGCAGAACATCCTGAGGCTGAAAAAATAGAAAAAATCCATCAGAGAGATAGCAGACATGCTTGGAGTAGCAAAATCAACAGTCGGGTACATTCTGAGAAAAAAGGAATTGACTGGTGAGCTTGGGAACTCAAAAAGGCCTGGGCGTCCACGGATGACAACAGTGGTGGATGATCGCCGCATACTATCTTTGGTGAAGAAGAACCCGTTCACAACATCAACTGAAGTCCAGAACACTCTCAGTGAAGTAGGTGTATCTGTCTCTAAGTCAACAGTAAAGAGAAGACTCCATGAAAGTAAATACAAAGGGTTCACATCTAGATGCAAACCATTCATCAATTCCAAAAATAGACAGGGCAGAGTTAAATTTGCTGAAAAACACCTCATGAAGCCAGCTCAGTTCTGGAAAAGTATTCTATGGACAGATGAGACAAAGATCAACCTGTACCAGAATGATGAGAAGAAAAAAGTTTGGAGAAGAAAGGGAACGGCACATGATCCAAGGCACACCACATCCTCTGTAAAACATGGTGGAGGCAACGTGATGGCATGGGCATGCATGGCTTTCAATGGCACTGGGTCACTTGTGTTTATTGATGACATAACAGCAGACAAGAGTAGCCGGATGAATTTTGAAGTGTACCGGGATATACTTTCAGCCCAGATTCAGCCAAATGCTGCAAAGTTGATCGGACGGCGCTTCATAGTACAGATGGACAATGACCCCAAGCATACAGCCAAAGCTACCCAGGAGTTCATGAGTGCAAAAAAGTGGAACCTTCTGCAATGGCCAAGTCAATCACTAGATCTTAACCCAATTGAGCATGCATTTCACTTGCTCAAACCAGACTTAAGACGGAAAGACCCACAAACAAGTAAGACCTGAAGGCTGTGGCTGTAAAGGCCTGGCAAAGCATTAAGAAGGAGGAAACCCAGCGTTTGGTGATGTCCATGGGTTCCAGACTTAAGGCAGTGATTGCCTGCAAAGGATTCGCAACAAAATATTGAAAATAAAAATATTTTGTTTGGGTTTGGTTTATTTGTCCAATTACTTTTGACCTCCTAAACTGTGGAGTGTTTGTAAAGAAATGTGTACAATTCCTACAATTTCTATCAGATATTTTTGTTCAAACCTTCAAATTAAACGTTACAATCTGCACTTGAATTCTGTTGTAGAGATTTCATTTCAAATCCAATGTGGTGGCATGCAGAGCCCAACTCGCGAAAATTGTGTCACTGTCCAAATATTTCTGGACCTAACTGTATATATCATGAGCTTATAACAGTTGCTATAGTTTTATTGTATGTAGGATGGCTGCAGTGGATGTTTGAAAGTTTCTTCCCTCACCCATATTTTAATAAGGTGTCAATTAACATGTACCATATTTTTCATTTTGTAAGACACACCGTAGTATAAGATGCACCCCAATTTAGAGGAGGAAAATAGGAAAAAATAATTTTTAATGTTAAAATGAGGGTCTGTCTTATATCATCTCACTAGGGGGGAGCGGTGGTGGAGTGGTGGAGCTGCTCAGGAAGTCACAAGAGGCAGGGTTGTTAATTCTGCTGACTCAGAGGAGGGAGTGTCGTGGCTCAGGAGCATCAGTGGACAGAGGGTTGGTGATACTGCAGGCTTGGAGGTGTCACGGAGGCAGGCGCCATTGATCTGCCGGCGGACTGCGGGCTCCATTGGATTGCTCGTGGTTGGTGAGATTGACTTAAAGAAAATGGCCACGGAGGCAGCGTGTGTGCAGATAGGACTCCATGGCCATTTTCTTGAAGTTCATTGCGTCAACCGCGGGTGATTCAATGAAGCCCGCAGTCTGATCAATAGCGCCCACCGTATCACCGACCCTCCGTTCTGTGGCCCTCCTGAGCTGCTCAACTGCAGTGACACCACCTCCTTCAAGCCCTTAGTATTGCTGACCCTGCCTCCTGTGACCCTGCTCCGCCACGGCCATATTAGGATTATAAGACGCACCCCCATTTACCCCCAGTTTTGGGGGGAAAAAATGTGTCTTATAATCCGGAAAATACGGCATATAATGAAATCTGCAGAACACCTCATGTGAAATATGTTAAGTGCATGCCATTATAGCCTATTTGTAATGAATACCTTTGTTTAACATTCATTACAATCTCAATTGAACTCGTACAACGGGAGATTTTCCTAATTTCTGTGGTAAGCAAAAAAAAAAAAATGTGAACAGAACCTAAACACTTTATGCTTACAAGAGAGAATACAATCCTATTGATAGGATCAGAGAAGGTAATTATATCTATGTTAGGTACCTTAGAAGTATTTCTTCGATGATACAGATTTGCACTGTTCTTTCATGTCATATATGAACCCTTCTGTTCTTAGAATCAGGTTAGTTGACGACCTAATAGTCTAAAACAAGGTCAAGTTAGAAGAGCTTCCGAAGCAGCATACGGTATATTCTATTCCCGCAGCCTAACAAGACCGTGTCTACACGCATATAGAACCCATCTCCACAGGATATTCTTCAAACATGTCTTAGGATGATAAGCTTTGTACTTAACCTACAGGTGCTAACCAAATGAAAATAATGAAATACTTCCTCTCAGGGAAGCCATGCAGACTCAGAGAAGAGTTTCTTTGATGTGATTGAAATTTGTTCAGGCCCCCGTATCAGTTTGTAGTAAATTCAGTAAAGCAGGAACATACAGTATGCCTAAAATGATAGCCTCATGCCTGCTAATCAATAAAGGACATAGGACGAGCTGAGATAAGTGAGGCACAGTCAGGAGTCTAGACACAACCGTCTTATCACAAAGACCATTCAATGACACAGATTGTACATTCAGTTCCAACTGGAAAAAAAAAATCTGACAATTACCTCATTGCACTAATGGATATATAGAAAGCTATCTTAAATAAAAGCATTGAACCGCTTGTATTTTTTTGGAGAAGTTAGGAGACTGGCGTCTTTAAGATGAAAATGTAATTTACAGGCGGCTCAGAGCTTGTGTAGATTGGAATAGCAATCAGTGACTCCTGATATAATTCTGTCCGGCTATATACTGTGGCAGTAACTGTAGAGATTAGCATTGCAATGCAATATACACATGTAGCATGCCTATACGCAGGCAATGTTACCACTGGCAGATGGCTCATGAATAATATATATCTGGAAAATCAAGTTTACCTCAAATGACCTCATTCACTGACCACATGTTACTTCAGGGGATAGTACATTTTTAGCAAAGTTTTACTGTTTTTATTCCATTTTATACACAGTAGAGGAGATCATAAGTTTCTTCAGTCACCATGAGACCCAATGAGTAGGTAATGCAATGTTTGCTGAAGGTTTTCTGTGTAAAACAATTTATCCCGAAAAAAAAAAGTATTGTACAGTTGCATAAACTTTGCATCATGGATTTCTATTTTTTATATTGATTAAATATGGTTTTGATTTTTATTAAATAGTGATGAGCGAGCATTACCATGCTCAGGCGCTCGGTACTCGTTAAGAGAGATGAGCGAACCTTTGGAGGTTTGGTTCACTGCCAATAATCGAACCGAACCTCCACTGGTTCAAACTTGGCCCAAGCCCGGTTTGAAATCCCTGATTGGAAGTTCGAGTCTCTGCCCACATATAGCCAGCCATAACCAGATTACTTCCAGGAAACGATGGGCGGGTTTTTTCAAACTTTTTTCTTTTGTTGCATATTACATCTAAAAGCGGGCTTTACACACAGCGACATCGCTAGCGATGTCGCTGGTGAAAGCACCCGCCCCCGTTGGATGTGCTTCACGGGAAAATCGCTGCCTGTGGCGCACAACATTGCTTACACCCATCACACAAACTTACCTGCCTAGCGATGTCGCTGTGGCCGGCAAACCACCTCCTTTCTAAGGGGGTGGTTCGTTTGGCGTTACAGCAGCGTCACTAAGCGGCCGCCCAATAAAAGCGGAGGGGCGGAGATGAGCGGCCGTAACATCCCGCCTACCTCCTTCCTTCCTTCCTCATTGCGGGCGGCCGCAGGTACAGTGTTGTTCCTCATTCCTGCGGTGTCACAGATAGCGATGTGTGCTGCCGAAGGTACGACGAACAACCTGCATCCTGCAACAGCAACGATAATCTGGATAGGAACGACTGGTCAACGATCAATGATTTGGTAAGTAATTTTGATCGTTAACGGTCGTTCCTGCATTTCACACGCAACGACGTTGCTAACGAGGCCGGATGTGCGTCACAAATTCCGTGACCCCAACGACATCTCGTTAGCGATGTCGTTGCGTGTAAAGCCCGCTTAAGGCTAGTTTCACACACCCAGCATTTTGCCGGATTGCCGGATCCATCACACTCCAGTACAGTGTTAGTATTGTACAATGGCATCGCAGCAAGCTACGGTAACATGCTCCGGTCACATGACAGCATATGAGGTTGCTGCGATGCCATTGTACTGTATTACACTGTACTGGAGTGTGCCGGATCCGGCAGTCTGGCGAAATGCCGAATATGGGAAACTAGTATAATCATGCTTTTGTTATTCCCAGTGTGAGCCATTCAAACCCCGCAAGCGGGTCACACAGGGCTGAGTACCGAGCATACCTGAGCACAGCGATACTCGCGCAAGTGAAGTTCGCACATAAAGCACCTGAACTCTGAACCCGAACCCTGTTTTTTTAAAGTCGGTGTTCAGTTCGAAAACCAAATCTCTATACTCGGGTTTGCTCATCTCAAATTATTAAGAGCAGTTGGATGTTCAGATGGGCACAACTCGAGTACAGAGTATAATGGAAGTCAATTGGAAACTCGAGCATTTTTGTGACAACTCTTCCGGAAAAATTCTCTAGTTCCCATTGACTTCTGTTCTGTCTTCATGCAAGTTCACACAGTATGCAATCTGACATACAGTACAAATCTTCTCTATTTCCCAAGTATGTAGACTGTTTCTTTATAGTATAAACTTGTTTATTGGTTAACAATGAGTATATATGATGTGGTAAAACTGAAAGAACATAAAAATAGTGGTAAGTATAGAGCACATAATGCACACAGGTATTACATTCACATAATACAGATGAAGAACTCTACAAAATGGAGACTGCACATACATGTGAATTCCAATCTGGCATAATCTCCTTATCTAATAACAACTATAAAATTCAATAACAGACTTGAACATAATGTTGTTATATACAGCAGTAATCCCTTACCAGATATGCTTAAAGACAGTTGGTTTTTAACAAAGAAGGTGCTAGGAGACAGAAAAGCACACATCCTCCTGTGGGGAATACACTCCCAAGATGGATGTTACTACCCAGAATGCCTAGGAAATCTCCCATAGTTTATTAGGACACTCCCACAGAGGAAATACTGAACACTACAGAAATAAGCCACTAGATGGTTCTCTAGTATCATTTAATATTTGTAAGGGTAATTAACAGTATCTGTATGGCACTTATAACTTTGACAACTGTTTTATGCCTTATTGGGCAGAACAACTTCCATTACACTCTATACTTGAGTCTTGCCTATCTGAGCATCCAACTTCTCTTAATGAGTACCGAGCACCCGAGCATGGTAGTGCTCGCTCATCACTAGTAAATAAGTAAATTGACTTCCATTACAAATATATATAGAGCAAGATAAACCTATCGCTTCACCGGAAGCCATTTTTTTTGTAATTTGATTGCATAGGGATTAATAATTAATGGATTTTGCTGGATTCAAAATGCTTGGCAAAGGGTTAAAAATAATACTCCTCTTGCCCTTACATAACTTCTCTGCTCTGGTCACTGGTGAGGTCTTCACTGGGTCATCTTCATCATCATATGGCGCCCAGTATTTTTTTACATCTCCCTCACTCAGTAGGCATCATTCATGACATCATTACATCACCATCTAGTAAGTGCACAAAGCTCTCAAGATACCGGGGGCAAGAAGACACCAAAGGTGACAGGTGTCAGAAAATGCCCAAAAATGGCCTAGTGAAGTCTGCACTGGTGATTTTTTTTACATATTTTTATTATGGAGAGATCTCAGAACATAATAATTTACATTTGCCTTACATTAAATATATTTGATGCAAATTACATTTCTTGACTAAATTAAGCAAACTGTTGAGTTTAGGAATTACATATTGACCATTTTCCTCAACGATAGGTTTTATGAGGGTTTATTTTATGACCGTTTAACTGTACTTGTTAAAACATCAGAAGCTTGACTAAAATTACCGAAGTTTCATCAAAAATATATAAAGAAATGTCCCATATAAAAACACTTTAAGCCTTTATATGCTGGTCATAAAAAGAACTCTGACTTGATCAACAACTTTCTTCTCTGATCCTCTCATAAATATGAACAGTTATTAGTAGGGATGAGCGGGCCCGTGGATGTTCAGGTTCATCATGTTAGGCTGAACTGTAGTTTAAACTTCGTTTCAGTTCCTTAACTTGACCCAAACTTGACCTTAACTTGACCCTGGATCCTGAAACATATTGCCAGAGAAAATGACAAGCAAAGGAAGCTCCTTTATTCTACCTTTGGTGTGCTCACTCTGTCGGTGCGATGGGCAGTACCAGCCGACGTACTTGCTAGGGGCTGGCCGTTGTGCTTTTGCACTCAGCTCTCTCTTTTGCTGTGCGGCTAGGGCAGTGTGATCACCACCTGTTACTCCCAACTGGTACATCACTCGGATGACTTTGAATCCATGTGGGATCTAGGACCTCATCATCCAGTGCATCATCTTCCACCCCTTCCTCACCCTTGCAACCCTTGTCGTTCTGCACACTGCAAAAAGCCATAGTAGTTGGTATCTTTGTTTTGTAATCATTATCAGAGATGTGCTGAGTGGTACACTGACCATGTGCTCTAGACCTCTCACATCCTCATTCACCAACTGAAGAAATGGTTGGGCATCAGATCACTCCATCCAAATCAGGGCCAAGTGGATGGTCCACTGAAATCCAGCCAATGGAGTCATTAAAAGGCAGAAGGGACTGCTGTATGACTTGTAGCTCAGATGGAAGACAGATGCCCATGGGCCTCAGGTGCAAACGTTTCACTTTCAGCAGGGACTGAGTGGAAGACAAAGTGAAGGAACTAGAAGCACTCTCAGCCATCCAATCTAAAACCGCCTCTAATTGTTCTCGCCTCACCATTCTTGCAGCGATACATCTAATATATAAAGCTGAGTGTATGTGTGTATGTATGTATGTATGTATGTCCGCTAAAGGAATCCGCACCGTCACATTTACAAATCACGAAATTTTGCACAGACACTCCACGTAACTCAGGGAACGTCATAGACTATGTTTGGGTGGGAAAATTTAACCCCGCGCTTTACAGTTACAGTCGCAAAATCCTGCATCCATTAAACTGAAAGGAGCTGGGAGCTGCAGGCTATTAATAGCAACTGTCAGTGGTTGCTATAGGAACAAAATAAACTGTTAGTATAAGAAGCTTATGTGTGAGGTAATAGGATGTCGGTGGTGAGAGAGAGAGAGACAGAAAAAGACAGAGACACAGACAGAGACACAGACAGAGACACAGACAGAGAGAGACGGGAAAAGAGACAGCCGGGCACACAGACAGCCCTGGAAAGAGAGAGCCCTGGAAAGAGACAGCCGGACAAAGAGACAGCCGGGCAAAGAGACAGACCGGGCAAAGAGACAGACCGGGCAAAGAGACAGACCGGGCAAAGAGACAGACCGGGGAAAGAGACAGACGGGGAAAGAGACAGACGGGGAATGAGACCGCCCTGGGAATGAGACAGCCCTGGGAATGAGACAGCCCTGGGAATGAGACAGTCCTGGGAATGAGACAGTCCTGGGAAAGAAACAGCCCTGGAAAGAGACAGATGGGCAAAGAGACAGACCTAGAAAGAGACAGCCCCGAAAAGAGACAGCCCTGAAAAGAGACAGCCCTGAAAAGAGACAGCCCTGAAAAGAGACAGCCCTAGAAAGAGACAGTTGGGCAAAGAGACAGACGGGCAAAGAGACAGACGGGCAAAGAGACATAGAAAAGAATAACTCCGGCACACTAAATGTTTCCAGTGGGTATTTAGAAGTAAGTATACGAAAAAATTGATTTCAGTTCCTTTTCATTTATTGGTGCAGAAAATCGTGTAGAAGTGCTGTACAAATTAATGTCCGCCAGGTGACAACGTTTCGGCCTGATAGGCCTTCTTCAGACCCTACCTAAGTAGGGTGATGCGAGGTCTTTTCTCTACAATTGGGCAAAGAGACAGATGGGCAAATAGACAGCTCTGGAAAGAGACAGATGGGGAAAAAGACAGACGGGGAAAGAGACAGATGGGGAAAGAGACGGACAGAGAAAGAGAGAGACAGAAAGACACACACAATGAGACAGAGATAGAGAGAGACAGACAGATACAGAGATTGAGACATATAGACTGATGCAAATACAGACAGAGAGATAGAAACAGAAAGACAGAGACATAGACACAGACAGACAGGGAAAGAGACAGACAGAGAGACAGATAGACAGACAGTGACACACAAACAGAGACTGGGAGAGAGACAGGGAGGCAGTTACTATCCCGGGCAACACCCGGGTACTACAGCTAGTGGTGTAAAAAATTACACTTAAGGGGGCTTTACACGCTACGATATCATTAATGTTTTATCGTCGGGGTCACGTTGTCAGTGACGCACATCCGGCGTCATTAACGATATCGCAGTGTGTGACACTGATCAGCGACCTTAAGCAACCTCAAAAATGGGGAAAATCGTTCACCATGGAGAGGTCGTCCCAAACTCAAAAATTGGTAAGGGTTGTTTATCCATGTTGTTCATCGCTCATGCGGCAGCACACATCGCTATGTGTGACACCGCAGGAACGAGAAACCTCTCCATACCTGCTGCCGGCCCCAATTAGGAAGGAAGGAGGTGGGCGGGATGTTACGTCCTGCTCATCTCCGCCCCTCCGCTTTGATTGGCTGGCCGCTTTGTGATGTTGCGGTGACGTCGCTGTGATGCCGAACGTCTCTCCCCCTTGAAGGAGGGATTGTTCGGCAGTCACAGCGCCGCCGCCGACCAGGTAAGCACGTGTGACGCTGCCGTAGCGATAATGTTCACTACGGCAGCGATCACAAACAATCGCATGCGCGACAGGGGCGGGTACTTACACACTCGATATCGCTAGAAATTGCTAGCGATATCGCTACCATGTAAAGCCCCCTTTAGTGTCCTGTCGCCTGCATGCACCAAAGGAAGTTGTCTCATGTGGGTGAGTAACAGGCACAGATCGACCACGTCCTCTCAATGCACCTGTTCCACCACCACCACGATCAGCAATAGCACCATGGCCACGTCACCAATTATATGCTTATGTTATTATTTGCCCTTCCAAAAAGTGCAGACTATTACACAAGGCCTGTATACAGTGAGAGTGCCTAACAGAATATTATACTGCCTGTATGTGAAGTGGCCACACAAAGCCTTTTTAAGAGTACCCCCACAGAGTCTTTATTAAAATTCTCCCCACAGACCCTTATTTAAGAGTACCCTCACAGAGCCACTGTTAAAATTCTCCCCACAGAGCCTTTTTTAAAAGTATTGTCACAGAGCCTTTATTAAAATTATCCCAACAGACTATTTTTAGGTGTACCCTCACACAGCCTTTATTAAAATTCACCCTCACAAACCGTTTGTTCAAAACACCCCTGCATAGCCTTTTTTTAGAATACCCCTACAGAGCCCTTTTTAAGAGTACCCACACACAGCCTGGTGAACAGTGGCCACAAATACCTTTTTTAAGGGTCACCTCACAAATTCTTTATTAAAATTTCCAACAGACCCCTTTTTTAGGAGTCCCCCCACACACCCTTTTATAACAGTACCCCCACAAAGCCTTTATTAAAATTTTCCCCACAAACCCTTTTTTAAGAAACACCTCACAGCTTATATTAAAATTATCCCCACAGACCCTTTTTAAGTGTACCCCCACAGACCTTTTATAAGAGTGCCCTCACAGAGTCTTTAATAAACATACCTCCACAAACCCTTTTTTAAGAGTACCCCCACAAAATATTTTTTAAGACCACCAACACAGACCCATTTTAAGGAATAACCCCATAGAGCCTTTATTAAAATTCCCAACACTGACCCTTTTTTAAGAGTACTCACAGAGTCTGGTGCAGACTGACCACAAAGAGCTTTGTTTAAGTGTACCCCCACAAAGCCTTTAAAGCCTGCTTTATACCTTACGATCCAGCATACGATATCGTATGCGATCGTAACCGCCCCCATCGTATGTGCTTCACGTTCAATTTGTTGAATGTGCAGCACATACGAGTAACCCCCGTCACACTTACTTACCCGTCTATACGACCTCGATGTGGGCGGCGAACATCCACTTCCTGGAGTGGGAGGGACGTTCGGCATCACAGTGACGTCACGCGGCAGCCGGCCAATAG
Source organism: Anomaloglossus baeobatrachus (assembly GCF_048569485.1). NCBI lineage: Eukaryota > Metazoa > Chordata > Amphibia > Anura > Aromobatidae > Anomaloglossus > Anomaloglossus baeobatrachus. The sequence continues at coordinate 837,400,434 of NC_134353.1, read as the reverse complement.
AAACAGAGGGGCGGAGCTGAGCAGGACTTAAGCATCCCGCCCACCTCCTTCCTTCCGCATTACCGGCCGGGAGCTGCAGGACGCAGGTAAGATCTGTTTATTGTTCCCGGGGTGTCACACACTGCAATGTTTGCTACCCCGGGTACGATGAACAATCTGACGTTCAATTCATGAGGAATGAACGATGTGCGTGCGATGAACGGTTTACCATTCAATCGCACGTAGCTGTTACACACTGCAATGTACCTTACGATGCCGGATGTGCGTCACTTACGACGTGACCCCGCCGACACATTGTAAGATACATTGCAGCGTGTAAAGCGGGCTTAAGAGTATTGCCACAGAGCATGATGCATAGTGGCCACACATATACTCCCACAGACGCTTTTTTTAAGAGTACCCACACAGAATCTTTATTAAAAGTTCCCCTACAGACTTTTTTTCAGAGTACCCCTACAGATCCTGGCGCAGAGTGAGGACAAAGCCTTTTTTCAGAATACCTCCACAGAGCTTTTTATGTGTACCCTCACTGGCTCTTTTTTAACAGAATCCCACAGAAAGTAGTGCAGTGTGGTCACACAAAGCCTGTTTTCTGACTATGTAAACAGAGGAGAAACCAAACAATGTCCCATGCTCGAGCAGCGCGCTGTCCTTATGCTAGTCAGAGTAAAATATCGGCACCACCCATGCTACGGAAGTTATAGAGACCGGGTCACATGGTATGTTGGCCAATCACAGATATTCCAATACTCGGCATAGTTGTGATGGCTGCAGAATTTCCCACAGCCAAAAAGATTGTTGATTGGCTGTGCTGCAGCCTTTCAACAAATTTTATCCAGAAGTGAACCCCGAACTCGACCATGTACTTCCATGAGCATTCCGTGTTCAGATTTGAGCACCGGACAATATAGTGGGCTTTACACACTGGGATCTAGCTAGCGAGATCGCAAGCGATCCTACCCACCCCCGTCAGTTATGCGACACGGGCAAATCGCTGCCCGTGGTGCACAACCTCGCTTACCCCTGTCACACGGACTTACCTGCCCGGCGACGTCGCTCTGGCTGGTGAAACGCCTCCTTTCTAAGGAGGCGGTTCGTGTGGCATCACAGCAACGTCACACGGCAGCCGTCCAATAGAAGTGGAGGGGCGAAGATGAGCATCCCGCCACCTCCTTCCTCCCGCATTGGCGGTGGAGGCAGGTAAGGTGATGTTCGTCGCTCCTGCGGTGTCACACATAGCGATGTGTGCTGCCACAGGAACGAGGAACAACATTGCTAATAAGCAGAAAATGATTTTTTGTTTCAGGACGACCTGAACGTGGCAAACAATTTTCACCGCTTTTGCGATCGTTTAAGGTCGCTCATAAGTGTCACACACTGCGATATCGTTAATGAAGCCGGATGTGCGTCACAAACACCGAGACCCCGCTGATAATTCATTAACGATATCGCAGCATGTAAAGCCCGCTTAAGTGTCCGGTATGAACCATTACTTTTACAGTTCAGGTTGGTTCAGCCTTAGTTATCAGCACTATCTCCTTTCAGAATGAGAAGACAATCAAATGGCTCCTTTATATAAACCGAAAATGTGGAAATGTGAAGATATTAATATCACATATATAGGCAGCCTAGTCTTTACATTTTTGAGAAGTTTGTATAATCAATCATGTTCATTGAGTTACTAGTAGTGATGAATGAACACTAAAATGCTCGAATGCTCGGTACTTGAATCGAGCAGGTTGGACGGGCTCGAGTACCAATTAAATAGGAAGTCAATTGGAAACTTGAGCATTTTTCCGGAAAATCCAAACAAGAGAGCTTGGGAGGCAGGAAAATCACTGAAATGGCTGGAAACAGTGCTCAAATGGAGTGGAAACAGCATGAGGAAGATGCCTGAACACATCTCTGACTCCCAGGTTGCTGCTGGGAACTAAATAAATTATTTTAAAAAAATTATGTGGGTCCCCCCTATTATTTATTAACTAGTCAAGGTAAAGCAGACAGCTGGGTATTGATATTATCAGGCTTGGAAAAACAATGGTTATTTGGCCATTCCCATCCTACGATTACCAGCCCACAGCCACCTTAGAATTAAAGCATCACATTAGATGCACCAATTCTGGCGCTTTGCTCAGCTCTTCCCCATCGCTTTGATGCGCTGCCAATCGGGGTAATATTTTTGGAGTTGATGTCAGCTGTGTAACGTCAGTTGACATCAAACCCTTCTGATAGTAATGGAGATGCATCTATCAGACATATTACCCCTATTACTAACTCAGTGATTAAAAAAAACACAGGAAAAAATACTTTATCAATAAAGTTTGCCCCACACTATCCCTTGTTTAGCAATTTATTATCAAAAATGTTCCCATGATGCTGTGTTGTAGTCCATTTTTCCCAAATGCAGCTCCAGCGACTAAGAAAAGCTGTAAAGTACAACTCTCATCAGAACTGTCGGCTCAACTCCTTGCTCAGCGAGACCCAGTGGCTCTGATGAGAGTTATCACCACCCGCCATCTGTGAATAGCTGAACTTTACAGCTATTAATTGTTGCTGCATTCGAGGAACATGCATTAAGATGGAGGAGCTTCTTGGGAACATTTTTGATAATAAATTGGTGAACGAGGGATGGTGTAAAGGAGTTTTTATTCAGATAAACTATTTTTTCCGGTGTGTGGTTTTTCTCTGTATTACTGGGTAAGTAAAGAGGATGTCTGATAGACGCCTCTCCATTACTAACACCAGGTCTTGATGCCAGCTGACATTACACAGCTGACATAAATAAATGGTTTGAGCACATGATTAACCCTAGAACGCGCAAGCAATTCAATCTACCATAGAAAACAAATGACCTAGCAGGCCTGCGAGGCCCTAGGTATGAGTTCTAGGGTTAATTAGTAATTACAAATAACCTAACCCCTCTTTTATGTGTTCTTAGGTTTGTGGTTGGAACAAATAAAACCGACCAATATATGGTGTAAAATGTATCACAGGAGCCACTGTCTTCCACACAGTCTACAAACCACGTGGTCTTAGATACATGACCAAGATTGAAGCTCCATGCTCTAAGCCCAGGTACTAATGGTAAGTATAACCTAACCCCTACTGTATGTTTTTAGGTTCCTAGGTTTGTGGTGGGGACAATTTTAGTTGCTGATGAGCTACAAAAACAGCTTATATAGAGCACATTTATCCTGAGGTTATAAACTATAAACCGTAAATTGACAATTCATGGAATAATAATATATTTTTCATAAATATGTATTAAAACTGAGTCATAAAATCCAAAATCATCCCGTAACCCATAGGAAAAATATTTATGCACAATGCCTGTAATGCTTTTTAGGGATTATTTTGTAAGTAACTGCAAAATGTGTGACATTTACTCAATTATGACCTTTGCTCTGTCTTATTTTTTTAAAATATATATTGCAAGGTTAAAACAGATTGTGATTGCAGAGCTTGAGTGTAAGCCTTCATTACACTGACCTTTAAGACAAGTAAAACGTAGATTGCTCCGAGTCCTCAATAGCCTGCCTATAGCTTTTATATAACTTTTATGTTTTTAATATGTCTATTTCAATCCATTGAAAATGGCTCTAAAATGTGAGACACCGGAAATCTAATTATTACTGGACAAGATTGGATTGGATGAATATAAATTATTCTTCATTATAGGATAAGAACGTCTGAAATAACATTTACCCATCGTCACAAAATATGTGTAGCATTATAGAAATACCAGCAATCAAACACAACCAGTGAAACGAATAGAACGGGAAAGGATAAGTTGTCACGGATAATTTATCAACTGCTCAGTGAACAGTATAACATTAGAGATGTCACTGTCTAGGTCTGTGATGTCCACATTCACTTGGGAAGCTGATGTAATGTCTGAGTGAAATGTCTTGTGTGGACATTAGGATACAAAGACTTAGTAGGAAATTGTCACACGATAAGAAGCTGACTTCTCAAGTCTTCATGTAATCTCAAAAGGCAAGTTAGATTTTTGATAATCTAAAACCCATGACATCAGAAATTCTTGTAAAAACACTTAAGTAATTATGCCTGTAAATATAACCACTGGGAAACACAGACAGAAAAGGGCCCCTGTGCCATGAACAATATATGGGCCCTTAGCACCACAAGAGTAGGGATAGTCAAACCCGAATGGTAAAGTTCAGGGCTGCTAATAGACACCAAATATCTGGATTTTGGACTCAAACATGGACTTTTAAAAAAAAGTCTGTGTCCGAGTTTGGGTACTGTTCGTATGCTCATGAAGTTCATTGACAGACTTTAGCACAGGCAGAAATAATGATGTGTACTCCTGTCTAGTTTTGATAACCAGTACAGATAAAGCAGACAGCTGGAGGCTGCAACCATTAGCTGTCAGCTTTACCTTTCCTAATTATCAAAAATGGAGGGAATCCCAAGCCGTTTGTCTTCCAAATTACTTAAATAAATGATTAAAAAACAGCATGGGGTCCCCCCTATTTTTGATAACTAGCCAAGCTAAAACAGAAGCTGGGGGCAGGTATTATCTGCCTAGGAAGGTCTATAATTATTTGGCCCATCCCAGCCTAAAAATAGCAGCTCACAGCCACCCTAGATGTAGCACATTCATTAGATGCACCAAATCTGATGCTTTTCCTTGCTCTTCCCGATTGCCCTTTTGTAATGGTGATTAGGGGAATACTTTTGAGCTGGCATCAAGCACAGGGGCTAGTAATGGATTGTTGTCTATCAGGCACCTCCATTACTATCCCGACATATATATAGTTAAAAAACCCAACACATAAGAAAAAATTAGTTTATTTGAACACCCCCGCACTCCTTCATTCACTAATTTATTAATTAAAAGGAAATCCTGGAAGTTCGGATGTAATCCAATAGAGTAATGTCCTATGACTCCCATCGATTCCTATGGAGCTTTGTCTGTGAACATTCTCAGAATGAGGCTTCATAGGTCACTGCCAGTCAGCATCAGGTATGGAATTTTTCACGAGTGTAAGAATTTACTGGCTGCCACTGACTAGCAGTGGCCGTGGAGACATGGACTCATGTAGACCCAATAAATCAATGGGTTTTAGCACAAGTCCATGGTTTCACAGGGATCATAAGTTCATGTGGAGCACACGTGTGGCCATGTGCTCCACACTGCAAAATATTTGTTTTCTGCCTGCAGCACAGGTGTCACACGGACTGCACACTGATGTGATCCATGTGAGTTCAATATTTCAAGTACTGGAGAAAATATAGGTTATGTAAAAAATAATTTTTATACTTACCTGTCTCTGGAGCTAATGTCTCTACCTCTGTTGTTGCTTCCGGGTCCCACTCATTAAGCTCGTGCATATTCACTGGATTCACCACAGACGCGGAAGTAACAGCAGCACTGGAGACAGCAGCGTTGTAGAAAGGTAAATATACCAGTTCATGCTGTCCATGTACTATCCGGATGTACCATAGATAGCACAGGGACAGCACACGTAACACACACACGCATACAGACATACACACCTTCACCATGGACAGAGCAAAACATGTGTGTTTTCCACAGATGTGTGAAGGAGGCCTAAAGCTGTGTTTGTGTCAATGAGCCTGAAGGTTTCATACAGTCCTAGGAGACCTCAGAGTGTTTTATGTCTTTTCAGGGCAATTAGAAGCTTTGCACTCTTAGGCGGGCTTTGCACACTACGACATCGCAGGCCGATGCTGCGATGCCGAGTGCGATAGTGCCCGCCCCGTCGCAGCAGCGATATGTGGTGATAGTTGGCGTAGCGAAAGTTATCGCTACGCCAGCTTCACACACACACTCACCTGCCGTGCGACGTCCCTGTGGCCGGCGACCCGCCTCCTTGTTAAGGGGGCGGGTTGTGCGGCGTCACTGCGACGTCACACAGCAGGCGGCCAATCAGAGCGGAGGGGCGGAGATGAGCAGGATGTAAACATCCTGCCCACCTCCTTCCTTCCGCATATCCTACGGAAGCCGCAGTGAGGCCGGTAGGAGACGTTCCTCGCTCCTGCGACTTCACACACAGCGATGTGTGCTGCCGCAGGAGCGAGGAACAACATCGGACCGTCGCGTCAGCGTAATCATGGATTACGCCGACGCTGCACCGATGATACGATTACGACGCTTTTGCGCTCGTTAATCGTATCATCCAGCCTTTACACACTGCGATGTCGCATGCGATGCCGGAAGTGCGTCATTTTCAATTTGACCCCACCGACATCGCACCTGCGATGTCGCAGTGTGCAAAGTGCCCCTTAGGCCATGTGCACATGTGGAGTATTTGGTAAGCTTTTTACCTTAGTATTTCTGAGCAAAAACCAGGAGTGGAACAATCAGAGTAAAAGTATAATAGAAACACGAGAACCACTTCTGCATTTTTTACCCACTCCAGGTTTTGGCTTACAAATACGGAGGTAAAAGACTCACCAAATACTCAATGTGTGCATATGGCCTAACAATTTGCAGCAAATTAATTAATTGTTGAATTAATTTTTAAAAAGGTTTGTTGAATATGGCAAATTTGAATTTCAAAAGCCGTAACTATACCTGGTGATGGACAAACCCGCAGATATTTGGAGAGTCCAACCGGATTTAAAAAAAAAACCCGGTACAAAAAAAGAATTAATCCTGAATATCGTCCCGGACACCAATCCCAATATAAGTCTACTGGGAACCGAATAATGTGCTTTAAAATGGTGGTAGAAATGGCTAGGAGGATTAGAGCAGGCACGTTATACTTACTGATTCAGCAATAACACTACTTCCAGGGCCACTCATTAGCCTCCTTTACTGTTTCCCACTCCCACCAGCAGTCTCAGCATCTTTTATTGATTGCGATCAGACTGCGCCCCCACACTGTGTGACAGCGTGTGTGACTGCTTGGAATCACACACGCTGTCTGCATACCTATAGTGGTGTAAAAGTAAACAATTGGCATAGGGTCCCCCATATTGTGATACACAGCATAGCTAAAGCATATGGCTATAGGCTGCAGCCCCCAGCCATCTGCTTACCTTGGCTGTGTATCAAAATACCCCATGCAACTTTTTTTTTAAAAAATATTTAAATAAATCATTTAAAAAAACCACATGCGGTCACCTCCAATTTTGATACTCAGCCATGATAAAGACGATAGCTGCAGACATGGCTAGTGGCATCGCCCAGACTAAAAATTGCAGCCTGCAGCTGCCCAGAATCATTCCTCCATTAGATGCGACACTCCTGGCACTTACCGATATCATCCCAATTGCCCTGCTATGATAGCAATCGGGGTAATATAAGGGGTTAATGACAGTTAACAGCTGCTACTAAGCCCTAGATTAGTAATGGAAAGCATCTGGGGGGCACAATAACCATGGGTCTCCCCAGCCTGAGATTACCATCCCCCAATGGTTGGCTTTATGATGTTTGGGTATCAAAATTTGGGGGGACTGCAGCTGTTTCTTTAAATGATTTATTTAAAGAGAACCTGTCATCAGAAATTTTTCACTAAACCTAAAAGATTCCCCCTCTGCAGCTACTGGGCTGCATTCTAGCAATGTTCCTGTTGTTCTTGTGCCCCCTTTCTGACCAAAATAAAGACTTTGTAAATTGGTACCTTTTTGTATTCAGATCTTGATAATGGTACACGGGGCGGGCTCTCTGGTGTCCGTTAGTCTGCCTCCTGTCGCTTTAGGCCGTCCCCCATCGCGCAATTTCAAAGAGGTGACGTGAGGTAAGCTGGCCAGCGCTTGCGCAGAATGGTGGAGGCGGCGGTGAAAGCGCGAGCACGAGATTATGTGCGGGTACTTGCTGATGAAAATCACAGCGCCGTCTATAATCTCGCGCATGCGCAATACGTCACCAGCAGTCACACTGTGCACATTGCACAGTCCCGCGAGAGTGGCACGGCGCATGCGCGAGATTATGGGCGGTGCTGTGATTTATCAGCAAGTAGCCGCCCATAATCTCATGTTCGCGCTTTCACCGCCACCTCCACTGTCGCCTCCACCGTTCTACACAAGCGCTGGCCAGCTTACCTCACATCACCTCTTTGAAATTGTGCGATGGGGGACGGCCTAAAGCGACAGGAGGCAGACTAATGGACACCAGAGAGCCCGCCCCCGTGTACCATTATCAAGATCTGAATACAAAAAAGGTACCACTTTACAAACTCTTTATTTTGGTCAGAAAGGGGGCACAAGAACAACAGGAACATTGCTAGAATGCAGCCCAGGAGCTGCAGAGGGGGAATCTTTTAGGTTTAGTGCAAAATTTCTGATGACATGTTCCCTTTAAATCATTTTTAAAAAAAAAAAAAATCACACGGGTCTTTCTTATTTTGATACACAGATAAACACACAATTGGGGGCTGCAGCCTGTAGCCATATTCTTTACCTGTGACAGGTATCATAATACAGGGCACCCTACCCAAGTTTTTTATTCATTTATTTATTTTTCCACCACAATAGGTACGCAGACCGCATGTAGGATTCCAAGCAATCAGACACACTGTCACACAGGGGGTGCAGTCTGACTGCAACCAGAGACATCTGGACTGCTGATGGGCAGGGGAAGCAGTGAATATGTATGAGGGTAATGAGTGGCAAAGGAAGTAGTGTTGCAGCCACTTGGGAGGCTTGGTAAGTATAACACTCCTGCTTTCTTCCCTATTTTCTTTGTTTTACTTCATTTTATTTTAAAAATTATATGGATGGCCGAATCTGGATTTTTACACTGAGTTCCCTGACAACTCCGTGTCTGGGTCAGTACACAGATAGTAGGTATCTGGCACGGACCCCGAAATTTTACAGTTTGAGTTCACCCATCATTAGTGTTAATACATAAACAACTATACAAGACTATGTGCGCACGCTTCCTTTTTTTCTGACCACAAAGATGCAGCGTTTTTGGCCCCCAAAAAATGCACAAAACCGCATTCGCGGCAAAAACGCATAAAATAAATGCATGCGTTTTTGTGTGTGTTGATGTGGTTTTTTGAGGCATTTTGATGTGTTTTTGTGCTGCGTTTTTCTCCATTACATTACGATGTGCAATACAGAGTAATATTGTGGTACCGTGTTAGCCAGAAAAATCAATTGAAATACTATGTCCCAAGAATGACAAAAGTATTTTAGGAGTGATACCTTTATAGGCTATAGCCTGTGTGCTCTGAAAGCTTGCTAATATGATTTTTCTGGTTAGCCTATAAAGGTATCACTCCTAAAATACTTTTGTCATTCTTGGGACATAGTATTTCAATTGATCTCCATTACATTCAATGGGTGAAAACACAGGGAAAAATGCAAATAGAATTGACATCCTGCATCTTTGTGGTCACCACAAAACCACAGCAAATAAAAATTGCAACGTGCAGACAGCAAAAATTAAATCATAGACTTTACTGGGGAATTAAATTCATGCAGTTTTGAGACCAAAACTGCACCCAAAAAACTTGCAAAAAGGCGGCAAAAAATGCAGCGTGCGCACATAGCCTAAATTTGTATCATCATTATCGTCTTGTACCACAGAATATAAATGAAATACCGTATTTTTCGCTTTATAAGATGCACTTTTGTTCCCCCAAATTTTGGGGGAAAGTAGGGGGTGCATCTTATAATACGAATATACAGATTATATACTGCAGGGGTCAGGGGAGGTGGGGGCAGCTCTGGAGTGGTGCTGGAGGGTGAGGCAGGCTGTTGGAGGCTGGTGAAGGCTGCAGGAGGCAGCGGGAAAATCTCCTGCTCCCACTCATATTATATGCACTACTGCTGTCCATCACCGTGGTGCAGAAACCGCACCGCGGTGATGGGCTTGGGGAGCGACGCATATTATATGTGCCTGCGCCCCCCTTTGATGGCACATACCCCCCACTGTGTTAGATACGGCCCCCATGCTGCTCCCCTAGTAAAAATAGAAAACTCTTTACTCCGGAGATCACTGGGGGATGTGTGCCAGCACAAGGGGTCTATATTTAATATAAGGGGGCCATATCCAGATTAAGGGGGCTAATTTTAGGATGGGGGGGCTATGAGATACATATATCCTATATGATTTGTTAGACGGACACTGGCATTATAAGACGGGCCACATTTAACATTAAAAAAAATCTCTTTTCCTTCACCAAATTTGAGGGTGCGTCTTATAATCAGATGCGTCTTATAAAGCGAAAAATACGGTATTATATCAGCTGTGCTGCACCATGAATGAAGTGAGCAAAAATATAAAAAACTTTTACATAATTGTTTTTTTTTCAACCCACTTCTAAATAATGCAATTAAAAAGTTCTCAAAAAGAGGTATGTGACCCAAAAGGTAACCAAAGAAAACAAGAACTTACCCCCAAAATTCAAGGTTTCATGCTTCTGCATTGACGAGAAAAATACTAAATATTTCAAATGTCTGAATATAGCAATTTAATGTCTCCTGTAAATTCTGTCTGAAGCACAGCTCCGTGGTGCTGCAATGATATCTATATACCAATGTATGCACCATGTGCAAATTAGATAACGCACAGGGTTTATGTAGGATAAATGGTATCTGCAGTAACTCAGGCTTTTTATCATGCTAAGCAATGCTGCAGAATCTCACAACATCACTCCGTAGCACTTAAAATCTGTGTCACGTTATCTGATAAAGATTCAGATGTAGACTGTTTGCACATTAACATTGCTTTTCCCTTACCGGTTGTTCGACCGAGTGCAATAACCATGGTAACAGGTAGAATCTAAAGCGTATATGTAAAATAAAAGCGCATAAAAAACACCAATAAAACACGCTCATCCCTGCATATAACTGCCAGAGAGAAAATAATGATGTGACGAGACAAAGTGATCAAAACCACAATGCACTCAAAGCTTCTGGAGATATAATTAGATTCAGTTAATTCAAAGATAAAGAAATATAATATGCTTTAATGAATGGTACAAATTATAACATTATGCCATTATGAAGATGAATAATGCATTATGTTTAAAGGATTATGTTATTAAGCATAAAATAATTACACAAAATAACACTAAGCTCTTGAGTAGAATAAATAGCATAAAGATTGGACTGATTGTAGACATGGACGAGGCATACACCGAGAGGGGGACCCTCCATCAAGGATCTCAAAGATGATAGCTCTGATGTGACTTTATAACATTACCACATAGTGAGTAATGTTTCTAGCTATGATGGGACAGAAGCAGAACAGGGACAATATATTATTATACCAATGCAAATTAAGAGTATACTTAGAAAATAGCCTACCGTTTTGTGTTAACAGCTGGTAAGCAGATCTATGCATCGCCATGGTGACAAATTATAAATAAACCCTGCCTGATCTTGATGTCATCTGCTCTTGCACTCCCTCTTAAAAATCTACAGTCTACGAAAGAAGGAATGGATGAAAAATGATAACCGTCATCTTTTTCCAGTTCAACTGTGCCCTCAATAGCATCTGAGAGGGAATAATTAAAGAGGTGTATCACTGCTCTGCAATAGTGGCCATATCCCTGTAAAACTAATAGGGAAGGCTTTAACTAAATAACTTGATCAGCCAATTCTGCCTGTGAGTGAGCACTATTGCGGTCTGCTCATCCCCATAAGGTGACCCCAGGGCTCCGTGATCTCTAGGATTCGGTGATGTCAAGTCAACTTCCAGTTGACCTGACATCATTATGGCCTGACCCCTTCCTGAGTGACTGTACTATGGGTGGCGTTTCACCACTCGTCACAGCCCAGCATTGCTCCTGCTTGTGGCGATCTTCAGTGAAGGAGAGCGAGCACAACATGCTGCGTTATGACGCTGGGCTGGTATGAGCAGTAAAATGCTGTCCATAGCCTAGTCACTCATGAAGACTGGGGCAGACTGCGGTGATGTCAGGTCATCTTTAAGTTGACATGACATTACCAGATCCCAGTTACCAGATCCCAGTGGTCAGGCAGCCCGGGGGGGGGGTCACCTGAAGGGTATGAGCGGTCCGCAATAGCGCAACTCAGAAGGAGAATTGGCTGATCAAGTTACTGAGAAAAAGCCTTCCATATCAGTTTTACAGGAATATGGTCACTATTGCAGAGTAGTGAACCAACCCTTTAACACTGGAACTCAGAGAGTAGCAAAGAGGAAATCCTTTTGTCATTTTATAAGAAGGTTAAGAAAATAATCTGCAATTAAATAGACTCCAATGTTATATTAGTGGCCTCTAGATCCTTTATTAGTTGCTATAAGCAACCATTGAACCTGGCGCAGTATAAATATTACCTAATGTTTCCTCCCTGTACTGGCTCCCGTACCGTGTGCTGTGTCCTCCTCATTCGGCAGCTCTTTCAGTTCCTCAGTGTGTTGGGTCGCCTTTATGTGACCCACATCTACCCACCTGCATGTTTTACTGCTGAAGCAATAAAGAATTTTCTACAACCGGAGAGTGCCACCTATTTCATTCTCTTTCGCTGGAACATTCATTTGCATGCATGAGGTTGAGAATCACCAAGCAATGTCCTCTTTCTCAAAGAGTCCCCTGTCCACACTCATTATTACCACTCAAACAATTTTTCCAGACCTTCCTCCATTGTATTTGCCTTTAGACTGTGTCATGCTCCCAGGCCTTTTAGGCTGCTTTAGGTGGAGGCACACCTCCTGAGCATTCAGTTAGTTGCCACTTTCGCCAGTATCATTGACTACCTACCTGTTCTTCCTTGGACCTCTTGACTAACCCAGCTCTGGGTACATTGCTGGATAAGGCTTAGTTCACATGTCCAGTAATCATCCTTTAGAGCGGATCCTGCACAGAGCCATTGGCAAAAAAGTTCTGCAAAGATATCTTTTTTGCATGTTGTTAAATAACTGATGTCTGCCAGATCCTATATTTTTACATTGGAGTCTATGGAGGACGGATCCGTTAATGGATTCCTATTTAGTCATCCATTTAAGTTGTATTTGTAAAAGGTCCATTTTTTTTCTTACAGGATCTGTTACAATTAGAAGATAAGTAGCAACATATTTACTGATCTTTTCTCCATAGACTCCAATATACAAAAATTGGATCCGGCAGAAATCCTTTTTCCAACAGATCTTTGCACAATCCGTTCTAACAGATAAATACAAGACATGTGAACTCAGCCTAAGGCTAGAATCACACTTGCGAGTGTCTCACATGTGACTCGCACGAGTCTCGCATTGCATCACCCGGCATGGCCTGATACTCTCTGACAGGAGCATCTCAGCTGCATAGAAATACATGCACGACTCCTGCTCCTGTCAGGAGAGTGTGTGGCCATGCCGGGGTGATGCGATGCAAGACTCGGAGAGTCACTCGCAAGTGTGACTCCAGTCTAACTCTGCTATACCACTGGCCAACTCTGCGTTGAAGTTTTTGACAAACTGTGAGTGAGCTCCAACTAAGATTTTGTAACAAACTCATCCCTTATAAAACAATTTGACTTTAAGGTCAGCTACAGTGATTGCTGCTATTTCTTTGTGCCATTTCTTTACTTTGCTTCATCTGCTACCATAACTTCAAATTAGCTCCTTTAGTTACCCTGGCTCAAGTTCTTCTCCAGTGGCTGTTGTGCATCATCAGTCTCTTTTGTTCCAGGAGGATCATTTACAGCATTAACAACATTTGTCCTTGTTGCATAAGAAATGCTCTTCTGGACCAAGGATTTCAAATATCCACCTCTCCAAAATGAGACATATCAGTTATTTCTTTGCAAATGTCATTGTAAAGCTATGGCTATTTCCTGTAATGCAAACAAACTAAGTGTATTGCTTCTACAGTATGTAGTATAACTTTACAATTAGGTATGTTACAGCAATGCAATGTTTATGCCTTTTTAAAAGAACTTTATTAGCCAACTATTAATCTAATGTATAATTAAGATAACGTTATTCTATCTATCCATCCATTTATCTTTATTACATCTGTGATGTGACAAATGTTTGATGGATGTTACGCCACATGGGAGATGCAAATAAATGATAGTGTCCATAGTTGGAGCGCAACATGTGCACTTTGCCCCTTTATAAAAAAAATGCTTTGTGCACGGTATCGCTGGGTAGTGAATTGAGTGTCTGAGCTCTCCAACATTTGTGGCCGGGGGTTTTGCATTGTCATTAACCATTGGCATGCTCGCTCGATTTATAGGCTTCGGGTGACAACAATGCTTATCAGAGCTGTGCTCTGCGAGAACCAGCAACGCTGATGAGAGTTGTCATCACCCGACACCTGTGAATAGCTGGAATTTACTGCTACTCACAGTTGCCAGAGTTGGAATTCTGGATTGTGGATTATGCTGGAGCTTCGTGGGAACATTTTTTTTAATAAATTGGTGAATGAGGGAACTCTTTTCCTATGTGTGTGTGTTTTTAACTTTACACTTAAAGGTTAGTAATGAGGGGGTGTCAGATATACATCACCTTATTACTAACCCCTGGGATTGATGCCAATTATCAATACACAGCTGACATCAATCCCATTAACCTATTACCCAGCTTGCCATCGCATCAGGGCAATCAGTAAGAGCGGATGCTAAGCACTAGAATTGGCGCATCTAATGTGATGTGACAATTCTAGGGCAGCTGTGAGCTGCTATTTTTAGGCTGGGAAAGGCCCAATAACAATGGACCTTCTCAACCTGATAATATCAGCCCAGCCCCCTTCAGTATGCTTTACCTTAGCTGGTCATCAAAAATGGGGGAGGACCCCCAGGGTTTTTTTTATAATTATTTATTCATTCAGTCATTCATTCATTCATTCATAAAATGGCGTGGAGTCCCCTATATTTTTTATAACCAGCCGATGTAAAGCAGACAGGTCCTCTTTAGCTTAGCTGGTTATCAAAATTAAGGGGGACCCACACAATTTAAAAGTTAATTTTCAACTTCCCAGCTGTGACCTAGAAGTCAGAGATGCATCCAGCCATCTTGCCTATACTGTTCCTTTGCCTTTTGAGTGCTGTTCCCATCCATTGCAGCTATATTCTGGCCTCAATATCCCTTTTGGGGGCGGGGGGGTCTGATGGAAAAATGTGCATAGACTTCTATTACACTTGTTACTCGAATCAAGCCTGTAAGAGCGTCGGACCCACTTGATTCGAGTAACGAGCACTTGAGCATTTTACTGGCCACCCATCACTAATTGCTATGTATTATTGTGTTATAATATGCATTATTATGGTTCCTTTTCCCCATAATCACAACCAAATTTTACCTGTAATATCAGTGACAGTTTAGTGGCAGATCAACCTGTTACACTAACTGCAAATATCCAAATTTCTGGAATTGTCATTACTTTAATGTGGTCATCCAGGATTATAACAATCATATGCACGTTTATGACAGCGCCACTCTTGTCTACAGACTGTCTGGTATTGCAGCCTGCACTATTCCCTTGAATGTTGATGAGCTGCAATACAAGATATTTGTTTTTATCTTGGACAACGCCTTTAAAAAGTTTATATAATTATTTCATTCTTTATAATTAAAACAACTCAAATTCTTCTCAGTATAAATGACTTAATTTCAATATAGATTGGTGTGAAAGTAAAAAGCTCTATTGTTCTAATTCCCCTAATTAGTAGGAAAGATAAAATATCTCGCTACTAGCGGCGCTCTATACAGTAAGGCGCACTTTTAAGTAGTTTGTGACCACATTACAGCTCGGGAGTAATGGCCATCATGGTTTTAAGTGACATTGTATTTTCTATTTAATTTAAAACATAATATTGTGTAGTTAAAAAAATTAAGCCGTACAGATGCCTCCAAAATTCACGCCGCTGTTTATTACCATCTTGCATTTTCAGTAATAAAAATTAATCCTTGAATTAACAAGAGACTGAATTAAGACATATTTGCAGTAACAATTTTATGCCTTGGCTAATCATAATTTGGATTTAAATTTACTACATTTCTGCCGGCAAATAAAAGTTAGGATGTAATTCATCAATATCTTGTAGCTACATTATGTATGGAAGATTTATAGGTTTTTTTATGATATTTTTACACTCTTGTCTAGACATTCTGGCAATGTGATATTTTTCTGCATTAATGAAATGCTGAATTAATAATTATAGCTTGATATTGATGTATACACATTAAAGCAGCTTATTGTTTCATCCAGTAAAATTCCAATAATCTGGCACTTGCGAAAGTTGAGTGGGAGGATTAGTGGATATAGGGATTTTCAGCATAAATGTATACAAATAGGTTGGAGCATAGATTCATAAACATACTTATAAATTAAAAATGGACACTAGCACTAACCCAGGGGGATAATGGGGTAGGGGGGAACCTAGTTGTAACTGTGTTAGAACTAGTAGTAGCTGCAGGTAGTTGGCAGGGTCTGCATAAGCCTGTCAGAGTTAGGGTAAATAAAATACAAGTACTCTTGCACTCACTAGAGGTGGCAAAATGGGCTTAATTGGGGGTGTCTGTCGGAAAAATAAATAAAATCATTAGATATGGGTGAGAATGTGGTAAATGATACGCTATAATACTGGTAATATAAAAATACATAGGTTTTATTAAATAAAAATAAAATTCATTCAGGGTAACGCATTAAGATGGAGGCTCAGAGTGGCACTGAAGAGCCAACTGGGTAGGTGTGAAAAACATGTCAAGAGCAGAGACAAACAGGGGTAAATGCAGCGTTGGATTGGCTACCGGAGGAATGCCAAGCCTGGATTCAGTTCCTGCATTGCACTCCGGAGCTCTCACCTGAGCTCCGGAGTGCAGCTTAGAATGAACCGCAAGCGCCGAGTGATCGATTCCCCGGCGATTGCGGTTCAGTTTATGACAGCTGCTGACAGACTGGGCTGATCTCCGATGCTTTCACCTGAACTCCAGAGATTAGCCTGGCCTGTCTGCAGCTGTCATGAACTGAACCGCAATCGCCGGGGAATCAATCACTCGGCGCTCCCGGTGCAGTCCTGCAAACTCTGAGATCAGTCCAGGCTGCAGGTGAGAGCTCCGGAGTGCAATGCAGGTAACTGAATCCAGGCCTGGCATTACTGGAGATTCCTCCAGTAGCCAGTCCGACGCTGGGTAAGTGTATTTGTATTTGGGATGGCAGGTAATATAAAACTTGGGGGTGGAGAGATTTATTTTATTACCTGATGGTAGCACTTTTTGTTGACTAAAATTAGATAATTTGAAGAAAAAAGTGGAGTTAAGGGTGGGTTCCTAAAAAAAGAAAAAATGTAAAATCACCTACTGGAGCCTTCCTGTTTTTCACATAAAGGTATCTGTACTCAGGCTGCTCACATAGATAATCTCACACGCTATATTATTTCCAGAAGGTGATTTTACATTTTTTCTTTTTTTAGGAACCCACCCTTAGCTTCACTTTTTCTTCAAATTATCTAATTTTAGTCAACAAAAAGTGCTACCATCAGGTAATAAGATAAATCTCTCCACCCCTAAATTTCATATTACCTGCCATCCCGAATACAAATACACTTACCCCTGTTTGTCTCTGCTCTTGACATGTTTTTCACACCTACCTTTTCAGGGTCACTCTGAGCCTCCATCTTAGTGCATTACCCTGAATGAATTTTATATTTATTTAATAAAACCTATATATTTTTATATTACCATTATTATAGCGTATAATTAACTACATTCTCACCCATATCTAATTATTTTATTTATTTTTCCGACCGACACCCCACTTAAACCCTTTTTCTCCCCCTCTAGTGAGTGCAGTAGTACTTGTATTTTATTTACCATAAATATACTTACCTGTTGGTGGTATTTTATTAGGCATTAAAGGGGTTGTCCCAACTTAGTGAATCATCTATTCACAGAATAGCTGAATGTTGGGGTTCTAGTTTTCAGATCCCATCGATTCCACAAATCTATCTTAGGGTGTGATTGTAGTCAATTAAAGTAGCCATGTGTCCCATACATGGTCATTGTTCCACAGGACACAGGAAAACTCAATTTTCGGGACTAGTTGTAAGACTCCCAGTTCTGGACCTAGGAAGGATACATGAGTAATGCACATTTTGTTTTTTAAATAAACTGCAGCCAGGGAACATGAGTTTTGCAAAACTAGAAAACCCCTTTAATTGAAAAGCACACTGAACAGGCCTTACTTCTGTGCCTAGTAATAGTGTCATGTAATAGTTATCTGTGCAAACATATGAACACTGGTAATGTTGGCACAATATGAGAGCACATCACCCAGAACCTGCATGTAATGTCGCCTATGCTATACCTCAATTAATACAATGTCAATAAAATGATTATTCCCCAATTTTTAACTTCACTCCTAGAACCTATTACTCCACCTGCTACAGTGAACCTGATCAGTGCCATAATAATGGGTGATTTTCACATGAATCCTGGATAAAACTATTTTGTGTGTATGTAATTGAACAAGTTATTTATTGACATGTGACACCTTCCAAATTATTATAGGATGACCTGTCCAAATAAAATTATATTCTGAGAGCTAAGGAGCACATTGTTGAAGTTTTGAATCCACACTCCCCAAATGAAATAATGATGCAATTTATTAACTTTAAAACTCCCTGATGCCGAAACGCGCATAGGGGTGGGCACCACACATCACCTTTACCTCCTGATCATTGACCAACTGCTCCCTCTGGGGGTCAAATTTTTCCCACTGAGTATGCCTTACTGAACTCATATATTGGTGGCCTGGGTTCCATTGCCTCTCTATCTTGACATGTCCTCCCAGTATTTCCACTGCAGCAGCAGTATTATATAGTGATATACCCTTGGCACATTACATTTTATATTTATTATCAATTCATATTTTGCTTCTGCACAACAGTTACCTCTGATTGCCTTAATATATACATCTTGCACTTTTTGATCTAATATTCATATTGTATATAGCTACATTCACTGCTATGCAGCAAGTACATTTGTTTGCTTCCTTTTATATACACGATTCAACATAGCTATATAGTATAGCATCACTGATTGCTGCATTGCACTTTACACTTATTTATCATTGCTCATTATGCAGGTAATTAGATAGAGGTATATATTGTGGATCCAATTATGGTTTTACTATCTTGAATTTGAGTGCATGTGACACCCTATTTTTTCTGCAACCTGTTTTGTCATGTTTTTAATTAATAAATTGCATTATTGTTGAAAGACCCTCCTCCGGTTTTCCTTACTGGCCTTAGCCTCCCCGTAGGGTTATATTTTCATTCTTCACCCTTGCACTTTATTTATAGTCACTATTTATGTGTATTCATGACTATTTATTAATGCTTATATGGTTGATTGTACTTGATCTACACTCATTCCCCAAGTGAAGTATAAATTTGGATTAAAGTGTACTTCCTCTTATACACAATACACAGATTCCTTGAGCTTTGCTGCTCTCATTTTAAACAGACAGTTAAAACTTACTTTGTTACACATGGTAGAAAAATGTCAGAACTGTCCAGATTCTCTTGCTATGCAACTTACAATCCACTATTTTACAGTGCATGGTTCCCTTTTATCTGTATTCTACCAGCACTATAGGTAATGGAACTTC
This sequence comes from Anomaloglossus baeobatrachus, assembly GCF_048569485.1. NCBI lineage: Eukaryota > Metazoa > Chordata > Amphibia > Anura > Aromobatidae > Anomaloglossus > Anomaloglossus baeobatrachus. Next base: position 837,380,929 of record NC_134353.1, on the reverse strand, counting down.
CTTTCCCTTAGTCCTCAGCATGTCTTGTCCTTGCATTTGTTCAAAGGCTTGACTGTACCTTACTGAAAGTCAGCCTCTATATTTTGCCTGTGTTTGACAAACAGGAGGGTTAGGAGTAGAGAGACAAAGACCTACCCTTCTTATTATACATTTTATTGTCTCTAGAGAAGAATTATACTTGACAACAGGCAGTGGACAGCAAGTCACACATAAGGGAGTAAACTAGGGTCTGGCACTTTAAACTGATATTTCAGGGTAAAACAACATTCATTTTTACATAGAGTGATATGCAGATTACCCATTTCGCACATCATCTACCAAATGAGATCAAGCTGTCTGTAAACACAAGAACTGTTTAGGACTAACAGTAAGGCTATGTGCGCACGTTGCGTAAATTCTTTGCAGCGCAGCGTAACTGCATGCGTCCTGCGTCCCCTGCACAGTCTATGGAGATTGTGCAGGGGCCGTGCGCACGTGGCGTCTCAGTGCGCAGCGCTTCGGCTACTGCCGAAGCGCTGCGCAAAAAGAAGTGACATGTCACTTCTTTCCTGCGCTTTGCCGGCAGCTCCTGCTCTGTCTATGGCAGGAGCTGCAGGCAGAGCGCATGGAATCGGCGCTCACTACGGACATTTCTGCAGCGATCTAAAGCGCACATGTGCTCTTCAGATCGCTGCAGAAATTTCTGCAGGCTAGTACGCAACGTGCGCACATAGCCTTAATTGTTATGGACACTCACTGCAAAAATATTTTAGTCTATATTAAAAGGGTTGTCTATTACTTGAACAATACCTTCTCATTCACCAAGTTTGCCTCCATTAAGATAAAAGCGCTTATACTCACCTCCCGTGCTGGTGCTGTTCCAGCGGTATCGGCACATGTTCTCCTGTGGCTCACAAAAGTATATAGCAACAAACTGAAAAGCTGAAATATGCAAACATTGAGTATGGGAATTTTGGTACTGCATTACTGCTATTGGAACTATGTTTAAAAACTGAGATACTTAGCTTATAAATTAGCCAATCCATGTGAGCCCGACAGCCAATGACAAGGTGCAGCGTCCGTCTGGCTTCTGGAGGAATCTCCTGTAATGCCAGGCCTGGATTCAGTTACCTGCATTGCACTCCGGAGCTCTCCCCTGCAGCCTGGTCTGATCTAAGAGTTTGCAGGACTGAGCCGCGAGCACCGAGTAATTGATTCCCCGGCGATTGCGGTTCAGTTCATTACAGCTGCGGACAGGCCAGGCTAATCTCCGGAGTTCAGGTGAGAGCACCGGAGATCAACCCGGGATGTCTGCAGCTGTCATGAACTGAACCGCAATCGCCGGGGAATTAATCACTCGGGGCTCGCGGTGCAGTCTCGGCTGCACTCCGGAGCTCAGGTGAGAGCTCCAAAGTGCAATGCAGGTACCTGAATCCAGGCCTGGCATTACTGGAGATTCCTCCGGTAGCCAGCAAAATGCTGACAAGCCTTATCTCTTTACTGGAACCCTGTCCTAATACGCCCTACTCTGAGATAAAAAAAAACCTACAAGTTATGGGCAGCTAAAAGAAAAATGGAAATGCCCTTCCTGAATGGTGGAGTGCTTAGTAAGAAAGGAAAGGATTACCAATATAAAAGACTGACCAGCACTATTGTAATTATATTCAGTTTTCGTCTTGCACCTGTTCACACCTATTGGATGTGCTGGTCAGTCTTTTTTATTTATATTACATTCCTTTCTGCCTTTTAACGGAGGCAAACATAGTGAATAAGAAGGGGTTGTCCAAGTAACTGTTCAATAACTTTTGCATAAATTCCAATGTACTGTACATTAATATATTCTGTATAATAATCATTTTAAATTCACTGATTAACCTAAATTGTCCTTTACTAATTATTTTTACAGATGGTCTGAGTGGTTTAGAATGGGCATCGTATCATTGCGAAGAAAACATTTTGCAATTACCTTGACTATCACACGCTAAACACAATTCAGCTAATTAGAGATCTCTCAAAGGATAAAATGGATTTTCTACTTAATCCTTGAGAGATGAGTAGACTAATTTGTCTTTGGAATCACAGATATTGAATGGGAGGTATAAAGTTTAGTCTGGGGAGCTCACATACGTGCATACCGTAGGAACAAATTAAAAATGTGTAGATTAAATTATTATTTATAATAGAAGTATGAAGACTAGTGAAATGTTTAAAAAGCATGTGTCATCAGAAAAGGACCTCCTTTTTAAATCAGGTTTTTATGGAAAATATTATACCGTATTTTTTCCATTTTTCATATCACTATATAAAACCCCTAAAATTCTGCAATTATTATTAAACCGGATTACAGTATGCTAAATTTCTACTTCTATACATCCAAATAGAGTCAAGGTTAGACTATGTTCACATGTCCTGTAGTCATCCGTAAGGACGGATCCGTTGGGAAACTGACATATGCCGATCCATTTTTTAACATGGGAGTCTATGGACAATGGATCCGTTAGCGAATTGCTATTAAGCCATCCTTTGTAGTTGTATTTGTAAAGGATTGGTTGTTTTCTTAACTCATTTACCCCCCGGGCAATTTTCCGTTTTCCATTTTTGTTTTTTCCGATTCATCGGCCCCTGCTAGCCACGCATCTCTGCTGATCAGATCAGCAGAGATGTGCAAGGATTACGGCCGGGTCACTGCCGGAGCCCGCGGGAACCGGAGGGAGGCAACCAAGACGTACAGTTACGTCCTTGGTCATAAAGGGGTTAAATGATCTGTTGCAGATGGACAATAAATTACAATCTGTTAATGGATCCGTCCTCCATAGACTCCACATGTTAGAAATGGATCCGTCTGACATCCGTGATTTAACAATGGACAAAAAAGGTGTGTTTGCACGGATCTATAATGGATCCATGACACCAGATGACTACAGGACATGTGAACCTAGCCTAAAGGGTGCTTTACACGCTGCGACATCGCTAACGATATATCGTCGGGGTCACGGTGTTTGTGACGCACATCCGGCGTCGTTAGCGACATCACAGCGTGTGACACCAAGGAGCGACGATCAACGATCGCAAAAGCGTCAAAATTCATTGATCGTTGAAACGTCGCTCCTTTTCATAATATCATTGCTGCTGCAAGTACGATGTTCGCCGTTCCTGCGGCATCACACATCTCTATGTGTGACACCGCAGGAACGACGAACATCTCCTTACCTGCGTCCACCGGCAATGAGGAAGGAAGGAGGTGGGCGGCATGTTCCGGCCGCTCACCTCCGCCCCTCATCTGCTATTGGGCGGCCGCTTAGTGACGTCGCTATGACGCCGAACGCACCTCCCTTTTGAAGGAGGGATTGTTCAGCGGTCACAGCATCGTCGCTGAAAGGGTATTTGCGTGTGATGCTACCGTAGCGATAATGTTCGCTACAGAAGCGATCAACACATATCGCACCAACGAGGGCGGGTACTATCGCGCACAACATCGCTAGCAATCGCTAGCGATGTCGCAGCGTGTAAAACGTCCTTAAGTCTATTGCTGCTAATGACCATGTGAAGTAGAAAGTAGGAATCTAATATTAGGCCTTGTGGTTAGTGTGAAAATTGCAAAACATTTTATCATTTATATTAACATACATACTGTATATATACAGCTCTGGCAAAAATTATATATACAGCTCTGGCAAAAATTAAGAGACGACTGCAAAATTTTCAGTTTTTCTGATTTTTCTCTTTATAGGTATATTTGTAAGTAAAATCTAAATTGTTCTTTTATTCTATAAACTACTGACAACATGTCTCCGAATTTCCAAGCAAACATTTTGTATTTATTTTCTGAAAATGGGAAATGGTCAAAATAAAAAAAAATGCTTTGCTTTCGGACCTCAAATAATGCAAAGAAAACAAGTTAATAATCATTTAGAAACAACAATACTAATGTTCTAACTCAGGAAGAGTTCAGAAATCAATATTTTGTGGAATAACTATGATTTTTAGTCACAGCTTTCATGCGCCTTGGCATGCTTTCACCCAGTATTTCACACTTCTTTTGGGTGACCTTATGCCACTAATGGTACAAAAATTTAAGCAGTTTGTCTTTGTTTGATGGCTTGTGACTATCCATCTTCCACTTGATTACATTTCAGAGGTTTTCAATGGGCTGACAATGCCAGGGTTTTGATGTGGTGGTCCTTCATCACCACATTGCTTGACCTAGCTGTGTGGCATGGCGCATTGTCCTGCTAGGAAAACCAGTCCGCAGAGTTGGGGAACATTGCCTGAGCAGAAGGAAGCAACTGTTTTTCCAGGATAACCTTTTAAGCGGCTTGATTCATACGTCCTTCGCAAAGTTTAATCTGCCCAATTTTAGCCTTGCTGAAACATCCCCAGATCATCACCGATCCTTCACCAAATTTTACAGTGGGTGCAAGACACTGTGGCTTGTATGCCTCTCCAGGTCTCTGTCTAACCATTAGACGACCAGGTGATGGGCAAAGCTGAAAATTAGACTCATCAGAAAAGATTACCTTACTCTAGAAATTGGGCAGTAATTTGGCAGATTAAACTTTGCGAAGGACGTATGACTCAAGTCGCATACAAGGTTATCCTGGAAAAACAGTTGCTTCCTTCTGCTCAGGCAATGTTCCCCAACTCTGAGGACTGTTTTTTTCAGCAGGACAATGTGCCATGCCATACAGCTGGGTCAATCAATGTGTGCATGAAGGACCACCACATCAAAACCCTGTCAAGGCCAGCCCAATCTCCAGACCTGAACCACATTGAAAACATCTGGAATGTAATCAAGAGGAAGATGGATAGTCACAAGCCATCAAACAAAGAACTGCATAATAGAGATGAGCAATAATATTGCTTGAGGAAAAGGCTGAAATAGGTAAGAAAGTGATGAAACTGAATATGGCAAGTATGCCTGTATGCATTTCTGACTCACATGTGGTTTCTGAAATCCCCTGGAGCCACACAGACTGAAGCCGCATGGAACTTCTTCCATCTGTTCCTCTGTAGTGTATGTCACACTGCACTGGCCAGCCCTGCAGTGACTCACACAGTAGTGTGCAAGCAGCTGTGGGATAATGAGCACCGACATCGGGAGGTTAGCTCACATCATTAGCCGCTGTGATGATCTCTGCTGAACTCGTGACATCAGCGCTCCACATCAGTGCTCGTTATTGACCGAATTCTCACATCAACTCTCGCAGATGGGCCGAGACCGTGACTAGCGGTGACGTCATGGGCTCACGAGACAGTTCACGTGAGAACGCGGCAGCCATGGAACTCAGTGACAAGCGCCACTGACCTCACGAGTTCATGACGTCTGTGCTCATTATGCCCTGCAGTGACCTGGCCTGACCTAATGATGTTAGCTCAGGTCACTGCACTGCTCTCCCAGCCAATGGGGAACATTCTGTTCTTCAATGACTGGGACAGTGAGTATGGTATGAATCGTTGTGAGACCCTCTTATTGGATTATGACTGACCCGGATTTGTTTTTTTTCTTCAATAAATTGGTGAAAGAGGGATTGTTTTGGGGAGTGTTTTTTCAAACAACCTTTTTTTTGTTATCTATTTTTTTTATGACTGACTGGGTTAGTGATGTCGGGTATCTGATAGATGCTGTGACATCACAATGCCAGGGCTTGATGCCAGGTGACATTACACAGCTGGTATCAACACCATATATTACCCCGTTTGCCACTGCACCAGGGCAATGGGCTAAGCTTGGATGAAGCGCCAGGATTGGCACATCTAATGGATTCCCCACTGCTGGGGTGGCTGCGGCCTGCTATTTTTAGGCTGGGGAGTGTCCAATAACCATGGACCTCCCTAGTCTGAGAATTCCAGACCACCGCTATCCGTCCGCTTTACCTTGGCTGGTGGTGATCCAATTTAGGGAGGGCTGCACGTTTTTTGTTTTAAATTATTTGTTTACTTTAAAATAACAGTGTGGGGTGCCTTTTGTTTTGGATTACCAGCCAAGGTGAAGCTGCCAGCTGTGGTCTGCAGGTTGCAGCTGTCTGCTTTACTCGAGCTAGCTACAAAAAATAGGGGGACCCCACATCATTTTTTTAAATTATTTTTTTTTTTTTTACTAAATACAAGGCTAAGCACCCTTTAGTGCCACATAAAAGCCACCAAAGGGTGCAAGATTACAAAATGTAGGTGAGTAAGACATATCTATCTATCCAGCTATCTATCTTTCTAGCTTTTAACTGTATGTAACCCTCCTTAATTTTTTTTTTTTGGCGGTCCAGTAAAAAAAAACAACGGAAGGCACACAGATGTAAAACGGACCATATACAGAACGGAAAGGATGCGGTTGTCACACAGATATGCATTGTTTAAAAAAATTAGCCCTATGGCCTGAATCATGGTTTACACTGGTAGTCCCCATCACAAGGGCCTCCAATGACAAATAGTAGTTAGGCTGGAGTAGGAGTAATGTCCTAGTTTGTTCACCACTGCAAAATATGCATAGTGTTTAAAAAAAATTAGCCCTATGGTGACGCAGGAAAGAAATGGCTTTATATGGCAATGGGTGGACGTTGACAGCAGTAGCCAAAATGAACAATTTCTGGGAATTTAGTTTGGCTTGTTTTCAGCTGGAGGGATTGCAAACTGTGGAGAAATCCAGTCCTTGTTGAATTTAATCAGAATAAGTCATTTTTTGTGGAGAGGTGTGAGCGCCTATCAGTGATGATTGCCCCAGCAGAACTGAAAACACGCTCTGACATCACACTATCAGCTGCGTAGGCTAGCACCTCTAAGGCATATAAGGAGAGGTCGGGCCAAGTGTTCAGCTTGGACACCCAATAATTAAAAGTAACAAGCATCAGAAAGGAACAGGTATGGTCACCTAAGTACCACTTGACCATGTTGTGCACCTTCTCCCTCCTTGGCATTGTTACAGGCACAGATAGCCCTTGCTGATGTCTTGTTTTATTGAAAATGGCCCAGTTTGTGCACATTTTCCCCCCACCTCTGTTGGACCTGGTGTTGGTGGCTCTCCCCATTAATCCTTGGTGTTGAGGAGAGCAGATAACTCTGCCGCCAGCGTTGCCTGAGGGTGATGTTTTCATCAACTGATCTACAAAGACCCTCTTGAATAGAGATGAGCGAGCCTGTGAAGGCTCGAGTTTGGCTCTGTTCGTCGAACGGAGGATCTGTTTGAGTTTGGCTCGATGAACCGTTCGATGAACCTCTCGAGCCCCATTGAAAACAAAGGGAGGCAAACACAAACACATAAAAACACATTATAAATGTACACATACAGTTAATAAACATTGCCACATTGCCACATTGCCACATTGAACACAGGTCCCCGCCAGGGCTGTATTTTGCCTTCATGCTGCCCTAGGCACTTTGAGTGGTCGCGCCCCTTAGTGACAACGTAAAACTGAGTTTTCGCGCACGACATCTGTTCAAGGCATATCTACTCTGTAGCACACTTTAAAAAGTATCAAGAAACGAAGGGTACTAACCCCCCCAATGGGGATCACCACGGGCACATCAAAACATAGCATGAGTATAAAAAAAATATTCCCACCACACCGTCCCCACTTATATACTGTGACTGTCACACTGCCCCTAATAAACACCACACTTCCCTCCCTTATAAATTATACCCACCACACCTTGCTCAATTATGAAATATGATCTGCACATTGTGAGGAGGGAGCAGCATGAAGTGAGGACAATGTCCCATGCATGCTGCCCCCTCCTCACAATGTCCCATGCATGCTGCCCCCTCCTCACAATGTCCCATGCATGCTGCCCCCCTCCTCACAATGTCCCATGCATGCTGCCCCCTCCTCACAATGTCCCATGCATGCTGCTCCCTCCTCACAATGTCCCATGCATGCTGCTCCCTCCTCACAGTGTCCCATGCATGCTGCTCCCTCCTCACAGTGTCCCATGCATGCTGCCCCCTCCTCACAATGTCCCATGCATGCTGCCCCCTCCTCACAATGTCCCATGCATGCTGCCCCCTCCTCACAATGTCCCATGCATGCTGCCCCCTCCTCACAATGTCCCATGCATGCTGCCCCCTCCTCACAATGTCCCATGCATGCTGACCCCTCCTCACAATGTCCCATGCATGCTGCTCCCTCCTCACAATGTCCCATGCATGCTGCTCCCTCCTCACAATGTCCCATGCATGCTGCTCCCTCCTCACAGTGTCCCATGCATGCTGCCCCCTCCTCACAATGTCCCATGCATGCTGCCCCCTCCTCACAATGTCCCATGCATGCTGCCCCCTCCTCACAATGTCCCATGCATGCTGCCCCCTCCTCACAATGTCCCATGTATGCTGCCCCCTCCTCACAATGTCCCATGCATGCTGCCCCCTCCTCACAATGTCCCATGCATGCTGCCCCCTCCTCACAATGTCCCATGCATGCTGCCCCCTCCTCACAATGCCCCATGCATGCTGCCCCCTCCTCACAATGTCCCATGCATGCTGCCCCCTCCTCACAATGTCCCATGCATGCTGCCCCTTCCTCACAGTGTCCCATGCATGCTGCCCCCTCCTCACAGTGTCCCATGCATGCTGCCCCCTCCTCACAATGTCCCATGCATGCTGCCCCCTCCTCACAATGTCCCATGCATGCTGCCCCCTCCTCACAATGTCCCATGCATGCTGCCCCCTCCTCACAATGTCCCATGCATGCTGCCTCTTCCTCACAATGTCCCATGCATGCTGCTCCCTCCTCACAGTGTCCCATGCATGCTGCTCCCTCCTCACAGTGTCCCATGCATGCTGCCCCCTCCTCACAATGTCCCATGCATGCTGCCCCCTCCTCACAATGTCCCATGCATGCTGCCCCCTCCTCACAATGTCCCATGCATGCTGCCCCCTCCTCACAATGTCCCATGCATGCTGCCCCCTCCTCACAATGTCCCATGCATGCTGCCCCCCTCCTCACAATGTCCCATGCATGCTGCCCCCTCCTCACAATGTCCCATGCATGCTGCCCCCTCCTCACAATGTCCCATGTATGCTGCCCCCTCCTCACAATGTCCCATGCATGCTGCCCCCTCCTCACAATGTCCCATGCATGCTGCCCCCTCCTCACAATGTCCCATGCATGCTGCCCCCTCCTCACAATGTCCCATGCATGCTGCCCCCTCCTCACAATGTCCCATGCATGCTGCCCCCTCCTCACAATGTCCCATGCATGCTGACCCCTCCTCACAATGTCCCATGCATGCTGCTCCCTCCTCACAATGTCCCATGCATGCTGCTCCCTCCTCACAATGTCCCATGCATGCTGCTCCCTCCTCACAGTGTCCCATGCATGCTGCCCCCTCCTCACAATGTCCCATGCATGCTGCCCCCTCCTCACAATGTCCCATGCATGCTGCCCCCTCCTCACAATGTCCCATGCATGCTGCCCCCTCCTCACAATGTCCCATGTATGCTGCCCCCTCCTCACAATGTCCCATGCATGCTGCCCCCTCCTCACAATGTCCCATGCATGCTGCCCCCTCCTCACAATGTCCCATGCATGCTGCCCCCTCCTCACAATGCCCCATGCATGCTGCCCCCTCCTCACAATGTCCCATGCATGCTGCCCCCTCCTCACAATGTCCCATGCATGCTGCCCCTTCCTCACAGTGTCCCATGCATGCTGCCCCCTCCTCACAGTGTCCCATGCATGCTGCCCCCTCCTCACAATGTCCCATGCATGCTGCCCCCTCCTCACAATGTCCCATGCATGCTGCCCCCTCCTCACAATGTCCCATGCATGCTGCCCCCTCCTCACAATGTCCCATGCATGCTGCCTCTTCCTCACAATGTCCCATGCATGCTGCTCCCTCCTCACAGTGTCCCATGCATGCTGCTCCCTCCTCACAGTGTCCCATGCATGCTGCCCCCTCCTCACAATGTCCCATGCATGCTGCCCCCTCCTCACAATGTCCCATGCATGCTGCCCCCTCCTCACAATGTCCCATGCATGCTGCCCCCTCCTCACAATGTCCCATGCATGCTGCCCCCTCCTCACAATGTCCCATGCATGCTGCCCCCTCCTCACAATGTCCCATGCATGCTGCCCCCTCCTCACAATGTCCCATGCATGCTGCCCCCTCCTCACAATGTCCCATGTATGCTGCCCCCTCCTCACAATGTCCCATGCATGCTGCCCCCTCCTCACAATGTCCCATGCATGCTGCCCCCTCCTCACAATGTCCCATGCATGCTGCCCCCTCCTCACAATGCCCCATGCATGCTGCCCCCTCCTCACAATGTCCCATGCATGCTGCCCCCTCCTCACAATGTCCCATGCATGCTGCCCCTTCCTCACAGTGTCCCATGCATGCTGCCCCCTCCTCACAGTGTCCCATGCATGCTGCCCCCTCCTCACAATGTCCCATGCATGCTGCCCCCTCCTCACAATGTCCCATGCATGCTGCCCCCTCCTCACAATGTCCCATGCATGCTGCCCCCTCCTCACAATGTCCCATGCATGCTGCCTCTTCCTCACAATGTCCCATGCATGCTGCTCCCTCCTCACAGTGTCCCATGCATGCTGCTCCCTCCTCACAGTGTCCCATGCATGCTGCCCCCTCCTCACAATGTCCCATGCATGCTGCCCCCTCCTCACAATGTCCCATGCATGCTGCCCCCTCCTCACAATGTCCCATGCATGCTGCCCCCTCCTCACAATGTCCCATGCATGCTGCCCCCTCCTCACAATGTCCCATGCATGCTGCCCCCTCCTCACAATGTCCCATGCATGCTGCCCCCTCCTCACAATGTCCCATGCATGCTGCCCCCTCCTCACAATGTCCCATGCATGCTGCCCCCTCCTCACAATGTCCCATGCATGCTGCCCCCTCCTCACAATGTCCCATGCATGCTGCCCCTTCCTCACAATGTCCCATGCATGCTGCCCCTTCCTCACAATGTCCCATGCATGCTGCTCCCTCCTCACAGTGTCCCATGCATGCTGCCCCCTCCTCACAATGTCCCATGCATGCTGCCCCCTCCTCACAATGTCCCATGCATGCTGCCCCTTCCTCACAATGTCCCATGCATGCTGCCCCTTCCTCACAGTGTCCCATGCATGCTGCCCCCTCCTCACAGTGTCGCATGCATGCTGCCCCCTCCTCACAATCTCCCATGCATGCTTCCCCCTCCTCACAATGTCCCATGCATGCTGCCCCCTCCTCACAGTGTCCCATGCATGCTGTCCCCTCCTCACAGTGTCCCATGCATGCTGGCCCCTCCTCACAGTGTCCCATGCATGCTGTCCCCTCCTCACAGTGTCCCATGCATGCTGCTCCCTCCTCAAAATGTCTCATGCATGCTGCCCCCTCCTCACAGTGTCCCATGCATGCTGCCCCCTCCTCAGTGTCCCATGCATGCTGCTCCATCCTCACAGTGTCCCATGCATGCTGCCCCCTCCTCACAGTGTCCCATGCATGCTGCCCCCTCCTATGCATGCTGCCCCCTTCTCACAATGTCCCATGCATGCTGCCCCTCTCCATGAGCTCCTAATGCTGCCTTCCTCTTTTCCATAATGAGACCTTCATGTTGCCCCACTCATGCTAAGACCACCACACTAACGCTTATGCTGAGACCCCCCCCACACACTACCCCACTCTTGATATTGACTCCCCTACATTGCTCCACTCCAAACTGATCCCACACATGCCGCCCCTTCTCCATAATGAGCTCCCAATGCTGCCCCCCTCTTATTCTGAGTCCTTACACTCCCCCCACCCAATCGATTTTGTCATTGCACTATCCCTCATCCCTTGTCCTCTGTCTCTAGCATTAGCCCCTCTCTCCCACTCCCCCCCAGCATCAGCCTCTCTCCCCCAGCATCAGCCTCTATCTTCCCTCAGCATCAGCCTCTCTCCCCCAGTCTCAGCCTTTGCCTCCCCCCAGCCTCAGCCTGCCCCAGTCTCCGCCTCAGCCTCCCCCCAGCCTCAGCCTGCCCCAGTCTCCGCCTCAGCCTCCCCCCAGTCTCCACCTCAGCCTCCCTCCAGCCTCCCCCCAGTCTCAGCCTCAGTTTCCCTCCAGCCTCCCCCCAGTCTCAGCCTCTGCCTCCCCCCAGTCTCAGTCTCTGCCTCCCTCCAGCCTCCCCCCAGTCTCAGCCTCCCTCCAGCCTCACCCCAGTCTCAGCCTCCCTCCAGCCTCACCCCAGTCTCAGCCTCCCTCCAGCCTCACCCCAGTCTCAGCTTCCCTCCATCCTCACCCCAGTCTCAGCCTCCCTCCAGCCTCCCCCCAGTCCCAGCCTCTGCCTCCCTCCAGCCTCCCTCCAGCCTCAGCCTCTGCCTCCCTCCAGCCTCCCCCCAGTCTCAGCCTCCCTCCAGCCTCCCCCCAGTCTCAGCCTCCCCCCAGTCCCAGCCTCCCTCCAGCCTCCCCCCAGTCTCAGCCTCCCTCCAGTCCCAGCCTCTGCCTCCTCCCAGCCTCTGCCTCCCTCCAGCCTCCCCCAAGTCTCAGCCTCCCTCCAGTCCCAGCCTCCCTCCAGCCTCCCCCCAGTCTCAGCCTCCCTCCAGTCCCAGCCTCTGCCTCCTCCCAGCCTCTGCCTCCCTCCAGCCTCCCCCAAGTCTCAGCCTCCCTCCAGTCCCAGCCTCCCTCCAGCCTCCCCCCAGTCTCAGCCTCCCTCCAGTCCCAGCCTCTGCCTCCTCCCAGCTTCTGCTTCCCTCCAGCCTCCCCCAAGTCTCAGCCTCCCTCCAGCCTCCCCCGTCTCAGCCTCCCTCCAGCCTCCCCCCAGTCCCAGCCTCTGCCTCCTCCCAGCCTCCCTCAGTCTCAGCCTCTGCCTTCCTCCAGCCTCCCCCAAGTCTCAGCCTCCCTCCAGTCTCAGCCTCCCTCCAGCCTCCCCCGTCTCAGCCTCCCTCCAGCCTCACCCCAGTCTCAGCCTCCCTCCAGCCTCACCCCAGTCTCAGCCTCCCTCCAGCCTCACCCCAGTCTCAGCCTCCCTCCAGCCTCACCCCAGTCTCAGCCTCCCTCCAGCCTCACCCCAGTCTCAGCCTCCCTCCAGCCTCACCCCAGTCTCAGCCTCCCTCCAGCCTCCCTCCAGTCTCAGCCTCTGCCTCCCTCCAGCCTCAGCCTCTGCCTCCCTCCAGCCTCCCTCCAGCCTCCCCCCAGTCTCAGCCTCCCTCCAGCCTCCCTCCAGTCTCAGCCTCCCTCCAGCCTCCCCCGTCTCAGCCTCCCTCCATCCTCCTCCCAGTCTCAGCCTCAGCCTCCCTCCAGCCTCCCCCCAGCCTCTGCCTCCTCCCAGCCTCCCTCAGTCTCAGCCTCTGCCTCCCTCCAGCCTCCCTCAGTCTCAGCCTCTGCCTCCCTCCAGCCTCCCCCAAGTCTCAGCCTCCCTCCAGCCTCCCCCCAGTCTCAGCCTCCCTCCAGCCTCCCTCCAGTCTCAGCCTCTGCCTCCCCCTAGTCTCAGCCTCTGTCTCCCTCCTGTCTCAGCCTCTGCCTCCCAACAGCCTCCCCCCAGTCTCAGCCTCTGCCTCCTCCAAGTCTCAGCCTCTGCCTCCCTCCAGCCTCCCCCCAGTCTCAGCCTCTGCCTCCCCCCAGTCTCAGCCTCTGCCTCCCCCCAGTCTCAGCCTCTGCCTCCCCCCAGTCTCAGCCTCTGCCTCCCTCAGCCTCAGCCTCCCTCCTCCCAGCCTCCCCCAGCATCAGCCTCCCTCCTCCCAACAACCCTCAGCATCAGCCTTCCTCCTCCCAACCTCCCCCAGCATCAGCCTCCCTCCTCCCAACCTCCCCCAGCATTAGCCTCCCTCCTCCCAACCTCCCCCAACAGCAGCCTCCCTTCTCCCAACCTCCCCCAGCATCAGCCTCCCTCCTCCTAGCCTCCCCCAGCATCAGCCTCCCTCCTCCTAGCCTCCCCCAGCATCAGCCTCCTTCCTCCTAGCCTCCCTCAGCATCAGCCTCCTTCCTCCTAGCCTCCCCCAGCATCAGCCTCCCTCCTCCTAGCCTCCCCCAGCATCAGCCTCCCTCCTCCTAGCCTCCCCCAGCATCAGCCTCCTTCCTCCCAGCCTCCCCCAGCATCAGCCTCCCCCAGCATCAGCCTCACTCCTCCCTCAGCCTCCCTCAGCATCAGCTTCCCTCCTCCAAGCCTCACCCTCCCCCTCCCAGCCTCCCCCAGCATCAGCCTCCCTCAGAATCAGCCTCCCTCCTCCCAGCCTCAGCCTCTCTCTCCCCCCAGCCTCCCTCTCCGCCCAGCATCAGCCTCTCTCCTCTCAGCCTCTCTCTCCCCCCAGCCTCTCTCTCTCTCCCCACCCTCCCCCCCAACCTCAGCCTCTCTCTCCCCCCAACCTCCCCCCAGCTTCAGCCTCTCTCTTCCCAGCCTCCCCCCAGCCTCAGCCTCCCTCTTCCCAGCCTCCCCCCAGCCTCAGCCTCTCTCTTCCCAGCCTCCCCCCAGCCTCTCTCTTCCCAGCCTCCCCCCAGCCTCTCTCTTCCCAGCCTCCCCCCAGCCTCTCTCTTCCCAGCCTCCCCCCAGCCTCTCTCTTCCCAGCCTCCCCCCAGCCTCTCTCTTCCCAGCCTCCCCCCAGCATCTCTCTTCCCAGCCTCCCCCCAGCCTCTCTCTTCCCAGCCTCCCCCCAGCCTCTCTCTTCCCAGCCTCCCCTCAGCCTCTCTCTTCCCAGCCTCCCCCCAGCCTCTCTCTTCCCAGCCTCCCCCCAGCCTCTCTCTTCCCAGCCTCCCCCCAGCCTCTCTCTTCCCAGCCTCCCCGCAGCCTACCTCTTCCCAGCCTCCCCCCAGCCTCTCTCTTCCCAGCCTCCCCCCAGCCTCTCTCTTTCCAGACTCCCCCCAGCCTCTCTCTTCCCAGACTCCCCCCAGCCTCTCTCTTCCCAGCCTCCCCCCAGCCTCTCTCTTCCCAGCCTCCCCCCAGCCTCTCTCTTCCCAGCCTCCCCCCAGCCTCAGCCTCTCTCTCTTCCCAGCATCCCCCCAGCCTCAGCCTCTCTCTCTTCCCAGCCTCCCCCCAGCCTCTCTCTCTCTTCCCAGCCTCCCTCTCTTCCCAGCCTCCCCCAGCCTCAGCCTCTCTCCCCCCAGCCTCCCCTTGCATGATTATAGTGGACAAAATGAGGCATCGCAACCATCATCAACTAACCTGTAAGGTGCCCATACATTCTAGGCTCTGCCTTATCTGCTCAGCTGCCGGCTGCCCTGCTCTGGTGATCATCCTCTTCTGCCGGCTGGCTCCAGCTTCAGACGCGTCCTCCACCGCGGCGTGTGTTGTCTGTAGCATTGGACGCTGCAGCACGGGGCAGTGAGCTGATTGTCGCGTCCGCGCGCCTCTGACCCAGAAGTGCAGGCGATGGAACTTCCGGGGTTAATCAGCTCACTATGCCTGGCGCCCGCCGTGTATTTAGATAGACAGAACTGCGCCTCTCCTCCCTCCCAAAGCACCCCCAAAGCCCCCCCCCGAACACAGCCGAGTGTAACGGAGGGAGGGACGGGGGGCGGGGATGTAAAAAAAAAAAAAAAAAATTTATATATATTTTTTTTTTTTTTTTTTTGCTGCCAGAAAGTGCCGCCCCCCCCCGCAACGTGCCGCCCTAGGCACGGGACCACGGGTGCCTAGTGGCAAATACGGCCCTGGTCCCCGCGATGCGTCCTGCACTCTGTCTCCCGCCGCTTTTCCTTCCGAGGATCGCTGCGTCCTACCGGTAACCAGCACTGATAATAAGACCTATCGTGACGTCAAAATAGCATGTTACCAGTCACGTGTCTATTATCTCATTAACTGCTGACTGGTCACATGGCTAGACGTCATGCTAGGTCCTGTCAGTGCATCTCTCCGGTAGCGGTGATCGTTTGTATATCTTCGTGTACTTGCGAAATGCTCTGGCACATGGTTGGCTTCTCCGTTCTGCTTCCCCGTTCCATTATTCACCGAATGCCACAGCTGGTCAATAACGAAGATCACCGTTGCTATAGCAATGCGCCTGTTAGCGGTGACGTCACCGCTTACAGCCTGCAGCCTCTGCTACTCACTGAGTGAATAGACTGCACGTCTTCCTCCCATGCAGCGCTGTCTGATGTAGCAGAGCTGCATGAGTTGAAGGAGAAAGAAGACAGAAGACCATGGATCGTGGAGGGATGCGAGGAAGTAATGAACATGGAATTTCTAAGTGTGTCTGTGTATTTATTTCTATTAAAGTATTTTTTCTCTCTGTGGTGTCTTTTTTTAACCCTTTATTGGAGATTCTTAATGGCCGGGTCAAACTTGCCTGACATTACGAATCTCTGACTTAATACTAGCTAGTAAAACAAAGCTAGTATTAACTCATTATTACCCAGCAAGCCACCCATCACCAGGGCAGCTGGAAGAGTTGGATACAGCGCCAGATGATAGTGCTTCTGTGAAAGCGCCATTTTCTGGGACAGCTGCCGACTGCAATGCACAGCAAAGGGGCCCAGAAAGCTCGGGCTAACCTTTGCTGAAGATTCCAATCCCCAGCTGCCTAGTTGTACCTGGCTGGACACAAAAATGCAGTGAAGCTCATGTCGATTTTTTTTTTTAATTATTTCATGAAATTCATGAAATAATTAGAAAAGAGCTTGCCTACTTTTTTAGTTCCCAGCCAGGTACAAATAGGCAGCTGGGGGTTGGGGGCAGCTGTACCTGCCTGCTATACCTGGCTAGCGTACAAAAATATGGTGAAGCCCACGTCATTTTTTTGGTGGGCAAAAAACTCCTGCATACAGTTCTGGATGGAGTATGCTGAGCCTTGTCATTCTGCAGCTGCTGTCTGCTCTCCTCCATACAGACGGACAGCAGCTGCAGAACTACAAGCCTCAGCATACTCCATCCAGGACTATATGCAGGAGTTTTTTGCCCCCCCCCTCCAAATTATGTTGGCTTCACCATGTTTTTGTATGCTAGCCAGGTACAGCAGGCAGCTATGGGCTGCCCCCAACCCCCAGCTGCCTATTTGTACCCAGCTGGGAACCAAAAATATAGGGAAGCCTTTTTTTTTTTAATTATTTCATGAATTTCATGAAATTATTAAAAAAAAAATGACGTGGGCTTCGCCCAATTTTTGTGCCTAGCCAGGTACAACTATGCAGCTGGGGATTGGAATCCGCAGCTCAGGGTGCCCAATCTTTCTGGGCACCCATGCTGCGAATTGCAGTCCGCAGCCGCCCCAGAAAATGGCGCTTTCATAGAAGCGCCATCTTTTGGCGCTGTATCCAACTCTTCCAGCTGCCTGGTGACGGGTGGCTCACTGGGTAATAATGGGGTTAGGGCTAGCTGTATATTATCAACTGGCCCTAAGCCCGAAATTCATGGTGCCAATATTAGACATGGCCACCATGAATTTCTAGTACAGATAAAAAAAAAAACACAACAATATTTTTATTAGAAATAAAACACGACACAATTAGTGACTCCATCTTTATTGAAATAAAGACCCCCCCTCCGCAGTAATCCTGGGTCAAGGGTCCCGCACTGTTCAATCCGGATCCAATATCATCTGATCAGTTTGCTGGAAGGCAAAGCGATCAGATGATGTGTCAGGTTCAAGGGCCTGAATCACATGACACAGCAGCTGATTGTATAAAAGCCGTTAATACAATCAGCTGATGCATCAGTGCAAAAAAACCCAACAAACTACACACTTCAGTGCAGACTCCTGTCCGACAGCATTAGCTGATAGTTTTGCCGGCCGGGCGGTAAAAAGCCAGCCACACCGCTCGACTTATAGTGTCAGCTGATTTCGTCAGGTGACCGCATCGAGAGAGAAAGAGAGAGAGAAAAAGAAAGAGAGAGAGAGAAAAAGAAAGAGAGAGAGAGAGAGAAAGAAAGAGAGAGAGAGAGAGAGAAAGAAAGAGAGAGAGAGAAAGAAAGAGAGAGAGAGAAAGAGAGCGAGAGAGAAAGAAAGAGAGAGAGAGAGAGAAAGAAAGAGAGAGAGTGAGAAAGAAAGAGAGAGAGAGCGAGAGAAAGAGAAAGAGAAAGAGAAAGAGAGAGAAAGAGAGCGAGAGAAGGGTGAGGGGGAGAGAGAGAAGAGAGAGCAATGCAGCTTCATTCTGTGAACTGCTCCGTTTTTAAAAGGTGTGTCCCGCGGCTCACAGCTGATGCCCGGCTCTTCCCCTCAGTGCATAATTAAATTAAATTATAACTATAAATATACAATAATTATAATTTAAAAATAAAAAAATTAAATTATTTACCGGGACTAGAACTCATGAAGTTATGTTTCTTAAACGAGCTCTATCCACTGAGCTATTGCCTCTAATGATAAAGATAGGCAGATTTGGTAATCTTGAAGTCTGCAGTGCTGAAGTCTCTGCTGACCGCGTGATTCACTTCACTGCTACGTGGAGCTGATACAAAGCACTCGTGTTCTGTAGCAGAGCTGACAGTGTCATGTGGATTATGTTGGACCTGGAAGGGTGTTTGGGGATTTTAATAAAATGGTGAAACAGGGTGTTTTTTTGTCTTTTATTCCAAATAAAGGATTTTTCGCGGTATGTGTTTCTTTACTTTCACTTTCATCATGGAAGGTGTCTCGGGGAGACGCCTGCCATGATTAACTCATTATTACCCCGATTGCCACTGCACCAGGGCAATTCGGGATGAGCTGGGTGAAGTCCCGGACTTTCCAGAAATTCTGGGCGGCTGCTGGGTGATATTGTTAGGGTGGTGAGCTCCCCATAATGTGGCGCTCCCCATCCTGACAATACCAGCCTCCAGCCGTGTGGCTGGCTGGTATCAAATATGGGGGGGAACCGCATTTTTTTTTATTATTAATATTTATTTATTTTATTGCACAATATCATATAATATAAAAAAATAAACAAATAAATTAATTAAATTGTTTACCAGGACTAGAACTTGTGAAGTTATGATTCTTAGGCGAGCGCTCTATCCACTGAGCTACTGCCTCTAATGATAAAGCTATGCAGATTTGGTAATATTGACGTCTGCATTGCAGAGTGAAGTCTCTGGTGGCGCGATTCACTTCATTGCTACATGGAGAGGACACAGCGCGATCGTGTTCTACGGTGCTGCTGCATCTTCATGTAGGAGAGCTGACAGTGTCGTGTGGATTACGTCGGACCTGGATGTGTATTTGCGGATTAATAAACTGGTAAAAGAGGGTGCTTTTTTTGTCTTTTATTCTAAATAAAGTAATTTTGGCTGTGTGTGTTTCTTTACTTTCACTTTCAGCTTGATCATGGAAGGTGTCTCGGGGAGACGCTTGTCCTGATTAACCTCTTATTACCCCAATTGCCACCGCACCAGGGCAATTCGGGATGAGCCGGGTGGAGTCCCGGGACTGTCGCATCTAATGGATGCGGCAATTCCGGGCGGCTGCTGGGTGATATTGTTAGGGTGGTGGGCTCCCCATAATGTGGCGCTCCCCATCCTGACAATACCAGCCTCCAGCCGTGTGGCTTTATCCTGGCTGGTATAAAATATGGGGGGGAACCACATTTATTTTTTTTTATTATTATTTATTTATTTTACTGCACGATATAGACCCGCCCGCTGGCGGCTGTGATTGGTTGCAGTGAGACAGCTGTCACTCATCGTGGGAGCGTGTCTGGCTGCAACCAATCATGGGCGCCGGTGGGCAGGGAAGGCACGGAATACCTGATTGAATAATGAAGCGGCAGCCATTTTCTAAAGAGGGAAAGACGCCGCAGATTTCTGACAGCCGTGCAGTGAGGCGCCTGTGATCGGTGAGTAGGAAAGAGAGAGGGATTGTGCTGGGGACGCAGGACGCATGCAGATAGCAACGTGTGCACATAGCCTTACTGTGAAAAGCCACGTTTTTGTTGATCGAACCTAACTCAAACTGTTGAACTTTTAGCAAAAAGCTCGAGTTCGAGCTCGAACACCCCCCAAAATCACTCGAACATGAAATTGGCAAACCTCGCTCATCTCTACTCTTGAAGTATTCCATTGTGCAACCCTGTCATGACTCCAAAAGGAGAGAAGGAAATTTCTCCTTGTACTGTGGGTTCAGAAAGGTGGCCAACCAGTAAAGATTGTTGGATAAAATGTTTATCACGCGAGGGTCTTGCCACAGACACTTACACATGAACTGTGCCATGTCAGCCAAGCTGCAAACAGGCAAAGGTTCTGTATCCCCACCAGGAGGATCAATAATACCCATCCTCTCCTCACGCTGACTCGCCTCCTCCTCCTCCACCTTCTCCTCTCCAGCCCATCCATGCTAGACAGGCATAAATCTGGGGTTGAGAGTCCCCTGTGCAGCATTGGGAGTCCCCTGCGTTGAACAGAGAAAATAAGTCATCTTCCTCCTCATCCTCCCCATCATCACCCAATGTTGCCTCAGAATATTGGCTGGGCTGGGTAATATCACCCATGGTGAAATCTGGCTCCATAGCCATATGCTGGGCACTCAAAGCTTCCTCTTTGAGATTATGTAGTGATTGTTTCAACAGACACAGCAATGGGATGGTTAAGCTGATAATAGCCTGATCACCGCTTACAAGCTTGGTGCAGTACTCAAAATGGTAGAGTCCTGCTTTGTATTTGCAAAAGCCACTAGTAATGTATGAATGTGGCAATAGTGGACGGACGGCACAAGTCAGGCTGTGAAACCCTGACTATTGTGAAACAGAAATGGTGCTTTACTGTATCAGGCACCATAAAATGGTAGAGTACTGCTTTGTATTTGCAAAAGCTACTAGTAACTTATAAATGGGGTTATAGCGGATGGACGGCACAAGTCAGGCTGTGAACCCTGACTATTGTGGAAACAGGTCTAGATTACCTATCTAATTCAAAATCTCTCCCTCCCTACTGTGACTTAATTTAGTGCTATCAGCTCTTAAAAGAGCTACTGTATTCTGGTTTCTGGACGGTATGATGGAGGTAGTGACACACACATACACTGCTTTAAACACTCTCCATACTCTGAAATCTGTCCCTCTGAACTCTTCACTGACCTATGCTGCAGGCAGCCCTGAAAAGGGCTTTTTGTTTTATTAAGAGGCCTACACTCTCCCTAGCAGCTTTTCGCTCTATCCCTATGCTGATACAATGCAGGCTTTGGACGCAATTTGAGCAAAATAGCGTCAGAAGGTCTTTTATAGACACTATGACACTAAGCGTCAAGCCAATCACAGTAACGCCGCAACCAATATGGCTGCGGCATTACTGTGATTGGTTAAGAAGTCCAGCATGTTTATTGGCTGCAAATCAGGCGCCAAAACGGCTGGGCAGGACATCCGAATATAGCAAGGCGAATACACTATTACTCGCTGTATAATGAATACTAATATATTATACTAATATATAATACTAATATAATGAATATAATGAATAAAGGCCTTTCTATCATGACATCATGCTATCCTGCTGATGCCTGGCATATTTTCTATCAAGGCTCCTGATGATCCGTTGATGGAGAAACGCGTCGAGGCAATTTAGAGGCATCGCTGAGACGCACATGTGACCTCCGCGCGATAAGTGTTTTTGACTACCTCAATTTTTATCAATTGGCTGCTCAGAACTTTACTGCACGATATACATTAGCACTTTATTTGGTAGCATATGCACTATAGTGTATAAACGCACATTATCTGTATGAAATGTGAGATGGGATATTTGTACATCATATTGCATTAGCACTTTATCTTGTGAGTCATATGCACTTTGCACTTTATCCAATAAGTGTAACCTTCTGCTAATCATTGTGGTAGTTCTGTTGTCTATACCTCTCAATTGAGAGGATATAGGAGAGCAACCAGAGGTTAGTTTATTATTGGGGTATCATATCCTTCATCAATAAGATCTGACTCCTTTGTTGTTTGGAGGAAAATTTGAGGTCCTTTTTATTTAAGCACTGTTGAGGACCCCTTCACACGTATCCATTATTTAATATCCGGATGGATAGAGGGTAGTGATGAGCGAGCATGCTTGTCACTACTCGGTACTCGCACGAGTATCGCTGTACTCGGGCTGCTCGGCGGGGACCGAGTAATCTCGCGATACTCATGCTGTACTCGTGGTCTTCATTTCTGCATGTTGGCGCTCTTTTGAGAGCCAGCCCTCATGCAGGGATTGGCTGGCAGACCACTGCAATGCCACAGCCCTGTTAGTTGTGGAATTGCAGTGATTGGCCGGCCTGCACAGCGTGACCGAGCCTTTATATCGGCCGGCGCGCTGTGCTCTGCTCACAGCTATCCAGACAGTGAGTGCAGGGAGAGTGTCGCTGATTCAGGGAAAGCTTTGCGGCCCTTTATAGCTTTTTCAGTTGCAGGGCTGCAAACAGTGTGACCAAAAGTCCTTCTCAGGACTATTCTAGTTGTATACAGGCAGGCAGGGTATAGCCAGGTCGGAGTACAGTAGCAGAGTCCTTCTCAGGACTATTGTTGCTATATACAGGCAGGGTATAGCCAGGTCTGAATACAGGCTAGTGACCAAAAGAGTCCTTGTCAGGACTATTGTACCAGTATACAGGCAGGCAGGCAGGCAGGGTAGTGGTGACCGTATACCAGCCTTCATCATATCTGGGGCTGGTGTACACAGTGTAAAACAGTCCAGATAGTGTCTGACTTGTCTGTAATTGTCGCTCCCCAAAAAAACCTGTTAGGTTCTTATTGCGTCCGTGCTTGGTTTTTAAAACCGCACGTGTGTGCCTGTTGGTGGCAGCGTACAGGTGCACTTGTGTGCAATTTCCAGAAACTTTTATATAACGCACAAGTAGTGAATATACACGTCAGCAGTGCACAGCATTGCAAAATGCGCAAGGGCATTGGCAAGGAACAAGGAAGTGGACGTGATGGTGGTGCAGGCAGAGGCCGAGGTCGTGGGCAAGCTCTAATTTCGCCACAACAAAGGGCCACATCTAGTCGCTCGCACGTCCTGTCCCAAATTCTTGGGGACCGCAGCAGTACACCGCTCTTGAACCAAGACCAGTGTCAACAGGTTGTTAGTTGGATAGCAGATAATGCTTCCAGTCAGATTGGCACCACCACAAACACTCTGTCTTCCACACGGTCAAGTGTCAGTAGCCGTGATACTGCACCGCACATTTCTGAACCTGATCCTCCTTCCTACCACACAGTACACGTCCTCCTCGGACATTAATGATCCCACACTTGGACACTCGGAAGAGCTGTTCACGTTTCCATTCACACATTCTGGCCTCTCGCCAGCTCATATTGAAGTGGGTCATGAGGAGATCGTCTGTACAGATGGCCAAATATTTGAGCAGCCACGTTCTCACGAAGTTGGCAACGTGTCTCAACAAGTGGTGGACGATGATGAGACACAATTGTCAGCAAGTCAGGAGGAGGAGCAGGGTGCGGAAGAGGAAGACGACGTGGTGGATGATCCAGTAACTGACCCAACCTGGCAGGAGGATATGCAGAGCGAGGACAGCAGTGCACAGGGGGAGGGAGGCGTAGCATCACAACAGGCAGTAAGAAGCAGGGTGGTGGCCCCAGGCAGAAGTCAGGCAACCGTTCCCCGGAACAACACGACGACACAAGGTGCCTGTACAAATGTTAGGTCTTCCCGAGTCTGGCAGTTTTTTAAGTTGGATCCAGATGATTCAAAAAAGGCCATTTGCAACACCTGCCGTGCCAGCATCAGCAGGGGTACCAAAACTAGCAGCCTGACCACCACCAGCATGATCAGGCACATGTCAGCCAAGCACCCGACTTTGTGGGAAGTACAACAGAGTCGAGGAGCAGTGCTTGCTGATGTCACTGCTACGTCTTCACTGGTTGTGCATGCGAGCCAATCCTCTGTCCATGCTGCCTGCGAACAAGCCTCCTCCACTCCTGCACCTGCAGTTGCCTACGCAGAAAGAACACCATCATCAAGCACGTCCTTGTCCCAGCGCAGCGTTCAGTTATCCATTCAGCAAACCTTTGAACGCAGGCGCAAATACACTGCCAACACCCCACATGCCACAGTTCTAAATGCTAACATTTCGCGACTGCTTGCGCTGGAAATGTTGCCTTTTAGGCTGGTGGAGACAGAAGCATTCCGTGACCTGATGGCGGCAGCTGTCCCACGTTACTCGGTCCCCAGCCGCCACTATTTCTCCCGGTGTGCCGTCCCCGCGTTGCATAACCACGTGTCACAAAACATCACACGTGCCCTGAACAACGCTGTTTCACCCAAGGTCCACCTAACCACAGACACGTGGACAAGTGCTTGTGGGCAAGGCCGCTACATCTCGTTGACGGCACACTGGGTTAATATTGTGGAAGCTGGGACCCAGTCTGAGCGAGGGACGGAACACGTCCTTCCCACACCAAGGTTTGCAGGCCCTACCTCAGTCAGTGTTTCACCCACACTCTACAGCTCCGGAATGTCATGCTCTTCAGCCTCCTCCTCCTCCTGCGCATCCTCATCCACTGTGCCCTCCACACCAGTCACAAGCTGGAAGCACTGCAGCACTGCCTCGGCGAAGCGGCAACAGGCTGTGCTGAAGCTAATCTGCATAGGTGACAAACCCCACAATGCAGAAGAGCTGTGGACAGCTCTGAAACAGCAGGCAGATCACTGGCTCACACCTCTGAACCTAAAGCCAGGAAAGGTCGTGTGTGACAATGGCCGGAACCTGGTGGCGGCTTTGAGGCGAGGCCAGCTGACACATGTTCCATGCGTGGCCCATGTGCTCAACCTCGTGGTTCAGCGGTTTATAAAGTCATACCCAGAGCTGTCTGATCTGCTGGTAAAAGTTCGCCGCCTGTCTGCACATTTTCGAAAGTCACCTACTGCTTCAGCCGTCCTTGCCGGCTTTCAGCGCCGTTTGCATCTTCCGGCTCACAGACTGGTGTGTGATGTCCCCACGCGTTGGAATTCAACTCTGCACATGTTGGTCAGGATATGTGAGCAGAAGAGGGCAGTTGTTGAGTACCTGCATCACCTAAGCCGTCGGGAAATGGGTCAAACTCCACACATAACACCTGAGGAGTGGAGATGGATGTCAGACCTATGTACCATCCTCCAAAACTTTGAGGACTCCACCAAGATGGTGAGTGGTGATGACGCCATTATTAGCGTCACCATACCGCTACTCTGCCTTCTAAAACGGTCTCTGCTGAAAAACAAACATGATGCATTGCAGGCGGAGCGCGATGAGTTGCAGCAAGAAACAGTAGTGGGTGTGGGTGATAACACACAGCCCAGCCTCGTCTCATCACAACGTGCAGTGGAGGACTATGACGAGGAGGAGGATGAAGACATGGAGCAACTCTCCGGCCAAATTGAGGATATGACATGCACACCAGTCATATCCTCGTTTCAGCGTGGCTGGCCAGAGGACAGGGTAGATGAGGAGGAGGAGGAGGAGGAGGAGGAGGAGGAGGAGGACAGCATGTTCAGTCATCTTGTTGGTCAGGCTACTGAAGTCCTGGCTGTTAAGAGTCTGGCGCACATGGCTGACTTTATGGTAAGCTGCCTGTCTCGTGACCCTCGCGTTAAGAACATCTTGGCCGACAATCATTACTGGTTGGTAACACTGTTAGACCCACGCTACAAGGAGAACTTTTTGTCTCTTATTCCCGTGGAGGAGAGGTCAACCAAAATGCAGCAGTTCCGGAAGGCCATACTCACGGAAGTAGGCAAAGCATTCCCCTCACAAAACGCTAGCGGCATAGGTCAGGAATCAGTGGACAACCGAGGCGTACAGCCGAGAGAGGCACAAGTCCAATCCGCCAGAGGTAGGGGAACAGTCTTTAAGATGTGGGACAGTTTTCCCAGCCCCTCACGTACCACAGCCCCTGAGGTGCGGGGTAGTGCCACAAGAAATCCTAAGTTTGCCCAGATGCTGAAGGAGTACCTTGCAGATCGAACAACTGTACTCCGACATTCCTCTGTGCCTTACAATTATTGGGTATCCAAGCTGGACACGTGGCATGAATTGGCTCTCTACGCCTTGGAAGTCCTGGCCTGCCCTGCTGCTAGCGTTTTGTCAGAGCGTGTTTTTAGTGCCGCAGGTGGAATCATTACAGATAAACGCACCCGCCTGTCAACTGAAAATGCTGACAGGCTGACTCTGATCAAGATGAACAAGGGTTGGATTGGGCCAGACTTCACCACACCACCAGCAAATGAGAGCGGAATTTAAAGTTTGCCATGTACCTCCACTCACCCATGGGTACACACTTCTGGACTTTGGATAATCGCTGGACTGCTCCTCCTTCTCCTCATGCGCCACCATGATGATGACCGTTACAAATTGCAATACTTAGGCCTTTGTTTCAGGTATACCCCCAGTGGTAAATTTTTTCACCCATTCTTTGCAGAATGGACATTACAACGACAGGAGACCCGCTCCTTTGCAATGGGAACAATGTTTTGAGGCCCTCATGCACGTCTCTACCCAGGGACAACGTGGAGCCTCCCAATTTTTGGCTGCCCTGCCTAAGGGCTATACTATAATACACCCACTTCCTTAAAATGGACACTTAATGTTTTGAGGCCCTCATGCACGTCTCTACCCAGGGACAACGTGGAGCCTCCCAATTTTTGGCTGCCCTGCCTAAGGGCTATACTATAATACACCCACTTCCTTAAAATGGACACTTAATGTTTTGAGGCCTTCATGCACGTCTCTACCCAGGGACAACGTGGAGCCTCCCAATTTTTGGCTGCCCTGCCTAAGGGCTATACTATAATACACCCACTTCCTTAAAATGGACACTTAATGTTTTGAGGCCCTCATGCACGTCTCTACCCAGGGACAATGTGGAGCCTCCCAATTTTTGGCTGCCCTGGCAAAGGGCTATACTGAAATAGACCCACTTCCTTACAATGGGCACTTCAGGTTTACAGGCCATCATGCACGTCTCTATCCAGGGACAATGTGGAGCCTCCCAATTTTTGGCTGCCCTGGCAAAGGGCTATACTGAAATAGACCCACTTCCTTACAATGGGCACTTCTGGTTTACAGGCCATCATGCACGTCTCTATCCAGGGACAATGTGGAGCCTCCCAATTTTTGGCTGCCCTGGCAAAGGGCTATACTGAAATAGACCCACTTCCTTACAATGGGCACTTCAGGTTTACAGGCCATCATGCACGTCTCTATCCAGGGACAATGTGGAGCCTCCCAATTTTTGGCTGCCCTGGCAAAGGGCTATACTGAAATAGACCCACTTCCTTACAATGGGCACTTCAGGTTTACAGGCCATCATGCACGTCTCTATCCAGGGACAATGTGGAGCCTCCCAATTTTTGGCTGCCCTGGCAAAGGGCTATACTGAAATAGACCCACTTCCTTACAATGGGCACTTCAGGTTTACAGGCCATCATGCACGTCTCTATCCAGGGACAATGTGGAGCCTCCCAATTTTTGGCTGCCCTGGCAAAGGGCTATACTGAAATAGACCCACTTCCTTACAATGGGCACTTCAGGTTTACAGGCCATCATGCACGTCTCTATCCAGGGACAATGTGGAGCCTCCCAATTTTTGGCTGCCCTGGCAAAGGGCTATACTGAAATAGACCCACTTCCTTACAATGGGCACTTCAGGTTTACAGGCCATCATGCACGTCTCTATCCAGGGACAATGTGGAGCCTCCCAATTTTTGGCTGCCCTGGCAAAGGGCTATACTGAAATAGACCCACTTCCTTACAATGGGCACTTCAGGTTTACAGGCCATCATGCACGTCTCTATCCAGGGACAATGTGGAGCCTCCCAATTTTTGGCTGCCCTGGCAAAGGGCTATACTGAAATAGACCCACTTCCTTACAATGGGCACTTCAGGTTTACAGGCCATCATGCACGTCTCTATCCAGGGACAATGTGGAGCCTCCCAATTTTTGGCTGCCCTGGCAAAGGGCTATACTGAAATAGACCCACTTCCTTACAATGGGCACTTCAGGTTTACAGGCCATCATGCACGTCTCTATCCAGGGACAATGTGGAGCCTCCCAATTTTTGGCTGCCCTGGCAAAGGGCTATACTGAAATAGACCCACTTCCTTACAATGGGCACTTCAGGTTTACAGGCCATCATGCACGTCTCTATCCAGGGACAATGTGGAGCCTCCCAATTTTTGGCTGCCCTGGCAAAGGGCTATACTGAAATAGACCCACTTCCTTACAATGGGCACTTCAGGTTTACAGGCCATCATGCACGTCTCTATCCAGGGACAATGTGGAGCCTCCCAATTTTTGGCTGCCCTGGCAAAGGGCTATACTGAAATAGACCCACTTCCTTACAATGGGCACTTCAGGTTTACAGGCCATCATGCACGTCTCTATCCAGGGACAATGTGGAGCCTCCCAATTTTTGGCTGCCCTGCCTAAGGGCTATACTATAATACACCCACTTCCTTAAAATGGACACAATGTTTTGAGGCCCTCATGCACGTCTCTACCCAGGGACAATGTGGAGCCTCCCAATTTTTGGCTGCCCTGGCAAAGGGCTATACTGAAATAGACCCACTTCCTTACAATGGGCACTTCAGGTTTACAGGCCATCATGCACGTCTCTATCCAGGGACAATGTGGAGCCTCCCAATTTTTGGCTGCCCTGGCAAAGGGCTATACTGAAATAGACCCACTTCCTTACAATGGGCACTTCAGGTTTACAGGCCATCATGCACGTCTCTATCCAGGGACAATGTGGAGCCTCCCAATTTTTGGCTGCCCTGCCTAAGGGCTATACTATATAATACACCCACTTCCTGACAATGGACACTTAATGTTTTGAGGCCCTCATGCACGTCTCTATCCAGGGACAACGTGGAGCCTCCCAATTTTTGGCTGCCCTGCCTAAGGGCTATACTACAATAGACCCACTTCCTTACAATGGGCACTTCAGGTTTACAGGCCCTCATGCACGTCTGTATGCAGGGGCATTGGTGAACCTCACAATTTTGGACTGCCCTGGCAAAGGAAAATACTACAAAGACTCACTTCCTCAAAATGGGCACATTAGACTCAAGAGGCCTTCATGTACGTCTCTTCTCAGGGACATCGGAGTGCCACACAATGTTTTCACGTAAAATCTTTCATGTATTAATCTCAAAAAGTAACATACACCAGCTCTATCTCACTATTGGGTATGTGCCCTTAACATTTCTGCCATGAAAAATCATTTTGGGGTCATTTTGGAAGGTTTTCTGGTGAGTCCGTAAAAATGGCGTGAAACGCGGACAAAATTGTTCACAGCTGTGACTTTTGAGTGATAAATGCTTCAAGGGGTCTTCCCCATGCTGTTGCCATGTCATTTGAGCACTCTTCTGAGACTTTTGTGACATTTTTAGGGTTTCTCCATGCTGCCGGGGGGTCATTTCACAAAAATACTCGGGTCTCCCATAGGATAACATTGGGCTCGTTGCTCGGGCCGAGTACACGAGTATCTTGGGAGGCTCGGCCCGAGCTTCGAGCACCCGAGCTTTTTAGTACTCGCTCATCACTAATAGAGGGATATATGTGTGTTTTTTTATCCTGTCCACTACTTAAAGCATACCCTGCCTATATGTCTTTAATTTTCATGACTTTTGTAAGGGCTTAATAGGGCTTCCACAGGGACAGCCGTCGTCGAGTGGGGGCGCCACATTCGTATCATTGTAGGGTGCCGACCTCCGCGGTAGGTAGAGGACAGGAGGGAGGTGCACCTTTTTAGGTTGAGAACTTTACCCTCCTTCCTTTTCATTTTCTATTTTGTTATTTGCACTGGGTTTTTGGATTTTAGCGTAAATTAAATTAAAAATTGACTTTTAAAGGGTTATATTATTTGTTATGCAACATTTCCCCTTTGTCATTATTTCGGATTGGCTTTCAGACAGATATCCAGAATAAATTCCGCATACGAACTATTTTTTTTTTATAAATCCAATTGGACCTGCCAATTCCTGATATCTGCGGATTTGCCCATCATTACAAATGAGTGAAAAAGACAAAATTAGAATTTGCCAGATTCACTTTGATATGGCTGAAAAAGTTGATTTACATCAAATGTATTCAATACAATTAAAATTGCTATGAGGAGAGGTTTGTTATGCTTTGAAGCAGAGATGTACATAGAAATCATGGGGCCCCATTACCGAAAACCTAATTAGGTTGCCTATTAAAAAGAAAACAATTGTCATGGTTAAAGGAGAGCATATCACAACTGTTCAGCCCTTACCAAGTGACTGTAATGCCAGGACACTGGCGCACCCACTTTCCTGGCTGCTCAGTGGCATTTCCGGTCCTTGATCCTGCTTTTTGCTCCTGGGGCATGTGCACGCCACAAAGTTCTCCTGGGTGCGTGCTTAGGACATGAACCCTTGCACTACCCACCTCTTAAAGAGGTAGTCTGCGCACTCTGTAAGTGTCCCCAGCCAATGACACTAGGTACATAAGGCATCCTCCCCCTGTGGGAGGTGCCAGAGCAACATGTTCATTCTGTTTGTCATGGTTGGTAGTTGTTAGATTACATATCCTGTGCCCGTATCCTGTGTCTGTTAACCCATACCTGTGTTCCAGTGCCTGTTGTCCAGTTTGTACCTGCCTGCCAACACCAGCCTGTCCACCTGTACCAGCCTGCCTGCTCCACTTATCTGGCCTGCGCCTTAGTCTGACCCTGCATCCCTGACCCCTGGAGTCAGCTGCTACTGTGCCAAGAATTACCTTGGCAGCTAACTTCCAGCACTAGCCTAACCTCACCATCAGAGGCTCTAGTGAAGATAAGATAGTCGCTTAGCTATGCCCCTCCAGGGTGCACACATCCCATGGCACAGTGGGTCCACACCCACCAGCATGACTGTGCTTTTCCTCCTACTGAAGCCCCTTAGTGTTCTCATGCATTAAGATACCCCTTTCATGACCCACATAACTTATGATGCCAACACAAATGCCCCGCCAAACACAGTATAATACCACCAGAGTAAATTGCTCCACAGTCCCCTCCACATGCATGGTATATTGACCCTACATTAGCCCTACAAAGCAGTTTGGCTACCCTAACACAGTTTGATGTCCCCACAGTGAAGGCATAAGCCCTCCACATATGATGGCCCTCTACAACCCTCCATACAGTATGATGACCTTCCATACAGTTTAATGACTCCAACCCAACCTCTCCACACAAACCTCCACCCTGTATAATTACAGACATACAAAATAATGACCTCCCACTATAATCCCAAACAGTATAATGACCTCCCACATAGTTCTGCTAACAGTATAATAGCCCTCACAAAGCCCTCTTTCCCAGTCCTAAAAACAATCCAGCAAATGTCAAGTTGTCACTTTGCTTGATTTAATGTAAACAAATTGTGTAAAAATCCTGCTGCGTCTATTCTTTGGTGAAATTTTAAAAGAATTTGATTTTTATCAAACCAATTTGCTCGTCTCTACTGAAAAATCAAGATTTCTTTCCTAGAAGTGCTTTTTAAAAAAATGTTGGATTGTACAGAAAAAAATAGTTTTTTCTTTGATGAGTATTGGGAAAAATAGTTGAAATATACTTAGAGTTTTTGAAAACTCTACACCTGCCTCCAATCCATTTGCTGGGATCCCAATCTATAGCAATATTTTAATCTACGGACTTAAAAAAATATCTTAAAGTCACCATGTGCATTAAAGCTGTCATGTCACAGTCACGGCTGAGAAGTTACTCAAAATGGTAATAATTTAAGGTAATACTTTCAAGACTTAGTAATCCCAAATGAAACACGAGCTTTTCCTTTGATTAGAATAACTCCCTAGGAATGTTAAGCAGAATGGCTAATTTAAAAATAAATTACACTCTTTAATTATTTACATAACGGTGTTTTGATCCTCTTACATATATACCGTATAGTATTCATTATCTTCATTTTAAAGCCATTAGCCACAAAGTAATGTATTTACGCAACAGTATTTGCATAAAAAAATTACCTTACCATTTGGTTTAATGTGATTGACTGAATGCATTAGCCTCATTACTATGTTCTACTATTATATATTTAAGGTTACTTATGTTTTCCTGTCCACTCTTATGTTCTTTCCCTTGGCTTTTATGCAGCGCTTACTTCATAAACAGGATATTTATGTTTTCTCAGATTTGATATTTCATGATTTTTTTGTCTATGACCTGTATAGATCTTATTTATTTGAATGAGATATCAAGTTAGAACTTGGTGATTTTTGGATAACCCCCTTCACCCCCGGCCAATTTTCTATTTTTCGTTTTCATATTTTTTGGCCCTTCTTCAAAAGAGCCATAACTTTTTTATTGTCTATCAATATAGCCATATGAGGGCTTAGTTTTTGCTGACTGAGATCTACTTTTGAATGACATTATTCATGTTACCACATAGTGTACTGGAATATGGGAAAAACATTCCAAGTGCGGTGAAATTGCAAAAAAGTGTAATTACATGATTTTTTTTAAATTTACCATTTTCACCATATAGAGAGGGGAGCCAGCACGATCTGAAAATGGCATGTATCATATAAAAAGTGCAAATTCACAGATTTATTCCAACTGTACTGTAATATAAATGAGGTTTTTTGCAAATAATTGATCAATTCTTTGAGCCACCGCTGCCAACGTCACGGCAAATCTCATTAGGGGGGTCCTACACTATATTCTGTATTTCATGTGCCATGCGGCCTCCTAGATAAAGTTAAAAGCAGAACCATAATGGAGCACAAATACCTGTAACCTGTGTATATAGCCGCTTCTATGTTGCAAAAGAGGCAATTGTGGATAGAGGCCAGCCCAGGTCCCAGGTCCCAGCATGTGGAGCAAGCCCTACACATACCAGGACTATATCAGAACTGACCCTCCCAGTGCCAGACAGCAACCATTGATAAAGGCGGACCAGATCCAAGATGGTGCTTAATTAGCAATGCCTGTGGAAAGGGTGAGGCAACTGAATGTGAATAGCCACCAACAGGAGGAATATATTCCAACCAAGATCAGGCATGCATAGCATGGTGGTGACCAGCCACCAGACATTTGTAGCATAACAACAACCAAACAGAGAGAGAGGGGAGCCAGCACGATCTGAAAATGGCATGCATCATATAAAAAGTGCAAATTCACAGATTTTCACCATATAGTAACAGTCACCCGAGAATATGATTCCCCAGGTCAGTGTGAGTTTGTAGATACCAAACATGTATTGTTTGTTTATTATTTATGTGGTGACATTTTTTTTAAAAAATTGTCAAAAATAATTGCGCTTTTGTTGCCATTTTCAGAGACTCGTATCATTCTCGTTTTTTGGTGTCTGGGGCTTAGTGAGTAAGCATCATAAGCTGACAATTTTAATTATACCATTTTTATGTAGATACAATCTTTTTTTCACCTGCTATTGCATTTTATTGTAATGTTGTGAAGACCAAAAAAATGTAATTTTGACGTTTTGATTTTTATTCCCGTTACGGTGTTTACTGATCAGATTAATTTATTTTACATTTTCATACATCAGACATTTCTGAAAGCGGCAATACCAAATATGTGTATTTTTTTTGTTTTCAGTGGGGAAAAAGGGGGGTGATTTGAACTTTTATGTTTTTCTTATTTTTTCATTATGTGAAAAACTTTTTTTTTTTTTACACTTTTTATTGATTTTACTAGTCCCTTAGGGGACTTGAAGCCTGCACTGTCTGCCACTTCTGCTTTTCAGAGCAATGCTTTAGTATCCATTTGAACAACATAAATGCTGATCTCCTGTGAGTGCAGGAGCTCAGGCAACGTTCATGTGAATTGTGTCATGACAGCAACATACGTCATCAGCTGAACCCGTGCTATCATGACAAACTATCGACACCCCATGGTCAGTGGTTTTTGTGTTACCACCTATTGCAGTATGTTAATGCAATTGTCACACAATGTTTTGCACAAACTTCACCGTTTGTCATGATGGCATAGGACTAGAGTTGAGCGCGGTTCGCGGTTCGAGGTTCTCCAGTTCTAAGCTCGAGTGATTTTTGGGGCTGTTCGAGATCGAACTAGAACTCGAGCTTTTTGCAAAAGCTCGATAGTTCTAGATACGTTCGAGAACGGTTCTAGCAGCAAAAAGCAGGGCTTTTTACAGCTGCAGTGTGCAGGAGCCATCGCTGGCAGCCTGCCACAAGCTGGTAACCAAGATAAACATCGGGTATCCAAGCAAAGCGCTTTGGTTAGTAACCCGATGTTTATCTTAGTTACGTGCAGGAAGCCCACACTTCCCGCTCAGCTCACTCCGCCCCCTCCTGCCTGCTGCATGTATACATACATATACACACACACACACACTCTCACTCACGCACACCCCCCCCTTCCCAGCTACAGTGTGCAGGAGCCATCGCTGGAAGCCTGCCACAAGCTGGTAACCAAGATAAACATCGGGTATCCAAGCAAAGCACTTTGGTTAGTAACCCGATGTTTATCTTAGTTACGTGCAGGAAGCCCACACTTCCCCGCTCAGCTCGCTCCGCCCCCTCCTGCCCGCGGCATGTATACATACATATACACATACGCACACACACACACACTCTCACACCCCCCCCCCCACGCTCGGCTTACCTGCGGTGATGAAGTCCCGCCATCCCGACCTCAGCGCTGTCACTGTCCTCCATGGCCGCCGCTTGTCACATCACCTTCTCTCGCTTCCGACCCGAGACTGACACTGGCGGTGACGTCACGGACCTCTCGCGATACTTGATGTGAAGGCGCCGGGCATTGACCTCAGTGACAGGGGCTGTCGGCAGTGCTGGAGATCAGCGCAGGTAATGTACCTCGCTGACAGCAGCACTTGTCACCCCCTGCAGTGACCTGGGCTGACCCATTGATGTTAGCTCAGGTCACTGCATTGCTCTCCCAGCCAATGGGGAACATCCTGCTCTTCATTGACTGGGACAGTGTGGATCGTCATGGCAACCCCTTGGATTACACCAGACCTGGATTTGTTTTTCAATCTAATAAATTGGTTAAAGAGGGAATGTTTTGGGGAGTGTTTTTTCAAATAAAAATGTGTTTGTCGTCTATTTTTTTTTATTACTGACTGGGTTGGTGATGTCGGGTATCTGATAGACGCCTGACCTCACCAACCCCAGGGCTTGATGCCAGGTGACATTACACATCTGGTATTAACCCCATATATTACCCCGTTTGCCACCGCACCAGGGCGCGGGATGAGCTGGGGCGAAGCACCAGGATTGGCGCATCTAATGGATGCGCCACTTCTGGGGCGGCTGCGGCCTGCTATTTTTAGGCTGGGGAGATTCCAATAACCATGGACCTCCCTAGTCTGAGAATATCAGGCCCCAGCTGTCTGCTTTACCTTGGCTGGTGATCCAATTTTGGGGGACCCCTACGTGTTTTTTTTTTTAATTATTTATTTAATTTAAAATAACAGCGTGGGGTGCCCTCAGTTTTGGATTACCAGCCAAGGTGAGGTTGCCAGCTGTGGTCTGCAGGCTGCAGCCGTCTGCTTTACCCTAGCTGGCTACAAAACTAGGGGGAACCCTACGTCATTTTTTTTTCATTTTTTTGGCTAAATACAAAGCTAAGCACCCCTTAGTGCCACATGAAAGGTACCAAAGGGTGCTCCACTTTTTCTCCATTTTTTTCTCCACTTTTTTCTCCACTTTTTCTCCTCTTATGCTCCACTTTTTCTCCACTTTTTCTCCTCTTAATCTCCACTTTTTCTCCACTTTTTCTCCACTTTTTCTCCACTTTTTCTCCACTTTTTTCTCCACTTTTTCTCCTCTTATGCTCCACTTGTTCTCCACTTTTTCTCCACTTTTTCTCCACTTTTTCTCCTCTTATGCTCCACTTTTTCTCCACTTTTTCTCCTCTTAATCTCCACTTTTTCTCCTCTTATGCTCCACTTTTTCTCCACTTTTTCTCCACTTTTTCTCCTCTTATGCTCCACTTTTTCTCCACTTTTTCTCCACTTTTTCTCCTCTTATGCTCCACTTTTTCTCCACTTTTTCTCCACTTTTTTCTCCACTTTTTCTCCACTTTTTTCTCCACTTTTTCTCCACTTTTTCTCCACTTTTTCTCCTCTTATGCTCCACTTGTTCTCCACTTTTTCTCCACTTTTTCTCCACTTTTTCTCCTCTTATGCTCCACTTTTTCTCCACTTTTTCTCCTCTTATGCTCCACTTTTTCTCCACTTTTTCTCCACTTTTTCTCCACCTTTTCTCCTCTTATGCTCCACTTTTTCTCCACTTTTTCTCCACTTTTTCTCCACTTTTTTCTACACTTTTTCTCCACTTTTTCTCCACTTTTTCTCCTCTTATGCTCCACTTTTTCTCCACTTTTTCTCCACTTTTTCTCCTCTTATGCTCCACTTTTTCTCCACTTTTTCTCCACTTTTTCTCCACTTTTTCTCCTCTTATGCTCCACTTTTTCTCCACTTTTTCTCCTCTTATGCTCCACTTTTTCTCCACTTTTTCTCCACTTTTTCTCCACTTTTTCTCCTCTTATGCTTCACTTTTTCTCCACTTTTTCTCCTCTTAATCTCCACTTTTTCTCCAATTTTTCTCCACTTTTTCTCCTCTTTTTCTCCATTTTTTTCTCCACTTTTTCTCCACTTTTTCTCCACTTTTTTCTCCACTTTTTTCTCCACTTTTTTCTCCATTTTTTCTCCTCTTATGCTCCACTTTTTCTCCACTTTTTCTCCACTTTTTTCTCCACTTTTTCTCCTCTTATGCTCCACTTTTTCTCCACTTTTTCTCCACTTTCTCTCCACTTTTTCTCCACTTTTTTCTCCACTTTTTCTCCTCTTATGCTCCACTTTTTCTCCACTTTTTCTCCACTTTTTCTCCACTTTTTCTCCTCTTATGCTCCACTTTTTCTCCACTTTTTCTCCACTTTTTTCTCCACTTTTTCTCCACTTTTTCTCCACTTTTTCTCCTCTTATGCTCCACTTTTTCTCCACTTTTTCTCCTCTTATGCTCCACTTTTTCTCCACTTTTTCTCCACTTTTTCTCCACTTTTTTCTCCACTTTTTCTCCTCTTATGCTCCACTTTTTCTCCACTTTTTCTCCTCTTATGCTCCACTTTTTCTCCACTTTTTCTCCTCTTATGCTCCACTTTTTCTCCACTTTTTCTCCTCTTAATCTCCACTTTTTCTCCACTTTTTCTCCACTTTTTTTCCACTTTTTCTCCACTTTTTCTCCACTTTTTTCTCCACTTTTTCTCCACTTTTTCTCCACTTTTTTCTCCACTTTTTCTCCACTTTTTTCTCCATTTTTTCTCCTCTTATGCTCCACTTTTTCTCCACTTTTTCTCCACTTTTTCTCCACTTTTTTTCTCCACTTTTTCTCCACTTTTTCTCCTCTTATGCTCCACTTTTTCTCCACTTTTTCTCCTCTTATGCTCCACTTTTTCTCCACTTTTTCTCCACTTTTTCTCCACTTTTTTCTCCACTTTTTCTCCTCTTATGCTCCACTTTTTCTCCACTTTTTCTCCTCTTATGCTCCACTTTTTCTCCACTTTTTCTCCTCTTATGCTCCACTTTTTCTCCACTTTTTCTCCTCTTAATCTCCACTTTTTCTCCACTTTTTCTCCACTTTTTTTCCACTTTTTCTCCACTTTTTCTCCACTTTTTTCTCCACTTTTTCTCCACTTTTTCTCCACTTTTTTCTCCACTTTTTCTCCACTTTTTTCTCCATTTTTTCTCCTCTTATGCTCCACTTTTTCTCCACTTTTTCTCCACTTTTTCTCCACTTTTTTTCTCCACTTTTTCTCCACTTTTTTCTCCACTTTTTCTCCTCTTATGCTCCACTTTTTCTCCACTTTTTCTCCACTTTTTCTCCACTTTTTCTCCACTTTTTTCTCCACTTTTTCTCCTCTTATGCTCCACTTTTTCTCCACTTTTTCTCCACTTTTTCTCCACTTTTTCTCCACTTTTTCTCATCTTTTGCTCCACTTTTTCTCCACTTTTTCTCCACTTTTTCTCCACTTTTTTCTCCACTTTTTTCTCCACTTTTTCTCCACTTTTTCTCCTCTTATGCTCCACTTTTTCTCCACTTTTTCTCCGTTCTTTTTCTATGGTCGGTCTACCCATTAGCTCTGCCATGCATACTGTAGCTCTACACCTACTGCACATGTTACTTTATGATTGACATCTCTTTCGTACCAGAGCTGTCTAAGTCTACTCTGACCCCATATTTGTCATTACTATATTGTCCTTGTACTGTATTATGACATTTGTATCATGTGTTTCATTTCTTGCTGTGTTGCAATTTTTTTGCTGCATCCCAATTGTACCTCTACATTGTTCGAGTTTATGTTATTGTTCTCTCACTCTTATGTGATACTGATTATTGTCATTTTTCATGATTACATGCAGATAAGTCCAATCTG
Organism: Anomaloglossus baeobatrachus; assembly: GCF_048569485.1. Taxonomy (NCBI): domain Eukaryota; kingdom Metazoa; phylum Chordata; class Amphibia; order Anura; family Aromobatidae; genus Anomaloglossus; species Anomaloglossus baeobatrachus. Next base: position 837,342,755 of record NC_134353.1, on the reverse strand, counting down.
ACGAAGGCTCAGGCCGAAACGTCATTTGTAACTTGTTTTGGACAAAAACATATATGCTTATGAAAAAATTTTTTTTCTTAATATGGACCAATAAAGAGTGATTTTGCATTACTATCCATTGTGACTAAAGCGGGCTTTACACACTGCGATATCGCCGGAGTTTTGTCGTTGGGGTCACGGTTTTGGTGACGCACTTCCGCAATCGTTAGCGATATAGCTTTGTGTAACAGCGTTCAGCGATGTAAAATCGTCGCAAAAGCGTGATTTATCGCTAATCGGCTACACGGGTCCTAATTCCCAAAAATCGTTGTTATTTCTTTGTAACTATCGTTGCTCGTTCCTTTCAACATACTTTACGTTACGTGTGACACTACTACAGCGACTTAAAAAATTGTTGCCTCTTGCGTCATCATCGATACGGGCGTGTATGGTGGTTTAAATGTTCAATACGCCTACTTGTTTCCTATTTGCTAACGCATCTGCTCCATGATTGGAGCATAATATATATAATACGCTAGCATCCTTTTTGCGTTTATCCATTTGGTGGGTTCATTTCCTAGGTTCATTTCGTAGGTTTTGGACGTGTCCTGCTGCCTCCGTGTCCGGCGTATAGTTTGGCGTCATTCGTCCGTGAGATAAACTTCGCATGTGAGTTTGTTTTTTTTTCTTTTTTTTTTTTATTTTTGTTTTTTTTTTTTTCTCAATAATTGTTGAAAATGTGGGTTTTTTTTTTTTAATTTATGTCTTCCTTTGTATTATAACATTTACATATGTTTGCAGTATTAAATTGGGTTTATCATAATTTAGTAAATAGCCTATATCATGACTGTATTTGTGTTTATTTAATACATTACAGTTAGATATATTATATTATCCATTATTGTATGTTATTCAAGATTGCAGGCATCCAAACTTTAAAGTTTAAAAGACGTCAAACATGACTGTGACCAATAAGAATAAGATTCATATTTGTTAAATGTTTATATTGTCAGACCCAAAAAAAATGGTTTCTTATTTAAAAAAAAAAAAAAGACCAAAACATTTACAAAATTATTCTCTGTTATACAGGCTAAATATGCGTAGTGAGCCTGAAAATGCCGTCATAGCTGCCATGCTTGTAGCCGGAGGAGCCCTTGCACTTGCCGAGGATCATGACATGCGATGCAGAACTAGAAAAAGACGAATTTGGGCACGCAAATGGCTACTAGAGAGACAACGCTATACACACATGCACCTTGTAAGAGACCTACAAGAGCATAACCCACATGACTTTCGAAACTACTTACGCATGTCGGAAAGCTCGTTCTCATACCTTTTAGAGAAAGTCCGCCCTTATATCATGCGCAATAATACCGTAATGCGTCAGGCAGTACCTGTAGACGAGCGTTTGGGGGTGACTCTTCGATTCTTGGCTACAGGACGCAGTTTGACTGACCTTCAGTATTCATCAGCAGTGTCCCGCTCTCTACTTAGCTCATTAATTCCAGAGACATGTTTGGCAATAGCACATGCTTTACATGACTACATGCATTTGCCAAATAGTCCTAGTGATTGGGACAAAATTGCAAATACATTCAACCTATTATGGCAATTCCCTAATTGTGGTGGCGCAATTGACGGCAAACACATAAGGATAATGCAGCCACATAATTCTGGCTCATATTATTACAACTACAAGGGCTACCACAGCATTATCCTTATGGCGGTTGTCAACGCCACTTATGATTTTCTGTACATTGATATCGGCATGAATGGGCGAGTTTCGGATGGTGGGGTATTTGAACATACGGAGTTTGCATTACGGCTAAAACAAAATCAACTCCAATTACCCAATAACCAAAATACCATTGGAAATTTAAATTTTGTTTTTTTGGCGGACGAGGCCTTTCCATTACAACGTCATTTGTTACGGCCATATCCACTTACAGGCTTGAATGTAGAAAGACGCATTTTTAATTATCGTCTATGCAGAGCTAGAAGAGTTGTTGAGAATGCTTTTGGCATCTTAAGCAGTAGATTTCGTATCTTTTCGATGCCAATCAACTTAAAACTTGAATCCATTGACAATGTTGTGCTTGCATGCTGTTATTTGCATAATTTTCTCAGAAAAAGAGATGGTCTTGAATATGTTCCACCTGGCTTTGTTGATGTAGAAAATCAAAGTAATGGTGTTGTTGAGCTTGGGGCATGGCGTCAGCAAGTTAACCCACTGGATAATCTTTTGCCACAGCCACCCCTGACACGTAGTATGATGGATGCAATGGAAAACAGAACTAATTATTGTAATTTTTTTAATGGCCCAGGGGCTGTGTCATGGCAGCATGTTTATAATTAATTAATGAGTTTAGGTGCTCATTAAACATGATATTGCATGGTTGTGTTTAAATAATGTAAGTCATATTTTTGAAAATGTTTTTTTTTTTAAAACAAATTGCCTTAAGGGTGTAAAGATTATGATTTTGAGTGGAAAAATGTTTATTGTGTTATGAAAGTAAATTGTTTGATGTTACTTAATACAACATTGTGAATATTGGTTTTTTTTTTATTGTGAAAACATTTATAATCATCACAAATGAATGTATGATTGTAAACAAAATATTTCTTTAGGAAAACATATTAATTTAAATATTAACAAAAAACTATAAAAAACGAATTAAGCATTACAAGCATTCTGTCAATCATTTCTCTCGTATGATAATTAACATTTATTAATATGTTTGTTATTTACATGACATAAAACATTATGATTAAAACAATATACGCCACATTTCCTTAAATAAAATATTAAACACAGAAATTTTTTTATAAAAACTAAACAACCAACAGAAAAAAAAAAAAATAAACAGAAAAAAAAAAAAATTCCCATTTGCGCATACAAAAATGAGCACATAAGTATTATTAATGCACATTACGGCGACATACAATGTTCAGTTTGTTAACATATCAATAAAGAAACGTCATGACGTCCAAACGTCTAAAGGACCATGTGACACGCCACACTGTGTACCTGCTCATCTAAAGCGAAACTGAAAGAGAAAATGTCAACCAACAAACGTGCAAAGGTCTGGGGCCAAGGGGAGGTCCAATACTTGGTGAAAAGGATGGATGCACTGGACTATATATGTGCAAAGACATATCAACGTCCTATGGCACATAAAAGAAGTGTTGTTAAAAAAATATGCAGGGGCCTGTACCGTAAATTTCATATCAGACGCACATCAACGCAGGTACTGAAGAAATGGGCTGATTTAAAGTACAGGGATAAGGAGAGAATAGAAGAAATTCGAAGTGACCTGGTAGTGATAGCTGGTAAGATAATATTTTCATCCATACATAATATATATATGTGATTTATAATATAAAAACATAACAGTTGTTGTTTTTAAAATCATTAACGGTCTGCTGTGATTTTTTATATCAAAAAATCACATTATTTCTTTTTTTTTTTTTGTTTAATTATTTATTTTTTTTATTTAATGTTAACAGATGTAAATTCCTTGAATAATGAGTCAAGCCAGGCCACTAACAATAATGAAGAAAATGTTGTACAGCAGCTGGCTCCAAGCATGGATTCCAACCGTGAAAATAGCCTACACATTTTAAATGAGGAAGCAGACAGCCTTGATTATGATGTTATTTCACCATCATCAGGACATGCTGATGCTGATGTAATGTCAGAAGAGAATATGGAGGACAATGGTAATGATGTGGTTTGCCAAAGTTAGTACAGTGGTAAATATTTTGCTAGATGGATAAAACTCTAACAAAATTAACTTATGTTGAAATTAGGTGGGAAAGGATCAGGTTGGGACATGAGCGCATCATCCGGAGATGAACGTGAAGAACAAGTTGTCAGTAATGGTAAGTTTCATGAGTGTACAACATAATGGTCCATGTTTTGTTTTTTTTTTTTTTTTTTTTTTTTTTTGTAATTTGTTTTTAAAACCAAACGCTACAATATATACCAAATACTGACATTTGTTTTTGTTTTTTCCCAGAAATAGTAACACTATATGATATTTATGTGTCTGCAAACCGACTAAAAGAAGCCTCTGCGGCGCATGATGCCCTAATCCATAAATATATTAATCAACGTCATAAATAAATGATGTTTGTTTAGGATTTTTCTATGTTTAACATGTATGTAGAAAGGTTTTCAAAAGAATATTTAAACTTAAAAATATTTTAAAAATAAAAAATTATACAAGTTCCTAAATGATTCTAAAGTAAAATAAAAATTAATAAAAATTTTATAACAAATGTGCGTAATAGAATCGAAAAATACATTATTTCATATGGCAGGTTTATTGTCTGTGGAATAGTTACACATTTGTTATTTTTCACAAATATGCACGAAATATCAGGCAACAGAAGGAATACAATAATAAAAAAAAATAAAAAATAAAAAAAATATAAAAAATATTAAATATTATAAACTACTTCTTTTTGCGTTTGTTAACCAAACTCATGCGTGACCTACGGCCACGCACACCACCCTTTCAAAGTGGTTGTCTTGATGGCTCTGCTGCAGCTTGAGGATTTTCAGGGGCATCAACAGGATCAACAGTATCAACAGGATCAACAGTATCAACAGGATCAACAGGATCAACAGGATCAACAGGATGAGGAACCTCGCCAATGGCAACATAGGATGAGTCTGTTAGTTTTTTAGCTCTTGCCAAACGTAAGACATCCTGGATTAAACATTGGGCAATGTATTTTTGGTCTGGGGTAAGTTCACGCATTTCATCATCCACGAACATAGCAATACCAGAAAGGGGTGGTCTGTTGTGCTGGTCTAGGATGTTTTGTGCCACTCCCATCAGTTTGGTTACAGCAGTAGTAGTGTTTGCAGGGATGGTTTTTTTTTTCCTTTGCCAACTTTGTGTGTATAACACATTGGATGGGCCTGCCTGAACCAAATCCACATTGGTTAATTGGCTAGCAGGAGTTTCCATTAGGTGTTCTGATGATGATTGTTGACTTGTTGTTGGCTCCTGCAATCCAAAAAAAACATGAATAAATAAAATTTTCATTAAAATATATTTTTTAAATACAACATTTGAATACTTTTACATATATCTTGAAAAGTATACAAATATTCATTTCATCATAATGAAAAAAAAAAAAAAAACATTGTTTATGACAAATTAGGACAATAATAAAAATTATACCTCAGATATAGTCACTTCATTGTTAGCATCTGGGGGAATATCACCACCAATATTGAGGCTACTGGTTGATGGCCTGTGAAGCTCCTGGTCCCTTGTGAAATTCAATAAATCAAAATACCAGAGCGTTGGGACGTAGACATCACCAGTGCCAGCACCAGAACGTTTGGATTCCTCTATTTTGTTCAGTTCTTTCTTATAAACTGTGCGTATTGCCTGTATTTTTCTTTTCACGAGATCCTCGGTACCTTTTTGATTAGGATGGTATTTGTCATATATTACAATCATTTTAAGGTACGCATCCTTTTTAAGTTGCCTATTGCTGTACTCGGGGGATTTTATTTTCCATAAGGGTGTTTGCGTCTGGTACACCTCTATGAATTCACGTAGGAATTCCTCCTTATTAGTACACATCTGGAAAACATTAAATAGGAGATAAATCAGTATAAACACTGATTTAACATATTTAAAAAAAAAAAAAAACAAAAAAAAAAAAAAAAAAATCAATAGAGTTAATACTATAACACATATACAGCTGGAAAACATTTAATTGGAGATAAATCAGTACAAACACTGATTCAAAAAATTGAACAAAAAAAAAAAAAAAATTTAAAAAAAAAAATATAGTGAGAAAATACTATAACACATACCTTGCTGCAAAGATTCGCAAGTCCAGATGACAGTTGTTTTCAAAAATCACTTGTGCGAGGACAAACACAAATGGGTAGACAACAGCTGCAAGAATGAACACGCATCTGCGCACATTTATACTACCAACATCCAATGAAAATCAATAGCGCTGATTACACAAATGAGTCGAGGCAAGAAGGGGTGTAGCGAGTTTACAATTCAACTACATCAAGATGCACTTTGTGTGGGGAAACAACGCCCATATCGCCATGACACTTGGAAATCCATGCGGTGAGACCGCTACACAACGATGCTAATGTTCATCATCACATCGGGAAACGAGATAGCTTGGAAGGTGACTATAAAAGAGATTGTGACATGTGACCGTAAGCACACGACTAAAACATGGACACACAGCGATGAACACACATCGCACTAACGAACAGGGCGTGCCGCACATACGACGACATCGCGCCCGATATCGCAGTGTGTAAAGTAGCCTTTACTGACTTAGTCTGGGAGATTTAGAGTGCCGAGGTTACTCACTAATTTTATCTATTATTACCTCTGAGCACCTATATACCAGTGAGCAGAGCTTCCTCTACAGTAGTTCTCCTGATTAGGCATGCCCTTACCTCATGAGCAGGGCATTGCAGCTTTGGTAGCAACCATTACGACATGGACTCTGCTGCTGTGGACCCGGGGAGAGTGAGTGCAGATTCATTGCACCCACACTCCTCACATGAAGGGTCCGCACTCCTAGAAAATGGGGGATACGTTCCCTGAGTGTCTCCCCCCCATATTCTAGACGGTCCAGAGTCGTCGTGGGACCCCTTTATTTTTTTTCTTACAATAAATTGGTGAAAGAGGAAATGTTTTGGGGACTGTTTTTTCAAATAAATTTCTTTTGTCGATTTTTTGTTTTTGTTAGTACTGACAGTTTATGATGTTGGGTATCTAATAGACGCCATGACATCACAAACTGCTGGGCTTGATCTCAGGTGACTTTACAGCTAGTATCAACCCGATTTATTACCCCGTTTGCCACTGCACCAGGGCACGGGATGAGCTGGGGTGAAGCGCCAGGATTGGCGCATCTAGTGGATGCGCCACGTCTGGGGTGCCTGCGGCCTGCTATTTTTAGGCTGTGAAGGCCCAATAACTATGGACCTTCCCACCCTGAGAATACCAGACCACAGCTGTCCGCTTTACCTTGGCTGGTGATCCAATTTGGGGGGGACCCTACTTTTATTGTGTAATTATTAATATTTTTAAAATAATTATAAAAAAGAGCCTGAGGGGACCTCCACATTGGATCCCCAACCACGGTAAAGCTGCCAGCTGTGGTTTTCAGGCTACAGCCGTCTGCTTTACTCTAGCTGGCTATCAAAAATGGGGGGACCCAACGTCATTTTTTTTTTTAACTATTTTTTAAATAGAAAAAATTAATGGGCTTCCCTGTATTTTGATTGCCAACCAAGGTAACGGCAGGCAGATGGGGGTGGCAACCCATAGCTGTCTGCTTTATCTGCGCTGAGAATCAAAAATACCGCGGAGCGCTACGTCATTTTTTTAAAGATTTATTTTTACAGCACTGTGATGTCCAGCAATCAAAATACAGGGAAGCCCATTTTATTTTTAGTTATTTATTTATTTATTCTGCATTTTTTGTATTGCTAGCTAAGGGTAATCCAAGCAGCTACTGGCTGCTAACCCCCACTGCTTGGTGTTACCTTCACTGGCAATGGAAAATCCAGGGAAGCATTTTTTATTTTTTTTGCCAAAAAACTACAAAAAAAGGATGTGAGCTTCGCCATATTTTTGTATGCTAGCCAGGTATAGCAGGCAGGTGCTGGAAGAGCTGGATACAGCGCCAGAAGATGGCGCTTCTATGAAAATGCCATTTTCTGAGGTGGCTGCAGACTGCAATTCGCAGCAGTGGGGCCCAGAAAGCTCAAGCCAACCTGTGGTGCGGATTCCAATCCCCAGCTGCCTAGTTGTACCTGGCTGGACACAAAAATGGGGCAAAGCCTACGTCATTTGTTTTCTAATTATTTCATGAAATTCATGAAATAAGTGAAACAATTAAAAAAAACGGGCTTCCCTTTATTTTTGGTTCCCAGCCGGGTACAAATAGGCAACTGGGGGTTGGGGGCAGCCGTACCTGCCTGCTGTACCTGGCTAGCATACAAAAATATGGCGAAGCCCACATAATTTTTTCAGGGGGCAAAAAACTTCTGCATACAGTCCTGGATGGAGTATGCTGAGCCTTGTAGTTCTGCAGCTGCTGTCTGTCTGTATGGAGAAGAGCAGACAGCAGCTGCAGAACTACAAGGCTCAGCATACTCCATCCAGGACTGTATGCAGAAGTTTTTTGCCCACCAAAAAAATGACGTAAGCTTCGCCATATTTTTGTATGCTAGCCAGGTACAGCTGGCAGCCACGGGCTGCCTCCAACCCCCAGTTGCCTATTTGTACCCGGCTGGGAACCAAAAATATAGGGAAGCCCGTTTTTTTTAATTATTTCACTTATTTCATGAAATAATTAAAAAACAAATGACGTGGGCTTTGCCCCATTTTTGTGTCCAGCCGGGTACAACTAGGCAGCTGGGGATTGGAATCCGCAGCACAGGTTAGCCCGAGGTTTGTGGGCGCCTCTGCTGCGGATTTCAGTCCGCAGCCGTCCCAGAAAATGGCGCTCTCATAGAAGCGCCATCATCTGGCGCTGTATCCAACTCTTCCAACAGCCCTGGAGCCGGGTGGCTTGTTGGGTAATCATGAGTTAATACTGGCTTTGTTTTACCAGGCAGTATTAAGCCAGAGATTCTTAATGTCAGGCACGTTTGACCCAGCCATTAAGAATCTCCAATAAAGGGTTAAAAAAAAAGACACCACACAGAGAAAAAATACTTTACTAGAAATAAATACACAGACACATTAGAGACTCCATCTTTATTACCCCCTGTCAGCCCTCCACGATCCTGCTCTTCTGTCTTCTTTCTTTCTAGTGTAGTAGTAGTGACGATTGTAGTGAGGATGAGATTCACCAGCTCATCACTTGGGGTTGGGGAACATCCATCCTCACTACAATCATCACTAGTGTAGAAGTAGTGACGATTGTAGTGAGGAAGGATGAGATTCACCAGCTCATCACTTGGGGCTGGGGAACCTCCATCCTCACTACAATGCTCACTACAATCGGGAAGCAGCGTGCAGCCTTCACTCCGTGAGTGATCAGTGCTGGCTGCTAGCGGTAACGCTGACAGACGCGTTACCATAGCAACGGTGCTCTCGGAGCCGTGGTTAGCGGTGACGTCACCGCTAACTGCGTTGCTATGGCAACGGTGATCTCCGTTAATGACCGGCTGTGTCAGCCGGTCCCTAACGGAACGGGGAGTCGACCGTGTGCTAGAGCATGTCGCCGGTACACGGCGATACACATATGTGCACCGTGTACCGGAGAGATGCACTCGCAGGTCCTACATGACGTGTCATAGTCATGTGACCAGTCTGTAGCCAATGAGATAATAGCCACATGACTGGTCACATGGCTATTTTGACGTCACGATAGGTCCTGCATCTCTGCTGGCAGTGCAGGTCACCGGGAGGATTCAGCGATCATCGGATGGAACAGCGGCAGGAGACAGAGTGCAGAAGGGATCGCGAGGACCGGTAAGTGTTATGGCAATGTTTATTAACTGTTTGTGTACATTTATCATGCATTTTTATGTGTTTGTGATTGCCTTCCATTCTAGCCTATACGTTCGAGTTTGGTTCGTCGAACGTTCGACGAACCGAACTCGAACGGGACCCCCGTTCGGCGAACCGGCCTCGAGCCGAACCGGGACCAGTTCGCTCATCTCTACATAGGACTCTATTCAGATTGCAGATTCTAACACTCCGCCCGATCGTTTTTCTGGTGTCTGGGATCAATACAGGCAGACTTTGGCCTCGATCTGCTGTGTGCTGATTCATAGCTAGGCTAGCAAGAGTTAATCTCTGCTACTCTGCTTGCTCCTTTATTGACATGTTGTGTGGAGACCTATCACATCTGCTCCCCTCCTATGTATACTGTTGAATTTCTTCTACTTACACCAGCTATAGCTTTTTCTATGCTGGCTTGTGAGGTGTGGTGTACCAGATAGTCTATGATGAAAGTTGTGTTATGTGGTGCTTTTTACTTGATGTGGTTGTGGAGTGTACCCCTGTTGTTTTGTACTTCCTTCCTGCTCTTGTTTTTCCTCCTGAATCTCTTATTGTCTTATCCTTTGTGTGTGCGTGCTGTGTGACAGTTTTGTTTTTTACATTGTCGGTCTTATTCTGTGGTTTCAAAACACTCCTCTCCTGTCCCTTACTGGAGGGAGAATAAGATCAGAACTGGTCAGGAGCAGGACCAGGAAAGAGACTCAGGCCTCTCCACCAATAGAAGTATCCCTCAGAATAGGGATTACATAGGGCCCCCTAGCTTGAGGGACAGCTTAGGAGCCCCAGTTCTTTGCAATCCCAAAGTCATTGTAACAGCAATTAGAAGAGTTTTGAGTTACAATTATATTAATCCTTAAGATAGGTTATCAATATCAAAAAAGTGGGGTGATGACACCCAATACCCCCACCAATCAGCTGCTAGCAGATCTGGCAGTGACCAGAAGTGACCATTTTGTGGTTCACCATTGCTCCATCATACTGCTCAGTTGCCACTCGGCAGTACCCAAGAGCGGCCACTAAACATTCTGATTGACCTCCATCATAACTTTCCCTTTGTCGGGGTTGACAGGTGTCATACTGAAGTGCTAATATGTTTTTAACTTTTACATTACCATGCAAACAAGACACTACATGCTCTATTTCTGGATTTTGGATTCATACAATGCCATCAGTTTCCTCCCTGCATAATGTTAACGATGACTAATAAAATATGAATAGAGTACTTGATTTCTTTATATCTCTTCTGTTCTATTAACTGAGGTTAATAAAAAAAATAGAGCAAACCATGGAGGAGAAAGGCAACCATTAAATATAGAATACATAAATGTGATCATCTCACGCTTGATGTCATGTCCAGGTAAATTCACGACAATGGAGAAGCATGGGTTCACGCCATTGCCTGTTATCAGTAAGTATGCAAAGATCTACTTTTCTACAGTGTTTTTACATTACCCCCCTTCTCACTTACATCTATAGTGTGCTTCAGTGTCTTATATGTATTTTTAAAAATAGCATTTTTTTTTAAGAAGTCTTCCACCACTTTGACATTGATGACCTATCCTAAGGTCTCTGAATGGCCAGAGTCCCACACCCCACATATCAGCTGTTGTCGGGCCCGGCAGCGGCAGCATTCAGTCGGAAATGCTCAGTTCTGGCGCTGCTCTATCTTCTATTAGCAGCCGCTGCCAAGAACTGCACATCCGCCTCCTATGGATTAGAATGGGAGGCGGATGTGCAGTACCCAGCCATGGCTGCTATTAAAAGAAGGAGCAGCACCGAAACTGAGCATTTCCGGCTGCCTGCTGCTGCTGCCGCCGGGACCAAGAACAGCTGGTCAGTGGGGGTGCCGGATGTTGGACAATAACTGATCCGACATTGATGACCTAAATATAGGTCATCAATGTCAAAGTAGTGGGCAACCCCTTTAAGCATCTACGACTCTGTAAATTTACATTCCACCTTCATGTCATCACTCAGACCACCATAATTAGCTGTATAAATGAACTACCCTCACATTGCATCACCAACATAGGGAGTCATTTTAGCAGTGTGGCGTCTTATATGAAAGGTCTTTGCAGCTAAACATGATCACATATAGTGAAATATTGCTGTTTCAATGATGACTGGGATGGGACACTTCTGTGATGACATGGTCTCTGAGTGCCTCCATTGGGTTAACTTTCTTAACATTCAGCCAGATATGAGGACAGTTTGTTTATAGATGGGGGATTGTCCTTCATTGTTCTACAAGACTCTTGGTAGTATTGAAATTTTTGTTGACTCATGTAATTGTTTTGGCCACTGAAGGCCAGACACCCAGATAACTCAATTATGCGAACTTCCCATTGTATTACTAAGTGAATTGCTAGATGTGATGTCACTTACCTGTCTCACCCTTGTCTCAGGATATTTGAATATAGCTTGAAAGTCATCCAATAAGAGAAGCAACCTTGTACAACCAATCCGATAAGGGCACAGTATATCCGAAGGGAAGGCTATGGCTATAAAAAGAGACTTCTTTAAGTCACCAGTTGTTGATGGATGTTGCATGATCCAGTCTAAGATCTTAGAAGCTGGCTAGGGGATCAGAACCAGGATGCCTTGTGGACTCGGTCTAGGGACTTTGGCTCCGACTAGAGGATCACTTGGCTACTTGGCTTCAATCTAGGGACTCCGATTCCGATTGGAGACCATACCACAGTCTAGGGATTTTGAATCCGGCTGCCAGGATTATATCATCATTCCAGAGACTACTTAAGGAAGAAACCCAGGTGTGGACAATTTGGTCACCTGGCTACAGACTTTGCAGACCTCAGCCAGCTTTCTAAATCTGGCGTTATTCCATTCTCGGTGGGTGCCCGCCGAAAGCGGGGTGCTGCTGGATTGGAGTAAGTAGCCCTGGAAGCTCTGAGGCATGGACATTATAATCCCTGGTGAGCCAGCGGAAGGGTGAGACTCTGTTGCCTGTTACATTTGTGTGTTTTGCTGGTTATGTGTTATGTGCCGTCAATTGTTTGGGGATCCAATAAAGTCTTAAGGGGACTTTACACGGTAGCGATATCGCTAGCAATTTCGAGCGTGTAAGTACCCGCCCCCGTCGCGCATGCGATTGTTTGTGATCGCTGCCGTAGCAAACATTATCGCTACGGCAGCGTCACACGTACTTACCTGGTCGGCGGCGTCGCTGTGACTGCCGAACAATCCCTCTTTCAAGGGGGAGGGACGTTAAGCATCACAGCGACGTCACCGCAACGTCACTAAGCGGCCAGCCAATCAAAGCGGAGGGGCGGAGATGAGCAGGACGTAACATCCCGCCCACCTCCTTCCTTCCGCATTGGGGCCAGCGGCAGGTAAGGAGACGATCCTTGCTCCTGCGGTGTCACACATAGCGATGTGTGCTGCCACATGAGCGATGAACAACATGGATCAACAACCCTTACCGATTTTTGAGTTTGAGACGACCTCTCCATGGTGAACGATTTTCACCATTTTTGAGGTCGCTTATGGTCGCTGGTCAGTGTCACACGCTGCGATATCGTTAATGACGCCAGATGTGCGTCACTAACAACGTGACCCCGACGATAAAACATTAACGATATCGTAGCGTGTAAAGCCCCCTTTAATATTGTGATTCCCTCACCCTGTGTTGTCTGAGTAGTGTTCCACCCACGGTTAAGGAGGTCGGTGTTCAGTTGGGATGAGCCCTGGGCAATGCTGTCTTTCTAAAGGCGGCTGGGCCAGCGGACGAGAGCACCCACTGACTCCCGGGTCTCCACTATTAGTGGCAGCTGTGGGTGACTACTCAGCCTGGTTTATCCAGGGGAGCTGCAGAGGACTGGTGTTCGTGGACACCATCCAGGGCTCGACAACCAGGGAGGAACATAAGCATACCTAGCAGACCATAGGGGAGGCATTCAGGTTTCGGACGCTGCCATGTCCAACCCCACCAGCTCATCCATGGGACAATGACCGGAGAGGAGTTACAGCCGCAGCATTAAATTGATGCTACAGGTTCTGTGCCAGATGCAAGAGATTGACTATAGGAACACTGACACTGGGTCAGACTTGATCCGGAAAGTAGTCCGTTGGGATGCCCAGAATGATGCAGAGGATGATGAAGACCCCGCCAATATTGACCCAGATGATTTAAACTATGTGCCACATCATGGATCTAGTGACAATCGGGAATTAACTTGGTCCCAAATAACCCAAGCCACAGCGTTGTTGGCTGCATTGGGGCCTAAATCCTCAAGAGAAGAGAGGGCTTGTGTCCTGGAATATATTTATGGGGTTCCAGCTGCCATAATGCTAACACCAGCTGCTTGAGAAGGATGGTCCCGCTACCCAGCAGAAGCTGCACCAAAACAAAGGTCTACAAACAGGGCCTGTGACTTGCCCAATCTAGAGCGCTGTTATACATGTGGGCTGCTTGGACATATTGATAAAGATTGTCTCCAAAACTGAGGCCCCATGCTTGGAGCCCATCTGCCAGCTCAGCCGGTCAAGGTCTGTGACATACAGAGCCAGGGACTACGAGTCACTGGTTCCTCCATTACCCTGGTAAGCCCAGTTATTCTTTCTTCAGAAGACCATTTACCAGATTCCCAATTATCCATCTCCCAGGCTGAGGACCAGCACTCAGACATCCCTCTGGCATGTGTGCAGTTGGACCTAAGGACCGACCAGGGAGAGGTCGAGGTGGAGCTTATGGACAACCTCCCCACACCTGGCATTTTGGGGACTAACCAGGAAGCGATCGATGTAGGACTTGTGAACAGCCTCCCCACACCTGTTATTTTGGGGTTTGACCAGGAAGAGGTCCATATGGAGCTTATGGACAGCCTCCCCACACCGGTTATTTCGGGGACTAACCAGGAGGAAATTGAAGTGGGGTTCATGGATGGCCCCACCAAGCCCGTTGTTTCGGATACCACCCAGAGGGAAGTGGAAGTGGGGCTTGTGGATTACCTGCTCACACCAGTCATTTTGGAGAATGACCTAAGACAAGGACTATTCAGCCAGTTTGTTACCGCCATCACCCGCAGCCAAGCCAAACACCATCCTGGGGCAGGTGTTTCTACCAACCTATCTGAGGGGAACCCTCCTCCTCAATCTAAAGCCTCCTTCTCAGATCCAACAAATGTGAGTACCTCAGACCCAACTATGACCATTGACTGGGGGGAGATAGATCGTAAGGAATTCAGGGAAGCCCAACTCACGGACCCCATCTTAGTGCTTGTCCGCAATATGGCTGCTCAACCTGGGGGAGGTAATCACGGGGAAGTGTATAGATGTGAGCCTCTGTTGCTGACCTCACCATTAAAAAGGACAATGCTGTCAAGAGGAGAATGATGATCGGAAGCCCATCCTGTCTGACTAATATTAAGAAGGGGGAGGAATGTGACGACATGGTCTCTGAGTGCCTCCATTGGGTTAACTTTCTTAACATTCAGCCAGACATGAAGACAGTTTGTTTATAGATGGGGGATAATCCCTCATTGTTCTACAAGACTCTTGGGAGTTTAGTATTGAAGTTTTTACTCATGTAATTGTTTTGGCCACTGAAGGCCAGACACCCAGATAACTCAATTATGCGAACTTCCCATTGTATTACTAAGTGAATTGCTAGATGTGATGTCACTTACCTGTCTCACCCTTGTCTCTGGATATTTGAATATAGCTTGAAATTCCTCCAATAAGAGAAGCAACCTTGTACAACCAATCCGATAAGGGCACAGTATATCCGAAGGGAAGGCTATGGCTATAAAAAGGGACTTCTTTTAGTCACCAGTTGTTGATGGATGTTGCATGATCCAGTCTAAGCTCTTAGGAGCTGGCTAGGCAATCAGAAACAGGATGCCTTGTGGACTCGGTCTAGGGACTTTGGCTCCGACTAGAGGATCACTTGGCTACTTGGCTTCAATCTAGGGACTCCGATTCTGATTGGAGACCATACCACAGTCTAGGGATTTCGACTCCAGCTGCCAGGATTATATCATTATACCAGAGACAACTTAAGGAAGAAACCCAGGTGTGGACAATTTGATCCCCTGGCTACAGACTTTGCAGACCTCAGCCAGCTTCCTAAATCTGGCGTTATTCCATTCTCAGTGGGTGCCCTCCGAAAGTGGGGTGCTGCTGGATTGGAGTAAGTAGCCCTGGAAGCTCTGAGGCATGGACATTATAATCCCTGGTGAGCCAGCAGAAAGGTGAGACTCTGTTGCCTGTTACATTTGTGTGTTTTGCTGGTTATGTGTTATGTGCCGTTAATTGTTTGGGGATCCAATAAATTCTTAATATTGTGATTCCCTCACCCTGTGTTGTCTGAGTAGTGTTCCGCCCACGGTTAAGGAGGTCTGCGTTCAGTTGGGATGAGCCCTGGGCCATGCTGTTTTTCTAAAGGCGGCCGGGCCAGCGGACGAGAGCACCCTCTGACTCCCGGGTCTCCACAACTTCATTCTGCAGATCAGTGGGAATCATAAGTATCGGTCCTCCATCAGTCACATGTTGATAGCCTATCCTAAGTATAGGTGATGAGTGTAAAATCACAGAAAACTCCTAAAAGCATAGTAATAGTCCATTTTACTATTTGCCATACACCATCCACTACAGAAATTCTGTCAGAAGAAGGAGTTTTCATCATCTGAACTATTTCTTCTTCTAATAAAACTTAAAGAGAATTTGTCACCAGGCTTGTACCACCAACTCTGAAAGCAGCATAATGTAGAAACAGAGATCCTGATTAGAGCGATGTGTCAGTTACTGGGCTGCTTAGTGTAATTTTGATAAAATCACTGTTTAATCAGCAGTAGATTATCATTAGAGGACTACTTGGCATGCTGCAGGTAGTCCAGCATTTCATGAGCTCTGTATAACTGCTAGATCTGCAGCAGAGAAAACATGGATTTTCTCAAAATGACAGCAAACAGCTCAGTAAGTGACACATTGCTGGAATCAGGGTTTCTGTCTCTACATTATGCTGATGAAGTAGCAAAAAACCTGGTGACAGATTCCCTTTATTACTAAAAATTTTTTCTTAGTACTGCTTCTACTCCTTAATTGTTCAAAACAGTCAGAGGCCAGTAGAGGGTTACTCTTATCTCTTCCTTTTGTGGCCCAGATGGGAATAACTGCTACTAAATCGCCCACCACAGTGCTGCAGCGATCACCTGCGGGACACTGCGGGGACTTCTCTGTAGGGACCCTTCCGGCAACAGGTATGTTAGGTTCACTTGTATAGGAGTCGTGACGCCACTTTCGGTTTTGCGGTCAGGGTGAGGTGTGACCGCCACTGCAGTTTAGCGAGCGTCTGGCGCTGATGGTATTTGCAGTTTGGTGGTATGGCCTCCCGAGAGTGAGGCTGGCCCCAGGGGCTCGAGTATAAGTCCGTAGAACCACAGGTCGCAGAAGAACTCACACACAGTCCAGAATGTCTTTCACGTTTTTTTACTCACGTTCAGTTGTTCACTGTGAGGTAACCTGGGCAATGCTGAGACAAACTGCAGGGAGAACCAGGTATCCTTCAGGCTGGTCCAGGGGGGACTGTCAACTTGCCTTCCTAGTCCTTCTTGTTTCAGATAACCCCCGACTTGAAGTATATGGGATTCATCCAGGGAAGTCGTATCTGCCTTTTCTCCCCTTTCTGGCCCGTTTGCTGGCAGCGTGGACCAAGTAAAGATGGCTTCTTGCCCTATCTCACTTATGGGCCCCCTCGTTGCTGCTGATGCTGTGGACTCTGTGTTTGGTTGGTGAGGCACATCCAGCACCCCAACCGGCAGGTTTAGCAGACCGAGTAAATGGATTTCTGCTCTAGGGACCTGTTTCCCCGTGCTGGCCTGGTCTACCCAAAAATCCCCGTACTCTATCACCCCGCTTCTTCCTGAGGTGTCTTTCAGGCAGATGACTTGATAGCCATTCTCCCCCGCCGACAGCCACCACACGTGCAGGGTCAGACTAGTGACCCCGCGCACGTCCTCCTTCTGCTACTGCACACTGCGCTTCCTCTCTTCAGACTGGCTCACTACTGCCTCCCCTCTGTGTCTGCCTCTGCAGCCTAGCAACCAGCTTCTGTACCGCACCCCATGAATAGAGGTGGAGGCCACGCCCCCTCCTGGGTCTGCCCAGGGGTCCCTTCAAGGTATGTGTGAGACCTGGTCACTATGTGTCCGTGTGTTCACACCCTATTCCAGCCATCAGGATTTCCTGTTTGCACTCACCCAGCATGGGTGCAGTACTCAGTGGTGCCTGACCACGTCAGGGGCGTCACACTACCAGTCTTCAGATGAGCAGGGATTGATGGGGAGGGATTAGAAGATAGCAAAGAGCTGCTGCGCTTATGGGAATGAAATATTGATCCTGGTGGATTTCCTGATGAAGAAGTGGGGAGACACTTAGAAACGCGTAGAATAAAACCACCTTCATTCAATCTTCCTTGGATTTATGTCATATCTTCAGCAGCGCAAAAATAGCTCCACATCTCTTTTGTTCCTGATCTGCTTGTGCTTATGGGAATGGCAAAGCAAAATGAGCCAGGCACCATCACGCACAGACTAGGGGTATGTTCGATGTGTGGCGCAACATGTAGGTAACTATGGGATGGAAAGGGAGAGGAAGACCCTGACGATAGGGAGCAAGGGATGGGACACCTGACACTAACCTTTGTCTGGCCCCTCAGCTACCCTAACGTCCCTGTATAAGTCCTTCCTCTCATCAACATCACTTGCCCAATCCCTAAAGGCTGCTTTACATGCTGCAACATCGCTAGCGATGTCGCTAGCGATCATACCCGCTCCCGTCGTTTGTGCATCACGGGCAAATCGCTGCCCATGGCAAACAATATCGCTAGGACGCGTCAAACGGACTTACCTTCCTAGCGACGTCGCTATGGCCGGCAAAGAACCTCTTTTTTAAGGGGGCGGTTCATGCAGCGTCACAGCGACGTTAATCAGCGGGCCACCAATAGAAGCGGAGGGGCAGAGAGCAGCCGCATTCACGTCACTCCCACCTCGTTGCCGAAGGATGCAGGAACACTGTTGTGTCACACGTAGCGATGTGTGCTGCCTCAGGAATGACAAACAACCTGTGTCCAGCATGAGCAACGATATTTTGATAATGAATGACGTGTCAACGATCAGCGATTTGGTGAGTATTCCTGATCGTTAGCGGTCGCTCGTAGGTGTCACATGCAACGACGTCGCTAACGAGGCCGGATGTGTGTCACGAATTCCGTGACCCCAATGACATATCGTTAGATATGTCGTTGCGTGTAAAGCAGCCTTTACTGTCTCTCCACTCACCCTGGCTAGTGCTAAGGCTGGTAAGTGCGCAAGACATCACCACTACTACAGAAGGAGGTCAGACTGGGGGACATAGACAAAAGGATATGCAACAAACTTCACTGTTGTAGCCAAACACCAGGGCTTCAGATGACACAGTTCCGAAATCAGATCTTCAGTAGTCTATCTCCAGCAGCAGATCTCCTGCAGCAGATATCCAGCAGCAGATATTGAGCAGCAGATCTCCAGCAGCAGATCTCCAGCAGCAGATCTCCAGCAGCAGATCTCCAGCAGCAGATATCCAACAGCAGATATCCAGCAGCAGATCTCCAGCAGCAGAATTTCCAGCAACTACTAGAGACTTATTTCCTCCAAGGTGGTCAGTACAGAATGAATCTATTACCTGCATCAAGGGAAGGATCGTGTGACTATTTAAAGGGAAGGGGAGTGGTGACAAACTGACTGCAGCTGAGATTAACTAATCAGGAGCTACAAGCAAGAAAAACATCATTATCCCTTGCTGCACCAAAAGAAATCAATCACATTTAAAATCCAGAGTCTCAAATTTTCATGTGAAGCTCAGATCCCAGATCTGCCATATGACTCTTAATTATTGAAGATACTTGTGACAGGCAGTTTGTGTAAATACAGAGACAAGAAAGCAGTGCAGCTCCCTGAGCTAAGCTGTTTCCAAAACCACTATTAATTTCTATGGGAATTGGGTAAATAGTTTTCACTTCTCTTAACCAGGATCTAGAAATCAATACCAACTTATAAATTTAACTACAGCTGAGCAAAAAGATTCTCAGGACACTGATCAAGTCTATGGCTGCTGAATAAAAGAGCTGCACTTCTTACTATGCATCACATGTTCGATCAACATAATGAAATGGTAGAGTCTACTAATTAAAAGACATGCTGAAAGTAGTAGGACATTCACAGCGCTCTTAGCTGCCTGACACACATTACCAGCATTGTCACTGTCCATGGTACCTGACAGTATTTTTACTATACTCTACTATTTTTTATTAGTTATTAATGGCTTCTAGGTGTCACTCTTCAAGCAAGGCAGCGCGTTCAGACCAAAAGTAGTCTGACGCACAACGAAAAAAACACCAAAACCACACCACAAATGGGGGGAACTTCGGGGACACAAAAACAAGGTTGATGTGACACTTCCTATCCTCACCTCAGGTTATCCCTACTATCATAGCCAGTCCCTATACAGTCTCCGCAACTGTCGCCAAGCAGTACCCTGAGACGCTGGGAAACCGTATGGATGCCCTGACCAGTAAGAGGTAGGTGAGGTTCACTAAACCCACTGCTGCACTAATAAAACAAGAGGGTAGAGGAGACAAACAGGAGAAAAACTGCAACACAAAAGGATAAAGATTAGCTTTTGGAATGCTCCAGCTCAGCTCCTTCCACCATGGGGGCCAGTCTACAAATTGATTTGTATCTTCAGCAAGGATCGCTGGGTAACACCTCTAATTAAACCTGAAGGGCATTACTACAAATCTACTGCAGCTGAAGCACTCAGCTAGAGACTACTGAAAAGCTGCTAACAGCAAAACTGACATTAACCATTTTGGTACAAAAGGAAATGAAACCACATTTAAATGTCAATAGCCAGACGGAGATGAGAGGTCCTAGTCCAAAAGCTGTCACTAGTCTCCAAAAACAGAGATACGACCATGACACTACATCAAAGACAACAATGATGGCTCTATGTACACATCTAAGTGTCAATGTTACATAGTTTGCACAAAACAAGTACACTTTCTCATAGAAATGAACAGATGGTATGAAAATAGCAATGTTCAGTGAGCTTTCATGTTTATGCAACTTGATATTTTTACCAACAATATAATAGCAATTAATATGAAATTAATAAGGGTCCATAGCATGTCAATAATGCTGTCACCATGTCCCTCTAATACAAGTATAAAACCGATTTTCTTGAGCATCCATAAAGACACTATTCATTATTCCTAACGTCGTAGAAGACAATATCAGCACCGTTATTATTTTACCTGATCCGGCTAGGAAGAAGTTAATATGTTAATAAACCTCATAGTCTTGTCATCATCTTTAATTACTTCCTATAATAAGTTGAACCTTTTTTGTCCTCCGTAAATGAGATCTTCCATATCAGACAATCTTCATTTCCAGGACGTTTTATAATTCAAGATGATATAGATGATATGAATTTGTGAACTACAATCATAACTAGATCATCATCATAAATTTATGCAATAGTATTCTCCGTAGGACTAATCTGCATGCATATATTTAGTTGTAAGACAGCTTATTTATATAATATATGGTTGGAGCCTGAACATGAATATATATCAAGATACTCGTGACTTACTCAACAATCTCTATACATATAATTTATAGTCTGCATAAATAAACATACAGCAAGAGATGTAATTCAGAGGATACAGTCTATTGATCTTTCTATCTACTCGTGTCTATCTATCTATCTATCTATCCCTCTATCTATCTATCTATCCATCTATCCCTCTATCTATCTATCTATCTATCTATCTATCTATCTATCTATCTATCTATCTATCTATCTATCTATCCCTTTATCTATCCCTCTATCTATCTATCTATCTATCTATCTATCTATCCCTCTATCTATCCCTCTATCTATCCCTCTATCTATCTATCTATCTATCTATCTATCTATCTATCTATCTATCTATCTATCTATCCCTCTATCTATCTATCTATCTATCTATCTATCTATCCCTCTATCTATCTATCTATCTATCTATCTATCTATCTATCTATCTATCTATCTATCTATCTATCTATCCCTCTATCTATCTATCTATCTATCTATCCCTCTATCTATCTTTCTATCTATCTATCTATCTATCTATCTATCTATCTATCTATCTATCCCTCTATCTATCTATCTATCCCTCTATCTATCTTTCTATATATCTATCTATCCCTCTATCTATCTATCTATCTATCTATCCCTCTATCTATCTATCTATCTATCTATCTATCTATCTATCTATCTATCTATCTATCTATCCCTCTATCTATCTATCTATCTATCTATCTATCTATCTATCTATCTATCTATCTATCTATCTATCTATCCCTCTATCTATCTATCCATCTATCTATCTATCTATCTATCTATCTATCTATCCCTCTATCTATCTATCCCTCTATCTATTTTTCTATCTATCTATCCCTCTATCTATCTATCTATCTATCCCTCTATCTATCTATCTATCCCTCTATCTATCTTTCTATATATCTATCTATCCCTCTATCTATCTATCTATCTATCTATCTATTTATCTATCCCTCTATCTATCTATCTATCTATCTATCCCTTTATTTATCCATCTATCTTTCTATCTACTCGTGTCTATCTATCTATCCCCCTATCTATCCTTATCTATTTATCCCTTTATCTATCCATCTATCTTTCTATCTACTCGTGTCTATCTATCTATCTCATATATAGTTTTAGTATCAATAAAAATGTTCATTGATGGTTAATCAATGTCCACACATCATATTATTATGCACATTTCTAGGTTGCTTAAAGGGAACCTGTCAGGTGCAATATGCACACAGAACCACAAGCAGTTCTTCTGGGTGTATATTGCTAATCCCTGCCTAATTGCCCCTACATCTAGTAGCATAGATAAAGAAATCTTTAGAAAAAGTATTTCTAAAGATCCTTTATAATATGCTAATGAGCACAGGGACTAGTCAGAAGGGGGTTAGTTCCTGGACTCATTCTGCCCTCTTAGCATGTTAGCACACCCTTGTGACCACAGAGGAGTTTTATTTTGTTTTGCACAGAATCTGTATAGTAGACCAAGTTCACGGAAGTGCATTTTAGGCCTCAGTTCCACTTGTGTTTCGCACGGACGAATCGGATTGCTCTCACTCTAGTGCAAAACTATGGGGCAGTGTCTATCTGCGATTGAGTTCTCATGCCATATTTAATGCCAGAAAGTGCTCCCTCCCTCTTCTCTGCAGCTGTGACCCAATTGCAAGATCGCATCACAGTTGCATGACCCTCGGCTGATACTCAGCAGCAGAGGGTCATTAGCATATTGCTTATGATGCTCTCGTATCGGAAGCTATGTGCAAGTGGAACCGAGGCCTTATATTGATTCATGGCCATTGTATGGAGGCATGATTCTTCACTAAAAGCAAAATTGTGTGCCCTCCGTAGGGTTCTCCCATAGACCATAAAGCAGTGTAACCTTCATTATACACAGTACTAAAAGATTTGCTTAGATTACAACTGCCAACACCATCTAGTATAGATCTGTGCAATATGGATCTATAATGTTTGGGTATTTATATACCTTTGTAAGATTCTACCAAATTAGTAAAAAATTGTATTTTTGGCAGTCAGAGGTCATTTTGTTCATTGTACCAAGAAGGGGTTAAAAACAAATTAAATACTATGGGCAGCATCAAACCCAGTCTTGCAGTGCTGGGGTCCTGGGTTCAAATCCCACCAAGGACAACATCTGCAAGGAGTTTGTATGTTCTCCATTTTTCTCCCATTCTACAAAGCCATACTGATAGGGAAGGTAGATTGTGAGCCC
The DNA here is from genome assembly GCF_048569485.1 of Anomaloglossus baeobatrachus. NCBI lineage: Eukaryota > Metazoa > Chordata > Amphibia > Anura > Aromobatidae > Anomaloglossus > Anomaloglossus baeobatrachus. Next base: position 837,319,370 of record NC_134353.1, on the reverse strand, counting down.
CAATGGGGACAGTGATGCTAATGTCTGTAAAGCATTGTGGAATTGATAGTGCTCTATAAGTGACTAACATAAATAAATACTCACCTGTCATAGACCTGGTGGAGATCTTTGCATGCACATTATTGATATGTATTGTGCACCATGTGTCGCCACAAGACCTAGTCAGCACTGAAAAATTCAGCCCAATGATTGAAGAGTGAAAAACGAAGACCAATCCAAAAGCAGTGGGGTGTGAGAGAATACACGCTATTGTGTATTGTATAGAAACCGTCTTGTCTTATATGTGAATGATGTCATAGTGTTCAGATAACACTGATGGGCGGGGAAGTTATACATTTGTATACACACTCTTGTGGCTCTTATTGGGGCATGTTAATTTCTTTGTTTGAGGTACTATGTAAACTGGTCACATAATGTAATAAAGCAGAATCTCTCAGTACACCATGCTAGGCTGTGCTGCATTGATTTCTCCAAGCGCTTGAAAAGCAAATCTTATTAATTTGGAGTTCCAAGTGAATAAAAGCAGAGTATTTTGCTTACAGGGGGATGGGATGGTAGGGAGGGAGAGTATATTATTTTATTATCTTTCATTACTTCTTGGCACTCTGTTTTTTATGCTTTGGCATCTGGTGACACATCATGCATAAATACCTGTCTTTTGGGGCAGAATTGATCTGACCCAAATTTTATTCTGACCAAATTGAACTTGTCAGACATTTTGAGCTATTATGCTCCAAATGCTTTGCGGATCTGTATTTGTTGCATATGTTTCCTTTGCCATGAATAGATAAGAATAATTGAGTGTGACTTGTATTATAGATTTGGAATTCTGATACTAACAGTTATAAAGGTCTTTATAAAGAATACAGCGGCGCTGACCTTATTATATGTTTTTTTCCCCAAATAACACATTTCTTGTCATCTCATCATTCATTTTTCTACAAGTCATGGCTGTAAAATCACTTCATATAGAGACTACTAAATGATTCATCATTGGTCATTCATTATGGGTAAAATAATATGATTATGTCCCTTTTGTGCAGTGACATGCCAAACACTGTGATGCTGCTGATTAATACTTAAGGAAGTCTGCATTGGCATTGCTAGTTTTGGATGGTTTCCAGAACTGGAAGGCAACCAGTTTGGCTCCGTTCAATTCTTTGGCCATATTCACGCTAGCAATTATTGCTTTTTGGCAGCAACAGTTTTTCAATTATCTCTTGAACCTGTGCTTACTTAGATAGTCAATGAGCAGTAATAAGCCCTACGAAAACAATTTCCGTTTAATGCTTGACTTAATCATTGTACACTTCTGAACTTCATTATTTCGCTCATTCATAAAGTTTCCTGGACTGAGAGCACATTTCTTGGGTGACGCTGGAGCCGAGTGTTCTTCTCCGTTTATTTATATATTTTTTTTAATCGTACACGTTTTTCACACTCCAGAGACCCACAAAAGTTTAATTTTTATTAAATTTGTATTTGTGGATAAACAGCGACTGTTACCTGCTCCAATTAGATGACAAAAAATACAATTTTGGCTGTAATCCTGAGTGGAGAAACATGCAATAGTTATTCTGACGGAGATATTATGATTAGCAGAGACACAGGGGATCGCTATATTTGTCAGTGACACACATCACAGGGGATCCCTATATCTGTCAGTCACAGACATTAACACATCACAGCGGATCCCTATATCTGTCAGTGACACACATCACAGGGGATCCCTATATCTGTCAGTGACACACATCACAGGGGATCCCTATATCTGTCAGTGACACACATCACAGGGGATCCCTATATCTGTCAGTCACAGACATTAACACATCACAGCGGATCCCTATATCTGTCAGTGACACACATCACAGGGGATCCCTATATCTGTCAGTGACACACATCACAGGGGATCGCTATATCTGTCAGTCACAGACATTAACACATCACAGCGGATCCCTATATCTGTCAGTGACACACATCACAGGGGATCCCTATATCTGTCAGTGACACACATCACAGGGGATCACTATATCTGTCAGTGACACACATCACAGGGGATCCCTATATCTGTCAGTGACACACATCACAGGGGATCCCTATATCTGTGAGTTACATACATCACAAGGGATCCCTGTACAGTATCTGTGAGTGACATACATCACAGCGGATCAACATATCAGTCAGTGACACACATTACAGAGGATTCCTATATCTGTCAGTGACATACTTCACAGGGATTCCCTATATCTGTCAGTGACACATATCACAGGGGATCTCAATATTTGTTGCTGACACATATCACAGGGGATCCCCATAACTGTCAGTGACAGCCATTACAGGGGATCCCAATATTTGTCAGTGACATACATCAAAGGGGAGTCCTTGTCCCGGAAAGGAACATGTAATTTTCTGCTCTTTCCTTTACATGGGCATCAGTGGGGTGCATGTGTGGAACGTACAGAATATAACTATAGAATTCAATTGCCACTACATAGGTGAAGTACTGTAGACTGTCAGCAATATGAGCGTAACTGGCTCTGTTAAAGCCTTACCCATAAGAAAGGCCAGTTTCCCCCGAACATAATTTAGGGTAAAATTCAAGTCTATGTTAGACTGTGGGTCTAAAAACCCAACCGGCAGCATGATCCCTATGATGCTGTTAGCGAGGTCATTAGACCTGTGGTCAGGCTGGACTTACTTCTGCAATGTAAGCAGAAAAATGTGTGTTCGTATAATGCTCATGTAAAACCAGTTCCCAAAACACGATCTTCGTAGACATGTTTATAAAAAATAATTCAAGCTACAGTATAATGTGAATACAATGATACTATTTTCATATTGTTGAAATAAATCTGTGATAGTTTTGGTCATAGTCACAGGTGTAGCTAGGATTTCAAGCCATTTAGTTTCACCCTCCTAATGATTAGTTCAAAAATTTACATGGCAAGCAGGATTTTTTAAAATATTATTAGCTCTTTTAATCTAAGCCAGCCACAAAGTGTCTTTATACAAAGCAATTTCCGGAGTGTCCACAGTGCAGCCTCAAAAGAGCGTCGGATCCATGATTTGCTCCTAATGTCTGCTGCCCTACTCCAGTGGTGTAACTAGAGTCTGACGGGCCCTGGTGCAAAGTTTGAGCCTGGGCTCCCCCACATGTTGGTAAGATGTATGGGTAGTTGTAGAGTTCTAAATACTATGAAGACATATCAGTTGCCCCCTTCCCCATCATTGTGTAGTACTGACCCCTATCCTGTATTAATGTCCCCCATCCTGGTCCACGTCCTGGTAAATATGTCCCTCATCCTGGTGTATAACCTCAACATAGCTATATCCTGGTATATATGGCCCCATCATGGCTATATCCTGGTTTATATGTCCCCCTCATGGTTCATCCTGATATACATGGCCTTATTCTTGAATATATCTCTCTATCATGGCCCCATCCTGGAATATATCCCCATCATGGCCAAATCCTGCTGTGTGACCCCATCATGGCTATATCCTGTGTGAGGTAGCGTGGTCGGCTGCGCAGCAGAAGACACGGGATCCAGGCACCAAGGTTCACAGCACATGGTTTATTATCCAAAGAAAAGTCCACAACAGTACACATGTGCCTTTCCGGCAGAGAACTCAGGGAGTTGTGATCACTCCCTCACACCCGGCACACCTGCCCTTGTTCCTGTTTCCTTTTAACCCTTCCTTAAGCCTGTAGGGAAACAGCATTAACCCTGGAGTGGAGTTACTTTCTATCATGGAGTGAGCACAACCGGGGCGAGACATACCGGCCGTCATAGATAACCCCGGTCACAGTCTCACATACCCCCCCTCAGTTCAAGCGAGCGGGGTTGAACTCCTGCCATCAAACACGGGCCGCGGGACAAGGCATCGGCGTTGCCCTGCAACCTACCGGCCCGGTGTTCAACCGTAAACCGGAAGTTCTGCAGAGAAAGGAACCACCGGGTAATCCGGGCATTCCGTTCCTTGGCGGACCTCATCCAGACCAGTGGAGAGTGATCCGTCACCAAGCGAAACTGTCGTCCCAGCAGGTAATAGCGTAGGGATTCCAAGGCCACTTAATCGCCAGGCACTCCTTCTCCACTACGCTATAATTCCGCTCGGGAGGGGTGAGCTTCCTACTTAAGAAGGTGACGGGGTGTTCCTCCCCCTGAACCACCTGAGACAGCACCGCCCCCAGGCCGACCTCCGAGGCGTCAGTCTGTACTATGAACTCCTTAAGCAAGCATTGTTGACCTTAGGGAGATCAACATATCCACTGCGGAGACACCATCACGTGTTTCTCAACGCAGTGATTCTAGAGCATTGCCCCCTGGGAAGTATGCAAATAAGAAAGCCGCGGAGACACCATCACGTGTTTCTCAACGCTAGCAGGAAACTAGCCAGGTCTTTCACCGGGAAGGAATAACCACGGGAAGGGCAGTCTCCAGTCAAGGAGACCACCTATACCAAACATGGTATCCATCCACAAACAGCCGTTTCGGGGTATTTGCCCCTCATCAGTGTGGAGTAGGAATCTGGCTAGTGGGGGCAATGCCTAGTAAAAGACTACTTAAGCAAGCATTGTTGACCTTAGGGAGATCAACATATCCACTGCGGAGACACCATCACGTGTTTCTCAACGCAGTGATTCTAGAGCATTGCCCCCTGGGAAGTATGCAAATAAGAAAGCCGCGGAGACACCATCACGTGTTTCTCAACGCTAGCAGGAAACTAGCCAGGTCTTTCACCGGGAAGGAACAACCACGGGAAGGGCAGTCTCCAGTCAAGGAGACCACCTATACCAAACATGGTATCCATCCACAAACAGCCGTTTCGGGGTATTTGCCCCTCATCAGTGTGGAGTAGGAATCTGGCTAGTGGGGGCAATGCCTAGTAAAAGACTACTTAAGCAAGCATTGTTGACCTTAGGGAGATCAACATATCCACTGCGGAGACACCATCACGTGTTTCTCAACGCAGTGATTCTAGAGCATTGCCCCCTGGGAAGTATGCAAATAAGAAAGCCGCGGAGACACCATCACGTGTTTCTCAACGCTAGCAGGAAACTAGCCAGGTCTTTCACCGGGAAGGAACAACCACGGGAAGGGCAGTCTCCAGTCAAGGAGACCACCTATACCAAACATGGTATCCATCCACAAACAGACGTTTCGGGGTATTTGCCCCTCATCAGTGTGGAGTAGGAATCTGGCTAGTGGGGGCAATGCCTAGTAAAATACCCCACCCGGCAGAACACAGCAAACAACTCCCGAGATAAGCTTCGCCGCAGTATGTCTGAGAGGTATCTCCTCTGGATACCGGGTGGCATAGTCAACGATCACTAGGATATGTTGGTGCCCTCGAGCAGACTTTACGAGGGGCCCCACCAGATCCATCCCTATCCGTTCAAAAGGGACTTCTATAATGGGTAACGGTACCAACGGACTGCGGAAGTGGGTCAGGGGTGCGGTAAGCTGACACTCCGGGCAGGTTTCGCAGAACCGTTTTACCTCCCCAAAGACCCCGGGCCAATAGAACCTTTGCAATATTCGCTCCTGCGTTTTCTTGATCCCTAGGTGACCACTCATCAGGTGTTTATGAGCCAAGTCGAGGACCCGCCGGCGATACGGCTGGGGCACCACCAACTGCTCTACCCCTACACCCCGTATTTCATCTACCCGGTAGAGTAAATCCTGCTTAAGAGCGAAATGGGGGTATCTTACCTGGGCACCGGGCAGCTGTGCCACCCCATCAACTACTGTCACCCGACTCCGGGCATGTATTAATGTAGGGTCCTGGAGTTGGGCTGTCCCAAATGTATCCGGGGATGCCTCCAACTTCGGGATGGGCTCAACCGTCTCAGCCTCTCCTGCCAATACCTCTAGGGGCGACCTATCGGGTTCACATTCTGTCCCTATCATGGGAACCCCTACGGCAGGCGTCCCGGATTCAGGATTGTAGGGCTCAGGTCCCGGACTGACCAATATCTGAGGGGACTTAGAAGGTCCCTTCCATAAAGTCCAATTATAGGGCAGATCCCTTCCTAGGATCACGTCATAGGGAAGAGTGTTAATAAGTCCCTCCTCATGTTGCACCTGACCGCAAGGTGCTGTGATGGTTACTATCCCCGTGGGATAGTCTCGGCAGTCCCCATGTATGCAAACCACCCCCACGGTACGTCCTGTGGCTTTTACTTTAGCCCTTAGGGTTAATCGCACAAGGGTCACTAAGCTTCCGGAATCCAACAAGCCTGTAACCGGACATCCATTCACCTGTATTTGGCACAAGTGGGGCTCAGTCTCTGGGTAGACCAGGTCAGCGGTACACACCACCTGAGCATACATTGAACCCCGCCGGGTAACCCCACAATCCATGGGCTCCGTGGTGAGTGGACACTGGGCTTCCATATGTCCCACCCGCTGGCACCGCCAACATCTAATAGGGAAGGACACCCCCTTGACGAGTTGTCGTTTAGGGTACATAGCCTTCCGGACCTCAGGGACGGAGGGTGCGGCCTTGGACGGGACGGTAGCGGACTCCCGCACCGGTGTCAGCGGTGGGTCCTTGGCCCTAGGCTTGGAGGGGCCGGACCGACGGGCGGTACGCAAAGTCTCAGTGTCCCGTATCAAGTCCTGCGTAGCCACATGCCGCTCTACCAGGCCCACTAATTGGTCCAGGGTACTTGGGTCGCCCTGTCCCACCCACCGTTGAATGGTGACGGGTAAAGTGCGTACAAAACGATCAACAACTACCCTTTCTACCATTTGCGCCGGGCTCAGAGTGTCAGGCTGCAACCACTTTTTTACGAGATGCAACAAGTCATAGGCCTGGGAGCGTATGGGTTTGGCTTCCTCATAGAACCACTGATTTACCCGCTGAGCCCGTACATAGGTATTCACCCCCATCCGAGCAAGTATTTCGGCTTTCAGGGTTGCATATTCTAAGGCGTCCTCGGTACAGAGGTCCAGGTATGCTTTTTGGGGCTCCCCCGTCAGATAGGGCGACAATACCTCAGCCCACTGGGGGGTCGGCAGTTTTTCCCGCTCGGCCACCCGCTCAAACACCGCTAGGAATGCTTCCACATCATCCCCCGGGGTCATCTTTTGCAACGCTTGTCTCACCGCTTTCCGGACGCTGCCGTCGTCACCCGGTCCCGGGGTTGTTGCTGCCGGTCCGGCACAGATCGACTTGGCCAGGAGGACCATCTGTTCTTGGTGCCTCTGTTCCTGCAATTTCAAGGATTGCTGCTGATGATCCAACGTCCGGAGCAGGTGTGTATTCGTCTGTTGTTGCTGTGCAGTAGCCTAAGCCAGCTGCTTTAGAATGTCCTCCATGGCATTGCCGGGTTTGGGCTGTAGTATAGCCGCTTGAATCCAGGACATGTGCTACCGGGTCACCAGAAATGGAAGCTACACCTCACCGGGCTGGCATGCCCGCCGATTCTCCACCATATGTGAGGTAGCGTGGTCGGCTGCGCAGCAGAAGACACGGGATCCAGGCACCAAGGTTCACAGCACACGGTTTATTATCCAAAGAAAAGTCCACAACAGTACACATGTGCCTTTCCGGCAGAGAACTCAGGGAGTTGTGATCACTCCCTCACACCCGGCACACCTGCCCTTGTTCCTGTTTCCTTTTAACCCTTCCTTAAGCCTGTAGGGAAACAGCATTAACCCTGGAGTGGAGTTACTTTCTATCATGGAGTGAGCACAACCGGGGCGAGACATACCGGCCGTCATAGATAACTCCGGTCACAGTCTCACACCTGGTATATATGTCCCCATCCTTGCCCCATCCTGGTATATACTGTATGTTGCCATAATGGCCCCATACTTTTATATATATATATATATATATATATATATATATATATATATATATATATATATATATATGTCCCCAACCTGGTATGACTTTAATGGTCATACCCTGGTATACATGTCACCATAATGGCCTCATTCTGGTACATATATCCCTATAATGGCCTCATCCTGGTATGCATGTTGCCATAATGGCTCCATCCTGGTATATATGTCCCCATAATGGCATCATCCAGGTATATATGTCCCCATCCTGGTATATGTGTCCCCATTATGGCCCCATCCTGGTATAGATATGCCCATAATGGCCACATCCTGGTATTAATGTTCCCATAATGGCACCATCCTGTTAAACATGTCCACATCCTGGTATATGTCCACATACTAGCCCAGTCCTGGTATATATGGCCCCCATAATGGCACCATCCTGGTATACATGTCCCTATAATCGCCCCATCCTGGTATACATGTCCCCGTAATGGCCCCATCCCAGTATACATGTCCTCATAATGGACCCATCTTGGTATTCATGTCCACATAATGGCCCCAGCCTACTTTATGTCCCCGTCCAGGCCGCATCCTGGTACATATGACACCACACAAAAAAAAAACAATTATACTCACCTTCCCCCTGATCACCTGGTGTCCTCCTCCGATGATGGAATGCTGCAACTGACCCACGTGTAAGCAGCATAGCGCATGACGTCACTGTCATGTGTGGTGCGCAAACTTACAGCATGGTCAGCTGCTCGTTGTGGCATATTCTATGAATATTCATGGCATTAATTGGCAGCTGGCACATTGCAGTGGATGGTCCAGACGGGTCTCTGTGCTACAATGTATTTCAGCTAAATGCACATCCTCAAACGAACATTTAAATGAAACAGGCACTTGGGTCAACGGGCCCCCTGTAACCCAGGCCCAGTCACAGTCGTAATCACTGTTACCACGATTGTTACGCCCCTGCCCTTCAATGTACAGGAGCATGTAAATGAGTATATAATGTAAGAGATGGCTTCAGCAGCAGATAATGTTCAATAGGATCAGGCACACCTTATATTTATAGTCTTTACTTGATATAAGTTTTCCTCACTAATTGTAATTACCGTAAAGTAGTGATGTGTGACTAGAGTAAAAACATTCAGAGAGGCAGACACACGCAGCTGAATTCATCCCCATACGTGGTAGGTTGGACTTTTCAATAATGTATTAATTAGCTTGAATTTGCATGAATTTGGTAGTAATGCAGCAGATTTACCTGTGAAAACCGTGGAAGAGTTTGAAAAGAGAAGAATCACCATCTTGAAAAATTTGTATTGCTGATAAGTAACAGTATAGATGCAGGATTTTGATGGGTCATTCATTCAAGGTCAATCCAAGAGAAAGAACCTGCACATCAACACAAAATGTATCCGTAAGCCACTCACAATGAACAATAAAAAAAATATAGATTTATTAGTAACTATAAAAACATATACATACAGTACAGACCAAAAGTTTGGACACACCTTCTCCTCTCTAGAACAACTGTTAAGACGAGACTTTGTGCTGCAGGCCTTCATGGTAAAATAGCTGCTAGGAAACCACTGCTAAGGGCAGGCAACAAGCAGAAGAGATTTGTTAGGGCTAGAGAACACAAATAATGGACATTAGACCAGTGGAAATCTGTGCTTTGGTCTGATGAGTCCAAATTTGAGATCTTTGGATCCAACCACCGTGTCTTTGTAGAAAAGGTGAACAGATGGACTCTACATGCCTGGTTCCCACCGTGAAGCATGGAGGAGGAGGTGTGATGGTGTGGGGGTGCTTTGATGGTGACATTGTTGGGGATTTATTCAAAATTGAAGGCATACAGAACCAGCATGCCTACTACAGCATCTTGCAGCGGCGTGCTATTCCATCCGGTTTGCGTTTAGATGGACCATCATTTATTTTTCAACAGGACACTGACCCCAAACACACCTCCAAGCTGTGTAAGGGCTATTTGACTAAGAAAGAGAGTGATGGAGTGCTACGCCAGATGACCTGGTCTCCACAGCCACCAGACCTGAACCCAATCGAGATGGTTTGGGGTGAGCTGGACCGCAGAGTGACGGCAAAAGGGCCAACAAGTGCTAAGCATCTCTGGGAACTCCTTCAAGACTGTTGGAAAACCATTTCCTCTATTGAAACTCATCAAGAGAATGCCAAGAACGTGCAAAGCAGTAATCAAAGCAAAAGGTGGCTACTTTGAAGAACCTAGAATATAAGACATATTTTCAGTTGTTTCACACTTTTTTAAGTATTTCATTCCACATGTTTTAATTCATAGTTTTCATAGTATCATAGTATCATAGTTTTTAAGGTTGAAGGGAGACTCTAAGTCCATCTAGTTCAACCCGTAGCCTAACATGTTGATCCAGAGGAAGGCAAAAAAAACCCCAATGTGGCAAACAAGTTCCAATGGGGAAAAAATGTCCTTCCTTCGTCCACATCCGGCAATCAGACTAGTTCCCTGGATCAATACCCTGTCATAAAATCTAATATACATAACTGGTAATATTACATTTTTCAAGAAACTCGTCCAGGCTCTGCTTAAATGTTAGTAGTGAATCATTCATTACAACATCATGCGGCAGAGAGTTCCATAGTCTCACTGCTCGTACAGTAAAGAATCCTAGTCTGTGATTATGATTAAACCTTCTTTCCTCAAGACGTAGCGGATGCCCCCGTGTTGTAGTCGCAGGCCTAGGTGTAAAAAGATCTTTGGAAAGGTCTCTGTACTGTCCCCTCATATATTTATACATTGTGATTAGATCCCTCCTAAGCCTTCGTTTTTCCAAACTAAATAACCCCAAGTTTAATAACCTGTCTTGGTATTGCAGCCCCCCCATTCCTCTAATAATCTTGGTCGCTCTTCTCTGCACCCTCTCCAGTTCAGCTATGTCCTTCTTATATATCGGTGACCAGAATTGTACACAGTATTCTTCGTGCGGTCGCACTAGTTACTTGTACAGAGGTAGAAGTATATTTTTTTCATGAACACTTATACCTCTTTTAATACATCCCATTATTTTATTAGCCCTGGCAGCAGCTTCCTGACACTGGCCACTAAAGTGAAGTTTACCATCCACCCATACACCCAAGTCTTTTTCTGTGTCTGTTTTACCCAGTGTTCTACAATTAAGTACATAATCATAAATGTTATTTCCTCTACCCAAGTGCATGACCTTACATTTATCTACATTAAACTTCAATTGCCACTTCTCAGCCCAATCCTCCAATTTACATAAATCTCCCTGTAATATAAAATTATCCTCCTCTGTATTGATTACCCTGCAGAGTTTGGTATCATCTGCAAATATTGAAATTCTACTCCGCATGCCCCCAACAAGGTCATTTATAAATATGTTGAAAAGAAGCGGGCCCAATACTGACCCCTGTGGTACCCCACTATGAACTGAGACCCAGTCCGAGTACGTACCATTAATAACCACCCTTTGTTTCCTATCACTGAGCCAGTTTTTAACCCAGTTACACATATTTTCCCCTATCCCCATTATTCTCATTTTATGTACCAACCTTTTGTGTGGCACTGTATCAAAAGCTTTTGAAAAGTCCATATACACAACATCCACTGCATTTCCCTGGTCCAGGCTTGAACTTACCTCTTCATAGAAGCTGATCAAATTAGTTTGACAGGATCAATCCCTCATAAACCCATGTTGATACTCTGTCATAAGGTTATTTTTCTTGAGATACTCCAGTATAGCATCTCTCAAGAAACCCTCAAGGATTTTACCAACCGTAGAGGTTAAACTTACCGGCCTATAATTTCCCGGCTCAGTTTTTGTCCCCTTTTTGAATATTGGCACCACATTTGCTATGCGCCAGTCCTGCGGTACCGACCCTGTTATTAAGGAATCTGAGAAGATTAAAAATATATTTTGATGCCTTCAATGTGAATCTACAATTTTCAGAGTCATGAAAATAAAGAAAACTCTTTGAATGAAGTGTGTCCAAACTTTTGGTCGGTACTGTATATTACACAAAAAACTGCATATAAAATAGGATTAAGTGACAGAGGAATAAATAGCATTACCGCACACTTACGAGTGCATCTCAATAAATTAGAATATCATCAAAAAGTTAATTTATTTCAGTAATTCAATGTAAAAAGGTAAACACTTACATTAAATAGAGTCATTACACACAATGGGATCCATTTCAATTGTTTATTTTTGCTAATTTTGATGATTATGGCTTACAGTCAATTAAAACCCAGAAGTCATTATCTCAGAAAATTAGAATAATTACCAGAAAACACCTGGAAATGTTTCCTAAGCATTTAAAATGATCCCTTAGTCTGGTTCAGTAGGCTATACAATCATGGGAAAGACTGCTGACTAGACAGATGTCCAGGAAGCAGTCATTGACACTCTCCACAAGGAGGGTAAGCCATAAAAGGGTCATTGCTAAAGAAACTTACTGTTCACAGAGTGTTGTGTTATGATCCGGAACCATGAATGACCACCATAATTCATTGGTAACAGGTGACAAGAGCATTGGCAACTAATCTGGCCGCCATACCCTTACTAACCATCAACACTAGAAGTAGCCGAGGGGTGAACTAACATCCTATGCACCGCGAACCCAGCCGGAGAACTAGCTATCCTGAAGGAAGGAAAGATGAATAACTCTCTGCCTCAGAAAATAGACAAAGAATAGCAAGCCCCCCACATTCAAAGACTGCGGTGATATAGGAAAACACAATACACAGATAGATGATGGGATTAGCAAAAGGTGAGGCCCCCACTGACTAAAATAGGAAAGGACAGGAAAGGGGCTGATGGTGGCCAGAGAAAAACCCTGCAAAATTCCAAATTCCTGATAGTACAAAAAGGCCCTCAGATTGCACGATCTGCACTCCGTCCTATTCCAGGCGCTCTTGTCATACCAATGAACAGAAAACAAGAATCATTACAAATTCAAAAAGCCACAAACACATGGACTTATAGGAGCAATACTCCAAACATAACTGCAGGGAGTTTCCCAGCTGAGCAACTGCAAGGGACGATCCCTGCATGCAAATAAACTGAAAACAACCACAGCAAAAGACAAACTCAGATAAAAGTAAAAGAACCAAACAACAAATAAAGAGCAAAGCACTTATCTGGGATAGATGTGGCGGGGAGCAGAATGAAGCAGGCTGGTGAACAAAGAACAACTGACATCCAGCATAGCCTGCTATCAGACCAGGATTTAAATAAGCAGAGAGTTAGCAATGGAAACGCCCATTGCTGAACACACCTGGTCTATGTCCAAACCATTCCTGGCCACAAGAGGGAGCCTCCCAGCAGCCAAAGCATAACTGACATTCACAACAGTGTTGCATCCAAGTATATTAATGAAAAGTTTAGCAGAAGAAAAAAGTGTGGTAGAAAAAGGTGCACAAGCAAGCGGGATAACTGCATCCTTGATAGGATTGTTAAAAAAAAGCTATTTAAAAATTTGGGGGAGATTCACAAGAAGTGGACTGCTGCTGGAGTCAGTGCTTTAAGAGCCACCACACACAGACATATCAAGGACATGAGCTACAACTGTCGCATTCCTTGTGTCAAGCCACTCATGACCAATTGACAACGCCAGAAGCCAAAGAGAAAAAGAACTGGACTGTTGCTCAGTGGTCCAAGGTGTTGTTTTCAGATGAAAGTAAATTTTGCATTTCATTTGGAAATTAAGGTCCCAGAGTCTGGAGGAAGAATGGAGAGGCAACAATCCAAGCTGCTTGAGGTCTAGTGTGAGGTTTCCACAATCAGTGATGGGTTGGGGAGCCATGTCATCTGCTGGTGTAGCTCCACTGAATTTTATCAAAACCAAAGTCAGTGCAGCCGTCTACCAGGAAATTCTAGAGCACTTCATACTTCTCTCTGCTGACATGCATTTTGAAGATGGAAATTTCATTTTCCAGCAGGACTTGGCACCTGTTCACACTGCAAAAAGTACCAATAACTGGTTTAATAACCACTGTATCACTGTGGTTGATTGACCAGAAAACTCGCCTGACCTAAACACCATAGAGAATCTATGGGGTATTAATTATTATAGAGGAAGAGAAGAGACACCAGACCCAACAATGCAGATGAGCTAAAGGCTGCTGGCCAAGCAATCTGGGCTTCCATAACAACTAAGCAGTACCACAGGCTGATCGCTTCCATGCCACACCGCATTGACGCAGTAATTCATGCAAAAGGAGCCTCAACCAAGTATTGAGTGCATTTACTGTACATGCTTTTCAGTAGGCGCCAACATTTCTGAGTTTAAAATCACTTTTTCAGTTAGTCTTATATCATATTCTAATTTTCTAAGATAATTACTTTTTGGTTTTCATTGGCTGTAAGCCATAATTAACAACATTAACAGAAATAATCAATTGAAATAGATCACTCTGTTTGTAATGTCTCTATATCATATACTGTATGTGTTTCCATTTTTGTATTAAATTACTTTTTGATGATATTCTAATTTAGATGCACCTGTATATCTCATAAAATACATTATTCAAGTGAAACCCCTGACGGATCCATTCACTAATAAGGCAGCGGAGTTACTGTGGTCTCCACGGCCTCTTTTCAGCCGTGTCTGTCTTTTCAAATGTGCACAAAACTTGAAAACTGCATTTTATTGCAAGTCTAACGAGATACATAAAAAGATGGCCAAAAAGGAACATCATACCAACAGTAAATTACGGTGGTGGTATTGTCATGGTCTGGGGCTGTTCTGCTGCTTCAGGACCTAGAAGACTTGCTTTGGTAAATGTGAAACCATGAAGTCTACTGTCTACTAAGAAATCCTGAAGGAGAATGTCTGGCCTTCTGTTTGTGACCTCAAGCTGAAGCACACTTGGGTTATGCAACAGTACAATGATCCAAAACACACCAGCAAATCCACCACTGAATGGCTTAAGAAAATTAAAATGTAGACTTTGAAGTGGTCTAGTAAATTACTGACCTTAAACCAATTGAGATGCAGTGGCATGACCTTAAAAAGGCGATTCATGCTCCCAAACTCTAAAATGTGGCTGATTTACAACATTTCTGCAAAGATGAGTGGGCCAAAATTCCTCAAGAACGTTGTCAAAGACTCATTTCCAGTTATCACAAACGCTTGATTTCAATTATTGCTGCTAAGGGTGGCCCAACCAGTTATTAGGGTTAGGGGCCAATTAATTTTTCACACAGGGCCCTGCGATTTAGATTTTTGTTTTCCTTTAATATTAAAGACCTTCATTTATAAACTGCATTTTGTATTTACTTGTGTTGTCTTTGTCTAATGTTTACATTTGTTTGGTGATTTGAGCCATTTAATTGAGACAAACATGCAAAAGAATAAGAAACCAGGAAGGGGCAAACACTTTTTCACCCCACTATAATATAGTTACTAGAGATGGGTAAGCTCTAAAATGCTTGGGTGCTCGGGCCTCGAGGTGAGCAGGTCAGACGCTCTGAAAGTGCTCAACTTGAGTACCAAGAATAATGGAAGTCAATGATTGGGCAGTTCAGCTCTCTCCTCCTGCATGCAACCATCCATAAACAGAGCATTTCTGGGGGGAGGGATGGAGGGCGGTAATTTTTTTTTTCTTTTGATACTCTCCTTCCGGAAACATTGTTTCAACCCCAGTGAGTCATTCAGTGACTGCGAATGGCTCTCACTGGGGTGCCCGCACACATTATGCAGTCAAACAAGCCTGTGACTTGTGGTCATTGTTATACAAACAACACATCTGAGTACTCAAGCACCCCAATGTTCGATAGATTACCGAACAGTGTGGAGTACGCTTGTAGCCATGCTACACAAACACAATCTACTGCGCTCTTTTTTTTAACTGCTGCTACATCTGCATGTTTAACCAAGAGGAAAGGTAATGACGGACATATGAGTAGCTCGATATCTATTAACATTCTCTTTATCCCTGCTATAAACATAGAACAGACACATGTTGATATAAAGTAATATAAAAGCTTCACGTTCAGTTGACTCTTTTCTCCAGTTTTCTTAAGAATTACACCAGACATGACTAGACACGTTTCAAGTGCTCTTACACAGTACTTTAATTATTGATTTGCTTTTTCATTTCTAGTAAGACCTATCCTTAAGTAAGTATTACAAGCTTTCTATTTTAATTTGGGTTGAAGTATTGCTATAATTTTGCACTATAAGCAAAGAAAAGAACAAAATATGAAATTATAGTTATGTCGTACTGTGATTTTTTTTTTTTTTGGCTAAAGCCTAGAGGAAGAAAAGCACTTAGAGTGAACCTGTCAGAAGGCTTTTGCTCCCCGGAAAGCAGTACCATTATCTTATAGTTTTCTTTATGAAGTCTTCAAAAAGTGCCATTAGTAACTGTTGATGTGGCTTTTTGCGGAACATGAGGTTTAATACCTGCGCAAGTAATTGCATACAGTCAAGGAGTTGAATATGCTGAGTGAAGTCAAGCTGTTTAAATCTTATTGCTTTACCCATCCAACATTGCTTCAAAGAAATCCCACAAGACGTGGAGACCATTACTGAGGAAAATCAATCAATCCATATAGAGAAGGAATGGAATGCTGTATCTCTACCTCCTTGATTGGGTACAACTGATTTGTATATGATGCAAAACGGCATTAAAGGGATGGTTTGGTACCTATAATGTCCTTTCTAAATATCTATTTTGACACACTATCGACCTTTGTAGTTAGCTTTACTATAAAATATTCTACACTATTCCCTATCTTACTAACATTTTTTTTTACTTCACTAATTGTGACATTTCACTTGAAAGGAGTCTCAAATGGACTATTACAGAAGGCTGAGACTGAGCTCACTTTAAGACCCCCTCCACATGTCAGTTAAAAACACACATTTTTTCACTGAGATGATAAAGGTGTATATGTCCCTCCATGTGCCAAGATTTTGGCACACGTGTGATCTCCATGTGCTATCCGTGATAATATATGTAGATCAGGCATTTATACTCACCTGTCCATGCCGCTGCTGTCTGTGGTACTGAAGTCTCCTGCGATGCTGTGTCCTGCCGCCGCTGTCTCCCCTCTGCAGCTACTTCTAGATCGGCTGTGCAGTGAATATGCATGAGAATAATTAGCTGGACTGTAAGCAGTGCAATGCCTGCGTCATTGACACAGAGGCTACCACTGCACTACTGTGCATGCACACTTCTCTCTGCTTGGCTGAGGGTAGATCAAAGTATTGTAGTCTTTGACATTTCCGCACACCAGCGTCATGCAGATGGGGCTGGGAAGGAGGACGGCAATTGCACAAGATGGAGGAGGTGACAGACCGAGAGCAGCGACACCCATCTGACAGGACTGCCTTAGGTGAGTATTGTAAAGATGTTTTTTTAGTTCTACAGAACAGTCTGGGCTCTTATATACAGTATTCTAGAATGCTGTATATAAGCACTCACTGGTGGTGGCCACAGCTCATAATGGAAAACCTGGTGACAGGTTCCCTTTAAGGGTATCTGTAAGATGCTTTTCTCATACAAAACTAATAGTATCCTTAAATAGGGCTAGGGCAGCCTTAAAATATCAGTAACTTTTTTGCTGTACCTTAATTCAAACTGATTATGCACTGCTCCCTAAGCCCACCTCTCCTCTGTTGGTATCAGTGATAGTAAAAATGTTTACTGTCATTTACTATCACTGCAGAGAGGTGAGAGATATTATGGGCATAGGGAGCAGTGCATAATCAGTTCAGATTTCCATATCTTTGACAAGCTGGAATGAGACATGGAATTTTCAGGTAGAACAGCAAGATAACAGAATAAGGTAGAGCAATAAAAGTTACTGATCCTGAAAGAATTACCCAAGCCCTATTTCAGGATACCATTAGTTTTGTACTAAAACATCACCTGAAAGATTTCCTTTAACTGGGAATCAAGATGTTGTCAGGAGTTGGAGATAGAGGCCACCGCTTCTATCACAGCACTTAAACAAATCATTACCAGTGGTGGTGTTCAAAGCAGCATGAGTGACACCAACACCTATACTGTGTTGCATATATTTGACTGATGAATGATGAATGATGAATCATGAATGGTGACACTTATGTCCCATGTGTTACTTTATAATTATACCTTATACTCAAGTGTTACCTTATACTTACGTATGTTATGCATAATATATTTAATGCATATGCTATGCAAATGTTTACTATATTCATTTGAAATGTATATTTTAGTTTTATTCTGTTATAAGCTATAGTAGGTATAGTTCTTCAGTGTAATAATTATAATGGGAATGCTCCACTTGTATAAATTACTGTGGAATCATGATACTGAGTGAGGAGGTATCATAATGTATGTGGAGGGTTTGAGGGTCATCATATTGTGTGAAGGGCAGTGAAGGCATCATATTGTGTGTTTCGGGCACATTTGATTGTGTGTTGAGTTCTGTGAGACATCATATTCTGAGATGGTGGGTTGTGCGGATCAACCATGCAGTGTGTCGGGCCATTATGCTGTGGTTGCAGTACTATGGAACCATCATAGTGTATGAACGACTGTACCGCCATCAAACCGTCTTTGTGGGGGCTTTTGGAGTCATTACTCTGGGGTCCATTACACTGTGTGGTTGGCATGTGGGGGCATCCTACTGTGTGCAGGTTGTTAGGGTCAATGTACATTGTAAGCGGGCCGCAGGGCGGCCATAGTGATGTGTGGGAGGCTGTGTAGGGCCATAATACTAAATGAGAGAAACTGTGGTGACATCATAGCCATTGTTACTTTTTAGGGCAATCAAGTCAGTATTAAATGTTCTAGTGAGAACTTAAGAGGCATCACTACATTTTAAGGACACTTAGGGTATTGTAACTGTCAAAGGGGCACACAGAAGGCATTATTACCTTCTAAAGAGCAAAATGTGAGCGCAATTGCTTTTTAGGACACTAGCAAAGATCACTAATATAATCTGGGGGCAATTTTAATATGAAAGGGCCATAGTGGTGGGCATTATTACTATACGGGGCGCTAAGAGAAATATTGTTACCATGGCACACATCTGGTGCAGTAAGAAGGACAAATATGGCAGCAGAAGTCTCAGTATTGTAAAACTGGCAGGATAGACGTGTGCTGGTTGGGAATAGATGGGGACAGTGCTAGAAACATGGAAGGTCAAATGTGACTGGCTGGAAGAAGTTAATGTCAGTATGGGCCAGATAGAAAAGTGGGACACATGAAGTAATCCATCAGAAAGAATGTTACCTGTAAATCACTATTATAACTGTACTGTAATCTCTTACATGTGTGACGCCTTGGACTAGCCAGGTAGTCACAGACATAACACCACACACACCCCCTCCCCTGGATAGTTACACCAGTCAACCAAAAACCGTTGTTGCCTCCCTCCAGGGGCTGATGTCCACACCAGGTGGGGTGGAGCCAGGCGGTTGGCCCCGCCCACCGAGGAGTTCACAGGCCTGGAGGCAGGAAAAGGAGTCAGATAAGTTTTGGAGGTGGAAGTGAGAGGAGTAAAACGTCTGCGTGTGCCTGGGTAGGAGCCCAGGAACTGACAGCAAGGTCGGAAGACGGTGGTGGCCGTCTGCAGGAGTTAGCGGATCTCTGCAGAACCATAGGACTGGGTTGGGTGGTGGCCCACCGGTACCGAACCGGGGAGTGGAGTGAAGTTAAGCACAAAGGCAGGGCCATCGGACCCCGACTAGGCTTGGAGCCACCGACAACAGTCAAATCCAAGAGTGACCGGAACCCCAGGGGTTTCCTAACACCCAAGCCCCGCTAGAAGGCAACAGTCCACACCGTGAGGATACACAGCCACCGCCACAGGCTAGAGATCCAAGGGCCAGCGCCTGCGGGCAAGAGGGCTCCTACGGTACCTATATGCTGGGGAGCGGACTACCGTTGGGAAACCATCGGAGTCAACACATTCTACACAGGTGCAGGGAAAGACAGCCACCATAACCTGGGAGAGCAAAGACACTGCAGCCGGCTGTGGGACCCGTCCAGCCGGCCGTTTGGTTTACCAGAGATTTTGTGACTTTCTGTCTGAGTGAGTACAACAGTGCCATCCGGCACCGCGCCGCGCCGCCCCTGTAACCCTGCATCCCAGCTATCCAGCCTCTCCGCATCATCTCCGGGCACCGGGAACACCCACCCCTACCCACGGAGGGGACAACACCCTAGCTGCTCCCTACCATCGCTCCCGGGATCCCCGTCATCAGCAGTGGTGGTGCCATCATCACCACGTCCCGTGGGTGGCGTCACGAACTAACTCTCCAAATAAACCATCCCTTTTTACTCACGGGTGAGGAGCGCTGCTCGAGACCCCGGGTCCGGCCCACCACTTGAGCCACCGAGCAGCAGCAGCAGAAGCCCGGGACCCGAGCGAGGTGAGCGCGCCCCTCCGACCGCGACACATGTTCTGCAGAACAGGTATCCCATTTAAGACAATGATGCAGCTCAGTTCTGCGAGTTTTTCCTCAGCCCTAATAGAATAGAGGAACAAATCGCAGCATTCTGCAATTGTCTTCGGGTCTCTCATCGCTCGGAACATGCACGTCTATGGGTGCAAGTGAAACATTCGACTGCACTGATGACATCCAAGTGCAGTGCGATTTATGCACATGCGGACAGTGGAGGAGATGGAGAGATTAAACCTTCCCTCTCCTCCACAGCTGTGATCCGATCGCACGGTTGGATCACAGTTGCATGACACTCAGCTCAGAACCTGAGGCAAGGGTCATGAGCATATTGTATCTAATGCTCTCGTATCGTATGCCATACGCTAATGTGACTCCAGCCTTAATGTGATCATTGCAGGAGAGAGAGGGTGAACATGAGGGTGTTTGAGACTCATCCAAAAAAAAAAAACAAATTGAAAACTAGAAGCTGCAGCAGAGATACGTTAGACTGATTAAAAGTATGCTGTAAGGAAGACTGTAGACAAGAAATAATGGCTCTGCAAACTAAGAGCCACAATACCCCTAAGCAAGACTCCAACCACGAGGAAAGATTCCACCATTGCTATATGATGGTACAAGTAAGTCATATTAAAGTCCGTGGCCTCACTTTCTTGAGAAAGAAGAGACCATAGCTTGGGAAAAATGTAGCCATAGTCTTTAATGAAAGAATGCCTCTGTAGCTGGATTTATTAGTAGTGCTATATAATATTTCTATCTGCTTTACACTTACAGACCTCTTTGCTTTGGAGCACAGTGTGTTTACAAGGAGATGAAAATTTACAATAGTAGACTCCTCCGTCTGCTTCCTAATGCCCTATATCTACAATATATATTGTATTAGCCTTTGCGGGATGTCTTTTCCAGTGTTTTATCTTCATCATCCGACCACCAATCACTAAGACATAGGAACACATTTTCTAGACAACTTAATTATAACTCCCATACCTTTTATTTCATCTGTGTAACCATTTTATATTTCGATATTTCGTGGGTCGCCCTCCTTCCCACTAAGGTTTTGTTTCAAATCAGCGTGTAATATTTTCCCCTTTCCCGCAGGTTTCTGAAAATAGCTGATTGCACATTGATAATGGATATTTATAGCACTCAGTTTGCTAAGTACTTTAAGTAGTTCGCATTCTAAATGATAGCTCGTTAATGAAAAGAGGATTTCACATTTTAAACGAGTCCATTTTTACCATTACACAAATATTCTATCTCTAATTACAAATTCTTTTTGTAAAGTGAAGACCATTTAAAAGTAGTCTCGGGTACGGTTTCTATATTTTCATCACTTTTCTTTAGTCTATATTTTATTGAATATGTAGTCTGCTTCATAGAAGAAAATAATTAGATCTTTTGCTAAAGTATTCAATAGTTCATTTTAATTGTGGATCCATGTTATTTTATGTGCTACATAAATAAGATTTTCACATTCAATTATCGCGCTGGCTTTGGGCTGCGGTGGTAGAATAAATATTAAACAGTTGACAGTTCTAAAAGATCAGTCATTTTGCTTCTTGTGTAATCAGAAGGCATGTAAATATATGCAAGTGTCCCTAGAGATGAGATAAATAGCTTTCTACTCTACTGCTGTTTTATTTGTTGAGGGAGCGTCAGGAATTTATTTTTTAGTTTTGTCTTTACTTGGTATATTATAGCAACCGCTTAAGTGGAATTCAAGGTCCTTATTGAAGGCACATTCCATTGGATATCATTAGAAGTAGATCCTGCATCTACATTTCAGCAACTTCAGAGAATGATAGAAGAAAAGAACACCATGAAGGACATATCAACATCACTGCTTTATTCTGTAATATGCAAAAAAAGAACAAAGGCAAAAAAGCCCCTTCTAAATAACATGGCTGCTTTTGGTTTACTATTTATTTTCCTACTAACTCTTAGTTGTTGTTTTTTTTTCTCTGGAACGCCATCAGTCCTTGGAATAAGGAAGCCCCAGTGCGGATTTAGAGCTGTATCCTCTTTCTTGTATCTCCCTGCCCAGCCAATAGCCCAGACTTCTGCTGTCCTTCTAAAGGTTGGTAGGGGACGCACTACTCAACTAGTAAAGTGGCCACTTCATTTTCAGGATATGGGGGCCCAAACTTAAGACCATAATCCTTATTGATCACAAAGGGATGACTTTATTCTAGCAATATACCATTTTATAAATTACAAATAGTTCTTTTAAATGAGTTATACACTACAATTTCATATTTTAGAAATGGACACATGATGGTTTAAAAAACCAATAAACAGAAATGTAAACTCCTCCATAATGCATCCACCATTCCTCTGCTCCGCTGACAGTGTCCCCTACTAGTCTTCTCGATTCCATTTCTGGTGGAGAATGTCACATAATGGCTGCAGTCAAATAGCAGCTACTGATAGGCTACCACCTTGACGTTCCACTTCAGTGCTTGAGAGGAGGAATGGGGTTAATGCTACGCTGCTGCCGAATGAATTATTAAAATATTCTTTTATTTCAAAGGTCTATGTGTTTCACAAATTAAGATAAGAAATTGTTGATTTTTCTTCCTTATCATGAAGAAAGGGACTTGATTCCTGAAACGTGTAGATCTATGAAATAAAGAAGATTATATTAATAATCAACAGTTTATTAATTCGGCAGCAGCGAGGCATTAACCCCGTTCCTCCTCTACAACACTGAAATTTAACCCACGTAGGGCTGCAACAGCCACCATTACCTCAAGCCTTCATAGCGGTTGTGACTATCACAACCCTAATAGGTGAGTGTAATATCATGTACATTGCACTTTAATACCTGGTAACACCCTATTTGTGCTCTTTTATCCTCAGTTTTATATTTACCTTGACGTTCCGTTCAAACTGTAAGAGAATGGAGACTGTTTGCGCTTAGGTGGAACAGCAAGCCTGCGGCTTATCGGTGGTCGATGGCTACAGTGATTACATAACATCCTCCACTAGAAGAGGAAAGGCAATCGTCCAGTGGATGAGTATATGCAGTACTGTGCAAAATTGTTATGTGCAGCGGTGGACATATCATTGTTGCAACCTGTCAGCCGATTGGGGACCAAGGGGTAAGGGGGCCGATTTCAACTTCCAAAACAGGAACTGTGCATTATGAGGAGTTATTGGACTGTGAAGGGCCCATACACTGTTTTTGCATAGGGGCCGTTTTCTGTCTGTGTCCACCAGTGGTTAGACGGGTAGGGAAAAAATGCTACAAAAGGAAGAATGATTTCAAAAATAGAACGTTAATAGTTTAGTTTTATGAATTAACAAAGTGCAAAAAGAATGAACAAAAGAGAAATCAAAATCATATCAATGCTTGGCGTGGCCAACCTCTGCCTTCAAAACAGGATCAGTTACACTTTTGCAAGTACATTAAGTACACTTGCACAAAATATACACTTTGAAGGAGCTGAGCAAGGAGAGTATTGCAAACATTTTGGAGAACTAACTACAGATCTGTGGATATCGCTTGTGCAAACCCTTCTTTCTCTTGTTGTAACACCAGACAGACTCGATTATATTGAGATCAGAGGTCTGTTGGTGCCATATCATCACTTCCAGGACTTCTTGTTCTTCTTTATGCTGAAGATAGTTCTTAATGACATTAGCTGTATATTTGGGATTGTTTTCCTGCTGCACAACAAATTTGGAATCAGACACCTCCCTAATAGTATTGCATGACATTATTTGCTAAAATACAACCTCAGTCTTGAAAAGTGATCTCTTCCATGCTTCACTCATACCTAAAGATCTGCATTATTGTCCATAATTACACAACTCTTGTGACACCCTGGCCGGGCCAGGTAGTCACAGGTAGGGCCCCGCACTACACCAGTTCCCTAACAATGTGACAGCAGCCAAACACTTAAAACCCCCCTCAGTGCTTGATGGACACACCAGGGGGCGGAGCCAGGCAGTTGGACACACCCACCGAGGAGTTTGGATGGCCTGAAGCGGGAAAAAACAGTAGATCAGCTTGAGAGATCAGTGGAGTAGGTCAGGCCTGTGTGTCAGGCCAGAAGCAAACTGACAGGTGCCAGGGTAGGACCCCTGGTACCTTTGGCTAGGTGTCAGATGGAGGCCTCTGTCTGCAGGAGCTGGGAAGACGGCTCGGTGGACCGGGACAGGGTAGTTGCCGGTACCGACCCGGGGAACCGACTCGGAAACCAGAGCACAAAGGGGGGTTCTCAGACCCTGAAGCTAGGTCCAGAAGCTACTGGGGGCTAGCTAATTAACTGATTGCGGCCAGAGCGATAGGTCCTGTCCCACCCAAATTCCCGACTGAAGGCAAAAGCCCAACGAGGGGGATAGAAAGCCACCGCCACAGCAGAGAGATCCCACGGGCTAGCGTCTGCGGGCAAAGGGCTCCTCCGACAACCCCAAGCCGGGGAGCGAACTCCTGAAGTTGCAAGCGCAGGTAGTCGACCATCACACAAAAGGTGCAGGAGAAAGACAGAGACCACCATCACCTTGGTTTACCAGAGACTCGTGTGTTTACTAATAGTGAGTACATCAGTGCCCTCCGGCCTCCCATCTCCCTGCACCGCCCAACTCTCCCCCCAACGGGTCCCGGGCCACCATCCCTACCTACGGAGGGATTAACAACTTGCTGCGCAACATCTCCCCCGGGTGCCCCGCATCTGCAGCGGTGGTGTCCACCTTCACTACATACCGTGGGTGGCGTCACGAACTTAACCACGGCTCCGGCCATACACCTATGTCCCCAAACCGCCAACCCCCTTTTGATCGGAGTGAACGCAGGACCTCCGGGTCTGGAGACCTTCGAGCCACCCACTGAAGGTCCGGAGGACAGGACTATAGGTCCTGTCCCACCCAAATTCCCGACTGAAGGCAAAAGCCCAATAAGGCAGATAGAAAGCCACCACCACGGCAGAGAGATCCCACGGGCCAGCATCTGCGGGCAAAGGGCTAATCCGGCAACCACAAGCAGGGGAGCGGACTCCTGAATAGAGTTGAGCGCGGTTCGTGGTTCGTGGTTCTCCAGTTCTAGGCTCGAGTGATTTTGGGGCATGTTCTAGATCGAACTAGAACTCGAGCTTTTTGCAAAAGCTCGATAGTTCTAGAAACGTTCGAGAACGGTTCTAGCAGCCAAAAAACAGCTAAATCTTAGCTTGGTTTCTGCTGTAATAGTGTAAGTCACTCTGTGAATCAAACTATTATCACATTTCAGTGTATAGTGTGCGTGAACAGCGCCTTCAGATCACTGCTGTTTCTATAATGGCGATCGCCATTTTTTTTTTTTTTTTTCTTGTCTTCCTTCCCTAAGCGCGCGCGTCTTGTGGGGCTGGCCAGCATGTCAGCCAATCACAGACACACACACACCTAAGTGGACTTTGAGGCAGAGAAGCAACGGCATGTGTGATAGGATCTGCATGTCACATGTCCCTGCATTATAAAACCGGACATTTTCTTCACGATCGCCATTATCTGCCTTCTGCGTCTTTGGTGTCAGACATCACTGTCGCAGTTCCGTCCTTTGTCCTATCGCCGATACAGCTGTATGCGCTGCATACACAGCGTTAGACAGCTTAGGGAGAGCACATTCTAGCAGTCCTTTTAAGGGCTCGTACCGGCAGGGTCAGAGAGCCATAGGTGACAGGTCCTGCAAACAGCAACAGCGTCTGTGTAGCCCAGGTCAGGGATTTCCTCCCTGCATTTCACCATTAGGAGGGAATAGAAAGGCAGGCTTCCATTCCTCTACCCAGAGCACCACAATCCTGCCACTGTACCCTCTTGTCCTCTGCACACTCCAACTCATTCTAAGTAAGCCATTATACTAGCAAACACTCAGTGTACCTAGTGGCATCCTATCTGTGGCTATTGGACTTTGCTATAGTCCCACTAGTGCAAAGACATTTGCAGAGCACATCTGCCTGCATTGCACACTCCAAGTTTTTTAAACTAAGCAATTTTACTAGCAAACACTCAGTGTACCTAGTGGCATCCTATACGTGGCTATTGGACTTTGCTATAGTCCCACTAGTGCAAAGACATTAGCAGAGCACATCTGCCTGCATTGCACACTCCAAGTTTTTTAAACTCAGCCATTATACTAGCAAACACTCAGTGTACCTAGTGGCATCCTATACGTGGCTATTGGACTTTGCTATAGTCCCACTAGGGCCAAGACATTTGCAGAGCGCATCTGCCTGCGTTGCACACTCCAACAAATTATAACGAAGCCATTATACTAGCAAACACTCAGTGTACCTAGTGGCATCCTATACGTGGCTATTGGACTTTGCTATAGTCCCACTAGTGCCAAGACATTTGCAGCACGTCTGCCTGCGTTGCACACTCCAACGAATTATAACTAAGCCATTATACTAGCACACACTCAGTGTACCTAGTGGCATCCTATACGTGGCTATTGGACTTTGCTATAGTCCCACTAGTGCAAAGACATTAGCAGAGCACATCTGCCTGCATTGCACACTCCAAGTTTTTTAAACTCAGCCATTATACTAGCAAACACTAAGTGTACCTAGTGGCATCCTATACGTGGCTATTGGACTTTGCTATAGTCCCACTAGTGCCAAGACATTTGCAGAGCCCATCTGCCTGCGTTGCACACTCCAACTAATTATAACGAAGCCATTATACTAGCACACACTCAGTGTACCTAGTGGCATCCTATACGTGGCTATTGGACTTTGCTATAGTCCCACTAGTGCCAAGACATTTGCAGAGCGCATCTGCCTGCGTTGCACACTCCAACTCATTATAACTAAGCCATTATACTAGCAAACACTCAGTGTACCTAGTGGCATCCTATACGTGGCTATTGGACTTTGCTATAGTCCCACTAGTGCCAAGACATTTGCAGAGCGCATCTGCCTGCGTTGCACACTCCAACTCATTATAACTAAGCCATTATACTAGCAAACACTCAGTGTACCTAGTGGCATCCTATACGTGGCTATTGGACTTTGCTATAGTCCCACTAGGGCCAAGACATTTGCAGAGCGCATCTGCCTGCGTTGCACACTCCAACTAATTATAACGAAGCCATTATACTAGCAAACACTCAGTGTACCTAGTGGCATCCTATACGTGGCTACTGGACTTTGCTATAGTCCCACTAGTGCCAAGACATTTGCAGAGCGCATCTGCCTGCGTTGCACACTCCAACTCATTATAACTAAGCCATTATACTAGCAAACACTCAGTGTACCTAGTGGCATCCTATACGTGGCTATTGGACTTTGCTATAGTCCCACTAGGGCCAAGACATTTGCAGAGCGCATCTGCCTGCGTTGCACACTCCAACTAATTATAACGAAGCCATTATACTAGCAAACACTCAGTGTACCTAGTGGCATCCTATACGTGGCTATTGGACTTTGCTATAGTCCCACTAGTGCCAAGACATTTGCAGAGCGCATCTGCCTGCGTTGCACACTCCAACTAATTATAACGAAGCCATTATACTAGCAAACACTCAGTGTACCTAGTGGCATCCTATACGTGGCTATTGGACTTTGCTATAGTCCCACTAGTGCCAAGACATTTGCAGAGCGCATCTGCCTGCGTTGCACACTCCAACAAATTATAACGAAGCCATTATACTAGCAAACACTCAGTGTACCTAGTGGCATCCTATACGTGGCTATTGGACTTTGCTATAGTCCCACTAGTGCCAAGACATTTGCAGAGCGCATCTGCCTGCGTTGCACACTCCAACTCATTATAACTAAGCCATTATACTAGCAAACACTCAGTGTACCTAGTGGCATCCTATACGTGGCTATTGGACTTTGCTATAGTCCCACTAGTGCCAAGACATTTGCAGAGCGCATCTGCCTGCGTTGCACACTCCAACTAATTATAACGAAGCCATTATACTAGCACACACTCAGTGTACCTAGTGGCATCCTATACGTGGCTATTGGACTTTGCTATAGTCCCACTAGTGCCAAGACATTTGCAGAGCACATCTGCCTGCATTGCACACTCCAAGTTTTTTAAACTCAGCCATTATACTAGCAAACAGTCAGTGTACCTAGTGGCATCCTAAACGTGGCTATTGTACTTTTGTCAATTCACAGTATTGGAACGTTATTTGCAGCACGTCTGCCTGCATTGCACACTCTAACTTTTTTAAACTCAGCCATTATACTAGCAAACAGTCAGTGTACCTAGTGGCATCCTAAACGTGGCTATTGTACTTTTGTCAATTCACAGTATTGGAACGTTATTTGCAGCACGTCTGCCTGCATTGCACACTCTAACTTTTTTAAACTCAGCCATTATACTAGCAAACACTCACTGTACCTAGTGGCATCCTAAACGTGGCTATTGTACTTTTGTCAATTCACAGTATTGGAACGTTATTTGCAGCACGTCTGCCTGCATTGCACACTCTAACTTTTTTAAACTCAGCCATTATACTAGCAAACACTCACTGTACCTAGTTGTATCCTAAACGTGGCTATTGTACTTTTGTCAATTCACAGTATTGGAACGTTATTTGCAGCACGTCTGCCTGCATTGCACACTCTAACTTTTTTAAACTCAGCCATTATACTAGCAAACACTCACTGTACCTAGTTGTATCCTAAACGTGGCTATTGTACTTTTGTCAATTCACAGTATTGGAACGTTATTTGCAGCACGTCTGCCTGCATTGCACACTCTAACTTTTTTAAACTCAGCCATTATACTACCAAACAGTCAGTGTACCTAGTGGCATCCTAAACGTGGCTATTGTACTTTTGTCAATTCACAGTATTGGAACGTTATTTGCAGCACGTCTGCCTGCATTGCACACTCTAACTTTTTTAAACTCAGCCATTATACTACCAAACAGTCAGTGTACCTAGTGGCATCCTAAACGTGGCTATTGTACTTTTGTCAATTCACAGTATTGGAACGTTATTTGCAGCACGTCTGCCTGCATTGCACACTCTAACTTTTTTAAACTCAGCCATTATACTAGCAAACAGTCAGTGTACCTAGTGGCATCCTAAACGTGGCTATTGTACTTTTGTCAATTCACAGTATTGGAACGTTATTTGCAGCACGTCTGCCTGCATTGCACACTCTAACTTTTTTAAACTCAGCCATTATACTAGCAAACACTCACTGTACCTAGTTGTATCCTAAACGTGGCTATTGTACTTTTGTCAATTCACAGTATTGGAACGTTATTTGCAGCACGTCTGCCTGCATTGCACACTCTAACTTTTTTAAACTCAGCCATTATACTAGCAAACACTCACTGTACCTAGTTGTATCCTAAACGTGGCTATTGTACTTTTGTCAATTCACAGTATTGGAACGTTATTTGCAGCACGTCTGCCTGCATTGCACACTCTAACTTTTTTAAACTCAGCCATTATACTACCAAACAGTCAGTGTACCTAGTGGCATCCTAAACGTGGCTATTGTACTTTTGTCAATTCACAGTATTGGAACGTTATTTGCAGCACGTCTGCCTGCATTGCACACTCTAACTTTTTTAAACTCAGCCATTATACTAGCAAACAGTCAGTGTACCTAGTGGCATCCTAAACGTGGCTATTGTACTTTTGTCAATTCACAGTATTGGAACGTTATTTGCAGCACGTCTGCCTGCATTGCACACTCTAACTTTTTTAAACTCAGCCATTATACTAGCAAACAGTCAGTGTACCTAGTGGCATCCTAAACGTGGCTATTGTACTTTTGTCAATTCACAGTATTGGAACGTTATTTGCAGCACGTCTGCCTGCATTGCACACTCTAACTTTTTTAAACTCAGCCATTATACTAGCAAACAGTCAGTGTACCTAGTGGCATCCTATACGTGGCTATTGTACTTTTGTCAATTCACAGTATTGGAACGTTATTTGCAGCACGTCTGCCTGCATTGCACACTCTAACTTTTTTAAACTCAGCCATTATACTAGCAAACAGTCAGTGTACCTAGTGGCATCCTAAACGTGGCTATTGTACTTTTGTCAATTCACAGTATTGGAACGTTATTTGCAGCACGTCTGCCTGCATTGCACACTCTAACTTTTTTAAACTCAGCCATTATACTAGCAAACAGTCAGTGTACCTAGTGGCATCCTAAACGTGGCTATTGTACTTTTGTCAATTCACAGTATTGGAACGTTATTTGCAGCACGTCTGCCTGCATTGCACACTCTAACTTTTTTAAACTCAGCCATTATACTACCAAACAGTCAGTGTACCTAGTGGCATCCTATACGTGGCTATTGGACTTTGCTATAGTCCCACTGGTGCCAAGACATTTGCAGAGCGCATCTGCCTGCGTTGCACACTCCAACTAATTATAACGAAGCCATTATACTAGCAAACACTCACTGTACCTAGTTGTATCCTAAACGTGGCTATTGTACTTTTGTCAATTCACAGTATTGGAACGTTATTTGCAGCACGTCTGCCTGCATTGCACACTCTATCTTTTTTAAACTCATCCATTATACTAGCAAACACACAGTGTACCTAGTGGCATCCTATACGTGGCTATTGGACTTTGCTATAGTCCCACTAGTGCCAAGACATTTGCAGAGCGCATCTGCCTGCGTTGCACACTCCAACAAATTATAACGAAGCCATTATACTAGCACACACTCAGTGTACCTAGTGGCATCCTATACGTGGCTATTGGACTTTGCTATAGTCCCACTAGTGCAAAGACATTTGCATAGCACGTCTGCCTGCATTGCACACTACAACTTTTTTAAACTAAGCAATTTTACTAGCAAACACTCACTGTACCTAGTTGTATCCTAAACGTGGCTATTGTACTTTTGTCAATTCACACTACTGCAAATCTATGTGCAGCACCTCTGCATGACAACCTCGTGCTCTGTTTTTAATAAGCTATAATGATAGCACAAAATACTGCCATTTTGTGGCATCATAGAACTGGCTGTTGTATTCCATTAGTGCCCCACTGGTGACAAGCTATTTCTAGCACCTCTACATCACACCCTCATGCACATTTTGCTACGCTAATGTTATAGCAAACTCATGGAATTCATTGCTGCATTTCATAATTCGGAGGGATAGAAAGTCAGGCTTCCTTTAGCTTTTCCTTCTGTTCATAGACAGCATCTCCAAGACAAATTTCCCCTCCACGTCTAAGTGTGGAGAGGCAGCTAGTGCGCATGCGTGTGCCGATGTACCCCAGCTGCAGCATAATTACAGTGTTTCGCCTAGTGAGTATGCTCAGCCTGACTGTGCCATTCCTGACGCTAAGTTTTCATTTCGGGATACAGCGCATGCTCCCACACTAAGTGTGAAAAGCCTCTTTGCACAGGTGCTTGCATTCCGTGCCGGGTCTAAGTCCTGTTTTGGGCATAGACACCATGCTAAAGCTGATAGTCTTTTTTCAGAGACTGTATTTCATGCTACTGAGCATGCTCAGGCACTTCCTGCATCAGAGACTAGGTCCGGTAATGAACTCTTTGGCCCTGGCCCTGATGTGGGGGTCCCATATAGACCACAGGGCATCAGGTGTCCTCCCAAATGGCTTGCAGAGGCCCACACCTATGACTTGTCACCGCATTATTGATGCTCAGACGATGACTGGTGAGGTGTTTGGGTCATGGCAGCCATGAGGTCATCATTGAAGTTGCGTTTCCAAATAGGACGCTAGTTATGCCACTCATGACGTGTCACTCTACTTTTGTCTCCAGGAGGTGCATTGTGGTTCACCCTGGTTTGGGGCGGACCCAGGTTATAAAAGGGGCTGGAGCCAACAAGGAGGTGCGCAGTCTTCTATTATGCTCCGAAAGAGCACACCTCCATGTGTTGAACCCATTGCGGCTTTAGGCCAGAGGTAGGCAGGGATCGGGTGGTGGATGCAGGCCACCACCACAGTTGGTAACGCAGAACGGTTAAGACCAGCTCCTGTCCTAACAGTCCTGCTTGTGCAGCCCAGTGGCATTAACAGGCCTGCTGCTGCTGATGCGCCTGCTGTCCACAGGTGTGGCCCCTACGCACACGGTCAGCGTACTCAATGGCCCCTGTGTTGTTAACAGGGAGTTCCTGGGCTGGGTGGGCATGTGGACCCTGTGACGCTAACAGGGCTCACAGTCTCCAGATCCGAATGGCGTCTAACTCGGTTCAGGCTACTATTAGTTTCATAGCCACACAGCTCTGTATCCTCCACCAAACCTTCAAGTTGCCAACCTCTCCTTTTCCAACTGGGAGCACGGTGGACACTGACTGCTGATGGGGATATATACCTTTCTCTTTCTTTTCTTATTAATTTTCGTTATATAGCAGTCACAGATTATATACCACTTTATCCAAATCTGCCAGTCCCACTGTAACAGATGTTGTTTCTTCAGCAAATGTTACAGTTGCTTAACCACCAAATCCACGGACCAAAACTTTTTTCCCCTTTCCAACACACCTGTTCCCCTTTCCAACAGCATCTGTCCTTTTTCAACTCATTTTGGGATATGACCAAAAGTGCAACTGTGCAGGGACACCGTACTCAACGCCATCTCAGCACAGCAGCCATCCCTCGGTCCCTCCGATGTGGACAAGTAAAAGACCATTTCCTCCTATCCATGACAAAGCGTTGAGATTCACTCTGTGCAGCACTGGTGTTTAGTGGACAAGTAGATCTAAGATTGCGTACCACATTCTGCAGATACTCCTGTATACGTGCGTCTATTTCTATGGCAGGAATTAGTTCGCCAAATTTTGTCTTGTACCGGGGATCTAACAGTGTGGCAACCCAGTATTCAGGATTAGTTCAAATTCATACAATCCGAGGGTCATGTAGGTAGTGCAGCAAGAAGGCGCTCATGTGTCTTGTGCATCCAGGAGGACCAAGTCCTTGGTGTGTTGGTGGCAGAGAGGTGAGAATCGTGCATCCTTCCTCTGCCCTCTACCCACAACCTCGCACAACCGAAATGTGAGCAAGCTCTCACTCATCTGCTGAGTCTTCCATGCCCATCGCCAGTTCGTCCTCCATTTCTTCATGGGCTCCTGCACTTTCATCAACACTTTTTGCTGATACTATGCGCCCTTGTTAATCCCTCTCCCTCACCATGAATGCCGCATAGGTGCCGCTGACCATCTGGACCTCGTAGATCTTGTTATCCCTTCCGCATATGACTCCTCCTGTACTTCCTCCCCTTCCTCTTGTCCCAACACCTGACTCAGAATAATAATTACAGTGTGCTCCATCATGTAGATGACCAGAATTGTCACGCTGAGAATGACATTGCCAGTGCTAAACATCTTCGTCGACATTTCAAAACTGTGTAGCAGGGTGCATAGGTCCTTGATCTGACACCACTCCAGCAGCGTGATCTGCACCACCTCTGGATCAAGTTATCCCAGGCTATATGTCTTACCGTATTTCAGCAGGGCTCTGCGGTGCTGCCACACACGCTGCAACATGTGCAGATTCCAATTCCTGCGTGTCGAAACATCGCATTTACGGCGTTTAACTGCCAGACCCTAAGACTTCCGGAGTGATGAAAGTTGTTGAGCTGCTGTGTGCGCACGATGGAAGTGAGCACATAGCGAGCGTGCCCACTGCACAAGGCCATGTAGGCCGTGATGGTGTTTTAAAAATTGCTGGCGAATTCGGTTCAACACGTGAGCCCTAAAAGGCACGTGTGTCACATTGCCCTGAGGATGGCCCGCAGCCAGGTTTGCATCATTGCCGCACACGGCTGTTAAGTCACCAACGTAGTCCGCTCCGTCAATTTGTACTCCGGTTGCCAGGTGACAACGTGTTCCTTTCATGAATAGTGCTGATGATGTGAGAGTAGTCGATGCCAGCGGCGCAGGTGGACGCAGGTTATGCTCACCCACTGGGCTGCATTACCTTGACAGATGCAGAATCTCTGGCTGAATGTAGCTGGTGGGTATCTCACAGATGAAATACCATCATTCAGCTACAACCAATGGGAAGACACCACACCCTTTTTTATGCCCATCCTGTCTGCAGACCACTGCCAGACATAGCTATGAACCTCTGGTTAATTTTACCCCCAGTTCAGTTTTATGATTTTGTGTGCTTGTTACCTGACTACTTTTCCTGCTTGCTGTTTATGTACCTTGTTGGCCGATACGCATTTCAACTCTGCTTGTTTTCTGATTCTTTCCTGGCCGTCCCATTCTGTTCCTGTTCCTCAATTAATGTTTTGACCCTGCCTGACTACTATTCTCTGTAATAGCGGTGTGACTCACATTTCCCATACATTTCAAAGTAAAGCTTTGACCGCCTGATGGCATTGAGCTCTGCTGCCAGCATAGTAAGGAGGTGTGTGGTAGTCCTTGTGCGCAGTTGCAAGGAAGGGTGGCCTGACCACACAGGGTTTGCGCCAAGGTAGAGGACCCACACGAGGTTGAAGAGGCAGAAGCAGTGTATTAACTTCTACATACAGAACAAGGATTGAAACAACTCGTGGGGACGGCAAGACTTGTACAGCAGACCCTTCTCCATCTCTCACCATAGTTTGCCAGTGCCCAGTCAGTGACATGTAATGACCCTGTCTATGCTTACTGGTCCAAGTATCTGTGTTGAAATGCACCCTGTCGCACACAGATTTTCTCAAGGAAGTGGTGATGTTGTGTGCGACATGCTGGTGTAGCGCGGGCATGCTTTTCTTGGAGAAGCAGTGGTGATTGGGCATGTGGTACTGGGGCACAGCGACAGACATAAGGTCTGTAAAATCCTGTGTGTCCACTACGCGTAAAGGCAGCATTTCGGTAGCCAACAGCTTACAGAGGGATAGAGTCAACCACTTAGCTTTGTCATGGGTCGCAGTAAGTGGCCTTTTATTTGACCACATCTGAGGGAAAGAGATCTGGCTGCTGTCTGTAGACGGTGTTGAGTAGGGTGTCCCTGGAAAAATGCAGGTTTGTGAGAAAAGTGCAGGCGGAGACATGATGTTGCCTTCATCTTGCCTTCAGATCTGTTCATCTTGTATCATTTTTAAAAAACACATCAAGCAAGGGTTACTCCAAGCGGAGTCTACCTTTTTTCCCAACATTGGGCACACAGACACCCCATCAGTGGCAGCACTTGTGCCCTAGTTGCAAACAGGATGTTTTGATTTGCATCAAGCACATTCCAAATCCACAAGCATTTACTCTCCCCAGGATGACACAGGGGTAGTAAATTCCTTCTGGATCCATGACTTGTTCATTTTGATGAACGTCAGTGTGTCCACATTGTCACTGGACAGACGCGTGCGCTTATCTGTCAGCACACACCCAGCAGCACTGAAGAAGACACGTTCAGAGACAACGCTGGCAGCTGCACACGACAAAATCTCCAAGGCGTAACTGGAGAGCTCTGTCAATTTTTCTAGATTTGAAGCCCAAAAGGAGCAAGGCTCCATTTGCAAAGTCATTGCATCGATGTTCATTTGGAGATACTCCTGTATCATCCTCTCCATCCGTTGACTATGTGTCAGACTTGTTGTCTCTGGTGGCCTTGCAAAGGAGGGTCTAAAAAAATTATGAAAATATTCCATAAAATTGCTGTTACCAGCACCAGATACGGTCCTACTGGTACGGGTAGACTGTTGAAGATGACGATGCCGTCCCATGTTTGTCAAGTTACAACTGGGAGAATCACTCCCTTCACCTGCACGGTTGTTTGGTGTAAAAGCCGAGCTAAGATCGAGTAACAGCTTATGCTGATACTCCAGCATACGTGCGTCCCTTTCTATGGGTGGAATTATGTCACAAAATTTGGACTTGTCCCGGGGATCTAATAGTGTGGCAAGCCAGTAGTCATCATCACTTCTAATTTTGACAATCCGAGGGTCATGTTGGAGGTAGTGCAACAAGAAGGCACTCATGTGTCTTGCGCAGCCATGCGGACCAAGTCCACGCTGTGTTTGTGGCATAGAGGTGCTAACCGTTCTTTCTTCCTCTGACATCTCCCCCCAACCTCTTTCAACTGAATTTTGACCAAGGTCTCCCTCATCCGCTGAGTCTTCCATGTCCATGGACAGTTCGTCCTCCATATCTTCATGTCCTCCTGCACCTTCCTCAACATCTCGCCTGCTACCATGCGCCCTTGTTGATCCCTGTCCCCCATGGTCCCATGCCTGCCGCGTTGGTGATGATGAACGTCTGGACCTTGGTGATGTTGTTGTGTCTTGCGCATATGAATCCTCCTGTAGTTCCTCCCCTTCCTGTTGTCCCACCCCCTGACTCCGAATAGTGTTTAGCGTGTGCTCCAGCATGTAAATGACTGTAATCATCATGCTGATAATGGCATTGTCAGCGCTAAACATATTCGTCGCCATGTCGAAACTGTGCAGAACGGTGCATAGGTCCTTGATCTGAGATCACTCCATCAGGGTGATCTGCCCCACTTCTGCATCTCGTTGGCCCAGGCTATACATCATGACGTATTGCACCAGGGCTCGCCGGTGCTGCCACAGTCGCTGTAACATGTGGAGAGTTGAATTCCAGCGTGTCGCCACATCGCATTTCAGGCGATGAACCGGCAGGCCGAAAGACTTCTGGAGCGATGCAAGTCGCTCAGCTGCGGCGGTTGAACGGCGGAAGTGAGCACTGCAGACAGTTTACGTGCCCTGGTCAGAAGGCCATCTAGGCCAGGATAGTGTGTTAAAAATTGCTGGACAACAAGGTTCAACACGTGAGCCATACAAGGCACGTGTGTCACCTTGCCCAGGCGAAGGGCCGCACCCAGGTTTGCAGCATTGTCGCACACGGCCTTACCAGGCTGCAGGTTGAGTGGAGACAACCATTTATTAAACTCGGACCGCAGAGCTGACCACAACTCCTCAGCTGTGTGACTCTTATTCCCAAGACATGTCAAGCTAAAGACCGCCTGATGCCGTTGCGCTCTGCTGCCAGCATAGTAATGAGGGGTGCGTGATTCCTTCTGCGCAGTGAGAACGCTGGTGGCCTGACCAGGCAGGCTTGGGGCGGAGGTGGAGGACCCAGATGAGGTGGAGGATGCAGAAGCAGTGGCGGAACTTGGACAGACAGAGGATTGACACACAAGTCGTGGGGACGGCAAGACTTGTGCAGCAGACCCTTCACCATCTATCAACATAGTTACCCAGTGCCCAGTCAGCGACATGTAACGTCCCTGTCCATGCTTACTGGTCCAAGTATCGGTGGTGAAATGCACCCGTTCACACACAGAGTTTCTCAAGGAAGCGGTGATGTTGTGTGCGACATGCTGGTGTAGCGCGGGCACACCTTTCTTAGAGAAGTAGTGGCGACTAGGCATCTGGTACTGGGGCACAGCGACAGACATAAGGTCTCTAAAATCCTGTGTGTCCACTAGGCGGAAAGGCAGCATTTCGGTAGCCAACAGCTTACAGAGGGATAGAGTCAACCTCTTAGCTTTGTCATGGGTCGGAGGAAGTGGCCTTTTATTTGACCACATCTGAGGGACAGAGATCTGGCTGCTGTGTGTAGACGGTGTTGAGTAGGGTGTCCCTGGAAAAATGCAGGTTTGTGAGGAAAGTGCAGGCGGAGACATGATGTTGCCTTCATCCAACGTAGGTGCTATCGATGTCTGAGAGAGCTGTACACACTCACTTGTTTCCCCTTCCAAACCAACTGACGACCTACCAAGCAAACTGCCTGTTGCGGTTACAGTGGTGGAAGTTTTGCGTGGAAAAACAGGTGTGACAGCTGTCCCCACAGTCCTAGAAGATGAAGAGCGCGCGGATGCACTGGAAGGGGCGGGCGGTGGATGGTTCGCTCCGCTAGGCCGCATTGCAGCACAGTGAGCTTCCCACCGGGACCTATGATATTTATTCATGTGACGATTCATGGAAGAAGTTGTCAAACTGCTGAGGTTTTGACCTCTACTAAGAGAATCATGACAAATTTT
Organism: Anomaloglossus baeobatrachus; assembly: GCF_048569485.1. Classification (NCBI taxonomy): domain Eukaryota; kingdom Metazoa; phylum Chordata; class Amphibia; order Anura; family Aromobatidae; genus Anomaloglossus; species Anomaloglossus baeobatrachus. The sequence goes on along the minus strand of NC_134353.1, from coordinate 837,281,267 downwards.
ACATATCACATGATTTGGGCGATCTTTTTCTATGTCAAAAAAGGAACAGGCTAGGCAAGGCTTAGAGGCCATGCGACCTGTTGATGCACCCCGAATAATGCTCATAGGCAGAGTGGTGGCTGAGGATGCAGTTGTAGACGTGCTACCAGTGCTCCGACTCTGTCCAGGAAGGCGCAAGGTAATTTCGTCGTCGGTTGCATCCTCCTCCACCGCCTCTGTTGACCTCCTCGAGTGCCTGACTGGGGGTTGACAGTAGGTGGGATCTAGAACTTCATCATCAATTGTTGTGTTTGCACTCCCCTCCCCCTCAGACCGAGCCTCTTCTTGCCCTGACCGAATATTTAAGTTGTCATCCCAATCGGGTATCTGCGTCTCATCTTCATCAGTATGTTCCTCATTGCCTATAACCACAGTTGTTGGAAAGGCAGCATTTTGGTAGCCAACAGTTTGCATTTTATGAAAGTCAACCTCCAAGCCATGTCATGCCCTTCTAAAAGCATGTATAACACAGCGAGGGGACTCCAACCACAGTCTCCCTCGTTTCCACTCACTGGGCCACACACACCCCACTTGACTGGCATCGGTTGAGCTCCCTTTTGAAAAAGAAAAAGATGCTTTGCATGAAGCACTCTCAAAAATACGCGTGCCTTTCCCGTCCCCTGGCTGACCCAGGGGAAGAAAAGTCCTCTGAGAGCCATGACTTGTTCATCTTGGTTCTTTTAGAGACACAGCGAGGGGACTCCAACCACAGTCTCCCTCGTTTCCACTAACTGGGCCACACACACCCCACTTGACTGGCATCGGTTGAGCCCCCTTTTGAAAAAGAAAAAGATGCTTTGCATGAAGCACTCTCAAAAATACGCGTGCCTTTCCCGTCCCCTGGCTGACCCAGGGGAAGAAAAGTCCTCTGAGAGCCATGACTTGTTCATCTTGGTTCTTTTAGAGACACAGCGAGGGGACTCCAACCACAGTCTCCCTCGTTTCCACTAACTGGGCCACACACACCCCACTTGACTGGCATCGGTTGAGCCCCCTTTTGAAAAAGAAAAAGATGCTTTGCATGAAGCACTCTCAAAAATACGCGTGCCTTTCCCGTCCCCTGGCTGACCCAGGGGAAGAAAAGTCCTCTGAGAGCCATGACTTGTTCATCTTGGTTCTTTTAGAGACACAGCGAGGGGACTCCAACCACAGTCTCCCTCGTTTCCACTCACTGGGCCACACACACCCCACTTGACTGGCATCGGTTGAGCTCCCTTTTGAAAAAGAAAAAGATGCTTTGCATGAAGCACTCTCAAAAATACGCGTGCCTTTCCCGTCCCCTGGCTGACCCAGGGGAAGAAAAGTCCTCTGAGAGCCATGACTTGTTCATCTTGGTTCTTTTAGAGACACAGCGAGGGGACTCCAACCACAGTCTCCCTCGTTTCCACTAACTGGGCCACACACACCCCACTTGACTGGCATCGGTTGAGCCCCCTTTTGAAAAAGAAAAAGATGCTTTGCATGAAGCACTCTCAAAAATACGCGTGCCTTTCCCGTCCCCTGGCTGACCCAGGGGAAGAAAAGTCCTCTGAGAGCCATGATTTGTTCATTTTGGGTCTTTTAGAAACACAGCGAGGGGACTCCAACCACAGTCTCCTTCGTTGCCACTCACTGGGCCACACACACCCCACTTGACTGGCATCGGTTGAGCTCCCTTTTGAAAAAGAAAAAGATGCTTTGCATGAAGCACTCTCAAAAATACGCGTGCCTTTCCCGTCCCCTGGCTGACCCAGGGGAAGAAAAGTCCTCTGAGAGCCATGACTTGTTCATCTTGGTTCTTTTAGAGACACAGCGAGGGGACTCCAACCACAGTCTCCCTGGTTGCCACTCACTGGGCCACACACACCCCACTTGACTGGCATCGGTTGAGCTCCCTTTTGAAAAAGAAAAAGATGCTTTGCATGAAGCACTCTCAAAAATACGCGGGCCTTTCCCGTCCCCTGGCTGACCCAGGGGAAGAAAAGTCCTCTGAGAGCCATGACTTGTTCATCTTGGTTCTTTTAGAGACACAGCGAGGGGACTCCAACCACAGTCTCCCTCGTTTCCACTCACTGGGCCACACACACCCCACTTGACTGGCATCGGTTGAGCTCCCTTTTGAAAAAGAAAAAGATGCTTTGCATGAAGCACTCTCAAAAATACGCGTGCCTTTCCCGTCCCCTGGCTGACCCAGGGGAAGAAAAGTCCTCTGAGAGCCATGACTTGTTCATCTTGGTTCTTTTAGAGACACAGCGAGGGGACTCCAACCACAGTCTCCCTCGTTGCCACTCACTGGGCCACACACACCCCACTTGACTGGCATCGGTTGAGCTCCCTTTTGAAAAAGAAAAAGATGCTTTGCATGAAGCACTCTCAAAAATACGCGTGCCTTTCCCGTCCCCTGGCTGACCCAGGGGAAGAAAAGTCCTCTGAGAGCCATGACTTGTTCATCTTGGTTCTTTTAGAGACACAGCGAGGGGACTCCAACCACAGTCTCCCTGGTTGCCACTCACTGGGCCACACACACCCCACTTGACTGGCATCGGTTGAGCTCCCTTTTGAAAAAGAAAAAGATGCTTTGCATGAAGCACTCTCAAAAATACGCGTGCCTTTCCCGTCCCCTGGCTGACCCAGGGGAAGAAAAGTCCTCTGAGAGCCATGATTTGTTCATTTTGGGTCTTTTAGAAACACAGCGAGGGGACTCCAACCACAGTCTCCTTCGTTGCCACTAACTGGGCCACACACACCCCACTTGACTGGCATCGGTTGAGCCCCCTTTTGAAAAAGAAAAAGATGCTTTGCATGAAGCACTCTCAAAAATACGCGTGCCTTTCCCGTCCCCTGGCTGACCCAGGGGAAGAAAAGTCCTCTGAGAGCCATGACTTGTTCATCTTGGTTCTTTTAGAGACACAGCGAGGGGACTCCAACCACAGTCTCCCTCGTTTCCACTCACTGGGCCACACACACCCCACTTGACTGGCATCGGTTGAGCTCCCTTTTGAAAAAGAAAAAGATGCTTTGCATGAAGCACTCTCAAAAATACGCGTGCCTTTCCCGTCCCCTGGCTGACCCAGGGGAAGAAAAGTCCTCTGAGAGCCATGACTTGTTCATCTTGGTTCTTTTAGAGACACAGCGAGGGGACTCCAACCACAGTCTCCCTTGTTGCCACTCACTGGGCCACACACACCCCACTTGACTGGCATCGGTTGAGCTCCCTTTTGAAAAAGAAAAAGATGCTTTGCATGAAGCACTCTCAAAAATACGCGTGCCTTTCCCGTCCCCTGGCTGACCCAGGGGAAGAAAAGTCCTCTGAGAGCCATGACTTGTTCATCTTGGTTCTTTTAGAGACACAGCGAGGGGACTCCAACCACAGTCTCCCTCGTTTCCACTCACTGGGCCACACACACCCCACTTGACTGGCATCGGTTGAGTTCCCTTTTGAAAAAGAAAAAGATGCTTTGCATGAAGCACTCTCAAAAATACGCGTGCCTTTCCCGTCCCCTGGCTGACCCAGGGGAAGAAAAGTCCTCTGAGAGCCATGACTTGTTCATCTTGGTTCTTTTAGAGACACAGCGAGGGGACTCCAACCACAGTCTCCCTCGTTTCCACTCACTGGGCCACACACACCCCACTTGACTGGCATCGGTTGAGCTCCCTTTTGAAAAAGAAAAAGATGCTTTGCATGAAGCACTCTCAAAAATACGCGTGCCTTTCCCGTCCCCTGGCTGACCCAGGGGAAGAAAAGTCCTCTGAGAGCCATGACTTGTTCATCTTGGTTCTTTTAGAGACACAGCGAGGGGACTCCAACCACAGTCTCCCTGGTTGCCACTCACTGGGCCACACACACCCCACTTGACTGGCATCGGTTGAGCTCCCTTTTGAAAAAGAAAAAGATGCTTTGCATGAAGCACTCTCAAAAATACGCGTGCCTTTCCCGTCCCCTGGCTGACCCAGGGGAAGAAAAGTCCTCTGAGAGCCATGTCCACATTGTCAGTGGACAGACACGTGTGCTTATCTGCCAGCAGACCCACAGCAGCACTGAAGACAGGTTCCGAGAGAACGCTGGCTGCAGGACACGACAAGATCCCCAAGACGTACGTGGCGAGCTCAGGCAATTTATCAAGATTGGAAGCCAAGAATGAGCAGGGCTCAAGTTGCACATTAATGGAATCGATGTTTCCTTGCATATACTCATATATCTGTGTGTCCTCCTCTTTTTCCTTGTCCAGCTCTTTTGTTTTCGCATGAGTATATGTCCTTGTCACTTTCTTATGTGTTGTGAGTTGTTTGTGACCTTTTGGACACCTTTGAGGGTGTTTTCTAGGTGTTTTTCTGTGTTTGTGATTGCCTGCCATTGTTTCCTATACAGTTCGAGTTCGGTTCGTCGAACGTTCGACGAACCGAACTCGAACGGGAGGTCCGTTCGGCGAACCAACCTCGAGCCGAACCGCGACCGGTTCGCTCATCTCTACTCCTGAATTGCAAGCGCAGGTAGTCCACCATGACACAAAAGGTGCAGGAGAAAGACAGAGACCACCAATCGGGTGGGGGACCAGACTGCAGTCGGCTTCGGGCACCGACCACCATCACCTTGGTTTACCACAGACTCATGTGTTTACTAATAGTGAGTACATCAGTGCCCTCCAGCCGCCCATCTCCATGCACCGCCCAACTCTCCCCCTAACGGGTTTCGGGCCACCATCTCTACCCACGGAGGGGTTAACAACTTGCTGCGCAAAATCTCTTCCGGGTGCCCCGTAACTGCAGCGGTGGTGTCCACCTTCACCACATCCTGTGGGTGGTGTCACAAACTTAACCACGGTTCCGGCCGTACACCTACCCCCTTTTAATCAGAGTGACCGCAGGACCCCCAGGTCCGGAGACCCTCAAGCCACCCACTGAAGGTCCAGACCCGAATGGCTCGGCTAACATTGAGCTCGGGGCAGCACACGCCCAGAATAGAAGGCAAGGATCTCATGACAGATTCCCGTTAATTCCCCAGGCTGCTTTGATATCCTTGCCTGGGAGAGCTTACTTAGGCAGTATAACAACCTTATGTCTTGTTGCTTTGCTCATTTTTAAGCCTCCTACACAGCTGTTTCTGTTTCAGGCTACATATGAAAATGATGATTATCACCTGCTTGTTATAATTAGTTACTCATACACCTGACTATAATACTATAAAGTGTATCTAGATAAATGTCTGCATTGAAAGCAAAGGTCGATCACACCAAATGATGTTGTGATTTAGGTTTCTCCTATGTTCAATCACTGTACCTTTTGTTAATTGATTAAAATGTTCTCTTAACGCTTCTGTTTTGGAAAGCATTTTTACTTTGCAGCATTTTTTCCCACACTTGCTTCAAACTTTTGCACAACACTGTATATTTTTTAGGATACCTGAGGAAGGCGGTTGTTCCCGCTGAAACGCGTTGTATCCGTTTTTTATTTCCATATGTTTGAGTAATAAATTCCATTTGAGGACAAGAGTTTTTAAAATCATTACTACGGGGAACGCGGCCACTACAGAATTGGTTTACTTTATTTTTAACTTTTTCACCTGTGGTAATCCGAGCCAGGACCATACACAGGATCAATTCAAGGTAAGCAGCAGACCCAGATAAGGAGACTTTGGAAAAGTCATATATGCCTGAAGTTTTGTGGCAAAAGGTGAGTGCATAAAACTTCAGTAAAAAAAAGGGCACCAGAGAGCCGCTTTGATAACGCGCTGAGATTGGCACCGCGTGTTTGTTTTTTATTATATACCCTGCAGGGAATCACCTTACTTCATAGAAATAAACACTTGAAATAGATCCCTCTGTGTGTAATGACTCTATATAATATATAGGAATAGATCACTCTGTGTGTAATGACTATATAATATATAGGAATAGATCCCTCTGTGTGTAATGACTATATAATATATAGGTATAGATCTCTCTGTGTGTAATGACTCTATATAATATATAGGAATAGATCCCTCTGTGTGTAATGACTCTATATAAAATATAGGACTAGATCCCTCTGTGTGTAATGACTCTATATAGTATATAGGAATAGATCCCTCTGTGTGTATTGACTCTATATAATATATAGGAATAGATCCCTCTGTGTGTAATGACTCTATATAATATATAGGAATAGATCCCTCTGTGTGTAATGACTATATAATATATGTATAGATCCCTCTGTGTGTAATGACTCTATATAATATATAGTAATAGATCCCTCTGTGTGTAATGACTCTATATAAAATATATGACTAGATCCCTCTGTGTGTAATGACTCTATATAATATATAGGAATAGATCCCTCTGTGTGTAATGACTCTATATAATATATAGGAATAGATCCCTCTGTGTGTAATGACTCTATATAAAATATAGGACTAGATCCCTCTGTGTGTAATGACTCTATATAATATATAGGAGTAGATCCCTCTGTGTGTAATGACTCTATATAATATATAGGAATAGCTCCCTCTGTGTGTAATGACTCTATATAATATATAGGAGTAGATCCCTCTGTGTGTAATGACTCTATATAATATATAGGAATAGATCCCTCTGTGTGTAATGACTCTATATAATTATTATTATTATTATTATTTATTATTATAGCGCCATTTATTCCATGGCGCTTTACAAGTGAAAAAGGGTATACGTACAACAATCATTAACAGTACAAGACAGACTGGTATTGGAGGAGAGAGGAACCTGCCCGCGAGGGCTCACAGTCTACAGGGAATGGGCGATGATACAATAGGTGAGGACAGAGCTGGTTGTGCAGTGGTCTACTGGACTGAGGGCTATTGTAGGTTGTAGGCTTGTTGGAAGAGGTGGGTCTTGAGGTTCCTCTTGAAGCTTTCCACGGTAAGGGAGAGTCTGATATGCTGAGGTAGAGCGTTCCAGAGTATGGGGGATGCACGGGAGAAATCTTGTACACGATTGTGGGAGGAGGAGATAAGAGAGGAGCAGAGAAGGAGATCTTGTGAGGATCTAAGGTTGCGTGCAGGTAGGTACCGGGAGACTAGGTCACAGATGTAGGGAGGAGACAGGTTGTGCATGGCTTTGTATGTCATGGTTAATGTTTTGAACTGGAGTCGTTGGGCGATGGGAAGCCAGTGAAGGGATTGGCAGAGTGGCAAGGCTGGGGAGTAGCGAGGGGAGAGGTGGATTAAGCGGGCTGCAGAGTTTAGGATAGATTGGAGGGGTGCAAGAGTGTTGGAAGGTAGGCCAGAGAGCAGGAGGTTGCAGTAGTCGAGGCGGGAGATGATGAGGGCATGCACTAATGTTTTTGCAGATTCTTGTTTAAGGAAAGAACGGATCCGGGAGATATTTTTGAGTTGTAATCGGCATGAGTTGAAGAGGGCTTGGATGTGTGGCTTGAAGGATAGAGCAGAGTCGAGGGTCACTCCAAGGCAACGAGCTTGTGAGACTGGGGTGAGTGGGCAACCATCAAGTTTGATGGAAAGGCTTGTTGGAGGAGATGAGTGAGGAGGAGGAAAGACAATAAACTCTGTTTTGTCCATGTTAAGTTTTAGGAATCGTGCAGAGAAGAAGGATGAAATAGCAGAGAGACATTGTGGTATTTTGGTTAGTAGAGAGGTAATGTCAGGTCCAGAGAGGTAGATCTGTGTGTCATCGGCATAGAGATGATACTGGAAGCCATGGGACTCTATGAGCTGTCCCAGGCCGAAGGTGTAGATGGAGAACAGCAGGGGTCCAAGAACTGAGCCTTGAGGGACACCGACAGATAGGGGGCGAGATGAGGAAGTGGTGTGAGAATGGGAGACGCTGAAAGTTCGGTCGGTTAGATATGAGGATATCCAAGATAGGGCCAAGTCTGTGATGCCCAGAGATGATATATATATAAATATATATATATATATATATAATATATAGGAATAGATCCCTCTGTGTGTAATGACTCTATATAATATATAGGAGTAGATCCCTCTGTGTGTAATGACTCTATATAATATATAGGAATAGATCCCTCTGTGTGTAATGACTCTATATAATATATAGGAATAGATCCCTCTGTGTGTAATGACTCTATATAATATATAGGAATAGATCCCTCTGTGTGTATTGACTCTATATAATATATAGGAATATATCCCTCTGTGTATAATATATAGAAATAGATCCCTCTGTGTGTATTGACTCTATATAATATATAGGAATAGATCCCTCTGTGTGTAATGACTCTATATAATATATAGGAATAGATCCCTCTGTGTGTAATGATTCTATATAATATATAGAAATAGATCCCTCTGTGTGTATTGACTCTATATAATATATAGGAATAGACCCCTCTGTGTGTGTAATGACTCTATATAATATATAGAAATAGATCCCTCTGTGTGTAATGACTATATAATATATAGGAAAAGATCCCTCTGTGTGTAATGACTCTATATAATATATAGGAATAGATCCCTCTGTGTGTAATGACTATATAATATATAGGAATAGATCCCTCTGTGTGTAATGACTCTATATAATATATAGGAATAGATCCCTCTGTGTGTAATGACTCTATATAATATATAGGAGTAGATCCCTCTGTGTGTAATGACTCTATATAATATATAGGAATAGATCCCTCTGTATGTAATGACTCTATATAATATATAGGAATAGATCCCTCTGTGTGTAATGACTCTATATAATATATAGGAATAGATCCCTCTGTGTGTATTGACTCTCTATAATATATACGAATAGATCCCTCTGTGTATAATATATAGAAATAGATCCCTCTGTGTGTATTGACTCTATATAATATATAGGAATAGATCCCTCTGTGTGTAATGACTCTATATAATATATAGGAATAGATCCCTCTGCGTGTAATGATTCTATATAATATATAGAAATAGATCCCTCTGTGTGTATTGACTCTATATAATATATAGGAATAGACCCCTCTGTGTGTGTAATGACTCTATATAATATATAGAAATAGATCCATCTGTGTGTATTGACTCTATATAATATATAGGAATAGATCCCTCTGTGTGTAATGACTATATAATATATAGGAAAAGATCCCTCTGTGTGTAGTTGTCGCGGGCGGAGGAGGGGACGCCGCGCTCTCCCACTGCTCGGGTCCGGCTGCCGCGGCTGCTGCGGCCTGCTGCTGCTCGGTGGCTCGAGCGATGGGCCGGATCCCGGGGACTCTAGCGGCGCTCCTCGCTCGTGAGTGAAAGGGGATTTTTGGGTGTGGGGATTGGTTATTGTCCGTGACGCCACCCACGGTTGTGGTGATTTGCTGACACCACCGCTGCTCTGTATGGGGATCCCGGGAAGGATGGTATGGAGCAGCCAGTTGTTGTGTTGCCCCTCCGTGGGTAGGGGTTGGTGATCCCGGGGCCCAGTGATTAGGTGGGTGATGCAGGGCTTGGTGGGGTGCAGGGACGCGGGGGCAGCGCTGTGCCTTGCGGCACTGTGGTACTCACTCAGCCTGAGACGTTGACACAGTTTTCGGTAAAACACACGGCTGGAAAGACGGTTCCCACGGACGGCTGCACTTGCTCTCCCCAGTAGGTGACGGTGACGGTCCCTCTGTCCTGCACCTACGTTGATGATGGTTGCGATGGGTTCCCACCGGTAACCCGCTCCCCGGCTTGGATATGGGCCGGAGGAGCCCTAATTTGCCCGCAGGCGCTGGCCCGGAGAGACTGGTGCCCTGGCGGTGGCGGTGTCTCTCTGTAACAGTCGGACTGTTGCCTTCAATCGGGACTTGGTTGTTTGGAGACAGACGTTCCCTTCACTGATGGATTTGGCAAATTATGGCGACTCCTAGCCTTGCCGGGATCCGAAAGGCCCCTGCCCTGGTGCTGACTGTTCTTCGCATACTGCTCCAGACCGCCGGGCCACTACCCGTCCGCGGTCCTTCCAGCAACCTCCGAGCAGTCACCCCTGCGGACTATCACCGCCGTCTGCTGACCTTGCTGTCACAGTCCGGGGCACACACACGGACAAACTTCAGGCTTTACTACTGTCACTTTGCTGTCACTTCAGTTTTTCTCGTTAGCTCCACTACTACTTCCTTCTACTTCACTCCCCTAACTCGACTCTAGCTCTGCCTGAGCTAAAACTCTGTTCTGCCTGGTTCCTCCCGCCTTCAGGGCTGTGAACTCCTCAGTGGGCGGAGCCACCTGCCTGGCCCACCCCCTGGTGTGAACATCAGCCCCTGGAGGAAGGCAACAGGGATTTTGGTAGCTTGGGTGTTCCTAACTGGGGTGTAGGGTGTGGTGGTGTGATGACCTATGACTAGAGTTGAGCGCGGTTCGCGGTTCGAGGTTCTCCAGTTCTAAGCTCGAGTGATTTTTGGGGCTGTTCGAGATCGAACTAGAACTCGAGCTTTTTGCAAAAGCTCGATAGTTCTAGATACTTTAGAGAACGGTTCTAGCAGCAAAAAGCAGGGCTTTTTACAGCTACAATGTGCAGGAGCCATCGCTGGCAGCCTGCCACAAGCTGGTAACCAAGATAAACATCGGGTATCCAAGCAAAGCGCTTTGGTTAGTAACCCGATGTTTATCTTAGTTACGTGCAGGAAGCCCACACTTCCCGCTCAGCTCGCTCCGCCCCCTCCTGCCCGCGGCATGTATACATACATATACACACACACTCTCACTCACGCACCCCCCCCCCCTCCCAGCTACAGTGTGCAGGAGCCATCACTGGCAGCCTGCCACAAGCTGGTAACCAAGATAAACATCGGGTATCCAAGCAAAGCGCTTTGGTTAGTAACCCGATGTTTATCTTAGTTACGTGCAGGAAGCCCACACTTCCCCGCTCAGCTCGCTCCGCCCCCTCCTGCCCGCGGCATGTATACATATATATACACACACACACTCTCACCCCCCCCCCGCTCGGCTTACCTGCGGTGATGAAGTCCCGCCATCCCGACTGTCACTATCCTCCATGGCCGCCGCTTGTCACATCACCTATCGCTTCCGACCCGAGACTGACACTGGCGGTGACGTCACGGACCTCTCGCGATACTTGGTGTGAAGGCGCCGGTCATTGACCTCAGTGACAGGGGCTGTCAGTGTGCTGGAGATCAGCGCAGGTAATGTACCTCGCTGACAGCAGCACTTGTCATGCCCTGCAGTGACCTGGGCTGACCCATTGATGTTAGCTCAGGTCACTGCATTGCTCTCCCAGCCAATGGGGAACATCCTTCTCTTCATTGACTGGGACAGTGTGGATCGTCATGGCAACCCCTTGGATTACACCAGACCTGGATTTGTTTTTCTTTCTAATAAATTGGTTAAAGAGGGAATGTTTTGGGGAGTGTTTTTTCAAATAAAAATGTGTTTGTCGTCTATTTTTTTTTATTACTGACTGGGTTGGTGATGTCGGGTATCTGATAGACGCCTGACCTCACCAACCCCAGGGCTTGATGCCAGGTGACATTACACATCTGGTATTAACCCCATATATTACCCCGTTTGCCACCGCACCAGGGCGCGGGATGAGCTGGGGCGAAGCACCAGGATTGGCGCATCTAATGGATGCGCCACTTCTGGGGCGGCTGCGGCCTGCTATTTTTAGGCTTGGGAGAGTCCAATAACCATGGACCTCCCTAGTCTGAGAATATCAGGCCCCAGCTGTCTGCTTTACCTTAGCTGGTGATCCAATTTTGGGGGACCCCTACGTGTTTTTTTTTTTTTAAATTATTTATTTAATTTAAAATAACAGCGTGGGATGCCCTCAGTTTTGGATTACCAGCCAAGGTGAGGTTGCCAGCTGTGGTCTGCAGGCTGCAGCCGTCTGCTTTACCCTAGCTGGCTACAAAACTAGGGGGAACCCTACGTCATTTTTTTTTCATTTTTTGGCTAAATACAAAGCTAAGCACCCCTTAGTGCCACATGAAAGGTACCAAAGGGTGCTCCACTTTTTCTCCATTTTTTTCTCCACTTTTTCTCCACTTTTTTCTCCACCTTTTCTCCACTTTTTTCTCCACTTTTTCTCCTCTTATGCTCCACTTTTTCTCCACTTTTGTCCACTTTTTTCTCCACTTTTTCTCCTCTTATGCTCCACTTTTTCTCCACTTTTTCTCCACTTTTTCTCCTCTTATGCTCCACTTTTTCTCCACTTTTTTTCTCCACTTTTTTCTACACTTTTTCTCCTCTTATGCTCCACTTTTTCTCCACTTTTTCTCCACTTTTTCTCCACTTTTTCTCCTCTTAATCTCCACTTTTTCTCCTCTTATGCTCCACTTTTTCTCCACTTTTTCTCCTCTTATGCTCCACTTTTTCTCCACTTTTTCTCCTCTTAATCTCCACTTTTTCTCCACTTTTTCTCCACTTTTGTCCACTTTTTTCTCCACTTTTTCTCCTCTTATGCTCCACTTTTTCTCCACTTTTTCTCCACTTTTTCTCCTCTTATGCTCCACTTTTTCTCCACTTTTTCTCCACTTTTTCTCCACTTTTTCTCCACTTTTTCTCCTCTTATGCTCCACTTTTTCTCCACTTTTTCTCCTCTTAATCTCCACTTTTTCTCCACTTTTTCTCCACTTTTTCTCCACTTTTTTCTCCACTTTTTCTCCACTTTTTTCTCCACTTTTTCTCCTCTTATGCTCCACTTTTTCTCCACTTTTTCTCCACTTTTTCTCCTCTTATGCTCCACTTTTTCTCCACTTTTTCTCCACTTTTTCTCCTCTTATGCTCCACTTTTACTCCACTTTTTCTCCTCTTAATCTCCACTTTTTCTCCACTTTTTCTCCACTTTTTCTCCACTTTTTTCTCCACTTTTTCTCCACTTTTTCTCCTGTTATGCTCCACTTTTTCTCCAATTTTTCTCCACTTTTTCTCCTCTTAATCTCCACTTTTTCTCCTCTTATGCTCCACTTTTTCTCCACTTTTTCTCCACTTTTTTTCCACTTTTTCTCCACTTTTTCTCCACTTTTTTCTCCACTTTTTCTCCACTTTTTTCTCCACTTTTTCTCCTCTTATGCTCCACTTTTTCTCCACTTTTTCTCCACTTTTTCTCCACTTTTTCTCCTCTTAATCTCCACTTTTTCTCCTCTTATGCTCCACTTTTTCTCCACTTTTTCTCCTCTTATGCTCCACTTTTTCTCCACTTTTTCTCCTCTTATGCTCCACTTTTTCTCCACTTTTTCTCCACTTTTTCTCCATTTTTTCTCTACTTTTTTCTCCACTTTTTCTCCTCTTATGCTCCACTTTTTCTCCACTTTTTATCCACTTATTCTCCACTTTTTCTCCTCTTATGCTCCACTTTTTCTCCACTTTTTCTCCACTTTTTCTCCTCTTAATCTCCACTTTTTCTCCTCTTATGCTCCACTTTTTCTCCACTTTTTCTCCTCTTATGCTCCACTTTTTCTCCACTTTTTCTCCTCTTATGCTCCACTTTTTCTCCACTTTTTCTCCACTTTTTCTCCACTTTTTTCTCCACTTTTTCTCCTCTTATGCTCCACTTTTTCTCCACTTTTTCTCCACTTATTCTCCACTTTTTCTCCTCTTATGCTCCACTTTTTCTCCACTTTTTCTCCACTTTTTCTCCACTTTTTTCTCCACTTTTTCTCCTCTTATGCTCCACTTTTTCTCCACTTTTTCTCCACTTTTTCTCCACTTTTTCTCCTCTTATGCTCCACTTTTTCTCCACTTTTTCTCCACTTTTTGCTCCACTTTTTCTCCACTTTTTCTCCACTTTTTCTCCACTTTTTTCTCCACTTTTTCTCCTCTTATGCTCCACTTTTTCTCCACTTTTTCTCCACTTTTTCTCCTCTTAATCTCCACTTTTTCTCCTCTTATGCTCCACTTTTTCTCCACTTTTTCTCCACTTTTTCTCCACTTTTTTTCCACTTTTTCTCCACTTTTTCTCCACTTTTTTTCTCCACTTTTTCTCCACTTTTTTCTCCACTTTTTCTCCTCTTATGCTCCACTTTTTCTCCACTTTTTCTCCACTTTTTCTCCTCTTAATCTCCACTTTTTCTCCTCTTATGCTCCACTTTTTCTCCACTTTTTCTCCTCTTATGCTCCACTTTTTCTCCACTTTTTCTCCTCTTATGCTCCACTTTTTCTCCACTTTTTCTCCACTTTTTCTCCACTTTTTCTCCACTTTTTTCTCCACTTTTTCTCCACTTTTTCTCCACTTTTTCTCCTGTTATGCTCCACTTTTTCTCCACTTTTTCTCCACTTTTTGCTCCACTTTTTCTCCACTTTTTCCAAACTTTTTCTCCACTTTTTCTCCTCTTATGCTCCACTTTTTCCCCACTTTTTCTCCACTTTTTCTCCACTTTTTTCTCCACTTTTTCTCCTCTTATGCTCCACTTTTTCTCCACTTTTTCTCCACTTATTCTCCACTTTTTCTCCTCTTATGCTCCACTTTTTCTCCACTTTTTCTCCACTTTTTCTCCACTTTTTTCTCCACTTTTTCTCCTCTTATGCTCCACTTTTTCTCCACTTTTTCTCCACTTTTTCTCCACTTTTTCTCCTCTTATGCTCCACTTTTTCTCCACTTTTTCTCCACTTTTTGCTCCACTTTTTCTCCACTTTTTCTCCACTTTTTTCTCCACTTTTTCTCCTCTTATGCTCCACTTTTTCTCCATTTTTTCTCCACTTTTTCTCCTCTTAATCTCCACTTTTTCTCCTCTTATGCTCCACTTTTTCTCCACTTTTTCTCCACTTTTTCTCCACTTTTTTTCCACTTTTTCTCCACTTTTTCTCCACTTTTTTTCTCCACTTTTTCTCCACTTTTTTCTCCACTTTTTCTCCTCTTATGCTCCACTTTTTCTCCACTTTTTCTCCACTTTTTCTCCTCTTAATCTCCACTTTTTCTCCTCTTATGCTCCACTTTTTCTCCACTTTTTCTCCTCTTATGCTCCACTTTTTCTCCACTTTTTCTCCTCTTATGCTCCACTTTTTCTCCACTTTTTCTCCACTTTTTCTCCACTTTTTTCTCCACTTTTTCTCCACTTTTTCTCCACTTTTTCTCCTCTTATGCTCCACTTTTTCTCCACTTTTTCTCCACTTTTTGCTCCACTTTTTCTCCACTTTTTCTCCACTTTTTCTCCACTTTTTCTCCACTTTTTTCTCCACTTTTTCTCCTCTTATGCTCCACTTTTTCTCCACTTTTTCTCCACTTTTTCTCCACTTTTTCTCCACTTTTTCTCCACTTATGCTCCACTTTTTCTCCACTTTTTCTCCTCTTATGCTCCACTTTTTCTCCACTTTTTCTCCACTTTTTCTCCACTTTTTTCTCCACTTTTTCTCCTCTTATGCTCCACTTTTTCTCCACTTTTTCTCCACTTATTCTCCACTTTTTCTCCTCTTATGCTCCACTTTTTCTCCACTTTTTCTCCACTTTTTCTCCACTTTTTTCTCCACTTTTTCTCCTCTTATGCTCCACTTTTTCTCCACTTTTTCTCCACTTTTTCTCCACTTTTTCTCCTCTTATGCTCCACTTTTTCTCCACTTTTTCTCCACTTTTTGCTCCACTTTTTCTCCACTTTTTCTCCACTTTTTTCTCCACTTTTTCTCCTCTTATGCTCCACTTTTTCTCCATTTTTTCTCCACTTTTTCTCCTCTTAATCTCCACTTTTTCTCCTCTTATGCTCCACTTTTTCTCCACTTTTTCTCCACTTTTTCTCCACTTTTTTTCCACTTTTTCTCCACTTTTTCTCCACTTTTTTTCTCCACTTTTTCTCCACTTTTTTCTCCACTTTTTCTCCTCTTATGCTCCACTTTTTCTCCACTTTTTCTCCACTTTTTCTCCTCTTAATCTCCACTTTTTCTCCTCCTATGCTCCACTTTTTCTCCACTTTTTCTCCTCTTATGCTCCACTTTTTCTCCACTTTTTCTCCTCTTATGCTCCACTTTTTCTCCACTTTTTCTCCACTTTTTCTCCACTTTTTTCTCCACTTTTTCTCCACTTTTTCTCCACTTTTTCTCCTCTTATGCTCCACTTTTTCTCCACTTTTTCTCCACTTTTTGCTCCACTTTTTCTCCACTTTTTCTCCACTTTTTCTCCACTTTTTCTCCACTTTTTTCTCCACTTTTTCTCCTCTTATGCTCCACTTTTTCTCCACTTTTTCTCCTCTTATGCTCCACTTTTTCTCCACTTTTTCTCCTCTTATGCTCCACTTTTTCTCCACTTTTTCTCCACTTTTTTCTCCACTTTTTTCTCCACTTTTTCTCCACTTTTTCTCCACTTTTTCTCCTCTTATGCTCCACTTTTTCTCCACTTTTTCTCCACTTTTTGCTCCACTTTTTCTCCACTTTTTCTCCACTTTTTCTCCACTTATTCTCCACTTTTTTCTCCACTTTTTCTCCTCTTATGCTCCACTTTTTCTCCACTTTTTCTCCACTTTTTCTCCTCTTAATCTCCACTTTTTCTCCTCTTATGCTTCACTTTTTCTCCACTTTTTCTCCACTTTTTCTCCACTTTTTTTCCACTTTTTCTCCACTTTTTCTCCACTTTTTTCTCCACTTTTTCTCCACTTTTTCTCCACTTTTTCTCCTCTTATGCTCCACTTTTTCTCCACTTTTTCTCCACTTTTTCTCCTCTTAATCTCCACTTTTTCTCCTCTTATACTCCACTTTTTCTCCACTTTTTCTCCACTTTTTCTCCACTTTTTCTCCTCTTATGCTCCACTTTTTCTCCACTTTTTCTCCACTTTTTCTCCACTTTTTCTCCACTTTTTTCTCCACTTTTTCTCCACTTTTTCTCCTCTTATGCTCCACTTTTTCTCCACTTTTTCTCCGTTCTTTTTCTATGGTCGGTCTACCCATTAGCTCTGCCATGCATACTGTAGCTCTACACCTACTGCACATGTTACTTTATGATTGACATCTCTTTCGTACCAGAGCTGTCTAAGTCTACTCTGACCCCATATTTGTCATTACTATATTGTCCTTGTACTGTATTATGACATTTGTATCATGTGTTTCATTTCTTGCTGTGTTGCAATTTTTTTGCTGCATCCCAATTGTACCTCTACATTGTTCGAGTTTATGTTATTGTTCTCTCACTCTTATGTGATACTGATTATTGTCATTTTTCATGATTACATGCAGATAAGTCCAATCTGACGAAGGCTCAGGCCGAAACGTCATTTGTAACTTGTTTTGGACAAAAACATATATGCTTATGAAAAAAATTTTTTTCTTAATATGGACCAATAAAGAGTGATTTTGCATTACTATCCATTGTGACTTACTGACTTAGTCTGGGAGATTTAGAGTGCCGAGGTTACTCACTAATTTTATCTATTATTACCTCTGAGCACCTATATACCAGTGAGCAGAGTTTCCTCTACAGTAGTTCTCCTGATTAGGCATGCCCTTACCTCATGAGCAGGGCATTGCAGCTTTGGTAGCAACCATTACGACATGGACTCTGCTGCTGTGGACCCGGGGAGAGTGAGTGCAGATTCATTGCACCCACACTCCTCACATGAAGGGTCCGCACTCCTAGAAAATGGGGGATACGTTCCGTGAGTGTCTCCCCCCCATATTCTAGACGGTCCAGAGTCGTCGTGGGACCCCTTTTTTTTTTTTTCTTACAATAAATTGGTGAAAGAGGAAATGTTTTGGGGACTGTTTTTTCAAATAAATTTCTTTTGTCGATTTTTTGTTTTTGTTATTACTGACAGTTTATGATGTTGGGTATCTAATAGACGCCATGACATCACAAACTGCTGGGCTTGATCTCAGGTGACTTTACAGCTAGTATCAACCCGATTTATTACCCCGTTTGCCACTGCACCAGGGCACGGGATGAGCTGGGGTGAAGCGCCAGGATTGGCGCATCTAGTGGATGCGCCACGTCTGGGGTGCCTGCGGCCTGCTATTTTTAGGCTGTGAAGGCCCAATAACTATGGACCTTCCCACCCTGAGAATACCAGACCACAGCTGTCCGCTTTACCTTGGCTGGTGATCCAATTTGGGGGGGACCCTACTTTTATTGTGTAATTATTAATATTTATAAAATAATTATAAAAAAGAGCCTGAGGGGACCTCCACATTGGATCCCCAACCACGGTAAAGCTGCCAGCTGTGGTTTTCAGGCTACAGCCGTCTGCTTTACCCTAGCTGGCTATCAAAAATGGGGGGACCCAACGTCATTTTTTTTTTTTAACTATTTTTTAAATAGAAAAAATTAATGGGCTTCCCTGTATTTTGATTGCCAACCAAGGTAACGGCAGGAAGATGGGGGTGGCAACCCATAGCTGTCTGCTTTATCTGCGCTGAGAATCAAAAATACCGCGGAGCGCTACGTCATTTTTTTAAAGATTTATTTTTACAGCACTGTGATGTCCAGCAATCAAAATACAGGGAAGCCCATTTTATTTTTAGTTATTTAAATAAATAATTAAAAAAATATATATATGGGCTCCCGCTGCATTTTTTGTATTGCTAGCTAAGGGTAATCCAAGCAGCTACTGGCTGCTAACCCCCACTGCTTGGTGTTACCTTCACTGGCAATGGAAAATCCAGGGAAGCATTTTTTATTTTTTTTGCCAAAAAACTACAAAAAAAGGACGTGAGCTTCGCCATAGTTTTGTATGCTAGCCAGGTATAGCAGGCAGGTGCTGGAAGAGTTGGATACAGCGCCAGAAGATGGCGCTTCTATGAAAATGCCATTTTCTGAGGTGGCGGCAGACTGCAATTCGCAGCAGTGGGGCCCAGAAAGCTCAGGCCAACCTGTGGTGCGGATTCCAATCCCCAGCTGCCCAGTTGTACCTGGCTGGACACAAAAATGGGGCAAAGCCTACGTCATTTGTTTTCTAATTATTTCATGAAATTCATGAAATAATAAAAAAAGGGCTTCCCTTTATTTTTGGTTCCCAGCCGGGTACAAATAGGCAACTGGGGGTTGGGGGCAGCCGTACCTGCCTGCTGTACCTGGCTAGCATACAAAAATATGGCGAAGCCCACATAATTTTTTCAGGGGGCAAAAAACTTCTGCATACAGTCCTGGATGGAGTATGCTGAGCCTTGTAGTTCTGCAGCTGCTGTCTGTCTGTATGGAGAAGAGCAGACAGCAGCTGCAGAACTACAAGGCTCAGCATACTCCATCCAGGACTGTATGCAGAATTTTTGTTGCCCACCAAAAAAATGACGTGGGCTTCGCCATATTTTTGTATGCTAGCCAGGTACAGCTGGCAGCCACGGGCTGCCTCCAACCCCCAGTTGCCTATTTGTACCCGGCTGGGAACCAAAAATATAGGGAAGCACGTTTTTTTTAATTATTTCACTTATTTCATGAAATAATTAAAAAACAAATGACGTGGGCTTCGCCCTATTTTTGTGTCCAGCCGGGTACAACTAGGCAGCTGGGGATTGGAATCCGCAGCACAGGTTAGCCCGAGGTTTGTGGACGCCTCTGCTGCGGATTTCAGTCCGCAGCCGTCCCAGAAAATGGCGCTCTCATAGAAGCGCCATCATCTGGCGCTGTATCCAACTCTTCCAACAGCCCTGGAGCCGGGTGGCTTGTTGGGTAATCATGAGTTAATACTGGCTTTGTTTTACCAGCCAGTATTAAGCCAGAGATTCTTAATGTCAGGCACGTTTGACCCGGCCATTAAGAATCTCCAATAAAGGGTTAGAAAAAAGACACCACACAGAGAAAAAATACTTTAATAGAAATAAATACACAGACACATTAGAGACTCCATCTTTATTACCCCCTGTCAGCCCTCCACGATCCTGCTCTTCTGTCTTCTTTCTTTCTAGTGTAGTAGTAGTGACAATTGTAGTGAGGATGAGATTCACCAGCTCATCACTTGGGGCTGGGGAACCTCCATCCTCACTACAATCATCACTAGTGTAGTAGTAGTGACGATTGTAGTGAGGAAGGATGAGATTCACCAGCTCATCACTTGGGGCTGGGGAATCTTCATCCTCACTACAATCATCACTACAATCGGGAAGCAGCGTGCAGCCTTCACTCCGTGAGTGATCACTGCTGGCTGCTAGCGGTAACGCTGACAGACGCGTTACCATAGCAACGGTGCTCTCGGAGCCGCGGTTAGCGGTGACGTCACCGCTAACTGCGTTGCTATGGCAACGGTAATCTCCGTTAATGACCGGCTGTGTCAGCTGGTCCCTAACGGAACGGGGAGTCGACCGTGTGCTAGAGCATGTCGCCGGTACACGGCGATACACATATGTGCACCGTGTACCGGAGAGATGCACTCGCAGGTCCTACATGACGTGTCATAGTCATGTGACCAGTCTGTAGCCAATGAGATAATAGCCACGTGACTGGTCACATGGCTATTTTGACGTCACGATAGGTCCTGCATCTCTGCTGGCAGTGCAGGTCACCGGGAGGATTCAGCGATCATCGGATGGAATAGCGGCAGGAGACAGAGTGCAGAAGGGATCGCGAGGACCGGTAAGTGTTATGGCAATGTTTATTAACTATTTGTGTACATTTATCATGCATTTTTATGTGTTTGTGATTGCCTCCCATTATAGCCTATACGTTCGAGTTCGGTTCGTCGAACGTTCGACGAGCCGAACTCGAACGGGACCCCCGTTCGGCGAACCGGCCTCGAGCCGAACCGGGACCGGTTCGCTCATCTCTACCTATGACCCCTGGCTTGCCCAGGGCGTCACATTCCCCCTTAGCAAAATGCAGACCGTCCGCAGGCTGCCCGTCCAACACCGGTTTTATTTTCTGAAAAATATATAAAAAGATAAACGGTAACATAACATAAATTATAAAATCATCCCACAACGGGAGGCACATTTCTTAAACATTGCAAAACGGTTTACGGTTACGGTCTCCGCTCTCTCCCACCCAAGCAACCTGGCCCTGATGCTGCCCCTAAAACCCAGGCAGCACCCCTTGACCCAAGTCCAGCACAAGTCACCCAAGCGGGATCTGTCCTTCCCCTCCAGAGGGTAGCCACCGGTTCCTGTGGTGGCTGGGCCCCAGCCTGCTCTGCTGAGGGCCCTCCCTCCGACCTGCCTCTCCGGAGGCGGTAAATGCGGAAACGTTAACGGTAAAACAACTTATTTACATGCGACTAACGTTTGTGGTTGCCCTGCAAGTTTATGGGCTTGTCCATGGAAAGTTCTCCATGCAAAACTTTTTAAACGGTCCCCACGGGGACAAAGGTGCCTGCAACGGCCGGTTTCCTCAATCACGGTAAATCAGGTAACTTTCACGGTAATCATTTTGCTTATCATCACTTTAAACTTTTTCAAACAAACACACTTAGTGGTGGTCCCAACGGGGACGGCTGCAACGGTGCTCCGCTGCCTTTTGCGGCTCAACAGTCCATTCCCACTCGTGGGGCTCTAGTGCCACTTTCACATGGTGCACCGCTCTGGACCCCAATGGTAGCTCGCTGCAGGCGATCTTCTTCCATATACATGCGGGCATGCACATCCGCTCTACACCCCTCTCGGGCATCGATCTCCCTGCGCAGCTGCTGTTGCTGCCGCTCCCAGTCTGGAGCACTTTCTGCTTGCTCCTGTTCAGCGTGTGCGGGGGACGGACCCAGCCAGAGTCCCTCCATGTCGGCTATGACTGGCACCTTCAGTAATGAGGGACCCCGCTGTGACGTGGCCTGCTCTGCCGCTTGGCAGCTACATCCCCCCGTGCCTCAGCCGAGGACCGGTGCCTGGGAGCAGTCAACGTGACTTGCGGTGTTGGCGTTTGATCAAGGATCACCTCCGCTGTGGCCGGGCGGACTGCCGGGGCCGTCATCATCTCCGTCGCGGCTGGGATGGAAGCCGGGACGGGTGCCAGGGTGGTGGTAAAGGTAAGGCCCGGGGGCCGCAGGTCTGGGCCCTCTCCCACAGATGCTGCGGGCTCCGCTACCGGTGGCAGGGGTAACGGGTCGGTCGGGGCATTGGCCGCAGGCATGGGCAGTGAGGGAGGTAGCGTGGTGGACGGCAGCAGGCCGGGCCCCTCAGCGTATCGACCGATCCCTCGGGGACATAGGGGCGTGGGTCGCTTACCCGCTCCTCTGAGACCACCTCCACTTCGGATGCCCAAACGGTTGCGACCAGGCCCTTCTTCTCCGACGTCCACTTCGCCAGCATGAAGTGGACTTGGGTCTGGAGCTTCTGGCACATCTTGCTTCTGGATCCAGGAACGTGTTTCAGCAGAGTCCTGGCATCCCTGCACGCTACAGCGCTAGTTACATAAAAAAAAGAGAGAAAGAGGCGATCATAAAAGCCCAAAAGACCAATAGACAGGAATTACAGTACAATGTACTTTTTATTAATATTTTATTATGTATTTTTCATATAAATACAACAAGTGTGAGTGTGGGCAGAAAAAACATACGCCAATGTATACATACAGCGGGAAATATCATAGTTCAGTCAATACAATTCATTACATAAGGCTGCGCATTCCTGCAACTTGTATGCAATATTCAAAGGGAGGACTCTAGTACCTGTACATACAAGGCACTCCAATTAATATCATGTACATATACAAATCCAATAGCACAATCCTTATGATATATATATTTATGCCAAGGATAGATAGATAACCATATATTTCATATTGGAGAACCTAACAGCATGCAAAAGTACGGAGTCCCCATCTCATTCATGGTTACAACTCAAGGTTCCTAAAGTAGTCATTATACGGGACGCCACTGGGTGTCACTATGACCATGTGGGTGTATATAACTCTCACCTGGTTAATAGTAGCTCCCTATCTATCACTAAACGTATTTGCATCAATAGATACGATCAGTCAATATGGACCGGAGCTAACCGCTAGATAAAGCACAGGAAAACAATCTATTTACTTACAATGAGTAGATTCCCGCTAATGGTGATAAGGCTCCCCATTCATGGTTACAACTCAAGGTTCATAGAGTAGTCATTATACGGGACGCCACTAGGTGTCACTATAACTATGTGAGTGTATATAACTCTCACTTGGTTAATAGTGGCTCCCTATCTAACACTAAACGTATTTACATCAACAGATACGATCAGTCAATATGGACCGGAGCTAACCGCTAGATAATACACAGGAGAGCAGCCATAAAAAACAATCTATTTACTTACAATGAGTGGATTCCCGCTGATGGTGATAAGGCTCCCGACACGTGTTTCAGTTCACTACCTTCGTCAGGGGGTTAGCTCCGGTCCATATTGACTGATCGTATCTGTTGATGTAAATACGTTTAGTGTTAGATAGGGAGCCACTATTAACCAGGTGAGAGTTATATACACTCACATAGTTATAGTGACACCTAGTGGCGTCCCGTATAATGACTACTCTATGAACCTTGAGTTGTAACCATGAATGGGGAGCCTTATCACCATTAGCGGGAATCTACTCATTGTAAGTAAATAGATTGTTTTCCTGTGCTTTATCTAGCGGTTAGCTCCGGTCCATATTGACTGATCGTATCTATTGATGCAAATACGTTTAGTGATAGATAGGGAGCTACTATTAACCAGGTGAGAGTTATATACACCCACATGGTCATAGTGACACCCAGTGGCGTCCCGTATAATGACTACTTTAGGAACCTTGAGTTGTAACCATGAATGAGATGGGGACTCCGTACTTTTGCATGCTGTTAGGTTCTCCAATATGAAATATATGGTTATCTATCTATCCTTGGCATAAATATATATATCATAAGGATTGTGCTATTGGATTTGTATATGTACATGATATTAATTGGAGTGCCTTGTATGTACAGGTACTAGAGTCCTCCCTTTGAATATTGCATACAAGTTGCAGGAATGCGCAGCCTTATGTAATGAATTGTATTGACTGAACTATGATATTTCCCGCTGTATGTATACATTGGCGTATGTTTTTTCTGCCCACACTCACACTTGTTGTATTTATATGAAAAATACATAATAAAATATTAATAAAAAGTACATTGTACTGTAATTCCTGTCTATTGGTCTTTTGGGCTTTTATGATCGCCTCTTTCTCTCTTTTTTTCTGTAACATGTCCTGCGATTTTTGCCCATAATCATTCAAGTCCTAATTGTCATGATTGACCTTATTCTAGTGTCTTAATATGAATAATACATCACAACTTGCTCTTTTTTATATAGTGCTAGTTACATGCGGCTGCGACCACCGCTCCTCCAGCGGCTCTGTCGGGCGCAGACATCTTGTTTCCATCCCCCTTAGCTTCTTTTCGGCCCCTCCTCTATTGGGGCGGGGTTTTGGCCTTCGCTCCTCTGCTACTCGAGAAGACGCTCGAGCGGGAACTTTTCGCGCCAAAGATGGCGACTTCTGAAATTTTTCAGCCGGATACCTCCGGCGGTCACAAGGTGCACCTCTACTCAACGGCAGAGCGGTAAGATCCTGTTCGTGACGCCAAGTTGTCGCGGGCGGAGGAGGGGACGCCGTGCTCTCCCACTGCTCGGGTCTGGCTGCCGCGGCTGCTGCGGCCTGCTGCTGCTCGGTGGCTCGAGCGATGGGCCAGATCCCGGGGACTCTAGCGGCGCTCCTTGCCCGTGAGTGAAAGGGGATTTTTGGGTGTGGGGATTGGTTATTGTCCGTGACGCCACCCACGGTTGTGGTGATTTGCTGACACGACCGCTGCTCTGTATGGGGATCCCGGGAAGGATGGTATGGAGCACCCAGTTGTTGTGTTGCCCCTCCGTGGGTAGGGGTTGGTGATCCCGGGGCCCAGTGATTAGGTGGGTGATGCAGGGCTTGGTGGGGTGCAGGGACGCGGGGGCAGCGCTGTGCCTTGCGGCACTGTGGTACTCACTCAGCCTGAGACGTTGACACAGTTTTCAGTAAAACACACGGCTGGAAAGACGGTTCCCATGGACGGCTGCACTTGCTCTCCCCAGTAGGTGACGGTGACGGTCCCTCTGTCCTGCACCTAAGTTGATGATGGTTGCGATGGGTTCCCACCGGTAACCCGCTCCCCGGCTTGGATATGGGCCGGAGGAGCCCTACTTTGCCCGCAGGCGCTGGCCCTGAGAGACTGGTGCCCTGGCAGTGGCGGTGTCTCTCCATAACGGTCGGACTGTTGCCTTCAATCGGGACTTGGTTGTTTGGAGACAGACGTCCCCTTCACTGACGGATTTGGCAAATTATGGCGACTCCTAGCCTTGCTGGGATCCGAAAGGCCCCTGCCCTGGTGCTGACTGTTCTTCGCATACTGCTCCAGACCGCCGGGCCACTACCCGTCCGCGGTCCTTCCAGCAACCTCCGAGCAGTCACCCCTGCGGACTATCACCGCCGTCTGCTGACCTTGCTGTCACAGTCTGGGGCACACACCCAGACCAACTTCAGGCTTTACTACTGTCACTTTGCTGTCACTTCAGCTTTTCTCGTTAGCTCCACTACTACTTCCTTCTACTTCACTCTCCTAACTCGACTCTAGCTCTGCCTGAGCTAAAACTCTGTTCTGCCTGGTTCTTCCCGCCTCCAGGTCTGTGAACTCCTCGGTGGGCGGAGCCAACCGCCTGGCCCACCCCCTGGTGTGAACATCAGCCCCTGGAGGAAGGCAACAAGGATTTTGGTAGCTTTTGTGTTCCTAACTGGGGTGTAGGGTGTGGTGGTGTGATGACCTGTGACCCTTGGCTTGCCCAGGGCGTCACATAATGACTCTATATAATATATAGGAATAGATCCCTTTGTGTGTAATGACTCTATATAATATATAGGAATAGATCCCTCTGTGTGTAATGACTATATAATATATAGGAATAGATCCCTCTGTGTGTAATGACTATATAATATATGCGTTTCCTTTTGTATTGAATTACTGAAATAAATTAACTTTTTGATGATATTCTAATTTATTGAGATGCACTTGTATATATTTTTTCTTTGTTTGATTTTTTTGTGATGTGCTTATGCATTTAAGAAGGGGTTTCCAGTAGTAGACAACCTCTGTAATAGTTTATAAAAAGTGTGATTAAGCTATAAATAGCAGGCAATCATGATTGTCTTTTTCCAAGCATTTTATGGCTATTACACTGTGCTCCAATCTTTAGTAATTCAATCTGTGGTTCATACTTAAGTTTGAAAAATTAGTAGCAAGCGCTTATAATAGACGACTCATGTTTAACATGCAAACAGGCCTCCAATATGTCTACTCAAAGGTCAGACCAAGAAACATAAAGACGTGAGAACGATGTATTAAAGCTGCATGCCTACTTCTTCTAACTTTGCATGCAATCCATCTGACTCACAGCTCAGCCTTGTGCATTAACTGTGACATAGGAATGACATTATCAAGGCAAACCAATACTTAGCCCTTTTATATACTGTGATGAATCAAGTCTTTTACACAGAGGCACAGAGGTAGCATTAAAGCCAAGACATTGCTTTGTTCTTGTGTGCAGAAGAACCAACACAAACCAGCACAACCTGGGTTTTGATTAATTCCCCTGCAATGTACATCTACCGGATCATCAAAATAATCAAATAGATTCTTTGTGCCTTTTATACCGATATTTAGTTTAGATTTTTATATTTCTTTTATCTAACTTGTTATTGAAGTGAAAATATAAAATTGCCTAAGCCTACAATTTTATACATTGACACATTGACATTTAGCTAAACAGAGGTGGATACGGGCAATTATAGGGGTTTTCCGAGAATGGTTACACAATAAATAAATAAAATAATAAATATATATATTTTTCCAAATAAGTTTAGCAAAAAGATGTGTTTTATCTAGTGATCTCTGTCAGGATTTTAACCCTTTCACCACCGGGCAACTTGTCATTTTTGCGCTTTCGTTTTTTACTCCCCTTTTCCAAGAACAATAACTTTTTTATTTTTCCATCAAAATAGCCATATGAGATCTTGTTTTTTGAGGGATGAGTTGAAATTTTTGAACTAATCCTTTCATTATACCATATAGGATACAGGAAAAAAAGAAAAATAATTCCAAGTGCTTTGAAATTGCAAAAAAAAGGCCAATTCCGCTATTTTTTGTTTTTTTATTTACCATGTTCACTAGATGGTAAAACTGATTTGGCAAAATGATTCTTGAGGTCAGCATAAGTGATAGCTTATTTTTTGAGTCGAGCTGACGTCTTTGCTGATACTGTTTTTGGGCAGATGTGATATGTTGATTACCTCTTTTTGCTTTTTTTTTGCAATGTTGTAGCGGCCCAAAAAAACATAATTTTGGCCTTTTTGTTTTTCATTACACTGCTTATCAATTGTATTAATTTATTTTAGATTTTGATAGATTGGACATTTCTGAACACAAATACGAAATATGTGTATTTTTTATTGTTTTATTTTTAATAGGTCAAAAGAGTGATGTGAACTTTAGTGTTTATTTTATTTTTTTCATATTTTAAAATTGTGTTTTAACTTTTTACTGTATTTACTAATCCTCTTAGGAAACTTGAAGTTGCGATAATTCGATTGCTTGTGCTATATATGGCAGGGCATCAGCGTTGCTCTGTACAGCAGAAATGATGACTTCCGATGAATGGAGGCTCACAGCCAGTGTTCATTGGAAGTTAGTCTTGACACAGTGTCATCAGCTGACCCCTAGTTTTCCCAAAAACCCATCAGCAATTCACAATCACGACATGTGGCCGATGATGGAAGCGAGATATAACACCCTTCCTACAGGCGTGTGTTTAAATCCCTCTTTCAGAGATTGATTTAACTGGTAAACAGCTATGGGTGGATCTTTGATTCCTCATTCATCACTCTGTACAGACAAGTGTCTATACAGAACGACAAGTAGGCTGAGAGTATGGGTCCACTTGCGTATGACTCCTGTGAGTCTCACATCAGTATCACTTGACATGGCCTGACGCTCTCCGGACAGAAATACATGTAGCCGATCCGCTCCTTTCAGGAGAGTGTGCGGCCATGTCGGGTGATGTAGTGTGAGACTTGTGCAAGTCATGCGCAAGTGGAATCATATGGGAGAGCAATGTCAGCTCTGCTTCATCACTCTGTACAGACAAGCGTCTTTACAGAGCAAGAAGAAGGCTGACACTGACAGTGACAGTCAAAGTTTAATTGAGTTCATGGCTAAGACAAGAGCTCAGGTGAACCCTGATGTCACTGTGTACACGGCGGAAAAAAAAACGAAGACTGCCAAGGGACAAGCAGTGCAGTGAATACCTCCGGAAGTTAATGATCTGACCCGGAATCAGAAGCGGCTGGGAGACAGCAGCTGAGTGGGTCTGCAGGACGTGTCGCAGGACCAGTAAGTGTAATTATAATGTTTATTAATAATGTGCTTTTTTTACAGCCTCTGGACCCGAAATGGACCCGAGCTGTAACACTGGTTTCCCAGGAAAACTCATGTTCAGGACCATGTGCACGAACACTGTGTGTTCTATTCAGACCTCAAACTGTAGAGTTCGGGTTCGCCCATCCCTAATGATCGCAGATAAACTAAGTGACATCACTGTTCATATTTGTGGCTCGGTCAGTCTCTGCCTGAAGCCACAGCATGTGGTCATGTTTTATAATGTGCCAGCATGCTGTAACTTCAGTATAAAGCAGAGCCAGGATTACCATGTTCCCTCATGTGGATTATGTCAGAACTGGGTGTTTGGGGTTAATAAATTGGAGAAAGAGGGTGTGCTTTTTTTTCGTGGTTTGTGTTTATTTCTTTTCACTTAAAGTTATAGTAATGGGGGGCTCTAATAGATGCCTATCATTACTGTGAGCTGTCATGAACCCCTTATATTACCCCGCATGCCACCGCCAGGGCAATTGGGATGAGCCTGGTAAAGTGCAGGGATTGTCACTCACATCTAATGGATGTGACAATTCTGAGCGGCTGCAGACTGTACTTTTCGACTTGAAAAATTCATCATTTTGGGAAGCCTCACAGAACTCCATGTGCACATAACCTAATGGTTTCCCAATCAACTGACTAACTAGTTCACATGAACAGCCCAGCCTGTTCTCCCAAATCTTAATGTTAGTTTATGAGTAAGGGAAAATTAAATCAAGACCTTGAAGTACTGTGCCACAGCGTGAGGAGGGATTATAATTATGCTGTTGTTTCTGATGAAGCCAGATACATGCATTGAGGCCTGTATGTTATTTTTATGTTCCAAAAAATTACAAAGTGAGCCTACCTTATTTAACAGTTCCATGTCTAGAAAAGTTCTCCAAACTTACAAGTTGAAAAATTCTAGGTATGAGAATGTGAAATAAATTAGCTTTCATTAGCATTGATGAGTATTTTAACTCAATCATTCAAATGTTGCATTCCTATGCAATGGTCTGGAAGATTATTTAAAAGGAAAGCAAATAGAAATAAAAATTCAAAATTAAAAACCTTTCACCATAAATAGATCTCTTTTGTGTAAACATTCTGGAATGCTTTGATAGGTTTTTTTTCTTAAATGTCTTTGTTGTTATTTCTCTTAAGAGATCTGTAGGGCTGATTACTATAATTACAAGATAATTACACTTAGCTCAGCATATTCACCACAAGTAGTAAGTCAAAAAGTCACATTTAAAAGATATTTATAAAGTCTCAAGTGAGTAGGAAAGTAAAAAAAACTATATTCTGTTATAATTTCATAATTTAAGGACAATGCTAAAACAACAGATATACAAAATAGAGAGTTGATTTTAGTTCAAAAGTCTAACTTAAAGGCCACCTGAACAGCCATTTTATTTTAATATCTAGATAAGAGAAGAGCAAACTTCTTAAGGTTCGGTTTGCCAAGCTCAACAAAACAAATGTACATTTCTCAATCCTTTATCAAACCTTTCCGAACCCAATTGAATTTAACGGGAGGCCATACGTAAGGCAGAGAAAACACCTTGGAGTGGGGAGAGGTGTTGAAAAGCATCACTGTTTTGGCATAGCCATTAGCTTTCTAGACTATTGCCATAAAAATATAGAGGTGAATGAGAGACAGGCGTAGGACTGGTGCTCCCATATCCCTGCCAGTATAGACAAGAGACAACTTTGAGATCTATCTAGTAGTCTCAACATTGAACATCTTTTCAAGCAGACAGCAGTACAGAAGTATCAATTGCCCCCCCACCCATGGGGCCGTAAAAGAGCAGGGAGGTACGGTCCATGCAATACACAGGCTGTGGCCAGGCATTTCAATTTTAAAAATGATGACATGCTTGAGTGATCAGTGTAGGCCTCTTGCTCTCAGAAGACGGGCACTACACAGAAAACAGAACTTTGAGACCCATCTTGGCGTCTTGACATTGAAAAACTTTTCAGGCAGATAGCAGTATAGTAGTATCAATTGCCCCCATTCCCATAGGGCTTTTAAAAAGCAGAGAGGCACGTTCCATGCAACAGACAGGCTGTGGCCTTTCAATTTTAAAAAATGAGCAAACAGATACCATGCCTTCTGCAGCAGCGCATTCAGGACATATTAGTGCCCTTGAAGTTTCTGTACAACCAGCTTAATCCATGCAGTGGATATCTGATGTCGCCCAGGCATAGTGCCACCAATAGGTTTGCACTGTAATCGCACAAGGCCTTCCCTGGCTCCTGATTCAGTGGAGACAGTCATCAAACTCGGCTTGTTTAGTGTTCTGTGACTCTTTGATGCATATTAATTGAAGCACACAGAATGTTGCCTGGAATTTAAATTTTCAAACTCAACAGAAATTCGACCAGTGTAAGCCTCTTGCTTTAGACGACTGGCACTACAGACCTTAATCTCTTTGCATGTGAGGTGGAAACAAAGAGTATCTTTTTCATGTAGACTGTAATGACATCATCAGACTTGGAGCGACTAGTTTGAAGCAGAGTTTGGCAACATTGCTGCCCTTACATACACAGATTAATGAAGACTCCATTTGGATAGGCCATAGCTCAGCAATCAAAAGATGATGACGAACATGGCAGTGTATCTACAAATATGATGAAGAAAAGGACCTCTCACAAGAAACATTTAAGCAATATGGGACCAATTTAACCAATTTCTCAACCAAGAAGAAATATTGTAGGTTGCAAGATACAGCATAGCTGGAAAGAGGGCAGTGGTCGAATAACTCAATGTAATGGAACTGTTCTGGATCAAGTACCTGTCAACCATTCTCATTATCTTATAAAATATGATGGATTTGATTGTATGTCTGGACTTGAGCTTCGCAAACATAAAAGGGTGTCTGCTCTTGAAGTGCTACCAGATACAGTTGCATCATCCCGAATCAGCAATGCTCATTTAGCAGGGGGGCAGCTCTAGGGGCACATGCAAGGAAGAACTCCATGAAGACAACCTGCCATTTGGTAACACTTCACGGTTGAAAATCTCTTTGTGTGTGAGATGACAAGAAAGGGTATCTTTATCATGTAGACTGTAATGACATCATCAGAGTTAAGGGGGCTTTACACGCTACGAAATCGTTAATGTTTTATCGTCGGGGTCACGTCGTTAGTGACGCACATCCGGCGCTCCCCCGTCACACGGCTTACCTGCCCTGCGACGTCGTTGTGACGCTGAACGACCAGCCCCCTTAGAAAGGTGGCAGATCGCCGGCCAGAGCGACATCGCAGGGCAGGTAAGCCGTGTGACGGGGGAGCGCCATTTTGTGTGCGACAGGCAGCGATATAGCCGTGTCGCACAATCGATGGGGACGGGTACGCGCGCTAGCGATATCGGTACCGATATCGCTAGCGTGTAAAGCACCCTTTAGAGTGACTCATTTTCATCCTAGTTTGGCAGCATTGGTGCTGTTACATACACATATGAATGAAGACTCCATTTGGGAATTGTCAAAGTAATTTCCCTGGTTTCATTCGCTTCCTTATCTGCTGAGCTACACAACTGCATGCCTCTGGGTTCACTCCAGGTGGGAGCTACAACTTCATCATCAGGCTCTATGTTGTCCCACTCCTCCTCTTCCTCACATCACAGGACAGTGTGCCTCAGGTATCTCAGTCTCATCATCACCTCCACCCCCAGGGTAAACGTCAGTTGACAAGGGTCAGGATCCTCTTGAGACCTTAGTTCGTCCGAACCAGGATCCAACTCACAAAGAATTTGGACATTGGTGCAGATGCTTTCCTCCTATTCAGTCTAGGAATCTTTGGAGAGGACCTGTGATGCCCATGGGATAGAATGTGTGAACAGCTCTGCAGACTCTGTGTGGTTTCCTGCAGTGTGACGGTTGGTGATTTGGGTGCAAACAAGTGTAATTGGGGTGGCACCTCTGAGGAATTGACTGTGTGTGATGTTGAGGGGAAGGAAGAGGAGGCGAATCCACTTGATCCAGCGCTTTCCATACATTCCAGTATCTGCTGTTTATCAGCCTCATTTCAAAGTTGAAGCAATAAGCAGCTGTCAAAGAAATGTAGTGGATTAGGCTGTCCAGTAATGGAAGTTGTTCTCATTTCTCTTGGGATAGGATGAGCCGGCGTTTGCTCACTAGACCTTTGACTAACAGAACTTCCCACATGTACATCTCCAACACCCTACCTATTCCCCCTTCCATAACTACCAACAAATGCATTTGTGTAATTTGGAGCAGACATGGAATGCCAAAAAGACCTTTTTAACTTCTTCAATAGCAAATTTTCAGCAGGCACTAATAAGAATACATGTAAGGGCTTGTGCGCACGTTGCGTCGTGTCACTGCAGAAAATTCTGCAGTGATTTGACAGCTTATGTGCGATTCAAATCGCTGCAGAAACACTGCATCATTGATGCAGTGTTTCTGTAGAAAAAATGCCGATTTCATGCGCTATGGATGCTGCCTCTCCCATAGACAGAGTGGGAACTTCATCCAAAGCGCACAAAAGAAGTGACATGCTGCATTTTTTTAACACACCGATTTGGATCAAAATTTCAGCATCCAAATCCCAAACTTAAAAAAAGCATCATGCGCAAGGATTATGCACAATCTTCATAGATTGTGCAGGTGATGTAGGATGCATGCATTTACGCTGCAGTGCTAGACGCAGCGTAAATGCATGCAATACGCACACATGCCCATAATGTGTTTCACTGCAGAATTTTGAGCAGGCATTTAAAATTGGCAAGAACCACTTTTTACATACTTCCCTAGCAAGCTTTTAGGCCATGCATGGCTAGCTAGCAATACCTATAAATGTGTTTGTGTAATTTTGAGCAGGTAATTAAAATTGACAAGAAATTTTTTTACATACTTCCCGAGCAACGTTTTAAGCTAGGCACTGCTAATTAGCAATACCTATAAATGTGTTTGCGTCATTTGAGCAGGTAATTAAAATTGGCAAGAAACAGTTTTTACATACTTCCCTAGCAACTTTTCAGGCCAGGCACTGCCAACTATCCATATCTATAAATGTGTTTACATACTTTTGAGCAGATAGTAATACGTAGCAATACTTATTTAAATGCTTCACTGCCAACACTGTAGGAGACACTACAAGTACCAATCCCAATTTTATCATAAAATGTACCGATTTGTGGCACACACACCTTTCCCTACACTGCACGTCCCTATTCTAAACTATCGCTTTCCTATCTATCTCAACTACCTAGCATTAAACCACTAGCTAAGCTCTCTGTCTAGGAGCACCAGAACAAGCACCTTCCCTAACATTTCACATTCACTAAATGACGCTGACGCAACATGTCCGCAATTTATATGCACACGGACATGTGACTTAGGCAGCCAATCACAGACACCCTTCTGTCTGAACCTTGTAGATGCTTGCTGCACTGTGATTGGCTGTAGCAACATCCACAAATAAAGTTAAGAAAAAAAATGGTGCCGCACACCAAAAGGGTTTTCCTTGTCCAGAGCGCCTGCCTCCTCCACTCAGTTTACACATCCCCACATCAGACAGCATCACAATCCTATACAAGGGCAAAAAATGCTATTACAAAACCATTTTTGGAAACACGGCCAGTGTTTAGGGGCTGAAAACGAACAAAAATGAACATTACCGACTTGACAGCAGTACTCAATGTCAAGCAGCAGCTGCTAAAGCAAACAAGATTTTAGGGTGTATAAAGAGAGAGATTAGATCCCGTGATTCCAACGTATTGTTACCCCTCTATAAATCACTTGTAAGGCCACATCTAGAATATGGCTTCCAGTTTTGGACTCCATATTTTAAAATGGACATTCAGAAGTTAGAGTCAGTTCAAAGGCGGTTAACTAAACTATTACAAGGAATGGAAGGCCTCCCATATGATGAGAGGTTGAACAAGTTAGATTTGTTTAGCTTAGGAAAAAGATGTTAGAGGAAATCTCATTTATGTGTATAAATACATATGTGGTTAATACAGTATAAAGGACCGGCACGTGCCTTATTCCTTCGAAAGACAATGCTAAGGGCCAGGGGGCATACACTGCGAGTGGAAGAAAAGCGATTCCAGCAGCTAAATAGGAAATGATTCTTTACAGTTAGGGAAGCCAGACTGTAGAATACCTTACCACAAGAGATAATCATATAGTCAGATACTACAGTATAACAGCTTTTAAAAAAGGGCTGGATGATTTCTTCAGTACACACAACATTGTTGGTTGTAAGTGACTTAGTGACAAAATGTAGAACTGGTGGAGGACAGTTGAACTAGATGGGCCGAGGACTTTTGTCAACCTATGCAACTATGTAACTGCTCAGGGTTACCGAGCCCGAACGAACATTGTAAGGCTCGTACCGAATTTGAAATTGGTGAACCTTTACTGAAAAGGTCCGCTCATCTCTAGTCTTGATGCATGACTAATGAAAAATTGAAGCAGCTTTACAAAATTTTCTACTTAATTATTTCAAGACTAGGATCTGGCTGGACATCGTGTAAAGTGTATTAGCCTCAAACATGTTTGTTCACAGATCAATAAATTATATTTTCTTCTCTGCAGCCATGGCCTTTTAATATATTATTGTGGCGATATACAGTATATCACAAAAGTGAGTACATCCCTCACATTTTTGTAAATATGTTATGGTATCATTTCATGGAACAAGACTGAAGATCTGACACTTTTATATAATGTAAAGCAGTGTTCAGCTTGTATAACTGTAAATTTGGTATGCCCACTAAATAACTCAACACAGAGCCATTAATGTCTAAACAGCTGGCAGCAAAAATGAGTACACCTCTACGTGAAAATGGCTAAATTGTACCCAAAATTATCAGTATATTGTATAGCCGCCATTATTTTCAAGCACTGAGTCAACTATTTTGGTCATAGAATTCACTAAAACTTCACAGGATTCTACTAGAATCCTTTTACACTCCTCCATGATGACATCACGGAGCTGGCGGATGTTAAAGCTCTTGCACTCCTCCACCTTCCATTTGAGGATGCTCCACAGATGCTGAATAAGGTTAAGATCTGGAGACATGCTACTCAAAGGCAGCGTGCTGGCCAATCAGAGGCAAGCGGCTTCTGCCTTTGACATCAGCGAAGGTCCGGCTGAAGGTCTGGCATCGGTCGCCTTGGTTACCCGATACACGTCTTGTATGGGTGAACTGCAAGTTCCAGGAGACCGGCGAGGGAATGGAAGGTAAGGTGAGCATAATCTGTGTTTGTGCGTGTGTGTTTGTGCGTGTGTGTTTGTATATGTTTGTGTGTGTTTGTACGTGTTTGTACATGTGTGGAATGGCACAATAGTGCACCAGGATGGGACACTTAACAAGTTGTGGAATGAATTGTCTGCATTGCAATGATTTCCTACGGGAAATCTTGCTTTGCTGAATGAGTAACTTGGTTAACAAGCACACTCCCAGAACGGATTGTTCTCGTTAACCAAGGTTCCACTGTATAGAAGATGGAAAAAACAGGGCCGAAAGGGGCGGAGCCGCATTCACATTCAGAAAAAAAACTTCATATTACTAAATGGGATAACTGAAGTGAGCACTAATATATATTATGAGTGCAAGCCAAAAAATACATAATTCATAAGGATAAGGGTGCACATCAAACTTAGATAATAGTATAATGTCATAAGCATACCAAAAAATATATAATAGATAATAGTATGCCGTAAGCATACCGAAAAATATTGAAGCATACAATGAAAAATGCCCCTTGCTAACTTGAAAGTGTGAATAATGAAATGCATACCTGCCATGAATATTAGGAAAAAGGAGATATTTATCTAAGTTCGATGTGCAGCCTTATCCTTATGCATAACACTTGCACCACCATGCTTGACTGTAGACAAGACACACTTGTTTTTGTACTCCTCACCTGGTTGTCAACCTGGTTTGCACTGCTCACCTATTTGACACTATCACAACCAAATAAGTTTATCTTGGTCTCTTCAGACCATAGGACATGGTTCCAGTAATCCAAGTCATTAGTCTGCTTTTCTTCAGCAAACTGTGAGCTTTCTTGTGCATCATCTTTTAAGAGGCTTCTTTCTGGGATGACAGCCATGCAAACCAATTTGATGCAGTGTGTGGCGCATGGTCTGAGCACTGACAAGTCAACTCCAATTGTTTTAACCTCTGCAGCAATCCTGGCAGCACTCATACATGTATTTGGAAAAGATAACCTCTGGATATGTCACTGAGCATGTGCACTCAATTTCTTTAGTTGACCCTGGTGAGGACTGCTCTGAGTGGAAACATTTGTGTTAAACCTCTGTATGGTCTTGGCCACTGCAATGCAGCTCATTTGCTGGTTGTTGGCAATCTTTTTATACCTTATGTCAACTCTACTTAGAGCAACAATTATTTTTTTCAGATCCCCAGAGAATTCTTTGCCATGAGGTTAAATTTTGAACTTATAGTGCCCAGTATGAGACATTGTGTGAGCAAAAACACTAAATTTAAGATCACTGCTCCATATTCACATCTGAGACCTTGTAATGCTAATAAGTCACATGACACCAGGAAAGGAAAATAGCTACTTGAGCACAATTTGGCCTTTTTCACTTCACCTATGGGTGTATTCACTTTTGATGCCAGTGGTTTTGACTTTAATGACTGTGTTGAGTTACTTAGAGGGCACATCAAATTTACACTGTTATACAAGCTGTATACGGACTAATCTACATTGTATAAAAATGTGATATTTTTAGTATTCTGTTGATGTTTTAATGTTCTGATGGTGGTTCATGTTATGAATTTCTGTACTGATGGTGTTTCTGGTGATGTATTTCTATACTGAAGGTGGTTTTTGTGATATATACATGTACTGATGATGGTTCTGGTGATGTATTTCTGTACAGCTGGTAGTTCTGATAATATATTTCTTTACCAATGAGGGTTATGATGCAGTGTTTCCATACTGTTGGTGGTTCGATGATGAATTCTGGCACTGCTGGTGGATCTGGTGATGTATTTCTGTACTGTTGAGGTTTGTGTTGCTGTGTTTCGGTACTGATGAGGGTTCTAGTGATGTATTTCTGAACAGATAGTGATTATATTGACGTATTCCTGGGATGTAATTGTTCTCATCCTTTATACATATCGCAATCCATAACTTAAAAGATTATGTGATAGACGGCTATGTTACTAAAGTGTTGTGCCATCTGACTAATTAAAGGTTACTATGTTTTGATTTTTGTTAGGAGGATTAAAGGGGTTGTCCAAGTGTATTCACTGAGCTTTTCATTGCGGGTGCAGATAGTTGAACCTGAGGGTCATCTGATTACCCCATCGAATGGTGTCCTGTTAGACCACAAAAACACAAAAACGCACCTAAAAAGCTGTTTTGTCACTAAAAATTCAACTTTTGTGTAAAAACAGAAAACACCTTTACAAACAAACACATAATTGTTATCGCGTCCAGAAACACTCAACTTACAAAACTGTCATTATAGTTATTCTGTATGGTGAACACTGTAAGGCTATGTTCACATGTTATGTTTTTGCTGCATTTTATGCATTTTTTTTAATTGGTTTTATACAAATAAATAAAAATTTAGTGCTGCTTTTTACAGTAACAGCAAAACCTATGAGACTCTAGAAATCTCATGCACACACACACACACACATTTGCTTTTTTTTCCCTGACGGAAATGGAAAACTGCTGTGTTTTTGCTCCATGTTTGAAAGAAGCAGTGTCTCAATTCTTTCAGTGTTTTTGCTGCTTTTTTACCATTAAAAGTAATGAGAGTGAAAAAATGCAGCTGCCTTTCTTGCTGCATTTTTTTTTGCTGCGTTGCGGTGATTGTACTGTAACTAACTTTATTCAAACATTCACTGTAGACAAAAGACGCACCAAAAACACAGCAATAAAGCAGAAAAAATGTAGTTTTTTTACGGTCAAGAGCTCAGGTTGTGCTGCAGAAAGGACGCAGCAAAAACGCAATATGTGAAGATAGCCTAAGAGAATATTAACAAACAACAATAATGTAGCTTTTTTTGTTATCATACTGACAAATTAAAAATGGAACAAAGAACAATTTAAAAGTCATATGCAAAAAAAAAGGCTTATACTATATATGTTTAAAGAGTGAACACAAAGTTGAAAGTCAAAAAAAATAAATTAAAGACGCCTGAAATTTTGATATGAGGAGCCACAAAGCTTCAGGGGTCTTCAGAAACTCGAATTTCCACAAAAGGTCCCATTCAGAAATTAATAGAAATTTGGCTCAAACAGCTGTGAAGCGACTTCTTTTATTTCAGTTCATACATATTACAGCGAGCGGGCATGTGGTGCAGACACCACGCTAGGCAATGGCTATTTGCTTTGTTCGGTGAGTCTTTCAGAAAGGAAAGCTAGATCAAAACCACATATTAGTCAGTCCAATGGTTCAAAAAAATTGTTAACTCAAGCAGCAGACAAAGTCTTCAACATTACTTCATCTGTTTACAAGAAGATGGGAAATGACAATATATTTTTCCCTCTCTCTTTATTACCAAATCTTTTCTTTCAAAGCTCAGTTTGGTTGCTCAGATACTCTCACAATAGCAGTGGCCAGTCTCTCACTGCTTTATTATGTCAATTTTCTTTTACTAACCGATAGATACTTTTATCTTTCACAAGGGCCTTGCAAAAACACCAGTGCATGCCCCGCCTGGACTACTGCAACCCCTTGCTCTGTGGCTTCCCTTCAAACAAACTCACACCTCTTCAATGTATTTTGAACTATGCTGACTGACTAATGCACCTGTCTCCCCGCTACTCTCAGACCTCTCCTCTCTGCTAATCCCTTCACTGGCTTCCCATTTCCCAATGACTGCAGTTCAAAACCCTAGACATGACCTACAGACCCATCTAAACCTGAAACCTCCATACATCTGTGACCTAATCTCCCGATACTTACCTGCACGTAACCTCTGATCCTCACAAGATCTCCTTCTCTACTCCCCTGGCATTTCCTCTTTCCACAATCAAATCCAAGATTTCTCCCGTGCATGTACCATACTTTGGAACTCTCTACCACAACATATCAGACTCTCGCCTACCTTGAAAAGCTTCAAAATGAACCTGAAGACCAACCTCTTCCGACAAGCCTACAACCTGCAGTAACCCTCAGTTCTCCTTTGCGCTGCACAACCACCTCCACCCTCACCTACTGTATCCTCACCCATCCCTTATAGACTGTAAACCCTAGCGGGCACTGTCCTCTCTCCTCTTGTGCCTATCTGTGCCTTGTATTGTCCATGATTATTGTACTTGTCCCTATTATGTGTACCCCTTTTCACATGTAAAGCTCCATGGAATAATGGCGCTATAATAATAATAATCATCATGGCCTCGCTTCTGTAGGGTGACCATGTACCAACTCTTTCTCACTTCTCATTCCTTTCACCTTCAAGATGTTTTCTCAGACAGACCTCACATGGGTGGACCTCATCATCATTGGTTCAGCCAGGCTCAACACAGGTACTTTGCCAGTTCAGTTTACACAACACTGCTCTCATGTTTTTACTGCAAAAGATCTCTCAGACTCTCCTATAAGTATTATGCATAAAGAAATACTGTATAAAGATTATGGAAACATAAAGACATACATAGTAGCTGTAAGGAACGAGTTTTCTGCTCTTGTTTATTTTTGAATGTACTAAAGACTAGAAATGAGCGAACCGGTCGCGGTTCGGCTCGAGGTCGGTTCGCCGAACGGAGCTCCTGTTCGAGTTCGGTTCGTCGAACGTTCGACGAACCGAACTCGAACCAATAGGCTATGATGGGAGGCAATCACAAACACATAAAAATGCATTATAAATGTACACATACAGTTAATAAACATTGCCATAACACTTACCGGTCCCCACGATCCCTACTGCACTCTGTCTCCTGCCGCTATTCCATCCGATGATCGCTGAATCCTCCCGGTGACCGGCACTGCCAGCAGAGATGCAGGACCTATCGTGACGTCAAAATAGCCATGTGACCAGTCACGTGGCTATTATCTCATTGGCTACAGACT
This sequence comes from Anomaloglossus baeobatrachus, assembly GCF_048569485.1. Lineage (NCBI taxonomy): Eukaryota > Metazoa > Chordata > Amphibia > Anura > Aromobatidae > Anomaloglossus > Anomaloglossus baeobatrachus. Next base: position 837,241,043 of record NC_134353.1, on the reverse strand, counting down.
GGTCACATGACTATGACGCGTCATGTAGGACCTGCGAGTGCATCTCTCCGGTACACGGTGCACATTTGTGTATCGCCGTGTACCGGCGACATGCTCTAGCACACGGTCGACTCCCCGTTCCGTTAGGGACCGGCTGACACAGCCGGTCATTAACGGAGATCACCGTTGCCATAGCAACGCAGTTAGCGGTGACGTCACCGCTAACCGCGGCTCCGGGAGCACCGTTGCTATGGTAACACGTCTGTCAGCGTTACCGCTGTTACCGCTAGCAGCACTGATCACTCACGGAGTGAAGGCTGCACGCTGCTTCTCGTGCAGCTTTCACGGAGTGAATGCTCCACGGGAAGCAGCGTCTTCCCCCATGCAGCAGTGATGTAGCAGAGCTGCATTTGTTGAACGAGAAAGACAGAAGACCATGGATCGTGGAGGGCTGACAGGGAGTAATAAAGATGGAGTCTCTAATGTGTCTGTGTATTTATTTCTATTAAAGTATTTTTTCTCTGTGTGGTGTCTTTTTTTTAACCCTCTATTGGAGATTCTTAATGGCCGGGTCAAACGTGCCTGACATTAGGAATCTCTGGCTTAATGCTGGCTAGTAAAACAAAGCCAGTATTAACTCATGATTACCCAACAAGCCACCCGGCTGCAGGGCTGTTGGAAGAGTTGGATACAGCGCCAGATGATGGCGCTTCTATGAGAGCGCCATTTTCTGGGACGGCTGCGGACTGAAATTCGCAGCAGAGGCGCCCAGAAACCTCGGGCTAACCTGTGCTGCAGATTCCAATCCCCAGCTGCCTAGTTGTACCTAGCTGGACACAAAAATGGGGCGAAGCCCACGTCATTTGTTTTTTAATTATTTCATGAAATAAGTGAAATAATTAAAAAAAACGGGCTTCCCTATATTTTTGGTTCCCAGCTGGGTACAAATAGGCAACTGGGGGTTGGAGGCAGCCCGTGGCTGCCTGCTGTACCTGGCTAGCATACAAAAATATGGCGAAGCCCACGTCATTTTTTTGGTGGGCAAAAAACTTCTGCATACAGTCCTGGATGGAGTATGCTGAGCCTTGTAGTTCTGCAGCTGCTGTCTGCTCTTCTCCATACAGACAGACAGCAGCTGCAGAACTACAAGGCTCAGCATACTCCATCCAGGACTGTATGCAGAAGTTTTTTGCCCCCTGAAAAAATTATGTGGGCTTCGCCAAATTTTTGTATGCTAGCCAGGTACAGCAGGCAGGTACGGCTGCCCCCAACCCACAGTTGCCTATTTGTACCCGGCTGGGAACCAAAAATAAAGGGAAGCCCTTTTTTTATTATTTCATGAATTTCATGAAATAATTAGAAAACAAATGACGTAGGCTTCGCCCCATTTTTGTGTCCAGCCAGGTACAACTAGGCAGCTGGGGATTGGAATCCGCAGCACAGGTTGGCCTGAGCTTTCTGGGCCCCACTGCTGTGAATTGCAGTCTGCAGCCGCCTCAGAAAATGGCATTTTCATAGAAGCGCCATCTTCTGGCGCTGTATCCAACTCTTCCAGCACCTGCCTGCTATACCTGGCTAGCATACAAAAATATGGCAAAGCTCACGTCCTTTTTTTGTAGTTTTTTGGCAAAAAAAATAAAAAATGCTTCCCTGGATTTTCCATTGCCAGTGAAGGTAACACCAAGCAGTGGGGGTTAGCAGCCAGTAGCTGCTTGGATTACCCTTAGCTAGCAATACAAAAAATGCAGCGGGAGCCCATATATATTTTTTTTAATTATTTATTTAAATAACTAAAAACAAAATGGGCTTCCCTGTATTTTGATTGCTGGACATCACAGTGCTGTAAAAATAAATCTTTAAAAAAATGATGTAGCGCTCCGCGGTATTTTTGATTCTCAGCACAGATAAAGCAGACAGCTATGGGTTGCCACCCCCATCTGCCTGCCGTTACCTTGGTTGGCAATCAAAATACAGGGAAGCCCATTAATTTTTTCTATTTAAAAAATAGTTAAAAAAAAAAAATGACGTTGGGTCCCCCCATTTTTGATAGCCAGCTAGGGTAAAGCAGACGGCTGTAGCCTGAAAACCACAGCTGGCAGCTTTACCGTGGTTGGGGATCCAATGTGGAGGTCCCCTCAGGCTCTTTTTTATAATTATTTTATAAATCTTAATAATTACACAATAAAAGTAGGGTCCCCCCCAAATTGGATCACCAGCCAAGGTAAAGCGGACAGCTGTGGTCTGGTATTCTCAGGGTGGGAAGGTCCATAGTTATTGGGCCTTCACAGCCTAAAAATAGCAGGCCGCAGGCACCCCAGACGTGGCGCATCCACTAGATGCGCCAATCCTGGCGCTTCACCCCAGCTGATCCCGTGCCCTGGTGCAGTGGCAAACGGGGTAAGAAATCGGGTTGATACTAGCTGTAAAGTCACCTGAGATCAAGCCCAGCAGTTTGTGATGTCATGGCGTCTATTAGATACCCAACATCATAAACTGTCAGTACTAACAAAAAAAAAAAAAATCGACAATAGAAATTTATTTGTAAAAACAGTCCCCAAAAGATTTCCTCTTTCACCAATTTATTGTAAGAAAAAAAATAAAGGGGTCCCACGACGACTCTGGACCGTCTAGAATATGGGGGGAGACACTCAGGGAACGTATCCCCCATTTTCTAGGAGTGCGGACCCTTCATGTGAGGAGTGTGGGTGCAATGAATCTGCACTCACTCTCCCCGGGTCCACAGCAGCAGAGTCCATGTCGTAATGGTTGCTACCAAAGCTGCAATGCCCTGCTCATGAGGTAAGGGCACACCTAATCAGGAGAACTACTGTAGAGGAAGCTCTGCTCACTGGTATATAGGTGCTCAGAGGTAATAATAGATAAAATTAGTGAGTAACCTCGGCACTCTAAATCTCCCAGACTAAGTCAGTAAGTCACAACGGATAGTAATGCAAAATCACTCTTTATTGGTCCGTATTAAGAAAAAAAATTAATGAGAGGTAAAAAGGTTTCTCTTCCCTAGCTTCATCAAGGTGAGGGTCTATCCCCCTCCCAGACAGCCTATAACACTACAAATTCTGAAAGGGTATTTAAATGTACATCCAATATTCTATATACTCAACTTGTGTGTATACATAACTAATAAGTCCACACATATAATAATAAGTGAAGAAAAAAATGTAAATTCAACAGTACTATGTCCATACCAAAAGACTGGGTGCCTGATTAACTATATGCAGGGGTGGATCTATTCCCCACCTAGTTCATATTACTCATTAATAGATATTTGATATTTCATATGATCAGGGGATTTGTATTCTTACATTTACAATCCAAATGATGAAAGTAATTTATCTCAATGCAAGCACCCAATATGTAGATGTAGAAGTGGCACCACACTATTGGTGTAGATGTAGATGTTATATTAGTCTCTGATTAGGGTCCATAGCACCCTAATGGACTGAATGTTAGGGAAAAATAGGGTGGATAGGAGCAGCTAACGTGGAATGGGGGTCACCACTTGGACCCTAGGGTGCATAAAATCTCCGTTGACATGCAGGGCTCAACAGGGGGAGATTAGGTATTATTTAGGAATACCATTTCCTATTTTTATGGTAACTGATATGTCTGGTTTGTGTGAGAAATATTTTGACTTCTATGGGTCTTTTAAAAAAAACTAATACAAGATATTTTTTAGGCATATTTTTTCAGTGATACATATAAAAATAAACATATACATATTTTTTTCTAACTATACATATAACTATTACATGGTGAGACTCGGAAAGTTACAACAGAAGCAATATTTTTTTAATTTTTTGTCAAATTTCTGGGTTTTTTTCATCACTGTGTGGTGGTATTTGCGTAATTGTACTGACCTGGGGATTCATATTGTCAAGTCAGTTTTATCTTTTTCTTGCTTTCCATTAAATCACATAATAAAATGTAACATGACTATATTGAGCTTAGATTAGAACAGGGCTTATAAACTTACACCTTTTAATGCCTTGTATGTCTCACTAAAGGGTGTTTTAGCCTTGTTTAACCTAATAAATAAATAATTTGAAAACTTATGTGGCGTCCCCTCTATTTTTCATAACCAACCATGGTGAAGCAGACAGCTGGTGCTAGTATTATCAGGCAGGGAAGGTCCATGATTATTTGGCCCTTCCCAGCCTAAAAATAATAACCCACATCCACCCAACAAGTGGTGCATCACATTATATGCGGCACTTTGCCTGGCTCTGCCCAATTGCCCTGGTGTGGTTATAATCAGGGTAATATTTTTGGGGGATGATGTCTGCAGTGTAATGTCAGCTGGCATGACTTCCAGGGACTAGTAATGGAGAGGCGTCTATCACACACCTCCATTACTAACCCAGTAAATTAAAAATTCACACACAGGGAAAAAAACTATTAATTTGAATAAAGACTCCCCCATACTATACCTTCACCAATTTATTATCAAAATGCAGTTCTGGTAAAGGCAAATAGCAGCAAAGTACAGCTATTCACAGGCACCAGGTAGTGAATAAAACCGAGAGACTCAGTGATGCTGATGAGAGTTGTCATCACTACACGGTGCACGTGAATAGCTGTGCTTTACTGCTATTCCTAAACGCTGGAGCTGCATTTGGGGATCTTAGACTATGAATGCTCTTCGCTGGAACATTTTCTAAAGGAAATTGGTGAACGATTGATAGTATGGGGAAGTCTTTATTTAAAAAAAACATTTTTTTCCTGTGTGTGTGTGTGTGGTTCTTTTTTATAACCTGGTTAGAAATGGGGATGTTTGATAAGCTTTGAACTGATGATTTTAGGCTGGAAAGTGCCAAATAATCATGGAACTTCCAATCCTGACGATATCAGCTCCAAGCTATCGGCTTTACACTGGCTGGTTATCAAAAATGGGGGATCCCCACGTTAGTTTTTAAAATGATATATTTATTTCATTCCCAGCAGCGACCTAGGAGTCAGAGATGCGTCCAGGCTTCTTTCCCATGATGTTTCCATCCTTTTCAGCATTTTTCCAGCCCCCCCAAGCCCTCCTTTTAATGTCTTCCGGAAAAATGCTTGAGTTTCCCATTAATGTCAATTACTTGTATCTCAGGTTGAGCCCGTACGAGTGTCCAACCTGTTTGATTTGAGCAACGAGCACTCAAGAATTTTAGTACTTGCTCAATGCTAAACTTTTGGAGTGTTGATCCTACTGACTGGTTACCTTTAATCAGCTATTTGTTTGAAAAAAATATTAGTGTGTCTTACATTTGATTATTTTGCACTGCATTTTATGCTAAATGTCTGATTCTTTTTTTTCTTTCTAAGTAAAGTCCTCTTCTTGAACAATTACTTGGTCATTCAGTAAATAAATTAATTTGCATATTTTACAATTATGTGTAAGCAACACTCATCTCAATTCTTGACATTTCATTAACAGATTGAGCCCCTTGTGTGCTATTGGAAACTTGATTTCTGGTTTTCTTGAGTAAGCTTGTTTCGCTGTTTTTTTGGGGTTTTTTTAAGTATTGGATCCTTTCAGCTGTAGTTACAAGCTTGAAATATATCCTAGTAGTATGTCAAACAGAGCAGCAACTTATGAATGCTCTCTGTAACAACATACTGTATTAAAGCTGAATATTTATTTTTTTCTTCAAAATTCAAGAAAAGGGAATTTCCAAAGGATGTTTGGAAGGAAATCTAAAAATACAATGATTTTGAGTTTCCCAAGCACTTAAAATATGTTTTCCAATATTTCCAATATTTCTAATATATATGCTGTCTGTGTGGGACCAACAGTATATGTGACCATAATAGGGATAGAAATAAAGTATATTAAGATGACCCCATGTTTTTTCATAGTCTTTAAAGATAGGAGACTTATGATAATAAGATTATACAGACCTGGAATCCTGGGTTTGATTTCACTGCTAATTCAGACACGTGCAGAAGTACTTGTAAGCAAATGCAGAAAGTTGCCCAGCACGCTATGGGGAGCGGACGGCTGGTGCGTGGACAATGGCATGCAAGCCACTAATATTGCAGTGGGGCGAGAGACCCTCAAACTTCCCCGATCTGCGTGCAGTAAGCTCTGGCCAATGAGGATTCAGGATACAAAGCCTTCAGTATATTGGCTGTAAAAGTCAGGAAATGATGAAATTCTAGGCCAGGGGCCTAGTAGGAGTCTTGTGGTGAAGAGAAACTCCACATAATGTCTGCCCTCAGAGGAGTCACAGCCAGAACCAGAACATTCCAGTTCTTTCTAGACAGAGGCTGGAGAATAGCTCCACCTATTGAGCCATGTGACCAAGAACTGGCCAATAGGATAACAAACAATGCACACTTCAGATTCATACAGTTTTCACCAGTAGATTGTGCTAGAACACAACAAATGAAAAATGCTTTATTTCTAACATATAACATAATATTACATATAAGTGAATGTACTTAAACAAACAGACACAATCTGGATCGGGCCACTACATACTCCCCCTCTGAAGGTGAGCCGTCCTCGGCGATTGTGCAAGTGGAGGACTGCTAAGAAAGGAAGGAAATATATATGTAAAGGCCGCTTTACATGCTGCGATATCGTGACCGATATCGCTAGCATGGGTACCCGCCCCCATCGGTTGTGCGACATGGGCTAATTGCTGCCCGTGGCGCACAACATTGCCCAGACCCGTCATACTACTTACCTGCTCTGCGACGTCACTGTGATTGGCCTCCTTTCTAAGGGGGCAGTTCGTTTAGTGTCACAGTGATGTCACAGCTGCGTCACTGAACCGCCGCCCAATAGAAGCGGAGGGGCGGAGATGAGCGGGACGAACATCCAGCCCACCTCCTTCCTTCCGCATTGCGGGCAGGAGGCAGGTAAGGAGAGGTTCCTCGTTCTTGAGGTGTCACACGTACCGATGTGTGCTGTCGCAGGAACGAGGAACAACTTTGTTACTGCTGCAGGAACGATATTAGAGAATGGACCCCCATGTCACCGATGAGCGATTTTACACGTTCTTGCAACGATGCAAAATCGCTCAAAGGTGTCACACACAACGGCATCGCTAAAGCGACTGGATGTGCGTCACAAATCCGTGACCCCAACAAGATCGCTTGAGCGATGTCGCAGCGTGTAAAGCGGCCTTAAGGCACATTTACAATAAGGCCAGAATATGCAGCCAGACAGAAGAACAATAGGTAATGAACAAATGCAAAACATGAATGTGGTAGTGCCAATATGAGATAGAGTCTCTTTCCATAATATACTATCGTCCATATGAAAGGCTCTGGAAAGGCACTTTAGTGGCAACAAACAGTCCATAAGTCCATGGCTGTATACAGAAAATTGTGTAAATAATAAATAAGGTGCTTGGTATTACCCAAGTGCAGAGGCTTAGGCATTACTAAACTGACTATCCAGCTAAATAAATAAACACAAGATTATATACTCATGGAAAAGGATATGACCTTTTAGTCACTGTAGCGGGCTGTAAGTGTTCCTTTTGTGCTTCGCTCTGAACGCCTCAACACTTGATCGTCCTCTTGAGCAGGAATGATATTGTTTGCTGGCTCAGGGGAAGTTGACAGAGGAGTAGCAACTGGAGCAGGAACCAAGACGGGGACATATTGATAGCATGGAAGGATAAATTGAGTGTTGTAGAGGGACTATTCCAGAGTAGGTTGTCTGGCTGGTGTTTCCAATGCAGGAATTAGTGTGTAGACCGGCATGACTTGTGGAGGCGGTGATGACATCACCAGTAGATCCTCTTTGGTGCATAGCTTCATGCGGTTCCTGTGCACCGTCTGTGGGGCCATTCCAGGTTTCTTCACTTCATAGACATCTGAGTCAGGATATGGGATTTCTGTAACTGTTTATTTCTTTCTTTCCCAGAGTGAATCGACTTTTCCTGTATAGGGGTACTTCTTTAGCCATACCTTGTCTCCAACTTGAAGTGGGGAAGCATTAGCTCTTTGATTGTAGCTCTCTTCTTGTTGACGGTGAGCTTCACCCATACGGTAATCATCAATCTGTTGGGCTTCGTGTATTCTTTGCTGATGCTCTGAGACTCAATCAGTTTTTGGCAGGTCATTGATCATGTCAGGGACTTGGATTCCAATAGAACGATCTTTTGGGAGCTGACCTTGTTTTGCAAACATCAGTGGCGAGTAGCCTGTAGAACAGTGGACAGTATTGTTGTAGATTTCCACTAACTCGTCAAGCAATTGAGGCTATTCAGCTTGTTTGGTAACAGTTGCTGTTCGCAGCATTTTGATGAAGGTCTGGTTGACTTTCTCACAGAGGCCATTCCCTTGGGGATGAAAGGCGGTTGTTCTCAGCTTTTTGCACTCATGGAATTGGCAGAGTTCTTGAAATAATTGTGACTCAAAGGCAGATCCATGATCTGTGAGGACTGCTTCAGGGCAACCGTAATGTCTCACATATTCAAGGTAGAAGGTGATAGCTGTAGTCCGAGCTGTAAGTTCTTTTACTGGCACAACAGCAACCCACTTATTATAGTGATCCATGGTTAAGGCATGCGTGTAGCCTGAACGAGTTGGTGCTAGCTTCACATGATCAAGAGCTAGTAGCTCGTTTGGTTTCTGAGAATGGATTGGAGGAAGAGGAGCTCTGGCATCTTTCTTACCGACTTTGGTGAGGTTGCAGGCTGGACATTCACTACACCATTTTTCTTTGTCTGACCACATCCCAATCCAATAGAAGCATTGGCATATGGTCGCTTCAGTTTTGTGCACACCAAAGTGCCCAGACTGGTCGTGGTACGCATCAAGAACAATTCTGGCATCTCGCCGTGGGATTAGAATCTGATGTAGCCTTTCACCTGAAACCGAGTCTAGGGTATTTCGCAGGATCAAGCCCTTTTAAATGAAGAGACTTTTGGTCTGTCTCCAGAGACGATTAAGCTCAACATCAGGACATCTGCATCGTCTCACAGGTATTCTCCCAGTAGTCAGGTAATCATAAATCTCACCTAGGACACGAGACTCATTTTGAAGAGTTTGCCATCTCGATGGATCTTTGAATAGGTCAGGTTTCTGTTGAGGAATTTCATCAGTTTGTGTAGCAACAACAGCATTCTGTGTAGCAACCCTTTGATAGAAGGGAGGCATCTCAACATCTTCCCACAGATTTTCCTAATGAGGCTCTTCTCCTTCAGGCAAAAGGGATAACACATCAGCATTGATGTTGATCTTGCCACTGCGATACTTAATATCAAAACAAACGTTTGCCAATCTTGAAGCTCATCTGTGTTCAAGAGCACCTAGCCGTGCAGTATTAAGATGAGCAAGAGGATTATTGTCTGTGTAAACTGTGAAGGGTGTAGCAGTGAGGTAATCTTTGAACTTCTCGGGGACTGCCCACACAAGAGCTAACAGCTCTAACTTGAACAAACTGTAATTGCTATCGTTTTTCTCTGCACCTCTCAAGCTTCGGCTGGCATATGCAATGACTGTCTCTTTGTCATTCTGGACTTGTGATAGTACCGCTCTGAGGCCTTGGTGTAGAGACGGAAAGGATGGCGGTAGTCAGGGTACGCCAGAATTGGAGGAGAAGTCAATAGACTTTTCAACATCTGAAAGGCAGTTTCTTGTCACTCAGACCAATTAATTGGAAGTCTGTCATAGTTTTCTCTAGGGCAACCCCGTAGCAGCTCTGTAAGGGGTTCTGCTATTTGCACAAAATGAGGTATGAAGCAGCAGTAGTAGCCTGCAAAACCTAGAAAACATCTGACTTCTTTGACGGTTCTTGGGGTGTTCCAGTTGTTCACAGATGAGATCTTTTCATGATCAGGCTGGATACCTTCAGAACTTACAACATGACCAAGGTAGTTGACCTTCGGCTTGAGCAGATGGCACTTTGACGGTTTTAGTTTCAGGCCATGTTCAATGAGTACCTGGAATACTTCTGCAAGGTGGCATAGATGGTCTTCATAAGTGCGAGAGTATATGACAACATCATCAAGATATAACAGAACGCTCTGGAAGTTGAGGTGACCAAGACAGCTTTCCATGAGTCGCTTACATGTAGCAGGGGCATTGCATAACCCAAACGGCATACCGTTAAACTCAAAGAGTCCCATTGGGGCGGTGAAAGCTATCTTCTTTCTATCCTCAGGAGTCATGGGTACTTGCCAGTAACCGCTGGGTAAGTCGAGAGTGGAGAAGTATGCAGCTGAGCCAAGAGCGGTGATGGATTTTTCAATCCGTGGAAGAGGATAGGCATTTTTGTGTGTAACGTTATTTAACTTTCGGTAGTCGACACAAAATCTGATGTTGCCATTCTTTTTCTTCACCAGGATGATGGGTGCAGCCCAAAGGCTTTGACTTTCTTGGATGACTTCAGAATCTTTCATCTCCTTTAACAGCTTCTTTACTTGTTTTATAATTAGCAGGAGGTACTGGACATTGTCTTTCTTTGATAGGAGGATGATCCCCTGTGTTGATCTTGTGCTGGATCAGAGTAGTCTTGCTTAAGTCAAGAGGGTGCTTGCTGAAAGCTTGGCTGTGTTGCTTAGCAAGTTTAGTTACACCATTGATGTATTCAATAGGAGTGTTTGCATCTCCAACATTAAGTTCATTCCAGCAGAAGGTAGTGTGTGTATTAGAGCCTTTGGGAGTGGCTTTTAATGACTTTTGATGAGCAAGTGTCTCTTCATCTAGGATGTCTTCTGGATCAAGGCTAAATAGTTGAGCAACTGAATTAAACTTGTATAGCTCGATGGGCGCATCACTTAGGTTGATTGGCCGTACTGGTACTCTACCGTTTGAGACGGTGACAATACTTCTGGCAGCCTTTACCAGGGTCTGTCCTTCAATCTGGATGGAGTCAAGAAGAGCTACATAGTCCTCTTTGTCAATTCCTGGTTGAGCTCGACACCAGACTAGAGTCTCGCTGTTGGCTGACAGGGAAACTGGTCGTGCGTCGGTGATACACTCATTGCAGATCTCACCTTTACTGTTGGCAAACTTCTGTTGGGCGCAGAGCACTTTGATAGTATGCTGAACAGCTTGCCTGTAAGGGGGAGAACCAAAAGGGAGAGAAGCATGCAAGGCAACGAGCAATTCAGTAAACATATGGCGAATGACATTCATGCCTAACACTACTGCTGTTGTATCTCCCGCAGCTTCAGTAACAATAACACCTTGACCTGGTAACTTGCGAGTAGAGATGAGCGAGCCTCTGAAGGCTCGAGTTCGGTTCGGTTCATCGAACAGAGGCCCCATTCGATGAACGTTCGACGAACCTCTCGAACACCATTGAAACCAATGGCAGGCAAACATAAACACATAAAAACACGTAAAAACACATTATAAATGTACACATACAGTTAATAAACATTGCCATTACACTTACAGGTCCCCGCGACGCGTCCTGCACTCTGTCTCCCGTCGCTTTTCCTTCCGATAATCGCTGCGTCTTCAAGGTAACCAGCACTGTTGATAGGACCTTCCGTGACGTCAAAAAAAGCATGTGACCAGTCACGTGTCTATTATCTCATTGGCTAAAGACTGGTCACATGGCTATGATGTCATGCTAGGTCCTGTTATTGCATCTCTCCAGTACGCGGTGATCATTCCAGCATCTCCGTATACCGGCGAAATGCTCTGGCATATGGTCGGCTTCCCCGCTCTGCTTCCCCGTTCCGTTATTCACCAGCTGCCACATAGATCACTGCTGCTATAGCAACCCGCCTGTCAGCGGTGACGTCACCGCTTACAGCCTGCAGCCTCTGCTCGCTCATTCACTGAGTGAATAGACTGCACGTGGAGCAGCAGCGTCTTCCTCCCATGCAGCGCTGTCTGATGTAGCAGAGCTGCATGAGTTGAAGGAGAAAGAAGACAGAAGACCATGGATCATGAAGGGCTGACAGGGAGTAATAAACATGGAGTCTCTAAGTGTGTCTGCATATTTATTTCTATTAAAGCATTTTTTCTCTGTGTGGTATCTTTTTTTTAACCCTTTATTGGAGATTCTTAATGGCCGGGTCAAACTTGCCTGCCATTAAGAATCTCTGGCTTATTACTAGCTAGTAAAACAAAGCTAGTATTAACTCATGATTACCCAGCAATACACCCGGCTTCAAGGCTGCTGGAAGAGTTGGATACAGCGCCAGATGATGGCACTTCTATGAAAGCGCCATTTTCTGGGGCGGATGCGGACTGCAATTCGCAGCAGAGGGGCCCAGAAAGCTCAGGCCAACCTGTGCTGCGGATTCCAATCCCCGGCTGCCTAGTTGTACCTGGCTGGACACAAAAATGTGGCGAAGTTCATGTCGATTTTTTTTTAATTATTTCATGAAATTTATGAAATATTTAAAAAAAGGGCTTCCCTATTTTTTTTGTTCCCAGCCGGGTACAAATAGGCAGCTGGGGGTTAGGGGCAGCCCGTAGGTGCCTGCTGTACTTGGCCAGCATACAAAAATATGGCAAAGCCCACGTCATTTTTTTGGTGGGCAAAAAACTTCTGCATACAGTCCTGGATGGAGTATGCTGAGCCTTGTAGTTCTGCAGCTGCTGTCTGCTCTCCTCCATACAGACAGACAGCAGCTGCAGAACTTGTACCCGGCTGGGAACCAAAAATATAGGGAATCCCTTTTTTCTTAAATTATTTCATGAATTATTTCCAGCTGCCCTGGTGACGGGTGGCTCGCTGGGTAATAATGGGGTTTGGGCTATCTGTATATTATCAACTGGCCCTAAGCCCAAAATTCATGGTGTCACGCCAATATTAGACATGGCCACCATGAATTTCTAGTACAGATAAAAAAAATACAACACACAGAAAAATATTTTTATTAGAAATAAAACACAACACAATTAGTGACTCCATCTTTATTGAAATAAAGAACCCCCCTCCGAAGTAATTCTGGGTCAAGGGTCCCGCACTGTCCAATCTGGATCCAATATCATCTGATCGGTTTGCTAGAAGGCAAAGCAATCAGATGATGTGTCAGGTTCAAGGGCCTGAATCACACAACACAGCAGCTGATTGTATAAACGGCTTTTATACAATCAGCTGATGCATCAAAAAGAAAGACGGAAAGAAAGAAAGAAAGACAGAAAGACAGAAAGACAGAAAGAAAGACAGAAAGAAAGAAAGACAGAAAGACAGACAGAAAGAAAGAAAGAGAAAGAGAGAGAGAGAAAGACAGAATGAAAGAAAGAAAGACAGAAAGAAAGAAAGACAGAAAGAAAGTCAGAAAGACAAAGACAGAAAGAAAGAAAGACAGAAAGACAGAAAGAAAAAAAGACAGAGAGAGAGAAAGAGAGAGAAAGACAGAGAGAGAGAGAATGAATGAATGCAGCCTCATTCCGTGCTGAACAGTGCTGAAAATTAGTGGCATCCACAAAGTGTCTGCTATACTAATTTAGTGTCCCATTTGTGCCAAGCAAGTCCCACCACCTCTGCATTCTACCCTCTTGCACATTTTGCTATGCTATTTTTATTGCAAAAAATGCTGAAACTTAGTGGCATCCACAAAGTGTCTGCTATACTAATTTAGTGTCCCACTTGTGCTAAGCAAGTCCCACCACCTCTGCATTCTACCCTCATGCAAATTTTGCTACGCTATTTTTATAGCAAACAGTGCTGAAAATTAGTGGCATCCACAAAGTGTCTGCTATACTAATTTAGTGTCCCACTTGTGCCAAGAAAGTTCCACCACCTCTGCATTCTATCCTCATGCACATTTTGCAAAGCTATTTTAATAGCAAACAGTGCTGCCAGTTTTAGGGCCATAGTTGCATTGTCAGGGATAGTCAGTGTTGGTTCTTCAGCTGTCAATAAAGCTAGACCACCTCTGCAATCTACACCAACTCTCAATTTTTACTACCACATTTTAAGTGGCTAATCTTGTCGCTAACAAAATGAGTGGTAAAAGGACAGATGCTGGTGGAAAGGGGAACAGGAGTGTTGGAAAAGGAAAAAAAGTTTGTGTCCGTGGGGAAGGTGGCAAAGCTACATTAACATCTGCTGAAGATAGGCCAACTTCCAGCAAAAGTAAGATGTCTACTACTTTCCGTGGACAATCCGATGTGCTCCCTTTTTTACGGACCCGAACAACTGTAAGAAAGGTAGATGATGCACAAAAAAAGAACATGCTTGAATGGATCTCAAGTGCTCCAACAAGTGCCCTCTCCTCCATCTCAACTACCACGTAAAAAAACCCTCAGACCTCTGAGTTGTCATCCCAATCACACTTGCTTTCTCCAAGCTCTCAAGTCTTCACCCGCCCTGCACAGTATGGTGTAACAGAGATGGCTGAGTCTGCAGAGCTGTTCAGTCACACTATAGCCTGGGAATCAGAGGTCTGCTCCCAAGATACAGTGAGTACAGAGCAGGAAATGGTCTGCAGTGATGCCCAGAAGCTTTGTGACTCAGATTCAGGCCCTGATGACCAAGTTTCTGAGGATAATGTAGACCATCATTCACAAACTGTAACACCTGTTGGTGGAGACAATGAGGAACATACTGATGATGATGAGACGCAGATACCTGATTGGGATGACAACTTAAATATTCGGTCAGGGCAGGAAGAGACTAGGTCTGAGGGCGAGGGGAGTGGAAACACAATGCTTGATGAGGAAGTTCTAGATCCCACTTACTGTCAACCCACAGTCAGGCACTTGAGGAGGATGCAACTGACGAAGAAGTTACCTTGCGCCTTCCTGGACAGAGTCGGAGTACTGGTAGCACATCTAAAACTGCATCAACAGCCACCACTCTGCCTCTGAGCGCAAGTCGGGATGGCTCTGCAGGTCGCATGTCCAATCAGCCTTGCCTAGCCTGGTCCTTTTTTGACTTGCAAGGATCTCCCAAATCATGTGATCTATAAAATTTGTCAGGAATCTATACAGTAAGTAGAGGCAAAAAGCTCACCAGTTTGACAACTTCTTCCATGAATCGTCACATCAATACCAAGCATATTTCCCAGTGGGAAGATCATTGTGCTGCAATGTGGCCTAGCGTAGCGGGCCAACCACCGCCTGCCCCTTCCAGTGCATCCACGCGCTTTTCATCTTCTATGAGTGTGGGGACAGCTGTCACACCTGGTTTTCCACGCACACCTTCCACCACTGTAACTGCAACAGGCAGTTTGCTTGGTAGGTCATCAGTTGGTTTGGAAGGGGAAACAAGTGCAGGTGTACAGCTCTCTCAGACATCGATAGCACCAACTTTGGATGAAGGCAACATCATGTCTCCGCCTAAACTTTCCTCACAAACCTGCATTTTTCCAGGGACACACTACTCACCACCATCTCCACACAGCAGCCAGATCTCTGTCCCTCAGATGTGGAGAAATAAAAGTCCATTTCCTGTGACCCATGACAATGCTAAGAGGTTGACTTTATCCCTCTGTAAGCGCTTGGCTACCAAAATGCTGCCTTTATGCCTGGTGGACACACAGGATTTTCGAGACCTTATGTCCGTCGCTGTGCCCTAGTACCAGATGCCCAGTCGCCACTACTTCTCCAAGAAAGGTGTGCCTGCGCTACACCAGCATGTCGCACACAACATCATTGCTTCCTTGAGAAACTCTGTGTGTGAACCAGTGCATTTCACCACCGATACTTGAACCAGTATGCATGGACAGGGGCGTTACATGTCGCTGACTGGGCACTGGGTAACTATGGTGATAGATGGAGAAGGGTCTGCTGAACAAGTCTTGCCATCCCAACGACTTGTGCATCAATCCTCTGTATGTAGAAGTTCCTCCATCGCTTCTGCCTCCTTAACCTCTTCTGGGTCCTCCACCTCCGCCCCAAGCCTGCCTGGTCAGGCCACAAGCGTTGTAACACGCACACCTCCTTACTATGCTGGCAGCAGAGTGCAACGGCATCAGGCAGTCTTTAGCTTGAAATGTCTTGGGAATAAGAGTCACACAGCGGCTGAGTTGTGGGCAGCTCTGTGGTCCGAGTTTTGTAAATGGTTGTCTCCACTCAACCTGCAGCCAGGTAAGGCCGTGTGCGACAATGCTGCAAACCTGGGTGTGGCCCTTCGCCTGGGCAAGGTAACACATGTGCTTTGTATGGCTCACGTGTTGAACCTTGTTTTCCAGCAATATTTAACACACTATCCTAGCCTAGATGGCCTTCTGCACCGGCACGAAAACTGTATGCTCACTTCCGCCGTTCAACCGCCGCAGCTGAGCGACTTGCATCGCTCCAGAAGTCTTTCGGCCTGCTGGTTCATCGCCTGAAATGCGGAGTGCCGACACGCTGGAATTCGACTCTCCACATGTTATAGCGACTGTGGCAGCACTGCCAAGCACTGGTGCAATACGTCATGACGTATAGCCTGGGCCAACGAGATGCACAGGTGGGGCAGATCACCCTCATGAAGTGGTCTCAGAGCAAGGACCTATGCACCCTTCTGCACAGTTTCGACATGGCAACGAATATGTTTAGCGCTGACAATGCAATTATCAGCATGACAATTCCAGTCATTTTCATGCTGGAGCACACGCTAAACACTATTCGGAGTCAGGGGGTGGGACAACAGGAAGGGGAGGAAGTACAGGAGGATTCATATGCGCAAGGGATAACAACATCGCCAAGGTCCAGACGTTCATCATCACCAAGGTGGCAGGCATGAGACGATGGGGAAGAGGGATTAACAAGGGCGCATGATAGCAGGCAAAATGTTGAGGAAGGTGCAGGAGAACATGAAGAAATGGAGGACGAACTGTCCATGGACATGGAAGACTCAGCAGATGAGGGAGACCTTGGTCAAATTTCAGTTGAAAGAGGTTGGGGGGAGATGTCAGAGGAACAAAGAACGGTTAGCACCTCTATGCCCCAAACACAGCAAGAACTTGGTCTGCATGAATGCGCAAGACACATGAGCGCCTTCTTGCTGCACTACCTACAACATGACCCTCGGATTGTCAAAATTAGAAGTGATAATGACTACTGGGTTGCCACACTATTAGATCCTGGTACAAGTCCAAATTTTGTGAAATAATTCCAGCCATAGAAAGGGACGCACGTATGCAGGAGTATCAGCAGAAGCTGTTACTCAATCTTAGCTCGGCTTTTCCACCAAACACCAGTGGTACACGGAGTGAATCTCCCAGTTGTAACTTAACAAACATGGGACTGTCTCATCATCAACAGTCTAACCGTACCAGCAGCACCGTATCTGTTGCTGGTAATAGCAATTTTATTGAATCGTTTCATAATTTTTTTAGACCATCCTTTGCAAGGCCAACAGAAACAAGAAGTCAACGGCTACAGAGGATGATACAGGAGTATCTCCAAATGAACATCGATGCCATGACTTTGCAACTGGAGCTTTGCTCATTTTGGGCTTCAAATCTTGACAAAATGGCCTGAGTTCTCCACTTACACCTTGGAGATCTTGTCGTGTCCAGCTGCCAGCGTTGTCTCAGAACGTGTCTTTAGTGCTGCTGGGTGTGTGCTGACAGATAAGCGCACGCGTCTGTCCAGTGACAATGTGGACAGACTAACGTTCATCAACATGAACAAGTCATGGATCCGCAAGGACTTTTCTACCCCTGTGTCATCCTGGGGAGAGTAAAGGCTTGTGGATTTGGAATGTGCTTGATGCAAATGTACCTGTCAAGTTTGCAACTGGGGCACAAGTGATGCCACTGAAGGGGTGTCTGCGTGGCCCAATTTTTGGAAAAAAGGGCAACTCTGCTTGGATCCCCCTGCTGTGTTTTTAAAAACGAGCCAAGATGAACAAGTCATGGTTCAGCAAAGTCTTTGCTACCTACCCAGGTGTCATCCTGGGGACAGTTAAGGCTGGCATATTTTGGAATGTGCTTGATGCAAATCTACCTGTGAAGTGTACAACAGGGGCACAAGTGATGCCACTGAAGTGGTGTCTGTGGGGCCCAATTTTTGGAAAAAAGGGAGACTGCTTGGAGTCCCCCTGCTGTGTTTTTAAAAATGAGCCAAGATGAACAAGTCATGGTACAGCAACGACTTTGCTACCTAGCCCTGTGTCATCCAGGGGACAGCTAAGGATGGCGTATTTTTGAATGTGCTTGATGCAAATCTACCTGTGAAGTGTACAACAGGGGCACAAGTGCTGCCACTGAAGGGGTATCTGTGTTGCCCAATTTTGGAATAAAAAGGGAGACTCTGCTTGGAGTCCACTAGCTGTGTTTTACTTGATTTTAGAAGGGCATTCCATGCCTATATCTGTGCCTTGTCCTCTTTTTCCTCGTCCAGCTGTTTTGTTTTCGCAGGAGTATATGTCCTTGTCACTTTCCTATGTGTTTGTGTTGTCTTGTGAGTTGTTTGTCACCTTTTGGACACCTTTGAGGGTGTTTTCCAGGTGTTTTTAGGTGTTTGTGATTGCCTTCCCTTGTCTTCAATGGGGGTTGAGAGGTTCGTCAAACGATTCAATGAACCGAACCGGACTCGAACTCTAGGGGAATGGCTCATCTCTATTTAAGAGCATGATTTGTTTCAGATGTAATACTGGTATGCTTTTAGAAGCAGGTTCAGAGTCTCTTGGAGCTTCGAGGGTAGATATGATAATAAGATTGTACAGACCTGGAGTTGATTTCACTGCTAGTTCAGACACGAGCAGAAGTACTTGTAAGCAAATGCAGAAAGTTGCCCAGCGCGTTACGGGGATCAGACGGCTGGTGCATGGACAATGGCATGCAAGCCACTAATATTGCAGTGGGGTGGGAAACCCTCAAACTTCCCCAATCTGCGTGCAGTAAGGTCTGGCCAGTGAGGATTCAGGATAGGAAGCCTTCAGTATATTGGCTATAAAAGTCAGGAAATGATGAAATTGTAGGCCTCGGGCCTAGTAGGAGTCTTGTGGTGAAGAGAAACTCCACATAATGTCTGCCCTCAGAGGAGTCTCAGCCAGAACCAGAACATTCCAGTTCTTTCTAGACAGAGGCTGGAGAATAGCTCCACCTATTGAGCCATGTGACCAAGAACTGGCCAATATGATAACACCCAATGCACACTTCAGATTCTTACAGTTTTCACCAGTAGATGGTGCTAGAACACAACAAATGAAAAAATGCTTTACTTATAACATATAAAATAATATTACATATAAGTGAATGACTTAACCCCTTCACGACCATGGACGGATATATCCGTCATGGAGCGTGTCCCGTTAAGCCCCGCCCCCTGCCGCGGGCAGGCGGCGTTGATCGGCACACATATCAGCTGTTTTCAACAGCTGACATGTGTGCCTGCATGTTACGAGTGGAATTGCATTCCACCCGTAACATTAACCCCTTACATCTTGCTGCCAAAGTCTGGCAGTGAGATGTATATACGCGCGGTGAAGATTTTCACTTACCGCCGCCCCCACCGGAAGTCATGTGAGTGATCACATGATTTTCGGTGGTTGCCATCATAGCACAGGGTCATATGATGATGCTTGCAGCTATGATGTTTCACTTTCGTTTTCCCTCGGCCCGGAGCAGAGGGAAACAGGAAGTGACTGTATCTGCTGTTTACAGCTGTATAGCTGTGATCAGCAGATAGATAAGAGCGATCGGATTGCTGATCGCTATAGCCCCCTAGGGTGACTAGTAAAATTAAAAAAAAAAGTAAAAAAAAAGTTTTAAAAAATAAAAAAAACCTAAAAGTTCAAATCACCCCCCTTTACCCCATTGAAAATTAAAGGGTTAAAAAATAAATAAATATACACATATTTGGTATCGCCGTGTTCAGAAATGCCCGGTCTATCAAAATATAAAATCAATTAATCTGATTGGTAAATGGCGTAGTGGCAAAAAAATTCCAAACGCCAAAATTACGTTTTTTGGTCGCCGCAAATTTTACTCAAAATGCAATAACAGGCGATCAAAACGTAGCATCTGCGCAAAAATGATACCATTCGAAACGTCAGCTCGAGACACAAAATAAGCCATCACTGAGCCATAGATCCTAAAAAATGAGAACTCTACGGGTTTCGGAAAATGGCGCAAAATGTACGCCACTTTTATTGGACAAGCTTGTGAATTTGTTTAACCCCTTAGATACAAGTAAACCTATACATGTTTGCTGTCTACAAACTTGCACCGACCTCAGGCATCATACCCACACATCAGTTGTACCGTATACTGAACACCGTGAATAAAACATCCCAAAAACTATTGTGCCATCACACTTTTTTTGCAGTTTTTCCACATTTGGAATTTTTTTTGCTGTTTTTCAGTACACCATATGGTAAAACGTATGATTTCGTTTAAAAGTACAACTTGTCCTGCAAAAAACAAGCCCTCATATGGCAAAATTGACTGAAAAATAAAAAAGTTACGGCTCTCGGAAGAAGGGGAGCAAAAAACAAAAACACAAAAACGGAAAGTGCCCCGGGGCTGAAGGGGTTAAAGAAACAGACACAATCTGGACCCGGCCACTACACTGCCAATTTTGCCATATCATGACATTTTTGGAAGGATGAGTTGTACTTTTTTTTTAAACCATAAGTTTTACCATATAGTGTAATGGAAAACGGCAAACAAAATTCCAAGTGTGGAAAAATTGCAATATAAGTGTGATTGCATGATTATTTTTGGGATATTTTATTCACTGTGTTCACTATACGGTAAAACTGATGTGTCAGTGTGATGCCACAGTTCGGTACAAGTTCGTAGACTCCAAAGTTTGTCCCAAAGAAGTGGCGTACTTTTTGTGCCATTTTCCGCGACCCATAGCATTCTCATTTTTCAGGTTCTGGGGCTGAGTGATGGCTTATTTTTTTGCATCTGAAGCTGACATTTTTAATGGTACCATTTTTGTGCAGATGCTACTTTTTGACTGCCTGTTGTTGCATTTTGTGCAAAATTTGCGACGACCAAAAAATGTAATTTTGGCTTTTAGAATTTTCTTGCAGGTATGCCATTTACTGATCAGATTAATTGATTTTATATTTCTCAGCGGGTACGTGTGCATTACCTGCAGTGGGCATTTAAATTACATTATCAAAATGTGACCTAAGCGGTTAAGAGGCACGGGTGGATCGTGGATCCATCTGCGCCTATGAGGCACACATGCCTGCTGTACAAATCAGTAGACATGTGCAGGGATCACTGCCAACTCACTGCAGGACAGACCGGCTGTGATTATCCCTTCATGATTTAGGATGTACCATTACGTCCTCGGTCATGAAGGGGTTAAAGGGTATCTGCCAGAAGCTTTTTGCAATGTAATCTGAGGACAGCATGAGGTAGGGGTTAAAGCTAGTGATAAACATCGAGATTCTCGGTACACTCGTTACTCGATTGAGTCCCCGCCCCGCATGTTTTGATCATTTTGGCTACTGGTATTACTGTTATTGGCCAGCCGCATTGCGTCATTGGGTCTTATATGAGACCCAAGAGTGTGATGCTCTGCATACTGGCCTATTGAACAGGTCAGGGAGAGTTTATCTAGGAAGGAGAGTTTTATGAACTGGTAACCGTGGATGATCACAAAAAATCCCATTAATCAGGAAAAAACAAAAACCACAAGAGTAGTTGAAAACTAAGCTGACCGCAACTCCCTTTCTATTGGACAACACTAGAAGTAGCGGTGGGATATTCCTAAGACACCTAGACACCTCCTCACGGCCGGAGAAACTTGCTACACCTCAAAGATAGAAATGAGGAATCCTAACTTGCCTTGGAGCAGTCCCTAAAGGAATATCAAGCCCCCAACATGTAACAACGGTGATGTAAGAAAACACAATACACAGAAAATATAGTTTAGCAAAGGTGAGGCCTGACTTACTAGATATAACAGGACAGGAAAGATAACTGATTGTGGCCAGCAAAAAACCCTGCAAAAAAATACCAAACTCCTGATAGAAAAAAGGCCTTAGACCACACAGTCTTTCCCCCACTATATCAGGTACTCTTGTGCCAGACACTTTAAACAGAACTGCAGATAAAATGGGAAGGAACAAAATCACAGAACAAATAATATTAAAAAGTGCAAATAATCAAAATCAGAACAGGGAGAAACTCCCTTTCTTGCTGAAGGAACTTCCCTCTCAAAAATAGAAAACAAACATAGAACAAACTGGAAATAAAAACACAAACACATGTAGGTGCAAAACCACCAATTAGGAAAAGAAAACCTGCAGACTTATCTGGAGTGAATTCTGGCGCAGGATAAATAAATGAAACTGAAGGACAAACTCCATACCATCTTCAGAGGCAGAAGCAAATATTTATCACTGACACCAGCCAAGCAAAACTGCTCTCTTAAATACACCAGGCTGGTCTGCAATAGGACTTCCTGGATTCCAAATTAATTCCAACACCTGTTTGAGTCACAGATTCATGCTCATTACCATTCCTGGCCACCAGAGGGAGCTGCACACCAGCACCCACTCGAATGACATTCACAACAGGAGAGCTTAGATTAGAGCAGGCAAAAAGGCAGTTTTTAATTGCTATTGCAGTACATTGTATATTGCACTCTTGCACCCTTTAGTGTCTTTTATGTGGCATTAAAGGGTTTTTATAGCCTTTTTAACCTAATAAATAAATTTATAGAAAAGGTTGCTGGGTCCCTCCTATCTTTGATAACCAACGAAGGCAAAGCAGACAAATGCCCGTTAGTATTATCAGGCTGGGAATACCCATGATTATTAGGCCCTTCCTAGCCTAAAAATATCAGCCAGCAGCCACCCCAGAATGGATGTAACAAATTGGATGCTCCAATTCTGAGACTTTAGCTGGCTCTCCCCGATTGCCATGCTGTGATGGCAATCGGGGAAATACTTCCTTGGGTTTATGTCTGCTGTGTAATGTCAGCTGGCATCAAGCCCAGAGGTTCGTAATGGAAAGGTATCTTTTAGACACTGCCATTACTAACCAAGTAATCCAAAAAACACACACATAGGAAAAATAGTTCTCCCCCACACTATCCCAATTTCACCAATTTTTGATCAAAAATGCCCCCACAATCTTCTGTCATAGTCTATGTTCCATGAATGCATTTCTGGCGACTGAATAGCAGTAAAGTATAGCTATTTTAAGTCACGGTGTAGTGACAGCATCTCTCATTAAAGTCGCTGGCTGCACTTTTTTTGGAACAGCTGATGAGTGTTGTCGTCACTACCCAGCTGTGGGCTGGTATTTTTAGGCTGGGAACTGCCAAATAATCATGGACCTTCACAGGCTGATAATATCTGCCACCCAGCTTGCTGCTTTACCTTGACTAGTTATCTAAAATAGAGGGAGATCTCATGTCATTTTTTGAATTATTTATTTATTTAGTTCCCAGCACTGATCTGGGATTCAGAGATGCGTCAAGGTGTCTTCCTCATGATGTTCCCATTCAATTTGAGTGGTCTTTTTTCCATTATTTCAGCAAATTTTTCATCCTCCACAGCCCTCCTGTTAGGGTCATCTGGAAAAATACTCAAGTTTCCCATAGACTTGCATTATACTTAATACTTGAGTTGAGCCCATTCAAGCATCTGACCTGCTCAATTCGAGTACAGAGCACTCGAGCCTTTTAGTGTTTGCTCATCACCAGTTTAAACACTGATTTCAGCAATGTGTCATTTGTGATGTTATAATGACGGTTTGATCACCAGGAGATTAGCACTGCCCTGATTACGTCTGCCAGCCTGACCACATCACCTCTTCTGATAAGCAGCTCAATATTAATAGAGCTGTGGTTGGGTGGGGTTAGCCTCCTGAGCTCTGCTAGTACTACATCTTAGAACTCTGATTGTATCACAACTGCAGCACCCAGTAATCTAAGTGATGCATTGTTGGAATCAGGGACGCTTTTCCCACATTATGTTCTTCTCAGATGATGTAGCAAAAACCTGATGACAGATTCCTTTTAAGTTAGTGGTAACCATGTTAGTGAGATAAGTAATAAATAAAAGGCAGGAAATGTACATCAGAACATATGTGACGGTTAGGATTTTTTCAGAATATCTCATATTTATACATTATACCACGGTTAGAATACAAAGAACATGTAGACGGAAATGTTTTCAAAGTAGAAAGGTCCACAATATGGCTTGGGCTACCCCAGAGCAAAAAGGCAAACCAGGACCAAGTATACAGTACTCACTTGATATAGAAATGATCTGGAGTGCACACTACATGGTTGATATCGAAGTGCAGGTATAGAGAGATGGATCCCTTGATAGCAGTTAAATGGTATCATGCTCATTCTTAGAATGTAGGAAATAAAATATTTTATTCCAAAATTACATTTTTACAAAAGATAGTTGAGAATATAGAATCCGCATTACTGGTGATAAATATAATGTTACAATTCTTCCAAACCTTTTGTACATTGTCACGAAGAGAGTAGTGAATATGAGTAGGCTGAGATGCAGCTAAACAGTAAATGCCAGTGGCTGATGAAGGCAAAAAATGCTGTGCAGCGTCATGTAGCCTGCTGGAGTGAGCGGTGACACAATACTCCCTTCACGCAATACTTGTTCCTGGTTTGAGTTTTTGCTCTGGGATAGTCTGAATAAATCTCCACGTATCTTATGGTGTATAGTTCCTTTTTTTCTGTTTACTACACATTTCCATAAGTTCAGTGGTTGGATCCAAAGGAATTAGCAACTTACACAAATTCATACTACCCATTAATGGTGTGCCACCTATCATTGATCATTTCATTTCAGTGAGATATCGCTCTTCCTCCTGATCAAAGAAGCTTACATGAATCTTGGTAAAACTTTTTCACTTTACTTTCACCAATCTCACAGAACGCTAGAACTATGCACCAAAACTAACACTGACAAAGTTTGCAGTCCAGAAGTGTGATGCTAGTCACTACTTACGGATAGTATAGAGGGAAAGGTAGTCAGACAAGCCAGGGTCAGTAAACAGGCGGACATGACAAGACAAGGGAGTAAGCAGAAACGCAGTCAAGTCAAAGGCCGAGGGTCAGAATTCCAAGAGAGTGTGTATTAGATTCAGGGAGCAGACAGTGACGTGGTCAGGTAACGTTCCGAGGTCAGAAGCCAGGAGGTCAGAAGCCAAGAACAGGGAGCAGGCAGAGAGAAATCAATGAACGGTCCAGGGTCAATAAACTTAGATCAGAACACAAGCACAAACACAAGCCAACAGCACAACTGCAGAATCAGAGAATATTACTGGCAAGGTTCTAGGAGAGCATGCTCAGTAATGAAACAGAGAAATTACCAGGAAGGTGGAACACCTGAGTAATCAGCACCTCTCAGAACCTGCATGGAATCCTGCGCTGTCAAACAACCTGTCAGCTAGTGCCAAAAGAAACACAGCGGAGCATCTCCAATGCAAAAGGCTCTGCACAAAGGAAACATGTCACTGCCAGCTCTGTAGTTCAGGATAGTGCAGCATAGCATCACTTTTGTGCAAGATGCTCTCCACAGATGAATAATGTCACTGCTGACTCTGTAATTCAGGAAGGCATGGCAGAGCATCACCTGTGTGCAAGGTGTTCTGCACAGAGGAATTGTGACAAGAAATGACCATATTGGTTTTTCACTATAAGATGGCATATTAGCATTTTTTGCGACCAATGGCGACCTAAAAGCAAAAGCACATGGCAAACACTGAACTCAAATTGGACCAAGGCACAGTGACAGTTTACAGAGTTTATACCTCTTTTCTTCTGTGTATTTCTGTATCGTATTTGACACCTGCTTCACTCCTGTTTACCTGACATTTTTGACTACTCTTTGATTTGCTTTTCTGGTATAACACCAAGACTAAAACTTTGGTTATCACCCTACTCATTTGCTTACTTTTGTACTGTATTCCTCGCTAAGCTTACCACCTCATCCTTGGTCCTCCATTCGTATTATGTGATTACTTAGCTGACGTTGCAGAGCTATGTCTATTGTCCCATTCATACAGTGAGGAAAAATAACATGGACATCTTTATAGAAGACAATGACTTACATTTTATTGGTATGACTCACATACATAGCGTTCAGTCATGGGTAAATGAAGGTACACATTTATTTACTTATATTTTTTATCAACTGCAGCCACTATTATTCACATGTAGAAACATTGGGTGTTTCCATGATGGGCTCCTAATCAAAACTTGTTGGTTTTTTTTTTCATACAGTACAGACCACAAGTTTGGACACACCTCATCTCTAGAACAACTGTTAAGAGGAGACTTTGTGCAGCAGGCCTTCATGGTAAAATAGCTGCTAGGAAACCACTGCTAAGGACAGGCAACAAGCAGAAGAGACTTGTTTGGGCTAAAGAACACAAGGAATGGACATTAGACCAGTGGAAATCTGTGCTTTGGTCTGATGAGTCCAAATTTGAGATCTCTGGATCCAACCACCGTGTCTTTGTAGAAAAGATGAACGGATGGACTCTACATGCCTGGTTCCCACCGTGAAGCATGGAGGAGGAGGTGTGATGGTGTGGGAGTGCTTTGCTGGTGACACTGTTGGGGATTTATTCAAAATTGAAGGCATAAAGAACCAGCATGCCTACCACAGCATCTTGCAGCGGCGTGCTATTCCATCCGGTTTGCGTTTAGTTGGACCATCATTTATTTTTCAACAGGACAATGACCCCAAACACACCTCCAGGCTGTGTAAGGGCTATTTGACTAAGGAGGAGAGTGATGGGGTGCTACGCCAGATGACCTGGTCTCCACAGTCACCAGACCTGAACCCAATCGAGTTGGTTTGGGGTGAGCTGGACCACGGAGTGAGGGCAAAAGGGCCAACAAGTGCTAAGCATCTCTGGGAACTCCTTCGAGACTGTTGGAAAACCATTTCCGGTGACTACCTCTTGAAGCTCATCAAGAGAATGCCAAAAGTGTGCAAAGTAGTAATGAAAGCAAAAGGTGGCTACTTTGAAGAACCTAGAATATAAGACATATTTTCAGTTGTTTCACACTTTTTTAAGTATTTCATTCCACATGTTTTAATTCATAGTTTTGATGCCTTCAATGTGAATCTACAATTTTCAGAGTCCTGAAAATAAAGAAAACTCTTTGAATGAGAAGGTGTGTCCAAACCTTTGGTCTGTACTGTATTTGCAAAAATCAAAGTAAAAACAATGATTTCACTGAAATATATAGAATCACTCTGAAAAACAGAACTTTCAGACATTTGATGTTTTTAATGACTCAATTGTTTACCAAAAAACCCTAAGGCTATGTGTCCACGGTAGAATGTACCTGCGGATTTTTCTGCCTGAAAATCCGCGACTTTCGCGGCAAATCCGCACCCGCGGATTTGCCGCGGATTTGCCGCGGATTTACCGCGGATTTGCCGCGGATTTTGATGCGGATTTTTTTTTTTTTTTTCCCCATTCAAAACCAAAAATCCGCACCAAATCTGCACCAAACAATTGACATGCTGCAGATTTTTCCGGATCAAAATCCGCGGCAAATCCGCAGCGGAAAAATCCGCAGCATGGACACAGCATTTCCAAAATGCCATTGAAATGGCTTGGAAGTGCCGCTGCTGCAGATTTTTGGGAAATCCGCGGCAAATCCGCGGCAAAATCCGCGGTAAATCCGCAGCGTGGGCACATAGCCTTAGAAGGAAGGAAATTAGTCATGGGAAGCAATTGTGGTCACATTTCAATCTCGGAATACTATATAAGTGAGCATATGCATTCACAGGCAAAACCTTTCTTCAAGGTAAGAACTCCCACAAAGTGGTTACATACTATATGTAATATTAGAGTATAGTTGCATAAAATACTCCAACAAGTATGGAAGAAAGAGCTATTTTGTAGATAGGCTGAGCAAGCACACTTCTTGCACCATAAATAATGAAGACCTTTATTATGGCACTGTGTAAGCTTCTAAAACATTTCCATTAATTAATGTTCCAAGTTGCATTTACAAGCATTTTTTGGGGTTTGAGCAATTTTATAAACATTCATTTTTTCAAATTTTTTTTTAAGTAATATTGAGAATCCTTGTAGAAAAGAAGGATATATCCAAAAAAAAATTATCATTCTTATAAACCCCACAAAAAGGTCACAAACCAATTTTTTTCTTATATGTAGACTTAGGGGTACTTTGCACGCTGCGACATCGCAAGCCAATGCTGTGATGTCGAGCGCGATAGTCCCCGCCCCCGTCGCAGCAACGATATCTTGTGATTGCTGGCGTAGCGAACATTATCGCTATGCCAGCTTCACTTGCACTCACCTGCCCTGCGACGTCGCTTTGGCCGGCGATCCGCCTCCTTCCTAAGGGGGCGGGTCATGCGGCATCACAGCGACGTCACTCGGCAGGCGGCCAATAGCAGCGGAGGGGCGGAGATGAGCAGGATGTAAACATCCCGCCCACCTCCTTTCTTCCGCATTGCAGCCGGGATGCAGGTAGGAGATGTTCCACGCTCCTGCGGCTTCACACACAGCGATGTGTGTTGCCGCAGGAACGAGGAACTACATCGTACCTGTCGCTGTACCGGCATTATGGAAATGTCGGACCCTACACCGATGATACCATAACGATGCTTTTGCGCTCGTTAATCATATCAAAAAGGATTTGCACACTACGGTATCGACTGCGACACCGGATGTGCATCACTTTCGATTTGACCCCACCGACATCGCACCTGCGATGTCGTAGTGTGCAAAGCCCCCCTAAAAGTAAACCTGTCAGGTGCAGTTTCTTGGAGCAGTTCTGGGTGCATATTTCTGATCCCTGCCTAACTGTCCCTGTATCTAGTAGAAAAGATAAAGGTATCTTTAGAAAAAGTATTTCTAAAGATCTTTTATCATATGCTAATGAGGCCAGGGACTAGTCGCAAGGGCATTAATTCCCCTGATTAGTCTGCCCTCTTAGCATGGTAACACGCCCATAGGGGCGTTCTAACATGCTACTCAATGCAGCATCACCAGTGGTGATGTGCGTACCTGTCTCTTTTCAGAATTCCCCGCACTTCCAGTCATGTGCACTAGACTTCACTGAAGCTAGGACACGTACACCCGGCTTCATAATGCGCATGATCAGAAGTGCCAGGGACTTCTGAAGAGCGGAGACAGTGGATGTACGTCATCCCTGGTGATGTTGCATTGAGTAGCATGTTAGCACACCCCTGTGCTTATCTATGCTAGTGTATACAGGGACAGTTAGGCAGGGATTAGAAATATGCACCCAGAACTGCTCATTCAAAATTTTGGTTTGTGGCCTTTTTTTGGGGTTTAAAAGGATTCCCAGGTTCCATTTAACTAGATTTTTCTTCTTCACTTTTCCATGTACCAGCTATGATATATGCACCCCAATGTGTTTACTGTTTACTTTACTTTTCAATAGGACTTCAAAGAAATTCAATATCTCAACCAAATAAACAGTTAAAAGATGACTTCATCTCTGAATTTCTCCTTGACTGATATAAGACAGAACATAAAATATTTAAATTTGTTTTTAGATTTCACCTGCTAAGGGAAAGAGGAAAAAAACAAGATCTGCACTGAGCCAGTGATTATTTCTGCAAATTCATTCCAAAAATAAAAAAAAGAAAAGAGAAAATCTGGCACATTTCTATAATTCACTTTCTCATCAATGTGGAATAACATGCTCAGCAGAAAATCTGTCTAATACAAAATAAAATGTTTTATCACATTTTACAAACACGTAGAAAACTGTTAATTAGTCCCGATGCAAACTGTCAGAACAAATATTGGTTCTGGCCATAAATCGATAAATCTTGTAAATTATCTGGGGATTAAAATGACAACGTGTTCTTTTTTAAGTTTTATTCCGTGCTTGATTTTAACACATTCTACTTCACATTCAGATAAATCTATCTTCTTCTCTGCTCCGTAAAATTTGAGTTGTGGTCACTTTATGATATATTGTAGGAATTTCCATAAAGAAACATATTCTGCATCACTGTATAGAGATTCTCACCCTACACAATAAGTCCAGTTCTAAAATCTCATTTCCTTTTCTCAGACAT
Organism: Anomaloglossus baeobatrachus; assembly: GCF_048569485.1. Taxonomy (NCBI): domain Eukaryota; kingdom Metazoa; phylum Chordata; class Amphibia; order Anura; family Aromobatidae; genus Anomaloglossus; species Anomaloglossus baeobatrachus. The sequence goes on along the minus strand of NC_134353.1, from coordinate 837,211,198 downwards.
ACATTACTGCTAATTTCATAGAAAGCCAATTAGTGTTTCAGACTTCTTAAGGGTTTGTGAGGAAACCGCCATATCAAGAGGAAATTCCTGAGATACACAGGAAAAATATACAATTTTCATGCTTATGTTGCCCTTGGTCAAATATAAACCAGGGATCCCAGAACTTCAAGAAACAGTGCTAATCACTACTCTGATATATCACTAATTGAAGCAAAATTATAGAAGCAATGATCATTATGTTTTAGACAATTATGTATTATACACTGAACATGCAACTGTTCCCCACCATCAAAGACAGAACACTGACTCCATCAATACCCACTTAGTATGGGTGAGGAATGCTGTATCACTTATCCCTCAGTGGAAAATATTAACCATTGTGCTGACTTTTTGAAATTTCTCCGACCCTCACTTCATGGTAAGTACTCAATAGAACTACAACAGAAGAAAAAAATGTAAAGAACGAGTGAAAGACCAACTCAGTTAAATCAAGAGTAATTTTCTAGAGAACCTGTTTCGTGCCTCCTCCAAAACAAATTGTAAAAATGATACTACCACCATGCAGAATATTTTATTTACCACAGAGCCCATCAGCTCTCAATATCTGTCTCTTGAAAGACAGTTCACCACCATCTGCCTGGCCTCAGGGCATAAGAAAAGTCTCATTCACAGTAATACATAGTCTTATGTAGACTAATGTTGTGCAAGAAAAGCTTTCCTAAGGAGTTTACATGCTAGACAATTACAAAATCGTAGATCAACAGCTACCATCCTTTCTACTCCAAAGTATGAGTCCTCTTTCCATCAATTTCACTGGTAGAGATGACATCACATCCAGGTCACATTACTCTGCACCATAAATGTGAGATTTAACCTAACCCAATAGAAAAACCCTGCACATGCTGCTTGGGATCCTGGAAGCGATGAGCAGAAATAAGCGATGACCTATGGGCTCCAAGCATTGATGCAAAGCTAATCCTGCTCTTCTCCTGAAAGACAATGAGCAGGGGAATGTCAACCCCTCTTCTCCCATAACAAAAGCTAAGCCCCAACTAGTTTTTTTTCCTCTTATTAGTATATTTACTGTGGGGCCAGTACTGTTGTGGTGCTATTGAATTTCTATTTTTTAAGCTGGATATTTTCTACTCATGGGTGCCCATAAACGATAGAGAGATATTGCAATAAATAACTCCTAAAACTTAACTTTTACTGAGATAAAATTAAAAGATCATTGGTCCCATAAAATCACACATAAAAAACACACATATAAAAAATATACATGAGAATTGGTTCACAAAGCTCAAACTGGACCAAAGCTCATGTGAGGCCCCACTACAACATAGACTTATGGTAGCACTCAAATAATTCCAAGTAACAATCCAGGGGGAACCGCCCCTCTGGATTAGCCAAGGATTTCAATATGGGGATAGACAGAGTGAGAGAATTTAAGCAGGTATCAATATTGCAAATAACCATCTGCTCATCAGGATCAATAGTGTGATCAGAGGAAAAAAATTTATTTTATTATCATCAGGGATTCCAATGTTTTTGGATATACAAATTGAATATACTGGCACCACAGGGCCTGAATGAAAATCTATCTTTTTCCCCCTTTGTAGGTGCACATCAGGTAGGGCTGAATAGGAGGGACAGCCATCGAGGAGCGGGGGCGCCATGGTCGTAAAGGTGTAGGGCGCCCCTGTGGGCGTGCTACCATGCTAAAGAATGTGCAGCATCAGGAGTATGGTCGATCTCACCGCTCTCTGCTGCCACCTCAACCGACGCTGAATTTTGGCTCAGGCCGCATGATCAGAAGTCCCGGACTTCCAGTCATGCTTTCTATGAAGCCGGGTGTACGTATCCTGGCTTCAGGCTGGTGTAGTGCGCATGACTGGAAGTGATCTGAGCTGAAAACTGGTGGCAGCAGAAGTGAGAAAAAAAAATGCCTCTGACACTGCACATTCATTAGCATGTTAGCACACCCCTGTGGACATGCTTTTATGCTAAGGGGGCAGGGGCTGGCTGGCACATTTTAGCCTGGGGAGTAATCATAAGGCAGTGGCCCTCAAGTTGCGGCGGCCCACCTTTGGTCTGTTTATCTCTGGCCACTGCATTAAAGCAGCAGTAACAGACTTTATGAACAGGCTGGAACATATATATGGGAACAGAACCACGCTTACTGCTTACATAGATACTGCAACAGAAAAAAGATGACTACAGAGATATGGGAACTGCAGGGAGCTTATTACAGCGATATGGGAACAGAACCGAGCTTACTACAGAGATATGGGAACAAAACTGGGCTTACTACAAAGATAATGGTGCAGAACAGAGCTTACTGCAGAGATACAGGAGCAGAACTGTGCATACTACAGAGATATAGGAGCAGAACTGAGCTTACTACAGCGATATGGGAACAGAAGCGAACTTACTACAGAGATATGGGAACAAAACTGGGCTTACTACAGAGATATGTGAACAAAACCGGGCTTACTACAGAGATATGGGAGCAGAACCGAGCTTAATACAAAGATATGGGTGCAGAACTGAGCTTACTACAGAGATATGGGAGCAGAACCGAGCTTACTACAGAGATATGAGAGCAGAACCAAGCCTACTGCAGAGATGTGGGAGCAGAACTGAGCTTACTACAGAGATATGGGAACAGAACCGACCTTACTACAGAGATATGGGTGCAGAACCAAGCTTACTGCAGAGATATAGGAGCAGAACCGAGCTTACTACAGAGATATGGGAGCAGAACCGAGCTTACTACAGAGATATGGGAGCAGAATTGAGCTTACTTCAGAGCTATGGGAGCAGAACAGAGCTTACTACAGAGATATGGGAGCAGAACTGAGCTTACTACAGAGATATGGGAACAGAACCGACCTTACTACAGAGATATGGGTGCAGAACCGAGCTTGCTACAGAGGTATGGGAACAGAACCGAGCTTACTACAGAGATATGGGTGCAGAACCGAGCTTACTATAGAAATATGAGAGCAGAACAGAGCTTAGTACTATAGAGATATGGGAGCAGAACCGAGCTTACTGTACTACAGAGATAAGGAAGCAGAACGGTGCTTACGGCAGAGATAAGGGAGCAGAATCAAGCTTACTACAGAGATAAGGGAGCAGAACTGAGCTTACTACAGAGATAAGGGAATCAATACCAAGCTTACTACAGAGATACAGGAGCAGAACCAAGCCTACTACAGAGATATGGGAGCAGAACCCAGCTTACTGTACCCACACAGGAACAAAATTTTACTTACTTAGTCTACTACATAGAAACAGCAACAAGACACCAAGCAAGGACAACAAGTTTACTGCATAGACATAGTACCATAACTAAGCTTACTGCTTAAATATGGTACCATAACTGAGCTTACTGTATTGATATAGGAGCAAAACTACATAGATACAGTACCATAACCCAGCTAACTACATATACAGCAATTACAAAGCTTATCCTATATTTTCAATGTTAAACTCGTACAGAACACGGATGGCACACGGACTGTACACTTATGCCATCTGTGTGCTGTGTGTGTTTTTCATGGCCCCATAGACTTCTTTTGGCCTTTGTCATCTGCGCTGCCGGAAAAAAAAACAGATGTCTCTGTAGGGATCACACACGGTCTGTGTAAACACACGGACATGTGAGCAGCACCATAGATTATAATGGATAGTCGTTGTAACCGTGAAAAAAACGGACACAACACATACCACATACACAGACACGTGAAGGAGGACATAAGGTGGTGACATAGCTACCTCACAGTGCAGGGGTTAATTTCACATTTCTTTTCATAAACTTGGAAAGACAAATGACATTCCCTAACACATATGTGAATGAGCACTTAGTGCTGCATACCCACGATCAGTGTCGGCAGGGTCTTGGACGCAGAATGTTTTTCACTGAGTCCAAAATGCTGCATTGTACAACACAGGCACAGTGGATGGATTTATAGAAATCTCCGGCCCCCTGGGCTCTTTTATACGCTCCATAAACTGACCTGTGGAGCTGCTTTCCTATCCTCAGCATGTCAATTTATGCTAACAGCATTGCTAGTGCTCTGAGCGGGAGAATATAGCGAATATCCGCTGACAGTTACTCTTATGGTGTGCACGGACAGCACAATCTCCCGCCCAGGAGACTAGCGTCTCCACCAGAGAAAGCACGCTGTGTCCAGACCGTGAGGACGCCTGATGGTGGGCACTCACCCGTATAGATTTAGTGTTGTGTCCTACCGATACAAATGTTTTACACATACAGAATACACTATAAGGCTACGAGCCCACGGTCTAGACATGATGTGTCCTGGATGCAGCATGTCCTCTCCTGCAGGGCCACGACTGCTCTCCGCAGGGACCACAGCAGCCTGTGCCCACAGTCACGGTTCGGGCTGCTTTGGTCTCTCTCTTCTGTTCTCTCTGTGGAGACACTTGTGGCTACACAGCAATAAATTGACATGCCAGGGCTCGGGAAGCAGCACCACAGGTCAGATTTTGCTGTGGGCTGTAGACGCACAGTGTGCATAGGATTTCTAGAAATCCCATCCACTGTGCTTGTACTGAACAATGCAGCGAAAACACTCTGAATCCAAAACACTGTGAACCCTGATGGTGAGCACACAGCCTGACATACAGGCATCTTACACACATACAACCCCAGAAACACGCACTGTAAACATACAGTACAGAGATGTGTACACATATATAGACATATACACCGACACGGTATAAACCTACACACACACACACACACACCTGCGTACAGCTGTATACACATACACACACCCCTGAGTACAGCCGTATAAACATACACACACCCCTGAGTACAGCCGTATACACATACACACACCCCTGCGTACAGCCATATACACATACACACACTCCTGCGTACAGCTGTATACACACACATACACCCCTGCGTACAGCCGTATAAGCACACACACACCCCTGCGTACAGCCATATACACATACACACACCCCTGCGTACAGCCATATACACACACATACACCCCTTCGTACAGCCGTATACACACACACACACATACACTCCTGCGTACAGCCTTATACACATACACGTAAACCAAACCCCTGCGTAAAGCCGTATACACATACACACAAACCCCTGCGTACAGCCGTATACACATACACACAAACCCCTGCGTACAGCCGTATACACATACACACAAACCCCTGTGTACAGCCGTATACACACCCCTGAGTACAGCCATATACACATACACATACACACACACCCCTGCATACAGCCGTATACACACACCCCTGATCACAGCCATATACACATACACATAAACACTCCTGTGTACCGCCGTATACACATAGACCCACACACCTGCGTACAGCCGTATACACATACAGACACCTGCATAGAGCCGTATACACATACACACACATCCCTGCGTACAGCCGTATACACGCACCCCTGAGTACAGCCATATACACATACACACCCCTGCGTACAGCCATATACACACACCACTGAATACAGCCATATACATATACACACTCCTGCGTACAGCCGTATAAACACCACTGAGTACAGCCTTATACACATACACATAAACACCCCTGCGTACCGCCGAATACACACACACCCCTACGTACAGCAGTGTACACATACACACACCCCTGAGTACAGCCGTATATACACACACACACATCCGAATACAGCCGTATACACATAGACACACACACCTGCGTACAGCCGTATACACACACAGACATACCCCTGCGTACAGCCGTATACACACAAACACACATCCGCGTACAGCCGTATACACATAGACACATACACCTGCGTACAGCCATATAGACACACACAGACATACCCCTGCGTACAGCCGTATACACACACACACATCCGCGTACAGCCGTATACACATAGACACATACCCCTGCGTACAGCCGTATACACACACACACACATCCGCGTACAGCCGTATACACACACAGACATACCCCTACGTACAGCCGTATACACAAACACACATCCACGTACAGCCATATACACATTGACACACACACCTGCGTACAGCCGTATACACATACACACACCTGCGTACAGCTGTATATACACACACTTATACACAGACACATACACAGATATAGTCACATAGAAGTGTATACATATTTGAAAACATTAACATACAAAAATTCATATACAGACACAATCCTATACACTCAGACACATACTGGGGGGCTTTTTACTTTTGATGATTGGGGGACACTTCTTCTCTCCCGTGCAGCCACAGACTTCTTTGATGGTAAAATCAAATCCCACGGGCTAAAGGACCTGTGGTGACGTCATGCTCATGTGATCATAAGGGGCGGGGCCTCAGCAATACAGCTGAAAACAGAAACTCCAGGTGTCCTGGAGTTCTTTATAATAGAAGCAGGGGTCTGAGGTAAGACCTCCAGATGAGAGGTTCAGGGGGGCGCAGGGGGGGGGGGGGGCAGCGTGCATGATTATAGTGGACGGGAGGAAACATGGCCATGCCACTAACAAAGCTGGTCACGCCCACTACCCAGGCAGCTCCTAGAAACTGGGATGTAGCTGCAGTGCAAACCTTGTCTGATGCTCCTCGGCTGGATGGAAGCAGCGCGTGTTGCATGACGTCGTTATAGCACACATGGCCGCGCACTGTGGGTCTACTGAACTATACTGCCGGTCATGTGCCTGTAGAAGTGTCAGTGTGCCCCGCCACAGTACAGGAGACACGGCCGCGTGCAATTCACTGTGCGCGGCCATGTGTGTTATAATGACATTATGCAGCAGGCGGCCGGCCTGGGAGAGATGCCCGGGGGACAATTGCCCCCTGCCCCTGTAAGGGGGCCAACTAGCCAAGGGAACTAACACCTTTGCGACTAGTCGACGGCCTCATTAGCATATAATAAAGGATCTTTAGAAATGCTTTTTCTAAAGATCTCTCTATGTATGCTACGATATACAGGGATGGTTGGGTAAGGATTAGCAATATATACCTAGAACAGCTCGTGGTTCTAGGTGCATATTGCACATGACAGGTTCATTGTAACTCTACAGAATTAAATTGTGTTTTTATGCAATAATAAAAAACGGTGTTGTGGGGGGGGGTTAGAAAAAAAAAGAAAGAAAAACAATTATAATCCTGCAAATAGCAATTATAAGTGATTCGTGAAGAGGCAGTGCTCCTTGGCAGCTTCTTTTGCCTACATGTCCTATAAAGTATTCAGATTTGCTATGTACATAACAAAACCCATAATTATGTATTGTAGCATGAAAGAAAATATGAGGATGACCCTGATTTTTCTTGGTGCCCTCTATTAAAAACTTTACTGTCGTAACATTCCATGTTTTTCAATGTTACATGCTATTTTAGGTATAATTTATGAGTCACTTTTACAGCTTTGGAAACCATGTGGAAAAAGTAAGAAAGGCAGGATGGTGAATGTATTTACTACCTAAGACAAGTTCTCAAAACTTAAGAAATAACTTTCTTTCCAATTTCCAACTAATGCAAACATGGGAAAGTTTTGCTAGAATGTCTAGTAAGTGTTTACACATTGCTTGCTTATTTTAGAATGATCATCTCTTACCGATCCTTGTTGCAGGAAAAACCCTGTCCTCAAACACTGTGAATCACACAACCCAATATTAAAATCATGTTAACATTAAATGTGAGTATTCCTCACAACTTGGGTGATATTATTCATCATTAATGTCCTTCTACAACATGTTTTACAGAAAATTTTAGGCCTCTATATTAGGTTCAGGCAGAAATTATATGCAAATTGCATCTTTGGTTAGGAAGAGGACTTAGACGCCTGTCACACTAAACGACAGCGACAACGACGTCGCTGTTACGTCACCATTTTCGGTGACGTAACAGCGACCTTGTAAGTCGCTGTTATGATCGCTGCTTAGCTGTCAAACACAGCAGAAGCAGCGATCATAAGGTCGCTGTGCTACATGTTCAGAGAGCAGGGAGCCGCGCTTAGCGCTGGCTCCTTGCTCTCCTGCAGCACACATCGGGTTAATTAACCCGATGTGTGCTGCAGCTACATGTCACAGTTCAGAGAGCAGGGAGCCGCGCTTAGCGCTGGCTCCTTGCTCTCCTGCAGCACACATCGGGTTAATTACCCGATGTGTCGCGGGCGGGGAGGAGGGTGTCAGCACACCGCGCTCACCCCTTCTGCTCGGGTCCGGCAGTTGCTCCTGGTGGCTCGAGCTGCGGGCCGGATCCCGGGGTGTCTCGAGCGACACTCCTCGCCCGTGAGTGAAAAGGGGGTGTTTGTTGGGATTATAGTTCGTGACGCCACCCACGGTTGTGGTGATGGCACCACCGCTGCTCAGTATGAGGGTCCCGGGGATGGTGATGGGAGCAGCCAGGTGTTGTGTTGCCCCTCCGTGGGTAGGGGTTGGTGTTCCCGGGGCCCGGTGAAGAGATGTGAAGGGTAGGGCCTGGAGGGCGCAGGGACGCGGGGGCAGCGCTATGCCTTGCGGCACTGTGGTACTCACTCAGCCTGAGACACGGACACAGTTTGTACGGTAAACCAACGGCTGGTAGGACGGTCCCACAGACGGTTGCACCTGCACTCCCGGTAGGTGACGGTGACGTCTCTCTTCCTTGCACCTGTTTGACTGATGGTAGCGGTGGATTCCCTCCGGTTACCCGCTCCCCGACTGCAATCTGGGCCGGAGGAGCTCTACACTTTGCCCGCAGGCGCTGGCCCTGGGGAAACTGGTGCCTTGGCGGTGGCGGTGTCTCCCCGTTAATGGTCGGGCTGTTGCCGTCAATCGGGACTTTGTTGCTGGGGGATCTGCGTCCCCTTCGCTGACGGATTTGGAAAATTGGGCGACTCCTAGCCTTGCCGGGGTCCGAGAGGCCCCTGCCCTGGTGCTGACTGTCCTTCGGAACACTGCTCCAGACCACCGGGCACACAGCCAACGGGGTCCTTCCAGGAACTTCCGAACTGTCCCACTCCGGACAGTCACCGCCGTCGCTGACCTTGCTGTTCTAGCCCTACACACAGCTGGGCTCTCAGGCTTCTCCTTCTCTCTGCTCTGTCACCACTTCTTGCTTTCCTCCTTTTCCACTTTCCTTTCTTTCACTTTCACTTCTGGTTGTTTCCTCTAGCCCCTGCCTGGGCTACTCTGCTCTTCACTCAAGCTCCTCCTGAGCTAATCTGCTCTCTTGCCCTCCCCGGGCTAAACTGCCTGGTAACTTCCTGCCTCCAGAGTTGTGAGCTCCTTGGTGGGCGGAGCCAACCGCCTGGCCCACCCCCTGGTGTGCATCTCAGACTCCTGGAGGGAGGCAACAAGGATTTCTGGTTAGCAGATGTGCCTACCTGGAGTGTGGGGTGTAGTGGTGTTGTTATCTGTGTCCCCTGGCTTGCCCAGGGCGACACATTCCCCTTTAGCAAAATGCAGACCGTCCGCGGGCTGCCGTCCTACACCGGTTTTATTTTTCTGTAAAAAGGGGATAACAGGGTTAAACAAAACATAAGCATAACATTTTTAATCAACTCTTCCCAAGACGGGAGGCACATTTTACTTTTAACGTTGCAACGGTGTACGGTCACGGTTTCCGCTCTCTCCCACCCAAGCAACCTGGCCCTGATGCTGCCCCTAAAACCCAGGCAGCACCCCTTGACCCACAGTCCAGCCCCATGTCACCCGAGCGGGATCTGTCCTTCCCCTCCAGAGGGTAGCCACCGGTCCCTTTGGTGGCTGGGCCCTGGCCTGCTCTGCTCAGGGCCCTCCCTCCAACCTGCCTCTCCGGAGGCGGCATTGCGGAAACGGTAACGGTACCCAACATATTTACAAGCCACTAACGTTTGTGGTTGCCCTGCAGAGTTCACGGGCTTGTCCATGGATAGTTCCCATGCATTTTAAACGGTCCCCACGGGGACAACGGTGCCGGCTCCTGCCGGTTGCAAATCACTGCAGCAAATCAGGTGAAAACTCGGTTCAATCAGTGTTTTTCATTTTTCAAAACTTTCAACTTTTTCAAACAACAAGCAGGTGGTCCCAACGGGGACTGCTGCAGCGGGCATCCGCTGTCTTTTGCGGCTCAACAGTCCATTCTCACTCGTGGGGCTCTAGTGCCACCTTCACATGGTGCACCGCACTGGACCCCAATGGTAGCTCGCTGCAGGCGATCTTCTTCCATATACATGCGGGCATGCACATCCGCTCTACACCCCTCTCGGGCATCGATCTTCCTGCGTAGCTGCTGTTGCCGCCGCTCCCAGCCGGGAGCACTTTCTGTTTGCTCCGGTTCAGCGTGTGCGGGGGACGGACCCAGCCAGAGTCCCTCCGTGTCGGCTACGACCGGCACCTTCAGTAACGAGGGACCCCGCTGTGACATGGCCTCCTCTGCCTCCTGGCAGCTGCATCCCCGCCGTGCCTCCGGTGCATCTTTGCTGACGGCCTCAGCCTTCGGCTTCTCCCAGGGGAGTGTATCAGAATGGTCACGAGCGTCTGCTGCAGGTCGGTCCGCCGGGGCGGATTGGCAGGGTACCGCTACCGGTGGTGGTGGTAGCGGGCCTAGTGGCGGGGCAGCAGCAGCAAACACGGGTGGCGGGGGAGGTAGCAGGGCGAGCGGGTATGGACCGGGTCCCTCAGCCGCGATGACCAACCCACTAGGGGCACAGGGGCGTGGGTCACTTACCCTCCCTTCCAAGACTCCCTCCACCTCGCGTCTCCGTATGGCCGCCACCACTTCCACCATGTCGGCCTCCCACTCCTCCAGGAGGAGCTGCATGCGGACCTGCAGACGGCTGCTTAGCTGGACGGTCCGGACTTCCACCCGCGCCGCGATGCAAGGCGCGGGGACCACGGTGTTGTTGGTCGGACTCAGCATCCTTAGCAGCGGCTTCTTCCAGGAACCAGTAAATGGCCGCAGAGTCCTGGCGTCCCTGCTTCTGTAGCCGCGGCTACATGCGTCCAGCCGCCATCGCGTCCCCCTTAGCTCTTTCCGGCCCCTCCTCTCTCGGGGCGGGGTTTTGGCCTTCGCGCTTCTACTGCTCGAGAAGACGCTCGAGCGGGAACTTTTCGCGCCAAAGATGGCGGCTTCTGAAATTTTTCTGCCGGATATCTCCGGCGGTCACAAGGCGCACCTCTACCTGACGGCAGAGCGGTAAGATCCTGTTCGTGACGCCAAGTTGTCGCGGGCGGGGAGGAGGGTGTCAGCACACCGCGCTCACCCCTTCTGCTCGGGTCCGGCAGTTGCTCCTGGTGGCTCGAGCTGCGGGCCGGATCCCGGGGTGTCTCGAGCGACACTCCTCGCCCGTGAGTGAAAAGGGGGTGTTTGTTGGGATTATAGTTCGTGACGCCACCCACGGTTGTGGTGATGGCACCACCGCTGCTCAGTATGAGGGTCCCGGGGATGGTGATGGGAGCAGCCAGGTGTTGTGTTGCCCCTCCGTGGGTAGGGGTTGGTGTTCCCGGGGCCCGGTGAAGAGATGTGAAGGGTAGGGCCTGGAGGGCGCAGGGACGCGGGGGCAGCGCTATGCCTTGCGGCACTGTGGTACTCACTCAGCCTGAGACACGGACACAGTTTGTACGGTAAACCAACGGCTGGTAGGACGGTCCCACAGACGGTTGCACCTGCACTCCCGGTAGGTGACGGTGACGTCTCTCTTCCTTGCACCTGTTTGACTGATGGTAGCGGTGGATTCCCTCCGGTTACCCGCTCCCCGACTGCAATCTGGGCCGGAGGAGCTCTACACTTTGCCCGCAGGCGCTGGCCCTGGGGAAACTGGTGCCTTGGCGGTGGCGGTGTCTCCCCGTTAATGGTCGGGCTGTTGCCGTCAATCGGGACTTTGTTGCTGGGGGATCTGCGTCCCCTTCGCTGACGGATTCGGCAAATTGGGCGACTCCTAGCCTTGCCGGGGTCCGAGAGGCCCCTGCCCTGGTGCTGACTGTCCTTCGGAACACTGCTCCAGACCACCGGGCACACAGCCAACGGGGTCCTTCCAGGAACTTCCGAACTGTCCCACTCCGGACAGTCACCGCCGTCGCTGACCTTGCTGTTCTAGCCCTACACACAGCTGGGCTCTCAGGCTTCTCCTTCTCTCTGCTCTGTCACCACTTCTTGCTTTCCTCCTTTTCCACTTTCCTTTCTTTCACTTTCACTTCTGGTTGTTTCCTCTAGCCCCTGCCTGGGCTACTCTGCTCTTCACTCAAGCTCCTCCTGAGCTAATCTGCTCTCTTGCCCTCCCCGGGCTAAACTGCCTGGTAACTTCCTGCCTCCAGAGTTGTGAGCTCCTTGGTGGGCGGAGCCAACCGCCTGGCCCACCCCCTGGTGTGCATCACAGACTCCTGGAGGGAGGCAACAAGGATTTCTGGTTAGCAGATGTGCCTACCTGGAGTGTGGGGTGTAGTGGTGTTGTTATCTGTGTCCCCTGGCTTGCCCAGGGCGACACAGATGCGTACTGCAGCCACATGTCACAGTGCAGGAGCCGGCACTGGCAGCAAGAGCGGAGGCTGGTAACCAGCGTAAACATCGGGTAACCAGGGAAAGGTCTTCCCTTGGTTACCCGATGTTTACGCTGGTTACAGCTTACCGCAGCTGCCAGTGCCGGCTCCTGATCACTTCATTTCGTCGCTCTCTCGCTGTCACACACAGCGATGTGTGTGTCACAGCGGGAGAGTGACGACCAAAAAATGAAGCTGGACATTCAGCAACGACCGGCGACCTCACAGCAGGGGCCAGGTCGTTGCTGGATGTCACACACAGCGACAGCGACGGGACGTCGCTGCAACGTCACAGAAAATGGTGACGTAGCAGCGACGTCGTTGTCGTCGTCGTTATGTGTGACACCAGCTTTATACTCTAGTGTCACCTATTGGTTGTAAAAAGCCTAAAAGACAATATTGACTCTTTAACAAACCTTACCATATGACTAAGGATAAAAGCCAAACCAGAAGGTCAATATGCAGTTGTCGCGGGCGGAGGAGGGGACGCTGCGCTCTCCCACTGCTCGGGTCCGGCCGCTGTTGCTATGGCTGCTCGGTGGTGGCTCGAGCGGTGGGCCAGATCCCGGGACTCGAGCGGCGCTCCTCGCCCGTGAGTGAAAAGGGTGGGCATTGATTGTGGGGATTTGATATTGTCCGTGACGCCACCCACGGTTGTGGTGAGATTGGTGACACCACCGCTGCTCTGGACGGGGATCCTGGGAGCGATGACAGGGAGCAGCCTGGATGTTAGTTCTCCCCTCCATGGGTAGGGGGTTGGTTGTCCCGGGGCCCGGTGATGGGGGTAGGGATGGATGGCAGGTGGGTTACGGGGCCTGGCGAGGTGCAGGGTCGCGGGGGCAGCGCTGTGCCGCACGGCACGGTGGTACTCACTCAGCCAATGATGTACACAGAGTCTCCGGTAAAACAAACGGCTGGATGGACGGGTCCCACAGACGGCTGCGGTGTTTCTCCTCCCGGCAGGTTGATGGTGACTGCCTTTCCCTGCACCTGTGTAACATGTACGGTTCCAATGGGTTCCCACCGGTAACCCGCTCCCCAGCTTGGATGGGTGCTGAAGGAGCCCCTTTTGCCCGCACGCTCTGGCCCTGGGAACTTTAGCCTAGGCGGTGACTGTGTTTCCCTCTCTCAGTTGGACTGTTGCCTTCTGTCGGGACTTGGCTGCTGGGAAACCCAGGAGGTTCCCTTCGCTAACGGATTTGACAAATTCACGGCGACTCCTAGCCTTGCCGGGGTCCGTAAGCCCCTGCCGGATGGTGCTGGCTTCTCTTTGCATACCGGTCCGGTACCGCCGGGCCACCACCCATCCACGGTCCTTACGGCTAGCTCCAATAGGCCTCTTCTGCAGACGGTCACCACCGTCTGCCAACCTTGCTGATCCGTCCGGGCCACACACCCGGACCAACTTCAGGCTTCTCAACTGCTACTTCCCTCCTTCCACTTTCACTTCCAAACCTAATCTGCCTGCTTTTCTCGCCTCCAGGACTGTGAACTCCTCGGTGGGCAGGACCAACCGCCTGGCTCACCCCCTGGTGTGAACATCAGTCCCTGGAGGAAGGCAACAAGGGTTTTTGTCTGACTTAGGTGTGCCTGACCGGGAGTGTGGGGTGTGTTGGTGTAGTGCTTGTGACGTCCTGGCTTGTCCAGGGCGCCACACAGACAATGTTTCTGGGTGTTACTCCTTTGTCAGTACAAAGCATGAGCATCTAATTTGACTGTATGAGAGGTTTCTGACGGGGATCTAAGGGCTAATTTTTCTCCATGTGGAGAGTAATATACCTGGCATGCCAGAGTAAGGAGGCTTGTAAGCCATGCAGGGCTCCTTTATGAAATTAGATATGCAATTTACCCCTTCAGAGGAAGAAAACTTGAACTCTACTGCCACCTTAAAGAGGGAAGGCTTGTTAAAGGGTTGATATGGTCTTATAGGATTGCTACTTCCAATAGGTGACACTAAAGTTCACTAGAGTTCATGTCATCTACCTCCCTGAAGAGACAATTTGTATATTTAATTTCCCAGAGGAGCACTGCATATAAGCCTCCTTACAATGGCTTGCGAGACATGTCACTCTGCACAAAGAAAAATGTTACCACTTAGACCCAAGCAGAAATCAATTTATTCAAAGTAAATATTTGTGTTTACTAGAGATGAGTGAATCTTTTGAAATTTGAATTTGCCGGGTTCACCGAATTTTCCCAAAGATTAGTTTGGCACCAATCAAATAATTATAAAGACTGAGGGGCACGTGGCTGAGCATGAAAATGGCTGTTGAGTGGTCATACACTCTATTGTTTTCTCCTAAGGATAAGAATTTTTTTTAAATAAAAGTTTTTTTCATACAGTTTGGTTAGTGCTCCATTTCATTGTCAACTATTTTTAATTAAAAAGCCTCTAATTGCCAAAAAATACATATAAAACTGTAGAGAGTAAGCACATACTTTTTAATGTCCAAATAACATCAATCTTGCCCGGGGAAAACAGCTAGCAGGTGTCAGGTTTTTCTGTTTATCCTTTTGGGGCTTTTTGCCCTTTTCCAAGATGGTGTCCCATGCTTCATTCTTCTCCATGTGTTCTGCATTCTCTTGCCTTTTTAACTCCAGTCCAGCCTCTAGTCCTCTGCTTGAGTATTCTGCCTTGTTTCCTCCTAGTGGTGTCTCAAGTTTCTCCATCTACCCCAGCAAAGTCTGTGTGACTCGCCTGTTGCAGCTCATTAGAGGTTCTGCCAACTTCTGCCCTCCTGTTGCTTCCTGCTTCTGAAGTCTAGCCCCTGCTGCGGTTCTTGCCTGATCTGCCTTGTTTTCATGTAAGCTGGAATGCTCTGCTACTTGTTTTTTGGACACTTGCAAATTGCTCTGCTACTTGTTTTTTGGACACTTGCAAATTGCTCTGCTACTTGTTTTTTGGACACTTGCAAATTGCTCTGCTACTTGTTTATTGCACTTGTTTGTTTATCACGTGTGTTACAATATAAACTTTATTATCACCTATAAACTGGGTTCAGTTGTGTAATTGCTCCACGCAAAGAGATTCCTGAGTAATCCATTATAATTGTTACAGTAGGGCACTTTTCCATTTGCGATTTTTATGGGCGAGTGCGATCCGATAAAAAATTGGATTGCACTCACACCAGTGTTAATCAATGAGACAGTTTCATCTGTCCCGTTTTTTCTCCACATGAATCGGGCTCTTGGTGCAGTCACAGCATGCTGCGATTTGCACTGAGTATTGGCTCAAGTGTGTGTAAAATTGCACTGCACGTGTCGCGGGCGGCGGGGCGCTGCACTTGCTGACGCTCGGGTCTGGCACTGCTGCTCGGTGGCTCGAGCGGTGGGCCGGATCCGGGGACTCGAGCGGTGCTCCTCGCCCGTGAGAGAAAAGGGGGGTGGTTTGTTTGGGGATTTAGTCCATGACGCCACCCACGGGTTGTGGTGAAGATGGACACCACCGCTGCTGATAACAGGGATCCCGGGAGCGATGGTAGGGAGCAGCTGGGATGTTGTTTTTTCCCCCTCCGTGGGTAGGGGTTGGTGGTCCCGGGGCCCGGTGGTGAGGCGGGGAGGCAGGGTCGGTGAGGTGCAGGGTTGCAGGGACAGCGCGGCGCAGTGCCGGATGGCACGGGTGTACTCACTCAGCAAGAGATGCACAAAGTCCCCGGTAAACCAAATGGCTGGATGGACGGGTCCCGCAGCCGGCTGCAGTGTCTCTCCCCGAACAGGTGATGGCGGCTGTCTTTCCCTGCACCTTTGTGTACTGTCTTGACTACGATGGGTCCCCAATGGTAGTCCGCTCCCCGGTGTATGGAGGCCGGAGGAGCTGGCCCTTGGGTCTCTAGCCTTTGGCGGTAGCTGTATACCCTCACGGTGCGGACGGTTGCCTTCTAACGGGTCTTTTGGTTGTTAGGAAACCCCTGGGGTTCCGGTCACACACGGATTTGACTGTTGACGGTGACTCCAAGCCTAGTCGGGGTCCGATGGCCCTGCCTGTGTGTGCTGGCTTCACTTCGCTCCCCGGTCGGTACCGGCGGGCCATCGCCCGACCCCAGTCTTATGGTTCCGCGTTGATTCACCACTCCTGCAGACGGCCACCACCGTCTGCCAACCTTGTTGTCAGTGCCTGGGCCACAAACCCAGACACTCTCCACGTTACTCCTCTCACTTCAACCTCCTCAACTAAACTGCTCCTTTTCCCGCCTCCAGGCCTGTGAACTCCTCAGTGGGTGGGGCCAACTGCTTGGCTCCGCCCCACCTGGTGTGGACATCAGACCCTGGAGGGAAGCAACAAGGGTTTTGTGTTTGGCTAGTGTTACTGTCTAATGGGGGTGGGGGTGTGTGTGTGTTACCTGTGCCGACCTGGCTAGTCCAGGGCGCCACACACTCGCATGTTATGCGACTGCAGTGTGGTGTATGCAGACACGGACAATGGAGGAGATGGGAGAAAGTGTTCCCTCCATCTTCTCCGTTCCTGTGATGTGATCACAAGATCGCATCACAGCCGCATGACCCTCGGCTGATGCACTCAGCAGAGGGTCATTAGCATATCGCATCCGATGCTCCTGCATCCGAAGCGATACGCAAGTGGAAAAGCACCCATAATCAGAGTTAATAAACAGCATATTTAACATCACATTGCTGTGTCAAACATCTTAGGCTCCTTAAATTGTATATACGGTACTATCTAAAAATTACCAAATTTTGAGGGGTAAATGAATGTATTGATGGAGTACGAGCCCTTTATGGGCAAGTAGTCCCTGACTGAGGGCCTAGGTTGGAGGAGAAGGAATGGAGCGGTGTCCGGCAGCTGTTTTGTACCAAGGGGTACATGATTAAAGTTTGTTTAAAAAAAAAAAAAAGAGGAGGGATTGTGGAATGTGGCAGGGGGCGCCCTGGTGTTAATGGGCTGGTTAGGGCTTGGGCCCCTCCCCCCTCCCCTGCATGGTGCTCACCCTATAGTTGGTGGGTTTATGGTTTAGCCCTTGGGCTTATAGGTTCCCCCACCCCCGTTTTCTTCCTCTTCCGGCATCGGCTGACGAGAGCTCAGCGCGTGTCGTTACCTCTCTCCAGTGATGGCTGACAGGGAGCTTTTGACGGTGCTGGCTGCACGCCTCCAGTCCGGCGACCCGCGCTTCAGGGAACACCTCCTGAATATCATAGGTGGTGAGGTGAGCGGCGCGCCTGCTTCTAATATTCAGCAGACTTTGGTAGAGAGGGGCAGGTGCTCGGCAAGGAGGACACGCCCCCCTTAGCGTTTGAGTCCCAGTTTCCCTGACAGGCGGCGAGGTAATGGGGGAAGTGTGAGACAGCCTCGGGCTTCCTCTGCTTCTTGCGTCGTGGCCACGCCCCCCGGAATCCCGCCCCCTGTGCAGTCTATCCCATACACGTGTGCTGCTGCAGCCCTGGCTTGTAACACTGACAGTGTTATTAGCTCACGGGCCACACATAGTATGGAGGAGGCACAAACAGCTGCAGTGCTGGCATTGGGCTCAGTCACTGTACAGCACATTACTATGGGAAATTCTGCACAGGCAACCTCTTCTGCAAAGGAAACATTAACCCTTCCTCCCACACAGGAGCAAGAAACTGTACAGCAGGGGTCCACAGTGATAACTACTCCACCTCCCCCATCGGCCGAGTTTTACAGCAGAGCAGCCCCAGGCGAGGGGTCTCCGGTTCAAGGTGCAGGGGAGCGGAGGTACCGCAGGAGGGATCACTCCAGGTCTCGCTCTCGCGCCACAGCTCAGGACAGGACATCGGCGTCAAACTGCAGGCGCTGCAGCAGGCACAGATCTAGATCATCAGGAGGAAGCAGCAGGTCCCGTCGCTCACATTCGTCGAGGTGGAGGTCGCCTTCAAGCAGCTCCGCAGGGTCGGTGCAGAGAGGAAGACATAGGTCGTCGATGTCGGCCAGTGGGCCGTTCCGCGAGGCATCACAAGCCAGCGCGGTGCCGCTTTCCCTGCATGGGCCCACGCCGGTTCCAGCGTCTGGAGATGGTGAGTTTAACTATGCTGGGGCTTGGGGTACGGGGGATAGTGAGGATAGTTTAGCATCAGCGGTGAAAGCGCTGTTAGCAAGGTTAGCCTCCAGTGACCCCCCCTCCCCCTGCCCCTGTGGTTTCACAGTCAGAGAGTTTAACCCGGGCTTCAGTTCATAAAGAAGCTTTTTTCTGTGGAATAAGTCCCTTAGGTTCACATTTGGAGGATGACACTAAAGCTAAAATATGGGCGAACCAATATATAGATATTTGGTCTCTGGTGTCTGTTGATCAACACACGATCGACAGAGAGCGGAGACCAAACACGGACAGGTGGATTGACAGAAAACCAAAGGTAGCCAGAACAATGGGTAATTGGTTGCAGGCATTCTCGGTGCTGGGTCACGTAATGGGTCAAAAACACCCAGAGCGCTGTTCCGAGCTTTTTGCGTATATGGATTTGATTTATAACGCTTACAAATCTCACGGCGGTACAGCCTGGCACCGCTATGACGAGGAATTTCGCAGGCGTCTCGCCTTGCAGCCTGAGATAGGTTGGGGAGTAAAAGCAACAGATGTGTGGCTGCGTTTAATGATGTCACAGAGGCCTTTTCAGCCGGCGGCCGCCCCCCCAGCATCCCACGGTCAAGGGGGAGCGGCCGTGCGTAGACCGGGGGTATGCTGGCTGTTTAACGAGGGCCACTGCCGTTTCTTTGGCCTTTGTAAATACAGGCATGAGTGTTCCTCGTGTGGCGGGCAGCATGCCGCGTCAAAGTGTACAAAACCTGGCAGACAGGTCCGCCCGGCAGGTGCAGTTGAAGGAAAAGACCCCGGTGAAAGTGGGAGAGATGGGGCCATGGTTAGACCAATACCCCAATAAGTCCGCAGCGGCATGCCTACGAGTAGGATTTACTTACGGTTTCTTTATTCCGTTCGTATTCTCTAGCTGTCCGATGTTTTCAAGGAACCTGAAGTCTGCCGTTCAATACCCCCAGGTGGTAGCAGATAAGATTGCAAAAGAACTCGCTTTGGGTAGGGTAATGGGACCGTTCAGTTCCCCTCCTTTTTCAAACTTGAGAGTGTCACCCATAGGTGTGGTACCTAAAAAGGAGCCGAACACGTACCGCCTTATCCACCTCTTGTCATTCCCGAGGGGTTCTTCGGTGAATGATGGGATAGCTAAGGATGAAGTCTCGGTATCATATGTATCGTTTGATAGAGCAGTTGCCCTCCTTAGGGAAGCGGGGGAAGGTGCTTACATGGCAAAGTCTGACGTTGAATCAGCGTTCCTGCTTCTCCCGGTCCACCCTGACTGTTATCACCTACTGGGCTGTCATTTTGGTGATGCATTCTATTACGATACATGTTTGCCGATGGGTTGCTCCATTTCTTGTTTTTATTTTGAGTTGTTTAGCACTTTTCTGGAGTGGGCTGCTCGCTATGAAGCGGGATCTAGAGCAATCATTCATTACTTGGATGATTTTCTTTTCGTTGCACAGGACAGTTCCAGGTGCAGTTATCTTTTGAATTCTTTTTGCTCCCTAATGCAACGCTTTGGAGTTCCCTTGTCATCAGAAAAGACCGTGGGTCCAGCTCGGTGCCTAACCTTTCTGGGCATCGAGCTGGACTCTGTTCAAATGGTTTTTCGCCTTCCACCCGATAAGATCAGTAAATTGCTGGGTTTGGTCAAGGGTTTTTTGGCGGTTTCCAAGGTCACCTTGAAACAAATGCAGTCACTGTTAGGCATGTTGGTGTTTGCGTGTCGTGTCATGCCTATGGGCAGAGTGTTTTCTCGGCAGTTGTCATTGGCAACGAGAGGGGTGTCCAGGCCTGAGCACCGGATTCGGGTTACTAGAGCAATGAAGGCGGATTTGGAGATATGGCGGGTTTTTCTGGAGAGCTACAACGGCCGGACGTGCTGGCAGGCGGAGGAAGTATCTAACAAGGAATTGGCATTATTTACGGATGCAGCAGGTTCCACTGGGTTTGGCGCCATTTTGGGTAAGGAATGGTGTGCTGCTCGGTGGCCCCCTGAGTGGTTGCAAGGTGAGCTGTGTAGAAACCTTGCCTTCCTTGAACTTTTTCCAATAGTGGTGGCCATAGAACTGTGGGGCTTTGAGCTGAGCAACAAGAGGGTTAGTTTTTGGTCTGATAATATGTCAGTCGTCCAAATGCTGAACAGTTTGTCATCCAGCTCCTTGCCGGTTTTGTCTTTGTTACGTCATTTGGTTCTTCGCTGCCTTCAACACAATGTGTTTTTTCGTTCTAGGCATATACCAGGTGTTCAAAACCAATGCGCTGATGCTCTTTCTCGTTTCAAATGGCAGGAGTTCCACAGTTTAATGCCGGAAGCATGCAGGGTGGGCAAACCCTGCCCCCAGTTGGTGTGGGACATGGTAACGAAGGAATGATGTCCCTGGTCAGAGCGTCAGTTGCAGAATCCACCTGGAACTCATATGGTAAGGCGTGGAGGGAGTGGTGTGTCATGGCGGGGGAGAACCCCGAGGTCCTTCCCCCGGCTCGGCTCCGCGAGCTTGTGGTGGGTTTTTTGCTTCATCTCCGGGAAAAAGGCATTCCATACTCATCGGCGGTTAAAAAGGTGTCGGGTATTAGCTTTCACCTACGGCTGAGGGGAATGACGGATGTAACAAAGATCTTTCTCGTGCAGCAGGCACTAAAGGGTTGGAGGAAGCAGCATGTGCGGCGTGAGAATCGACGGCCGGTGTCGTATGAGCTGATGGGTCAATTGATCGGGGCTTTGGGATCTGTGTGCACGGACCCTTTTGAAGTGTCGCTTTTTAGTGCGGCTTTTTGTTTAGCCTTTTTTGGCGCGCTGCGGGTAGGGGAGTTGGTATCAGTCTCAAAATTGCGTCCTGGTGGCCTTTTGCACAATGACGTAGTGGTAAGCAATGGCACGGTTCAGATGAGAATTCGGCGTTCAAAGACAGACCAAGGAGGCCTGGGTTCTTGGGTAGTTTTGCAACCAGTACGGGGGCACACGTGCCCACTGAGAATAATCACGGAATATTTAGCATGTCGAACTGAGGGTCAGGTCTTTTTATCCCATATTGATGGGTCCCCTTTAACGCGTTTTCAATTCATTTCGGTTTTGCGGAAATGTTTAGCGGTTGTTGGGGTTCCACCAGGAGATTTCGGGACTCATTCATTCAGAATTGGAGCAGCGACAGAAGCGTCCAGAGCAGGGTTGTCGATAGGTAAAGTGAAGCAGATTGGCAGGTGGAAATCGGACTGTGTAAATAGTTATGTTCGTCCGGAACTTTTGGTCTAATGGTTTTTCTTCTACAGGTCACCGTCGCCCAAACGTGTGGCTGATTGGCCATTCATACATATTTTGGGCATCACAAAGAGCGGCGTGCAGACCCGGTGGAAAAGAGCTCGGGCTACGGGACATCGATGTGTATTGGAGAGGGACCCGTGGGCTGGTATGGAACCAGGTGTTGCTAGAGGCAATGGAAATCAGCAGGGTTGCACGGCCACCGACCATTTTAGTAATTCATGCTGGAGGTAATGACCTCTGTTTTCTAAAGATGGCTGAATTGATGACCTTAATGCGGGCGGATCTTGAGAGAATCATCAATTTTTTTCAGCGAGGTCATTTTAGTTTGGTCGGAGTTGATTCCCAGGGTCGTATGGCAGGGTGCAAGGGATGCGGAGGCAATAGAGTGGTCTCACCGCACGATTAATTGTCGTCTATCACGTTTTGTGCGGTCCAAGTCTGGGGTGGTGATCTGTCATAGGCAACTGAAAGGGGATAATCGGCGGTTAATGGGAACAGATGGTGTCCACCTAAATGAGATAGGCTTGGACATATTTTTGTCAGGCCTTCAGGACGGGGTCGAGCAGGCGCTGTTGTTGTTACGTGGCGGTCGGGGCTTGGTGTAGGGGTACACAAGCCCCTTCATGGCGGTATTTTCAACAGTTAAGGGACCGAGGACGCACATGCCCTCCAGGAGCTGGAGGGGCAACCGTTTCGGTTCAAAGAGAGATGTCACTCACGTGTTGAGTGGAAGTTGGTTAAAACAAGTTTAAGGTTAAAATAAAGCTGTGGCCGACCCCATCCACTAAAGGTTATGAAGTTGTAGTTGTTATTTCTGCGCCGGGACACATGAGTACGGGTTGTGAGCTTTTTCATGTCATCAGTCTGATGGAGTACGAGCCCTTTATGGGCAAGTAGTCCCTGACTGAGGGCCTAGGTTGGAGGAGAAGGAATGGAGCGGTGTCCGGCAGCTGTTTTGTACCAAGGGGTACATGATTAAAGTTTGTTTAAAAAAAAAAAGAGGAGGGATTGTGGAATGTGGCAGGGGGCGCCCTGGTGTTAATGGGCTGGTTAGGGCTTGGGCCCCTCCCCCTCCCCTGCATGGTGCTCACCCTATAGTTGGTGGGTTTATGGTTTAGCCCTTGGGCTTATAGGTTCCCCCACCCCCGTTTTCTTCCTCTTCCGGCATCGGCTGACGAGAGCTCCCCACCCACCCTCCCTGTTTGTGGTTTCAATTTGCTAACGATTATGATACAAGTCACAGCAGGCGGTATTTTCAACAGTTAAGGGACCGAGGACGCACATGCCCTCCAGGAGCTGGAGGGGCAACCGTTTCGGTTCAAAGAGAGATGTCACTCACGTGTTGAGTGGAAGTTGGTTAAAACAAGTTTAAGGTTAAAATAAAGCTGGGGCCGACCCCGTCCACTAAAGGTTATGAAGTTGTAGTTGTTATTTCTGCGCCGGGACACATGGGTACGGGTTGTGAGCTTTTTCATGTCATCAGTCTGCTGTTGCTTATAGACAGGCAATGTAAATGGAAGGAGTCATAACATTTTCACATGGCTGCGTGCAACAATTTCCCTTGTTTGAGAGTATAAAAAGCCTTCCACTTTGCTAAGATAAGTAGTAGTAGCTTTTTCATTAGCGGTTAAAAATTATTTTTTTCATTAGAGAGACAAAACTTCTGAACTGTACTGTTTTGAATGAGAAGAAATAATGGCCACTCAATTGTAAGTAAAAAAAATACCTTTTTTGGGGTCTCCAACTGGTTTACTACTTTAGAAATTATTAAACACTCCTTAGGCTTTTTATTAAGCTATCCCCAAATGACTCCCTTTTTTCTGGGAAGGTCAAGAAGTTATAACTTCTCTATCAAGAGTGAGAAATTTTCCGTTTTGGGTTCTGCAACCTTATTAAGCCTTCCAAAAATGATCCCCTTTTTCCTGGAGACAAACAAGAATACTGTTTTAAACATGAAGAAATTATATCCTGTTGCCATCAAGCCTTTTAAAAAAATTTGCCTATTTTGACAGCTATTTCTTGAGGGTGTAAGAATATGAGAGTAAATTTATCATCATCATTAATACTATCTAGCACTATTAAACACAGTGGGTAGCCAAGAGGTGCTTGGTTTTCATTGCTGTGGGGTGCCCATGGCAGGAGCAGCAAGGTAGAGAGGGAAAGGCTTGGTAGTTTAGGGCCGCAGTTGTTCTACAGTACAGATGACATGACACAACAAGCAGATACTCAGCAGAGTATGGTGAATTGGCACTTGCAGCAGCAGAACGGTGTGGCCGACAGTCAATGGACAGTCAGACGGGCAGAGAATGGTATGGTGGATTTAATCATTGGCATCAGCCATTGATGCATGAAAGTCTGCACTGATGCACAACTGCTTCATTTTGTCATTTTGACAAGTATTAGGTTTTACATGATTATGACACATAATCTGGTTCACTTCTGTGTGAGAAATCCATTGGCTGCACTGAATACCATCACTGACATTACACTGGAGGCCTCTCATACTGGTCGCCTCACGTGGGTATCCTCATTTTGGCAGTCAGGAGGTACCCTCTTCTGGTCTGGTCAATTTCAGTCAAGAGAGCCATCTGCTGCTGCTGTAACTGCTGTGTCAGGATTTTATTAGTTCCTTGTTGGGCCTGATGCTGCTGCACCAGTTGCTTAACAAGCTTCTCTATTCTTTCAGACTGTGTTTGCAATGCTGTAGCGACCTTTACCCAGGACATTCAGTGTTTAACCTGTGATCACCTGTGCTCTTTGGGGCTTCTACCCACATTCAAACACCATTTGAATGCTCTTGTACAGCCCCTATGTCAGCAGCCGGAACTGCTGCTCTGATCTGGATCCGCGGTGGCTTGAGGGGTCTCCGGACCCAGAGGTCGTGCGGCCACTCAAAACAAAAAGGGGGTAATTGCAGGGGAGTGGTATGTGTAAAGTTCGTGACGCCACCCACAGTGTGTGGTAAGGCGGAGTACCACTGTTGCCGCTGGGAGCACCCAGTGGCGATGGGATGGTAGCCAGGTGTTTATCCCCTCCGTGGGTATGGGTATGCCCCGGGGCTCGGTGATGGTGGCGAAGGGATACCGTTGGGGAGGTAAGGGGCACTGCGTACTCACTCAGTCCAATAATGCTGACACCGACAACTTGTAAACCAAAGTTCTGAGCACCGCTGCAGCAGGAAGGGAGCACACCTGGATCCCATGCCCGTTGTTGTTGCTTGTTAGCCTGTGAGTTTTTCCTTGGCACCTTTCTACTGATTGGCCCCTGTAGTGTAGAACTAGTTGGGTCCTGCTCACCCGTATGGCTAACAGAGTGAGCTTGCTCTCAGGGTTCACGTTTGGGATTTTCTGGACTGTGCATTGGGGAAGTCCTATCCCCCTCGTTGCGCTAGTACCTCGATTTTGGACCGGGTGGAGAACGAATCTTGAAGGCTCCGTCCTCCTCGGGTGAATTACCAGGACGCTTGAAGCTACTTCCCAGCCTAGGGTCCACGTACCCCGACATGCCCTGGCCCCTGCCCGGAGATGGCACAATGCCGCCGGCTGCCCTCCTCGGCAGTTCCGTGCCCCTTGTCACGATCCC
The DNA here is from genome assembly GCF_048569485.1 of Anomaloglossus baeobatrachus. Taxonomy (NCBI): domain Eukaryota; kingdom Metazoa; phylum Chordata; class Amphibia; order Anura; family Aromobatidae; genus Anomaloglossus; species Anomaloglossus baeobatrachus. The sequence continues at coordinate 837,185,850 of NC_134353.1, read as the reverse complement.
TTGCGACCGGGGTTCCAGCTTCTACCAGGCCCAGACCACCGTCTGCCACCAGGTATTCTCAAGGAGCCCAGCTTCTAACCTCCTCCAACCGTCCTGTGACCTCTCCTCACGAGAGTCACCACTCACATCCTCTTGACCTCTGCCCTTGAGATTCACTTCACAACTAACTGCTCCTGACCCTCCCAAACCAACCCCCCAAGTGGGCAGCCCTATTTCCTTCAGGCTACCCATTGGTGTGTCTGGTGGGTGTGGTGCAGAGTGTTCCTAGGATTTTTGATTGGCTTGTTCTTAGCAACATCAAAGGCCAGGGACCCATAACCAAGGAGGATGCGGATACTGTGCAGAAGGGCAGATTGCAAAATACCCTGTGGTGACCTGATAGGCCAGGGCATCACACTCTCAGTTAGGCATTAGTTAGCATTCACACAGGCAATGTAGTTGGGTTCAAACATGTGCAGTTTTATTGATTTCATTAAACTCTCAGGATTCAACAACCAAAAACGGCCTCTTCTGGCACAAAGGATTAACAGCAAATAAATAGTTATTTTAGCAAGCACATATATTATTATTATTATTATTATTATTTATTATTATAGCGCCATTTATTCCATGGCGCTTTACAAGTGAAAGAGGGTATACGTACAACAATCATTAACAGTACAAGACAGACTGGTATAGGAGGAGAGAGGACCCTGCCCGCGAGGGCTCACAGTCTACAGGGAATGGGTGATGGTACAATAGGTGAGGACAGAGCTGGTTGCGCAGTGGTCTACTGGGCTGAGGGCTATTGTAGGTTGTAGGCTTGTTGGAAGAGGTGGGTCTTGAGGTTCCTCTTGAAGCTTTCCACGGTAGTGGAGAGTCTGATGTGCTGAGGTAGAGCGTTCCAGAGTATGGGGGATGCACGGGAGAAATCTTGTACACGATTGTGGGAAGAGGAAATAAGAGAGGAGCAGAGAAGGAGATCTTGTGAGGATCTAAGGTTGCGTGCAGGTAGGTACTGGGAGACTAGGTCACAGATGTAGGGAGGAGACAGGTTGTGCATGGCTTTGTATGTCATGGTTAATGTTTTGAACTGGAGTCGTTGGGCGATGGGAAGCCAGTGAAGGGATTGGCAGAGTGGCGAGGCTGGGGAGTAGCGAGGGGAGAGGTGGATTAAGCGGGCTGCAGAGTTTAGGATAGATTGGAGGGGTGCAAGAGTGTTGGAAGGGAGGCCAGAGAGCAGGAGGTTGCAGTAGTCGAGGCGGGAGATGATGAGGGCATGCACTAATGTTTTTGAAGATTCTTGGTTAAGGAAAGCACGGATCCGGGAGATATTTTTGAGTTGTAATCGGCATGAGTTGAAGAGGGCTTGGATGTGTGGCTTGAAGGATAGAGCAGAGTCGAGGGTTACTCCAAGGCAACGAGCTTGTGAGACTGGGGTGAGTGAGCAACCATCAAGTTTGATGGAAAGGCTTGTTGGAGGAGGTGAGTGAGGAGGAGGAAAGACAATAAACTCTGTTTATATATGTCAGTGCAGGCTCACCCCCAACAGTTTACAGTCTGTTTTCCTGGAGCAAACTTTCCATAAACAAGGGGTATGGTCCTACCAATCTCGTTGTCACCTTCAGTCTGAGCTTCTGTAGCTTCTAGCACAAACAGATGTATTGAGCTCTGTGCACTGGTCACATTAAATAGCCTGGTCAGTCAGCAGTTTTAAACCACTTCACTCTGCTCAATTTCCCTAGAAGAGTGAGAGAGACAGATGACACATGGTCCTTAGTCAAAGCTAGCCAGGTGCATGTAGTAAAGACTTGCAGTGTTGGGATTAAACCCAGTACTCCCTGGCTGTGCAACAACACATAGATCACAATTAAATGACAATATAACGTGCACCATGTCCTCGCATACAGAGAACCATCCAAGGCCTGATCAGAGCTGGAAAATCCAGCTAAGTGTGCGAGACCAAGAGATTTCAGCACGAGCAGCGGTGATCAGAATAGGAAACGAAGACTGGATTGGTGAAGGTGAAGCATCAGATTGGCAAGTTGGATATCAAGATTTTTTACATTTCTTTAACTATAATATAATTTTGAAAATTGGCAGCCTGAGACCTCCATTTAGTTTAGTCTGCAAGGAATTAAATAAAACAAAAATCTACATTTTGTCGAATGCGGATTTTTGTCAAATTCGAGTACAAGTTATTTCCACTCTAATTTATTTTCTCATCTCTACTTACAGGTTATTTTTGCTTCTTATTGTATTTTCCTGGTTTTCATAATTTAAATTTTAACCACTAATGAGCGAACCCATGTATATTCGGGTCCACCGAACCAGTGCCATGGAGGTAGATGACATGGAGTAGTAGTAGTTGAAAACATGGAAACAGAAATCTGCACCCCTCCTTGGTGGTGTTAGGACATGCACTAAACTATTTTCTGCCTGAGGCGCAACCCACATTATATTACACCCTGCTGACTCTGTATTCACATTTCACCATCACAGCCAAGATAGGCAGTGTGCTCTCAAGACCAACATTTTTTAACAGTTTCTACAAAGGAGCCAAATTTTCTGCTCTAATGTTGGACAGTCTAGTTGCTGCATTTAAAAAGCTCATAGTTTGATTTGGAGTTAAGGTGGAGGTACACCAGCTAGACTTGGTACTTCCAGTCCCATTCATTTAGACTTGAAGCTGCTCATCTATGCTGATCAGTGTCTATCCTAGGAATCTGAAGCATTTATTTTGAAAAAATATTGTTCAAAGCAGGCAGCTATGTCTGAATATGACAGCTTTGAAAAATGTAATAAGAATCTAGTTCCATTTTGGAATTTGGTGGTACTGTAGCCATGATGAAGAGGGGACTTGGCACAGTTCAATTATGGAAGTAACCATAGCACTCTGATGTAATAGCGGGCATCCAGCAGGGTGGCCACCCAGTAATCAGCATCATTATTAGTTAGGGAAAGTTGGTAGTCACTTGGCAGTCACTGCAGCAATGATTTGGTCAGATTAGCCACACTGACCAGGCCTGACCGCTGCAGCACAGTTACAAGTTTGTGACAGAATAAGTCTGAAATACCTGGTGCACAGTGAATACTTTTTTTAACTAAAGTCACAGACCCGACTGCAGACTCGAGATAAGTATAATTTTGTTAAAAACTAAGCCCAAAGACCATGGTAAGAAATGACAACAGAATTTTTTTCCCAAAAATTTAAGGCCACGGAGTGGGATGAGAAGTAACAAGACATTTTTTTTTAAACAAATTATGACCACAGACCCTGGTGAGAAGTCATGAGAGTTAGGTTTTCCTAAAAATTAAGGCCACAAACCCTGGTGAGAAGTAGCGAGAGGTAATTTTCTCCAAATAAATAAGGTCACAGATCCTAGAGAGAAGTGGCGAGAGATTATTTTTTTCAAAAAAAATTAAAGCCACAGATCCTGGTGAGAAGTGTTGAGGGGTAGTTTTTCCCAAAATTTATGGTCAAACACCCTGGTGAGAAGTGGTGAGAGGTGTTTTTTTAAAAAAACAAAAATTAAGGCCACAGACCCTGTTGAGGAATGGAGACAGGTATTTTTGCAAACAATTAAGGCATCAGCACCTGGTATGAAGTGGTGAGAGGTAGTTTTGCCATAAAAATCAAGGCCACAGACCCTGTTGAGAAATGGCAAGAGGAAATTGTGCCCAAAAAATTAGGGCCACAGACTTGGTTGCACTGGCGACAAGTAGAATTTAGGAGGAGAAGGGGGAGGAGGAGAAAGCAAACCATTTATTTATTGGGTTTTCAATGGGATATTATTTTTAGGGGTTATGCAACACTGACTGACAAACGTCCAGTGATCCGAGGTGGTAGGACATGTGCTTGAATGCCTGGCACTTCATACCCAACTGCCACTATGTTTAACCAGTGTGCAGGTAAGCATTTTGGAAATGCTGTCATTCAGTGCCAAGGCTCATGGGTGACTAGGGGTGTATTTCCTCTTTCTATAGAGGATTTAGGGGATGGAAAGCTGTAGACTTCAATGGGATGGTGTGGATATAGTAGGTGATGCTGGTGATGGTCATGGTGGTGCTAGTAGTGGAGGTGCTGTTGTTGCCACATCATGTACTTGCAGGGAGGAAGGTTGCCCTGGTGATTGTGAGAAGATGCAAGATGCCGACACCACAACTGAAGAGGCCAACACTGCAGTAAAAGAGGGAGCAGGTGGAGCCTGAGTTCTTTCCTGATTTCTCAGGAAACTGCTCCACAGCAGCTTGTGCTTGGAAGTCAGATGACGCATCATGCAGGTGGTGCTCAGGTGACCCTTTGGTGAGTAACCTCACCTCCAGGGAGGTCACAAAGTTCACAGACCCGCATCTCCTAGCAGAAAATGTTTGTTTTTTTTCGAAGAGATGCAGATTTAATGTTGAAATTTCTACATCATATTCCTACACCCAATCTACACTTCTTGGCAAAAAAATGCATCAAAACACCATGTGGTTTTAATGAAATTTTTTTGCAAGGAGGTGCAGATTTGGTTCAGGAATATGGTGTAAAAAGTTTAGCACCGAATCTTTATTTCTTGGCAAAAAAGGCACAAAAACAGTTTTGACGCTGTTTCGTGTGATTTTCTGCCAGGAGGTGCAAATTTAGTGCTGAACTCTGGCGCAGAGATTTCAGCACAAAATTTGCACCTCCTGGCAGAAAACTGCACTGCAAAACCGTTTTTGTGCATTTTTTTTGCCAAGAGATGCAGATTTGGTGCTGAAATTTTTACACTATATTCTTGCACCCAAGTGTACAGTTAAAAAACACACATGCATTGGAAAAAAATAGTTTATTTGAATAAAGACTCCCCCACAATATTGTTCACCGATTTTGTTAATTTTAAAAAATCTTTGAAGTTTCAATGTAATCCAAAGGTGCAATGTTCCATGACGTGCTTCAAATCCTTTGGAGCTGAGTTCTGAAAACATGGCTCCATAGGTCACTCCTGGTCAGCGGCAGGCATAAAATGTCTCATGAGTGTACAGAGGTTCCAAATTTCAGCACTCAGCAGTGATGATAAGATGTGCCAAAGACCAGCTGGAGGACAGCAAAGAGTGGTAAAGTGAGTGGAAGTATTTTTCTCAGGGGCACTTTGCACACAACGACATCGCAAGCCGATGCTTGCAATGCCGAGCACGATAGTCCCCGCCCCCATCACAGCAGCGATATCTTGTGATAGCAGCCATAGCGAACATTATCACTATGGCAGCTTCACATGGACTCACCTGCCTTGCGACGTCGATCTGGCCGGCGACCCGCCTCCTTATTAAGGGGGCGGGTCGTACGGCATCATAGCGACGTCACACGGCAGGCAGCCAATAGAAGCGGAGGGGCAGAGATGAGCGGGACGTAAATATCCCGCCCACCTCTGTCATTCCGCATAGCCGGCGTGAGCTGCAGGACGCAGGTAGGAGGTGTTCCTCGCTCCTGTGGCTTCACACACAGTGATGTGTGCTGCTGCAGGAACGAGGAACAACATCGTACCTGTCGCAGTCGTGTAATTATGGAATTCCCAGACACTACACTGATGATACGATTACGACGATTTTGCGCTCGTTAATCGTATCATCTAGGATTTACCCATTTCGATGTCGAGTGCTACGCCGGAAGTGCGTCACTTTCGACATGACCCCTCCGACATCGCACCTGCGATGTCGTAGTGTGCAAAGTGCCCCTAAGTTTTTACCTTTTGATAGACCTTGCTAGTTTAGCAAAATGACGGCCAGCTGACCTTTATGTTGATGAATCCTTGCCAGAGCGAATTATAAAAAATAAATTAGCATTTTGGCAAATGGGGATTTTCCAATGTTCGAGTAGAATTCAATATATTTTCTCATCTGCAATAACTTACTTAAAACTAGGCTTTTCAGTGCCCCACATGAAAAAAGCATCAGTTGATTATTATATGCAGCACAACTTCAATAGTTGTCTATGGCTGAAGAGTTGCTAGATTTATACAAGAATGGTCTGAAGCAAAGAGAGATAGGAACTTTAATTTTAGAAGTCTGATCTTTGGTCCAAACTTTAAATTTAATGTGTTGTGGTATGATGTTACATCTGTGTGGGGTAAGGTCTAGGATCTGAGTATTAGGATCTTGTCTGGGGTCCCATTGTTAGTGTCCAATATCTGAAGTTAAGAGTCAGGAATAATTTTGGAGTCTTGTCTGCATTAAGGAAGTTACGAGCTTTTAATAGCAAATGGTATTTGAGATGATTGTTGTGTTCTATCTTCCCTCTAATCTGTTTACATGTATTAAGGAAAAAATACAATGAACATTTAGAAAAATATATATTCTAGCAAACCTTGTCTCATGAAAATTGTCAACTATGCATATTTATTTTGGGAATTTAAACACTAAGTGAAGTTTTGTGCTGAAAACCTATTGATATCTGAAGAATTAACAGACATGGGTTATTACTACAGCTTTAAACAGTGGTTTGCAGAATTTTTTGTCTTGGTTGAGTGACTTCTTACTGTTTGGTATATTGTTTTTTCTACGTATATAGTTACCATAATTAGTATTTCTGGAATGCTATTAAAGGGCTTTTAACTTTAAAAAGAAAAAGAAAATAAGATTAAAAACTATTAGGAAGAAGACAGCCTACAGTTTTGGAAATAAATAAGAAATAACGTTTGGAACTCCATTCTATGTCTGAACTGGGTGCAAAAACCTAAAAAACATCACTATGGGGAGATAAGGTATGCACACCAGTGACTATGTAAGGGGAATACATGGAATAGCAGAAACTGCTGTGTGAATACTGACATGAAAAATTCAATAGCTATATGTACGAATGAAATGTGGAAAAATGGAACCTGCATTACTGCCATGAACATATGAATAAAGAGAGTATGAATAAATGGAGTTCCAAACGTTATTTCTTATTTGTTAGTAGTTTTTCGTTTGGGAACCCTCCCCATACACACCTATTGCCAATCCACATCGTATATATAGCCTGGGTCTCAGCTTCCCATACACGGTAAGTTTTTTAACTGCATGAGAGGACACACATAAGCTAGGGACCCCAACGTAGAGAAATACTTTGGCGTAGTGTTGGGGCTCTATTGCATTGATCAATTCAGTAGCTAAATTTCTCTTTATTCATATATTCATGGCAATAATGCAGGTTCAATTTTTCCACATTTCATTCGTACATATAGCTTTTGAATTTTTCATGTCAGTATTCACACAGCAGTTTCTGCTATTCCATGTATTCCCCTTACATAGTCACTGGTGTGCATACCTTATCTCCCTACAGTTTTGGAAATGACGGCAATTACGTTAGTCAAAATACCTGAATATTAAAAGATCATTAATGTAAAGTATTCCTTGATGAGAGATAAAAACATGTCATTTGACTATTATTAATAAATATTTACTTTAAAAATAAGTTGATAAATTATGTGTCACTAAAGCAATGTAGCAAAATGTATTACAGCACAAAGAGCATAGGACCTTTTTTAAATTGATATTTAGCTTTTCTTTTCCTTTAAAAAAAATGTAAAAAGAAAAGGAAAAGACTATTAAAAAATAAATGTTTAATAGCATTTATTTGACTAAACTCTGGTTAGTGAAGTTCTTCATAAAGAATAAAGCAAAAGGAACCTACTGTACAGAAAGGTACATTTGGATCATAATTCAGCCATATTCTTGATAAGTAAGGGTTCTTTACATGCCCATATTCTTGATAAATGGTAGTTCTATATAACTCATGTATATAACAATGACTACACATAGTATGCAATGAGAAAAAAAGGATGGGCTATAAATGGGGAAAAAAAATAAGAGGATAAGTAATAAAATTGTTATAGGCTCACCTGACAGACTGAAGGAAAGATACAGCCAGCAGGACATGTCGGATGGGGACATGGATCAGTGAAGACCAGGTGAGCAGTTATGCAGGATGGCAGTATGGAATGTTTACTCTGGTACTTGTAGTTCCATGAAGGTTGTTAGTGCATTCAGGGCCAGGATTATGAATAGTCAGAGTGCTGGGTAGGTCTGGCTATTCACATGCCTCCACCCATGGATGTGTCTAATTTGTGTGTTATATTGAGGCAGTTTGTTTGGTCACATGAGCTCTGTATGCTTGAAAGCTGCAGACTTCCTGGAGGCACCCTGTGAGGAGGCCAAGTGTGTTTGAAGCCTTCGATAGCCACTGGACAGTGACTTCAGAGAGGCAGTCCTTCTTAACGTTGAGTCTGACATGAGTTAGTATGAGAAGCATAGTTCCTAGAAGGTAACCTCAAGTAAAAGGATTGTGTACTTACTGAGGTCAGTGAGTGAATGGCGCAATACTTCCACTGGATACTATTGCTGGGATGTATCCAAAGCCATGCAGGCATATCTGCGAATGAAACAGACTGTATGTAGTACATGTTTCTGTATAGCTGAAGGAAGGCTCATGTTTCGTTGCTGGAAAGCGGCTGAAGTGTGATTCAATAAAGTGACTGGACAGTTTAAATATAAACCGTTCCTGTGTGTGCCTCAATCTAGCAGCCAGGAAAGTACTACCCTATCACTTTCAGTGTGCATAGCCTCACAGAGCCATTTTTCAGAGTACCCCAGAAAGCCTTTTTCAAACTACCCTACACAGAGCCTTTTTTAAAAGTAACCCACAGAGCCAAAACTTTAAGAGTACCCACAGAGTAAGAGCGGGGCCACACGGGCACTACTGCGATGCTCACATGACACTCGGCTCGCGCTGGCAGTACAGCAGGAGCTGAGTGTCATGCTAGTATCCCTGCGACTGCGGTCCGACTGTGCGAGCGGACTTCAGCTGCAGTGGGCGGTCCAGCGCTGCGGAGGGGTGGGCCAGCACGGAGGAGGGGAAGGAGGGATTTCTCTCCCTCTCTCCTCCATAGCCGGCTATTGCGATTCTTGCTCTGCATGCGCGGTACACCGGTGTACCGCGAATGCAGTGCGATTTTTTTTTTTTTTTTTTTTTTTTTTTTTTTTTTTTTTTTTTTTTTCTCTCGCCCATTCACTTGAATGTGTGTGAGAGAAAAGAGTCTCGCAGTACAATCGCAGCATGCTGCGATTGTTTTCTCGGTCCGATTAGGGCTGAGAAAATAATCGCTCATGTGCGCTTACACACAGGCTAGAATTGGTCCGAGTGGAATGCAATTTTTTTTTTAACGCACTCCACTCGCACCGATTTTCTCGCCGTGTGTCTTAGGCCTAAAAGGCAAAGTAGCCACTCAGTCTTTTTTCAGAGTGCCCCCAGAGAGCCTTTTTTCAGAGTATCCCCACAGAGCCTTTTTAAGTTAACCCCTTCACGACCTTGGACGGATCTATCCGTCCAGGATCGTGTCCCGTTAAGCCCCGCCCCCTGCCGCGGGCAGGCGGCGTGGATCGGCACACATATCAGCTGTTTTCAACAGCTGACATGTGTGCCTGCTAGCCGCGGGTGGAATCTCTTCCACCCGCGGCCATTAACCCCTTAAATCTTGCTGCCAAAGTCTGGCAGCAAGATTTAAATGCGCGCGGCCATGTTTGTTACTCACCGCCGCCCCCACCGGAAGTCACGTGTGTTATCACGTGACTATCGGTGGTTGCCATCGTAGCACAGGGTCATGTGATGACGCCTGCTGCTACGATGTTTCACTTTCATTTTCCCTCGGCCGAGAGCAGAGGGAAAACCAAAGTGACTGAATCTGCTGATTACAGCGGTATTGCTGTGATCAGCAGATAGCGATCAGCAATCGGATTGCTGATCGCTATAGCCCCCTAGGGGGACTAGTAAAATAAAAAAAAAAGTAAAAAAAAAAGTTTTAAAAAATAAAAAAAAAACAAAAAACCTAAAAGTTCAAATCACCCCCCTTTCCCCCCATTGAAAATTAAAGGGTTAAAAAATAAATAAATATACACATATTTGGTATCGCCGCGTTCAGAAATGCCCGATCTATCAAAATATAAAATCAATTAATCTGATTGGTAAACGGCGTAGTCGCAAAAAAATTCCAAACGCCAAAATTACGTTTTTTGGTCGCCGCAAGTTTTACGCAAAATGCAATAACAGGCGATCAAAACGTAGCATCTGCGCAAAAATCGTACCATTATAAACGTCAGCTCGAGACGCAAAAAATAAGCCATCACTGAGGCATAGATCCTTAAAAATAAGAACGCTACGTGTTTCGGAAAATGGCGCAAAACGTGTGCCACTTTTATTGGACAAACTTGTGAATTTTTTTTAACCCCTTAGATACAAGTAAACCTATACATGTTTGGTGTCTACAAACTCGCACCGACCTGAGGCATCACATAGATACCTCAGTTTTACCATATAGTGAACATGGTGAATAAAATATCCCAAAAACTATTGTACGATCACACTTTTTTTGCAATTTTTCCGCACTTGGAATTTTTTTGCCGTTTTCCAGTACACTATGTGGTAAAACTTATGGTTTCATTTAAAAGTACAACTCGTCCCGCAAAAAACAAGCCCTCATATGGCAAGATTGATGGAAAAATAAAAAAGTTACGCCTCTCGGAAGAAGGGGAGCAAAAAACAAAAACGCAAAAACGGAAAGTGCCCGGGGGCTGAAGGGGTTAAGCCCCAAAGAGCCTGATGTCATGAGAACCCCAGCTTGTACGGCAGATGAACACAGTGTTATCACCACTCATAGCTACGGCTCCAATATTGGTTCCCTGATGACGCAGTGCACTGTCACATTTTCTAATTGGACAGTGTACTGCAACATCAATAATAGCAGAGTTGAGATCGTCGTGGGACGTTGTGTTTGTGGATTATGTCAGACCGGCAGGGGTGTTTTGAGAGTTAATAAATTGGAGAAAGAGGGTGTTTGTTTGTTACTTTGGGTTTTTTTTAAAATAAAAGATTTTTCTCTGTTTTGTGTTTATTTATTTTGACTTACAGGGTCATAAAGTCCCCTTATAGACCCCTCTCCATTACTAACCTGAGGCTTGATGACAGCTGTGATTTTTTTGAAAACTCACAGCTGTAATTAACCCCTTATATTACCCTGATTGTCATCACTCCAGGACAGTTGGGATGAGGCAGTTAAAGCACAAAAATTGGCTAATGTAATGGATGCAACAATTGTGGGGCTATTGCTAGCTGCATTTTTAGGATGGGGAGGGCCCAATAGCCAAGGGCCTCCCCAGCCTGAGAATACCAGTCCCCAGCTGTCCACTTTATCTCGGCTGTGTAGCAAAATTGGAGGGGACCTCACAACATTTTTTAAAATTACTTATTTAAATAATTTTAAAAAAAGCATGGAGTCCCTCATATTTTGATAAACAGCCAAGATAATGCAGACAGCTGGGTTTGCAGCCTCTAGCTGTCAGCTTTATCTGCACTGGGTTTCAAAATACAGGAGACCCTGCGCCATTTTTCCAACTATTTATTTAATTTTATGCTCCACTTTGTGGACCCAACAGCTAGTGTGAGTGTAACCAATCACAGACGCCGCCACAGAGGGTGGGCGGGGGAAGCAAGGCTGAAACCAATCACAGACACTTTAATTACCAGACCCATAAGCAGTGTTACAGCCATGTGGAAACTCAGCATTATTCTCCTGTTTTAATGACCAAACATATTTTTTTTCTTTTTACTGCTCTTCCCAATCACATTAATGCCAGTAGCAAAAATGTCTATAGCATTACTGTGATTGGTAGGCAATCCCAGTTTGTTTAGTGTCTGAAAATAAGGAACCAAACATGTGGGGAGGGGACTCGACACTCAAAAGGTGAATATCAAAATGCTCATTGTGGGGTAATATGTGTTCTGATTGCGGTGTGGTGGTATTTGTCTGTTGTATGTCTCATTACTTGGTACAATGTGGTGGTTATATGTGATCTGGTCATGGTGTGGCGGTATATCACCTCTATTTAACCTGTGGCTGCTGAAACCAGATATGAGGTGCAGCAGACAGTTGAGGTATAAGATGGACAGGAGGTTGTCCTTTCCTATTTGAACAAATTTTCTTTAGTACTAACTTTAAAAAACTTGTAGAAAACCCTTTAATATTATTGATCATATTAAGAAGTGACTGATAGTGAACAAAACAATGTGGACCTGACAGGTGACAAATGAGACTATAAATTAAAGTATAAGTAGGGTAAGAAGGTTTAAGCGCTTTTACTTTTAGCAGCCATTACTTCTTTATTGTGATTCAGGAAAGTGATTGAAAATGGGCTTGGTTAACAAAATGGATGGGGCTTTAAAATGTGCATGGTTTCTTAACACAAACAGGAGAACTGTTTTTAAAAATTTGAATCCCATTCTAGGGAAAAACACAAAAGAACAGAAGAAAAAAGGTAAATTGGACATAATTTCACACAATTCCAAAAATTGGCTAGACAAAATTGTTGGCACACTCAACTTATTTGGTTTTCAGACCCCTTGCAATAAATAACTGCAATTAATTGCTTCCTATAACCATCAACAAGCTTCTTATACCTCTTAACTGGAATTTTAGAGCACTCTGCTTTTGGAAACTGCTTCAGGTCTCCCATATTTTAAGGGCACCTTCTCCCAAAAGCAGGTTTACAATCTCTTCACAGGTGTTCAATGAGATTTAGATCCGGACTCATTGCTGGCAACTTCAGAACTCTCCATTGCTTTGTTTACATCCTTTCCTGGGGGCTTCTTGAAGTATGTTTGGGGTCATTGTCCTGCTGGAAGACTCATGACCCAGGATAAAAGCCCAGATTTCTGACACTGGGTACCACAATGTGATTCCAAACACCCATTGCTAGAGGCAGCAAAATATCCCCAAAACATCTTAAAGCCTCCATCATTTTCACCATATTACTGTAGGTACTGTGTTCTTTTATTTGTAGGCCTCATTCTGTTTGGTTATCAGTTGAAAGATGTGCTTTAGCAAAAAAAACTCTATCTTGCTCTCATTTCTCCAAAAGACGCTTTCACAGAAGAATTTTGGCTTATTCACTAGAGATGAGCGAACCGGTCGCGGTTCGGCTCGAGTTCGGTTCGCCGAACGGAGGTCTCGTTCGGTTCGGCGAACCACTCAAACCGCATAGGAAACAATGGGAGGCAATCACAAACGCATAAAAAAACCCTAGAAAACACCCTCAAAGGTGTCCAAAAGGTGACAAACAACTCAGAACACAAACACATGGGAAAGTGACAAGGACATATACTCATGCGAAAACAAAAGAGCTGGACAAGGAAAAAGAGGAGGAGACACAGATATAGGCATGGCATGCCCTTCTAAAATCATGTAAAACACCGCAAGGTTACTCCAAGCGGAGTCTCCCTTTTTTTCCAAAAATTGGGCCACACACACACCTACCCCTTCAGTGGCAGCACTTGTGCCCCAGTTGTACACTTCACAGCTAGATTTGCATCAAGCACATTCAAAAATACGCCATACTTAACCGTTCCCAGGATGACCCCGGGGTAGGTAGCAAAGTCTTTGCTGAACCATGACTTGTTCATCTTGGCTCCTTTTAAAAAACACAGCAAGCAAGGGTTACTCCAAGCGGAGTCTCCCGTTTTTCCAAAAATTGGGCCACACACACACCTACCCCTTCAGTGGCAGCACTTGTGCCCCAGTTTTACACTTCACAGCTAGATTTGCATCAAGCACATTCAAAATCCAAAATCATTTACTTTCCCCAGGATGACATAGGGGCAGTAAATTCCTTCTGGATCCATGACTTGTTCATTTTGATGAACGTCAGTCTGTCCACATTGTCACTGGACAGACGCTGTTACCAGCACCAGATACGGTGCTACTGGGACGGGTAGACTGTTGAAGATGACGAGACCGTCCCATGTTTGTGAAGTTACAACTGGGAGATTAACTCCCTGCACCACGGTTGTTTGGTGGAAAAGCCGAGCTAAGATCGAGTAACAGCTTTTGCTGATACTCCTGCATACGTGCGTCCCTTTCTATGGCTGGAATTATGTCACAAAATTTGGACTTGTACCAGGGATCTAATAGTGTGGCAATCCAGTAGTCATCATCACTTCTAATTTTGACAATACGAGGGTTATGTTGGAGGTAGTGCAGCAAGAAGGCACTCATGTGTCTTGCGCAGCCATGCAGACCAAGTCCACGCTGTGTTTGTAGCATAGAGGTGCTAACCGTCCTTTCTTCCTCTGACATCTCCCCCCAACCTCTTTCAACAAAAATTTGACCAAGGTCTCCTTCATCCGCTGAGTCTTCCATGTCCATGGACAGTTTGTCCTCCATTTCTTCATGTTCTCCTGCACCTTCCTCAACATTTCGCCTGCTACCATGCGCCCTTGTTAATCCCTGTCCCCCATGGTCAAATGCCTGCTGCGTTGGTGATGATGAACGTCTGGACCTTGGTGATGTTGTTGTGTCTTGCGCATATGAATCCTCCTGTAGTTCCTCCCCTTCCTGTTGTCCCACCCCCTGACTCCAAATAGTGTTTAGCGTGTGCTCCAGCATGTAAATGACTGGAATTATGCTGATAATGGCATTGTCAGCGCTAAACATATTCATTGCCATGTCGAAACTGTGCAGAAGGGTGCATAGGTCCTTGATCTGAGACCACTCCATCAGGGTGATCTGCCCCACCTCTGCATCTCGTTGGCTCAGGCTATACGTCATGACGTATTGCACCAGGGTTCGACGGTGCTGCCACAGTCGCTGTAACATGTGGAGAGTCGAATTCCAGCGTGTCGGCACATCGCATTTCAGGCGATGAACCGGCAGGCCGAAAGACTACTGGAGCGATGCAAGTCGCTCAGCAGCGGTGGATGAACGGCGGAAGTGAGCAGACAGTTTTCGTGCCCTGTTCAGAAGGCCAACTAGGCCGGGATAGTGTGTTTAAAAATTGCTGGACAACAAGGTTCAAAACGTGAGCCATACAAGGCACGTATGTCACCTTGCGCAGGCGAAGGGCCACACCCAGGTTTGCAGCATTGTCGCACACGGCCTTACCAGGATGCAGGTTGAGTGGAGACAACCATTATTAAACTCAGTCTCCAGAGCTGCCCACAACTCAGCTGCTGTGTGACTCTTATTTCCAAGACATTTCAAGCTAAAGACCGTCTGATGCCGTTGCGCTCTGCTGCCAGCATAGTAATGAGGGGTGCGTGATTCCTTCTGTGCAGTTAGAACGCTGGTGGCCTGACCAGGCAGGCTTGGGGTGGAGGTGGAGGACCCAGACGAGTTGGAGGAGGCAGAAGCAGTGGCGGAACTTGGACAGACAGAGGATTGACACACAAGTCGTGGGGACGGCAAGACTTGTGCAGCAGACCCTTCACCATCTATCACCATAGTTACCCAGTGCCCAGTCAGCGACATGTAACGTCCCTGTCCATGCTTACTGGTCCAAGTATCGGTGGTGAAATGCACCCGTTCACACACAGAATTTCTCAAGGAAGCGGTGATGTTGTGTGCGACATGCTGGTGTAGCGCAGGCACACCTATCTTAGAGAAGTACTGGCGACTGGGCATCTGGTACTGGGGCACAGCGACAGACATAAGGTCTCTAAAATCCTGTGTGTCCACCAGGCGGAAAGGCAGCATTTCAGTAGCCAAGAGCTTACAGAGGGTTAAAGTCAACCTCTTAGCTTTGTCATGGGTCGCATTAAACGGCCTTTTATTTGTCCACATCTGAGGGACAGAGATCTGGTTGCTGTGTGTAGACGGTGTTGAGTAGGGTGTCCCTGGAAAAATGCAGATTTGTGAGGAAAGTGCAGGCGTATACATGATTTTGCCTTCATCCAACGTTGGTGCTATCGATGTCTGAGAGAGCTGTACACACGCACTTGTTTACCCTTCCAAACCAACTGATGACCTTCCAAGCAAACTGCCTGTTGTGGTTACAGTGGTGGAAGTTGTGCGTGGAAAACCAGGTGTGACAGCTGTCCCCACAGTCCTAGAAGATGAAGAGTGCGCGGATGCACTGGAATGGGCAGGCGGTGGATGGTTCGCTCTGCTAGGCCGTATTGCAGCACGGTGAGCTTCCCACTGGGACATATGATATTTATTCATGTGACGATTCATGGAAGAAGTTGTCAAACTGCTGAGGTTTTGCCCTCTACTAACAGAATCATGACAAATTTTACAGATCACATAATTTGCGCGATCTTTTGCTATGTCAAAAAAGGACCAGGCTAGGCAAGCCTTAGAGGGCATGCGACCTGATGATCCACTCCGACTAGTGCTCAGAGGCACAGTGGTGGCTGAGGATGCAGTTGTAGACGTGCTACCAGTACTCTGACTCTGTCCAGGAAGGCGCAAGGTAACTTTGTCGTCAGTTGCGTCCTCCTCCACCGCCTCTGTTGACCTCCTCGAGTGCCTGACTGTGGGTTGACAGTAGGTGGGATCTAGAACTTCCTCATCAATTGTTGTGTTTGCACTCCCCTCACCCTCAGACCGAGCCTCTTCTTGCCCTGACCGAATATTTAAGTTGTCATCCCAATCTGTGTCTCATCGTCATCAGTATGTTCCTCATTGTCTATAACAACAGGTGTTACAGTTTGTGAATAATGGTCAACATTATGCTCAGAAACTTGGTCCTCACGGCCTGAATCAGAGTCACAAAGGTTCTGGGCATCACTGCAGACCATTTCCTGGTCTGTACTCACTGTAGCTAGGGAGCACACCTCTGATTCCCAGGCTATAGTGTGACTGATTAGCTCTGTAGACTCAGCCATTTCAGTTCCACCATACTGTGCAGGGCGGATGGAGACTTCAGAGCTGGGAGAAAGCAAGTGTGATTGGGATGACAACTCAAAGGACTGGTGTTTTTTGGATGCGGTAGTTGAGGTGGCGGAGAGGGCACTTGTTGGACCACTTGAGATACATTCAAGCATTTTCTTTTTTTGGCCATAATCTATTTTTGTTCCAGTTGTTTGTGTCTGTAAAAAAGGGAGCACATCGGATTGTCCACGGTAAGTAGTAGACATCTTACTTTTGCTGGAAGATGGTCTATCTTCAGCAGATGTTAATGGAGCTTTGCCACCTTCCCCACGGACAAACCCTTTTTTTTCCTTTTCCAACACGCCTCTTCCCTTTTCCACCAGCATCTGTCATTTTACCACTCATTTTGATTGCGACAAGATTGTGCACTTAAAATGTGGTAGTAAAAATTGAGAGGTGGTGTAGATTGCAGCGGTGGTCTATCTTTATTAACAGCAGAATAAACAACAATAACTATCACTGACAATGCAACTACAGCCCTTAATCTGGCAGCATAGTTTGCTATTAGAATGGCTTAGTAACAATGAGTTTGAGTGTGCAATGCAGTGGTGCTGCAAATAGCTTTGCACCAGTGGGACAATAATGGAAGTCCAACAGCCACTTTTAGGATGCCACTAAGTTTACTTTGTGTTTGCTAGTATAATGGCTTAGTAACAATGAGCTTGAGTGTGCAAAGGGCAGGAGGGTACAGTGGCAGGGTTGTGGGTCAGTGTACAGGAAAGGAAGCCTCACTTTCTATCCCTCCTAATGGGGAGATGCAGCGAGGAAGTCCCTGAGCTTAGCTACACAGACGCTGTTATCTTCTGTAGCTGTTTCCACGGACCTGACTGTCACCTATGGCTCTGAGCCTGCTGTTATTAGCCCTTACAAGGGCTAATAGAAACTTCTATCCCTATTCTGTATAGCGCTGTGTGTAGAGCGTACACAGCAGTATCGGAGACAGGAGCTACGTCAGCGGTGACTGACACCCAGACACAGAAGAGATAATGGCGTCCGGACGGGCAGATACCCGTTTTTATAATGCAGGAACATGTGACATGGACATCCTATCACACATGCCGTTGCTTCTCTGGCTAAAAGTCCACTTAGCTGTGTGTGTGTCTGGGATTGGCTGACATGCTGGCCCGCCCCACTACACGTGCACGCTTAGGGAAGGAAGACAAGGAGAAAAAAAAAAAATGGCGATCGCCATTATCCTAGCAGCAGTGATCTGAATGCGCTGTTCCCGCACACTATACGCTGAAATTTCATAATAGTGTGAGTCACAGAGTGACTTACACTATTACAGCGGAAAGCCAGCTAGTAATTAGCTTGGCTTTTTGCTGCTAGAACCGTTCTCGAACGTAACTAGAACTATCGAGCTTTAGCAAAAAGCTCGAGTTCTAGTTCGATCTAGAACAGCCCCCAAAATCACTCCATCTGCGAACTGGAGAACCGCGAACCGCGCTCAACTCTATTATTCACATATATTTTTACAAACTGTAGTACAGTTTTTTTTATGTCTCTGTGTCATCTGGGTCTTCCTTGGACTCTTGCCATAGCATTTCTTTTAAATCAAAATGTTGACGGATAGTTTGGGCTGACACACTGATGCAACCTGAGCCTGCAGGACAGTTTATATTTCTTTGAAACCTAATTGGGGTTGCTTATCAAACGTTGTGGACTATCCTGCTTTGCAACCTTTCATCAAATTTTCTCTGCCATCCACGTCTAAGGAGACTAGCTACAGTGCCATGGGTTGTAAACTTCAGGATTATGTTGTGCATCATGGACAAAGTAACATCAAGATCTCTGGAGACGGACTCAAAATTTTAATTCTCAAGTCCTCAGGCAGTTCTCCCTATCCTCTTTCGGTTCTCCATGCTTAGTGTGGCACACACATACACACATTGCAAAGATTGAGTCAATTTCTCCCATTTTTTTATATGATTTCAGGTGTAATTTTCATATTACCCACACCTGTTACCTGCCAGAGGTGAGGTTGATTGAGCTTCACATGCTTGAAACAAAGTTTTTTACCCACGATTTTGAAAAGTTGGTAACGATTTTTGGTGGTTTTGTGTGAAATTATGTCCAAAATTTCTTTTTTTCTCCGTTTTTCTTAATGTTTTTTTCAATACACATATTAAATAAACATGTGTATGACAAAACATGTGCAATGGCAATAATTTATAGGAGAAATGCTTCATTTTCTGAAACAATTTCAAGAGTACCAACACTTTACTATATTGCAGTTTTATGCTGGGTCTATACAATGCAATGGGGATACTATATGGTGGCATTATGCTGGGTTTTTACAATGCAATATAATTTGATGACTATATGACAGTATTATGCTGTGTCAATACAATGCTACTGTATCTCATTACTATATGGTGGTATTAAGCTGGATCTATGCAATGCCATTTCGTTACTATATGGCTGTATGAAGCTGGGTCTATACAGTGGAGAGAGTAAGCACAGAGTGTTTCAGGACATGCGTGTGCTAACCATTGGGTAGATCACAGACTGAGAGTCTAATAGTGGAAGCAGAAGGATCTCTCTGTAGCCCAGAGTAATACAACAGAGGAATATCACAGTCTTATAGGAAGTCATACGCACAGAGTATTTCAGGAAAACAGTAAGCTGATGTTGTGGTTGCTCACAGATAGAGCATTACACTTTGAATAATGCAGGGTCCCCTGGCACCACAGAGGATTTCAGGATAGAAATGTTGTGATATTGTGGTAGATCACAAGATGAAAAGTGCAAGTTCCACCTGCAGCACAGAGTATTTCAGTGGTATGATAATCTAGTGGTAGTTCACATACTGAGAGTTACAAAGTGGAAGGAGATTTGTCTTTCAGCAGCACAGAGTATTTGAGGAAATGAATGTTGAGATATTGTGGTAGATCACAAGCTGGAAAGTACAGGTTCCACTCTCAGCACAGAGAATTTCAGGAATATGATAATCTTGTGACTGGTTACAGACTGAAAGTTACACAATGGATGGAAAATTGTCTTCAAGCAGCTCAGAGTATTTCAGGAAATATTTCAGGAAATGAATGTCGACATCTTATAGTAGGTCAAAAGCTGGAAAGTGCAGGCTCTGCACTCAGCACAAAATATTTCAAGGATATGATAATCTTGTGGCTGGTTCCAAACTGAGAGTTACACAGTGAAAGGAGAATTGCCTTACAGCAGCAAAGAGTATTTCCAGAGAAATTTTGGGAAATGAATGTTGACATCTTGTAGTAGGTCAGAAACTGGAAACTGCAGGTTCTATCTGTAACACAGAGTGTTACTCTCTCTCTCGGAAGCCCCTCAGATTTCCTCAGAGAGTCTGTGAGGCCCGGGAATTTTCTCTCTGCGCCGCCTCGGGGGCTCGGCTGTGACCGCCGAGCCACTCAGATCCGTGCTCGCCGGGTTCTCTTTGCGGTGGCTCGAGCCTCTCATGGACCCGGGGGGCAGGGGGAATCCCGTCGCCTCCCAGAGAAAATAGGGGGGTTTGGGTGGGTGTTTTGCTTTTGGGGTTAAAGTTTGTGACGCCACCCACGGGGCTGTGGTGAATTAGATGGACACCACCGCTGCCGTTGACTAGGCTCCTGGGGACGGTGTTGCGCAGCTTTGATGGTAACCCCTCCGTGGGTAGGGGCGTGTGTGGGTCCCGGGGCCCAAGGGGAGTCGCTGTTTTTTTGGCGATGGTGCTGGCGCAGGGCAGTGCAGGTGTGGTGCGGCGCGACACTCGGCCCGAGGGCACTGGTGTACTCACTCTGACAAATGCACAGAAGTCTCTGGTAAACCAAACAAGATGATGGACGGTGCCCGCGGCCATCTGCGTTGTTCCCCCTTACTCCGGGATGGTGGTTTCCGCCTTTCTCCTGCACGTGTGTTGTGTATGTAACTGTCTACGCTTCAGCGATGGTAGTTCGCTCCCCAGCGGTGTATGTGTGCTGGGAAACCCATTTGCCTGCAGATGCTGGCCCTTTTGATCTCTAGCTGTGGCGGTAGCTCTCTATCCCGAATCGTGGGGATGTTGTCTTCAATCAGGCCTTGTGTGGGAGTGAACCCCTGAAGTCCAAGCCGCAATCAGTTAATTCGACTAAAAGGTGGCTACTAGCTTAGTCGGGGTCTGAGTACCCTTCCTGGTGCTCCGGTATCCAGTTGGTTCCCTGGTTCGGTTCCGGTGGGCCACTACCCTGTCCCGGTCCCTTACGGTTCCACCGGTCGTCTTCCCGGTGTCCTGCAGGTGGCCACCACCGTCTGCCTCCTAGCCAAAGGGGTGTCTGAGCTCCAACCCGAACCCCCTGTCAGTTCTGTCACTCCTCACTCTCCCTACTCCTCTCCTTTCTCTCCCTTCCACTCTCTCCACAAACTCCCTGTCGTGTTTTTCCCACCTCAGGCCATCAGAACTCCTCGGTGGGCGGGGCCAACTGCCTGGCTCCGCCCCACCTGGTGTGAACCTCAGAACCTTAGGGGGGTGACTCAGGGTTTTAAGGGTGGCTGCTGTGACCCTTTTTAGGGGGGGGGTGTTGTCGTGCGTGGGACTGTAACCCCTTGCTAGTCCAGGGCGTCACAAGTCTGCCATAAAAATACTTGAGTTTGCCATTTACTTTCTTTACACTCGTTACTTGAGATGAGCACTGTTGCATTACAAATTTCTCGACTCTAGTAACGAGCACCGGAGCATTTTAGTGCTTGCCCATCACTATTTATAACCTGAATTCTAACTTATTTCCAAAGGAGCCACAACATTTAATAAAAATATACACTTAATTCTTATGAATTATAATATTCTATGTTCCTTGTACAATACTTTTAAAATATACCAGAGTTTAAAAAGCTGCTAAAATCTAAAATAATAATAATTCAACTAATTAGCAATACAGCAGAGTAAAATTGTGTTTTGACTCACGTAAGAGGCCCGTTGCACTTGATTTAGTTGAATATGCTGAATTGTAGTTAATTACTAGAAATAGCTGAGGTTGGAAATGCTATGACAAGAAAATGTGTCCTTTTGTCACAGCCAAACATTGGCTGCAGTTCTGCCACAGTGATGTTCAGGCTGCTGGAAATTTTTTCTTTAACATCAGCAAATCTTTTTGTACAGTACATCATGGTACAGAGAGAGTGAGAGCGCACACTATTATCAGGAAGAGCTATTTTTTCTCTAAAGCCCTTCCTTTCTGTATGATGATTTTTTTTGGCTGATAGTCTGAAAAACACGTTGACATAACTCTCGATGATCTGTGTGTCTGTATTTCCAGAACATTGTTCTCATCTTTGGAGCAACAAATATTTTGTTGACATTTGGTTTTCGACTGCAACAGTATGTTAGGAGATTACAGTTTTCTCCATAGTTTTTAAAAAAGAGGAGGAATTATTTGGTTAAATAATTTTGCAACTAGTTACAATAATAGATTGGTTTCTATAGACACTAACTCACATGAGATACATGAGTGTACTAATAAACTGGAATCAAGCCAAATGTGAACACGTCTGACTGTGTTGAAGGGTAAGAATGATTCACAGAATGTTGCAGACACGGTTCCTTTGTACAAATGGTTTAGTTTCTCACATTGAGACAATTGATGAATACTTTATAGACTTTAAATGATGACAGTGTGATGTATAGAGAGATACTGATCAACACATAATATGGTCAGACAACCAAGATAGATTCGATAAACTACTGTAAAATTACTGATTGTAACAACTTACATTCAAAACAAATAGGAAAGCAAAGTGTAAAGTAATCACCTAGGTGACCATATAAAAACACAGATGTGTCCTCAAACCGTCTCCCTGAATATCAAAATGCAATATGATACCTATATCTAAAGAAGTGGGGCGATTTTACCAAGATTTTCTGGTCCCATCATATTTCGTTAAGACACGTTGCTGTGACACCCCTGGACTATCAGGTCGTCACAGGGTACTGCACAACCTATCCTCCCATGCAGTATTCCACCTCCCTCTTAGTTCTGGGTTCCTATCTTAATAGTGTTGCCTTCAACAGCAGATCAAATCTTAGATACACCCTGCACCACACCCACAGGCACACCAGTGGACGGCTTGAGTGGACTAGAGTCGCCCACCGGGGGGGTCAGGGAGGGGAGGTGAGGAGTGTAGTCAGTGAGTAGTCAGAGAGAGTGAGTGAGAGGAGGTCGGGAGCGGTGGCTCCTAAAAGAAGCTGTCTAGGTTGCAGACGGTGGTCTGGACCTAGAGGAGTCAGACCCCCAGTCACAGGGGATTGTGGCAAGGTGCCTGGACCTTTCGAGGAGGACAGCCAGCAGCCTAGCACTATCACCAGTCCGGGACCCTAGGTCGGGAATAAGCTTTAGGCAACCCGACAATTCATCTGAGGAGAATGGAGCCTTTATGATCTGTTCCCCCGATCTAAAATTGGGGCATTAGCGCAACGAGGGGGATAGGACTTTCCAACCCAAAATGGTCCAGAAAATCCCAAGCGTGAGCCCTGAGAGCAAACTCCCACACTTAGCCTCAATGGGGAGCGGGGCCCGGCAAGTTTCTGACTACTGGGCCACCACGTTGAAGTTAAACTTAGTGCCAGGAGGCAGGTCATGGATCACCAGGCAACACTATAGGGGACAGGACCCGGATGAGCTCCCCTCAGTGGCAGCGGCACCCAGAATTTGGTTTACCCGGTTGCCAGCGTCTGCTTATTGACTGAGTTAGGGTATGTGCGCACGTTGCTTTTTACCTGCTTTTTACCTGCTTTTTTGCTGCTTTTTCTTCTGCGCTGTTTAATGCCAAAATGGATGTGTTCTTCTATTCAAGCAAAGTCTATGGGAATTTGGGTTTCTTGTTCACACTATGTTGTTCAAAATGCTGCCTTTTTGTGGCAGAACTTTGGTCAAAAACTCAGCTTTTCAAAGAAGCAACATGTCAATTGTTTTTGCCATTTGGGTTTTGCACTGCAAAGCTGAGTTTTTGACCAAAGTTCTGTCACAAAAAGGCAGCATTTTGAACAACATAGTGTGAACAAGAAACCCAAATTCCCATAGACTTTGCTTGAATAGAAGAACACATCCATTTTGGCATTAAACAGCGCAGAAGAAAAAGCAGCAAAAAAGCAGGTAAAAAGCAGGTAAAAAGCAACATGCGCACATACCCTGAGTACGAGAGTGACCTCTGCATCCCACAGCATCCCACACCAAGTCCCGGGGCATTCCCCTACCCGTGGAGGGCTACGACACCTTGCTGCCCCACTTAATCACCCCATGTCCATGTCGTAACGCTTGCTACCAAAGCTGCAATGCCCTGCTCATGAGGTAAGGGCATGCCTAATCAGGAGAACTAGTCTACATTTCCAAATATTGGTATTTGCTGATATTATTGCTATTCCACCTACTATATATTGGGGATAGGATCTTGGAGATGGAATACCCCTTTAAGTCCAGTTATCCAGCTGAATGAATACTAAACAACAGCGCTCGCTATTTAGATGTGTTTTCTTGAGGCGTATAATGGACTCTCATGTTTGGTAGTCGTTCAACAGGGCAACTATAAAATCAAATACCTCCATTTGGAAATGCAGTATATAGCTCTCCTAATCAACTATGTTCCTTACCTCATGAGCAGGGCATTGCAGTAATAATAATAATTTATTCATTTATATAGCGCTATTAATTCCATAGCGCTTTGCATACATTAAGAACACTGTCCCCATTGGGGCTCACAATCTAAATTCCCTATCTGTATGTCTTTGGAGTGTAGGAGGAAACCAGAGTACCGGGAGGAAACCCACGCAAACACGGGGAGAACATACAAACTCCTTGCAGATGATGTCCTTGGTGGGAATTGGACCCAGGACCTCAGCGCTGCAAGACTGCAGTGCTAACCACTGAGCCACCGTGCCGCCCATTTATCTTACAGATGCATAAGCACCACTCACTGTATCTGAACACAGGAAGCTGAGCTGACAGCCGCTCTGTGCATGCGGCAGCGTCTATTGTGAAGGAGAGGGCCGTGGGGGATCAATGCTGCACAGGTACTGTGGGACACCGGGGAACACCGGTGGGGTTATAGGGGGTGACCTGGCAGGGCCTGGGGAGGAGTTTTCTGTCGCATGTGTCATGGCTAGAGTTGAGCGGATCAGCTATAAGAGAGAGAGAGGGAGAGAGAGAAAAAAAAAAAACGGATCCGGATCGTGCACCCCGGAACCCGGGTACTGGTCGGACTCGGATCGGAACCTCGAACCGTGCGGATCCGGATTTTTCAGATCTGGGTCCGCTCAACACTAGTCATGGCACATGCGACAGAAATCAGAGGAGTAGGGTGAATGCGGCCGGCGCGCTGCTGTGCATCTTGGATTTCCGGGTGAGGTTCAGGGGGGGCACTTTGGCGACACCGGGGGACCAGGGAGGAGATTTATCATGTTTGTTCATGCCAGATGGGAGATAAATCATTTTTTACCGACGCTGTCATTTACTGTAACGTGATCATCGGTATACGGTGTATACCGGTGATCACGTGAGCGGGGACCGGAAAAACGCCTCAGCTACCCCCTGAAACCCCGGAGATTTTCTGACGCTGGGGGGCGCTATTCACTTATTTCTGCCTGCTGTTTATAAACGGCAGATCAGAATAAGGCTACATTCACACGACCGATCCGTATTTGCGGTCCGCAAAAAACGGTTCGTTTTTTTTACGGGTGCATCCGTGTGGCATCCGTTTCTGTTCCATATACGGTCCGTATGTCATCCGTGTGTCTTCCGTTTGTTTGCGTACTGCAAAAAAACTGAAGGAGGGAAAATACATAAATTTACCCAGGATCTGTGATGCCCTGGACCCCCAGGGGTCACAGGTAACAACACACAACACCACACACACCCCCACCCCAGTGAGGCACCAGCAGCCAACAAGTCCTGACCGCCTCCCTTAAGTCTAGCAAGGCACACCAGGTGGGCGGAGCCAGATGGATAGGCACGCCCTCCGAGGAGTCTGCTGGCCTGAGGCAGGGAAAGGACAAGTGAGTTGAGTGGGGAAAGGAATAGTGAGAGGAGTAAAAGTGGCGAGCTGAGAGTCAGGGTCCTAGGACGGAGCCTAGGACCCCTTGGAATGGTCAGGCAGGCAGACGGTGGTGGCTGTCTGCAGGAGTCCGGTCAGGGACTGAACTGCGGAACCATAGGGATCGAGAAGAGGGTGGTGACCCTTCGGACCCGAACCGGGGAGCTAACAAGTCAACCGGAGCACCAGGCAGGGTACTCAGACCCCGTTCTAGCCCAGAAGCAACTGGGCTCAGACAAATCTACTGATTGCGGTCTGGACCTCAGGGGTTCATTTCCACCCAAAGTCCTGATAGAAGGCAACAGCCCACCGATTCCGGATAAGAGCCAACGCCAAGGGCCAGAGATCCAAAGGGCCAGCGCCTGCGGGCAAAAGGGCTCCTCCGGTACCCAAAAGCCGGGGAGCGGACTACCGTTGCTGAAGCATAGGAGTCACTATAGCAAATTTAAAGATGCAGGAGAAAGGCAACATAACCAACCTCACTGGGGACACACGCAGCCGTCTGCGGGCACCGATCTACACTGAACTTGGTTTTCCATTGACTCTGTGTGGTTTAATCGTGAGTACACCAGTGCCATCAGGCACCGCGCTGCAATCGAGCCCCTGCGTCCTGCAACCCCCCGCTCCTGCCACCTGGCCCCGGGACCAACAAACCCCCTACCCACGGAGGGGTCAACACCTAGCTGCGACCCACAACCGATCCCGGACAAGCCCCCGCACCCTCACCGCAGTGGTGGTGCCCATCACCTCACCATGACCCGTGGGTGGCGTCACGATCTGTTACCGGTCACCGCGGCTCCGGTCGTGAAACCGGTCCACCCCAAACCAAACAACCAAACCCCCCCCTTTCGAGAGCGATGTGGCCCCCGGTGTGGAGGCGCTCGAGCCACCGACAACCCGAGCCCGGATCCGAGCGGCTCGGCGGAGAGCAGCCAGCCCCCAGGGCGGTACAGATCCATAGCTTCAACCTACATGAGGCGGTCACATGTTCACTCCAGTGCCATTTTCTACTGCTTTTCACAGCATAGAGCGCTCTGGTGATTTTCTTGTGCTTGTACACCTCAAAACAGTCTTTTCTGTCATTATAATGGCAGAAAGACACATAATGTCCCACTCTCCTGCATTTTGTAATTTTGCACCCTTTGGTGCCTTTCATGTGGCACTAAGGGGTGCTTAGCCTTGTATTTAGCCAAAAAAATGGAAAAAAAAAGACGTGGGGTTCCCCCTATTTTTGTAGCCAGCTAGGGTAAAGCAGACGGCTGCAGCCTGCAGACCACAGCTGGCAGCTTCACCTTGGCTGGTAATCCAAAACTGAGGGCACCCCACGCTGTTATTTTAAATTAAATAAATAAACAAAAAAAAAAACACGTGGGGGTCCCCCCAAAATTGGATCACCAGCGAAGGTAAAGCAGACAGCTGGGGTCTGAAATTCTCAGACTAGGGAGGTCCATGGTTATTGGACTCTCCCCAGCCTAAAAATAGCAGGCCGCAGCCGCCCCAGAAGTGGCGCATCCATTAGATGCTCCAATCCTGGTGCTTCACCCCAGCTCATCCCGTGCCCTGGTGCGGTGGCAAACGGGGTAATATATGGGGTTAATACCAGATGTGTAATGTCACCTGGCATCAAGCCCTGGGGTTTGTGAGGTCAGACGTCTATCAGATACCCGACATCACCAACCCAGTCAGTAATAAAAATAAATAGACGACAAACACATTTTTATTTGAAAAAACACTCCCCAACACATTCCCTCTTTCACCAATTTATTAGAAAGAAAAACAAATCCACGTCTGCTGTAATCCAAGGGGTTTCCCATGACGATCCACACTGTCTCAGTCAATGAAGAGCAGGATGTTCCCCATTAGCTGAGAGAGCAATGCAGTGACCTGAGCTAACATCAATAGGTCAGCCCAGGTCACTGCAGGGCATGACAAGTGCTGCTGTCAGGAACGAGGTACATTACCTGCAGTGATGATCTCCTGCACTGCTGACAGCACCTGTCACTGACTTCGATGACCTTCACAGCCAAGCATTGCGAGAGGCCCGTGACGTCACCGCTAGTCACAGTCTCGGGTCAGAAGCGAGAGAAGGTGATGTGACAAGCGGCGGCCATGGAAGACAGTGTCAGCGCTGAGGTCGGGAGGGCGGGACTTCATCACCGCAGGTAAGCCAAGCCATGTGTGCCGAGTGCGAGGTGGGCGGAGCCTAGCGGGGTAATGTGTGCAGAGTGCCAGGTGGGCGGAGCCTAGCAGGTCCATGTGTGCAGAGTGCCAGGTGGGTGGAGCCTAGCGGGGCCATGTGTGCAGGCGGCGGAGTGCGAAGTGGGTGGAGCCTAGCGGGGCCATGTGGCGCTGAGGACGTCAGTGTCGGGGACTGCATGGCTGGGGACAGGTGAGTGTGAGTGTGTGTGTGTGTGTGTACCTGTACATGCCGCGTGTAGGAGGGGGCGGAGCGAGCTAAGCGGGGAAGTGTCGGCTCCCTGCACACGTAACTAGGATAAATATCGGGTTACTAACCAAAGCGCTTTGCTTGGATACCCGATGTTTATCTTGGTTACCAGCTTACCGCAGGCTGCCAGCGATGGCTCCCTGCACACTGTAGCTGTAAAAAGCCCTGCTTTTGCTGCTAGAACCGTTCTCAAACGTAACTCGAAGTTCTAGTTCGATCTAGAACACCCCCCAAAATCACTCGAACCGCGAACTGGAGAACCGCGAACCGCGCTCAACTCTAATGTTTACATGTTTTTTTAAAGCAGTATTGCATGTCTATATTACCATATCCATTGTTCCACATATCTTAGCACTGCAGTCTGCAACTGTCTCCTTTTTTATTACTAGACTTGCGAGTGAGTCATAAGCCTACGTTCACATGTTTTCAATAATTTTGGCAAAATTTTACTGTTTTATTGCGATTGTGATAAAAAAACACAGCTTGACTGCAATGTGTGAATGTAGTCTGACACTAACCAACTAGTGCTGACAACGGGAAAATTAGAAAGAGCGTTTGTGAACAGCAATTTTCAGCTCTTTCCACAGGTTCTCGATTGGAATCAGGTCTGGACTTTGACTTGGCCATTCTAACACCTGGATACGTTTATTTGTGAACCATTCCATTGTAGATTTTGCTTTATGTTTTGGATCATTGTCTTGTTGAAAGACAAATCTCCTTCCTAGTCTCAGGTCTTTTGCAGACTCCAACAGGTTGTCTTCAAGAATGGTCCTGTATTTGGCTCCATCCATCTTCCCATCAATTTTAACCATCTTCCCTGTCCCTGCTGAAGATAAGCAGGCCCAAACCATGATGCTGCCACCACTATGTATGACAGTGGGGATAGTGTGTTTAGGGTGATGAGCTGTGTTGCTTTTACGCCAAACACATCGTTTGGCATTGTGCCCAAAAGGTTTGATTTTTGGTTTCATCTGACCAGAGCACCTTCTTCCACATGTTTGGTGTGTCTCCAAGGTGGCTTGTGGCAAACTTTAAATGACACTTTTTATGGATATCTTTGAGAAATGGCTTTCTCTTTGCCACTCTTTCATAAAGGCCAGATTTGTGCAGTGTACGACTGATTGTTGTCCTATGGACAGACTCTCCTACCTCAGCTGTAGATCTCTGCAGTTCATCCAGAGTGATCATGGGCCTCTTGGCTGTATCTTTGATCAGTCTTCTCCTTCTTTGAGATGAAATTTTTGAGGGATGACTAGGTCTTGGTAGATTTGCAGTGGTATGATACTCCTTCCATTTCAATATCATCACTTGCACTGAGCTTCTTGGGATATTTAAATTTGTGGAAATCTTTTTGTAACCAAATGCAGCTTTAAACTTTTCCACCACAGTATCATGGACCTGCCTGTTGTGTTCCTTGGTCTTCATGATGCTATCTGTGCTTTAAACAGAACACTGAGACTATCACAGAGCAGGTGCATTTATACGGAGACTAGATTACACACAGGTGGCTTATATTTATCGTCATCAGTCATTTAGGACAACATTGGATCATTCAGAGATCCTCAATGAACTTCTGGAGTGAGTTTGCTGCACTGAAAGTAAAGGGGCTGAATAATATTGCACGCCCCAATTTTCAGTTTATTCTTTTTTACAAAAGTTTAAAATAAGCAATACATTTCGCTCAACTTCCCAATTGTGTCCCACTTGTTGTTACATTCTTCACCATAACATTAAAATTTTTATCTTTATGTTTGAAGCCTGAAATGAGGGAAAAGGTTGAAAAATTCAAGGGGGGGGGGCGAATACTTTCGCAAGGCACTGTAGTAGGTATTGGCAGATATGGCAGGTACAGCAGGTATTGGCAGGTTCAGCAAGTATGACAAGTACAGCACGTTCAGCTTGGCATGACAGGCACTGCATGTTCAGGCTAATATAGCAGGTATGGCAGAGTCTGGTAGGTACAGCAGATACTGGAACACAGGTACATGTTAGCAGGCACAGGTAAAAGGCACAGGGTACAGGGAACAGGACCTGACAACTAGCAAGGCTGTCTATAGCAGTAAAACTACATTGCTCAAGCACCATTTATAGTGGGAGGATGCCTTAAGTACAAAGTGCCTCTTGGCAATAGGCTTACGGGTTAGGGCACACTGGCCCTTTAACAGCAAGGAGGAGTGTGCCAGCGCTCCTCAGAGACTTGTGTGGTGTGCGTAAGCACTAGGAGCTGGCGGGAGGGACAGAGGCAGATTTCACCGTTGAGCAGCTGAGAGGGTGAATGTGGCGGTGTCCATGCCGAGAGGAGGTAACAGGACAGTGTGGGGACACCAGCGCAGGTATTACACCTGCTAAGTCAGTTATTGATGTTAATTTACAACATATTGTAGCACTAAAGCATTGAAATATAATAAACAACTAGTCAAATGAGCAAAGGCACTCATGCGGTCAGTGGAGGGAAGGGATATGTTTTAAAAATGTAATAAAAATGTTAAAATAACATGAAGAAAAAAAAGAAGAAAAATATAAATAAATGCTTGTGCTCCAATCTTTCTTTCTTCTCTGCTGGTGACTTTACAATTACTGTCAGTATCTCCGGATGCACACCCCACATTACATTAATTAATTCTACCTAATATCTTCTTCATTCACTTTATAAAATACTACACCTTCACTAACAATTTAATTCCACTTTCTTAGCTTGAATAATCCTCAGAGAATACAAGCAAAAATGCCAAGATAATGATTGGAGAGAGATACTTAGTCTTGTCAGTATATGTCCTTTATTAATACCAATGACATTTTTTTACATGACTTCTGCCTTTATCATTCAAAATGATTCATCTCTATGGTTTGGGAGAAATGAAAAGAACAATAGTCACAGCGCTGAGGCATTGTTTTATATCTTAATAAAAAGATTATACTTCAGCTAAAGAGAAAGAACATGGTATGAGTAACTGGCTCACAGGTATTTTTAATTTCATGCGGCATAAAAGTATACCATCCATCATGATACACTAATTATTGTTTCTCAGTGCTCCTTTTTGAGGGTTTCTACATAATGACGGCAATTTATTAACATCATTAAATTTGATAATAATACTAATTTAAGGTTGTGGAGGAGCACACAGCCTGAAAAGAGGTAAGAATGAATTAGACATAACTATAGACGTACAAATCTACAGGATTTCAAGCTGGAACATTGGGATACTGTCCAGTCATAGCTTGTCAAGGTGGAAACTGGAGAAAAACATTTTTTTTGCCGCGCTGAAGACCACAAACATTAGTGTCAGACAAACAATTCTTTTATTTCATTCCTACGCGTTTCGGAGACCTCAACTGTCTCCTTCTTCAGAGAAAGGAACTGTCATAGCTTGTGAAAGTCTGCCAAGATGACCCCGCATTATATAAGTCTGCAGTTATAAGTTACTGGTAGTGATGGCCGGACTCTCAGATAACTGGGAACGGCGAGTCCAACCGGATTTAAAAAAAAAAACCTGGTTCGGGCCAAGAATTGATTCCGGATATCTGTCCCTATATAAAGACTGCTTTGCACGTTGCGACATCGCTCAATTGATCTCGTTGGGGTCACGGAATTTGTGACGCACATGCGGTCGCTTTAGCGATGCTGTTGCGTGTGACACCTATGAGCGATTTTGAATCGTCGCAAAAATGGTCAAAATCGCTCATCGGTGACATGCCCCCCTATTCTCGAATATCGCTGCTGCTCGGTGTACGAAGTAGTTCGTCGCATCCGTGGCAGCACACATCGCTATGTGTGACACCGCAGGAACGATGAACCTCACCTTACCTGCGGCCGGCCGCAATGAGGAAGGAAGGAGGTGGGCGGGATGTTACGTCCCGCTCATCTCCGCTCCTCTGCTTCTATTGGGCGGCAGTTCGGTGACGCTGCTGTGACGTTGCTGTGACTCTGAACGAACCGCCCCCTTAGAAAGGAGGCGGTTCGCCGGTCACAGCGACGTCGCAGAGCAGGTATGTGCGTGTGATGCTGCCGTAGTGATAATGTTCACTACGGCAGCGATCACACGATATCGCATGTACGATGGGGGCGGGTGCTTTCGTGCTCGACATCGCTAGCAATTGCTAGCGATGTCGTAGCGTGTAAAGCGGCCTTAAGTCTATGGGGAACTGAACCAAAGACTTAAAAATGGTACCAATTTTTTAGAACAAAATAATTCTAAGAATAAACAATTGGGTCAAAAATAGCAAATTTTATTAGTAGTTAAAAATTAATGAACGCCAACTGGCAGTATGACTGGAGCAGGTCCGTCACATGTATAAATATATAAAAATCAAGTACAGGTATTTCTGTAGAGGTATAAGGTTAGATACAATAATTCCAATATACAGGAGAAAAACAATTGGCTGGAAAAATCAGGGTCAATAAAAGTACAACACAGAAAAAAGGATTGGAACACACACAGTTCACAAATTGAAAACCAAGTAAGTTATAGATATGGCATGGGTGTACTCAGTTACATACTATCCAGTGGTGTACAAACTGTATGAGAAGAGGAGTTACTCAAAGAAGAAATATGGTGTGAAAAACAGTGAACTAAGTATGTATCACTATATAATAAAAAAGAGTTTACTAGTTATGTTCATCTGGTATAGTGTGGTGTAATATACAACAGGCACAGGAAAAAGGAATAGATAATGAAAAATATCTTAAAGAAGGTAATCTGTTGTGATGAGTAATAATAATCAAAAAGAATCATATGAAGGTATTGTTAAATGTTTTCCCAATGGAGGAAAAAAGGGGGGGGGGGTGGGATAAGGTAGGACCCAAGAATAAATAAAGTAAAATACAGTCGATGGTATGTATAGCAATCATGTAACAGCTATAGCTATAGTAAATATCATTATTGTAGTGATATAAAGCTGGCTATTAATGTTATTACGGGCCAGAACTAAGTATATTGTCAATAATACTTGTATTAATATATATAACAGCTGTATCTTTAGTACATGATATTATTGTGCTAGGTAATGTAGCTATAGAGAAAAGATATAGTGCAATTACAGCATGAGGTATCTCAAATACAGCATGTTATTCACTAATATCAAGAAACAAGTATAAGGGGAAGCCTCCCAGGCATAAACATGATGAATAAGAGGGGTATTTACCTGTGCAGAAGAGGACCTGTGTGCACATGTGACTCCAGCCCTGATGCACACATTTTAAAAACGGTGGTAGAAGGGAAATGGGGAAATAGAGCAAGAGATTTAGACTTACCAGTCTCTACGCTGCTGTAACTCTACTTCTAGGGCCGCGCATTATCCGTCATGCAATTGCACTTCTACCCCCACCCAGCAGCAGTCCCCGGGTCCCTAGTTGCAGTCAGATGTGCCTCCTCCCTGTGATGCAGTGTGTCTGACTGCTTTCAATCACAGACACTGTCCGTGTGTCTATATTGGTATAAAAATAAATTAAAAAAATTGGCATAGCCTGCAGGCCCCAGCCATGTGATTTTTTTTTTAGCTGTGTATCAAATTAAGAGGGATTGCATGCAGCTTTCTAAATAAATAACTAAAAATATCGGTATGTGGTCTCCCCCCAATTTTGATACTCAGCCATGATAAAGCCAACAGGGGGCTAGTATTCCACTGGAGATAAATAAAAAAAAAAAGATGTACAGTCCCAACTATATAATGTTTACAAAAGTCTTGGGCTCCACCCTATTTTTAATGACCAGCCAAATTAAAGCAGACAGCTGGGGTTAATATTATCAAGCTGGGAAGGCCAATGGTAATTTGGCCTGAAAAAGCAGCCCGCAGCTGCTCCAGAACTGGAGCATCCATTACATGCACCAATTCTAACACTTTAGCCTGATTTTCCCAAATGCCCAGGTGCGGTGTCGATTGGGATAATACTTTTGGGGTTGATGTCAGCAGTGAATTAATAACTGACGTTAAGCCGAGGGGTTAGTAATGAGTATTTGTAAATCCGACACCCCCATTACTAACGTGGCAAGTATAGATTTAAGAAAACACACACAGGAAGAAAATATTTATATGAATAAACACTCTCCCACACTCCCTCATTAGCAAATATACTAATTCAAAAGAAATCCTTAAAGTTCCTATACTTGCTCAAAAGGATGCTTCTACTCAATACTGAGTCTGAATAATTATGACCATGGGATATTTCAGTTTTTCTTTTTTAATAAATTTGCAAAAATTCCTACATTTCTGTGGGTTTTTTTCTGTCAAGATGGGATGCAGAGTGTACATTAATGAGATACATTCCAGACATTCCTACCGCTGACCGGCAGTAATCCCTATGCAGCCTTTGTTCTGAGAAAAATCAACTTATCAATTTTTACTTTGCTCAGATGCAGAAGTATTTCTTCTTGTTTTAAATTAGTTATATCAAGTGGCGAACTTTGATTTTTTTCCTTGTTGAAGGATCCCTGTAATAGTCAGTTCCTTGGTGAACAAGGATTAAAAGTGCCTGTTTAATATCTCAGCCTTTTCTTTGTCCTCTATAATTATCCTGTTACTATCTTTTAAGGGGGTGACACCAAACTTTGTTTTTTTTCTGGCATTGATGTATTTATAAAACAAATTGTGAATTTATTTTAATACATTGACGATTTGTGTTTCAGTAGCTAATTTTGCTAGCTTAATTTCTTTTCTACATTTCCTATTGAAATCTTTATACTCCTCAGATTTTGAATGTCCTTTGCTTTTGTCTTATACTTTGTACTGTCTTAATTATTCACAGTGGTTTCTTTTTATTCCTGGACATTTTATTACCACGGGGTATGAGTTTCCCATAGGATTCTAGTAGTAGATCCTTAATCTTGCCTCATTTATGTTTGGTATCACCAGTTATACTGACATGCTCCCAGTCTACAAAATGAAGCTGTTCCCATAATTTGTTGAAATCAGCTTTCCTAAAGTTCCAGGCTTCTGCATTTCCCTTTCGAAATGTCCTATTAAATATTAAATTGACACTTAAATATTATGATCGCTGCTGTCCAAGTGCTCTCAGACTCGTAGATTTGAAATTGTGTCTGGTCTATTTGACAGGATCAGATCAAGCAAATTATCTCCCTTGATAGTTTCATCTATCAACTGAGAGAGGTAATTGTCTTGAATTGTACTGTAGATAAGAACTTGCAGCTTTTAGCAAACCAAAAGATTCTATGTCCCATTGAATGACTGAATAGTTGAAATCCCTCATAATAAGAACCCAACTACAGTATTATTATTTACTACCGTTTTAATGTGTTGCAACATTTCATCCTCTACCTGCTCAGCTATGATATTAGGCTTATCGCATACTTTAATTAGCAGCTTTCCATTATTGCCCTCCCCATGTACATTTTTCCATACTAACTTTACATTGTCGCCGCTCCCCCCTCAGGTCTTAAGTTAGATTTAAAAAATATACACATCCTCCCACTTTTTTGCCTTTCCTCTCCTTTCTGAATGTAGTGTAACACTCCTCACCCAGTCATGGCTTTCATCCAGCCAGTTTTCCACAATGCCCACCACATCGTAATCAGTTGCTGGCATAGGAGTCTACAATTCATTCATTTTTTTGCAAGACTTCTTGCATTTGCCAGAAGACACTTAACACAATTTACCTCCCTACTTTTCTTGCATGTACCAGCCCCTTTAAACCCTCATGAACCCTTACTGTCTCATTCTTTCAGTCTACTCTAGCTAAACTCTTTTTTACACAACCATCCTTCCTTCCCCCAAATGCTAGTTTAAAAGCTCCTCCATACGTCTGCCCATTTTTTTCCCGCAGCACATCTGCACCCTCCCCATTCCGGAGCAGCCCGTCTCTCCTGTAGAGCCTGTAGCCGACAGAAGTTGGCCCAGTTCCCCATGAACCCAAACCCTTCCTTCCTGCACCAATTTCTAATCCACTTATTTATCTTCCTAAACTCCTGCTGTTTTTCTAGTGACACTCCTGGCAACAGTAGTTGTTCTGAAAACACCACTTTAGAGGTCCTGGACTTCAGATTCTCTCCTAGTTCCCTGTAATCATTTTTAAAGAACTTCCACCTCCCTCTGACTATGTCATTAGTACCAATATGCACCATGACCACTGGGTTTTCCGCAGCCCCACCCAGCAATGTCTACCTGATCCGCAATATGCTGAACCCGGGCACCTGGCAGACATCACACTGTTTAGCATTCACGGCCTTGGCAGCAGAAGACCATGTCTGTCTGCCTAACTATAGATTTCCCTAGCACCAACATCTGTCTGGCCTTTGCTGCACTCCTTTTTCCCTCCTTCCTACAGCATCGTTTTCCTGGTTGCTAGGAGCAACATCATGCTGTAGTGATCCTAGTCCGAGGCCTGCCTTTCTAATATCAGCCAAACAGGCATATTTACTAGATTGAACCCGATCAGGGCTAGGCTCCCTGACACTTTTCCACCTACCTCTTCTTCTAACAGTTAGCCAGCTACCTACCGCTGAGTCCTGAACTTAACCACCTTCATCCTCCTCCAAATCACTAGCCCCAGCCAGAGCATGCTGAGTGAGCTCTGAAATGCTCTCCTGGTTTGCAATGCTCCTGAGTGTTACAGGCTGCATATTAAGATTTATTACCTGGGCTTCCAAATATGTAACATGCTGACATGGAGAACAGATATATTCACCCTCAAATGGCTGTTCAAGGTATGAATACATCACACAAGATGCACACCAGGTAGCATTGTCCATGGAGCATATAATAAATGGGGATAAAAAGTACAAATAAAAGTAGAACAGCTAAGGAAAAAAAACGCAAGGTAAACACAAAATTTTATTCTTGTGTTAAACCATGTTATTTTTTTTTCACTATGGACCTTAATGCAAAACTTTTGGACTTAAACACACTTGGTGCATTTGGAAATTGTAGTTGTAGCACAGTGGCTTAGGGGTTAGCTCTGCAATCTTACAGCACTGGGGTCCTGGGTTTAAATCCCACCAAGGACACCATATGCAAGGAGTTTGTATGTCCTCCCCATGCTTGAGTAGGTTTTCTCCCACACTCCAAAGACATACAAATAGGGAATTTAGATTGTGAACTCTAATGGGGGACAATGTTGCTGATGTGTGTACAGCAATGCAGCATATGTTGTGTACGATGAAAGAGATGTAGAATGAGGACTGTGATTCAGTTCTGGTGCAATTTTAAAAACATTCTGACTAGAGTTGAGCGCGGTTCGCGGTTCGTGGTTCTCCAGTTCTAGGCTCGAGTGATTTTTGGGCTGTTCGAGATCGAACTAGAACTCGAGCTTTTTGCTAAAAGCTCGATAGTTCTAGAAACGTTCGAGAACGGTTCTAGCAGCAAAAAGCAGGGCTTTTTACAGCTGCAGTGTGCAGGAGCCATCGCTGGCAGCCTGCCAGAAGCTGGTAACCAAGATAAACATCGGGTATCCAAGCAAAGCGCTTGGTTAGTAACCCGATGTTTATCTTAGTTACGTGCAGGAAGCCCACACTTCCCGCTCAGCTCGCTCCGCCCCCTCCTGCCCGCGGCATGTATACATACATATACACACACACACACACACACTCTCACACACGCACCCCCCTCCCCCCCCCCGCTCGGCTTACCTGCGGTGGTGAAGTCCCGCCATCCAGACCTCAGCGCTGTCACTGTCCTCCATGGCCGCCGCTTGTCACATCACCTCTCGCTTCCCACCCGAGACGTCACGGACCTCTCGCGATACTTGATGTGAAGGCGCCGGTCATTGACCTCAGTGACAGGGGCTGTCGGCAGTGCTGGAGATCAGCGCAGGTAATGTACCTCGCTGACAGCAGCACTTGTCATGCCCTGCAGTGACCTGGGCTGACCCATTGATGTTAGCTCAGGTCACTGCATTGCTCTCCCAGCCAATGGGGAACATCCTGCTCTTCATTGACTGGGACAGTGTGGATCGTCATGGCAACCCCTTGGATTACACCAGACCTGGATTTGTTTTTCATTCTAATAAATTGGTTAAAGAGGGAATG
This sequence comes from Anomaloglossus baeobatrachus, assembly GCF_048569485.1. Classification (NCBI taxonomy): domain Eukaryota; kingdom Metazoa; phylum Chordata; class Amphibia; order Anura; family Aromobatidae; genus Anomaloglossus; species Anomaloglossus baeobatrachus. Next base: position 837,147,736 of record NC_134353.1, on the reverse strand, counting down.
TTTTGGGGAGTGTTTTTTCAAATAAAAATGTGTTTGTCGTCTATTTTTGTTTATTACTGACTGGGTTGGTGATGTCGGGTATCTGATAGACGCCTGACCTCACCAACCCCAGGGCTTGATGCCAGGTGACATTACACATCTGGTATTAACCCCATATATTACCCCGTTTGCCACCGCACCAGGGCGCGGGATGAGCTGGGGCGAAGCACCAGGATTGGCGCATCTAATGGATGCGCCACTTCTGGGGCGGCTGCGGCCTGCTATTTTTAGGCTGGGGAGATTCCAATAACCATGGACCTCCCTAGTCTGAGAATATCAGGCCCCAGCTGTCTGCTTTACCTTGGCTGGTGATCCAATTTTGGGGGACCCCTACGTGTTTTTTTTTTTAATTATTTATTTAATTTAAAATAACAGCGTGGGGTGCCCTCAGTTTTGGATTACCAGCCAAGGTGAGGTTGCCAGCTGTGGTCTGCAGGCTGCAGCCGTCTGCTTTACCCTAGCTGGCTACAAAACTAGGGGGAACCCTACGTCATTTTTTTTTCATTTTTTTGGCTAAATACAAAGCTAAGCATCCCTTAGTGCCACATGAAAGGTACCAAAGGGTGTTCCACTTTTTCTCCATTTTTTTCTCCACTTTTTCTCCATTTTTTTCTCCACTTATTCTCCACTTTTTCTCCTCTTATTCTCCACTTTTTCTCCACTTTTTCTCCTCTTATTCTCCACTTTTTCTCCACTTTTTCTCCACTTTTTCTCCATTTTTTTCTCCACTTTTTCTCCACTTTTTCTCCACTTTTTCTCCTCTTATGCTCCACTTTTTCTCCACTTTTTCTCCACTTTTTCTCCTCTTATGCTCCACTTTTTCTCCACTTTTTCTCCTCTTAATCTCCACTTTTTCTCCTCTTATGTTCCACTTTTTCTCCACTTTTTCTCCACTTTTTCTCCACTTTTTCTCCTCTTATGCTCCACTTTTTCTCCACTTTTTCTCCACTTTTTTCTCCACTTTTTCTCCTCTTATGCTCCACTTTTTCTCCACTTTTTCTCCTCTTATGCTCCACTTTTTCTCCACTTTTTCTCCTCTTATGCTCCACTTTTTCTCCACTTTTTCTCCACTTTTTTCTCCACTTTTTCTCCTCTTATGCTCCACTTTTTCTCCACTTTTTCTCCTCTTATGCTCCACTTTTTCTCCACTTTTTCTCCTCTTATACTCCACTTTTTCTCCACTTTTTCTCCACTTTTTTCTCCACTTTTTCTCCTCTTATGCTCCACTTTTTCTCCACTTTTTCTCCACTTTTTCTCCTCTTATGCTCCACTTTTTCTCCACTTTTTCTCCTCTTAATCTCCACTTTTTCTCCTCTTATGCTCCACTTTTTCTCCACTTTTTCTCCACTTTTTCTCCTCTTATGCTCCACTTTTTCTCCTCTTATGCTCCACTTTTTCTCCACTTTTTTCTCCACTTTTTCTCCTCTTATGCTCCACTTTTTCTCCACTTTTTCTCCTCTTATGCTCCACTTTTTCTCCACTTTTTCTCCTCTTATGCTCCACTTTTTCTCCACTTTTTCTCCACTTTTTTCTCCACTTTTTCTCCTCTTATGCTCCACTTTTTCTCCACTTTTTCTCCTCTTATGCTCCACTTTTTCTCCACTTTTTCTCCTCTTAATCTCCACTTTTTCTCCTCTTATGCTCCACTTTTTCTCCACTTTTTCTCCACTTTTTTCTCCACTTTTTCTCCTCTTATGCTCCACTTTTTCTCCACTTTTTCTCCACTTTTTCTCCTCTTATGCTCCACTTTTTCTCCACTTTTTCTCCACTTTTTTCTCCACTTTTTCTCCTCTTATGCTCCACTTTTTCTCCACTTTTTCTCCACTTTTTTCTCCACTTTTTCTCCTCTTATGCTCCACTTTTTCTCCACTTTTTTCTCCACTTTTTTCTCCACTTTTTCTCCACTTTTTCTCCTCTTATGCTCCACTTTTTCTCCACTTTTTCTCCTCTTATGCTCCACTTTTTCTCCACTTTTTCTCCTCTTATGCTCCACTTTTTCTCCACTTTTTCTCCTCTTATGCTCCACTTTTTCTCCACTTTTTCTCCACTTTTTTCTCCACTTTTTCTCCTCTTATGCTCCACTTTTTCTCCACTTTTTCTCCACTTTTTCTCCTCTTATGCTCCACTTTTTCTCCACTTTTTCTCCTCTTATGCTCCACTTTTTCTCCACTTTTTCTCCTCTTAATCTCCACTTTTTCTCCTCTTATGCTCCACTTTTTCTCCACTTTTTCTCCACTTTTTTCTCCACTTTTTCTCCTCTTATGCTCCACTTTTTCTCCACTTTTTCTCCACTTTTTCTCCTCTTATGCTCCACTTTTTCTCCACTTTTTCTCCACTTTTTTCTCCACTTTTTCTCCTCTTATGCTCCACTTTTTCTCCACTTTTTCTCCACTTTTTTCTCCACTTTTTCTCCTCTTATGCTCCACTTTTTCTCCACTTTTTCTCCACTTGTTCTCCACTTTTTCTCCACTTTTTTCTCCACTTTTTCTCCTCTTATGCTCCACTTTTTCTCCACTTTTTCTCCACTTTTTCACCGTTCTTTTTCTATGGTCAGTCTACCCATTAGCTCTGCCATGCATACTGTAGCTCTACACCTACTGCACATGTTACTTTATGATTGACATCTCTTTCGTACCAGAGCTGTCTAAGCCTACTCTGACCCCATATTTGTCATTACTATATTGTCCTTGTACTGTATTATGACATTTGTATCATGTGTTTCATTTCTTGCTGTGTTGCAATTTTTTTGCTGCATCCCAATTGTACCTCTACATTGTTCGAGTTTATGTTATTGTTCTCTCACTCTTATGTGATACTGATTATTGTCATTTTTCATGATTACATGCAGATAAGTCCAATCTGACGAAGGCTCAGGCCGAAACGTCATTTGTAACTTGTTTTGGACAAAAACATATATGCTTATGAAAAAAAAAATGTTCTTAATACGGACCAATAAAGAGTGATTTTGCATTACTATCCATTGGGACTTACTGACTTAGTCTGGGAGATTTAGAGTGCCGAGGTTACTCACTAATTTTATCTATTATTACCTCTGAGCACCTATATACCAGTGAGCAGAGCTTCCTCTACAGTAGTTCTCCTGATTAGGCATGCCCTTACCTCATGAGCAGGGCATTGCAGCTTTGGTAGCAACCATTATGACATGGACTCTGCTGCTGTGGACCCGGGGAGAGTGAGTGCAGATTCATTGCACCCACACTCCTCACATGAAGGGTCCGCACTCCTAGAAAATGGGGGATACGTTCCCTGAGTGTCTCCCCCCCATATTCTAGACGGTCCAGAGTCGTCGTGGGACCCCTTTATTTTTTTTCTTACAATAAATTGGTGAAAGAGGAAATGTTTTGGGGACTGTTTTTTCAAATAAATTTCTTTTGTCGATTTTTTGTTTTTGTTAGTACTGACAGTTTATGATGTTGGGTATCTAATAGACGCCATGACATCACAAACTGCTGGGCTTGATCTCAGGTGACTTTACAGCTAGTATCAACCCGATTTATTACCCCGTTTGCCACTGCACCAGGGCACGGGATGAGCTGGGGTGAAGCGCCAGGATTGGCGCATCTAGTGGATGCGCCACGTCTGGGGTGCCTGCGGCCTGCTATTTTTAGGCTGTGAAGGCCCAATAACTATGGACCTTCCCACCCTGAGAATACCAGACCACAGCTGTCCGCTTTACCTTGGCTGGTGATCCAATTTGGGGGGGACCCTACTTTTATTGTGTAATTATTAATATTTATAAAATAATTATAAAAAAGAGCCTGAGGGGACCTCCACATTGGATCCCCAACCACGGTAAAGCTGCCAGCTGTGGTTTTCAGGCTACAGCCGTCTGCTTTACCCTAGCTGGCTATCAAAAATGGGGGGACCCAACGTAATTTTTTTTTTTAACTATTTTTTAAATAGAAAAAATTAATGGGCTTCCCTGTATTTTGATTGACAACCAAGGTAACGGCAGGCAGATGGGGGTGGCAACCCATAGCTGTCTGTTTTATCTGCGCTGAGAATCAAAAATACCGCGGAGCGCTACGTCATTTTTTTAAAGATTTATTTTTACAGCACTGTGATGTCCAGCAATCAAAATACAGGGAAGCCCATTTTATTTTTAGTTATTTAAATAAATAATTAAAAAAAATATATATGGGCTCCCGCTGCATTTTTTGTATTGCTAGCTAAGGGTAATCCAAGCAGCTACTGGCTGCTAACCCCCACTGCTTGGTGTTACCTTCACTGGCAATGGAAAATCCAGGGAAGCATTTTTTATTTTTTTTGCCAAAAAACTACAAAAAAAGGACGTGAGCTTCGCCATATTTTTGTATGCTAGCCAGGTATAGCAGGCAGGTGCTGGAAGAGTTGGATACAGCGCCAGAAGATGGCGCTTCTATGAAAATGCCATTTTCTGAGGTGGCTGCAGACTGCAATTCGCAGCAGTGGGGCCCAGAAAGCTCAGGCCAACCGGTGGTGCGGATTCCAATCCCCAGCTGCCTAGTTGTACCTGGCTGGACACAAAAATGGGGCAAAGCCTACGTCATTTGTTTTCTAATTATTTCATGAAATTCATGAAATAATAAAAAAAGGGCTTCCCTTTATTTTTGGTTCCCAGACGGGTACAAATAGGCAACTGGGGGTTGGGGGCAGCCGTACCTGCCTGCTGTACCTGGCTAGCATACAAAAATATGGCGAAGCCCACATAATTTTTTCAGGGGGCAAAAAAATTCTGCATACAGTCCTGGATGGAGTATGCTGAGCCTTGTAGTTCTGCAGCTGCTGTCTGTCTGTATGGAGAAGAGCAGACAGCAGCTGCAGAACTACAAGGCTCAGCATACTCCATCCAGGACTGTATGCAGAAGTTTTTTGCCCACCAAAAAAATGACGTGGGCTTCGCCATATTTTTGTATGCTAGCCAGGTACAGCTGGCAGCCACGGGCTGCCTCCAACCCCCAGTTGCCTATTTGTACCCGGCTGGGAACCAAAAATATAGGGAAGCCCGTTTTTTTTAATTATTTCACTTATTTCATGAAATAATTAAAAAACAAATGACGTGGGCTTCGCCCTATTTTTGTGTCCAGCCGGGTACAACTAGGCAGCTGGGGATTGGAATACGCAGCACAGGTTAGCCCGAGGTTTGTGGGCGCCTCTGCTGCGGATTTCAGTCCGCAGCCGTCCCAGAAAATGGCGCTCTCATAGAAGCGCCATCATCTGGCGCTGTATCCAACTCTTCCAACAGCCCTGGAGCCGGGTGGCTTGTTGGGTAATCATGAGTTAATACTGGCTTTGTTTTACTAGCCAGTATTAAGCCAGAGATTCTTAATGTCAGGCACGTTTGACCCGGCCATTAAGAATCTCCAATAAAGGGTTAAAAAAAAGACACCACACAGAGGAAAAATACTTTAATAGAAATAAATACACAGACACATTAGAGACTCCATCTTTATTACCCCCTGTCAGCCCTCCACGACCCTGCTCTTCTGTCTTCTTTCTTTCTAGTGTAGTAGTAGTGACGATTGTAGTGAGGAAGGATGAGATTCACCAGCTCATCACTTGGGGCTGGGGAACCTCCATCCTCACTACAATGCTCACTACAATCGTGCAGCAGCGTGCAGCCTTCACTCCGTGAGTGATCACTGCTGGCTGCTAGCGGTAACGCTGACAGACGCGTTACCATAGCAACGGTGCTCTCGGAGCCGCGGTTAGCGGTGACGTCACCGCTAACTGCGTTGCTATGGCAACGGTGATCTCCGTTAATGACCGGCTGTGTCAGCCGGTCCCTAACGGAACGGGGAGTCGACCGTGTGCTAGAGCATGTCGCCGGTACACGGCGATACACATATGTGCACCGTGTACCGGAGAGATGCACTCGCAGGTCCTACATGACGTGTCATAGTCATGTGACCAGTCTGTAGCCAATGAGATAATAGCCACATGACTGGTCACATGGCTATTTTGACGTCACGATAGGTCCTGCATCTCTGCTGGCAGTGCAGGTCACCGGGAGGATTCAGCGATCATCGGATGGAATAGCGGCAGGAGACAGAGTGCAGAAGGGATCGCGAGGACCGGTAAGTGTTATGGCAATGTTTATTAACTGTTTGTGTACATTTATAATGCATTTTTATGTGTTTGTGATTGCCTCCCATTATAGCCTATACGTTCGAGTTCGGTTCGTCGAACGTTCGACGAACTGAACTCGAACGAGACCTCCGTTCGGCGAACCACCTCGAGCCGAACCGCGACCGGTTCGCTCATCTCTAATTCTGACTCCATAACTGGGCATTATCTGCCATTCAACTGATAACCTGTTTGCACTGTTCGATATTCAGGGGTGCAATTCTTCAGGGGTGGTGTATTTCATCCTCCTGGAAAGTGAGACAGGAAGCTAAAGGGCGCTTTACACGCAACGACATCGCTAACGAGATGTCATTGGGGTCACGGAATTCGTGACGCATGTGCGGCCTCGTTAGTGATGTTGTTGCATGTAACACATACGAGCGACCGCTAACGATGCAAAATACTTACCAAATCGTTGATCGTTGACATGTTGTCCATTTCCCAAATATCGTTCCTTGTTCTGGATGCAGGTTGTTTGTCGTTCCTGAGGCAGCACACATCGCTACGTGACACCCTAGGAATGACGAACAACACCATACCTGCGTCCTCCGGAAATGAGGTGGGCGTGACTTTCCTGCGGCTGATCTCCGCCCCTCCGCTTCAATTGGATGCCTGCCATGTGACGTCGCTGTAACGCCACACGAACCGCCCCCTTAGAGAGGAGGCTGTTCGCCGACTACAGCGATGTCGTTAGGAAGGTAAGTATGTGTGATGGGTAGCAGCGAGTTTGTCCACCACGAGCAACAATTTGCCTGTGATGCACAAACGACGGGGGCGGGTGCGAACGCTAGCGACATCGTAGCGATGTCGCAGCGTGTAAAGCCTCCTTTAGTCTCGTGGATGGGCGAGTTTGTTCTGCTGATGCAGCAGACCCAAATTTACCTGATCCATGACCTTAGCCTGTGCATGCGCCATCAGCAGCTCGTCCAGTTCTATTTCTCTTACCACACACCTTGTGGGTATTAAAGTATGTATGTAGCTAACAGCAGTATAAATAGGGAATCAAATCTAATCCATGTAACCCAGAAAAGGTATTCAGTTTTAGGTTGCAGCAACAAAGATTGTAAGGAAAGAAACCTTGTCTATATGCCAAACAGGCATACAAACCACTAAAGGCAAACAGCAATTGCCAAGTGGATTTAGCGCATTCATTTTGTTTGTCTATGCTCTTTTTCAAAGGAAAGCAAAAAACAGTTACAAAAATCACAAGTAGACCGCTTCTCTCCAATGTTCTTAAGCAAAGCAAAACTTCCATGAAAAAGTTTACTACACCAATAAAACATGAATGTTTTAGAATACAACTTTCTGCCTGACTTACCTGACAGATGGATCATTTGCTAGCAGAAATAAATAGTAACAGTTTATTTTCTTTAAAACCGTTTCTCAAGAAAGTTAAAGTATGAAATCTGCTTTTGTAATACCCTGCTTGACAGTTCTAAAGACAATTCTTTAAAAGCCTCTTTTAACAGAGTAGTCATATAACACGCCCACCAGTACTGTTACTTTATGATTTAGTCGTCAGACATCGCACATAAAAGAATATAACAAACACTACAGTGACAACTGCACTAAATTTGACTTTTAGTCATTTTGATATATTGAATGCCACTTTAGTTTTGGTGCACATCTCTTCTCTGTAAAAATACAGTCATAAATATCACACTGTCCGCCTACTCATTGCATAAGTATAGTTAAAACAGTTTTCGACAATTCATAAGATTCTCATGGGCTGTACAATGATACCGTTCAAATCAGCAGCAAAGTTGGCAATATAACTGTCTTAGGTGAAGAAAACAAGCTGTAACTTTATTCTTTTTGTGAGACTAAATAAATATTGCTGGAAAAAACAAGAGGTAAGCAAATAAATTTATAGCAATATTTTTTGGATGAGTGTATGTGTATAGTTTGTGTGTGTGTGTGTGTGTGTGTGTGTGTGTGTGAGCTCCTTTATTGAGTATGCCTATGTGTTCTTACTAGAGATGAGCGAACCTCTAGAGGCTCGAGTTCGGTTCGGTTCGTCGAACGGAGGCCATGTTCGCGTTCGGTTCGGCGAGCCGTTCGACGAACCTCTCGAACCCCATTGAAACCAATGGGAGGCAAACACAAACACATAAAAACTCATTATAAATGTACACATACAGTTAATAAACATTGCCATAACACTTACCTGTCGCCGCGATGCGTCCTACACTCTGTCTCCCGCCGCTTTTCCTTCTGATAATCGCTGCATCCTCCCGGTAGCCAGCACCAGCATAGGACCTATCGTGACATCAAAATAGCCATGTGACCAGTCACGTGTCTATTATCTCATTGGCTACAGACTGGTCACATGGCTTTGACGTCATGCTAGGACCTGTCAGTGCATCTCTCCAGTACGCGGTGATCGTTTATGTATCTCCGTGTACGGGCGACATGCTCTGGCACATGGTCGACTCCCCGTTCTGCTTCCCCATTCCGTTATTCACCGGCTGCCACAGCCGGTCAATAACAGAGATCACCGTTGCTATAGCAACGCGCCTGTCAGCGGTGACATCACCACTTACAGGCAGCAGCTTCTGGTCACTCACGGAGTGAAAAGACTGCATGGGAACAGCAGTGTCTTCCTCTCATGCAGCGCTGCTGATGTAACAGAGCTGCATGGGTTGAAGGAGAAAGAAAACAGAAGAGCAGGATCGTGAAGGGATAAGAGGGAGTAATAAAAATGGAGTCTCTAATTGTGTCTGTGTATTTATTTCTATTAAAGTATTTTTTCTCTGTGTGGTGTCTTTTTCTAACCCTTTATTGGAGATTCTTAATGGCCAGGTCAAACTTGCCTGACATTAAGAATCTCTGACTTAATAGTAGCTTTGTTTTACTAGCTAGTATTAACTCATAATTACCCAGCAAGCCACCCGGCTCCAGGGCTGTTGGAAGAGTTGGATACAGCGCCAGATGATGGCGCTTCTATGAAAGCGCCATTTTCTGGGGCGGCTGCGGATTGCAATTCGCAGCAGAGGTGCCCAGAAAGCTCAGGCTAACCTGTGCTGTGGATTCCAATCCCCCAGCTGCCTAGTTGTACCTGGCTGGACACAAAAATGGGGCGAAGCTCATGTCGATTTATTTTCAATATTCTTCAATATTTTTTTTTGTTCCCAGCCGGGTACAAATAGGCAGCTGTGGGTTGGGGGCAGCCGTACCTGGCTGCTGTACCTGGATAGCATACAAAAATATGGCAGAGCTTATGTCATTTTTTTGGTGGGCAAAAAACTCCTGCATACAGTCCTGGATGGCTTATGCGGAGCCTTGTAGTTCTGCAGCTGCTGTCTGCTCTGCTGCATACACTAGTGAATGGAGCATGCTGAGCCTTGTTGTTCTGCAGTTGCTGTCTGCTCTCCTCCATACAGACAGACAGCAGCTGCAGCACTACAAGGCTCAGCATACTCCATCCAGGACTGTATGCAGGAGTTTTTTGCCCCCCCCAAAAAATGATGTGGGCTTCGCCATTTTATTGTATGCTAGCCAGGTACAGCAGGCAGCTAAGGGCTGCCCCCAACCCCCAGCTGCCTATTTGTACCCGGCAGGAAACCAAAAATTTAGGGAAGCCCTTTTTTTTATTAATTATTTCATGAATTTCATGAAATAATTAAAAAACAAATGACGTGGGCTTTGCCATGTTTTTGTATGCTAGCGAGGTACAGCAGGCACCTACGGGCTGCCCCCATCCCCCAGCTGCCTATTTGTACCCGGCTGGGAACCAAAAATTTAGGGAAGCCCTTTTTTTATTAATTATTTCATGAATTTCATGAAATAATTAAAAAACAAATGACGTGGGCTTAAACATATTTTTGTATGCTAGCCAGGTACAGCAGGCACCTACGGGCTGCCCCCAACCCCCAGCTGCCTATTTGTACCCGGCTGGGAACCAAAAATATAGGGAAGCCCTTTTTTTATTAATTATTTAATGAATTTCATGAAATAATTAAAAAACAAATGACGTGGGCTTTGCCATGTTTTTGTATGCTAGCGAGGTACAGCAGGCACCTACGGGCTGCCCCCAACCCCCAGCTGCCTATTTGTACCCGGCTGGGAACCAAAAATATAGGGATGCCCATTTTTTTTTAATTATTTCACTTATTACATGAAATAATTAAAAAACAAATGACGTCGGCTTCGCCCAATTTTTGTGTCCAGCCAGGTACAACTAGGCAGCTGGGGATTGGAATCCACAGCATAGGTTGGCCTGAGCTTTCTGGGCCCCTCTGCTGCGAATTGCAGTCCGCAGCCGCCCCAGAAAAGGGCGCTTTCATAGAAGCGCCATCTTCTGGCGCTATATACAACTCTTCCAGCTTCCCTGGTGACGAGTGGCTTGCTGGGTAATAATGGGGTTGGGGCTAGCTGTATATTATCAACTGGCCCTAAGCCCGAAATTCATGGTGACACTCCAATATTAGACATGGCCACCATGAATTTCTAGTACCGATAAAAAAAACCACAACACACAGAAAAATATTTTTATTATAAATAAAACACAACACAATTAGTGACTCCATTTTTATTGAAATAAAGAACCCCCCTCCGCAGTAATCATGGGTCAAGGGTCCCACGCCATCCAATCCGGATCCAATATCATCTGATCGGTTTGCTGGAAGGCAAAGCGATCAGATGATGTGTCAGGTTCAAGGGTCTGAATCACATGACACAACAGCTGATTGTATAAACAGCGCTGTCATGTCATAGGCGCCGGTGGGCGGGGAAAGCACGGAATAACTAATTGACTAATGAAGCGGCAGCCATTTTATAAAGAGGAAAAGACACCGCAGATTTGTGACAGACGTGGAGCGAGACGCCCGTGATCGGTGAGTAGTAAAGGGAGTGGGATTTTGCTGGGGACGCAGGACGCATGCAGATAGCAACGTGTGCACATAGACTTTCTGTGAAAAGCCACGTTTATGGTGATCGAACCATTCTCGAACGTAACTCGAACTGTCGAGCTTTTAGCAAAAAGCTCGAGTTCGATCACGAACACCCCCCAAAATCACTCGAACATGAAATTGGCGAACCTCGAACATCGCTCATCTCTAGTTCTTACATGTACTTAGGAAGTATATATACAGTATGTACAGAATATGTGGACCCATGAGTGTAGAAAGTGTGCATATGTGTGCACTTATTTATGTAATAACTAGTCCTATGAGAATATCTCTGAGTGCACATACAGTATGCAATGATTATGTATAAAGTGCATGCCTGATTCAGCCATAGCCTAAATGGTGCCCTGTGCAAAACTGGCCATTGTTTCCTCACCCTACTGATTTTTCACCCAGTTTCAAAGGACAAAAATGAGGACAGGAGGCTAATTTTTTTAAATTCTATGAATATTGATTTTTAAAATGTAATATGCAATAAACTCCACCAAAATTATGCTAGAGAATCTGTATCTTTCACCACGACTGACCTCATTCTTATAGGGGTCTTCTGATCTCATATATTTATGCTATATCCCTGGGGCGCACACATATCTGGAGAATGGGGCACTGCCGCTCTTTGTGGAGAGATGGTATAAATTCCTGTACACATGGATGGGAGTTCTCCCATCTCTGGGATGAGAGCGGCACAGTTTATAGCCCCACTGGTGGGATTTGCATCTATTATGCAAATGCTGTGGATAAATATACAGGAAGATAACGACAAACAATGTACAATAGAGCTGGTGGCTGGTGCTGCAGGTACTCAGGACCAAAAAGGCCAAAATACAGATGTTTAAGGGAATTGTATAAAATTAAAAAAATCTCTGCTTTCTGCATGATAAAGTGTCCTGGGGTTATAGGTGTCACTGCCTCTCAGCTCCACTGACCTGAACAAACTGAGGTGTAGCACCACATATGCAAATAAGAAAGCCGCGGAGACACCATCACGTGTTTCTCAACGCTGGCAGGAAACTAGCCAGGTCTTTCACCGGGAAGGAACAACCACGGGAAGGGCAGTCTCCAGTCAAGGAGACCACCTATACCAAACTTTTACTTTTACTAGGCATTGCCCCCACTAGCCAGATTCCTACTCCACACTGATGAGGGGCAAATACCCCGAAACGGCTGTCTGTGGATGGATACCATGTTTGGTATAGGTGGTCTCCTTGACTGGAGACTGCCCTTCCCGTGGTTGTTCCTTCCCGGTGAAAGACCTGGCTAGTTTCCTGCCAGCGTTGAGAAACACGTGATGGTGTCTCCGCGGCTTTCTTATTTGCATACTTCCCAGGGGGCAATGCTCTAGAATCACTGCGTTGAGAAACACGTGATGGTGTCTCCGCAGTGGATATGTTGATCTCCCTAAGGTCAACAATGCTTGCTTAAGTAGTCTTTTACTAGGCATTGCCCCCACTAGCCAGATTCCTACTCCACACTGATGAGGGGCAAATACCCCGAAACGGCTGTCTGTGGATGGATACCATGTTTGGTATAGGTGGTCTCCTTGACTGGAGACTGCCCTTCCCGTGGTTGTTCCTTCCCGGTGAAAGACCTGGCTAGTTTCCTGCCAGCGTTGAGAAACACGTGATGGTGTCTCCGCGGCTTTCTTATTTGCATACTTCCCAGGGGGCAATGCTCTAGAATCACTGCGTTGAGAAACACGTGATGGTGTCTCCGCAGTGGATATGTTGATCTCCCTAAGGTCAACAATGCTTGCTTAAGTAGTCTTTTACTAGGCATTGCCCCCGCTAGCCAGATTCCTACTCCACACTGATGAGGGGCAAATACCCCGAAACGGCTGTCTGTGGATGGATACCATGTTTGGTATAGGTGGTCTCCTTGACTGGAGACTGCCCTTCCCGTGGTTGTTCCTTCCTGGTGAAAGACCTGGCTAGTTTCCTGCCAGCGTTGAGAAACACGTGATGGTGTCTCCGCGGCTTTCTTATTTGCATACTTCCCAGGGGGCAATGCTCTAGAATCACTGCGTTGAGAAACACGTGATGGTGTCTCCGCAGTGGATATGTTGATCTCCCTAAGGTCAACAATGCTTGCTTTAGCACCACATATGAACCATGAGGATGGGAAGCACTATGTAGGGAAAATGATGGCATATAATCACAATGAGGATGGGGGACGCTGTGTATGGAAGAACTACGGCATATACACAGCATGAGGACGGGGGTGCTGTGTATGGAAGAACTATGGCATAGACACAGCATGAGGACAAAGGGCACTATGTACGAAAGAACTACGGCACATACACAGCATGAGGATGGGTGGGTGCTGTGTATTGAAATGACGCATCTATGGGGTCGGAGGTTACCCGTCACTGGGCTGCGATTTTTCTCCTGGGATGCCGCGGTGGCTTTGCCAGGTTTTGTGACCCCGGCGGTGTCAATAAAGATGGGGAAGGGGATGATGGGAGTAGTTGTTTTTGATGCCACCTGTGGTGTGCGGCCAGTATTAGCAGCCGCTGTGGGAAGTTACTCTCTGTTGAGGCGGATGGTGACTCAGCTCGGGTGTTGGGAGCAGTTGTCGCCTATGGCGCAGGGGCGCGATGTTGAGAGTGTCGGCAGTAATGGGCTGACACAGAGGGTGCAGTTCAAGTTCTTTACTCACTGGAAGCACACCGCCATTGGAGTACCGAGCTACACTGTGATGGGCTCCAGCCGATCCAGGATTCTTTGGAGCTCGAGGCCGGTGTTTTCTTCTGTGCGTCACCTTTCAACAGTCTCCCTCCACATCTCCTGGGCCATGTCAACGTGTCACGGGTGCTTTCTGCACTCCCCGTGAAGCCTGGGGTCTCCCTTCTTTCCTAAGAACCCGGGTCACGATTCCAGCTCCGGACCACGGGCGCCAAACTGTCTTGTCTCTCTTCCTGAGTGCGACGTGGTGCTTGCTCCGCCCAGAGCTAACTCCAACTGAATGCTGTGTGTGATTGCTCCTGCCTTCCCCTGTTGGTGTCCCTCCCTCCCAGGTTGCTGAACTAGTGGGCAAGAGGTCCTGTCGCGGGCAGAGGGGCCGCGCTCGCTACGCTCGGGTCCGCAGCTGCTGCTGCTGCTCGGTGGCTCGAGCGGTGGGCCGGACCCGGGGACTCAAGCAGCGCTCCTCGCCCACAAGTGAAAAGGGGGTGGTTTGTTTTGGGAGAAAGTTCCTGACGCCACCCACGGGTCATGGTGATAAAGGGCACCACCGCTGCTGGTGATGGGGATCCCGGGAGCGATGGTAGGGAGCAGCTAGGATATTGTCCCCTCCGTGGGTAGGGGTTGGTGATCCCAGGGCCCGGTGGCAGTACGGAGAGGCAGGGTAGCTGGGGTGCAGGGTTGCAGGGGCAGCACGATGCGGTGCCGGATGGCACTGTGGTACTCACTCAGGCACAAATTCACAGAGTCTATAGTACACCAAACAGCTGGATGGATGGATCCCGCAGCCAGCTGCAGTGTCTTTGCTCTCCCCGGACAGGTTGATGGTGGCTGTCTTTCCCTGCACCTGTGTAGAATGTATTGACTCCGATGGTTTCCCAATGGTAGTCCGCTCCCCGGCGTGTATGTACCGAAGGAGCCCGTTTTGCCTGCAGGTGCTGGCCCTTGGATCTCTAGCCTATGGCGGTGGCTTTTTATCCCCACTGTGTGGACTGTTGCCTTCTGTCGGGTCTTGGATGTTAGGAAACCCCTGGGGTTCCGGTCACTCTCAGATTTGACTGTTGTCAGCGGCTCCTAGCCTAGTCAGGGTCCGATGGCCCTGCCTTTGTGCTTGATGCAAATCTGCTCCCCGGCTCGGTATCGGCGGGCCACCGCCCGTCCCCGGTCCTACGGTTTTGCTGACTTGCAGCACCTCCTGCAGACAGCCACCACCGTCTGCCGACCTTGCTGACAGTGCCTGGGCTCCTACCCAAACACTAGCAGTTTCTCCACTCCAAACTCAACTCCTCACTCCACTTCAACTGAACTCCAAACTCAACTAACTGCTTTTCCCGCCTCCAGGCCTGTGAACTCCTCGGTGGGTGGGGCCAACCGCCTGGCTCCGCCCCACCTGGTGTGGACATCAGATCCTGGAGGGAGGCAACAAGGGTTTTGTTTGACTGATGTAGACTATCCAGGGGAGGGGGTGTGTGTGATGTTATGTCTGTGGCTACCTGGCTAGTCCAGGGCGTCACAGTCCCATACCTCATGATGGCCACCCCAGCACCTACCTTAGCCCAGTCCCAGTGAAAGAGCTCCCGTGTTTATGTGTTGGATGAGTGTGTTGGTGGTGATTACCGGTGACAACCTCCTCCGTATCCGAGATGAATACCGCACCTCGGGTGAGGTGCAGTGCCCTGAGGCACCTGAAGCCGCAGGGGCGCCACAGAAGAACTACGGCATATACACATCATGAGGACGGGGGCACTCCATATGGAAGAACTACAGCATATACACAGCATAAGGACAGGGGGCGCTGTGTATGGAAGAACTATGGCATATGCATAGCATGAGGATTGGGGAGCACTGTGTATGGAAAAACTACAGCATATACACAGCATAAGGATGGGACACTGTGAATGGAAGAACTACGGCATATGCACAGCATGAGGATGGGGGCGTACGGTATGGAAGAACTCCGGCATATACCGTAATCCATTTAATAATGAGTCTAGGTTCACACCAATTAGCAATGCTGCTAATAATTTTCTAGGAAAACTTGTAAAACAAATCCATACTGAATTACACTGTATGTGATATTCTGCAGGTCCTCATACACACCTCAGCTACTGCAGAACCTCTTAATACACAGTTAATTGCTGCTGCTGCAGAACCTCATCATGCACAACTCAACTGGTGCATAATCTTATAATACACATCTCAGCTGCTGCAGAACCTTATCATACACAACCCTGCTGCTGCAGAACCTCATCATACACAACACGGCTGCTGCAGAAACTCATCATACACACCTCAGCAGCTGCAGAATCTTATTATACAAACCTTAGCTGCTGTAGAACCTCATCATGCACAACACAGCTGCTGCATAATCTTATAATACACACCTCAGATACTGCAGAATATCATACAAACATCTCAGCTGGTGCAGAACCTTATAATAGACAACTCAGCTGCTGCAGAACCTCATCATACACAACCCAGCTGCTGCAGAACCTTATACTATATATATATCAGCTGCTGAAGAACCTCATAATACACCTCAGCTACTGCACAACTTCATAATACACTCCTCAGCTGCTGCAGAACCTCAACATACATACCTCAGCTGCTGCATAACCTCATCATGCACACCTCAGCTGCTGCAGAACCCCATAATACACGCTTCAGCTGCTGCTGCAGAAGCTCATCATATACACTGCTGCTGTAGAACCTCATTATACATACCTCACCTGCTGCACAACCTCATTATGCACACCTCACCTGCTGCACAACCTCATTATGCAAACCTCAGCTGCTGCAGAAGCTCATTATACACAACTCAGCCCCCGAAGTACCTTATTTTACACTTCTCAAAACATCATTATACACATCTCAGCTGCTGCAGAACATGATATTACACCTCAGCTACCGACGATGCATTACACTGATAGAATTTATTTCATACCTACACTGAAACATTGCATGTAATGTGCAGACAGCAGTAATGCCTTTTAATGTATGAGTAGAGCTGAGCGTGGTTAAAGTTTGGCGCACATATCAAACACTTAATTTACAAAAAATAATCAATGTTTGATTTTGGATGCTATAGGTATGCTAACCACCCAGTCGAGCATCACTATGCTCGGGTATACTTGGTGGTTGGCCCAGTGAGAGCCACTTGAAGTGTTAGAATGGCTCACACTGAAGGTAACAATAGCGTTATCGCATGTAGTGTGCAACAAAAAAAAACCCCGCCCTCTTTCCCCAGAAGTACTTTGTTTATGGCTGGCTGTATGTGGGCAGAGACCCAAACTGCCCAATAAGAGACAACCAATGGAATTTGGGACAAGTCCAGGTCCAGAACAGTGTTTAATCCAAAGTCCAGCTGAACCCACCAAACCATATTTCATGAGTCCGCTCATCTCTACATATGATTCTCAAATGTTATTTTGCCACAAGATTGGGAATCTGACAGCTCATTCCTCCGGAAAAATCCCCAGGTTGAAGGAATAAGACATTGGCTCCATTATTGCAGTTGTGTATGTTTTCTTCAGATTCTGCCACGTTTCAGATAAAACTTACATTTACTGCAACCAGGATGATGAGTCAAAGAGGCAGGTCCCCGGTGCCTTCTCCATGCTCTGCAGTCCCAGAGGGAATGGTGTCTCCTCTGATTTTGAAATTCTACACATTGACCTGCCATATCCTAAACATGTGTAATATATACTGTTAGGATTTCACTTGCCATTTTAGTGTTTATGTGATAGCTCACAAATGATTTGCAAATGGGAGGTCATCTGCCAAATGACGTCTCCTCCTGCTTCACTCATTCTTATATTTTTAGTTGAGACAAGCAGAAGGAGACATCATTCAGCAGATGATCACACGTTGCAAATAGCATGTGAGCGGTCACATGACGACCTCTCGAATTGGCAAGAGAAATCCTAACAGAGCGTATATTACACACCTTTAACATGGACTGTGGCGCCCTGGACAAGCCAGGACGTCACAGGTACTGCAACAACACTCCCCACACCCCGGCTAGGCACATCAAGGTCAGACAAAAATCCTTGTTGCCTCCCTCCAGGGGCTGATGTCCACACCAGGGGGTGGAGCAAGGCGTTTGGCCCCACCCACCGAGGAGTTCACAGTCCTGGAGGCGGGAAAAGGAAGTCAGATGAGTTCAGTTGAGCAGAGAGTGCAGTTGAGTCGAGAAGTGAAGTGGTAGTGAGGAACTAAATGGCCGTGTCCGGGTACGTGGCCTGGGCACTTGACAGCAAGGTTGGCAGACGGTGGTGACCGTCTGCAGGAGGGGCTGATTGACGTGAACGGTAAGGACCGGGGACTGGCGGTGGCCAGATCGGGGAGCGAAGAGAAGCCAGCACCATTCGGCAGGGCCTACGGACCCCGACCAGGCTAGGAGTCGCCGTAAAACCGGTCAAATCCGTTAGCGAAGGGAACCTCTGGGGTTTCCCAGCAGTCAAGACCCAATTGAAGAAGAAGAAGAACCACCGCAGCCGACTGTCTGACCCGTCCATCCAGCCGTTTGTTTTACCGGAGACTTTGCATTCGTCATTGGCTGAGTGAGTACCACCGTGCCGTGCGGCACCGCGCTGCCCCCGCGACCCTGCACCTCACCAGGCCCCGTAACCCGCCTGCCATCCCAATCCTCACCGAGCCCCGGGACAACCAATCCCCCTACCCACGGAGGGGAAGAACCACATCCAAGCTGCTCCCTGTCATCGCTCCCGGGATCCCCGTCCAGAGCAGCGGTGGTGTCACAACCTCACCACAACCGTGGGTGGCGTCACGGACAATAAATCCCCAAAACCATTCCCCTTTTCACTCACGGGCGAGGAGCGCCGCTCGAGTCCCCGGATCCGGCCCACCGCTCAAGCCACCGAGCAGCAGCAGCGCCGGACTCGAGCGTGGTGAGCGCAGCGTCCCCTCCCCGCCCGCGACAGGACCATTCTCTCCTACTATAGATTCTCTCCTCTCTTGGCATCACAGATTTCTAAAGCTTAATATTGACAAAATGGAATTCATTGTCTTTCCTTTTCACTCAACCTCCCAACAAGCGTATCCATCAAAGATGATGGCTGCTCACTCTCCCCAGTCTCGAAAACTCGTTGCCTCAAAGTAACCCTCAACTCTTCTCTATCATTCAAGCCACACATCCAAGCCCACTTCACCTCCTGCTGACTACAACTCAAAAATATCTCCAGGATTCGAGCATTCCTTAATCAAGAATCAGCACAAACACTAGTACATGCGCTCATTATCTCCTGTCTCGACTACTGCAACCTCCTGGCCTCCCTTCTAACACTCTTGCACCCCTACAATCTATCCTAAACTCTGTGGCCCAATTAATCCACCTCTTTCACCACTATTCCCTGGACTCGCCACTCTGTCAATCCCCTCACTGGCTTCCCATTACCCAAAGACTCCAGTTCAAAACACTAACTATGACATACAAAGCCATCCGCAACCTGTCTCCTGAATACATCTGTGACCTAGTCTCCCAGTACCTACCCGCACACAAAGTCAGATTCTCTCAAAATCTCCTTCTCCACTCCTCTCTTATCTCCTCTTCCAAAATCGCATACAAGATTTCTCTCGTGTCTCTCCTATACTCTGGAACACTCTACTCCAGCATATCAGACTCTCAGCTACCTTGGAAAGCTTCAAAAAGAACCTGAAGACCCACCTCTTCGACAAGCCTACAACCTACAATAACCATCAGACCATTACATCACTTTGCAACCAGCTCTGTCTTCACCTACTGTACCCTCCCCCATCCCCTGTTGACTGTGAGCCCTTGCGGGCAGGGTCCTCTCTTCTCCTGTACCAGTCTGTGCCTTGTATTGTTCATGATTATTGTACTTGATTTTATGTATACCCTTTTCACTTGTAAAGCACCATGGAATAAATGGCGCTATAATAATATCAATATTCATAACTATAAACATGTAAATTACACCAATATAATGCAAACATACACATTACACACTATACATGACAGGTGCAGGGCATAAGCCAAAGGTAAAAGGCTCCCCTTGATGTCATTACACCTATCAGGGGTCCACATCATGGACTATGATGAAGACGTCAAGCACGTCGAAACGCATTGTCTGAGATAAAGATCTAAAAGAATATTTTCTGTCTGTCAGACCAACGTAAGATGGCTTGTTTTTTATCTTTTTTCAAATAAAAGTTAATTTTTAATTCACAAGACCGCCTATTGGAGTGATACGCTGAATGAAAAAAAAACTTTTTTTGATACAGCTCATTTTACTCACATACATGAAGGTCTTTTTTCTTACTGGTTTCAAAGAGAGCACTGAATGTTTCAAACAGCTTCTCTGGCCGGAGCAGTGCAGACAATGTGCCCCTACCCCCTCTCTTTGGTGAAGACGGCAATAAACATGACACAGAACACACAAGTGAGGAAGGTGCCCCCTGCTGGAACCTGTTAGGAGCTGGAGAACACAGGACACAGGGCACAGAGGAGGGGAGGGTGCCCCCTGCTGGAATCTGTGCACTGCAGAAGCAGAAAATGAAAGTAAACTGCTGTCTACCTATGGTGCCCCCTGAGCATTCTGCTGGCCAATGCCATGTGCGACCGCACAAGTCGCACATAGGTAAGGCCGGCCAAGAATGCATTTGTGTTACAGCCATACTTGCCCCTATTACTTCTGCCTCTGTCATTAGGTTTTGCTGCACTTTCATTGCTGCCAATTCAAGGCAACACAATCTCATTTCAGTTAAGTTTTAGTATGAATGGGACATGGGGTGCCATCTAGGCAGGGAGTTTGTAGTTTAAAGGCCACTTTACACGCAATGACATAGCTAACGAGATGCCGTTGGGGTCACGGAATTTGTGATGCACATCTGGCCCCGTTAGCGACGTCGTTGCATGTGAAACGCACGAACGACCGTTAACGATCAAAATTGCATACCTTCTTGTTGATCGTTGACGCGTCGTTCTAATCCCAATTATCATTGATGTTGCAGGATGCAGGTTGTTCATCGTTCCTGCGGCAGCACACATCACTATGTGTGACACTGCAGGAACAAGGAACATCACTGTACCTGCAGCCGCCAGCAATGAGGAAGGAAGGAGGTGGGCAGGATGTTATGCCCACTCATCTCCGCCCCTAGGCTTCTATTGGGTGGCCGCTTAGTGACATCGCTGTGATGCCGCATGAACTGCTCCCTTAGAAAGGAGGCGGTTTGCCGGCCATAGGGACGTTGCCAGGCAGGTAAGTACGTGTGACCATTCCTAGCGATGTTGTGTGCCACTGGAAGCGATTTGGCCGTGACGCACAACCGACGGGGGCAGGTGCTTTCACCAGCGACATCGCTAGCGATGTTGCTGTGTGTAAAGTGGCCTTAATACTTTAGTATCATTGGATTTATTCATCCCTTTGCTGGGATGCTGAGAGTCTTAAGTGGAAATATTCTATTTACACCTCAGGCAGCTTGTTAGTAATTGCCAGATAAAGGTTTATTCTCACCTTGGTTGATACCCTCTATTTTGCTACATAATCTCAAATGCTATACTCCATTGCTGATTTCAGACTACCTTAAGACACTGTCACTGACTCTGTCCTCCTGGTTTTGACCTTGGCTATCTCCTGATTTTGTCTGTCTCCTGTTTTGTCCTACTGCTGCTCTCTCTGATTTTACCTCACTGAGGTGATCCTTCTTTGCCAGCTTGTCAGCAGTCACTCTGTGGATTCAACCAAGTGAGCCTTGTGTAAGTCCATGTCACTGTCTAGGAGTTAAAAGGTGAATGCAAGAGTAAGAATTTACTTAAGGGCCTGCTCCCACTCCCACTGGCATCTAATATAAAGGAGTGCAATGAGAAAAAAAATCTCACATTGTACTTTCACACAGTTGTCGCGGGTGGAGGAGGGGACGCTGCACTCTCCCACTGCTCGGGTCCGGCTGCTGCTGCTGCTCGGTGGTGGCGCGAGCGGTGGGCCGGATCCCGGGGACTCGAGTGGCGTTCCTCGCCCGTGAGTGAAAAGGGGGGATTGACTGTGGGGATTTGATATTGTCCATGACGCCACCCACGGTTGTGGTGAGATTGGTGACACCACCGCTGCTCTGGACGGGGATCCCGGGAGCGATGACAGGGAGCAGCTTGGATGTTGGTTCTCCCCTCCGTGGGTAGGGGGCTGGTTGTCCCGGGGCCCGGTGATGGGGTAGGGATGGATGGCAGGAGGGTTACCGGGTCTGGCGAGGCGCAGGGTCGCGGGGGCAGCGCTGTGCCGCACGGCACGATGGTACTCACTCAGCCAATGATGTACACAAAGTCTCCGGTAAAACAAATGGCTGGATGGACGGGTCCCACAGACAGCTGCGGTGTTTCTCCTCCCAGCAGGTTGATGGTGACTGCCTTTCCCTGCACCTGTGTAGTGTAAATGGTTCCAATGGGTTCCCACCGGTAACCCGCTCCCCAGCTTGAAAGTTGCATAAGGAGCCCCTTTTGCCCGCAGGCTCTGGCCCTGGGAACTTTAGCCTTGACGGTGACTGTGTTTCCCTCTAACAGTTGGACTGTTGCCTTCTGTCGGGACTTGGCTGCTGGGAAACCCAGGAGGTTCCCTTCGCTAACGGATTTGACAAATTGCACGGCGACTCCTAGCCTTGTCGGGGTCCGTAAGCCCCTGCCGGATGGTGCTGGCTACTCTTTGCGTACCGGTCCGGTACCGCCGGGCCACCGCCCGTCCACGCTCCTTACGGCTACCTCCAATAGGCCTCTCCTGCAGACGGTCACCACCGTCTGCCAACCTTGCTGTTCCGTCCGGGCCACACACCCGGACCACTTTCTGTCTGCTCCTTTACCACTTCACTCTCAAACTCAACTGAACTGACTCTTTTTCCCGCCTCCAGGACTGTGAACTCCTCGGTGGGCAAGACCAACCGCCTGGCCCACCCCCTGGTGTGGACATCAGCCCCTGGAGGGAGGCAACAAGGGTTTTTGTCTGACTTAGGTGTGCCTGACCGGGAGTGTGGGGTGTGTTGGTGTAGTGCTTGTGACGTCCTGGCTTGCCCAGGGCGCCACATTCCCCCTTAGTAAAATGCAGACTGTCCACGGGCTGCCCGTTTATCACAGGTTTTATTTTCACAACTGAAAAAGATAAACGGTAAAACATATAAAAACATTTTTCAATCTTCCCACATCGGGAGGCACATACTTAAACGTTGCTAACGGTAACGGCTTCCGCTCTCTCCCACCCAAGCAACGTGGCCCTGATGCTGCCCCTAAGCAAATGGGCAGCACCCCTTGACCCTAGTCCAGCACAAGTTACCCGAGCGGGTTCTGTCCTTTTCAGGGGACCCGCGTCCATAGGGAACCCCTGAAACCCCCGGAGGATCACCACCGGTTGCGGTAGTGGCGGGCCTGGGCAATCACTTCCCTCCAGGTCCATCCTCCAAATCAGCCTCTCTGGAGGCGGTAACGGTAAAGCCAACATTTTTATTTACACACCACAAGTTCGTGGTTGCCCTGCCAATTCTCGGGCTTGTCCGTAGCAGTTTCTACGCATAATTTGCAAACAGTCCCGACGGGGACAACAGTTGCCGGCAATGACTGGTTCAAATCAGGGATGGTCAATCAGGTAACTTCGGTAATCATTCACTTATCATTCACAATCTTTTTAAAACGGTACTTTGGTGGTCCCAACGGGGACAACTTGCAACGGGACTCCGCTGCCATCACTCGGACTCTTCGGTGTCGGCTGGGGGAGGGGGCGCGGTGGACACCCGGGCCTCTTGGCTGCCCCTCAACTTTGCATCCAACGCAAACCACCCCCTCTCCCCGCAGTGCCGGTTGTACTGCACCAGGTCTCCCGGCATAAGGTTGAGGCCTAGGTGCTCCTCCAGCAGGTGGGCGTTGACATCCCGCCGGGCTACAAAGACTTCGGCCTCCAGGCCCAGCTCGTAAATAAAGCCATAGCCCCGGAGGACATCAAACCGCCTCACCTGCCCTTCATACAGGGGGCCCCGGACACGGAAGGTCGCTTGCCGGAGGCTTTTTTTTTCCCGGATCGTGCGGGCCACCAACTCTGCCTTCTTCCTCTCCCTTTCCGCGATCTCCGGGCCCAGTGGTGTCGGCTCCCTCTCCCAATACGGGGCTGCTGCGAGCTCCGGCGCACGGGTCGGGCCCCGCGAGACCTTCTGGACACTGCCCACCACTGGCAATCTGGGTGTAAGGTCCCGCGGTGACTTGGCCTGGGGTGCTGCCCTGCAGCGGCAACCTGGTGCAACCTCAGCTGAGGTGTGGGGGATGGGCGCAGGGGTCCTCTTCCGCCGGGCCTCCTGCACGGAGCGGCCTGTCGGCTCCGGCTCGGGGGAAGTCTCCGCAGATACCTCCGGTTCAGGCTTCGGCACTTTCCACGGTAGCTGTTCTGGTCGATCACAGGCTCCGGCTGCAGGTCGATCCACCTGGGCGGATGTGCGGGGTACCGCTATTGGTTGCGGTGGTAGCAGGCCTAGTGGCAGGGGCATGGCGGCCAATACGGGTAGCGGGGGAAGTAACTGGGCGAGCGGGTGTGGACCGGGTCCCTCGGCCGCGATGACTGACCCACTAGGGGTACAGGGGCGTGGGTCACTCACCCTCCCTTCCGAAACTCCCTCTTCCTCGCGTCTCCGCATGGTCGCCACAACCTCCGCCATGTCGGCCTCCCACTCCTCCAGGAGGAGCTGCATTTTGACCTGCAGCCGTTGTTGGAGCTGAGCGGTCCGAATATCCACCCACGCCGCAGTTCCAGGCGCGGGGGCTACGGTGCTGCGGGATGGCATAAACATGGCTCTGGCGGCCTCTTCCAGGAACCAGCAACAAGATGGCCGCAGGGTCCTGGCGTCCCTGCTTTTATAGCCGCGGGCTACATGCGGCCAGACGCCATCAGTCCCCCTTAGTCTCTTTCCGGCTACTCCTCTACAGAGGTGGGGTTTTGGTCTTCGCGCCTCCACTGCTAGAGGAGACGCTCGAGCGGGGATTTTTCATGCCCATGATGGCGGCTTCTCAAATTTTTCGGCCGGACACCTCCGGCGGTCACAAGGCGCACCTCTACCAGACGGCAGAGCGGTAAGATCCTGTTCGTGACGCCAAGTTGTCGCGGGCGGAGGAGGGGACGCTGCACTCTCCCACTGCTTGGGTCCGGCTGCTGCTGCTGCTCGGTGGTGGCAAAAGTAGTGGGCCGGATCCCGGGGACTCGAGCGGCTTTCCTCGGCTTTACTCGAGTGAAAAGGGGAGATTGATTGTGGGGATTTGATATTGTCCGTGACACCACCCACGGTTGTGGTGAGATTGGTGACACTACCGCTGCTCTGGACGGGGATCCCGGGAGCGATGACAGGGAGCAGCTTGGATGTTGGTTCTCCCCTCTGTGGGTAGGGGGCTGGTTGTCCCGGGGCCCGGTGATGGGGTAGGGATGGATGGCAGGCGGGTTACGGGGCCTGGCGAGGCGCAGGGTTGCGGGGGCAGCGCTGTGCCGCACGGCATGATGGTACTCCCTCAGCCAATGATGTACACAAAGTCTCCGGTAAAACAAACGGCTGGATGGACGGGTCCCACAGACGGCTGCGGTGTTTCTCCTCCCGGCAGGTTGATGGTGACTGCCTTTCCCTGCACCTGTGTAGTGTAAACGGTTCCAATCGGTTCCCACCGGTAACCCGCTCCCCAGCTTGAAGATTGCTGAAGGAGCCCCTTTTGCCCGCAGGCTCTGGCCCTGGGAACTTTAGCCTTGGCGGTGACTGTGTTTCCCTCTAACGGTTGGACTGTTGCCTTCTGTCGGGACTTGGCTGCTGGGAAACCCAGGAGGTTCCCTTCGCTAATGGATTTGACAAATTGCACGGCAACTCCTAGCCTTGTCGGGGTCCGTAAGCCCCTGCCGGATGGTGCTGGCTTCTCTTTGCGTACCGGTCCGGTAGCGCCGGGCCACCGCCCATCCACGGTCCTTACGGCTAGCTCCAATAGGCCTCTCCTGCAAACGGTCACCCCGTCTGCCAACCTTGCTGTTCCGTCCGGGCCACACACCCGGACCACTTTCTGTCTGCTCTTTTACCACTTCACTCTCAAACTCAACTGAACTGACTCTTTTTCCCGCCTCCAGGACTGTGAACTCCTCGGTGGTCGGGACCAACCGCCTGGCCCACCCCCTGGTGTAGACATCAGCCCCTGGAGGGAGGCAACAAGGGTTTTTGTCTGACTTAGGTGTGCCTGACCGGGAGTGTGGGGTGTGTTGGTGTAGTGCTTGTGACGTCCTGTCTTAGCCAGGGCTCCACACAGTGTCTGGCTCAAAACTTGCCGAGTGTCAGGATTACATCTGACACTGTTCACAGAGCAGAGTCAGATGCTCTACACAATGCTCTTTTTCAGTTGTATCGACAGGCTTGGGCGTTGACCTGCTGTGCTCTTGTTAGTAACCGGACTTGCAAAAGTTCATTTTTGCTAGCCTGTGATTACTGCTTGACTCACATATTGCAGGAAACCTATGACACTAGCCTCTGTCCTTTTTAAGATGGTGGAGCCTATTCTTCCATGCCGATGATATCTTTATGTGATCCCGGTCCTTGTGCTTTATTATCCTCTTCCCTGTTAACTACTGTGTGCTGTTTGGTGTGTTGTGAAAATACTTTTGCTGTCTGATTGTTTTCTCCCTTCCTTTAGTTTCCTCCTGATCACGAATTGTCTATATTTCTGTGAGTGTTTATAGTGAGTTTGAGTTTTGGTTTTCCTCCCAGGATTCGACTACCATGATTTTTTATGGACAGCACCAAGACTTCTAGGCATGGAATTAGCAAGTCAGCGACATAAATCTATCTCTTTAATTCTTCAAGAACAATCTATTTTAGAGTCGGGATGCTGGATGGAGAGTGATGTTAAATTGTCTCTTTAGAATTCCCCACAAATTTTCAATTGGGTTCAGATCAGGATACACACTTAGCCACTGAATCACTTTCACTCTGTTCTTCAGAAATGTACCAATGGCATTAGATGTGTATTTTAGATGCTCTCATCATACTAGAAAAGTGCACGTCTACCAAGGGCATGGAGTGATGGTAGCATTTTCTCCTCAATATAGAGTAGTACATTTCTGATTTTTTTATATCCAATTAATGAAATAAAGCACCAAAACACCAGCTGTACTATTACAGGTCCACATAAGCCACTACAATGTCTTATTATAAACAACATGCATTTTTATTTGTACTTCTCACCATACAGTTTTGAAGTTTTCAGTTATAAAAAAAACATGTCATTTGGTCTCATCACTCCAGAGACCTAGTAGTTTTTCCTTTTTTTCTGTATGGGTCTTCAGTGTAGGCAGCGTTTTTTGTGCATGGGCTTTAGCAGAGGCTTCATTCATGGATGACACTCATTCATGCCATTTACTGCAAGCAGAATTACAAGGCAAGAGAGTATTATGACCATATCATCATTTTTATACATATTTTCCAATTCAAGATTTAAAAATTGAATGCTTATTGGTTAAAGCATATCAGATCATGTGTATTTGTGTAATCAGGTAGCGTGCTGCCTAAGGCTATCAACACTCAAGGTGTGTGTATTTATTAGGCAGCTTGTTTTCATTAGGCAAAATGAGCCAAAAGATAGATTGAATTCAGACTCTGAAAGGTCAAAAACTGTTAAATCTGTGGATGGTTTTGCCCAAAATGTTGATTGTCAATGGAAACTCGCAGATTCTATTGAAGGAAGGCTTACACTGTTATTGAAAACAAGGGTTTCAAAATTGGTCACAGATGCGTTTCTGTAAATTTTGAGTTTTTTGGTTATTAATCGCACTTTAACAACTGAAAACAAACTATAAATTGGAAAATATGTATTACCTTTTTGAATTGACCAATAGTACTGTATTTATTCAATAGTAAACGTAATCAGCAAAGATACAAATTGCCTAATAACTTTGAAAATAGTGTAGAAGATGAGTGAATCAGGAAAAATCTTGATTTGCCTGTTTGTGCAGATATTGCTGGTAAATTCAATTCACCACAAAGTTATTCTTCACTAATTGTGTCTTATTATGCTCTGGGGTCTCAGACTCCACTTGTACAGAAGTTAATCAGACGTGGAACTTTATATTTGGTGGTACATTGGAAATTTTAAAAATCAGAACACTTACCATTTTTGGGGTACGCAACAAATCATCCAAATGATGTAGTACCCCATAGGCTCTGGAGAATTGAGGATATATGTTGGTTTAAAGTTTTGATAATAGCTGTGGACGAAAAGTTCTTAGACGGTTGTGGATGTACTATAAGAAATAGATATATAATATCGCATCACACAAAAGAATGGGCCAATGTTCTTTTAAAATATCTTGCATCAGTTTTGTGATGGGAATTAAAATCATAAATAAATCTTATCTTACACTGCACATCTTTCTGTCTGGTCTTCAGAATAAACCAATCTAAACAGGTCGTTTGCCGTACCCTAGCTTGGAATTGGCTAATGCTTCTCAAACTGTATTCCCGGACATTGAACCTGGCAGTCAACCTATGCTCCTGTTGGGCACACCGAATGTTATCAGAGCTAATCTTCTATGAATGAAGGAATTGTCCAGTTTTTTTGTCCTAATCAAGTGAGACGTTTATGAAGAAGTATAGCTAGGGTCACACGTAGCGACACAGCAGCGATCACGACGACCTGCCCTTATCAGGATCGCTGCTGTGTCGTTACATGGTCGCTGGTGAGCTGTCAAACAGGCTGATCTCACCAGCGACCAGTGACCAGCCCCCAGCCAGCAGCGACGCGTGGAAGCGATGCTGCGCTTGGTAACAAAGGTAAATATCGGGTAACCAAGCAAAATGCTTCGCTGGTTACCCGATATTTACCTTGGTTACCAGCGCACACCGCTTAGCGCTGGCTCCCTGCACTCCTAGCCAGAGTACACATCGGGTTAATAAGCAAACTTTTGCTTATTTACCCGATGTGTACTCTGGCTACGCGTGCAGGGAGCAAGGAGCTGGCACTGGCAGCCTGAGAGTGGCTGACGCTAGTAACTAAGGTAAATATCGGGTAACCAGCGAAGCTGCAGTATGCTGCAGTCTTCTTCCTATGTATATTAGTTTTCAGGTTTCCCAGATGATCCAACTATATTGATAAGTCAAGAATGTCAACTGAGCTTAGAGTTGCATGATAATTTAGCTTGATATTGTAATTGTTTTCATTAATCCTGCCATATCAACAAAATATTAATTATCTCGAACACCTTAAGTATTATCGGATCATGACGACTCATGAACTGGCCTCATTGCAGTTCCTTGTCACTGCAGGTAGAGGGAGTTCTTAAACAGGAAAAAAATTGTGTGTGTTAACAACATGAACGAAGGCGCCTTTATTTTTCTATATATTTTTTACATGTTTATTATGTTTGTTGTTTTCTCTCTGTGATTGGTCATCCATGCATTAAATATCTGGCTTTCACGCCCACCTACTACTC
Organism: Anomaloglossus baeobatrachus; assembly: GCF_048569485.1. NCBI lineage: Eukaryota > Metazoa > Chordata > Amphibia > Anura > Aromobatidae > Anomaloglossus > Anomaloglossus baeobatrachus. The sequence goes on along the minus strand of NC_134353.1, from coordinate 837,118,534 downwards.
ACAACAAATTATTTCTGAAATGCACATTCGATGTGTTTGGTGTAGGAGCTGTTTAATTTGTTGCTATTATTGCTTGTATTCTACTCTATACTCTTTTAAATGTAATATTATATTCCTGGCACTCCAATTCAAACTACATTATATATTACGTATAGCTGATTTTGTCCATATTTATTATGATCTCTTCTGGGTGCAGCTATATTCTATACTTCCTTATTTTGTGATTAGTGCCATTTTATATTAGGGGATTTTTCCTATCACTTCACCCACCAAATTGTTGCTGTGTCTGTTGTGTTGGATATATTTATTTTTTATCTTATATTTAATAAAAACTAACTTTCATGCATTTTTTATTCCTTTAGTTCTTTTCGACTTCACCAAATTATCCCTAAAAATTTGATTTTCGATTAATAAATTTGTGTGAATTTCAATATGGAAAATCTTTTAATTGTTCCTAAAATACAAGTGGGGGAGAAGAGTGGCAGAGAACCTTTCTGACCATAGGAACTAAAGCTGGGTTCACACTAAGCGACAGCGACAATGACGTCGCTGTTACGTCACCATTTTCGGTGACGTAACAGCGACCTTGTAAGTCGCTGTTATGATCGCTGCTTAGCTGTCAAACACAGCAGAAGCAGCGATCATAACGTCGCTGTGCTACATGTGCAGAGAGCAGGGAGCCGCGCTTAGCGCTGGCTCCTTGCTCTCCTAGGTACAGTACACATCGGGTTAATTAACCCGATGTGTGCTGCAGCTACATGTCACAGTGCAGAGAGCAGGGAGCCGCGCGCACTGCTTAGCGCTGGCTCCTTGCTCTCCTTGCTACAGTATACATCGGGTTAATTACCCGATGCGTACTGCAGCCACATGTCACAGTGCAGGAGCCGGCGCTGGCAGCAAGAGCGGAGGCTGGTAACGAAGGTAAATATCGGGTAACCAGGGAAAGGTCTTCCCTTGGTTACCCGATGTTTACGCTGGTTACAGCTTACCGCAGCTGCCAGTGCCGGCTCCTGCTCGCTTCATTTCGTTGCTCTCTCACTGTCACACACAGCGGTGTGTGTGTCACAGCAGGAGAGTGACGACCAAAAAATGAAGCTGGACATTCAGCAACGACCGGCGACCTCACAGCAGGGGCCAGGTCGTTGCTGGATGTCATACACAGCGACAGCGACGGGACGTCGCTGCAACGTCACAGAAAATGGTGACGTAGCAGCGATGTCGTTGTCGTTGTCGCTGTGTGTGACACCAGCTTTACACACTACAGGAGAGAGAACCCTGCAGAGTAGAGATAAGCGGACCTGTAGAAGTAGATAAAGTTTGGTTTGGGAACCGGACTTGACCTGAACCTCAATTGAAGTCACAAATTGCTACAGCCAGCCATAAACATCACTTTCGAGAGAGGATGGGCAGGGTTTTTCTATTTTTTTTGTTTGGTGCACACTACTTCCGATCATGCTCCAATGCGAGCCATTCAAACACTACAAGCAGCTTAAACTGGGCTGAGCTCCAAGCGTACCCAAGCACAGGCAAGTGGTTTGCATATATAAAGCCCCTGAACTACAAACCCCAACCCTATTTTTTTTTTTTGTAAAGTCTGTGTTCGGTATGAACACCAAATACCAAACCTTGAGTTCGCTCATCTCTACTGCTTACCATAAGAGCTTACACTTTACAGATATGAGAAAGAGAAAGAATCTGAATGATGATAGGAGCATGTACTTTGCAAGAGAGAGATAAAAGCCGGCTTACCATAAGAGCTTACACGCTACAGAAAATTGAGACTTATCCAAAAACTCAAGAGATCGAAAGTAACTCAAAACTCTCACAAACTGTTTTCTGCTGGTAATGTCTGATCTCTGATGGTCCAGGTACAGACCACCACTCTAGATGGTATGATAATCCATTGGATGTCATGTCTGCAAAGAATTATGGTAAAGCAGCAGTTCAGAGTTACATTTGCCTTCTCTCTTTTTGCTTCGATAGTGTAGGAGGTGCCGCAGGTCAAGTTTTTATTGTGAGGCACAAATCGAATCTCAAAATGTTTGAATTTGCATGAAACAATACATTTCAGGAAATTCGACTTAAATTTGATCATCCGTGAATTTATCCGCTCATCTATAGTTCTTGCACATTTTGTATTTTTGGTTCTTGTCATGTAGTAAGCATAATTTAGATTTTGACGGTATGAGACATTGTTAAAGGTTACAATATGGCCTTGGTATTTGTGTATTTTTTTCATGAGGATGCTGAAACAAGTTAGCCTCTAGACTTCAACAAATACAGTGGAACCTTGGATTACGAGCATAATTGGTTCTGGGAGTGTGCTCTTAAACCAAGTTACTCTTATATCAAAGCGAATTTTCTCATAGGAAATAATTGAAACGCAGACAATTCGTTCCACAACCCAAAAATATTTAGTGTATTTATACAAACTTATTATAGTAATACATAATAATGTACTGTATTCATATAAAATTATTACAGTACACTAATACAAAATACTGTGCAGTACAGTAAAAAGCATATAAAACAAATTAAACTGCACATTACCTTACATTAAAATTGTTGGTGTGCGAGAGATACAATACAAGCAATGTGCTGTACTGGTTAGCAGAAAGAGTACAGTAATGATAGAAATGCTATATAGTATATACTGTACTATGCAATGGTATACTGTGTACAGTAAACAGTACATATGGACAGAAAGTTACCTCCAAAGTAGGTCAGAGCGCGATGAAAGGATGGAACCGGAAGTGTACATGGTGGGAATTTGCTCTTATTGCAAAGCATTGCTCTTAAACCAAGTTACACATTTGTAAAAATCTTTGCTTGTCTTGCAAAACACTCTCAAACCAAGTTACTCTTAAACCAAGGTTCCACTGTAATAAGAAAAGGACAGACCAAAAGTAATTCAGGACACATGATCAATTTTTGAAAGTAAGACAATGATGACAGCAAAACAACAGAGTGAATATCCTTTGACAAGCAATTAAAAAATGATTAATGAACTCAGACAAGAATTATTCTATTTTCCTGAAAATGAGACAATACTACTACTACTACTAATAATAATAATAAGTTTTATTTCTATAGCGCCAACATATTCTGCAGCGCTTTACAATTCAGAGGGGACATGTACAGACAATATGAGACAACCCAAAATAACAAAATTAAGATACCAGGAGGAGTGAGGGCCCTGCTCGTAAGCTTACAGCCTATGAGGAAATAGGGGAGGCACAAAAAGTGAATGGAATGGAGAAAAGCTTGTTATATATGGTCCAGCCATCAATTTAATAGGGGATTCAAAAACAGCTGCATGAACCCGTCATTGGCCAGAATTTATACAGGTACAGGGGACAAGAATTGGAAGTAAATTTTTGGGAAGGGCAGAAAGGGACTAGATTAGATCAGGGCAGTGAGGTGATAGGCTAGTCTAAAGAAATGAGTTTTTAGGGCCCACTTAAAGGTGTGGATGTTGGGAATTAATCGCATTGCTCTTGGTAGTGTGTTCCAGAGCATAGGCGCAGCTCGTGAGAAATCTTGAAGACGGGAGTGAGAGGTTCGAATTGTTGAGCATGTCAGTCTTAGGTCATTAGCAGAGCAGAGGGCACAGGTGGGGTGATAGACAGAGATGAGGGAGGAGATGTAGGGTGGTGCAGAACCATGGAGAGCTTTGTGAGTGAGAGTGATAAGTTTATGCTGGATTCTGTAGCGGATGGGCAACCAGTGCAATGACTGGCACAGAGCAGAGGCATCAGTGAAGTGGTTGCAGAGGAAAATGATCCTGGCTGCGGCATTCAGAATGGATTGGAGAGGGGAGAGTTTAGTAACAGGGAGACCAATTAGTAAAGAATTATAATAATTCAGACGAGAATGAATGAGAGCGACAGTAAGAGTTTTTGCAGAGTCAACGGTAAGAAAAGGTCGAATTCTCGAGATGTTTTTGAGGTGGAATTGACAAGAACGAGCAAGTGAACGAATGTGGGGAGTGAAGGAGAGATCGGAGTCAAATTTAAACCCAAGACCGAGGGCCAAATACCCTGGGGTTGCCTTCGATATGTAGAAGGGCTTACACCATTTGATCAAAATCTGTGCTAAAACCATTGCATTTGAATTAGTGCAGCAATTGTGGAATCAGTTTTTTAAAGTTTGCTATGAGGGTCATTGTATTAGGTTTGCAAATTCCCATAAGGTAAGCAAATCATGATTGCTACTAATATAAAGAAAGAGAGCAAATCTCTGTGTGATTTTTTTTTTTTTGCCTCCAAATATTACCATCGAGTAATGGTACTTTCACAATTGCGTTCAGCGGAGTCCGTCACTATGGAGAATAGCGCAGTCTGTTAACGCACTGTGCTATTCTCCATAGATTTGTATGGACAACGCACCATAACGCAAGTGTCAGCGTTGCATCCGCTGGACGATGCAGCGTCGTTATTTCGATGTGGCGCCGGGCGGGAGGAACGCAAAATGTAACTTTTTTTGAGCAGCGCAATCCATTGGATTTCACTGCGCATGCCCTCTCTGGCTCCCTGCACCCATAACCAAGGTAAATATCGGGTAACCAAGCAAAGTGCTTTACCGATATTTACCCTCGCTATGTGTGCAGGGAGCCCGACACTTCCCCACTTGGCTCCGCTCCCTCCCGCACTCCACTCCGCATGTATGTACATACACACACACACACACGCACACTCACCTGTCCTCAGCGCCATGGCCCCGCTCGGCTCCACCCACTCCTCACTCCGTCCCCCGCACACATTCTTGGCGGCCGAGTGATCAGCTGATCACCCGGCGGCCAGCTACTGGGAGCGATCAGCGAAAAAAAATCAAAACGGATTCCGTTGTTTTGCAGAATCCGTTGCATCCGTTGCTTCCACTATATGCAACACATCCGTTGCATCCGTCACACAACACAATCCAACGGATACCGTTTAACGCAAGTGTGAAACTAGCCTAAGATAGTTGCCAAAGATGCAGTCACAAGGAGCAATGTTGTATGCAGGCAGAGAAATATCACCATATCATCTCGTAATGGATCATAAAATGTATCCCTTATGTTATAATATTCTTTCACTTGAGCTATAAAAGCTACATTTTATACATTCCTTCAGTTTATTTTTAAGTGACTTCAATGTGTCTTTGAACTGTGTATTTTTGGGGTTAAAGTAATCATTCAATAGCTGAAAATTTCATCCCAACTTCGAAAAATCTGAACATGCAGCAAAGATGTGGCAGGATGTTGTTTTTTCTGCAAAGAGGCTTATCGCTTACTCCAAGGAGACGTCAGTAAGCCCTTGAAGGGGGAACCAAAAGATAAATTTAATACTTCTCTTATGGGATTAATAGGTTTCAGTGGGGCTATCAACTCCATGGCTTTGAATGTACTTATCAACAAAATCCGGCCACTCCATCGTTATTTGCCAACAGTGTATAAAGATTTGAAGCATCTACCAATAGCTTTTGCTGAGCATGCCATTACATGTCACGATAACACTTTTGTCTTTCCTCTTAAAATATTTAACTTTTGCTGATATAAATTAGAATTATTTCTATATATTTATTTATTTAGACATTATATACATCTTGATTTAGATAACCCACAGGAAAATACTTTTTAAGTTATCTACCTTTTATATTATATTATATCATACAATAGAAAAGCTGTAAAAATAAATTATGTACAAACATTTTGTTTACTTGGAAGAAATACATAGGGATCTATGTGCTCTCTTTGACATGTATTTTCTTCTAACCTGTAATGCTGCACCCATTGCTTACCGTGGTCAATAGTATCTTTAACTTAAAGGGAACCTGTCAGCAGAAATTTTGCAATAAACCTAAAAGATTCCCCCTCTGCAGCTCCTGGGCTGCATTCTGGAAAGGTTCCTGTTTCTATTGTGCCCCCTTTGAGACCAAAATAAAGACTTTATAAAGTCTTACCTTTTTGTATGCAAATCTTTTTTTATGTACACAGGGGCGGGCTCTCTTCCGTCCGTTAATCGCCCTCCTGCCGCTTTATGCCATCCCCCATCGCTCATTTCCATAACTGAGGACGTCGCCCAGTGCTCCCGAGGTCTCGCGCATGCGCCGTGCCACTCTCGCGGTACTGAGCACTGTGCACAGTGTGACCGCTGGTGACATGATTGCGCAGGCGTGAGATTATGGGCGGCGCTGTGATTGTCATCAGCAAGTACCCGTCCATAATCTCAAGCCCGCGCTTTCCCCTCTGCCTCCACCATTCTGCGCAAGCGCTGGCCAGATGAACCCATGTCACCTCTTACCCATCTTTCCCTGGAGCAGCATAACGGTGGAGGCAGAGTGAAAAGCGCGGGCACGAGATTATGGGCGGGTACTTGATGATGACAATCACAGCGCCGCCCATAATCTCACGCCTGCGCAATCACGTCACCAGCGGTCACGCTCCACAGTGCTCACTCCCACGAGAGTGGCACTGGGCATGCGTGGGAACCTCTGGAGCACTGGGCGGCGTCCTCAGTTATTGAAATGAGCGATGGGCGACGGCGTAAAGCGGCAGGAGGGCGACTAATGGACGCAAGAGAGCCTGCCCCCATGTACATAAAAAAAATTAGCATACAAAAAGGTAAGACTTTATAAAGTATTTATTTTGGTCTCAAAGGGGGCACAATAACAACAGGAACCTTGCTAGAATGCGGCCCAGGAGCTGCAGAGGGGGAATCTTTTAGGTTTATTGCAAAATTTCTGCTGACAGGTTCCCTTTAATACAGAGAGAAATCATGGCATGTATACCACATACCAATGAAAAATCATGGCATGTATTTGGTCCCCCAGTAGAGATGAATATAAAGTTTCAATCTTCCCTGATCTAGGGTCCAATTTGACAGTGTGTGGCAGTCGGACCAGGAGAGTTCCTTTTACACCGGGAATCTTGTGCCTAACATCCTGAGTTCATCTGCCCCTTGCTATGTCCCCTAGAGAGGCTCCTAGTGATTAGGCCTTATGCAATGTCTCAATATTCTGGGTGTTAAGTAAGTGACAGAGGGTCCAGAATTTCAGCCAGAGCCACAGAGGACCAAACTGGGTAATTTTATTTTTATTTTTAATCTTTATATCCCATAGAATCATTAATTCTAGTGTAAGAGAGAGAAGAGGTGATGCCTGCCTGCAATGTCTTCCTGTCTACGAGGAGTCTCTACACCAGCTGGCCAAGGAGACGTTTTGAGGTCAGGTAGACGAAGTGTATTATTGAGTGTGGACATGCTATTATCTGCTCTCGACCCATTTACCAGGGTCCTGAATCTGGTTGACAGAAAGAGACTGTTCTGTTGAGTGTATAAGCGGTACAAGTGCCACACACCTGGGAAAACATCCTTGGGTGTTGCCAGTATGAAACCCCTTGTTGAATCTGTTCTTGCGGTGACTAGTTCGGAAGACTGTCCATCACTGAATTTCCAGCTACTTAGTTCAAAGTAGTACTCATGCCCTTGTACTAGACAGAGCACACAATAGGTAAATTTGTTTTGAAATCCACGGATATATTGAATAGTATCGTTGGGGCAGCACGGTGGCCCCGGTCCTTACTGCCCAGGTGTATGTTACATTTACTTTCTGATAATCTCTGTGATTTACTTTGCGCTATCTACTTCAACCCATGTTTATCATAAAAATCTAGTTCCCCAACATTGCCAGGTCTCGTTCCTGACCTACGACCCTCTCTATTCTGATAGCAACCTCTATAGTTCACACTAGATAAGAAAAATGTTTTTCAAGAAATTGTGCCTCAAGTAGGCAACATAAAGTAGGCTCTGGACTTGCTAAAACTATGTTCACAAGTAGCAAATACACTGATTTTTTTATCCGATTCTGCTGATATGATTTGCAATGTAATGCAGTAAAAGCAAAGTGTACTTTTAACAAACCTTGAAAAAATTTAATGTGGAAGATGACAAGCAGTGCACAATTTAACCCTTTCATGTCCTTGGAGGTATATACAATACGTCCTAGGTCGTGTCCTCCCCGGTATCTGTGGGCTCCGATTGCAAGCAAGTGGAAAACCCCAGATATGTCTGTTGATCTGATCAGCAGACATGTGAGGCTAACAGGCCAAGGTGGATCAGAGATCCAACTGCGCCTGCTTACTACTTAGATCACACTGTCAAATCTGACAGCGTGATTTAAATGGCCGCGACGGGGATGACGTCTTTGCCCGCAGACATCAGTGGTCCCATGATTAAATTATAGGGTGACAATATGTTGCCATAGTAGCACGTGGTCCGCTGATGACCCCTGATGCTAGCATGACATATTTCTTGGAGAACCGACAGAGCGCCGACACAGAGGAACACAGCAGAAATGCAAAGGCAATCAGACTGTGCAGTGAAAAGTCCCCTAGGGGGAACTAGTAAAACCAATAAAAAAAGTTTAAAAAAGTTTTTAAAGTATGAAAAAATTAAACAACCGAAAACTGCAAATCACCCTCCTATTGTCTGATTGAAAATAAAACAATAAAAAAAATACACATATTTGGTATCACCACATTCAGTAATGCCCAGTCTATCAAAATATAAAATCAATTAATCTGATTGGTACACAGCATGGAGAGAAATAAATTCAAAACACCAAAATTAAGTTTTTTGTGCACCGCAATCTTTTTTTAAATGCAATAACAAGCGATCAAAAAGTAGCATCCACTCAAAAATGAAATAATTAGAAATGTCAGCTCAAGATGCAACAAATAAGCTATTACTGAGGCCCAGATCCCTAAAAATTAGGTCTATGGGTCCTCAGAAAATGGTGACAAAAGCACAATTCTTTTTTTGGACAAACGTCAGACTTTTTTTAACCCCTTAGATAAAAGTAAAAGTATACATGTTTGGTATCTACGGACTCATACCAACCTGAGGCATCATACTGACATGTTAGTTTTACCACGTAGTGAACAGGGTGAATAAAAGATCCCAAAAGCAATTGTTCAAGTGCACTTTTTTTGCCATTTCACCGTACTTGAAATTTTTGTCTTTTTTTCCAGTGCACTATTTGGTAAAACTAATGGTTTTGTTCAAAAGTACAACTCATCCCACAAAAAACAAGCCCTCATATATCTGTATTGATGGAAAAATAAAAAAGTTATAGCAATTGGAAGAAGGGGAGGAAAAAAACAAAACGAAAAATGAAAAATCGGCGGGGGTTGAATGAACAGCTTGTAATGATTTTCTGAGGATTTGCAAGACACTTTTCTCCCTTTGCAATATATGGAGTGAGATCTGTGACAAATCAACAATAAATCTGTATGCAACACAAGCACATTTTGTGGTAGTTCTATGATAAAAATCAGCAATGCCCTAATTCATCATCCATGGACATAATCTACATTGTACAACTATTCATTAGTTTCTAAATTAACAATAATGGTTGATACTTTGGCTACATGGACATTACTTCTGCCACTGAATTTGTCCTACATGTGCAATATTTGAGTGCTATTTATACTGCTTTTTTATTGAATATTTTTCACAGAAACATGTCTCCAAACTTACTAAGAATTTTGTCAAATGAGTTTTTAAAGTGGACAATAATTAACTAACGGCAAAATACAAAAAATAAGGCTTAATCATTAGTTGTATTCTTTTGTTCAGTCACTTTTTAAAGGAAAAGTGACTCATTGTTCCTCACAGAAGAAGAAATTTTCAACTTCCTCTGTCAGTGTAACAAAATTATTAGATTTTCATTTCCTCTCCCCTTGCTTTCTACTTAGCATGTATAGTTTTGTCCATCACTGAAAGCTACAGTATAACTGAATTAGTCATAAATTGTGAGTAATCCAGTACATTTCCAAACATCCAAGTGGAATCATACATTTTGCAATTTTTTTAAGGCAGAAGAACAAGCTTATAACTTTTTCAACGTTATTGGAGTTATCTACATCTATGTAACATAGGAGATCTGCCTTTTTCCTCTGTCTGGGGATTACACAAAGGGCTGCTGTCAGGCTATATAAGAAAAGTATTTTCACACAGTCAGGGGGATTCACAGAATGAAATGTCCAGCTCACCAAGAGGTGAGCTGGACATTTCATTCTGTGAATCCCCCTGACTGTGTGTGTCATGTTGGGACCCGGTCGCTCTCAGCCCTTAGCCACATTGAGGCCTATTTTAGACCCATGGTAAGGTTTTAATATTAGAGAGTGTAGGTACTATCCCAACTGGGTACACCTTGGCGTTGGTGGGATAGCTTTATGCTTTTTTTGATCAAAAACAGTGTTTACTAAGTACCCTATGTTTATATGCACTATGCTTTTATTTAGTTACAGCAGGGTATGTTTTCACAATTTTTCCCTTGGTTTCTCTTTGTCTAATGGCCAGTGTGAACATGAGCTCACAAGCTCCATGTATACCATCTCATACTCTGGCTCACTTTTTTGTTTTTATGTAGGTTTTTGTATTCAGTACAAATAGGGTGTGGCCCTCCCTCTTGGTGAGCTGGACATTTCATTCTGTGAATCCCCCTGACTGTGTGTGTCCTGTTGGGACCCGGTCGCTCTCAGCCCTTAGCCACATTGAGGCCTATTTTAGACCCATGGTAAGGTTTTAATATTAGAGAGTGTAGCTACTATCCCAACTGGGTACACCTTGGCGTTGGTGGGATAGCTTTATGCTTTTTTTGATCAAAAACAGTGTTTACTAAGTACCCTATGTTTATATGCACTACGCTTTTATTTAGTTACAGCAGGGTATGTTTTCACAATTTTTGCCTTGGTTTCTCTTCATCTCCTACTGTATAGTCAACCTCTTCCCTGTAGACCGTGATCCCTTGTGGGCAGGGTCCTCTCTCCTCTTGTACCACTCTGTGCCTTGAAATGTTCACCATTATTGCACTTGCCTATGTATGCCCCTTTTTCACATGTAAAAAGCCATGGAATAAATGGAGCTATAATAATAAATAATAACAATAATCTCCTGTGTTTTCATTTTTTGTTACGGTCCTGCGGCGCCATCTTGTGTTTGTAACTTCTGACTGGCCAGAAGTCAGAAGTTACATCACAAGTGCTCACTGCAACTCTTTAATAACCAGAACAAAGCCAGAGTGAGGCCAGAACGAAGCTCTCATAGACTTGTATTGAATTGTGACCTCTGACGCACTCCATGAAACACTAGAGCTTTCGGCAGGTCACAAATCGCAAAGACCAAAAGGAGCCGTGGTCATAGTAGAGGAAGCCACTGGATGTTCAGCATAAGACTAGGAGTAGGTGACTTTGATTAGAAGCACCATTCCTGAGGTGAAGTTAAAGAGGTGGTTCACCGATATTTTTTATTTGCTAGATCGATATATTGAAAAACAATGTTTCTCTCAAATATCTTATGTTGGCAATAGTGCCTGTGAGACAAAACACAAGGGGTGCACAGCCAATATGTAATTGGAATTATTAAATAGACTGGATGTTTACCTGTGCAGTACAAAAACAGAAACAAGGGTAAGTGGTCCGGACCGGTCAAACATGCATGCGCGGTAAAGTCAAAGTTAGTGCAATCACCATCTTAAGCATGCAATCATGTACAGAAAGCTTGTACATATATGTATACAATACCCCAATATACGTTTTTCTAGCCTGTTTAAGCACTATTCACATCTATGGCTCCTCCTCGATTCCACCATACATAAGCGCTGTTCCTTTAAATGATGATTTCTTCTATGTACTCATGCACGCGCACGCACAGAACCCCTTAAGATGGTGATTGCACTATCTTTGACTTTACCGCGCATGCGCAGATTTTCTAAGATGGCGGCGCCCATCAGGCAGAACCATGGTTGCCATAATACACACCGCTCTGCCCGTTTGACCGGTCCGGACCACTTACCACCACCCATTCAGGTGAATTTACTTATTTCCTTAATTATTAGGCTTATATGTATATCCTTTTTGTTAGCATAAACATACACTTGCCCTGAGGAAGCCGATGACGCAGCGATACGCGTGGGTCCCTGCCCATGGGATTCCTTTAACTCTCCCCCTGCTCCTTATTTATATCGCCGATTTGATTCCCCCTTTCTACCTTGCCCTCTGTTTGGGATTTTTGCACTGTGGACGGCTCCTGTTTATGAAACCCTTGGTATGTTATTACCACTTTCATTGCTCCTGGCCAGGAACTACAGGGCTCCAATTAATCTACACAGAGTGCTTGTTTGTTATTGTTGGGCTTGCATTTTTTATATATTGTATACCCTTGCATGTTCCCTTATTATATCTTGTGGGATGTCTCTTTGATTGATTTACATGCAAACTGTAACATTGACACAAAACTCCTTATATGCTTATTCATAGGAATTATTAGATGTGTTCTGTTATGCATTGTTATCTATGCCCATGCAATACTTCTATTGTGTTCAATCCCTGGGGGAAATCTCCTTTCTTGGTTATTATATATAACTGTGATATACTATTCACATTATTGTGAGCTCTTGGGGAGTCTCATGCCGTGCTATTGAGTGTGTTTTTTGTATTTTTAAATGTTTTTATGTATTTTTTGCTACAATAAAATTGCCTTTTATAATGATAATTGGTCTTTGCTCCCCACTATGTGCAGTTGTTTTTCTCCCCCTTGCAATAGTGCCTGTGAGAGGCGCTATTGCAGACCGCTGTTCACCATGCCTGCCCCCTGGGCTCCGTGACCTCAGGGATCCTGTGATGTCATGTCAAGTTTCTGACACCGCGGCCGGCCGCAGTGTGTTATGATCCGGAACCATGGAAGATCACAATAGATCATTTGCAAAAGGGGACAAGAGCATTGGCAACTAATCTGGCTGCCATCCCTTTACTAACCATCAACACTAGAAGTAGCTGAGGGGTGAACTAACATCCTATGCACCGCGAACCCAGCCGTAGAACTAGCTATCCTAAAGGAAGGAAGGATGAATAACTCTCTCCCTCAGAAATAGACCGCAAAAGGTATAGCAAGCCCCCCACATTCAAAGACCATGGTGATATAGGAAAATACAATACATAGATGGATGCTAGGATCAGTAAAGGTGAGGCCCCACTGACTAAATAGGAAAGCATAGGAAAGGGGCTGATGGTGGAAAGAGAAAAACCCTACAAAAACCCAAATACCTGATAGTACAAAAAGGTCCTCAGATCTCACGATCTGCACTCCATCCTATATCAGGCGCTCTTGTCAAACCAATGAACAGAAAACAGGAACAATTACAAATTCAAGAAGCCACAAACACATGGACTTATAGGAGCAAAACTCCAAACATAGCTGCAGGGAGCTTCTCAGCAAAGCAACAGAGTGGGAAGATTCCTGCATGCAAATAAACTGAAAACAACCACAATAATTGACAACCCAGATAAGAACAAAAGAACAAAAACAACATAAGAAAAAAACAAGCACTTATCTGGGGTAGATGTGATCAGAAGCAAAATGAAAAGGCTGGATAGCTACAGGACAATGATAACCGACTCAGCCTGCCAGGAGGCCAGGGTTTAAATAGGCAGAGAGTTAGCAATGGAAATGCCCCAAACCATTCCTGGCCACAAGAGGGAGCCTCACAGCAGCAAAAGCATAACTGACATTCACAACAGCAGTGTCCGTGAGTGATGGGCTGTGGGCGATGTTTCATCGGTCGTCACAGCCCATCTGCTCCCTCTTCCTCACAGCAGAGAGCTGCAAGTAGGAGACACGCTCAGCTGTGACAAGCGGTGAAACACCACCCACAGCCCAGTGACTCAGGAAGACATGGGCCGGCCTCAGTGTCCATGAGTGATGGGCTGTGGGCGGTGTTTCACTGCTTGTCACAGCCCATCTGCTCCCTCCTTCCTCCTTCCTCACAGCAGAGCGCTGCAAGAAGGAGACACTCTGGGCTGTGATGAGCGGTGAAACACTGCCCACAGCCTAGTGAGTAAGGAAGACTGGGGCCGGCTGCGGTTATGAGACGTGAGCAGGCACTTGACGTGACGTCACCAGATCCCTGAGGTCATGAAGCCTGGGGGTCAAGCATAGGAACAGCGGTCTGCAATAGCGCCTCTCACAGGCACTATTGCCAACATAAGGTATTTGAGAAACATTGTTTCTCAATGTAATATTGATCTAGAAAATAAAAAAATATGGGTGAACCACCTCTTTAAGAAAAAAATGCTGGATTTGTGCTTTCATTATGAAATGGAAATATTAGTTTTGATATACATGTTTTTTGTAATCTCTATTTTAAAATAATCTGTTTACCAGAAGAAATGTTTTTTGTTGATTTTCCGAAAGAGTCATAAATAATATATTTAAGTCCTTTAACGTGACAAAATAGAATGGAGGCAAATTGACTATACAGTGTTACCCAATTATGAAAAATGCTCGGTAGTCTCCATTTTTTCAGGAAATTAAATTGACTAAAGTGCTGAGAACACTTACCTTTGATCCAGTCAAAAAAAAATAAATATCCTAGCTAACATTGGGAAATGAGCTTTCCTAGTATCTCTGCATTTATATAACTTCTATTTAATTTACCTCGAGTATGTTTTTAGATTTTTTTCCCAGCTTCACAGGAGAGAGGAATAATTTGTAACTTGACCTACCGCAGACAGATTTTAACCTATAACAAAATGAACCTGTCTCCATCACCAGGCACAATTCATATTAATTCTAACATTTCAGCATGTATTCATTTTCTGAGAAAATTTCTTACACACAAAAAAAAACACACAGTGCCAGAATCTGGATATCTTTAATATCTGTTCAACAGCCAAGGTAACACCTGCTCTTTTGACATGCAATAAATTTGATTCACGAATTGAGCTGTAAAAAAAATAGGAAAAAAATCTTGTCAAGCTCAATTTTCTGTTTGGATTATGCAGGAAGAAGTTCACAGACGTCAATTACGGGACTTTATTAGGGTGAATCAGCTCATTAGAAAGTACTTTGCCAATTTGCATATTTTACACCAAAGTGTGTTTTCTCAACATATACCATACCATGTTATAGCCTATGAGCTTGTGAGCTGTCATTTTGTGACAAGGAGGCAATTCAGAAATGGCAGGTCTACATATTATAAATGCGCAATGCAAACCATATTTACACTTTGCTAATCTAATTTGCATTTAACAAACAACATCTTTTTTACTTCTACAAGCAATTACACATTACAAATATATACTACTGAGCAAAGAATTATTTCCCAAATTACGCCATTAACCTCTTATACAAATTACATGTTAACTTATTCTGTGATTTAATACAACTATATTAAATTTAGAATATTTTTTAATGTGTTAACTATTTCAAAACAAATCATGCTATTTTGTGGTACATAACACTTTTATATGGTTTTTTTGTAATATTTTTGGGGACAGAAATAGCAAAAACATTGATTTTCTCAGCGTTCTGTTGCCATCGTGACCGACGGGGGATTTCGGCTCAGTTTGCATGACTCCGGAGTTTGGGTCATGCACACTATGAAGCCGGGTGTACGCATCCTGGCTTCAAACTGAATTTGGGTCATGCGCACTGAGCCGAAATCCGCCGTCAGACGCGATGGCAGCGGAGAGGTGAGTGAGATCATCCTGTAATGCTGCATATTCATTAGCATGATAGCACACCCACAGGAGCCCACAAGGACGTATTAATATGCTAATGGAGGCGACTAGCCAGGGGAACTAACATCCAGAGGACTAGTCCCCTCGCTCATTAGCATACGGTAAAAGATCTTTAGAAATACTTTTTCTAAAGATCTCTTTATCTATGGTAGTGTATACAGGGACGGTTAGGCAGGGATTAGCAATATGCACCCAGACTGCTCGTGGTTCTAGGTGCATACTGGACCTAATAGGTTCCCTTTAATGTAATAGAGTCATTTTTATTTCTACTTACATTTTTGAGCTATAGGACCCCATAGACAAACCATTATTGCGTCACGAAGGAGATTTTATTTGGTGCTTAAGGAAGTGCCTCCCTCTGTCTAATCACGTTGATGTTCACTAACTTGATCACTAGCTATTGACTTCTTCTTCTAATATGTTAAACAGATGGGGTCCAAGGTTTCTTAGATTTTTAGATGTTGTGCTGAAGCCCAGCTGTCAATCAGCATAAGATCTCTTTATGTATGCTACTGTAGCCTGGGTCAGTTAGGCAGGGATAAGCAATATGCACCCAGAACTGCTTTAACTGCTTTTGGTTCTGGGAGCATATTGCACCAGAAAGGTTCCTTTTAACTTTTCTTGAATTTGTTTGAAGTTATAAAGCCCAATTCATTAAAACTTTCATTACAGAATTATGGCTTAAAAGCTTTAAAAAGTTTAAAAAATGTAGGCACAACAGAGAGGTGCTCCTAAATGTTATGACTTTTGGCGTTTTATGCCAGTTTTTCAAAGCTAGGTGGAGTTGGGCCAGGACAGAGATGCAGTAGAGGTGGGATGGCTCAGCTCGTCTAATTCATGACCTAAATGTACATAAATGGAGTTAGATTTCTGGCATAATGAATGGCACCCCTTCATGAATCAAGTGTCTGATTCCAGCATGGCCCCTTATCAGGACTATTCTTGATGAATAAACTCAGAGTGTTTTTGAAATTACAGTTCTAGAATGGAAAGCTGCATTATAGTCCAAAGGTGCGTTAAGAAGCTGTTGCCAAACAGCAAGGGCAGTTCCTATAAGAGACAGGCACAACACTTAGCCAATAGGAGCTCTGAGTTGAGAGAAAAATGGCCCCAGTGTGTTCTTAAGTCATGTGATTGACAAAAGTACTTAATTGCGTCAAATCATAATTTGGAGAACCCCCAAAGTACACTGACTCAAGGTCCATGTACAGTCATAGGGAGTAGTGGCCACAGTAAATAGAGCAGAGGACAATCAATAGGTACTGCTATGAGCAATGGAGGTGCCTGTAAAAGGGAGATGGAGAAGTCCACCAGAGTAAAGCATGGAGAGCTGCCAGATAGAAAAGGGAGGCAACCCACCTTATACCCGCTTATACCACTGAGACAACCTGCTGATAAAGATTGCCTGCAGTGTAGATGACAGGCAAGAAGCTATGATTTGCATAGGTGAGACAAGACTATTGAGAAAGGCCCTGTATATGGGAAGCAAAAGCTCCCCGACAGGTATGATGGAGATTGTAAGCTGAGGATGATAAGATAGCACATGAATGACTTGGCCTGAGCTGAAGTATGGTTGAACGGTCCAGAGGGCTGCCACAGATGGAAGAAAGGACAAAAATGATGAGGGATTGTAATCATGCTAGAAAGAGCTCTGGAAAAAGCTGTATGAGAGTGACACACAAGAGCTAAGAGGTAGTCTATATCCATAAGTGTAAGTGACGCACCCCAGGGCTTTTGGGTACTCGGTCCTGGGCCTTGTATTCACTGGGACGTATCACGGGTGACCGTTGCCCAGTCCCGTTACCCTGGGGGTCACTTAAAAAGGGGATTTGTACAAGGGAAAAATAAAAATAAAGTGTTTTCATGACGCCATTTGCAGTATGCAGTTATATGGGGGTAGCTGCAAAGTCTCTCACTGCTGGGTCTGGTGGTATTAGGCAGCTTAGATGTGATGGCCCTCCACAAGTAGAGCTAGGTCCCAGGGGAGGATGATGGTGCTTGTAGTATATAGAAGCAGAGGTGTAGGAAGAATTCAGACAACACAGGGGCTGTGGTTTAACTTGTGCTTTACTCACTGGTTTGCAGTAGCTGCAACCCGACTGATGCTGGTCTCTACCAATCCGGTATTCCTTTGGTCCCAGTGCCAGTGTTGTGACCTGGTGAGCTTTACTTCCATGCACCCTTGTTTGTAGTTGGTGGATCCCCGTGGCATGGAGCATTTTGGAGTTGCCTCCGTTTGTCACAGTCATAGCCTGTATGGCAGGTAGCTTGAACCTCTCTTGGGTCTGACCTTTCTCCCCGTTCCCAGGTTCCCTCTTTGCTGCTGTGCCCTGGACACTAAAGTCGGTAAGGTCCTTGATGGTCCTCTCACCAGGCATATTCTTATCAGGTGAGCCTGAAGCGTCTTCCTGAACTACGGCTCTGTACCCCGCTGGTGCTCAGTCCAGTGAGTACTCACACCGTACTCTCCCTGGCAATCGTACTCCCTTTTACCCAATCAGTCGCTTTACACTTTCCATCTGTGTACTGATTTCTGACTAAACGTCTTACTGACTTTACGTCTTCTGACTACTGTCTAACAAGATGTCCGTCTCCCATCACTCCACTGACTAGCCCATCCCAGGTTTCTAGCTAGTGGATTGGATGCGTCCCGACCAATAGGTGGCCATCCATCAGTTCCATCTCTAGCCTGTTACCCAGTCTGTGAAAAAGGGCATGGATTTGTGTGTGTGTTGTGGTGTTTACTGCCACTGGGTGTTATGAACCGGCGCCGCCATAGCCGCAAGCAATCTGCTGCGGTTCCTGTTGCGCCCAGGTGCCGGCTGCCGTTCTTGGCCGTGCCTCGGGTCGTCCAATTGGGTGTTCCTTCCACCACGTCTAAGTGTGGAGAGGCGGCTAGTGCGCATGCGTGCGCCGATTTACCCCAGCCAGAGTTTAAGCCCGGTGTTTTGCCTAGTGAGCATGCTCAGCCTGATTGTGTTATGTCTGAGACTAAGTTCTCAGTTCAGGCTACTGAGCATGCTCCCACAATTAACCCTAACAGCCTCTTTGCACAGGTACTTGGACTTCGTGCTGTGTCTAATTGCTGGGATGTGCCTACTGAGCATGCTCAAACTGATAGTCTGCTTTCTGAGCCTGTTGCTCAGGCTACTGGGCATGCTCAGGCACTTAGTGCACCAGAGGCTAGGTCCGGTAAGGACCTCACTGAGCATGTCCGTGAGGTGGCAGGCACTGATAGGGCAGAGGGTGTCAGGTGTCCTGATGACGTGGCAACTCCGGACTGGCTCGCAGAGGCCCGCCCCTATGATCTGGCACCTCAGTATTGGTCGTCAGATGATGACTGGTGAAGTGTTTGGGGCGTGGCTGCCATGAGGTCATCAATGACGTGGCGGTTCCGGATAGGTCGCATGTGACGTCACTGATGACATGGCACTCTGCTATTGGACCTTGGTGGTTCCACCCTGGGTTTGGGGCAGACCCAGGTTATAAAAGGGGCTGGAGACAACATGGAGGTGCGCAGTCTTCACTTTTGCTCAGTCAGAGCCCACCTCCATGTTAGAGCCTCATTGCGGCATAAGCCTATGTTGGGAAGCGGTAGGTAGGGCTAGGCGAACGGTGCCTGTCACGCCAAGATTCGTGGCTCGGCACATCAGGGTCAGGCGCCGTGCTTCCCTCCTGCCGTTCCAGTCTTGCTATAGCAGCCCAGTGGCGTTAACTGGGCTGCGGCTGCTGTGCTTCCTGTCCGATTGTGCCCCCTACGCACACGGACAACGCACCTGTTGCGCCACCTGTCCGATTGTGCCTCCTACGCACACGGACAGCGCACCTGCTGCGCCACCTGTCCGGTTGTGCCCCCTACGCGCACGGACAGCGTACCCCAGGACCCCTGTGGAGTTAACAGGGTGTTCCTTATCCTCCTCAGCTTCCCGGTCAACGCTACTGGTGTACCCATCTGGCCTGACGTGTCCTACACACACGTGGCCAGTCGAGAGGTGTCCAGAAATGCTAATCGGAGGACCGCTCGGCCTGACGTGTCCTACACACGTGGCCGACAGGGCGCTTTCATGGCGGTCTTCCGGTCAACACTACCTGGTTACCACCCGGCCTGACGTGTTTCCTGCACACGTGGTTGGTGTAGCGCTAGGTGCACCAAAATGCTAATCAGGTTGTCGTCCGGTCTGACGTGTCCCAACACACGTGACCGGTTCCCAGAGTTCCTGGGTTATCTCAGAGCCATCCAGCTCTATAGTCTCCGCCTAACCCTCAGGTGCCAGCAGCTCCTTTGTCATCTGGAGCACGGTGGGCCCCGACTGGCGATTAGGATATATACCCCCTGGTCCTAATCTGCCGGTCCCCCCGTAACACTGGGGTTAGATGTAATACCCTGTAGCACCTGACACTCAGGGGCGCCACGTTAGTCTAGAACATGCTATATACATTACAGGACTACAATGAAGTTTTTTTTCTTTTGACTTTTCTTATGACTTTAGCAATGAAAAAGTATGTCCTTAACAGGTTTTTAATAGTTTAAATTGAATTATAACTGATAAACAGGAGCACCCTCTAGAAGACCTTGTAACACAGTTATACTGGACATTGTATAAAAAAATTGTCAACAGTTATAAAATATATAAAATAGTAGTAAAATCCCTCTCTATTTGGGGATAGTAAACAAGTATAAGAAATAATAATACAAGCTCTGGTTACAATGAATGGAACTTTTTTCACAAAATCCATCTGCAGATTTACGAGAAAAGTTTCATAGCAGAAATGCAAAGGAAGCATCTTTCATTAACTCAGAAAGGAACTGGCACCTCCATTAAAACAAGTCGTAATGAAAAAGACTAGACAATAACTGGAAACAGCCAGCTTGAAGAAATACTTGAAAAATGATATGGTAAAGTAACAGCACCAATGGGATTTCAGATGTATAAATATTTTGAATATGACTTACAGTAAATGGTGAACAATCAGCGGAAAAATTAGATGATGTGTGTCTCAGATTTTCACTGCCCAATAATGAATATGTCATCAATTAAAGGCAAAGGTGAATAGCAAAAGTAATCGGAAATCATAAACTAAAAGCTAGAGGGCACCTGGAAGGATGTCCCACATAAAAACAGCTATAGCACTGATGTCAGTAACAGTCAGCACATCCCGTTTTATAGGTTTTAATATATTTTTACTGTATTTGATCTTTATATAAAGTAAATGTAAAATACTGATTCCCCATTGAATGTTAACAAAAAAACTAACAAAAAAACCCAAATGAATATATCTAAAACTGGCCTTTACCAAGAATTACAGCCATAGTGTAAAGGTCGAAAAATACCTAAAAGATCATAAAAGTTCATTAAAGTCAGAGACCAGCTAAAATAAAGAGTAATCAGTGAAACATACAAAGAGACAATTGTGATTGTCAGGAAAAACTTAGGCTAGTTTCACACATCAGGCTTTTCACCGGTTTGCCGGATTCGGTGCACACCAGTACAGAGTATACAGTATAATGGCAGCACGACAAGCTCCGGTCACATGCTCCGGTCAAATGACAGCATGTGATTGGAGCTTGTCACGCTGCCACTGTACATTATACATTGTACTGGATGCGCCGGAACCGGCAAACCGGCAAAAAGCCGGATGTGTGAAACTAGCCTTAGGTTGATCACTTATTTTTTCCTGCCCCTCAATAGCTTCAGCTTCATCATCGATAAATCAATTCCTTATTCAACATGTTGCCTCGTCTGGAAGAGCATTCAAACTTCTGTTCCCTACTGTTTTTGGTTCACATGACGGAGCAGTTACTCGTTTGCTATATTCCAATCTAAAATGAGTGTTGTGATTACGCAATCCTTTAAAGGAACTTATATGAGAACTCTACATAAAGAAGAGGTAACCAAATATTTGCTGCTGAAAACCATGTTGTTTATCAGTCTAATCTCTTTCCATCCTTCACTGTAGAGAAGAGTGCCATGATCCTTGCGCTTCTTTGCCACAGTTATGGTTAGGAATTAGAGGACGTGGGGATGCTAGAGTTTGCCAAGATCGGCCAGACTTTAGTTAAAGTTCAGTTCGGTCCTCGAACTTGACCCTGGACTCTGAACCCCATAGAAGTCAATGGAGACCCGAACTTCTGTTCAGTAAAATAGCTGTTTAATGGACGAAGGAAGGGCTGGTGGGCTGCAAAAGGAAGCAAAATGGCTGTAAGAGCAGGACAATTGCAAACAAATATGGATAGTGAAGTTACTAAAAAGGTTCTGTCACCATAGTAATCATGGTTGAATAGTAAATTAATAAAATAAAAATTTTAGCAGTGCCCCTTCAGAGACTGATTTCAGAGTTTCCCACAGAGAAAACATTTTAGGAGTTCCCCCACAGAGCCAAAATGTGCTGCCACAGAGCCTGTTGTAACAATTCCCACACAAAGCTGAAATTTCAGCTCCAGTAACATACACTAAAGCTGTTGCAGTTAAAAAGCTCATAGCTGGATTTGGGATTGCACTGCTGGTCCACCAATAGGCTTGGTATTGCCAGTCCCAGCTATGTTGCCTCAGGGCACCTCACCGATGCTGATGACTGAGTGTCCCGGGGGTCCAAAGCATTTACTTTGAATAAGTTATTGTTCAAAGCAGGCAGCCATGTCTGAATACTCCAACTAGAAATGATGGAAAAGGACTCCAGTTCTATTTTTTTGTGAGAACTCAGGCCATGATTAAGAGGGGACATGGTGGAAGTCAATGTGAAGGAATTGACGGCACTCTCAGCCATAGCCATCCAATCTAAAACTGCTTCTACTTGTTCTAGCCTCATAAAATTTAAACAGTGGAATTTTGTCCTCCAATATTACGCAGGATATCTTGTTGCCTGTATGCACCAGAGGAAGGTGTTTCATTTAGGCACATAGCAGCCATAGTTTGACCACATCCTCTTCCTGCAGTTGCACCACCACCATCAGCAGCAGCACCACAGCCGATGTAGTTAAAAAGCTTTATGTTGGATTTGGGATCAAGCTGATGGTCTGCTGCAAGGCTTGCTAACCCCAGTCCCAGGCCCATTGTCTAGGGGTGCCTCCCCGATGCTGTTGACTGAGTGTTCAGGGAGACTAAAGGGTTTACTTTGAAAAACATATTGTTCAAAACAGGCAGCCAAGCCTGAATATTCTGGCTAGGAATAATGGAACAGTACTACTCCAGTTCTATTTTTTTTTTGTCAGAACTAGGACCATGATTAAGTGGGGACCCCGTGGAAGACAAAGCAAAGAAACTGAAGGCACTCTCAGCCATCCAGTCTAAAACCGACTTTACTTGTGCTGGTCTCACGATTCGTACAGAGGTACTCGGTCATGTGAAATTATGCAAAACGTCTTGTTACATACGTGCCACAGAAGAAGGTGTTTCTTTTGGGCACATGGGAGCTACAGATCAACCATGTCCTCTCCCTGCAGCAGCTCTTCCAACACCAGCAGCAGTACCACGGCCACATCCCCTACTTGATGCTATCCTCATTCTTTGCTCTCCAAAAAAGTGCAGAGTTTTACATGGCCTGTATACAGAGATATAGTGCCTAGCTGAGTTTTATACTGCCTGTTTTCACAGTTCTCACTTAGAACAGAAATTTCAGCTCCAGTAGCATACACTACAGCTGCTGCAGTTAAAAAGCTCATAGTTGGATTTGTGATCGACCTGTCGGTGCACCTTGAAGCTTGCTAACACCAGTCGCAGGCTCTTTGTCTTGGGGTGCCTCCCCAATGCTTTTGACTGAGTGTCTTGGGGGCCCAAAGCATTTACTTTCCCTGAATACTACAGCTAGAAATAATGGAATAGAATGGTTCTATTTAATTCTTTATCGGAACTGTGGCCACTCATCACTAATAACAATCTTGGCAAATGGGAGGTCATTGTACAAGCACCGCAGCATGAATTCACATGACTGTACCAGGGTGCCCAGAGGCAATAACAAGCTGTCCTCGGTGGGAGTTATAGCATCTGTATCCTCTGTATACCCTCAGCCAAACTCCAGTGATGCCCATGAGCAGCTTTGAATGGCACACTACTGTGAACACAGTTCCTCCGCCTTCTTCTCCTTATCCTTCAAACTGTCCCCTGGCGGGACAGTTTTGTACCTTGGTGCTTTTCATACAGGAACCCTGCCTCCAAGCCATATGTGGACGACTGGCCTGATAAAGGTGTGAATGGTTCCTGTTTGTCGTCCTCATGTGCCATCACCTTATCCATCATCACCTGAAGTGTTTTCCAAAGAAGCATAGAAGTGGGATAGTAACTCTGATGATGGCGTCTCAGCGCTAGTCATGTTTGTGGAGTATTGAAAACAGCAAAACATAGTACACATCCTGCATAGGGGCCCACTCATTGGTCATGAAGTTTTATTGTTCCACAGAGTGACTCACCCTTGCGTGCTGCAGCTGAAACTCCACTATTGCCTGCTGCTGCTTGTACAGTCTCCTGGTGCCAGACAAGGGATGGTTGTGATATGTTTAAAGCACACTGCCTCCCTGATGAAGCCGCCTGCACAGTGGCGATATGCGTCAGACCTGTGGACCCATTACAATGCCACCCATGCACAATCTAAGCCTTTGGTGCAGGTGTCTTTATCATCCATTTTGTACTATGCATTTTTTCAGCACCACTTGCTTCTAAATACTTGCAACCTTTTGTGCTGAATTACGTCTTTATTTAGAGTATTTACAAAAATACACAAAGCTGCACTCCAAAATGCTAACATAGTATAAGGGAACTCTGGCATTGCATTACTGCTAAGGAAATATTTAAAAAAAAAAAAAAGAGATATTTCGCTTATGTATTGGCCAATGCATGTGAGCCTGGTCACCAGGGCAAGATATATACCTATATATTGGGAACCTAACTCAAATGTCTCTATCTGGGTTAAAAACCTACATGTCTGGGAAAAAAATCCTGATCGGGCTCACATGCCAATATGATGCGCCCATGGGGCCTCAGGGTTACTCGTCACTGGGCCAGTGGTATTAGGGGTTGCTGTGAATGGCCTGACCCGGCTCCGTGGCCCCGTCGGTTTCAATAAAAGGGTGCAAGGTGACCGGTATAGGGGATGATGGGGGTTTGCTTTGCACTACCACCCGTGCTATGTGGCCAACAATCAGCCGTTTCTGAGAGATGTTGCTCTCCTCTGGGGTGGATGGTAACGCAGCTCAGATGGTCCAGGTCCCCACAGGCAGAGCTGGGCCCCCAGGGAGGATGATGGTGGGGGGGTAACAGCCATTTGGCGCCAGAGTGAAGGGCAACGGCGACGACAATGACGGGACCACACTATGACTGCGGACAAAGTTCTTTTACTCACTGTCAGGTCATCACCCTTGCAGTGCCGGTTTCCGCTGTCATGGGCCCCAGCCGATCCCAGATTATTCAGAGGCCACCACAAGTGTTGTGAAGCTGTGAGACCTTCTTTCCTTGCACTCTATAGTGTGGATCCCCATGGCGTGAGGCTACTTAGGGACCCCAGTGTCCTTGGGTTTAGTTCTCGTCCCGTCCGCAGGCAGCACAAATCAGATGTGAAGCTGACCGTGATCTTGATTCCTAACTCTATGTGCTATTGTGCCATGGGACCTTTGTGGTGGGCAATGGGACGTGAAATCTCCCTCCCCTGCAGATTCTGATGGCGCAACTTGGAGTGTATGCCACCCTAGAGATCTGCACCCTGACTGCAGCGGTCCCGAAGAGGCTGTTAGGCTCAGCCTTTGGCTACCGTGTTGATCCTCTGTCTCTCCAGCACACCCGGTAAACTCCTGCTTCCTCCAGTCTGTCCGGTTCTAACTAAGGAAGCTCTCAAGCGCTCTCCTTAGCTGCCATGTTTCTGCGAGTCCCTGGATGTTATGGTACTATTGTCCTTCTCCCTCCAAGGAAGCTCTAAAGCACTCTCCTTGGTTGGTCTTTCTGGGAAAGCTCTAAAGCATTCTCCCCAGTGACCGTCTTGTTCCAGTTCCCAGACCATTCTGAAGTAAAAGTCTGCATGTTCTCTCACTTTCCTAATACTGCCCCACCTTCCAGATGACTCACTACTGGCTGGGGAAGTCCCGTTGCTATGGTCACCATCTTTAGCCAGTTCCAGCGGGAAAGCACCTGGCTGTGTGTTGTGTAAGTGATGAACACCAGTGGGTAACCTCTTCCTTACCCGGGATGAGTACTGCACCTTTAGTCAGATGCAAATACCCTGTGGCAACTGAGCCTCAGGGGCGCCACAAATACATAAGTTAAATATCTTTTTTTCAAATATTCCTATAGCAGTAGTGCAATGCTAGAGTTCCCTTATTCAATGTTAGCATTTTAGAGTGCAGCTGTATGTATTTTTGTAGTTCTAATGTGTTTTCAGCTGGCATCTGTTCACATCTGTTGGATGTGCAGGTCAGTCTTTTTGTTATACAGTGGGGAAAAAAGTATTTAGTCAGCCAATTGTGCAAGTTCTCCCACTTAAAAAGACAAGAAAGGCATGTAATTGACATCATAGGTAGACCACAACTATGAGAGACAAAATGAGAAAACAAATCCAGAAAATCACCTTGTTTGATTTGGCAAGATTTTTGTTTTTGAAAACTATGGTGTAAAATAAGTATTTAGTCACCTAAAAACATGCAAGATTTCTGGCTCTCAGACCTGTGACTTCTTCTTTAAGAGGCTCCTCTGTCCTCCACTCATTACCTGTAGTAATGGCACCTGTTTGAACTTGTTATCAGTATAAAAGACACCTGTCCACAACCTCAAACAGTCACACTCCAAACTCCATTATAGTGAAGGCCAAAGAGCTGTTGAAGGACACCAGAAACAAAATTGTAGCCCTGCACCAGGCTGGTAAGACTGAATCTGCAAAAAGCAAGCAGCTTTGATAAAATCAACTGTGGGGGCAATAATAAGAAAATGGAAGACATACAAGACCACTGATAACCTCCCTTAATCTGGGGCTCCAAACAAGATCTCACCCTGTGGGGTCAAAATGATCACAAGAACGGTGAGGAAAAATCCCAGAACCACACGGGGGTACCTAGTGAATGAAGTTTGCTAGAAAGCATTTGGAATATCCAAAAGAGTATTGGGAGATTGTCATATGGTCTGATGAAACCAAAGTAGAACTTTTTGTTAGAAGCACAACTCGTCGTATTTGGAAGAGACAGAATGCTTAGTTGCATCCAAAGAACACCATACCTATTGTGAAGCATGGGGGTGGCAACATCATGCTTTAGGGCTATTTCTCTGCAAGGGGATCAGGACAACTGATCCGTGTACATGAAAGAATGAATGGGGCCATATATCGTGAGATTTTGAGTGCAAACCTCCTTCCATCAGCAAGGGCATTGAAGATGAAACATGGCTAGGTCTTTCAATATGATAATGATCCCAAGCATGCCACCATGGCAATGATGGAATGGCTATGTAAGAAGCATATGAAGGTCCTGGAGTGGCCTTGCCAGTCTCCAGATCTCAACCCCATAGAAAACCTTTGGAGGGAGTTGAAAGTCCGTGTTGCCCAGCGATAGGCCCAAAACATCACTGCTCTAGAGGAGATTTGAATGGAGGAATGGGCCAACATACCACCAACACAGTGTGCCAACCTTATAAAGACTTACAGAAAACATTTGACCTCTGTCATTGCCAATAGGGATGAGCGAGTAGTGAAATACTCGGACTCGCTATACTCGTAACGAGTAGGTCCTAATATTCGGGTACTTCTTACGAGTAGCGAGTCCAATGCAACTCAATGGGAAATGCGAGTAATTTTCTGCTGGACCCTACAAAGCGGCCAGGGGGCTGAGTAAAAGGCAGAAATGGATGCATGATTGTTTAAAAGCCAGGCGGTAAAAAGCCGCTGGCTTTGTTAAGCAATCAGCTGATGCACGCTCCCCACCCTGGTCCTTTGCTCCCCGCTCCCTGGTGATGCTCTCCCCACCCGGTCCTAACTTAGGATCGGGCGGGGAGGCAGTGGGGGAGTTAAGCACCGGGCAGCGGGGTGGGAACCACCAGGCGGGGGAGTGAGGCCGCGGGGAGGGAAGCATCGGATGGGAAAGCCTTCGGTGAAGCTTCTCTCTCTCTCTCTGTCGGTCTCTGTCTCTTTGTCTGTTGGTATGTCAGTCTCTCTCTCTCTGTCGGTCTCTCTCTCTCTGTCTGTCGGTCTCTCTCTCTGTGTCGGTCTCTCTCTCTCTTTGTTGGTCTGTCCCCTCTCTCCCTCTGACCCCCTCTCTCATACTCACTGATCACCGACACGGCGCTGCACAGCTGGCACACTGCTCCTGCTTTTCAAAATGTCGGCCGCCCATTATTCCATACCATATTCACTGCTTCCCCTGCTCACCGATACGTATGATTGGTTGCAGTCAGACGCGTCTTCACGCTGAGTGACAGCTGTCTTACTGCAACCAATCACAGCCACCGGTGGGCGGGTCTATAACGTGCAGTACAATAAATAAATTCACATTTAAAAAGAAAATGGCGTGCAGTCCCTCCCAATTTTGATAGTCATCCAAGATAAAACAGACAGCTAGGGGTTGGTATTTTCCCCCTGGGGAAATACATAGTTATTGCCCCCCCCAAGGTAAGAATAGCAACCGGCAGTCACCCCAGATTTAGCGCATCCATTAGATGCGCCATATCTGGTGTTTATCCTGGCTCATCCCAATTGCCCTGGTGCGGTGGCAATCGGGGTAATTGAAGGAGTTAATGACAGGTGATAATTGACACCTGTAATTAAGCCCTGGATTGGTAATATTTAGGTTTCGATGAGCCCTCCATATTACCAATCCTGTAATTAAGTAGTTATTAAAACACACACACACACACACACACACACATCTTTTATTTAAAAATAAACACACAGACACCCTCTTCAAGCCATTTATTAATCCCAAACATACCCAGCTCTGACGTAAATCCACAACTGAGGTCCAACGCCATCTCTGCTGCATCCAGTCCTCATACTGAGCGGTGACATGAAGCTGCCGCTCAGAGCAAGAACCAGCACAGAATGACAGCTCTGAAGCCCGCTGTTATTGAAACGATGATGTCAGAGCTGTCATTCTGCGGCTTGGCGTCTCCCTGCAAACGCTACACTGCGATGACATCATCGCTGCCCGACACACTGTCAAACCTGCCTAATCCCCGCCACATGAACTCAAGTAACCCAGTCATTCTGTTGTTAACGGTAGAGAGAGGATTAACCCTCACTACTGTCACTAACATGAAGCTGAGCTGATGACTGCGTGGGACCTCGTATTGGACTACTTCGGAGGGATTTGGGGGATTTAATTAAATGGTAAATGATGGTTTGTGTGATTTTATTTACAATAAAAGTTTGTTATCTGTGTTTCATTTTGAATAAAGGTGTTTTGAGTGTGTGTTATTTTACTTTACTACAAGTGAATTAATAAAGTCCGGTTTCAAGCGAAGCTGAACTTTATTAATTCAGGGCTTAATATCACCTGGTAAAATTCAGGTGACATTAACCAGTAATTACCCAGTTTGCCACCACACCAGGGCAGCTGGACGAGCAGAGTAAGTGCCAGATATGGCGCATCTGATGGATGCGCCAAATCTGGGCGGCTGCCGGTTGCTAGACTTACCCTGGGGGGATGATAGCTATATATCCTCCCCGTCTGCTTTATCTTGGCTTACTATCAAAATTGGGGGAGACCGCACACCGTTTTTGTTACTGATCAACAACTAAGTTCTCAATCAACCCAAAAATCTCATAAATTTCAAAGCTTAATATTTTTGGAAGTTGGAGTGGGTTTTTTTTAGATTTGGCTATCTTAGGAGGATATCTGTTTTTGCAGGTTACTATTACTGTGCAGACTTATTAGGCAACTTAATAAAAAACAAATATACTCCCATCTCACTTGTTTATTTTCACCAAGTAAACCAATATAACTGCCCAAAATTTAGAAATAAACATTTTTCTGACATGCAAAAACAAAACCGCAAAAAATTTGTGACCAGTATAGCCACCATTCTTTATGACACTCAACAGCCTACCATCCATAGATTCTGTCAGTTGCTTGATCTGTTTCCGATCAACATTGCGTGCAGCAGCCACCACAGCCTCCCAGACACTGTTCCGAGAGGTGTGCTGTTTCCCTCCCTGTAGAGCTCACATTTTATGAGAGACCACAGGTTCTCTATGGGGTTCAGATCAGGTGAACAAGGGGGACATGTCATTATTTTTTCATCTTTTAGACCTTTACTGACCAGCCACGCTATGGAGTAGTTGGATGCATGTGATGGAGCATTGTCCTGCATGAAAACCATGTTTTTTTTTAACTATACCGACTTCTTCCTGTATCATTGCTTGAAGATGTTGTCTTCCAGAAACTAGCAGTAGGTCTGGGAGTTGAGCTTCACTCCATCCTCAACCCGAATAGGTCCCACAAGTTCATCTTTGATGATACCAGCCCATACCAGTACCCCACCTCCATCTTAATTGTGTCTGAGTGGAGCTCTCTGCCTTTTACTGATCCAGCCTCTAGCCCATCCATCTGGCCCATCAAAAGTCACTCTCATTTCATCAGTCCATAAAATCTTTGAAAAATAATTCTTAAGATATTTCTTGGCCCAGTCTTGACATTTGATCTTATGTTTCTTGTTCAAAGGTGGTCGTTTATCAGCCTTCCTTACATTGGCCATGTCCCTGAGTATGGCACACCTTGTGCTTTTTGATAATCCAGTAATGTTGCAGCTCTGAAATATGGCCAAACTGTTGGCAAATGGCATCTTGGCAGCTTCACGCTTGATTTTCCTCAATTCATGGGCAGTTATTTTGCGCTTTTCTGCCCAACATGCTTCTTGCGACCTTGTTGGCTATTTGCCATGAAACGCTTGATTGTTCGGTGATCAAGCTTCAAACGTTTGGCAATTTCAAGACTGCTGCATCCCTCTGCAAGACATCTCAAAATTTTGGACTTTTCAGAGCCCGTCAAATTTCTCTTCTGACCCATTATGCCAAAAGGAAAGGAAGTTGCCTAATAAATATGCACCCCTTATATAGGGTGTTGATGTCATTACACTACAAACCTCCTTATTACAGAGATGCGCATCACCTTATTTACTTAATTGGTAGTTTGCTCTCAAGCCTATACAGCTTGGAGTAGGACAAAATGTGTAAAAATTATCATGTGATCAAAATACTGATTTGCCTAATAAGTCTGCACGCAGTGTACACTGTATGCAGAATTATTAGGCAAATGAGTATTTTGATCACATGATAATTTTTATACATGTTGTCCTTCTCCAAGCTGTATAGGCTTGAGAGCCAACTACCAATTAAGTAAATCAGATGTTGTGCATCTTTGTAATGAGGAGGGGTGTGGTGTAATAACATCAACACCCTATTTAAGGTGTGCTTAATTATTAGGCAACTTCCTTTCTTTTGGCAAAATAGGTCAGAAGAGAGAGTTGACGGGCTCTGAAAAGTCCAAAATTGTGAGATGTTTTGCAGAGGGATGCAGCAGTCTTGAAATTGGCAAACTTTTGAAGTGTGATCACCGAACAATCAAGCGTTTCATGGCAAATAGCCAAAAGGGTCGCAAGAAGCGTGTTGAGCAGAAAAGGCGCAAAATAACTGCCCATGAATTAAGGAAAATCAAGCATAAAGCTGCCAAAATGCCATTTGCCACCAGTTTGGTCATATTTCAGAGCAGCAATATTACTGGAGTTTCAAAAAGCACAAGGTGTGCCATACTCAGGGACATCGCCAATGTAAGGAAGGCTGAAAAACGACCACCTTTTAACAAGAAACATAAGATAAAACGTCAAGACACGGGCTAACCTGTGCTGCGGATTCCAATCCCCAGCTGCCTAGTTGTACCTGGCTGGACAGAAAAATGGGGCGAAGCCTACGTCATTTGTTTTTTAATTATTTCATGAAATTCGTGAAATAATTAAAAAATTGGGCTTCCCTATATTTTTGGTTCCCAGCCAGGTACAAATAGGCAGCTGGGGGTTGGGGGCAGCCCATAGGTGCCTGCTGTACTTGGCTAGCATACAAAAATATGGCGAAGCCTAAGTAATTTTTTTCGTGGGCAAAAAACTCCTGCATACAGTCCTGGATGGCGCATGCTGAGCCTTGTAGTTCTGCAGCTTCTGTCTGCTTTCCTGCATACACTAGTGAATGGAACATGCTGAGCCTTGTCGTTCTGCAGCTGCTGTCTGCTCTCCTCCATACAGACAGACAGCAGCTGCAGAACCTGGCTGGGAACCAAAAATATAGGGAAGCCCTTTTTTTTATTAATTATTTCATGAATTTCATGAAATAATTAAAAAAAAAATGACGTGGGCTTCACCCAATTTCTGTGTCCAGCCACGTACAACTAGGCATCTAGGGATTGGAATCCGCAGATCAGGGTGCCCAAGCTTTCTGGGCACCCATGCTGCGAATTGCAGTCCACAGCCGCCCCAGAAAATGGCGCTTTCATAGAAGCGCCATCTTATGGCGCTGTATCCAACTCTTCCAGCTGCCCTGAAGCCGGGTGGCTTGCTGGGTAATAATGGGGTTAGGGATAGCTGTATATT
Organism: Anomaloglossus baeobatrachus; assembly: GCF_048569485.1. NCBI lineage: Eukaryota > Metazoa > Chordata > Amphibia > Anura > Aromobatidae > Anomaloglossus > Anomaloglossus baeobatrachus. The sequence goes on along the minus strand of NC_134353.1, from coordinate 837,086,431 downwards.
ATCAACTGGCCCTAAGCCCAAAATTCATAGTGTCACGCTCATACTAAACATGGCCACCATGAATTTCTAGCACCAATAAAAAGAACCACAACACACAGAAAAATATTTTTATTATAAATAAAATACAACACAATTAGTAACTTCATCTTTATTGAAATAAAGAACCCCCCTCCACAGTAATCCTTGGTCAAGGGTCCCGCGCCGTCCAATCTGGATCCAATATCATCTGATCGGTTTGCTGGAAGGCAAAGCGATCAGATGATGTGTCAGGTTTAAGGGCCTGAATCACATGACACAGCAGCTGATTGTATAAACAGCTTTTATACAATCAGCTGATGCATCAGTGCAAAAACAAAAAACAAACTACACACTTCAGTGTATTGGAGGATTTTAATAAAATGCTGAAACAGGGTGTTTTTTTGTCTTTTATTCCAAATAAAGGATTTTTTTGTGGTGTGTGTTTATTTACTTTCACTTTATAAATAGATAATAACTATAATGTAAAAAAAAAAATCTTTACCGGGACTAGAACTCGCGACCTCATGCTTCTTTCTTTACTTTATTGCTACGTAGAGCTGATAACTAAGAGCACTCGTATTCTGTAGCAGAGCTGACAGTGTCGTGTGGATTACACGGATTTTTCGGTGTGTGCGTTTCTTTACTTTCACTTTAAGTTTAATCATGGAAGGTATCTCGGGGAGATGCCTGGCATGATTGAACTCATTATTTCCCCGATTGCCACCGCACCAAGGCAATTCGGGATGAGCTGGGAAAAGTCCCCCAGGACAGTCGCATCTAATGGATGTGGCTATTCCGGCCGACTGCTGGGTGATATTGTTAGGCTGGAGGGCTCCCTATACCGTAGTGCTCTCCATCATGACAATACCAGCCTCCTGCCGTAGGGCTTTATCCTGGCTGGTATCAAATATGGGGGGAACCGCATTTTTTTTTATCATTATTATTTACTTATTGTACTGCACGATATAGACCCGGCCGCCGCCGGCTGTGATTGGTTGCAGTGACAAAGCTGTTACTCAGCTTGGGGACGTGTCTGACTGCAACCAATCATACAAATAGGTACAAGGCACTCTCAAGGGTTAAATTTCATAAATTTATTCCAAAAGTCTAAAACATGTGACGTTTCAGCCACTAGGTGGCCTTCATCAGACAACTGGTATCATAAGCTGGCCAAAATTGGAGTGTTCACGCAGCATAGCGGTGGACACCGCTGCCTTGACACTCCAATTTTGGCCAGTTTATGATACCAGTTGTCTGATGAAGGCCACCTAGTGGCTGAAACGTCACATGTTTTAGACTTTTGGAATAAATTTATGAAAATTAACCCTTGAGAGTGCCTTGTACCTATTTGATTGACTTACGGTTTGGAAACCAACAAGTGCACCTCAATATACCTCTACTATATTGGCTGTGCCTTATCCTTCTACATGCAACCAATCATAGGCGCCGGTGGGCGGGGAAAGCACAGAATAACTAATTGACTAATGAAGCAGCAGCCATTTTCTAAAGAGGAAAAGACGCCACAGATTTTTGACAGCCCGTGATCGGTGAGTAGGAAAGGGAGAGGGATTGTACTGGGGACGCAGGACGCATGCAGAAAGCAACATGTGCACATAGCCTTACTGTGAAAAGCCACGTTTATAGTGATCGAACCGTTCTCGAACGTAACTCGAACTGTCGAGCTTTTAGCAAAAAGCTCGAGTTCGAGTTCGATCTCGAGTACCCCCCAAAATCACTCAAACATGAAAGTGGCGAACCTCGAACATCGCTCAACTCTACTCAATGGTGAGTAGGGGGGTACTTCCTCTTTGTATCCAGGGTTTGGGGGTTGGACAGCTGAACACCTTCATGGGATGTGTGGAGATGCTCGATGGCACTGCTGATGGTGGTGCTATCACATTCTTTCTTTGTGGCTCATGCTTTGAATTCACATGCCTCATCATACAGGTGGTTCTCAGGTTCCGAATATGTATGCTTCGCTTCAGGCTCAGACAGTATGCAAACCACCAGTCTCTTGTCGTCAGCACATTGCCTGAAGAAATGTCACACAAGAGAAATCCTTTCACCTGGTTTTGGTGTGTTCATTTCCTTGGCGTGGTGGGCAGTAGCAGCCAAGATACTGGCTAGGGGCTGGCTGTTGTACTTTTGCACCTTTCTCCATCTTTTGCTGTGCTGCTGGTTCAGCATGACCACCTCCTCTTCCTCCAAACTGTGCATGTCACTAGGATGGACATTGCTCCATGTGGCATCTATTACCTCATCATACCTCGCATTATCTTCCATCCACTCCTCACTCCCGCCCTCTTTGCCAGTGTCTACACTGTGTTTTGTCATCTTCAGAGATGTGCTGTGGTGGTGCGCTGACCATGTGCACTAGCCCTCCCAAATACTCATTCTCCAACACAAGTGGTTGTGCATTAGTACACTCAGTCTTTTTCAATTCTGGAGCAGGGTCAGGTGGATGGGCCATGGAACCCCAGCCAGCAGAGTCTACAAAAAGCAGAAGTGACTGCTTCCTGACTTTGGGCTCGGACTGCTTGGCTGATTTGAAATGCGGTGAGGTGGCCTACGAAATGATGCAGAACATCCTGTCACCTGCATGTACCAAGTAAAGGTGTTTCATTTGTGTACATAGCAGGCACAGATCCACTATGTTCTTTCCCTGCAGCAGCTATACCACCATCAGCATTACATGGCCATGTCTACTATTTAATGCTCCCCTCATGCTTTTTGCCCTAAAAAAAATCTCAGTAGCGAAGAGACTGTATTTCGGCAGTCTGTACAAGGCTGTATTAAGAAAGTCGGCACTAGGCTGTATTAGGGCAGTCTGCACCACTCTGTTAGGGCAGTATGCACCAGGCTGTATTAGGGCAGTATGAACCAAACTGTATTTGTTCAGTCTGCACCAGGCTGTATTAGGGAAGTATACACCAGGCTGTTAGGGCAGTGTGCACCAGGCTGTAGTAGGGCAGTATGCATCAGGCTGTATTAGTGCAGTCTGCAACAGGCTCAGAAGTTCTCAGAATAGTGGTGCAACCCATGATCAAGCCTTTATACAGGCCATGTCACATGGAATGCAGGACAATGCCAGCCATGCCAATACTGAACCCGAACAGTAACACGGACCACTGGTGGATACAGGCAGGAAAGGGCACTTTAAAGTCAGGTACCTCATTATAATGTACATTTACACCTGCTTTTGAGGTGTGTATTGGCCCCCTTACCTCTTTGGTATCTGTGCAGCTGTATAGGCTATACCAGTGATATGTCCACCCCTGACATGGACTTCCGTTTAGAAGTCCATGTTCGGAGTTTGGCACCAGACACTAGGTGTCCGGTATGAACCACGAACTTTAACCTCTCTAGTTATGATGCTAATCGAGAATAATCTCAGAATGTTGTATTATAACGCATGAAATGAAAAGAACTTAAAGTAAAATCAACATCTTTTTTTTCTAAGAATAATACTTCACACAGAGCACAGTATAACCATTGTATTAGCAAACTGTAAAAAGAAAGAAGAGATCAGAAGCTAACAAACACAGTAGAATGTAAGAGTACAAATACAAAAGAAGTAGACAATAGTGCTCCATTTCAATTGGAGTATCCATGAAATGTAGCAGCAGACACTTCAAAAACATGTATGTTATGTTTAGAAATCTGCACTCTATGCACGGTATGCTAAGTAAATGTCACATAGGCAAATACGGGGCACACAATAACTTTACAACCGAGAAAAAAATCAGTTCAAATATTAATACTTTATACAATAATAATGAAGCACTTTATATTCATTATGGATGGTAGGCATTTAGGAATCACAATTAATTATGTAGCAGTATGTAGGTGTAATGATAGTCCTGGGAGTGGACCCACTGGACCTAGCACCAGACTCCTCTGTGACGCCGCCTCGAGTGAAGGGACTGTCGGGCATAGCCACAGACTGCCTAGATGCACGGAAGACGGGATCAGCAAGAATCACTGGATAGAGTCTTATGGATACAGGATCCGATCTGAACCAGGTACAGGTTAACGGGATGAGTCAGAAGTCCAGAACTGAAGACTGGTGCAGGTTAACATTATCAAGCTGAAGTCCAGAAGCGGAGAGTGGTGCAGGTTAACAGGATCAGGCTGAAGTCCAGAAGCAGAGACTGGTGCAGGTTAACGGGATCAGGCTGAGGTCCAGGAGTAGAGATTGGTGCACGTAACTGGGATCAGGCTGAGGTATAGGAGCTGAGACTGATGCAGGTTAATGGGATCAGGCTGAAGTGTGTGCTCAGAACGGTACTCAGGATCTGTAAACAGAGACAGAGTTACACAAAGCACAGGCATAGAGGGACCTAAACAACTGGTAAAAGAGACAAGCTACAGGGATGTGTTGAACAAGCACTGGCCATGGGGAATAGGAAGTCTTAAGGCTATGTGCCCACGCTGCGGAAAATGTGCGGATTTTGCCACGGATTTATTGCGGAAAAGACGCGGATTTCCTGAAAATATGCAGCACAGCTGCTCCCCAGCCATTTCTATGGCATTTGGGAAATGCTGTGTCCACACTGCAAATTTTTCCGCAGCGGAAATCTATAACATGTCAATTATTGTTACGGATTTTCATCCGGATTTTGGCTATAAAATTGAAAAAAAAAAAAAAAAATCCGCACCAAAATCCCCATCAAATCCGCGGCAATTCCGCGGTAAATGCGCACCTATGAAAAGGTGCTGATTTTGCGGGAAAGCTGCGGATATTGATGCAGAAAAATCCGCAGATACATATTCCCGTGGACACATAGCCTTAATACCTAAGGTTAATTAGTAGTCATATCCCGGACAGCTATGCTGGCCCTATAAGTCTAGGTGAGTGCACGCATGTGCTCTCTAGTGTGCATGTGTGAGGACCGCAATCCGGAAGTAAGAGCTGAGACCACAGGAGGAGAGGCAGGACGCGGGAGCGCAGGTGGCTGCAGTTACTGTGCGGCGCGGGGCCGGGACCGACGGGGAAAAGGTATGGACAAGATAGCAGGATAGTGGGCTCGGCGGGGAGAGGGGACCCAAGGAGTTGGAGCGACGGGTGGTGGGCGATGCGGTCGGACCGGGAGCGTGACAGTGGGTAACAAAGTTGTCAATACCTGGGGTCTCACAATCGGGCTCTTCATAGTTTGTGCTTTCTGAATCAGCACTATGATGAGTGCCAAAATTAAAATAAGAGGACTCTACAAGTCTGAATCCTATTTCTATCATTTCTATCTACTAGTGATTATTCGTAAATGGGTAAGGGCTATACTGATTTTAAAGATATTACAACACTAAGCAAGTACTTAGGCTGTAATAATATTCATATCTACACTACAGTTCAAAAGTTTGGGGTCACAGACAATTTTGTCTTTTCCATGAAAAATCATACTTTTATTTATCAAATGAGTTGAATAATGAATAGAAAATATAGTCCAGACATTGACTAGGTTAGAAATAATGATTTTTACTTGAAATAATAATTTTCTCCTTCAACCTTTGCTTTCGTCACAGAATGTTCCTTTTACAGCAATTCCAGCTTTGCAGACCTTTGGCATTCTAGCTGTTAATTTGCTAAGGTAATCTGGAGATATTTCACCCCATGCTTCCCCCATCTCTCACAACTTGGATTGGCTGGATGGGCCCTTTTTGCGTACCATACGGTCAAGCTGCTCCCACAACAGCTCAATAGGGTTGAGATTTGGTGACTGTGCTGGCCACTCAATTACCGATAGAATATCAGCTGTCTGCTTCTTCCCTAAATAGTTCATACATAACATGGAGGTGTGCTTTGGGTCATTGTCCTGTTGTAGGATGAAATTGGCTCCAATCAAGTGCGATCCACAGGGTATGGCATGGCGTTGCAAAACGGAGTGATAGCCTTCCTTATTCAAAATCCCTTTTACCTTGTACAAATCCCCCACTCTACCAGCACCAAAGCAACCCTAGACCATCATATTACCTCCATCATGCTTGACAGATGGCGTCAGGCACTCTTCCAGCATCTTTTCAGTTGTTCTGCGTCTCACAAATGTTCTTCTGTAGGCAGAAAAAGCTGTGGAGGAGAAGAGCAATAGAGTCTTACTAGGTAACAATAGCATAAAGGAATGTGAGGGTACTCCCCTATAGCAGTTGTGCCAGTCACAACCCCTATAAGATAGGAAAAAATTCTTGCACACAGTCGAGAAAGAGGATATACAAGTCAATTCTTTGCTTTGTGTATGCTTGTGATTTTATTGAAGAGAAATAGTGACAACCAAAAATGTAAAACAATTGTCAAAAAGAAATTCAGTCCGACGTTTCTGGTCTAAATTAAGCCTTCATCTGGGACACAGTTTGTACTAAATAGTACAAGATATAAATAACAAGAATCATTATGACATAACGACATATTATATACACATAAGTAAATGTCCATCAAGGTAAGTTATGACAAAAAACAGTAACAGTGTATAGAGAAATCCATCATATGTATAAAAGATATATACCATTCATAGGATTAAGCACTCGTTATCCATTGATCATAACATAGTATAAGAAGGAAAAAGAAAGTAAGGCCGGCTTTGCACACTACGACATCGCAGGTGTGATGTCGGTGGGGTTAAATCGAAAGTGACGCACATCCGGCGTCCCTTGCGATGTCGTAGTGTGTAAAACCTTTTTGATACGATGAACGAGTGCAAAAGCGTCGTTATCACATCATCGGCGTAGTCTCCGACATTTCCATAATGCCGGTGCAGCGACAGGTACAATGTATTTCCTCGTTCCTGTGGCAGCACACATTGCTGTGTGTGAAGCCGCAGGAGCGAGGAACATCACCTTACCTGCATCCCGGCTGCTATGAGAAGGAAGGAGGTAGGCGGGATGTTTAAATCCTGCTCATCTCCGCCCCTCCATTGCTATAGGCCGCCTGCCGTGTGACGTCTCTGTGACGCCGCACGGCCCGCCCCCTTAGGAAGGAGGCGGGTCGCCGGCCAGAGCGACGTCGCAGGACAGGTGAGTGCATGTGAAGCTGCCGTAGCGATAATGTTCGCTACGGCAGCTATCACAAGGATATCGCAGTTGCGACGGGGGCGGGTGCTATCGCGCTCGACATCGCAGCATCGGCATGCGGTGTTGCAGCATGCAAAGTGCCCCTAAGTCTTATTCTCCCCCCTCTATTTTGATATCTTGTAATGGTAAAGCTCACAGGTGCTGGCTGTAGCCTGCAGATGTGGTTTTACCCACACTGGCTATCAAAATTATTTGTTTGGGGTCAAATTCTGCATCAAGTTTGCTTCCGAGTCTGATTTTTTTTTCCTTTGCTGGTTTTCAGAACAATGAGTTTGCTCATCACTACTTTTAACCCTTCTAACTAGAGATGAGCGAACCGGTCCCGGTTCGGCTCGAGGCGGTTCGCCGAACGGGGGGTCTGGCTCGAGTTCGGCTCGTCGAACGTTCGACGAACCGAACTCGAGCCCATAGGAAACAATGGCAGGCAATCACAAACACAGTAAAACACCTAGAAAACACCCTGAAAGGTGTCCAAAAGGTGACAAACAACTCACAACATAACACAAACACATGGGAAAGTGACAAGGACATATACTCATGTGAAAACAAAACAGCTGGACAAGGAAAAAGAGGGAGACACACAGATATATGAGTATATGCAAAGAAACATCGATTCCATTATTGTGCAACTTGAGCCCTGCTCATTTTAGGCTTCCAATCTGGATAAATTGCCTGAGCTCGCCACGTACGCCTTGAGGATCTTGTCGTGTCCTGCAGCCAGCGTTCTCTCGGAACCTGTCTTCAGTGCTGCTGGGGGTCTGCTGGCAGATAAGCACACGTGTCTGTCCACTGACAATGTGGACCTGGCTCTCAGAGGACTTTTCTTCCCCTGGGTCAGCCAGGGGAGGCGAAAGGCACGCGTATTTTTGAGAGTGCTTCATGCAAAGCATCTTTTTCTTTGTCAAAAGGGGGGCTCAACCGATGCCAGTCAAGTGGGGTGTGTGTGGCCCAGTTAGTGGCAACGAGGGAGACTGTGGTTGGAGTCCCCTCGCTGTGTCTCTAAAAGAACCAAGATGAACAAGTCATGGCTCTCAGAGGACTTTTCTTCCCCTGGGTCAGCCAGGGGACGGGAAAGGCACGCGTATTTTTGAGAGTGCTTCATGCAAAGCATCTTTTTCTTTTTCAAAAGGAGGCTCAACCGATGCCAGTCAAGTGGGGTGTGTGTGGCCCAGTTAGTGGCAACGAGGGAGACTGTGGTTGGAGTCCCCTCGCTGTGTCTCTAAAAGAACCAAGATGAACAAGTCATGGCTCTCAGAGGACTTTTCTTCCCCTGGGTCAGCCAGGGGACGGGAAAGGCACGCGTATTTTTGAGAGTGCTTCATGCAAAGCATCTTTTTCTTTTTCAAAAGGGGGCTCAACCGATGCCAGTCAAGTGGGGTGTGTGTGGCCCAGTTAGTGGCAACGAGGGAGACTGTGGTTGGAGTCCCCTCGCTGTGTCTCTAAAAGAACCAAGATGAACAAGTCATGGCTCTCAGAGGACTTTTCTTCCCCTGGGTCAGCCAGGGGACGGGAAAGGCACGCGTATTTTTGAGAGTGCTTCATGCAAAGCATCTTTTTCTTTTTCAAAAGGGGGCTCAACCGATGCCAGTCAAGTGGGGTGTGTGTGGCCCAGTTAGTGGCAACGAGGGAGACTGTGGTTGGAGTCCCCTCGCTGTGTCTCTAAAAGAACCAAGATGAACAAGTCATGGCTCTCAGAGGACTTTTCTTCCCCTGGGTCAGCCAGGGGACGGGAAAGGCACGCGTATTTTTGAGAGTGCTTCATGCAAAGCATCTTTTTCTTTTTCAAAAGGGGGCTCAACCGATGCCAGTCAAGTGGGGTGTGTGTGGCCCAGTTAGTGGCAACGAGGGAGACTGTGGTTGGAGTCCCCTCGCTGTGTCTCTAAAAGAACCAAGATGAACAAGTCATGGCTCTCAGAGGACTTTTCTTCCCCTGGGTCAGCCAGGGGACGGGAAAGGCACGCGTATTTTTGAGAGTGCTTCATGCAAAGCATCTTTTTCTTTTTCAAAAGGGGGCTCAACCGATGCCAGTCAAGTGGGGTGTGTGTGGCCCAGTTAGTGGCAACGAGGGAGACTGTGGTTGGAGTCCCCTCGCTGTGTCTCTAAAAGAACCAAGATGAACAAGTCATGGCTCTCAGAGGACTTTTCTTCCCCTGGGTCAGCCAGGGGACGGGAAAGGCACGCGTATTTTTGAGAGTGCTTCATGCAAAGCATCTTTTTCTTTTTCAAAAGGGGGCTCAACCGATGCCAGTCAAGTGGGGTGTGTGTGGCCCAGTTAGTGGCAACGAGGGAGACTGTGGTTGGAGTCCCCTCGCTGTGTTTTACATGCTTTTAGAAGGGCATGAAATGGCTTGGAGGTTGACTTTCATCATATGCAAACTGTTGGCTACCAAAATGCTGCCTTTCCAACAACTGTGGTTATAGGCAATGAGGAACATACTGATGAAGATGAGACGCAGATACCCGATTGGGATGACAACTTAAATATTCGGTCAGGGCAAGAAGAAACTCGGTCTGAGGGGTAGGGGAGTGCAAACACAACAATTGATGATTAAGTTCTAGATCACACCTACTGTCAACCCACAGTCAGACACTCGAGGAGGTCAACAGAGGCGGTGGAGGAGGATGCAACCGACGTCGAAGTAACCTGGCGCCTTCCTGGACACAGTCGGAGCACTGGTAGCACGTCTACAACTGCATCCTCAGCCACCACTCTGCCTCTGAGCATTATTCGGGGTGGATCAACAGGTCGCATGGCCTCTAAGCCTTGCCTAGCCAGGTCCTTTTTTGACATAGAAAAAGATCGCCCAAATTATGTGATCTGTAAAATTTGTCATGGTTCTCTTAGTAGAGGTCAAAACCTCAGCAGTTTGACAACTTCTTCCATGAATCGTCACATGAATAAATATCATATGGCCCGATGGGAAGCTCACCGTGCTGCAATGCGGCCTAGCGGAGCGAACCATCCACCGCCTGCCCCTTCCAGTGCATCCGCGCGCTCGTCATCTTCTAGGACTGTGGGGACAGCTGTCACACCTGTTTTTCCACCCACAACTTCCACCACTGTAACCGCAACAGGCAGTTTGCTTGGTAGGTCGTCAGTTGGTTTGGAAGGGGAAACAAGTGAGTGTGTACAGCTCTCTCAGACATCGATAGCACCAACTTTGGATGAAGGCAACATCATGTCTCCGCCTGCACTTTCCTCACAAAGCTGCATTTTTCCAGGGACACCCGACTCAACACCGTCTACACACAGCAGCCAGATCTCTGTCCCTCAGATGTGGTCAAATAAAAGGCCACTTCCTGCGACCCATGACAAAGCGAAGAGGTTGACTCTATCCCTCTGTAAGCTGTTGACTACAGAAATGCTGCCTTTCCGCCTAGTGGACACACAGGATTTTAGAGACCTTATGTCTGTCGCTGTGCCCCAGTACCAGATGCCTAGTCGCCACTACTTCTCTAAGAAAGGTGTGCCCGCGCTACACCAGCATGTCGCACACAACATCACCGCTTCCTTGAGAAACTCTGTGTGTGAACGGGTGCATTTCACCACCGATACTTGGACCAGTAAGCATGGACAGGGACGTTACATGTCGCTGACTGGCCACTGGGTAACTATGGTGATAGATGGTGAAGGGTCTGCTGCACAAGTCTTGCCGTCCCCACGACTTGTGTGTCAATCCTCTGTCTGTCCAAGTTCCGCCACTGCTTCTGCATCCTCCACCTCATCTGGGTCCTCCACCTCCGCCCCAAGCCTGCCTGGTCAGGCCACCAGCGTTCTCACTGCGCAGAAGGAATCACGCACCCCTCATTACTATGCTGGTAGCAGAGCGCAACGGCATCAGGCGGTCTTTAGCTTGACATGTCTTTGAAATAGGAGTCACACAGCGACTGAGTTGTGGGCAGCTCTGGAGACTGATTTTGATAAATGGTTGTCTCCACTCAACCTGCAGCCTGGTAAGGCCGTGTGCGACAATGCTGCAAACCTGGGTGCGGCCCTTCGCCTGGGCAAGGTGACACACGTGCCTTGTATGGCTCACGTGTTTAACCTTGTTGTCCAGCAATTTTTAACACACTATCCCGGCCTAGATGGCCTTCTGACCAGGGCACGGAAACTGTCTGCAGTGCTCACTTCCGCCGTTCAACCGCCGCACCTGAGCGACTTGCATCGCTCCAGAAGTCTTTCGGCCTGCCGGTTCATCGCCTGAAATGCGATGTGGCGACACGCTGGAATTCAACTCTCCACATGTTACAGCGACTGTGGCAGCACCGGCGAGCCCTGGTGCAATACGTCATGATGTATAGCCTGGGCCAACGAGATGCAGAAGTGGGGCAGATCACCCTGATGGAGTGATCTCAGATCAAGGACCTATGCACCCTTCTGCACAGTTTCGACATGGCGACGAATATGTTTAGCGCTGACAATGCCATTATCAGCATGACGATTACAGTCATTTACATGCTGGAGCACACGCTAAACACTATTCGTAGTCAGGGGGTGGGACAACAGGAAGGGGAGGAACTACAGGAGGATTCATATGCGCAAGACACAACAACATCACCAAGGTCCAGACGTTCATCATCACCAACGCGGCAGGCATGGGACCATGGGGGACAGGGATCAACAAGGGCGCATGGTAGCAGGTGAGATGTTGAGGAAGGTGCAGGAGGACATGAAGATATGGAGGACGAACTGTCCATGGACATGGAAGACTCAGCAGATGAGGGGGACCTTGGTCAAATTTCAGTTGAAAGAGGTTGGGGGGAGATGACAGAGGAAGAAAGAACGGTTAGCACCTCTATGCCACAAACACAGCGTGGACTTGGTGCGCATGGCTGCGCAAGACACATGAGTGCCTTCTTGTTGCACTACCTCCAACATGACCCTCGTATTGTCAAAATTAGAAGTGATGATGACTACTGGCTTGCCACACTATTAGATCCCCGGGACAAGTCCAAATTTTGTGACATAATTCCACCCATAGAAAGGGACGCACGTATGCAGGAGTATCAGCAGAAGCTGTTACTCGATCTTAGCTCGGCTTTTCCACCAAACAACCGTGCAGGTGAAGGGAGTGATTCTCCCAGTTGTAACTTGACAAACATGGGACGGCCTCGTCATCTTCAACAGTCTACCCGTACCAGTAGGACCGTATCTGGTGCTGGTAACAGCAATTTTATGGAATCTTTTCATAATTTTTTTAGACCCTCCTTTGCAAGGCCACCAGAGACAACAAGTCTGACACATAGTCAACGGATGGAGAGGATGATACAGGAGTATCTCCAAATGAACATCGATGCAATGACTTTGCAAATGGAGCCTTGCTCCTTTTGTGCTTCAAATCTAGAAAAATGTCAAGAGCTCTCCAGTTACGCCTCGAAGATTTTGTCGTGTCCAGCTGCCAGCGTTGTCTCTGAACGTGTCTTCAGTGCTGCTGGGTGTGTGCTGACAGATAAGCGCACGCGTCTGTCCAGTGACAATGTGGACAGACTGACGTTCATCAAAATGAACAAGTCATGGATCCAGAAGGAATTTACTACCCCTGTGTCATCCTGGGGAGAGTAAATGCTTGTGGATTTGGAATGTGCTTGATGCAAATCAAAACATCCTGTTTGCAACTAGGGCACAAGTGCTGCCACTGATAAGGTGTCTGTGTGGGGCCCAATTTTTGGAAAAAAAGGGAGACTCCGCTTGGAGTAACCCTTGCTTGCTGTGTTTTTTAAAAATGATACAAGATGAACAGATCTGAAGGCAAGATGAAGCCAACATCATGTCTCCGCCTGCACTTTTCTCACAAACCTGCATTTTTCCAGGGACACCCTACTCAACACCGTCTACAGACAGCAGCCAGATCTCTGTCCCTCAGATGTGGTCAAATAAAAGGCCACTTACTGCGACCCATGACAAAGCTAAGTGGTTGACTCTATCCCTCTGTAAGCTGTTGGCTACCGAAATGCTGCCTTTACGCGTAGTGGACACACAGGATTTTACAGACCTTATGTCTGTCGCTGTGCCCCAGTACCAGATGCCCAATCACCACTGCTTCTCCAAGAAAAGCATGCCCGCGCTACACCGGCATGTCGCACACAACATCACCACTTCCTTGAGAAAATCTGTGTGCGACAGGGTGCATTTCAACACAGATACTTGGACCAGTAAGCATAGACAGGGTCATTACATGTCACTGACTGGGCACTGGCAAACTATGGTGAGAGATGGAGAAGGGTCTGCTGTACAAGTCTTGCCGTCCCCACGAGTTGTTTCAATCCTTGTTCTGTATGTAGAAGTTAATACACTGCTTCTGCCTCTTCAACCTCGTGTGGGTCCTCTACCTTTGCGCAAACCCTGTGTGGTCAGGCCACCCTTCCTTGCAACTGCGCACAAGGACTACCACACACCTCCTTACTATGCTGGCAGCAGAGCTCAATGCCATCAGGCGGTCAAAGTTTTACTTTGAAATGTATGGGAAATGTGAGTCACACCGCTATTACAGAGAATAGTAGTCAGGCAGGGTCAAAACATTAATTGAGGAACAGGAACAGAATGGGACGGCCAGGACTTAATCAGAAAACAAGCAGAGGTGAAATGCGTATCGGCCAACAAGGTACATAAACAGCAAGCAGGAAAAGTAGTCAGGTAACAAGCACACAAAATCATAAAACTGAACTGGGGGTAAAATTAACCAGAGGTTCATAGCTATGTCTGGCAGTGGTCTGCAGACAGGATGGGCATAAAAAAGGGTGTGGTGTCTTCCCATTGGTTGTAGCTGAATGATGGTATTTCATCTGTGAGATACCCACCAGCTACATTCAGCCAGAGATTCTGCATCTGTCAAGGTAATGCAGCCCAGTGGGTGAGCATAACCTGCGTCCACCTGCGCCGCTGGCATCGACTACTCTCCCATCATCAGCACTATTCATGAAAGGAACACGTTGTCACCTGGCGACCGGAGTACAAATTGACGGAGCGGACTCCGTTGGTGACTTAACAGCCGTGTGCGGCAATGATGCAAACCTGGCTGCGGGCCATCCTCAGGGCAATGTGACACACGTGCCTTTTATGGCTCACGTGTTGATCCGAATTCTCCAGCAATTTTTAAAACACCATCACGGCCTACATGGCCTTGTGCAGCGGGCACGCTCGCTATGTGCTCACTTCCATCGTGCGCACACAGCAGCTCAACAACTTTCATCACTCCGGAAGTCTTAGGGTCTGGCAGTTAAACGCCGGAAATGCGATGTTCCGACACGCAGGAATTGGAATCTGCACATGTTGCAGCGTGTGTGGCAGCACCGCAGAGCCCTGCTGAAATACGGTAAGACATATAGCCTGGGATAAGTTGATCCAGAGGTGGTGCAGATCACGCTGCTGGAGTGGTGTCAGATCAAGGACCTATGCACCCTGCTACACAGTTTTGAAATGTCGACGAAGATGTTTAGCACTGGCAATGTCATTCTCAGCGTGACAATTCTGGTCATCTACATGATGGAGCACACTGTAATTATTATTCGGAGTCAGGTGTTGGGACAAGAGGAAGGGGAGGAAGTACAGGAGGAGTCATATGCGGAAGGGATAACAAGATCTACGAGGTCCAGATGGTCAGCGGCACCTATGCGGCAGTCATGGTGAGGGAGAGGGATTAACAAGGGCGCATAGTATCAGCAAAAAGTGTTGATGAAAGTGCAGGAGCCCATGAAGAAATGGAGGACGAACTGGCGATGGGCATGGAAGACTCAGCAGATGAGTGAGAGCTTGCTCACATTTCGGTTGTGCGAGGTTGTGGGTAGAGGGCAGAGGAAGGATGCACGATTCTCACCTCTCTGCCACCAACACACCAAGGACTTGGTCCTCCTGGATGCACAAGACACATGAGCGCCTTCTTGCTGCACTACCTACATGACCCTCGGATTGTATGAATTTGAAGTAATCCTGAATACTGGGTTGCCACACTGTTAGATCCCCGGTACAAGACAAAATTTGGCGAACTAATTCCTGCCATAGAAATAGACGCACGTATACAGGAGTATCTGCAGAATGTGGTACGCAATCTTAGATCTACTTTTCCACTAAACACCAGTGCTGCACAGAGTGAATCTCAACACTTTGTCATGGATAGGAGGAAATGGTCTTTTACTTGTCCACATCGGAGGGACCGAGGGATGGCTGCTGTGCTGAGATGGCGTTGAGTACGGTGTCCCTGCACAGTTGCACTTTTGGTCATATCCCAAAATGAGTTGAAAAAGGACAGATGCTGTTGGAAAGGGGAACAGGTGTGTTGGAAAGGGGAAAAAAATTTTGGTCCGTGGATTTGGTGGTTAAACAACTGTAACATTTGCTGAAGAAACAACATCTGTTACAGTGGGACTGGCAGATTTGGATAAAGTGGTATATAATCTGTGACCGCTATATAACAAAAATTAATAAGAAAAGAAAGAGAAAGGTATATATCACCTTCAGCAGTCAGTGTCCACCGTGCTCCCAGTTGGAAAAGGAGAGGTTGGCAACTTGAAGGTTTGGTGGAGGATACAGAGCTGTGTGGCTATGAAACTAATAGTAGCCTGAACCGAGTTAGACGCCATTCGGATCTGGAGACTGTGAGCCCTGTTAGCGTCACAGGGTCCACATGCCCACCCAGCCCAGGAACTCCCTGTTAACAACACAGGGGCCATTGAGTACGCTGACCGTGTGCGTAGGGGCCACACCTGTGGACAGCAGGCGCATCAGCAGCAGCAGGCCTGTTAATGCCACTGGGCTGCACAAGCAGGACTGTTAGGACAGGAGCTGGTCTTAACCGTTCTGCGTTACCAACTGTGGTGGTGGCCTGCATCCACCACCCTATCCCTGCCTACCTCTGGCCTAAAGCCGCAATGGGTTCAACACATGGAGGTGTGCTCTTTCGGAGCATAATAGAAGACTGCGCACCTCCTTGTTGGCTCCAGCCCCTTTTATAACCTGGGTCCGCCCCAAACCAGGGTGAACCACAATGCACCTCCTGGAGACAAAAGCAGAGTGACACGTCATGAGTGGCATAACTAGCGTCCTATTTGGAAACGCAACTTCAATGATGACCTCATGGCTGCCATGACCCAAACACCTCACCAGTCATCGTCTGACCATCAATAATGCGGTGACAAGTCATAGGTGTGGGCCTCTGCAAGCCATTTGGGAGGACACCTGATGCCCTGTGGTCTATATGGGACCCCCACATCAGGGCCAGGGCCAAAGAGTTCATTACCGGACCTAGTCTCTGATGCAGGAAGTGCCTGAGCATGCTCAGTAGCATGAAATACAGTCTCTGAAAAAAGACTATCAGCTTTAGCATGGTGTCTAGGCACAAAACAGGACTTAGACCCGGCACAGAATGCAAGCACCTGTGCAAAGAGGCTTTTCACACTTAGTGTGGGAGCATGCGCTGTATCCCGAAATGAAGACTTAGCGTCAGGAATGGCACAGTCAGGCTGAGCATACTCACTAGGCGAAACACTGTAATTATGCTGCAGCTGGGGTACATCGGCACACGCATGCGCACTAGCTGCCTCTCCACACTTAGACGTGGAGGGGAAATTTGTCTTGGAGATGCTGTCTATGAACAGAAGGAAAAGCTAAAGGAAGCCTGACTTTCTATCCCTCCGAATTATGAAATGCAGCAATGAATTCCATGAGTTTGCTATAACATTAGCGTAGCTAAATGTGCATGAGGGTGTGATGTAGAGGTGCTAGAAATAGCTTGTCACCAGTGGGGCACTAATGGAATACAACAGCCAGTTCTATGATGCCACAAAATGGCAGTATTTTGTGCTATCATTATAGCTTATTAAAAACAGAGCACGAGGTTGTCATGCAGAGGTGCTGCACATAGATTTGCAGTAGTGTGAATAGACAAAAGTACAATAGCCACGTTTAGGATACAACTAGGTACACTGAGTGTTTGCTACTATAAATGGCTGAGTTTAAAAAAGTTTGAGTGTGCAATGCAGGCAGACGTGCTGCAAATAACGTTCCAATACTGTGAATTGACAAAAGTACAATAGCCACGTTTAGGATACAACTAGGTACACTGAGTGTTTGCTACTATAAATGGCTGAGTTTAAAAAAGTTTGAGTGTGCAATGCAGGCAGACGTGCTGCAAATAACGTTCCAATACTGTGAATTGACAAAAGTACAATAGCCACGTTTAGGATACAACTAGGTACAGTGAGTGTTTGCTAGTATAATGGCTGAGTTTAAAAAAGTTAGAGTGTGCAATGCAGGCAGACGTGCTGCAAATATCGTTCCAATACTGTGAATAGACAAAAGTAAAATAGCCACGTTTAGGATACAACTAGGTACACTGAGTGTTTGCTAGTATAATGGCTGAGTTTAAAAAAGTTAGAGTGTGCAATGCAGGCAGACGTGCTGCAAATAACGTTCCAATACTGTGAATAGACAAAAGTACAATAGCCACGTTTAGGATACAACTAGGTACACTGAGTGTTTGCTACTATAAATGGCTGAGTTTAAAAAAGTTTGAGTGTGCAATGCAGGCAGACGTGCTGCAAATAACGTTCCAATACTGTGAATTGACAAAAGTACAATAGCCACGTTTAGGATACAACTAGGTACAGTGAGTGTTTGCTAGTATAATGGCTGAGTTTAAAAAAGTTTGAGTGTGCAATGCAGGCAGACGTGCTGCAAATAACGTTCCAATACTGTGAATTGACAAAAGTACAATAGCCACGTTTAGGATACAACTAGGTACAGTGAGTGTTTGCTAGTATAATGGCTGAGTTTAAAAAAGTTTGAGTGTGCAATGCAGGCAGACGTGCTGCAAATAACGTTCCAATACTGTGAATTGACAAAAGTACAATAGCCACGTTTAGGATACAACTAGGTACAGTGAGTGTTTGCTAGTATAATGGCTGAGTTTAAAAAAGTTAGAGTGTGCAATGCAGGCAGACGTGCTGCAAATATCGTTCCAATACTGTGAATAGACAAAAGTAAAATAGCCACGTTTAGGATACAACTAGGTACACTGAGTGTTTGCTAGTATAATGGCTGAGTTTAAAAAAGTTAGAGTGTGCAATGCAGGCAGACGTGCTGCAAATAACGTTCCAATACTGTGAATAGACAAAAGTACAATAGCCACGTTTAGGATACAACTAGGTACACTGAGTGTTTGCTACTATAAATGGCTGAGTTTAAAAAAGTTTGAGTGTGCAATGCAGGCAGACGTGCTGCAAATAACGTTCCAATACTGTGAATTGACAAAAGTACAATAGCCACGTTTAGGATACAACTAGGTACACTGAGTGTTTGCTACTATAAATGGCTGAGTTTAAAAAAGTTTGAGTGTGCAATGCAGGCAGACGTGCTGCAAATAACGTTCCAATACTGTGAATTGACAAAAGTACAATAGCCACGTTTAGGATACAACTAGGTACACTGAGTGTTTGCTAGTATAATGGCTGAGTTTAAAAAAGTTAGAGTGTGCAATGCAGGCAGACGTGCTGCAAATATCGTTCCAATACTGTGAATAGACAAAAGTACAATAGCCACGTTTAGGATACAACTAGGTACACTGAGTGTTTGCTACTATAAATGGCTGAGTTTAAAAAAGTTTGAGTGTGCAATGCAGGCAGACGTGCTGCAAATAACGTTCCAATACTGTGAATTGACAAAAGTACAATAGCCACGTTTAGGATACAACTAGGTACACTGAGTGTTTGCTACTATAAATGGCTGAGTTTAAAAAAGTTAGAGTGTGCAATGCAGGCAGACGTGCTGCAAATATCGTTCCAATACTGTGAATAGACAAAAGTACAATAGCCACGTTTAGGATACAACTAGGTACACTGAGTGTTTGCTAGTATAATGGCTTAGTAACAATGAGTTGTAGTGTGCAATGCAGGCAGACGTGCTCTGCAAATGTCTTTGCACTAGTGGGACTATAGCAAAGTCCAATAGCCACGTTTAGGATGCCACTAGGTACACTGAGTGTTTGCTAGTAAAATTGCTTAGTTTAAAAAAGTTGGAGTGTGCAATGCAGGCAGATGTGCTCTGCTAATATCTTTGCACTAGTGGGACTATAGCAAAGTCCAATAGCCACGTATAGGATGCCACTAGGTACACTGAGTGTTTGCTAGTATAATGGCTTAGTTAAAATGAGTTTGAGTGTGCAATGCAGGCAGACGCGCTATGCAAATGTCTTTGCACTAGTGGGACTATAGCAAAGTCCAATAGCCACGTATAGGATGCCACTAGGTACACTGAGTGTTTGCTAGTATAATGGCTTGGTTTTAATGAGTTGGAGTGTGCAATGCAGGCAGACGCGCTCTGCAAATGTCTTTGCACTAGTGGGACTATAGCAAAGTCCAATAGCCACGTATAGGATGCCACTAGGTACACTGAGTGTTTGCTAGTATAATGGCTTGGTTAGAATGAGTTGTAGTGTGCAATGCAGGCAGATGTGCTCTGCTAATGTCTTTGCACTAGTGGGACTATAGCAAAGTCCAATAGCCACGTATAGGATGCCACTAGGTACACTGAGTGTTTGCTAGTATAATGGCTTAGTTAAAATGAGTTTGAGTGTGCAATGCAGGCAGACGCGCTATGCAAATGTCTTTGCACTAGTGGGACTATAGCAAAGTCCAATAGCCACGTATAGGATGCCACTAGGTACACTGAGTGTTTGCTAGTATAATGGCTTGGTTAGAATGAGTTGTAGTGTGCAATGCAGGCAGATGTGCTCTGCTAATGTCTTTGCACTAGTGGGACTATAGCAAAGTCCAATAGCCACGTATAGGATGCCACTAGGTACACTGAGTGTTTGCTAGTATAATGGCTTAGTTAAAATGAGTTTGAGTGTGCAATGCCGGCAGACGCGCTATGCAAATGTCTTTGCACTAGTGGGACTATAGCAAAGTCCAATAGCCACGTATAGGATGCCACTAGGTACACTGAGTGTTTGCTAGTATAATGGCTTGGTTTTAATGAGTTGGAGTGTGCAATGCAGGCAGACGCGCTCTGCAAATGTCTTTGCACTAGTGGGACTATAGCAAAGTCCAATAGCCACGTATAGGATGCCACTAGGTACACTGAGTGTTTGCTAGTATAATGGCTTGGTTAGAATGAGTTGTAGTGTGCAATGCAGGCAGACGCGCTCTGCAAATGTCTTTGCACTAGTGGGACTATAGCAAAGTCCAATAGCCACGTATAGGATGCCACTAGGTACACTGAGTGTTTGCTAGTATAATGGCTTGGTTAGAATGAGTTGTAGTGTGCAATGCAGGCAGACGCGCTCTGCAAATGTCTTTGCACTAGTGGGACTATAGCAAAGTCCAATAGCCACGTATAGGATGCCACTAGGTACACTGAGTGTTTGCTAGTATAATGGCTTAGTTATCAGTTGGAGTGTGCAGAGGACAAGAGGGTACAGTGGCAGGATTGTGGTGCTCTGGGTAGAGGAATGGAAGCCTGCCTTTCTATTCCCTCCTAATGGTGAAATGCAGGTAGGAAATCCCTGACCTGGGCTACACAGACGCTGTTGCTGTTTGCAGGACCTGTCACCTATGGCTCTCTGACCCTGCCGGTTGGAGCCCTTAAAAGGACTGCTATAAAGTGCTCTCCCTAAGCTGTCTAACGCTGTGTATGCAGCGCATACAGCTGTATCGGCTATAGGACTCAGGAAGACGGAGCTGCGACAGTGATGTCTGACACCAAAAACGCAGAAGGCAGATAATGGCGTCCGTGAAGAAAATGTCCGGTTTTATAATGCAGGGACATGTGACATGCAGATCCTATCACACATGCCGTTGCTTCTCTGGCTCAAAGTCCACTTAGCTGTGTGTGTGTCTGGGATTGGCTGACATGCTGGCCCGCCCCACAAGACGCGCGCACTTAGGGAAGGAAGACAAGAAAAAAAAAAAAAAAAAATGGCGATCGCCATTATAGAAACAGCAGTGATCTGAAGGCGCTGTTCACGCACACTATACACTGAAATGTGATAATAGTTTGATTCACAGAGTGACTTACACTATTACAGCAGAAACCAAGCTATGATTTAGCTGTTTTTTGGCTGCTAGAACCGTTCTCGAACGTTTCTAGAACTACCGAGCTTTTGCAAAAAGCTCGAGTTCTAGTTCGATCTAGAACATGCCCCAAAATCACTCGAGCCGCGAACTGGAGAACCACGAACCACGAACCGCGCTCAACTCTACTTCTAACTTCCTAATAAAAAGTAAATGTTTTTCAAAAATGATGCTAATGTAAAATAGATATATGGTACATTTTATTTATTAACTGTTTTGTGTTGTGCAACTCTCTGATTTAAGGGCAACAAAAAATAAAAAAAATTGTAACATTTTTGATATTTTCTAATTTAAATGCAAATCATATCATCAAAATGTACCACTAAAATGAAGTAAAACTTGTCTTGGAAAAAAGCCTGAGAATCACTGGGAGGTGGGCGGGATGTTTACAGGAAGGAAGGAGGCGGGTCGCTGGCCAGAGCGACATCACAGGACAGGTGAGTGCATGTGAAGCTGCCGTAGCGATAATGTTCGCTACGGCAGCATTCACAAGATATCGCACGTACGACGGGGGCGGGGACTATCGCACTCGACATCGCAGCATCGGCTTGCGATGTCGTAATGTGCAAAGTACCCCTTAGACACAGAGAAGGAACCGTGTAGTGAATGAAGATCAGAAGTGAAGTACCCGGTGAAGGGTACATAATTGTGACGGGTCCTATACACTTGTATGTGGAAGAAAGTGGTCTGGAAAAATAAGAAAATAATTATAACAGAACATCTAACAATTATTGGCATTTTAAAATGTTGATAATGTAATGGAGAAAAAAAATCTTATTACTCTCATGTCACGTTATAGCAAGACGATTATCGATCTAGGGATAGTAATATGCATAACGGTGCCTCAAAAAAGGGGTGAATGCATGAAATGTTATTACTACAATGAATTATAAGAAACAAGGTTAGTATGTAGTCATAGTAATGGTGAGAAAGAGCTAGTAAGGCTGTATGTACCGGTATATATGTGGTCCAATATATTAAGGTGAAATCACGCTACTATTAACAGACTAGAATGAAGAAACATGTTATGGAAAAGATATATAATACATGACAGGGAAAAAATTCCACCCAAGGGGAGGAAACAGAATATTAAGATGGCATACCAGTAATATTGGTAGGACGTCTTTGTTTGTAAGGGGGTCCGTCTTCAGTAATAACGATAAATAGGTCCAGGTGTATGTGTCGCGGGCGGAGGAGGGGACGCTGCACTCTCCCACTGCTCGGGTCCGGCCGCGGCTGCTGTGGCTGCTGCTGCACGGTGGTGGCTTGAGCGGTGGGCCGAATCCCGGGGACTCGAGCGGTGCTCCTCGCCCGTGAGTGAAAAGGGTGGGGATTGGATTGTGGGGATTTGGTTATTGTCCGTGACGCCACCCACGGTCGTAGTGATATTGGTGACACCACTGCTGCTCTGGACGGGGATCCCGGGAGCAATGACTGGGAGCAGCCTGGATGTTAGTTCTCCCCTCCGTGGGTAGGGGGTTGGTTGTCTCGGGGCCCGGTGATGGGGTAGGGATGGATGGCAGGTGGGTTACGGGGTCTGGCGAGGTGCAGGGTCGCGGGGGCAGCACTGTGCCGCACGGCACGGTGGTACTCACTCAGCCAATGATGAGGACACAGTTCTCGGTAAAACACACGGCTGGATGGACGGGTCCCACAGACGGCTGCGGTGTTGTTTCTCCCGGCAGGTTGATGGTGACTGCCTTTCCCTGCACCTATGTAGTGTAATGGTTCCAATGGGTTCCCACCGGTAACCCGCTCCCCGGCTTGGATGTGGGCCAGAGGAGCCCCTTTTGCCCGCAGGCTCTGGCCCAGGGAACGGTAGCCTTGGTGGTGGCTGTGTTTCCCTCTCTTGGTTGGACTGTTGCCTTCTGTCGGGACTTGGCTGCTGGGAAACCCAGGAGGTTCCCTTTGCTAACGAATTTGGCAAATTCACGTCGACTCCTAGCCTTGCCGGGGTCCGTAAGCCCCTGCCGGATGGTGCTGGCTTCTCTTTGCGTACCGGTCCGGTACCGCCGGGCCACCACCCGTCCACAGTCTTTACGGTAAACTCCGATAGGCCACTCCTGCAGACGGTCACCACCGTCTGCCAACCTTGCTGATCTGTCCGGGCCACACACCCGGACCAACTTCAGGCTGCTTAACTGCCACTTTTCTCCTTCCACTTCCAGTTCCCAAACTAATCTCTCTCCACTCCTCAACTCATCTCTCTCCCCTCCTCAACTCATCTGCCTGCTTTTCCCGCCTCCAGGACTGTGTACTCCTCGGTGGGCGGGGCCAACCACCTGGCCCACCCCTCTGGTGTGAACATCAGCCCCTGGAGGGAGGCAACAAGGGTTTTTGTCTGACTTTGGTGTGCCTGACCGGGAATGTGGGGTGTGTAGGTGTTGTTCTCTGTGGCCCCTGGCTTGTCCAGGGCGCCACATATGCAGAATGGAGACAACCGGATTGTTATTAATGGTATTGAGGATGGCGTACTTAAATAGAATTAGAGAGACAACAATATTGCCAAACTATTGTGCCAAAGTAGTAATGCATATGACACTGTAGTCTACAGAGACCTACCTAATGGTTGGGGGCAAGTAGGGAAACTTTCCAGGGTAAAGCCTGCAATAAGGTGATTGCAAAACATAAGATGATCACAAAACATAAGATTGTTGTATATAGAGTAACATAGAAGGGGCATATGGACAAAGTCTTACCTATCGCCAGGAAAAATGTGGATAAAGAGGCAGGAGGACAGTATTAAGAAGCGTGACCTTTTTATACCGGTGTAGAGCTGACCTTAAATTCAGTTCTGGGTATGGGAATGGTGACGTGTGGCACATGCGCATTGCGCTGAGCTCACACTGCCTTCTGATAGCTGGAATACAGGTGAGTTAGGCGCAATGTACGCATGCGTAGTGAAGGCATGAAGTGAAACCACAAGGGAGAACTTTGCGCATGCGTGCTATAACAAGCCTGATGAGAAATTGTGGCGGAGTGCTTCTAGTCTGTCAAAATAGGTGGTGAAGCGTGTATATATGGAAAGGAGTGAGTGCAGTGCACGCATTAGGTGCCGGTGGAGGGTGTTCTAGGACATCTAGAAAAGGAAGGAAAAAAAAATTATAATACATGATAATAAAAAGCATGATTAAAACTGGTAGAATAAGTAAATATAGTAACAATAAGTATTAGAAAAGCATCATAAATAGCAAAATTAAATCATATCATTTTGGTAAGTACGGAAAACACTGTGATAAATGATTACATGTAATAATACTGAGCAAAAGGAAAAGCCATGAAACTACGCATAAGGGACAAAGTTAAAGGAAAATCAAATTCAGCAGAATACCTCATACTCCCTATTTAGACTGAAAGGTTCCAAGGTTTTTGATGTGTGAATCCAACAGGCTTCACGTTGTTTAAGCCTATGGATTCTGTCTCCTCCCCTTTTGATGTGGGTTACATGTTCAATAAGTTGATATCTTAACTGAGCAATGGTATGATTGTGAGAGAAGAAATGAGATGGAATGGGTAAAAGTGTTTGTTTGCATCGAATTGTCGACTTTTGTTTATGTTTTTTGCGTGTTGTCTTGATGAAGGAGTTTGCAACCTTAAAAAAGCGTTGACCTGAGCATACAGAATAAAAGACATACATTATTAATAAGTTCTGAGTGGTAGTAGTGTGGCTGAAATACCTGTTTCTTCTCTGTAATCTTCAAATGTTCTTCTGTGTGATCCAAACACCTCAAACTTTGATTCGTCTGTCCATAAAACTTTTTTCCAATCTTCCTCTGTCCAAAGTCTGTGTTCTTTTGCCCATATTAATCTTTTCCCTTCATTAGCCAGTCTCAAATATGGCTTTTTCTTTGCCACTCTGCCCTGAAGGCCAGCATCCCGGAGTCGCCTCTTCACTGTAGACATTGGCATTTTACGGATACTATTTAATGAAGCTGCCAGTTGAGGACCTGTGAGGCATCGATTTCTCAAACTAGAGACTCTAATGTATTTTTTTTGTTGCCCACTTCTCTTTCTACTCTGGTTAGAGCCTGTTTCTGCTCTCTTCTGAAGGGAGTAGTACACACCCATGTAGGAAATCTTCAGTTTCTTGGCAATTTGACGCATGAAATATCCTTCATTTCTAAGAACAAGAATAGACTGTCGAGTCATAAATGTTCTTATGCCCTAAACATGCATGTGTAATTGTTATGAGGGGGACCCGGGGGAGCGTGCCAAGATGGAATATGGACAGCTTCTGCCGGTCAAGGTCCACTGTGCGGTGTAGGGAACCGCTGCTATGGTGGGTGTAGAGTGAGCGGGTTGCTGCTAGCGATCGTCTGTTGAGGTCCCAGATGATCTGCGTACACCGGCCCGCCCTAACCCGTAAGGGTTGTATGGCATGGGACTCACAGCTCGTTGTACCTGTTGCACGGGGGAAGCACAGAGGTGCCCACGCATGTGTGCCAGTGGAAGTCACAAGAATATGGCATGAGGGTAGCACAGAGGTGCCCGCGCACGTGTGCTTCAAGAACCAGGTGAGTCCGGCCGAGACTCAAGGAGCTCACCTGGGACAGGAACACGGCCTGTTAAACGAGATACTGCCAGAGCAGCAAGGCAGGAACACGGCCTGCAGACCAGGTACTGCCGGAGCAGCAAGGGCAAAGCTCACAAGAAAACAACAAATGACTGTACAGTGGTGTAGCAGCACGCTGCCAGTCATCCAACAATAAAGGACGGTTGTGCGCCGCCATGATGACAGGGGGAGCTTTTAAGGAGGTGTAGCTCCACCCAATGGCGGGCGCGAGGCGGAGATGACGGTCCACGACGTCCCAGCCTGGCCAGTCAGGATTCACCATGTCACCAGCCTTGTCATCAAGCCATGTGACATTAGTGGGCGAATCAGGACATGCCACGCATTGCACGTGCTCACCCTCCTGCCTCTGGGATATAGAGGCGGGATCCTCGGTCTCATAATGTGCAGAGATAACGGGAGTCTCACTGCTTCCCTGAGCAGCAAACCTCTGAACATTGCGCAACCTCGCAGACCTTCGGGGCCGCTGAGCAGGAGGACCCGTGGCAGGCAAGGAACGGGAGACTGCTTCGCTCCTTGAAACAGGAGAACCACTAGGTGTCACCCTTCTGCTGCCTCTCTGAGCAGGTATCTCCTGCACACTGTGCAGTCTGCCAGACCTTTGGCGCTGCTGAGCAGGAGGGCTCGTGGCAGGCAAGGAATGGGAGACTGCCTCATTCCTTGCAACAGGAGAGCCATGAGGTGTAACATGTAATGGCCTTTAACTTTTTGTAATACACTTATTCATTTTATTTATGCTGGTCCTGCAATGCCTGCTTCTGTCAACTTAGGCTGCCATATTAATTCTGCAAGGGTCAGCTCTGGTGATAGAAGAAACATAATCTCTGGAAGGTGCAGGCTTTGTCCAGCCATTAAGAAGTTGGCTGGGACGTGCAGTGCCCATCAGCTTCCTATTTCAGACAATTAGAAAGCAGCACACTTTAATAAATTTTCCAGCTTACTCTGGAAGCTTTTATATATAGCCTTGTGTTCCTCTGGTTCAGTTATGTGTTCTTAACTCCTGTGTAGTGTATGTCTTCCTGTTATGACCGCAGCTTGTTTATTGACCTTTCTCCTGCCTGACGGTTTTGTATCATTTCTGCCCTCTTAATTTTGAACCAGCTACCAGATAATTCTCTCGCCCTGGTTTGCTCCACCGGAAAGCTAACCCTTCCATGGAACCAATTTGGTAGACCCCGTTGTAAGTCCAGATGTCTTTACAGGGCAAGGGCTGGGATTCCTCTGTTACCTACTTAACAGAGGGGCTTGCGCCAAGTCTATGTGAGGAAGATTCTTTGAGCCTGTTGACTCTCAAGACAAAACAATCACTGATCTCGGGGAGACTAGCTAGAGAAAACACTGCCGGCAGCCAACGAGGGCGCTCAACATAGTGAAATCCTAGGTGCATTGCCCCCTGGGAAATATGCAAATAAAAAAAGTCCGTGGAGCCTCTGTTAGGAGACTCGACACAGAAACTAGCCAGATTTCCCTTGTCATATCTTTAAACTTGTCAAAGAGTTTGATATTGACTAAAAGGGCCACTTAATATGGTGGTTATGGTGGTTTCCTAAAAAAAGCCACTCCTTGGCTAGGTCCTTCCCGGAGGGATATCCGGCTATTTTCATGTTTTGAGACTCCTAACAGAGGCTCCACTGACTTTTTTGATTAGCCTGTTGACTCTGACAGACATTACAGAAACCTTCGCAATTGTTCATATTTCTGTAAAAAGTTGAAACTATAGCAGATTTTCCTCAATTTGTGCAGAAACTGACTGATTGGTGAAGTGCAAACTGTTTACAGATGGTTTTGTAACCTTTTCCAGCGTGATGAGTGTCAATATCTCTTATTTTGAAGTCCTCAGAAAGGTCCCTTGTTTGTGCCATGATATAGTCACAAACATGTTGTTGCGAAGCTTAGACTGTACCAAATCCCTTTTTTTAACATTAAATAAGTTGCTCATTTACACCTGATTTTAATACCATTGACCGAAAATACCAGACACTAATTTCAGCTTTTAATTATCTACCAATCTTCAAGTTTCACATACTTTTGCCTACAGCAGATATGTAAGATTGGATCATTATTCTAATTTAAGAAAAATGACAAAAAGTGTCATACATTTTATTCATTTGTTTTATTTGGTTACCTTTATCTATGGAGATGTGAGAATATCTGATGGCTGAAAGTTTGGAGACTGACCCCAAATTTTTTTTTTCATAATGATTGCTGCTTTATTATTTTTAGATCTTTTAGTCAGATGCTTCTATAGTTACTGAAGTAGAATCATAAGAATTTCAGAAGTTTTTAAACATTTTTTTCACAAATACATTGAGATTATATAAACTCAATATTTACTGTGCTGAAATTTACTTTATTTTCCATATTAAAAGATGAACTTTTTTCCCCAAAAAACTGGGTGCGTCTTATAATCCAGATATGGCTTACGGGGTGGTGATGGTGGAGCAGGATCACAGGAGGCAGGGTCTGTGTTACTGAGGGCTCAGAGGAGGGGGTATCACTGCAGTCGAACAACTCAGGAGGGTCACAGGACAGAGGGTCGGTGATACTGTGGACTGGGGGGGTTGTGGCGGTGGAACGTGCCATTGATCTGCCAGTGGGCTACGGGCTCCATTGAACTGTGGGCTCCATTGAACTGCCGGCGGTACATGATGGACTTAAAAAAATGTCAGTGAGGCTAATCTGCGCACTCGCTGCCTCCGGGCTATTTTATTCAAGTCCATCACGTCAACCACCAGCAGTTCAATAAAGCCTGCAGTTCAATGGAGCCTGTAGCCTGCTGGCAGATCAATGGCACCTACGACTGCGATAACCCTGAGTCCGCAGCATCATTGACCCTCCTGAGCCGTGACACCCCTTCCTCGAAGCCCACAGCATCGCCGACCCTGCCTTCTGTGACCCTCCTCAGCCGCTCCACCACAGCTGCTCCCCCCTGGTAAAATATCATAAGACACACTAGGATTATAAGACGGACCCTCATTGTAATATTAAAAATTATTTTTTCCTAATTTCCACCTGTAAATTTGGGATGCGTCTTATAAAAATTAAAATACAGTATGTTTTAAGAGTTCTGCAATACTCACTGACATCCTGGATATCAACTTCTCGGCTACATCCTGACTGATTTCATCATAATTTCTGTGCATTTATTTGTTTGTTTAAATGCTTATTGAGAAATAACCACAAGTTCTCAATAGGACTGAGATTTAAGGTGTTTCCTGGCTATAGACCCAAAATTACAAGTTTCTGTTCATAAAGCTGCCTAGTTATCACTTTTGCCTTGTGACATGGTGACTGGGTAAAGCATTGCACATTGCCAAATTGCTCTTCGATCTTTTAGAGCTGTTACTATGAGGATGTGAGCATGTTTTGGTACTATTCTTTATTAATGGGAGGGTTTTCAGGCAAAGTAGTGTTTGATTAGACTCCTTTGGATGAAACGCAACCCCTCACATGAATGGTCTTAGGATGCGGTATTGTTGGCATGACACAGGACTCAATTTTTCTTGTATATACTATAACTCGTCCAGATGTTTGTAACAATCTGAAAGGGGCTTCATCATTTTACCCCTCTATCCTAATTTTGCTACTAAGGAAAAATTCTGAAACCAAGACTTGTGTGTGACAGAAAATCTGCTTCCTAGCTTGTGAGATGGGCAAGCTGTAATATTTTTTTTCTTTTTTTACAAAACAAAAATCTCCATAATCCAGAAATGTTAACACAAATGTCTACCTCACAAAGTGTGTGAATTTTGTAAACAATATAGATTTTGTGCACACTTTCTTCTTGTAATAATCCAATATTAGTCTCATACTAATGACCCAAATACTACTGTTGGTTACCATCATATAGGTTGAGGAAACCTGGATATTAATTGTTTGTATAAAAGAGCTTTAAAGCACTTCAATACAATCTTAGGATACCTCAGAGTGTAACCATGTATTTGGGGGCATTTCGAAGCTTTTTAGTATTGGGATTGGTAATTTTTGTGATGATTTGGTGAAACTGATGATTTCAGATTTAAAATGATCCACTTATCTTGTTGTAAAAGTAATATTTGTCTTTGTACGCAGGAACTTCATATCTTTTTTTATCTAATGTAACATTTTGCTTGAAGATCAACCACTCAACAATCGTGGACATCGAGAGAAGGAGTAAATACAAATCATTGCAAATACAAATCACTGTACATCACATTTTTTTCCATCCCATAATAGCAAATTATAAATCAACTACTAAACAGTTGCTTATAGAAATCATTATTTACAAATCTAGTAATACCACAAAACATTGACAAATGTAATGTCCCCTTCAGTTAAAACAAAATTGGCTGATTTTAATTTGTTTAGTTACAATATGTCCATTAAACCTTTGTCTTCTGATGTCTTGAAGGTTATTCAGTTCTCACCATGACGTCACTTTGTCTAGGTCAGAGTATGGTTTACATGCTGCATCTGTGGAAAATTTCAAGTTTGTTACAGATGCTGACTGTGTTTTTCCATGTTTTACAAGTTGAAATAGCCAAATATATCTCAAGATATGGAACATAATAGCTGTATTGATAATGCTTTTGGAAATGGCTGGAATCATTGGAAAAGAGATGCTGACCTGGTTAGCTAAGTGTGGACATGAGCTTCCGTGCTGACATCATTAGAGGTGTTGCTACAAAGTCATACTATGCTAACGAGTTTTTTTAGTGATAAAATGCCCTTGATTAACTTACAAATGTGAAAATATAAAACTTGCTACTGTGTTTTTCCAAAAGTAAGACATACTTTTTTTACCCCAAAAAAAGAGCTGGGACTTATTTTCAAATAGGTCTTATTTTTTGGGAAACACGGTTAGGGGTAAGTTTACCTCCCCAAAAATCAGACCCACCCACTTCCCAGGAGACTCATACTTACCAGGCTCTGGACATCTGCATGGCTCCTAAGTCCTCCTGCAATCTTTGGTGGGCACTCCCAGCAGGTATGCTCCACGCAGACCTTCCCTGCTTATGGCCAACACACATATATATCCAATTGCACACACATACACAAATACACACATCAGATCTAACACACAATCACACAATCACACATTTGATCGCACGCATACAATCACTCATCACATCCGGTGATCTGCCGGCCAGAAGCAATCAGTATCGCTGGATGTGGTGAGTGTGTGCACACTATCTAATGTGTGATTGTGTGAGCAATCTGATATGTGATCTGATGTATGTGGGTGTGCGATCTGATGTCTATGTGAGATCTGATGTGTGTGGGTATTCGATCTGATGTGTGTGGGTGTGCGATCTGATTGTGTGCGCGATTTGATGTGTGTGGGTGCACGATCTGATGTGTGTGGGTGTGCAATCTAATGTGTGTGGGTGTGCAATCTGATATGTGTGCGTGTGAATGTGTGCTGCAAATCCTCCCATTCAGCATCTGGTGAGTATGATTGCAGTTTTTTCTGTCTTCTGTTTTCTTTCTTTGAGGTGTCCGCTGTCTATAATGAAGTGTCCTGCAGTATTCTTTTAACTTTTTTAGCTGCATGTACACTTAATTATTGAATTGCAACTAGGGCTTATTTTTGGGGTAATACTTATTTTTAAGCCTTGCTATGAAAATTCCTGCTAGGGCTTATTTATGGGGAGGGCTTATTTTGGGAAAAACACAGTAATATAGTTAAATTCTGAGAATTAGACCAATGGTTCAATAACACACTATTCTTTTGCAGTGGAACTTCTCATGGTCGTCTTCACAACGGAAGAGAATTTTCTTTTGAACTTTACAAAGATTTTCATTGTTGCATTTTTCTGATTTTCCAGGCAATTTGACATTTTGTGTTTATTCTAATGTTGTTATTAAGGCTTGCCAGGTAAGGTGGATCCTTTATGCCTTGGGTACGGGTGGGCACACGGACCTCAGGCATTGATGCAGCAAGCAGAAAAGCAGGTGGGCAGCAACAACTGTAAAGGCTCACCAGGAATCTCAGGATCAGCAGGACAATTGCCCAGGCAGCAAGCATCAGATACTGGCTACATGATTTCAGTCAGGTATGCTGAAACACTGCAGCCTTTCTTAGAAAGACATACTTTAATCATTTTGTGACAGAGCCTGCTTTCACCTTTCTGACCAGGCCAAATTTTACAAATCTGACCAATGTCACTTTATGCAGTAATAACTCAGGAACGCTTCAACGGATCCCAGTGATTCTGAGTTTTTTTTTCCAAGACAAGTTTTACTTCATTTTAGTGGTACATTTTGATGATATGATTTGCATTTAAATTAGAAAATATCAAAAATGTTACAATTTTTTTTATTTTTTTTTTTGCCCTTAAATCAGAGAGTTGCACAACACAAAACAGGTAATAAATAAAATGTACCATATGTCTACTTTACATTAGCATCATTTTTGAAAAACATATACTTTTTATTAGGAAGTTAGAAGGGTTAAAAGTAGTGATGAGCAAACTCATTGTTCAGAAAAACAGCAAAGGAAAAAAAAATCAGACTCGGCAGCAAACTTGATGCAGAATTTGCCCCCAAACAAATAATTTTGATAGCGATCGTGGGTAAAACCACATCTGCAGGCTACAGCCACCACCTGTGAGCTTTACCATTGCAGGATATCAAAATAGAGGGGGGAGAATAAGACTTAGGCGGGCTTTGCACACTACGACATCGCAGGTGCGATGTCGGTGGGGTCAAATTGAAAATGACGCACTTCCGGCATCGCATGCAACATCGTAGTGTGTAAAGGCTCGATGATACGATTAACGAGCGCAAAAGCGTCGTAATTGTATCATCGGTGCAGCGTTGGCGTAATCCATGATTACGCTGACGCGACAGTCCGATGTTGTTCCTCGCTCCTGCGGCAGCACACATCGCTGTGTGTGAAGCCGCAGGAGCGAGGAACATCTCCTACCGGCGTCACTGCGGCTTCCGTAGGATATGCGGAAGGAAGGAGATGGGCGGGATGTTTACATCCCACTCATCTCCGCCCCTCCGCTCCGATTGGTCACCTGGCGTGTGACATCGCTATGACGCCGCATGACCCGCCCCCTTAACAAGGAGGCGGGTCGCCGGCCAAAGCGATGGTCGCAGGACAGGTGAGTCCATGTGAAGCTGCCGTAGCAATAATGTTCGCTACGGCAGCTATCACAAGGAAATCGCTGCTGCGACAGGGGCAGGTACTATCGCGCTCGGCATCGCAGCATCGGCCTGCGATGTCGCAGCGTGCAAAGAACCCCTTAAGGTCCCCCCCAATTTTTATATCCAGCCATGGTAACGCATACAGGAGATGGCTGGTATTATATAAATACCAGCCTGCAGCTGCCCAAAATTGTTGCAACTATTATATGCAACAATGCAGGCATTTTACCTGGCTCATCCTGATTGTCCTGGTGCGGTGACAATTGGGATAATATAGGGGGTTAATGACAGCTGTGATTTGTCAACTTCCATCAAGCCCTGAATTAGTAATGGAAAGGGTCTATGAGACCCCCCATTAGTAAACCTGAAAGTGAATACAAATAAAACACAAACACTAAAAAAAATCTTTTTGTTGAAATAACATACACACACCCTCTTTCACCACTGTATTAACCCCCAAAACACCCTTGCAGATCCGATATAAACCATACGAAGTCTCACGATGATACTGGCTTTGATACATACTGAAGTCACAGCACGCGGGAATATTAGAAAACATAACCGCCCACTGCAGCTTCAGGCAGACCCTGACTGAGCTGTAGCTGTAAGAGGGGATGTCACTGAGTTTACCTGTGGTCACAGAAGGAAGTACCCATGGTCCCCCATGTGTGACCACAGGCAAACTCACCTCAGGTGAACTAATTAAACTGTTACCTCACCTCAGGTGAACTCATAGAGTTCAATGAGACCTGCATCTCCTGGCAGAAAACCGCATTTTTTTGCCAAGAGATGAAGGCTTGGTGATGGAATTTATACACCAATTTCCTGTACCAAATCTGCATCATCTGGCAAAAAACAGATCTAATTGGGATGTGGTATTGATGCGATATTGATGCAATTTTTTTTGCCTAGAGATGCAGATTTGGTGCAGGAATTTTGTGTAAATTACAGCATCAAATCTGCATCTCTTGGAAAAAAAACTTTTTTTTTGCCAGGAGATGCAGGTCTCACTGGGGGACTGTGGAAACCTCCAGCGGTAAACTCAGTGACATCATTGCTCGCAGCTGTGGCTCAGTCGGTGTCCGCCTGAAGCTGCATGGCATTTTTTAATGTTCCTGCGCGCTGCGACTTCAGTATGCATTAACCAAAACAGAAGTAAGGCCATATTAATCAATAAACACACCGGGGTACCACTACATAGTGGCCCCCGGGTGGGTATGTTCTTCAATACCATTGTATTAAAGGAGGACAAAAAGAATGGAAACCAAAGAAGTATTAAAAAGGTATAAATATTTTACTATACAAAAATTGTAAATACTACAAAAATGTTACACAAAAATCAAGCAAGAGACAGGGCTAGCAAATATTACATGAGAACCTGCACCAAGTGGACAGGGGAACAAGATTAACCCCCCCCTTCCAGTGTGACCACTAAGTGAATAAGGATTTTTTTTTTTTTTTGAAAACTGAAAAATGTGTGAAAAAAAACTGCCAATAATTAGTAACATATGACTTTCTCTATAAAGATAAAATCATATAGCTCCAATTATGGCCAACAATGCAAAAGGAGTCAAATAGATGTCAGAGACTTGATACATCACACATATGGCTGTCTGTAATCACAAGACGACA
Organism: Anomaloglossus baeobatrachus; assembly: GCF_048569485.1. NCBI lineage: Eukaryota > Metazoa > Chordata > Amphibia > Anura > Aromobatidae > Anomaloglossus > Anomaloglossus baeobatrachus. Next base: position 837,051,954 of record NC_134353.1, on the reverse strand, counting down.
GAAAATGACTGAGACCTTAAAATTATTGCATACGTACAACAGCTGAAAAAAATATTGTCATGCCAAATGGGTATCTGTGTACTATATACTGTACATAACAACGGCATTAAAGGGTCTGGCAGTCAGCTATAGAAAGCATGATAACAGACAACTCAACTATAACGTCATCATGTCTCTAGCACTAGCAGTCTAAATAGAAAAGGCAGAAATGTCACTGCAATTACCTTCTAGAGAGAGGCAGTCAAACCACATGTACATAGAAAGTAATGAACCAGAAGATGTACACCTGAAATGAGCAGTGGTCACAGTGGATGTGAGGGGGAGATCCCCAATGATTGTTTCACTTGGCACTTTTTCCTTTTTTTCAGCATGTAGCAGAGCTGGGATCGTTGTGGAACTTCATATGGATTACGCCGGATCTGCAAGGGTGTTTTGGGGGGTAAATATAGGGGTGAAAAAGTGTGTATTTATTTTATTTGAAATTAAGGATTTTTTCAGTGTTTCACATAAAGGATTAGTGTTTAATTTCTTTTCACTTACACTATTAGTAATGGGGGGTGTTATAAACCCATACCCACTACTAATTTTTAGCTTAATGACTGCTGTCATTAACCCCTTTTATTACCCCGATTGCCACAACACTAGGGCAATCGGGATGAGCTGCGTAAAGAGCTGAAATTGTAGCATCTAATAGATGCGACAATTCTGGGTGGCTACAGACTATTTTTAGACTGGGAAGAACCCAATAACCTTGGTCCACCACAGGCTAAAAATACCATCCACCATCTGTTGAATTTATCTTGGCTAACTATCAAAATTGGGGGGGACCGCACAACATTTTTAAAAATGATTTATTTAAATAATTTTAAAAAAGCCTCATGGGGTCCCTCTTATTTTGATATACAGCCAAGATATCACGCACAGATGGGGGCTGCAGCCTGTAACCGTATGCTTTTTCTGAGCTTGGTATTTATATATGGGGCACCATACATCATTTCTTTATTTCTTTATTGTTAAACTTTACACAGGCAGATAGACAGCCTCTGTGAGGGCAACCAGTAAGAGATGCCGGCAGTCTAACTGCAGCCAATCACAGACGGTGGGTGGGGGAAGCAGTGAATAAGTATGAGATGTAATGAGCGGATTGAGAAGCAGTGTTAAAGCCATGCTGTGGAGACTAGTTAGTATGTCCAACCTTAACCATTTTACTTCGCTTTTATTTTTACAGTGAGTTCCCTGGCCATTCACATCCATGCCAATACTTGATATGACTGCAATGGCTCCAGAAGTGCCCACAGTCTAAATGTTTGCTGATTGACTGCTCTGCAACTTTTCAACAATCTTTATTTGGGTGACAAACCTGAGCAGGAACCAGATGTACAGTCAAAAATCTGTTTTCAGTGTTCAGCCCTGAACACAAGGTGTTCGATAGGGATACCGAACTTTACAGTTCGGGTTCACTCATCCTTAGTTAAAAGTTTATCAGCAATTTCTCATTTTTAGAAAAAAAACTACAATATAAACTTTTTAGGGACCACATCACATCATGGGAAGGAGCACCAACTGACTTTTGGAGCACTAAATTAGCTGGAATAAATGTTGGACGCAATGCAGAGCCCTTGATATGCCTAAACAGTGGACCACATTTTGAGAATTACATCCCTTATTAAATGTATCTAGAAGTGTGGTGAGTATCGTAAACCCACAAGTGTTTCACAAAAAAAATTAACGTAAAGCTGTGAAATGAAAAAAAAAAAATGTTCCCACATAAATGTTACTTTAGCCCAGGGGTAAGGAATAGTGATGAGCGAGTACCAAAAAGCTCGGGTGCTCGAGGCTCGGGCCGAGCATCCCAAGATACTCGTGTACTCGGCCCGAGCACCGAGCCCAATGTTATCCTATGGGAGACCCGAGTATTTTTCTGAAATGACCCCCGGCAGCATGTAGAAACCCTAAAAATGTCACAAAAGTCTCAGAAAAGTGCTCAAATGACATGGCAACAGCATGGGGACGACCCCTTGAAACATTTATCACTCAAAAGTCACAGCTGTGAACAATTTTGTCCGAGTTTTATGCCATTTTTACGGCCCCCTTCAGAAAACCTTCCAAAATGACACCAAAATGAATTTTCATGGCGGAAATGTTAAGGGCACATACCCAATAGTGAGATAGAGCTGGTGTATGTTACTTTTTAAGATTAATACATGAAAGATTTTACGTAAAACATTGTGTGGCACTCCGATGTCCAAAACGCACGTTTTGTGCTTTTTACTAGCGATGTCGGTAATTTTTTTTTTCCATTCTATCTCCCGTCGGTCGGTCTTGCTCTGTCGGTCTCTCTCTGTCTTGTCTGTCCCCCTCTCACAGTCTGACGGTCAGTCTCCCCCCTCTCTCATACTTACCGTTCCCCAATCACTGCCGCGGCGCTGCACAGCTGTTCACTAAACTCCGGCGGCTTTTCCTCTTTTGAAAAAGCCGGTCGCTCATTAAACAATCTCGTATTCCCTGCTTTCCTGCTTTTCGGCGCCTATGATTGGTTGCAGTGAGACACGCCCCACGCTGAGTGACAGGTGTCTCACTGCAACCAATCACAGCAGCCGGTAGGCGTGTCTATACTGTGCAGTGAAATAAATAATTAAATAATTAAAAAAAACGGCGTGCGGTCCCCCCAATTTTAATACCAGCCAGATAAAGCCATACAGCTGAAGGCTGGTATTCTCAGGATGGGGAGCCCCACGTTATGGGGAGCCCCCCAGCCTAACAATATCAGTCAGCAGCCGCCCAGAATTGCCGCATACATTATATGCGACAGTTCTGGGACAGTGCCCGGCTCTTCCCGATTTACCCTAGTGCGTTGGCAAATCGGGGTAATAAGGAGTTAATGGCAGCCCATAGCTGCCACTAAATCCTAGATTAATCATGTCAGGCGTCTCCCCGAGATTCCTTCCATGATTAATCTGTAAATTACAGTTAAAAAACACACACACCCGAAAAATCCTTTATTAGAAATAAAAAACACTAACAAAGTTCCTCATCACCAATTTATTAACCCCGACAAACCCTCCATGTCCGGCGTAATCCACAGTCCTCCAGTGTCACATCCAGCTGTGCTGCATGAAGGTGACAGGAGCTGCAGAATACACCGCCGCTCCTGTCAGCTTCACACAGCAACTGAAGACAGCCGCGTGATCAGCTGAGCTGTCACTGAGGTTACCTGGATCCAGCGGTGGATGCAGCGGTGGCCGCGGGTAACCTCAGTGACAGCTCAGCTGATCGCGGTACTCACCGCCGCTCCGGTTAGCTCCACGCAGCAACTGAGGTAAGTATCGCGATCAGCTGCTGTCACTGAGGTTAATGGCGGCCACCGCTGGATACAGCGGTGGCTGTGAGTTACCTGACTGACAGCAGCTGATCGCGCTACTCACCTCAGTTGCTGTGTGAAGCTGACCGGGGTGGCGGTGTATTCTGCAGCTCCTATCACCTGCATGCAGCAGAGCTGGACGCGACGCTGGAGGACTGTGGAGTACGCCGGACATGGAGGCTTTGTCGGGGTTAATAAATTGGTGATAAGGGACTTTGTTATTGTTTTTTATTTCTAATAAAGGATTTTTCGTGTGTGTGTGTTTTTTTAACTGTAATTTACAGATTAATCATGGAAGGTTTCTCGGGGAGATGCCTGACATGATTAATCTAGGATTTAGTGGCAGCTATGGGCTGCCATTAACTCCTTATTACCCCGATTTGCCAACGCACTAGGGTAAATCGGGAAGAGCCGGGTACAGTCCCAGAACTGTCGCATCTAATGTATGCGGCAATTCTGGGCGGCTGCTGACTGATATTGTTAGGGTGGGGGGCTCCCCATAACGTGGGGCTCCCCATCCTGAGAATACCAGCCTTCAACCGTATGGCTTTATCTGGCTGGTATTAAAATTGGGGGGACCGCACGCCGTTTTTTTTAATTATTTATTTATTTATTTTACTACACAGTATAGACACGCACACTGCTGTGATTGGGTGCAGTGAGACACCTGTCACTGAGCGTGGGGGCGTGTCTCACTGCAGCCAATCATAGGAGCCTGTGGGCGGGGAAAGCAGGGATTATGAGATGGCTTTGTGCAGAGCACAGCGCGCCCGCCGGTATAAAGGCTCGGTCACGCTGTGCGGGCCGGCCAATCACTGCAATTCCACAACTAACAGGGCTGTGGCATTGCAGTAGTCTGCCAGCCAATCCCTGCATGAGGGCTGGCTCTCAAAAGAGCGCCAACATGCAGGGATGAAGACCACGAGTACAGCACGAGTATCGCGAAATTACTCGGTACCCGCCGAGTAGCCCGAGTACAGTGATACTCGTGCGAGTACCGAGTAGTAACAAGCATACTCGCTCATCACTAGTAAGGAACCTCCGGCCCACGGGCCGTACGCGGTCCACAATGAAGTTTTTGCGGCCCCCAGGCAGATTCCTGGGTCTGCAGTGCTCTGGTTGGCCACCGCGTCTTGCTGGCTGCCGGTGCTTTAAATCCTCATGTGTGCTGCAAGGACACGTATTCCGGAGTTACACATCCAAATGACTCGCGCTAGTCTCACATAACATCACCCGACACGGCCACACTCTCCCCTGACAGGTGCGGGTCGGCTGCATGTATTTCTATGCAGCTAAGACGCTCCTGTCTGGAGAGTGCAGCCATGCTGGGTGATGTGATGTGAGACAAGTGCGAGTCACTTGCAAATGTGACTCTGGCACTGAAGCATTCACTACTGAACACTACGTGAGCATACCATTGGGTCCTCACACTGGCTAGTGCCAGTATGCTCAAGACTTCCTTTGTGGTAGGGGTTAGCACTCTGCACTCCCGTCCCATAGAAGACAAGCAGCAGCTGCTCAGCTTCCAGCACTGTGTGGCCGCCCTCCGGTGCTGTGTGCCCCCTCCCTCAGTGATGTGTGTGACCTCTGTTGCTGTGTGCCCCTGTGCTGTGTGACCCCTCCTCCAGTGCTGTGTATGCCCTCAGGTTCTGTGTGCCATCCATAGTGCTGTGTTCCCCCTCCCCCTGTGCTGAGTACCCCTGTGCTGGGTGCCCCCTTCCCCAGTGCTGTGTGCCCCCTGTGCTGTGTGACACCCATAGTGCTGAGTGCTCCCCATAATGTGTGCCCTCTCCAGTGCTGTCTACCAACCTCAGTGCTGTGTCAGTGATGTCTATGTTCCCCTGTGCTTTCCATGCCCCCCTAGTGATGTATGAGCTCCGAAAGTGCTTTCCGTGCTCCCCAGTTCCCCTCTTAATGATGTCTGTGCTCCCCTAGTGATGTCTGTGCTTTGCAAGTGTTATCCATTTTCCCCAGTGCCCTCCTAGTGCTGTCCTTGCTCCCCTTGTCATATCCGAACCCCCTTGTGCTGTTCATGCCCCCAAGTGCAGTCCATGTCCCCAGTGATGTCCGTAACCCCCAGTGATGTGTGTGCCACCTTAGTGATCTCTGTGCTTCGAAAGTGCTGTCCGTGTCCCCCAGTGATGTCTGTGCTGCCCCAGTGCTGTCCATGCCCCCCTAGTGATGCCTGATCCACAGTGATGTTTCTGTCCCAACAGTGTTGTCCATGTTCCCCCAAGTGCTGCCTGTACCCCTCAGCCATATATATGCCTCCAGTGATATCTGTGCCCTACGACTCTTGTTCTGTATATGCCCCAACCCCTCCTGTGATGTGTATGCACTCAGTCCCTTCAGTAATATATATGTCCTCAGCCTCTCCTGTGATGTATATGCCACAGCCCCTCCTGTGATGTGTATGCCCCCAGCATCTCCTTTGATGTGTGTGCCCACAGTGTTTTCTGTGATATACACATCACAGGAGGGACTGGGGGGGCATACACATCACTGGAGGAGCTGTGGCATATACATCACAGGAGGGTCTGAAGGCATATATATCACATTGCAGACGCTGAGGCATATACACCACAGTAGAGAAGCTGAGGAGATATATATATATATCACAGGAGAAGCTGGGACTAGAGATGAGCCACCCCCCTAGTGTTCGAGTTCGATTTGGTTCGTCAAACGGTGGGAGTGTTCGGCGAACATTCGGCGAATGTTCGACGAACACCTTCGAACCCCATTGAAAACAATGGCAGGCAAACACAAATACATACAAACACATTATACATATACACATACAGTTAATAAACATTGCCATTATACTTACAGGTCCCCGCGATGCGTCCCGCAGACTCTGTCTCCCGCCGCTTCTCCTTCCAATCATAGCTGCGTCGTAACCAGCACTGATGATAGGACCTTCCGTGAGGTCATAGCAATAGCATGTGACCAGTCCCTTGTGTATTATCTCATTGGCTACAGACTGGTCACATGGCTAGACGTCATGCTAGGTCCTGTCAGTGCATCTCTCTGGTACGCAGTGCTCATTTGAGCATCTCCATGTACCGGCGAGATGCTCTGGCACATGGTCGGCTCCCCGTCCCTGCATGTCAGTGCTCTTTACAGAGTCAGCCCACATGCAGGGACTGAATGCCACAGCTGGTGAATAGCGGCGCCGGGAATCAGGTGATCGGAGATCCACGTTGCTATAGTAACCCGCCTGTCAGGTTACTATTGCAACGGTGGCAGTGGTGGCGTCATCGCTTACAACCCGCAGCCTCTGCTCACTGAGTGATTAGACTGCACGGGAGCAGCAGCATTCTTCCTCCCATGCAGCGCTGTCTGATGTAGCAGAGCTGCATGGGTTAAAGGAGAAAGAAGACTGAAGACCAGGATCGTGGATGGGTGAGAGGGAGTAATAAACATGAAGTCTCTAAGTGTGTCTGTGTATTTATTTCTATTAAAGTATTTCTTCTCTGTGTGGTGTCTTTTTTTTAACCCTTAATTGTAGATTCTTAATGGCCGGGTCAAACTTGCCTGACATTAAGAATCTCTGGCTTAATACTAGCTAGTAAAACAAAGCTAGTATTAACCCCTTATTACCCATTGAGCCACCTGGTATCAGAGCCGCTGGAGAGTTGGATACAGCGCCAGAAGATGGCGCTTCTATGAAAGCACCATTTTCTGGGGCAGCTGCGGACTGCAATTTGCAGCGGAGGGGCCCAGAAAGCTCGGGCCAACCTGTGCTACGGATTCCAATTCCCAGCTGCCTAGTTGTACCTGGCTGGACACAAAAATTGCGCGAAGCCCACGTCATATTTTTTTTTTAATTATTTCATGAAATTCATGAATTAATTAAAATAAAAGGGCTTCCCTATATTTTTGGTTCCCAGCCGGGTACAAATAGGCAGCTGGGGGTTGGGGGCAGCCCGTAGCTGCCTGCTGTACCTGGCTAGCATACAAAAATATGGCGAAGCCCATGTCATTTTTTGGGTGGGCAAAAAACTCCTGCATACAGTCCTGGATGGATAATGGGAAAAGGTTTTTTGCCCAGCTCACCTGTGCAATGGAAGCCAGTAATCCTGGGCTGTGCACGGAGAAGAGGTTTGGAGAGCCAGTCCATGTGCATTGAAAGTGGTTGAAGGATTTCACCAGCACAAAACTCCAGGCACTTTGTTCTTTAAAATAAAAACTTCTTTATTTTCTTATCATTAAAAAGTCCATGCTATAGTGGTCAAGCCCATGTCAGAGAGGACGCGTTTCGAACATCCAGTTCTTATTCAGTCTCTAAACCATCTAGTCACAGAACTGTTTAAAAAGGGCTGAACCCAAACATGTGATCAAATGCAAGGAGAGAGCAAGACAATTACAAAAACATTAACCCCTTAAGTTGTATCACTCCATATAATGCTATAACACTTATATACATACATAGTATTTAAGCAAGATTAATACGCAAACATCAATTCATTTCTTTTATTTAGACCTTTGGAAATCTTGTGCCCATTAAAAACATCCATTTTATTTCTCTCTGAAAGAGGATGTCTTTCAAATTTCCACCTCTTCTAGGTAGTTTGATTTTTTCAATGGCATTGACTTTCATGCCTTTCAAATCACCTGCATGTGCATCGCGAAAATGTTGAGACACTCCTGATAATTTTCTTGTGGTGGCATTATTCACATCATAAATGTGTTCAGATATCCTCTTTCTGAGAGAACGACAAGTGCTGCCTATATATTGTAACTGACAAATAGTACACGATATTAAATAAACCACATGGTCTGAACTGCAGTTTATGAGTGACATTATTTTATACGTTTTTTTATCAGTAAATGAAGAAAAATCCTTCACATTTAACATATAACCGCATAGTCCACACGATCTGTGGCCACATTTAAAAGAGCCTGTGCTAGGTAACCAATTGCCGGTATTTTTTTCTTTTTTAGTGGAACCGCACCTATTCATGTGATCACTAGGTGATAACATGGATCCCAATGTAATGTTCCTTTTTGAAACAAATTTAACTCCATTTTTTAAGATTTGATATAATGTGTCATCTGTAGATAAAATGGGTAAATATTTTTTGATAATTTTAATTACATCATAATAATTCTTACTGTATGTTGTTGAAAAAACAACTGACAATTCTTTCTGGGGACTATCTTTGATTTTATTCATGTCCAAATATTGTGACCTACTCACTTTAGTTGCCTTGGTTTTGGCTTTCTGGAGATTTGTCATTTTATAACCTCTTGCCAAAAACCTTTTTTCAATAGTGCTGCATTCCACCTCAAAACCATTTTGGGTGTTGCAACATCTCCTAGCACGGACATATTCACCTGTAGGGATGTTATCTATAACATGCTTTGGATGGCAACTTCCCGCATGTAGTAGCGAGTTGCCTGATATAGGTTTTCTGTAAAGACTGCAATTAATTTCTCCATTATCACCCTTCCCATGGAATTGTATATCCAAAAAATTGATTTTTGATACATCATGAAAAAAAGTGAAAAAAAGATTGTGGGCATTATTATTGATGTAAAATATAAAATCCTCAATTTTTTTATTTGGATTTTGCCATACAATAAGTACATCATCTATAAATCTCAGATATAATGCTATATCCGAGAAAAAAGGATTACATTGATTAAAAATATATTGTTCTTCCCACCAAAACATGAATATGCCTGCTAGAGAGGGGGAAAAACGTGCGCCCATTGAACATCCCTGCAACTGAATATATCCTTTATTTAAAAAGGTAAAATAGTTGTTCTTAAGTAAAAATTCAGTTACATCAACCAAATAATCTTGTAGTTCAAGTGAGTAGTCAGAATATTTTTTGAGCAAATTTTTCAAAGCCAAAATGGCAAGAGAATGTGGAATGGATGTATAAAGTGATTGCACATCACAAGTTAACCAACTGTAATTATCCTGCCATTTCATCTGAGAGATAATATTCAACACATGTTTGCTATCTAGGACATAGCCAGGAGACATTTTGGGAAGAAATTGGAGGTGGTTGTCCAACCACTCTGCTAGATGTTCAGTATAAGAATCAATACCTGAGACAATTGGTCTCATTTTTGGGGGAAATTGGTTTTTATGTGACTTGGGTAAGGCATGCAATAGTGGTGTTAAACAATAAGAGGGATTAAGATAATCTCTCAATTTTTCATCCATTAAACCCAAATGTAAGCCTTCTTCTAGAATTTTTTCCAAGGATTTTTTTATATCTGCAGAGGGGTCATGATCGACTCTCCTGTAGGTATCACAATCCTGTAACATAGTCAATACCTCCCTTTCATAAAGTCCTGTATCCAAAACTACGACTGCCCCCCCCTTGTCAGAATTTTTTATTATGATGTTCAAGTTTTTTTGCAGGGAAATAACCGCATCCTTCTCAGTCTTAGACAAATTTTGAACCATAGGTTCTTGTAAATTATTATTATTATTATTATTTATTTATAGAGCACCATTAATTCCATGGTGCTGTACATAAGGGGGTTACATACAAAATACGTATACAAGTTACAGTAGACAGACTAGTACAGAGGGAAGAGGGCCGTTAATTCTTTTTCTACTATGTTCTGGAAATCAGTCATCTGATCACACCTCGAAGGTATGGGATAAAAACTAGGATTAGGAACATTAAAGTGGGAAACCGCACAATGTGAATTGGATCTGGCACCACTATCACTTGACAAATCATGCAAATCTTGTAAAGCCATTTGTTCTTTGAATGACATAGGAGAGAAATAAGTGTCGGCTGATGCATTTGAAACATTAGGAACATTAGACCCATTTTCATCTTGAAAAAAGTGTTTTTTTACTGTTAATTTTCGGATGAACTTATTAACATCTAGTATTGTTTTAAAAAGATCAAACCTCTTATTGGGAACAAAATTTAAACCCCTTTTCAAAACACTTATTTCACTACTGTTTAAAATGCATGCCGACATGTTTATAACAGAAAAATTATTATTATCAATATTCATTTCCTTTTCCCCCTCGTAAAATGATTGTGTTGATACACATGACTTTCTATGTTTGCGGCCGCTCCTCCTTGTTTTTTTCGATTTTTTTGGAAAAACGGCTGGTTTTTCAAGTTTTTTGACACACTTGATGAAGTAGATGGGGTGTCAAAATTGTTATCGGACGTGTCAGTATTGTAATCTGTAGAATCCACATCAGTCGTTTCAAAATCCGTAGAAGAAAAATTTACACGAGTGGAATTGTTGCGTCTTTTATTATTTTTCAATATGGATTTGGGACCAGCTTGAAGAAATCTCCTGGAATTGTGCCAATTGTAGATTTTATTATCCTCATTGTCCCTCAGATCATGAACAAACTTTTTTTCTTTGAATGCAGTGATTGTATCCTCAAGGGCAATGATTTTAACATTTATCTGGTCTTTCATGGTCTTATAAGCATCCAGACCTGAATATTGTGCAAGGGAAACTTCAATTTCTTTAATCTTATTCTCCAACACACCTATTTTATTTCGTTCTTGTTCTATAATTAATTGAATAAGTTTTTTGGAGCATTCAGATAAGATTGTATCCCATTTTGCAACAAATTCTTGGTTAAATTCAACTGTGGGTCTTTTATTCAGCCGAAGTCCCCTGGGAACCATGCTTTTGTCAAGATATGCTTGCAAGGTTTCACTGTCCCACCAGGTACGAATTCTCGCTGACATTACTTTTTCTAATTCCCACATAATTTGGTTCATTTCTGTGTGCGTTTCCAAAGGGGTATCTTGCTTATTCAATGAAAACATTTTTGCAGCTCTCTCCATACGTAATCTATCTGAAGTAACAAAATTTTCACAATTCTGATTGCTATTAGCATCATTCATCTGGTCTTCCATTCTTTGACACAATCTTGTAAGGAACTATAAGTCATGCAATTTCATCATATATAGTATACAATGTCTCTTTTTGAAAAGATCCAAGGCAATAATGATTGACTTACTAAAGGTTCCTGATCGTAGATCACAGGGAGCACGGGTATAGCAGCTCAAGATGAATAATGGGAAAAGGTTTTTTGCCCAGCTCACCTGTGCAATGGAAGCCAGTAATCCTGGGCTGTGCACGGAGAAGAGGTTTGGAGAGCCAGTCCATGTGCATTGAAAGTGGTTGAAGGATTTCACCAGCACAAAACTCCAGGCACTTTGTTCTTTAAAATAAAAACTTCTTTATTTTCTTATCATTAAAAAGTCCATGCTATAGTGGTCAAGCCCATGTCAGAGAGGACGCGTTTCGAACATCCAGTTCTTATTCAGTCTCTAAACCATCTAGTCACAGAACTATGTATACTATGTATGTATGTATGTATATAAGTGTTATAGCATTATATGGAGTGATACAACTTAAGGGGTTAATGTTTTTGTAATTGTCTTGCTCTCTCCTTGCATTTGATCACGTGTTTGGGTTCAGCCCTTTTTAAACAGTTCTGTGACTAGATGGTTTAGAGACTGAATAAGAACTGGATGTTCGAAACGCGTCCTCTCTGACATGGGCTTGACCACTATAGCATGGACTTTTTAATGATAAGAAAATAAAGAAGTTTTTATTTTAAAGAACAAAGTGCCTGGAGTTTTGTGCTGGTGAAATCCTTCAACCACTTTCAATGCACATGGACTGGCTCTCCAAACCTCTTCTCCGTGCACAGCCCAGGATTACTGGCTTCCATTGCACAGGTGAGCTGGGCAAAAAACCTTTTCTCATTATTCATCTTGAGCTGCTATACCCGTGCTCCCTGTGATCTACGATCAGGAACCTTTAGTAAGTCAATCATTATTGCCTTGGATCTTTTCAAAAAGAGACATTGTATACTATATATGATGAAATTGCATGACTTATAGTTCCTTACAAGATTGTGTCAAAGAATGGAAGACCAGATGAATGATGCTAATAGCAATCAGAATTGTGAAAATTTTGTTACTTCAGATAGATTACGTATGGAGAGAGCTGCAAAAATGTTTTCATTGAATAAGCAAGATACCCCTTTGGAAACGCACACAGAAATGAACCAAATTATGTGGGAATTAGAAAAAGTAATGTCAGCGAGAATTCGTACCTGGTGGGACAGCGAAACCTTGCAAGCATATCTTGACAAAAGCATGGTTCCCAGGGGACTTCGGCTGAATAAAAGACCCACAGTTGAATTTAACCAAGAATTTGTTGCAAAATGGAATACAATCTTATCTGAATGCTCCAAAAAACTTATTCAATTAATTATAGAACAAGAACGAAATAAAATAGGTGTGTTGGAGAATAAGATTAAAGAAATTGAAGTTTCCCTTGCACAATATTCAGGTCTGGATGCTTATAAGACCATGAAAGACCAGATAAATGTTAAAATCATTGCCCTTGAGGATACAATCACTGCATTCAAAGAAAAAAAGTTTGTTCGTGATCTGAGGGACTATGAGGATAATAAAATCTACAATTGGCACAATTCCAGGAGATTTTTTCAAGCTGGTCCCAAATCCATATTGAAAAATAATAAAAGACGCAACAATTCCACTCGTGTAAATTTTTCTTCTACGGATTTTGAAACGACTGATGTGGATTCTACAGATTACAATACTGACACGTCCGATAACAATTTTGACACCCCATCTACTTCATCAAGTGTGTCAAAAAACTTGAAAAACCAGCCGTTTTTCCAAAAAAATCGAAAAAAACAAGGAGGAGCGGCCGCAAACATAGAAAGTCATGTGTATCAACACAATAATTATATGAGGGGGAAAAGGAAATGAATATTGATAATAATAATTTTTCTGTTATAAACATGTCAGCATGCATTTTAAACAGTAGTGAAATAAGTGTTTTGAAAAGGGGTTTAAATTTTGTTCCCAATAAGAGGTTTGATCTTTTTAAAACAATACTAGATGTTAATAAGTTCATCCGAAAATTAACAGTAAAAAACCACTTTTTTCAAGATGAAAATGGGTCTAATGTTCCTAATGTTTCAAATGCATCAGCCGACACTTATTTCTCTCCTATGTCATTCAAAGAACAAATGGCTTTACAAGATTTGCATGATTTGTCAAGTGATAGTGGTGCCAGATCCAATTCACATTGTGCGGTTTCCCACTTTAATGTTCCTAATCCTAGTTTTTATCCCATACCTTCGAGGTGTGATCAGATGACTGATTTCCAGAACATAGTAGAAAAAGAATTAACTGCTCTTTCTCATTTACAAGAACCTATGGTTCAAAATTTGTCTAAGACTGAGAAGGATGCGGTTATTTCCCTGCAAAAAAACTTGAACATCATAATAAAAAATTCTGACAAGGGGGGGGCAGTCATAGTTTTGGATACAGGACTTTATGAAAGGGAGGTATTGACTATGTTACAGGATTGTGATACCTACAGGAGAGTCGATCATGACCCCTCTGCAGATATAAAAAAATCCTTGGAAAAAATTCTAGAAGAAGGCTTACATTTGGGTTTAATGGATGAAAAATTGAGAGATTATCTTAATCCCTCTTATTGTTTAACACCACTATTGCATGCCTTACCCAAGTCACATAAAAACCAATTTCCCCCAAAAATGAGACCAATTGTCTCAGGTATTGATTCTTATACTGAACATCTAGCAGAGTGGTTGGACAACCACCTCCAATTTCTTCCCAAAATGTCTCCTGGCTATGTCCTAGATAGCAAACATGTGTTGAATATTATCTCTCAGATGAAATGGCAGGATAATTACAGTTGGTTAACTTGTGATGTGCAATCACTTTATACATCCATTCCACATTCTCTTGCCATTTTGGCTTTGAAAAATTTGCTCAAAAAATATTCTGACTACTCACTTGAACTACAAGATTATTTGGTTGATGTAACTGAATTTTTACTTAAGAACAACTATTTTACCTTTTTAAATAAAGGATATATTCAGTTGCAGGGATGTTCAATGGGCGCACGTTTTTCCCCCTCTCTAGCAGGCATATTCATGTTTTGGTGGGAAGAACAATATATTTTTAATCAATGTAATCCTTTTTTCTCGGATATAGCATTATATCTGAGATTTATAGATGATGTACTTATTGTATGGCAAAATCCAAATAAAAAAATTGAGGATTTTATATTTTACATCAATAATAATGCCCACAATCTTTTTTTCACTTTTTTTCATGATGTATCAAAAATCAATTTTTTGGATATACAATTCCATGGGAAGGGTGATAATGGAGAAATTAATTGCAGTCTTTACAGAAAACCTATATCAGGCAACTCGCTACTACATGCGGGAAGTTGCCATCCAAAGCATGTTATAGATAACATCCCTACAGGTGAATATGTCCGTGCTAGGAGATGTTGCAACACCCAAAATGGTTTTGAGGTGGAATGCAGCACTATTGAAAAAAGGTTTTTGGCAAGAGGTTATAAAATGACAAATCTCCAGAAAGCCAAAACCAAGGCAACTAAAGTGAGTAGGTCACAATATTTGGACATGAATAAAATCAAAGATAGTCCCCAGAAAGAATTGTCAGTTGTTTTTTCAACAACATACAGTAAGAATTATTATGATGTAATTAAAATTATCAAAAAATATTTACCCATTTTATCTACAGATGACACATTATATCAAATCTTAAAAAATGGAGTTAAATTTGTTTCAAAAAGGAACATTACATTGGGATCCATGTTATCACCTAGTGATCACATGAATAGGTGCGGTTCCACTAAAAAAGAAAAAAATACCGGCAATTGGTTACCTAGCACAGGCTCTTTTAAATGTGGCCACAGATCGTGTGGACTATGCGGTTATATGTTAAATGTGAAGGATTTTTCTTCATTTACTGATAAAAAAACGTATAAAATAATGTCACTCATAAACTGCGGTTCAGACCATGTGGTTTATTTAATATCGTGTACTATTTGTCAGTTACAATATATAGGCAGCACTTGTCGTTCTCTCAGAAAGAGGATATCTGAACACATTTATCATAGTATCATAGTATCATAGTTTTTAAGGTTGAAGGGAGACTCTAAGTCCATCTAGTTCAACCCGTAGCCTAACATGTTGATCCAGAGGAAGGCAAAAAAAAACCCAATGTGGCAAACAAGTTCCAATGGGGAAAAATTTCCTTCCTGACTCCACATCCGGCAATCAGACTAGTTCCCTGGATCAATACCCTGTCATAAAATCTAATATACATAACTGGTAATATTACATTTTTCAAGAAAGGCATCCAGGCTCTGCTTAAATGTTAGTAGTGAATCACTCATTACAACATCATGCGGCAGAGAGTTCCATAGTCTCACTGCTCGTACAGTAAAGAATCCTCGTCTGTGATTATGATTAAACCTTCTTTCCTCAAGACGTAGCGGATGCCCCCGTGTTCCAGTCGCAGGCCTAGGTGTAAAAAGATCTTTGGAAAGGTCTCTGTACTGTCCCCTCGTATATTTATACATTGTGATTAGATCCCCCTAATGTGTGAATTGATGTGAATAATGCCACCACAAGAAAATTATCAGGAGTGTCTCAACATTTTCGCGACGCACATGCAGGTGATTTGAAAGGCATGAAAGTCAATGCCATTGAAAAAATCAAACTACCTAGAAGAGGTGGAAATTTGAAAGACATCCTCTTTCAGAGAGAAATAAAATGGATGTTTTTAATGGGCACAAGATTTCCCAAAGGTCTAAATAAAAGAAATGAATTGATGTTTGCGTATTAATCTTGCTTAAATACTATGTATGTATATAAGTGTTATAGCATTATATGGAGTGATACAACTTAAGGGGTTAATGTTTTTGTAATTGTCTTGCTCTCTCCTTGCATTTGATCACATGTTTGGGTTCAGCCCTTTTTAAACAGTTCTGTGACTAGATGGTTTAGAGACTGAATAAGAACTGGATGTTCGAAACGCGTCCTCTCTGACATGGGCTTGACCACTATAGCATGGACTTTTTAATGATAAGAAAATAAAGAAGTTTTTATTTTAAAGAACAAAGTACCTGGAGTTTTGTGCTGGTGAAATCCTTCAACCACTTTCAGTCCTGGATGGAGTATGCTGAGCCTTGTAGTTCTGCAACTGCTGTCTGCTCTCCTGCATACACTAGTGAATAGAGCATGCTGAGCCTTGTAGTTCTGCTCCCCCTGTCTCCCCCTCCAGCATACAGTCCTGGATGGAGGATGCTGAGCCTTGAAGTTCTGCAACTGCTGTCTGCTCTCCTCCATACAGACAGATAGCAGACTGCAGCTGCAGAACTACAATGCTCAGTATACTCCATCCAGGACTGTAAGCAGGAGATTTTGCCCCCAAAAAAAGACGTGAGCTTCACCCAATTTTTGTGTCCAGCCAGTTACAACTAGGCAGCTGGGTTTTGAAATCCGTAGCGCAGGGTGCCCAAGCTTTCTGGGCCCCCCCGCTGCGAATTGCAGTCCGCAGCTGCCCCAGAAAATGGCACTTTCATAGAAGCGCCCCTAATGGGGTTAGGGCTAGCTGTATATTATCAACTGGCCTTAAGCCCAAAATTCATGGTGTCACGCCAAAATTAGATATGGCCACCATGAATTTCTACTACAGATAAAAAAAACACAACACACAGAAAAATATTTTTATTAGAAATAAAACACAACACAATTAGTGACTCCATCTTTATTGAAATAAAGAACCCCCCTCCGCAGTAATCCTGGGTCAAGGGTCCCGCGGAGTCCAATCTAGATCTAATATCATCTGTTCGGTTTGCTTGAAGGCAAAGCGATCAGATGATGTGTCAGGTTCAAAGGCCTGAATCACATGACACATCAACTGATTGTATAAACGGCTTTTATACAATTAGCTGATGAATCAGAGCAAAAAAAAAAAACTACTCACTTCTGTGCAGACTCCTGTCCGACTGCATCAGCTGATAGTTTAGCCGGCCGGGCGGTAAAAAGCCGGCCTAACCGCTCGACTTATAGTGTCAGCTGATTCCATCAGGTGACCGCATCACCTGATCATAGCCAGGTCTGAGAGAGAGAGGAGAGAGAGAAGATGGAGAGAAGAGAGAGAGAGAAGAGAAGAGGGGGAGAGAGAGAGAGAGAGAGAGGAAAGAGATAAGAGGGGGAGAAGGGAGAGAAGAGAGAGGAGGGAGAGAGAAAGGAGAAAGAGAGAAGATAGAAAAAAGAGAAAAAAGAGAGAGGAGAGATGGAGGAGAGAGGGAAGAGAGAGGGAGGAAAGAGAGAAGAGAGAGAAAAGAGAGAAGAGAGAAAAGAGAGAGAAGAGATAGAGAATAGAGAGAGAGAGAAGGGAGAGAGAAGGGAGAGAGAGAAGGAGAGAGAAGAGAAAGGAGAGAGAGAGGAGAGAGAGTAGAGAGAGGAGAGAGAGGAGAGAGAGAAGAGAGAGAGAGACACGCAGGCACTACTTCCCCCTTCATCCCTGCACATACCCCGACACTACCGCACTCATGAACACCGCACACACCCTGACACTACCGCACTCATCATTATCACCATACACACTCCGGCATTACCGCACTCATTATCATCAACGCAGACACTCCGGCATTACCGCACTCATTATCGTCTACACACACACCCCGACGCTACTGCACACATCGTCATCCCCGCACATATGCAGGCACTACCTGAGTGAAGTCTCCGGTGACAGTGCAGCTCACTTCAATTGCTGCGTGGAGCTGACACAGAGGAGTCGTGTTCTATGGCGCTCCCTGTCAGCTTCATGTAGCA
Source organism: Anomaloglossus baeobatrachus (assembly GCF_048569485.1). Classification (NCBI taxonomy): domain Eukaryota; kingdom Metazoa; phylum Chordata; class Amphibia; order Anura; family Aromobatidae; genus Anomaloglossus; species Anomaloglossus baeobatrachus. The sequence continues at coordinate 837,033,904 of NC_134353.1, read as the reverse complement.
GAGCTGAAAGCGTCATGTGGATTACTTTGGACCAGGATGGGTGTTTGGGGATTAATAAAGTGGTAAATGAGGGGTTTTTTTGCCTTTTATTCAAAATAAAGGATTTTTCGTTGTGTGTGTTTATTTACTTTTACTTACAGGTTAATCATGGAAGGTATCTCGGGGAGACGCCTGCCATGATTAACCTAGGACTTATTACCCTGATTGCCACCAAACCAGGGCAATTCGAGATGAGCCGGGTAGAGTCCCGGGACTGTCGCATCTAATGGATGAGGCAATTCCGGGCAGCTGCTGGTTGATATTGTTAGGTGGCGCTCCCCATCCTGACAATACCAGCCTCCAGCCGGGTGGCTTTATTTTGGCTGGTATCAAAATTGGCGGGAAGCGAAGGTTTTTTTTTTTTTATTATTATTTATTTATTTATTTCACTGCACGATACAGACCCGCCCACCGGCGGCTGTGATTGGTTGCAGTGAGACAGCTGTCACTCAGCGTTGGGACATGTCTGACTGCAATCATGGGCGCCGGTGAGCGGGGAAAGCAGGGAATACCAGATTGAATAATGAGTAGCAGCCATTTTCAAAAGAGGAAAAGCCGCCGGAGCTTTCTGACAGCCATGCAGCTGATCGGTATAGGAAAGAGAGAGGGATTGTGCTGGGGATGCAGGACACATGCAAATACGCAACGTGCACACATAGCCTTAGGGGTACTTTACATGCTGCGAAATCGCTAGCAATTGCTAGCAATGTCGAGCGTGATAGCACCCGCCCCCGTCGTACGGCCGATATGTGGTGATCGCTGCCGTAGCGAACACGCACATACCTGTTCAGCGACGTTGCTGTGACTGCCGAACAATCCCTCCCTCAAGGGGGTGGTGCGTTCGGCGTCACCGCGACGTCACTAAGCGGCCGGTCAATAGAAGCGGAGGGGCAGAGATGAGTGGGACGTAACAGCCCGCCCACCTCCTTCCTTCCACATTGCAGGTGGACGCAGGTAAGGAGATGTTCGCCGCTCCCGCGGTGTCACACATAGCGATGTGTGATGCCGCAAGAACGACGAACAACATCGTACCGATTGCAGCAGCGATATTAAGGAAATGAACGACGTGTCAACGATCACCGTTTGGAACGATTTTGCGATCGTTGATCATCGCTCATTAGTGTTACACGCTGCGATGTCGCTCATCTCTGGCTGGGACATATATATCACAGGAATGGGCTGGGGTATATACATATCCCCAGCACCTCTTGTGATGCATGTGCCCCCAATGTCTCTTGTGATGTATATACAGCAGTCCTAATGTCTCCTATGTGACATATATGATTTACCAATCTTATTTTCACAAAGAGTCAACTGCGCTCCAGACAGAGACAAACCTGGAAAAATCGTTGTGAAAAGCAACATTACATCAATGTCACCGAAAATTAACTGTCGCACGAAAGAGAAGCAGCTCCGGCCACCACAGTAAGGGTGAGTTAATTAATTGCTTGATCAACGATAGGGGTGAGAGAAGTAGCCCACTCCTTCTCACAGACTTCTAAATGTCACAATCGCCATTGAATAATATCATTGGGACCTGGGCTAATCAGGTCTTGATAATGTCTCCAGTCAAAACTAGCGTTCTTCACTGAAATCCTGGTATTTCCAGCACTTTGTGGGTACCGATCGCTGCAAGACCGCTGACCAGAGAGAAACATTGGAGCTGCACAATGCCCACCAAGTGCTTGCATTTGTTTACCATCGGCAGTCACGAATAGGTTAAAAGGCATACAGGATTGAGTTATAAGAGAAATCAACCATACAGGTGGGATCTGAGCAGCTGTTCCTCACCTGCTTTCATTGAGTGACAGGTTTTTCCCGATACATGAATGTTGGGACAGAACTGTCACTTGGGGGGAGCAGACAGTGAAAAGCCCTCGGGGACTCGCCTGTCCGACTAATCTCCTGTGCGTCTTTGACCTCTGTGGGTTTTAAGGTATGTTTTCCTCGGAAACACCTCAGCATTTCAGAGGCAAACATACATGGCTGAAATCTAGCAGCCAGTGCTTGATAGCATCTCTCAGTTGTCAAGTTTCCTTTAAAGTAATTTTGACACTTGTTAGCATTGACTACAAAAAGGATTGAAAAGCCTTGATCTACAGCACAGCTTAAGGAACATAGATATAAAATTGTTAGGTTTCCAAAGTTTTATTATAGTGCATTTGTGCAACTGCAGTTAGTTCCATTTATAGAACTTTTATTTCAGAATTATCATCGGCATTAACCAAACTTTAGATTAAGTGGAAAGCGCATTAAACCTGTAAATTTTGAAAATTCTGCCCGGGACCTTTTCATTCTTTTAAAACATGAGGTTTGCACAGTTACTGTATGATCTATATTCAGCATGCTTTGTGCGATGCCCTTTAAATCAGACTGTAAAGCTTTTATCACAGCTATGTCTGGCAATATCGCTTGTTAAATATCTATAAATTATTTATCTAAAAGTGTCATTCTCTCAATCTAACAATGTTCATATTATTAAGACAAAAAAATCACTGATCTCGGGGAGACCAGCAAGAGAAAACACTGCCAGCATCCAGCAAAGGCACTCAACACAGTGAAATCCTAGGTGCATTGCCCCCTGGGAAGTATGCAAATCAAAACTGTCCATGGAGCCTCTGTTAGGAGTCTCGACACTGGCTATTTTCTGTGTCGAGAATCCTAACAGAGGCTCCATGGACCTTTTTTGATTTGCGATGTTCATATTATTCTCCTGCTACTGAATTTTTAACCCATTAACAAATTTTTAACCCATTAATGATATTTTTGTCAAAATCCAACACAGTGTAGTGTCTGGCTGTGCAACAGCTAGCTCCGATCACTAATGTTTAAGCAATTGAATACCACAGCCAATCACTAACAGCAGTATTTAAATATCTTTATTACTAATGTATAGAGTAGTGCGAGGCGGTAGTCAGGAAGTAGGAATTGACTTCAGATGCCCCAGCATACTACATGAAATACCTGCTCCTGACTACTTGTGTGGACTTCGGCCATGTGGGCTGGGAACTTCAGGAAAGGGCCCGTTACATGCATCAATTTTTCGGGAGATATGTTGACGGGGTCACGGATTCCGTGACGCACATCCGGCACCGTTTGCAATGTCGTTGCGTGTGACACCTACGAGCGACTGTGAACGATCACAAATAGAATGAAAATCGTTGGTCGTTGACACGTCGTTCATTTTTAAAAAAATGTTCGTTTTGGTGAAGCAACCGATATATTGCTCCGTTTTACACCCTGCCAACATCGAACAACATTCAAACGACCGCCTGGGTCCAACAATATATCGTTGATCTCTGATGCGTCGATTTTGAGATCGTTACGTGTGACATCAAATAAACGACCTATAAGCGATATCGGCACATCGTAAATATGATCTGGGCATGTCACGTCGCAAATGCGATCGCACGATAAATTGTAGCAGGTAATGGGCCCTTAAGCAGCATATTGCTGCTGGTGTCAGGTGGCAAGAACTGGTTGATGACCCATATGCAAAAAGAAGAATACAAGGCACTCCCAAAATTGGCTGCAACGTGTGATTTATTTAATGTACATAACAACAACAGAACGTTTTCAGTCCGTAGACCTTCCTCAGTAAGCACTGTATACAAAAATAACACAATGATCAATACATGATATAAAAAAAATAAATAAAAATAAAATGTATACAATACAAAGGAATTTTTCAGTGAAAAATCGTGAGAAATAATAATAATGATAATAATTCTTATATAATAAGCAGTATTTGATTCACAAAAGAAACATATTGATATTTAATGAAATATGTATGAAGGAAGAGAAAAGGGGGGGGGAAAGGGGGAGGACAACAAAGGAGAAGAAAAGAAGAAAAGACAAAAAACGAAGAAAAAGGGAACAAGGGGAGGGAGAAAACGGGAAGGAAAGAAGAATTGAACAGTGAGAAGTAAGCTGAAAAACAGAAAAATAAGGGGGGGAAGGTAAGTATATGGAATGATGAATGGGGTATGAGTATAGGTGTAAATTATATACGTAGGGGAGCCAATAGAGGATGTAATGAGACAGTAAAGGATGACAATGTAGGGCATGAATGTGGTGAGAAAATGCAAATATAGATGGATGACAGAAAAAAGAAAAGAAGAAATTATATGGGGTGGTTTAATGTAGGAACAAGCAGAGATTATGCAAATATGTATGTGTTGATGTCAAAGGAGGGAGAAGATGAAGGAAGGAATGGAGAACAAAATAGCATAAAAGGTGTACTTAACATAGTGTACAAAGGAGATGCTATTTTGCTCTCCATTCCTTCCTTCATCTTCTCCCTCCTTTGACATCAACACATACATAATACATATTTGCATAATCTCTGCTTGTTCCTACATTAAACCACCCCATATAATTTGCTTACTTCTCACTTTTCAATTCTTCTTTCCTTCCCCTTTTCTCCCTTCCCTTGTTCCCTGTTTCTTCATTTTTTGTCTTTCCTTCTTTTCTTCTCCTTTGTTGTCCTCCCCCTTTTTTCCCCCCTTTTCTCTTCCTTCATACATATTTTATTAAATATCAAGATATGTTTCTTTTGTGAATTAAATACTGCTTATTATATAAGAATTATTATCATTATTATTATTTCTCACGATTTTTCACTGAAAAATTCCTTTGTATTGTATACATTTTATTTTTATTTTTTTTTTTATATCATGTATTGATCATTGTGTTATTTTTATATACAGTGCTTACTGAGGAAGGTCTACGGATCGAAAACGTTCTGCTGTTCTTATGCACATTAAATAAATCACACGTTGCAGCCAATCTTGGGAGTTCCTTGTATTCTTCTATTGACAAAAGGCCTTGGAACCTGAAGCGCACCCCTACATCTATTACCATTAGCACAGAGGAAGTGCAATTTACTTCTTGTTCCATATGCAAAAAGAGTCCAACTGTTCACTTTAAACCAGAACTCTTTACTGGAAGGTTCATTGTTGTTCACAACTTTACATATATATTCTAGAACGTTACATTTTGGATTAACAGACAAAATTCCACTTCCCACTATGTCACATCTGATTTAACTGGACCAGCGAATACAGTGCAATCCAGTTTAGGCTACTTTCACATTGCATTTTTCCCTACGTCCACAGGTCCCATCGGGGAATCCTGTCAGGCGCATGCGTCCGGAACACGCTTTGCAGAGTGGGGGAGGGGCGGTCCGGACGGATGCCCCGACGGGACCTGTGGACGTAGGGAAAAATGCAATGTGAAAGGGGCCTTAGAGTGTAGACCATGAAACCAGGACTGGATGATGATTCACATGCACAAGGAGAACAACTGTTCACTTTAAACCAGAACTCTTTACTGGATATTTCATTGTCATTCACAACAACTTTACAGTCCAGATAGCCGGCACATATTTTCACCTTGCATTAACAGACAAAGTTCATCTTCCCTCTGGGTTGCAGTTGATCTAACTGGGCCATTGAGAATCAGTGCAACCCAGTCCAGCATGACAGTGTACACCATGATGGTAACCTTCCCTTCCTGCAGCCCCACAACCAGTATTCTCATTGATTTCATAATGACAGCAGTAAAGCTTTGCATGCCAGGGTATCTTGCTGGACACCACTAGGATGATTGACCATGTCACACGCCAGTAAAGGTTAATCTGGTACCTTGATTGTTAATTGGTCTGGATGTAAGGATTCTATCTTCCAGCTCCAATAGCCTGGAATCACTCTGCTTGAGGATCGGTCTCTGTTCACACCCTGTGTCTCTGACCTTTCTTTAGATTTACATTTGCTACAAACCACCCACTGTATGTGACCTTCACAACCATCTGACTATATGACTGTAAAGGTCCAGTCACACTAAGCAACTTACCAGCGATCCCAACAACGATAGGGATCGCTGGTAAGTTGCTAGGAGGTTGCTGGTGAGATGTCACACTGCGACGCTCCAGCGATCCCACCAGCAACCTGACCTGGCAGGGATCGCTGGAGCGTCGCTACACGAGTTGTTGGTGAGCTCACCAGCAACCAGTGACCAGCCACACGTGCAGAGAGCAGGGAGCAGCGCACACTGAGCGCTGGCTCCCTGCTCTCCTAGTTACAGCACACATCGGGTTAATTACCCGATGTGTGCTGCAGCTACATGTGCACAGAGCAGGGAGCAGCGCACACTGCTTAGCGCTGGCTCCTTGCTCTTCTAGCTACAGCACACATCGGGTTAATTAACCCGATGTGTCCTGCAGCTACATGTGCACAGAGCAGGAGCCGGCACTGACAGTGAGAGCGGCTGAGGCTGGTAACAAAGGTAAATATCGGGTAACCAAGGACAGGGCTTCTTGGTTACCCGATGTTTACTGTGGTTACCAGCCTCCGCAGAAGCCGGCTCCTGCTGCCTGCACATTTAGTTGTTGCTGTCTCGCTGTCACACACAGCGATCTGTGCTTCACAGCGGGACAGCAACAACTAAAAAATGGCCCAGGACATTCAGCAACAACCAACGACCTCACAGCAGGTGCCAGGTTGTTGCTGGATGTCACACACAGCAACATCTCTAGCAACGTCACAAAAGTTGTTCGTTAGCAGCGATGTTGCTAGCGATGTTGCTTAGTGTGACGGGGCCTTTAAGGTCACTCACTAGGCCTTCACTGACTCTTTCTAGAATTAACCATCCTTCCCCTGTCAGCTGACCCTTCCCCGGGTGGGCTAGCCCTAACAGATAACTGTTTCAGTCCCTGCTGTCTGCTCCTGGTCAGACTAAACCTTTTACCTACAATCCTATATAAACATTATAATATCTTACATTGCTTTATACATTATATCTGTCCACATTCCTTGCATGATCAACAATGCTATATCTCATACATTACCAGGCCTTACATGACCACATCCTACATTGTACCTTATTCTGATACAAATACATTAACCCTACAATGCGTATCGGGGGCCTTTTAGGCCCCGGTGCTTACTTTTTTGCTATCTGCAAAATTACTTTAGTTAGAATTTTGAAACTCTATGTATTCTTCAGTTTGTAACAATGCTTTTTTGTGGAAAGCCACATCTGTACGGAACGGGGGCCTTTTAGGCCCCTGCTATTTTTATAATGTAATTAGCAGTGTTTGTGTCTCAGGTTACTTTATTTGTAGTCAGGGTTGCTGGTGGAGGGGTCGGGGGGATCATGCCATGTGAGGATATCATATGATTTTGGGAGGGAGTGATAAGGCCATGACATCATCTCAGGTTCTTCTGAACACAATAATGAGCTGTGTAGTGAGTACTGAGGACAGTATACACTGTGAGCTAACACCTGACGGACCTGTGATGATATGATTTTGGGAGTAAGTCTGACTCATTTTCAGTCTCTTTGTTTCTATAGGAAGCTTGCAAAGGGTAGAGCTTGTGAGCCAAAAATACTCCAGAGAATTGTACATCATCTAAAAGAAAGTATAAAAGGTAAGAGCTGTTGAGGGTGAGAGGAGGAAGGGGGCATTTTACCTTTACAGTGTGTCACACACAAGCAAATAGTGGACAACCCTTATTGTGTTCATTGTTTTTTCTTTTAGTTTGCTAACATCTAGTCAGCAATGGCACAGTCTTCCTCCAAGCCTCTGACTGACCAAGACATTGAAGCAATTATGTTTCAAAGTGATGATGAAAGTGAACTATCTTTGTCCGATGAAGAGTACCTGCCACTAGCTAATCAAACATCCTCATCTAGTGATTCCTCTGATGATGAAGTGGATCCAGTAGATCCCGAAGAAGTGATAAGTAGAACATCCAAAACGAATGTTTTCTTGGGACAGTAATCCTTCATTAGTCGGACGTACTCCAAAACATAATATTGTATTCCATGCAAGGAGAAAAGACAGGAGACGCCTATTCTTGAAGGGCCTTTGCCATGAATTTGTACTGCCTCACATGATAGAGCGAAGCAACATGAAATGCTTGCCAAAGCAAACTAGAGAAGCAATGAAACGTTGTGGCGTACAGTTTCAGAATATTCCACGGCCAGGAGAAAGAAAACAAAAGCATTGTTTCATTTGTCTAAAAAACTTAGAGAGGAAAACTGAGCGATCTTGTACCACTTGTGGGGAAAATGTCTGTAAAGAACATTCTTCAGAACAGATAACATGTGAAAATTGTTTGGAAGACCAAAAAAAATTGAAAAGAAAAAGTTAGAAAAGAAATGTAGCTGCATCTAGTTTACTCTAGATCTATATACCTTTGTGTGGTTTTCATATCTTTGTATGATATTTGGAAAAAAATGTTTTTTGCTGTTTTCTGCGAAAAAAATTATAATTAAAATGTTGTGCATTATTCATATCTTATTGTGCAATTTTTAAATAAACTTGTAAAAGTTATTTATGTGAGTTTCCCCATATGATTTACAAATAAACAGGAACACATTACATCACAGTTCACGTAATGCAATATTTACAAAAGACACCAGTTAGTATTCACACTACACAACATTAATATGATTGGTGCATTCAGCAGTAGGAACACGAAAGCCGTGTTCCACCATTTTTAAAAATGTGGACACAATCTTGTGCTACAACCCCTGGTAAAAATTATGGAATCACCTGGCTCTGAGGATATTCATTCAGTTGTTTACTTTTGTTTAAAAAAGCAGATCACAGACATGGCACAAAACTAAAGTCATTTGACATGTCAACTTTCTGGCTTTAAGAAGCGCTAAAAAAAAATCATGAAAACATAATGTGCTAGCCAGTAACGGTTGCTTTTCAAGACCAAACAGGGGGAAAAAATTATTGAATCACTCAATTATGAGGAAAAAAATTATGGAATCATGAAAAATAAACAAACAAAAGAACACTCCAATACATCACTAGTATTTTGTTGCACCACCTCTGGCTTTTAACCCCTTTAGGACGAAGCCAGTTTTGTACTTAATGCCCAGGCCATTTTTTGCAATTCTGACCAGTGTCACTTTATGAGGTCATAACTCTGGAACGCTTCAACGGATCCCAATGATTCTGACATTGTTTTTTCGTGACATATTGTACTTCATGATAGTTATAAATTTAGAACGATATTTTTTGCTTTTATTTGTGATAAAATCGGAAATTTGATGAAAATTTTGAAAATTTTGCAATTTTCAAACTTTTAATTTTTATGCCCTTAACCCAGAGAGTTATGTCACACAAAACAGTTAATAAATAACATTTCCCACATGTCTACTTTACATTAGCGCAATTTCTGAAACAAAATGTTTTGGGGTTAGGAAGTTAGAAGGGGTCAAAGTTCATCTGCAATTTCCCATTTTTTCAACAAAATTCACAAAACCATTTTTTTAGGGACCACATCACATTTGAAGTGACTTTGAGAGGCCTAAGTGACAGAAAATACCTAAAAGTGACACCATTCTCAAAACAGCACCCCTCAATGTACTCAAAACCACATCCAAGAAGTTTATTAACCCTTCAGGTGCTTCACAGGAACTAAAGCAAAGTGGAATGAAAAAAAGCAAAAAATAAAATTTTACCTAAAATGTTGCTCTACCCCAAATTTATTCACTTTTAGAAGAAATAACACAAAAAAATGAACCCCAAAACTTGTTACCCACTTTCTTATGAACGCGCCAATACCCCACATGTGGTCAGAAACCTTTGTTTGGACAAATGGGAGGGCTCGGAACAGAAGGAGCAATATTTGAATTTTGGAAAGCAAATTTGGCTGAAATAGATTGCGGGCACCATGTTGCAATTACATGTCCGCTAAGGTACCTAAACAGCAGAAACCCCTTACAAGTGACACCATTTTGGAAACTAGACCCCTTAAGGCTTCTATCTAGGGGTATAGTGAGCATTTTGGATCCACAGGTACTTCACAGATTTTGATAACGTTACGTTGTCACATTGAAAATTTTCATTTTTTTCTCAAAAATGTTGCTTTAGCATCAATTTTTTCACTTTTTCAAGAGGTAATTCCAAAAATTTGACCCCAATGTTTGTTACCCACTTTTTTATGAGCGCGGTGATACCTCACTTGTGGTCTGAAACCTTTGTTTGGAGAAATGGGAGGGCTTGGAACGGAAGGAGCAATATTTGAATTTTGGAAAGGAAATTTGGCTGAAAAAGATTGCGGGCACCATGTCGCATTTGGAGGACCCCTAAGGTATGTAAACAGCAAAAAAACACCACAAGTGACCCCATATTGGAAACTAGGCCCCTCAAGGAATTTATCTTGATGTTTGGTGAGTACCCTGAACCCTCAGGTGCTTTACAGAAGTTTATAACGTTGAGCCATGAAAATAAAAAAATAAAATTTTACCACAAAATTGTTACTTCAACCAGGTAGCTTTTTTTTTCACAAGGGTAACAGGAAAAAATCACCATGAAATTTATTGCGCAATTTCTCCTGAGTTTGTTGATATCTTGTATGTGGTGGAAATCAACTGTTTGGGCACACTACAGGGCTCAGAAGAGAAGGAGTGTAATTTGACTGCAAAATTGGCTGGAATCAATAGCGGACGCCATGTTGCATTAGGAGAACCCCTGAGGTGCCTAAGCAGTGGAGGTCCCCCACAAGTGACCCCATTCTGGAAATAAGACCCCTCAAGGCTTTAATCTAGGTGTATATTGAGCATTTTGAATCCACGAATACTTCACAGAATTTGATAAGCTTAGGTTGCCATATTGAAATTTTCATTTTTTTCACAAAAATGTTGATTTAGCGACACATTTTTCACTTTTTCAAGAGGCAACAACAAAACGTGTACCCCACAGGTTGTTATCTAATTTCTTGTGAGCGCAGGGATACCCCACATGTGGCCAAAAACCTTTGTTTGGATAAATGGGAGGGCTTGGAATGGAAGGAGCACCATTTGAATTTTGGAAAAGTTGAAGTAAATTGCGCGCACCATGTCACATTAGCAGGGCCCCTTGGGCACCTATACATCAGAAACCCCCCACAAGTGACCTCATTTTGGAAACTGGACCCCTCAAGGATTTTATTCAGGAGTATAGTAAACATTTTGAATCCACAGGTACTTCACAAAACTGTTGCTGTAGCAAAAAAATTCTCACTGTTAAGGGGGCTTTACACGCTGCGACATCGCTAATGCGGAGTCGTTAGGGTCACGGAATTGGTGACGCACATCCGGCCGCATTAGCGATGTTGCTGCGTGTGACACCGATGAGCGATTTTGCATCGTTGCAAAAACGTGCAAAATCGCTCATCGGTGACATGGGGGTCCATTCTCGATTATCGTTACAGCAGCAGTAACGATGTAGTTCGTCGCTCCTGCGGCAGCACACATCGCTATGTGTGACGCCGCAGGAACGAGGAACCTCTCCTTACCTGCCTCCCGGCCGCTATGAGGAAGGAAGGAGGTGGGCGGGATGTTCCGGCCACTCATCTCCGCCCCTCCGCTTCTATTGGGCGGCCGCTCAGTGACGTCACTGTGACGCCACACGGACCGCCCCCTTAGCAAGGAGGCGGTTCGCCGGTCACAGCGATGTCGCCGGGCAGGTAAGTATGTGTGACGCATCTGCGCGATGTTGTGCGGCACGGGCAGCGATTTGCCCATGTCGCACAACAGATGGGGGCGGGTACCCACGCTAGCGATATCGGGACCGATATCGCAGTGTGTAAAGCGGCCTTTAGGCTATGTGGCCATGATCCAGCGACACGGCGTCTAGTACACAGTGTCAGCCTCCTGCAGAAATGTGAGTGTTGTCCACGGGAGAACGCAGCTGCCCATGCCCACGATTTGGGTTCAGGCTGCTGTGGACTTTAGTTCTATTCTACCTGCAGAAAGCACTCATCTCCGCAGCATAAATTGACATCCTGAGGCTCGGGAAGCTGCGCCACAGGTCGATTTATGCTGCGGAGAAAAGAAACACAGTGGGCACGGGATTTCTAAAAATCCTGCCACTGTGCTTCTAATGCACAACGCAGCGTTATGGACGCAGGGAAAACACTCTGCGTCCAAAATGTTGCAAACCCTGATTGTGGGCACACAGCGTAAAATGCTACAATGGATGAATGGATAGATGTCAAACATATATAACGTCCCACCCCCCTGCATATTCTAAGCTGGCGCCCTTTAGTGCCTTTCATGTGACACTAAAGGATGCCTAGCCTTGTATTTAGCCCAAAAAAAAAAAAAAAGAATTAAAATTAATGACGTGGGGTCCCCCCTATTTTTGATAGCCAGCTAGGGTAAAGCAGACAGCTGTAGCCTGCAAACCACAGCTGACAGCTTCATCTTGTCTGGTGATCAATTTGGAGGGCTCCCCAAGCTGTTTTTTTTTTTTTAATTATTTATAAATAAATAATTAAAAAAAAAAAAAAAAACGTGGGGTCCCCCCAAATTAGATCACCAGCCAAGGTGAAGCTGACAGCTGGGGTCTGGTATTTTCAGGATGGGAAGAGCCACGGTTATTGGACTCTTCCCAGCCTAAAAATAGCAGGCCGCAGCCGCCCCAGAAGTGGCGCATCCATTAGATGCGCCAATTCTGGCGCTTCGCCCCAGCTCATCCCGCGCCCTGGTGCGTTGGCTAACGGGATAATGAATGGGGTTGATACCAGGTGTGTAATGTCACCTGGCATCAAGCCCAGCAATTAGTTATGTCACGGCGTCTATCAGATACCCGACATAACTAATTGACAGTAATAAAAAAAAATTGACAACAAAAAAAAATTTATTTGAAAAAACACTCCCCAAATCATTCCCTGATTGACCAATTTATTGAAAAGAAAAAAAAAAATCCACAATAATCCATTTGGATGTCCCACGTCGCCTCTGGACCTTCTAGAATATGGGGGGCACGTTCAGGGAACGTATCCCCCATTTTCTAGGAGGGCAGACCCTCCATTTGAGGAGAGTGGGTTCAAAGAATCTGCACCCACCCTCCCCGGGTCACAGCTGCAGAGTGCGAGCAGCCAGCGTCCTGAACACAGGAAGCTGACAGCTGCGCTCTGCTCATGTGACCGGAGTCTGCTGAGAAGGAGCCGGAGGAGGGGGCCGCGGGGGATCAGAGCTGCGACAGGTATGTATGACACCGGGGGACACCGGGGAACACCAGGGGGGGGGTAGGGGGGGACCCGGCAGGGCCTAGGGAGCAGGTTTCTGTCGTATGTGTTATGGCACATACGACAGAAACCATAGGAACAGTGGAAATGCGGCCGGCGCGCTGCTGTGATCGCCGGTGCGCGCGGCCATCTTGGATTTTCGGGAGGGGGTTGGGGGTCGGGGGGGGCACTTTGGGGACACCGGGGGACCGGAGGGAACCGGGAAAAAGATTTATCTCCCATCTGGCATGTTTGATCATGCCAGATGGGAGATAAATCATTTTTTACCGGCGCGGTCATTTACTATAACTTGATGATCGGTATACGGTGTATACCGGTCATCAGGTGAGCGGGGACCGGAAAAACCGGCCCGAATCATGATCTCCAGGGTCTCAGCTACCCCCGGCAGCTGAGACCCCGGAAATTTTCTGACTCTGGGGGGCGCTAGACCCTTTTTTCCGACCGCCGTTAAAAAGCGGCGGATCGGAAAAAGTACCCTTATTTACCGCCGTTAAAAGGCGTATCGGCGGTCGTAAAGGGGTTAAAACAGCTTGCAGTCTCTGAGGCATGGACTTAATGAGTGACAAACAGTTCTCTTCATCAATCTGGCTCCAGCATTTTCTGATTGCTGGTGCTAGATCAGCTTTGCAGATTGGAGCCTTGTCATGGACCATTTTCTTCAACTTCAAAGAATTTCAATTGGATTGATGTTTGCTCTATGGCAGGATGCATTATCATCTTGATAAACTATTTCATCATCCCCAAACATCCTTTCAATTGATGGGATAAGAAAAGTGTCCAAAATGTCAATGTAAACTTGGGAATTTATTGAAGATGTAATGACAGCCATCTCCCCAGTGCCTTTACCTGACATGCAGCCCCATATGATCAATGACTGTGGGAATTTACATGTTCTCTTCAGGCAGTCATCTTTTTATTGTTTAGCTTTTCTGTATGTAAATCCCATTTCCTTTAGGCGGTTTCTTATAGTTCTGTCATAGACATTGACTACAGTTTCCTGCCATTCTTTCCTCATTTGTTTTGTTGTGCATTTCCTGTTTTGGAGACATATTGCTTTGTTTCCTGTCTTGATGGTTTGATGTCTTCCTTGGTCTACCAGTATGTTTGCCTTTAACAACCTTCCCATGTTGTTTGTGTTTGGTCCAGATTTTAGACACAGCTGATTGTGAACAACCAACGTCTTTTGCAACATTGTGTAACGTGGCACGGGGTGGTTGTCGTGGGCGAGGTATTTGTCTGCTGCACCCCGGCATGCTACATGAAAATGGAAGTCCTGGCTAGGTGTGTGGTGTTGCATTCTGGAGGCGATACGCCTTTGCAGGCCACATGTTGCCGATGGTTTGGGCTGGACAGGACCAGATGGTACACAGCTCATTAAAGGAGACCACAAGTTCATAAAAAATGTCATTTTACTGAACATAAACTTGTCAACACCAATGTACATTAGATAGTGGACATAAATCTTCTTACATGTTTCAGTGTCACAGAGGAGCATACAACCTTCAGTTCAGTTGTTCCAACCTTCATAAGTCCTTTTCTTCCCTTCATTACCCAGCCTGGTATCACATCACAGTCCTTGGAAGACTTTCTCCTCCTCAAGCAGTTCCACGTCTTTTCCCTCTTAGAGAGATTTTGCCAATATGGCTGGACCAAGCTATAAGCTACTCAAGACGCCTCATGGACACCTGCTTAAGACACTCACGTCGTTCCTTGTCCCACTCTGTCTTGCACCAGACTTGTCATTCTCTGTCAGTCATTCTTTCTTTTCCTCGGTCACACTATTCTATGTAATGGTCTCCCTCTTTTCTTGTCACCCATATCATGCGGCTCTGCTTCTCCTCAGACCTGGCGTCTGTTCCTGTCACAGGCTAGGCCCTAACTGACGTTTCCACAGCAACCGTTTCTCTCCCTCAGCAGTAGCTCTTTCCCTATTAGCTAATCCTAGAATCCCAGCTGTCACCTGTCTGTCACCGGGCAGATTTAACTTTTCACCTGCATCTATAACACTAATAATACCTTATTAAGCATTATTCATTATATACTACATAACATTACACCTTATACCCATACACATACTGTACATTACATCTTCAATACTGCTACACCTCTACATAGTAACATTCTTTACTCTGCTACATCTTATATATTACAATATGCATAAAACTCTAATACATCCTTATAAAATACTATAAAGATTAATAAACACGTTTTAGAACCATGTTATGTCTTCTGGGGGGTTTCTTCTTACGGGGGCTCGACCACCCCCTTACATACCTCCCCTCTTTGACCTTAGCCGTCCCGGAAAGGTCCAGACCTGGAAAACATCACAAAACAAAAACGTGCACAGATGCAATATATATACAGTTTTCAAAACATTTTAGCAAGTCCTGGATTTTCCACCCGGATTCCTTCCTGGGAGATCCTGGTCTTTCGTAGGAAAACACCAAGGAAAATGTCCAAATGTCCCAGACATTAATATTTAACACCGTTCCACGAATACTTGAACAGTCTCGGGGAGAGTCCATACAAAGTTCAGTATCACCCTCTTCTCGGGCACAGTCTTTCTTTAACATTTCCAACTATAGATCACAGGGAGCTCAAGTCACATGTGAGTCCTCTCCCTGGGCAAATTTTCTTAAACGTTACAAACTGTTTAACACACAAATGTCCTGCAGCACCTGTTTAAGTGCTCAGTCCAACCTAGGGGTCGGTCCCTTTAACATGGACCGACACAAACAGGGTTCCACAGTAAGGATCTCACCTCAAGTTGATGTGGTTTTCCTCCTCCGGAAGAGCTTCATTTTCCAGCGCACGCCACGTGGTCTTCTGGGGAGGGCATCTCCCCTCTTTGGGCGGCCCACATCTTCTCGCCTGGACCACTGGCTCCGCTCATGGTAAGTCAATATGTTCCTCTTTTCGGCGCCATGACTTCCCGCCATTGTTGTTTCCATGAAGCCGGCCGCCATAGTACAGGGCTCCTCAAATACCACATAGTCTCTTGAGCGCATTCTTACCATCAGGGTCGCCAAGCTCAGTCCTCCTGACCCCGTGGCAACATCAAAGTCTCTCACTGGGGGCTCGTTCTCCCTGTTTTCAAGCATGATGATTAGAGTTGAGCGCGGTTCGCGGTTCGAGGTTCTCCAGTTCTAAGCTCGAGTGATTTTTGGGGCTGTTCAAGATCGAACTAGAACTCGAGCTTTTTGCAAAAGCTCGATAGTTCTAGATACGTTCGAGAACGGTTCTAGCAGCAAAAAGCAGGGCTTTTTACAGCTACAGTGAGCAGGAGCCATCGCTGGCAGCCTGCCACAAGCTGGTAACCAAGATAAACATCGGGTATCCAAGCAAAGCGCTTGGTTAGTAACCCGATGTTTATCTTAGTTACGTGCAGGAAGCCCACACTTCCCGCTCAGCTAACTCCGCCCCCTCCTGCCCGCGGCATGTACACATACATACACACACACACACACACACTCTCACACACACTCTCACACACGCACCCCCCCTCCCCCCCCCCCGCTCGGCTTACCTGCGGTGATGAAGTCCCGCCATCCCGACCTCAGCGCTGTCACTGTCCTCCATGGCCGCCGCTTGTCACATCACCTCTCGCTTCCCACCCGAGACGTCACGGACCTCTCGCGATACTTGATGTGAAGGCACCGGTCATTGACCTCAGTGACAGGGGCTGTCGGCAGTGCTGGAGATCAGCGCAGGTAATGTACCTCGCTGACAGCAGCACTTGTCACCCCCCTGCAGTGACCTGGGCTGACCCATTGATGTTAGCTCAGGTCACTGCACTGCTCTCCCAGCCAATGGGGAACATCCTGCTCTTCATTGACTGGGACAGTGTGGATCGTCATGGCAACCTCTTGGATTACACCAGACCTGGATTTGTTTTTCATTCTAATAAATTGGTTAAAGAGGGAATGTTTTGGGGAGTGTTTTTTCAAATAAAAATGTGTTTGTCGTCTATTTTTTTTTATTACTGACTGGGTTGGTGATGTCGGGTATCTGATAGACGCCTGACCTCACCAACCCCAGGGCTTGATGCCAGGTGACATTACACATCTGGTATTAACCCCATATATTACCCCGTTTGCCACCGCACCAGGGCGCGGGATGAGCTGGGGCGAAGCACCAGGATTGGCGCATCTAATGGATGCGCCACTTCTGGGGCGGCTGCGGCCTGCTATTTTTAGGCTGGGGAGATTCCAATAACCATGGACCTCCCTAGTCTGAGAATATCAGGCCCCAGCTGTCTGCTTTACCTTGGCTGGTGATCCAATTTTGGGGGACCCCTACGTGTTTTTTTTTTTAATTATTTATTTAATTTAAAATAACAGTGTGGGGTGCCCTCAGTTTTGGA
Organism: Anomaloglossus baeobatrachus; assembly: GCF_048569485.1. Taxonomy (NCBI): domain Eukaryota; kingdom Metazoa; phylum Chordata; class Amphibia; order Anura; family Aromobatidae; genus Anomaloglossus; species Anomaloglossus baeobatrachus. The sequence continues at coordinate 837,016,465 of NC_134353.1, read as the reverse complement.
TTACCAGCCAAGGTGAGGTTGCCAGCTGTGGTCTGCAGGCTGCAGCCGTCTGCTTTACCCTAGCTGGCTACAAAACTAGGGGGAACCCTACGTCATTTTTTTTTCATTTTTTTGGCTAAATACAAAGCTAAGCACCCCTTAGTGCCACATGAAAGGTACCAAAGGGTGTTCCACTTTTTCTCCATTTTTTTCTCCACTTTTTCTCCATTTTTTTCTCCACTTATTCTCCACTTTTTTTCCTCTTATTCTCCACTTTTTCTCCACTTTTTCTCCTCTTATTCTCCACTTTTTCTCCACTTTTTCTCCATTTTTTTCTCCACTTTTTCTCCACTTTTTCTCCACTTTTTCTCCTCTTATGCTCCACTTTTTCTCCACTTTTTCTCCTCTTAATCTCCACTTTTTCTCCACTTTTTCTCCACTTTTTCTCCACTTTTTCTCCACTTTTTTCTCCACTTTTTCTCCACTTTTTTCTCCACTTTTTCTCCTCTTATGCTCCACTTTTTCTCCACTTTTTCTCCACTTTTTCTCCACTTTTTCTCCACTTTTTCTCCACTTTTTCTGCTGTTATGCTCCACTTTTTCTCCACTTTTTTCTCCACTTTTTCTCCTCTTATGCTCCACTTTTTCTCCACTTTTTCTCCACTTTTTTCTCCACTTTTTCTCCTCTTATGCTCCACTTTTTCTCCACTTTTTCTCCTCTTATGCTCCACTTTTTCTCCACTTTTTCTCCTCTTATGCTCCACTTTTTCTCCACTTTTTCTCCACTTTTTCTCCACTTTTTCTTCACTATTTCTCCTCTTATGCTCCACTTTTTCTCCACTTTTTCTCCTCTTATGCTCCACTTTTTCTCCACTTTTTCTCCTCTTATGCTCCACTTTTTCTCCACTTTTTCTCCACTTTTTCTCCTCTTATGCTCCACTTTTTCTCCACTTTTTCTCCTCTTATGCTCCACTTTTTCTCCACTTTTTCTCCACTTTTTCTCCTCTTATGCTCCACTTTTTCTCCACTTTTTTCTCCACTTTTTCTCCTCTTATGCTCCACTTTTTCTCCACTTTTTCTCCACTTTTTTCTCCACTTTTTCTCCTCTTATGCTCGACTTTTTCTCCACTTTTTTCTCCACTTTTTCTCCTCTTATGCTCCACTTTTTCTCCACTTTTTCTCCACTTTTTCTCCTCTTATGCTCCACTTTTTCTCCATTTTTTCTCCTCTTATGCTCCACTTTTTCTCCACTTTTTCTCCACTTTTTCTCCACTTTTTCTCCTCTTATGCTCCACTTTTTCTCCACTTTTTCTCCACTTTTTTCTCCACTTTTTCTCCTCTTATGCTCCACTTTTTCTCCACTTTTTCTACTCTTATGCTCCACTTTTTCTCCACTTTTTCTCCTCTTATGCTCCACTTTTTCTCCACTTTTTCTCCTCTTATGCTCCACTTTTTCTCCACTTTTTCTCCACTTTTTCTCCACTTTTTCTCCACTTTTTCTCCACTTTTTCTCCTCTTATGCTCCACTTTTTCTCCACTTTTTCTCCTCTTATGCTCCACTTTTTCTCCACTTTTTCTCCTCTTATGCTCCACTTTTTCTCCACTTTTTCTCCACTTTTTCTCCTCTTATGCTCCACTTTTTCTCCACTTTTTCTCCACTTATGCTCCACTTTTTCTCCACTTTTTCTCCACTTTTTCTCCACTTTTTCTCCACTTTTTCTCCTCTTATGCTCCACTTTTTCTCCACTTTTTTCTCCACTTTTTCTCCTCTTATGCTCCACTTTTTCTCCACTTTTTCTCCACTTTTTTCTCCTCTTTTTCTCCTCTTATGCTCCACTTATTCTCCACTTTTTTCTCCACTTTTTCTCCTCTTATGCTCCACTTTTTCTCCACTTTTTCTCCACTTTTTCTCCACTTTTTCTCCACTTGTTCTCCACTTTTTCTCCACTTTTTCTCCACTTTTTTTCTCCTGTTATGCTCCACTTTTTCTCCACTTTTTCTCCTCTTATGCTCCACTTTTTCTCCACTTTTTCTCCACTTTTTCTCCACTTTTTCTCCTCTTATGCTCCACTTTTTCTCCACTTTTTCTCCACTTTTTTCTCCACTTTTTCTCCTCTTATGCTCCACTTTTTCTCCACTTTTTTCTCCACTTTTTCTCCTCTTATGCTCCACTTTTTCTCCACTTTTTCTCCTCTTATGCTCCACTTTTTCTCCACTTTTTCTCCTCTTATGCTCCACTTTTTCTCCACTTTTTTCTCCACTTTTTCTCCTCTTATGCTCCACTTTTTCTCCACTTTTTTCTCCACTTTTTCTCCTCTTATGCTCCACTTTTTCTCCACTTTTTCTCCACTTTTTCTCCACTTTTTCTCCTCTTATGCTCCACTTTTTCTCCACTTTTTCTCCTCTTATGCGCCACTTTTTCTCCACTTTTTCTCCTCTTAATCTCCACTTTTTCTCCTCTTATGCTCCACTTTTTCTCCTCTTATGCTCCACTTTTTCTCCACTTTTTCTCCTCTTAATCTCCACTTTTTCTCCTCTTATGCTCCACTTTTTCTCCACTTTTTCTCCACTTTTTTCTCCACTTTTTCTCCTCTTATGCTCCACTTTTTCTCCACTTTTTCTCCACTTTTTCTCCGTTCTTTTTCTATGGTCAGTCTACCCATTAGCTCTGCCATGCATACTGTAGCTCTACACCTACTGCACATGTTACTTTATGATTGACATCTCTTTCGTACTAGAGCTGTCTAAGCCTACTCTGACCCCATATTTGTCATTACTATATTGTCCTTGTACTGTATTATGACATTTGTATCATGTGTTTAATTTCTTGCTGTGTTGCAATTTTTTTGCTGCATCCCAATTGTACCTCTACATTGTTCGAGTTCATGTTATTGTTCTCTCACTCTTATGTGATACTGATTATTGTCATTTTTCATGATTACATGCAGATAAGTCCAATCTGACGAAGGCTCAGGCCGAAACGTCATTTGTAACTTCTTTTGGACAAAAACATATATGCTTATGAAAAAAAAATGTTCTTAATACGGACCAATAAAGAGTGATTTTGCATTACTATTCATTGGGACTTACTGACTTAGTCTGGGAGATTTAGAGTGCCGAGGTTACTCACTAATTTTATCTATTATTACCTCTGAGCACCTATATACCAGTGAGCAGAGCTTCCTCTACAGTAGTTCTCCTGATTAGGCATGCCCTTACCTCATGAGCAGGGCATTGCAGCTTTGGTAGCAACCATTACGACATGGACTCTGCTGCTGTGGACCCGGGGAGAGTGAGTGCAGATTCATTGCACCCACACTCCTCACATGAAGGGTCCGCACTCCTAGAAAATGGGGGATACGTTCCTGAGTGTCTCCCCCCCATATTCTAGACGGTCCAGAGTCGTCGTGGGACCCCTTTATTTTTTTTCTTACAATAAATTGGTGAAAGAGGAAATGTTTTGGGGACTGTTTTTTCAAATAAATTTCTTTTGTCGATTTTTTGTTTTTGTTAGTACTGACAGTTTATGATGTTGGGTATCTAATAGACGCCATGACATCACAAACTGCTGGGCTTGATCCCAGGTGACTTTACAGCTAGTATCAACCCGATTTATTACCCCGTTTGCCACTGCACCAGGGCACGGGATGAGCTGGGGTGAAGCGCCAGGATTGGCGCATCTAGTGGATGCGCCACGTCTGGGGTGCCTGCGGCCTGCTATTTTTAGGCTGTGAAGGCCCAATAACTATGGACCTTCCCACCCTGAGAATACCAGACCACAGCTGTCCGCTTTACCTTGGCTGGTGATCCAATTTGGGGGGGACCCTACTTTTATTGTGTAATTATTAATATTTATAAAATAATTATAAAAAAGAGCCTGAGGGGACCTCCACATTGGATCCCCAACTACGGTAAAGCTGCCAGCTGTGGTTTTCAGGCTACAGCCGTCTGCTTTACCCTAGCTGGCTATCAAAAATGGGGGGACCAAACGTAATTTTTTTTTTTTAACTATTTTTTAAATAGAAAAAATTAATGGGCTTCCCTGTATTTTGATTGACAACCAAGGTAACGGCAGGCAGATGGGGGTGGCAACCCATAGCTGTCTGCTTTATCTGCGCTGAGAATCAAAAATACCGCGGAGCGCTACGTCATTTTTTTAAAGATTTATTTTTACAGCACTGTGATGTCCAGCAATCAAAATACAGGGAAGCCCATTTTATTTTTAGTTATTTAAATAAATAATTAAAAAAAATATATATGGGCTCCCGCTGCATTTTTTGTATTGCTAGCTAAGGGTAATCCAAGCAGCTACTGGCTGCTAACCCCCACTGCTTGGTGTTACCTTCACTGGCAATGGAAAATCCAGGGAAGCATTTTTTATTTTTTTTGCCAAAAAACTACAAAAAAAGGACGTGAGCTTCGCCATATTTTTGTATGCTAGCCAGGTATAGCAGGCAGGTGCTGGAAGAGTTGGATACAGCGCCAGAAGATGGCGCTTCTATGAAAATGCCATTTTCTGAGGTGGCTGCAGACTGCAATTCGCAGCAGTAGGGCCCAGAAAGCTCAGGCCAACCGGTGGTGCGGATTCCAATCCCCAGCTGCCTAGTTGTACCTGGCTGGACACAAAAATGGGGCAAAGCCTACGTCATTTGTTTTCTAATTATTTCATGAAATTCATGAAGTAATAAAAAAAGGGCTTCCCTTTATTTTTGGTTCCCAGACGGGTACAAATAGGCAACTGGGGGTTGGGGGCAGCCGTACCTGCCTGCTGTACCTGGCTAGCATACAAAAATATGGCGAAGCCCACATAATTTTTTCAGGGGGCAAAAAAATTCTGCATACAGTCCTGGATGGAGTATGCTGAGCCTTGTAGTTCTGCAGCTGCTGTCTGTCTGTATGGAGAAGAGCAGACAGCAGCTGCAGAACTACAAGGCTCAGCATACTCCATCCAGGACTGTATGCAGAAGTTTTTTGCCCACCAAAAAAATGACGTGGGCTTCGCCATATTTTTGTATGCTAGCCAGGTACAGCTGGCAGCCACGGGCTGCCTCCAACCCCCAGTTGCCTATTTGTACCCGGCTGGGAACCAAAAATATAGGGAAGCCCGTTTTTTTTAATTATTTCACTTATTTCATGAAATAATTAAAAAACAAATGACGTGGGCTTCACCCTATTTTTGTGTCCAGCCGGGTACAACTAGGCAGCTGGGGATTGGAATCCGCAGCACAGGTTAGCCCGAGGTTTGTGGGCGCCTCTGCTGCGGATTTCAGTCCGCAGCCGTCCCAGAAAATGGCGCTCTCATAGAAGCGCCATCATCTGGCGCTGTATCCAACTCTTCCAACAGCCCTGGAGCCGGGTGGCTTGTTGGGTAATCATGAGTTAATACTGGCTTTGTTTTACCAGCCAGTATTAAGCCAGAGATTCTTAATGTCAGGCACGTTTGACCCGGCCATTAAGAATCTCCAATAAAGGGTTAAAAAAAAGACACCACACAGAGAAAAAATACTTTAATAGAAATAAATACACAGACACATTAGAGACTCCATCTTTATTACCCCCTGTCAGCCCTCCACGATCCTGCTCTTCTGTCTTCTTTCTTTCTAGTGTAGTAGTAGTGACGATTGTAGTGAGGAAGGATGAGATTCACCAGCTCATCACTTGGGGCTGGGGAACCTCCATCCTCACTACAATGCTCACTACAATCGTGCAGCAGCGTGCAGCCTTCACTCCGTGAGTGATCACTGCTGGCTGCTAGCGGTAACGCTGACAGACGCGTTACCATAGCAACGGTGCTCTCGGAGCCGCGGTTAGCGGTGACGTCACCGCTAACTGCGTTGCTATGGCAACGGTGATCTCCGTTAATGACCGGCTGTGTCAGCCGGTCCCTAACGGAACGGGGAGTCGACCGTGTGCTAGAGCATGTCGCCGGTACACGGCGATACACATATGTGCACCGTGTACCGGAGAGATGCACTCGCAGGTCCTACATGACGTGTCATAGTCATGTGACCAGTCTGTAGCCAATGAGATAATAGCCACGTGACTGGTCACATGGCTATTTTGACGTCACGATAGGTCCTGCTTCTCTGCTGGCAGTGCAGGTCACCGAGAGGATTCAGCGATCATCGGATGGAATAGCGGCAGGAGACAGAGTGCAGAAGGGATCGCGAGGACCGGTAAGTGTTATGGCAATGTTTATTAACTGTTTGTGTACATTTATCATGCATTTTTATGTGTTTGTGATTGCCTCCCATTCTAGCCTATACGTTCGAGTTCGGTTCGTCGAACGTTCGACGAACCGAACTCGAACGGGACCCCCGTTCGTCGAGCCGACCTCGAGCCGAACCGGGACCAGTTCGCTCATCTCTAATGATGATCCAATCCTGCCGACTACGCCAAGTGTAACGTGGCACGGGGTGCTTGTCGTGGGCGAGGTATTTGTCTGCCGCACCCCGGCATGCTACATGAAAATGGAAGTCCTGGCTGGGTGTGTGGTGTTGCATTCTGGAGGCGATACGCCTTTGTAGGCCACATGTTGCCGATGGTTTGGGCTGGACAGGACCAGATGGTACACAGCTCATTAAAGGAGACCACAAGTTCATAAAAAATGTCATTTTACTGAACATAAACTTGTCAACACCAATGTACATTAGATAGTGGACATAAGTCTTCTTACATGTTTCAGTGTCACAGAGGAGCATACAACCTTCAGTTCAGTTGTTCCAACCTTCATAAGTCCTTTTCTTCCCTTCACTACCCAGCCTAGCACCACATCACAGTCCTTGGAAGACTTTCTCCTCCTCAAGCAGTTCCATGTCTTTTCCCTCTTAGAGAGATTTTGCCAATATGGCTGGACCGAGCTATAAGCTACTCAAGACGCCTCAGGGACACCTGCTTAAGACACTCACCTCGTTTCTTGTCCCGCTCTGTCTTGCACCAGACTTGTCATTCTCTGTCAGTCGTTCCTTCTTTTCCTCGGTCACACTATTCTATGTAACGGTCTCCCTCTTTTCTTGTCACCCATATCATGCGGCTCTGCTTCTCCTCAGACCTGACGTCTGTTCCTGTCACAGGCTAGGCCCTAACTGACGTTTCCACAGCAACCGTTTCTCTCCCTGAGCAGTAGCTCTTTCCCTATTGGCTAATCCTAGAATCCCAGCTGTCACCGGGCAGATTTAACTTTTCACCTGCATCTATAACACTAATAATACCTTATTAAGCATTATTCATTATATACTACATAACATTACACCTTATACCCATACACATACTGTACATTACATCTTCAATACTGCTACACCTCTACATAGTAACATTCTGTACTCTGCTACATCTTATATATTACAATATGCATAAAACTCTAATACATCCTTATAAAATACTATAAAGAATAATATACATGTTTTAGAACCATGTTATGTCTTCTGGGGGGTTTCTTCTTACGGGGGCTCGACCACCCCCTTACAATTGCTTGATGATTTATCCTCTTTTAAGAGTTTGATAATCCTCTCCTTTGTTTCAATTGACATCTCGTGTTGGAGCCATGATTCCTGTTAGTCCACTTGGTGCAACAGCTCTCCAAGGGGTGATCCCTCCTTTTTAGATGCAGACTAATGAGCAGATCTTATTTGATGCAGATGTTAGTTTTGGGAATAAAATATTACAGGGTGATTGCAAAATAATTTTTTCGGCATAATTGAGTGATTCCCTAATTTTTCCACCTGTTTGGTCATGAAAAATACTGGCTAGCACATGTTTTCATGATTTTTTTTAGTGTTTCTTAAAGCCAGAAAGTTGCCATTTGAAATGACTTCAGTTTTGTGCCATGTCTGTGATCTGCTTTTTTTTAAACAAAAGTAAACAACTGAATGAACATCCTCAGAGCCAGGTGATTCCATAATTTTTGGCAGGGGTTGTAAGATTAATAGGAAAACAGCAGGGACACTATAGTTATAGACAAAAGTTTTGAGACTGATACAAATTCTGTTTTTCACAAAGCTTGTTGTTCAGTGTTGTTAGAACTTTCAGTAAGATGTTTCTATGCTTATCGAAGCATAAGCATTTCAGAAGTCTTTTAAATCTATTATTATTATTATTATTATTATTATTATTATTATTATTATTATTATTATTATTATTAACAAATAGATCAAATATGCAAAGACTCAATAATTATAGAGGTAAGCCTGATTTTTTTTTTCATTTCTGCGATTGAACCTATCATGCAGGTTATCAACTTATGGCCCCATTCCGAATTGATGGCAAGCCATCACTGATCAATCAGTGCTTGGGGTTCATTCCAATTTTTGTGTTTTGTCTCTCCACATGTTTTCTAACTGACCACAGGTTCTCAATGGAATTGAGGTCTGGAGATTTTTTTGGCAATAGATAAAAAAGTTTCAATCTTTTGTTCACTGGGCTACTAACTTATCACATTTACCTTATAACATTGTCTCCATCATGCTGGAAAAAATATTGTTCATCACCAAATTATTCCTCGATCCTTGGCAGAAGTTGCATTTGGACAACTTTTAGATTCAATTATTTATTCATGACAGAGTTTATAAGCAAAATTGTGAGTAAAGCATCTTGAGTCGCAGAGGAGGATTCTTTACTGTACGAGCAGTGAGACTGTGGAACTCTCTGCCGCATGATGTTGTAATGAGTGATTCACTACTAACATTTAAGCAGAGCCTGGACGCCTTTCTTGAAAAATGTAATATTACCATGTATGTATATTAGATTTTATGACAGGGTGTTGATCCAGGGAACATTGCCGTATGTGGAGTCAGGAAGGAATTTTTTTCCCCATTGGAGCTTGTTTGACACATAGGGGTTTTTTTGTCTTCCTCTGGATCAACATGTTAGGCTACGGGTTGAACTAGATGGACTAAGGCGGGCTTTGCACACTACGATATCGCAGGTGCGATGTCGATGGGGTCAAATTGAAAATGACGCACTTCCGGCATCGCATGCGACATCATAGTGTGTAAAGGCTCGATGATACGATTAACGAGCGCAAAAGCGTCGTATTCGTATCATCGGTGCAGCGTCGGCGTAATCCATAATTACGCTGACGCGACAGTCCGATGTTGTTCCTCGCTCCTGTGGCAGCACACATCGCTGTGTGTGAAGCTGCAGGAGCGAGGAACATCTCCTACCGGCGTCACTGCGGCTTCCGTAGGATATGCGGAAGGAAGGAGGTGGGCGGGATGTTTACATCCCACTCATCTCCGCCCCTCTGCTCCAATTGGCCGCCTGCCATGTGACGTCGCAGTAAAGCCGCATGACCCGCCCCCTTAACAAGGAGGCGGGTCGCCGGCCAGAGCGACGGTCGCAGGGCAGGTGAGTCCATGTGAAGCTGCCGTAGCGATAATGTTCGCTACGGCAGCTATCACAAGGATATCGCTGCTGCGACAGGGGCGTGGACTATCGCGCTCGGCATCGCAGCATCGGCCTGCGATGTTGCAGCGTGCAAAGTACCCCTTAGAGTTCCCTTCAACCTTAAAAACTATGAAACTATGAGTCCATTCATTTGTGGGGTTGCTATTATCCAAGGGAAGGGGCTCACTCATAATTTTGCTTATGAACACTGCCATGAGTAAAGATTGGCATCCTGTATCCTGTAGGAACAACTTCTCCCAACAACCCTTGAGCAATTTAATGGTTCACAGTGCTTTTTCTAGCATGATGGAGCATCATGTCAGAAGGCAACTATTGCAACTAAGTGGCTCAGCGAACAAAAAGATGGACAGGTGAGGTCATCGAGTTCACAGGCGTGCATCTCCTGAAAGAAATCCAGGGTTTTTTTGCTAAGAGTTGCAGAGTTGGTGCTGAAATTTTCAACAGGATATTCCTGAACCAAATCTACTCCCCCTGGCAAAAAGAAAGTATCACTACCATATACGGTATGATGCACTAGTGGTGTGATTGTTTTTACCAAATTTGCACCTCCTGGAAAAAACCCCTCTAAAAACCGTTTTTATTTTGCATTTTTGCGTCAAGAGATGCAACTTTGGTGATAACTTTTTTTTACACCATATTCGTGCACACAATCTACACCTCCTGGCATAAAATTGCATCAAATATGCATGCGGCATATTGTGGTAGTGATGTGATTTTTTTGCCAGGAGGAGTAGATTGGGTGCAGGAATATGGTATAAAAATTTCAGCTCAAAATCTGCATCTGCGCTTTTCTGCCAGAAGATGCCAGTCTTTGAACTCAGTGAGGTCACTGAGTTTAATGAGGTTACCTGAGGTAAGGTTACCTGCAACCACAGGTGAATGATCATGGAAACCTACACCTGTGACTGCAAATAACTTGAGTGACGTCACAGTCCATCGCATGGCTATGTCTCTGCCTGAAGCTAACAGCGGGCAGTCACGTTCTATGGCTGTGCCCTGTCATTTCTAATGTAACAGAGCCGGAATCGTTGTGGGACCTCATGTGGATTACAACAGACCTGGGTTGTTGTGAATACGTTTTCCAGTTTGGGGCTCCCTCTTGTGGTCAGTGCTAGCGGGGCAGTTGATTTGTGGAATTAAAGCCTCACACCTGTAGAGGACTGGCAATCAGGGTCAGATTGGTACTATATAACTGAGTAGTTTTATCTTGTTACTTGCTGGTGCTCAATGGTCTCCTGTGTGTTAAGGACATTCTGTAACCAGCCCTGCTCACTACCAGAACTCCTCTCAGAAAAGTGGTCCTTGTACCTCTGCTGTTTGTTTTCCACTTTCTTGTTGTTTTTTTTTCTTCTTTGATACTAATGCTTGATTCTTACTTTGTATGTGTGGAGTTCTTGGTAGAATGGGATCATTTCCTGCTGGGAGTGTCTGTGTACTTAGCTTTATGATTCTGCAAGGTATTGTGTTTGTCATGCTTGGTATTAATTCAGCCCCTCATCTGTATTAGTGTTTTTGGATGCCAGTAACATCTGAGTGCTGATACAGTATGGGAGAGGTTGTGTGACCTCAGGATTTTTCCATATCAGAAGTGCTGGTATTTATTAGTGTTTTTTACGGTTGCAAACAGTGCTCCTTTCTATCCTTTCCTATAAAGATAGTTTGGGCCTCACCTTTGCTGAATCTGTCTTTTCTAGCTTTGTATTGTGTTTTTCTATATCATCGTAGCCTTTACATGTGGGGGGCTATCTATCTATCTTTTGTGACTGCTCCTAGGCAGATTAGCTTTCTTATATCTCTATCTGTGAGAATATTTAGTTCTCTGACTGTTTCGAGACGACTAGGTCATCGTAGGCTCGTCCCACGGCTACTTCTAGTTGTGTGTCAGGATTAGGTCTGCGATCCGTTAAGGTTCCAGCCACTCAGTTACCATTTGGGATTCCGCATTTTTTAATCCTCCTCGGTCCTTGAATCATAACACTGGGTGTTTTAGGAGTTATAAAATTGGTGAAAGAGGGTGTTTTTTTGTATTTTATTTCAAATAAATTATTTTGAAATAAAGGGTTTTTTGGGGTGTTTGTGTTTATTTTCACTTACAGATTACTAATATGGGGTCTCATACACACCTCCTATTACCAATTTAGAGCTTAGTTACAGCTGTGGGCTGTTATTAATCCTTTATTACCCTGAGTGCCACCGCAACTGGGCAATCAAGATGATCAGGGTAAAGTTCCGAGATCACTTCTGATGGATGCAACAATCTTGGGCATCTGCAGGCTGATATTTTTAAGCTGGGGGGCCAAATAGGCATGGATCTCTTCAGCCTGAGAATACCTGGCCCCAGCTGTTGGCATTATCATGGCTGGGTGTCAAAATTTGGGTGACTGCACGCCATTTTTTTAAAATTATTTATTGATTTTTTTTTCTAAAAAAAGGCGCATGCTATCCCTCTTATTTTGATACACAGCCAAGATAAGCGCTCGGCTGGGGGCTGCAGCCTGTAGCCATATGCTTTATCTGTGCTGGGTATCATAGTATGGGGGAACCTACAGCAATTTTTTTTTATTTTTACAGCAATGTACAGTGTGACCCGGAAACGGCTTGCTGGGGTTTCAAATCCTCCTGGGTGCCAGCCTTGGATTCTGGCAGTGCCTCGGGTTGTTCAGCTGGCTGCTCTTGCCTCCATTTCTAAGTGTGGAGCGCTGGCTACTGAGCATGCAGGGCGTGAGCTTCCCTCGCTAGATTCTAAGTCTCGTGAGTACCCCACGGCGCATGCACGGGCTGTATTGCCAGCGTTAGGTTCTAAGTCCCGTAATGCCTCTACAGAGCATGCTCAGGCTGTTAGTGATCGGCCAGAGACTAAGGGGTAATTTGCACACTGCGACATCGCTAGCTGATGATAGCGATGCCGAGCGCGATAGTACCCGCCCCCGTCGCACAAGCGATATCTTGTGATAGCTGTTGTAGCAAACATAATCACTACGGCAGCTTCACACGCACTTACCTGCTCTGCAGCGTTGCTCTGGCCAGCAACCCGCCTCCTTCCTAAAGGGGCGGGTCGTGCGGCGTCGCAGCGACGTCACACGGCAAGCAGCCAATAGAAGCGGAGGGGCGGAGATGAGCGGGATGTAAACATCCCGCCCACCTCCTTCTTTCTGCATAGCCGCTGGAGGCAGGTAAGGAGATGTTCCTCGCTCCTGCGGCTTCATACACAGCGATGTGTGCTGCCGCAGGAACGAGGAACAACATCGTACCTGTCGCTGCAGCGATATTATGGAAATGTGCGACACTACACAGATCACCGATTTACGACGCTTTTGTGATCGTTTATCGGCGCATCTAGGCTTTACACGTTGCAATGTCGTTACCGGCGCCAGATGTGCGTCACTTTCGATTTGACCCCGGCGATATCGCAGTAGCGATGTCGCAACGTGCAAAGTACCCCTAAGTGTGGAAGTCTGCTCAATGAGCATGTGCGAGCAGTTTCCAATCTCTCTGAGTCTAAGGTGGGCTTTGCACGTTGCAACATCGGTAACAATGTGTTACCGATGCTGCAGCGATAGTGTCAGGTTTCCAGGTTTTCCAGTTCTCTTTTGACTGCCCTTGCCCTCGGTTAACATGGAGGTTACCGTTCTGTTGCCCTACTTCCTGTCCAGCTGCTTAAAAGGCCGCCTCTAAGTCCAGTCCAGTGCCTGAGTATACTGCCTGCTGTGTGCTCCTGCTGTGTTGCTGCTTATTCCTGATTGCCTCTGGATTCCCCTAAAAGACTACCTACCGATTGACTCTGGACTGTACCCGGCTCTTCAAGGCTGTGCCCGGATTCCGTTTACCATCTTCGGTCAGCACTCCGCCTGGTTCTCTTTTGGTTCGTAACCATTCTGGACAAACATTCCCGTACGGACACTCATTGACTTTACCGCTTGCTCCTTATCCCGGCTGCTGCGCATTTAGGCCTTCCGGGGTAGATTGCCGGACAGTCCCTGTATAGGGGTTCGCTCTGGTGGTCTCCCTGGGGGAGTCCGGTGCGTGGCCCCGGGAATCCCCTCCGCGTCTATTCCGGAAAGTATTGTATGTGTTATTGTGTTGTTGTGTTTGTTCTGTATCTACCGTGGTTACATACTATAAAACATCTTGTACCCGGAACTCGTCTCTGATTGTCATTGCCCTACGCTATCGAAATCCTCAGAACATAGAATAAGTATTACATTATACTCAGGCCAATAGAGGATTTCGCTGGGGCAATGACTGAGACACGAGTAGATCAGCTGTTTTCCATGATTAACTCCCTGCAGCAGGAGATGGAGGTGGTGCAGACTAAGCTTAGAGATGTGGAAACACAGCTGGGCCATGATCACCAGGTACTGGGTCCGGCTATACAGGATTTGCAAGTCAGAGTGGAGGCTCAGGAAGCCGTCCCCACTACGTCCGTACCAGCTGCCGGTATGCCTAGGTTACCCCCATTCCGTTTCAATGGTGATCGTAGTCAGTTCCGTGGATTTATTAACCAATGTATACTGTTTTTCGATGTACATGCTGATTATTACCGTTCTGACCGGTCAAAGGTGTTATGTATCATCATGTTATTAACCTCACGAGCACTGGCTTGGGCTAATCCTATGATAGAGAATCGGGACATCCGTTTAAACCACCTAGATGACTTTCTGAACGCAATGGCGCAGATGTTTGATGATCTGAATCGCCGTGCTACCGCTGAATCTGCTCTCCTTTCCTTACGTCAGGGAAAGCGCTCTGTCATTGAATACGCCACTGAGTTCAGGAGGTTAGTGGTAGACACCGACTGGGGAAACAATGCATTATTGTCCGTTTTCAGAAAGGGTTTGTCCGGTACCATCAAGGACGAGTTAGCCCGTTCCGAATCCCCAGGGGATTTTGACCTGTTTCTCCAGCACTGTGTGCGCATAGATACCCGTTTGACGGAACGTAGACAGGAAAAATGGGCAGCTATAAACCGTATAAATAATAATACGTTTCCTTCCAGAGAACCTGCTTTCAGGACGCCACGGGAGGCCGAGGACGTTCCTATGCAAGTGGACTCTCTGCAACGACGAGAGACCAACGAACGTCGTGAACACCGGCTCCGTGAGCGTTTGTGTTTCTACTGCGGTCAATCGGACCATTTCTTAATCGACTGCCCGAAACGTCCGAATCGCCCAAATAAGGTATTGGCAGCCATGGCAGAGTGTGACAACACGGACGCAGAGTCTGATATCTCTGAGGCAAGTGGACACTTGGATGCGGTATTTCCCTTGACTGTAATGTCTACCTCACCGAAGGACTCAGAAGGGAAATATACCCATTGTTCACTCCCCATTCAGATCCGGTGGGAGGGACAGCTAATTCCTACCTCTGCAATGATAGACTCTGGGGCAGGGGGAAATTTCATGGACTTTTCTTTTGCCAGTAAACACGGTATCCGGACTCAGCCAAGATCCTCACCGGTTACCATGGAGACGGTAGACGGATCTCCGTTAACATCTGGACCAGTGGATCGGGAAACAGTACCGCTAGAATGCGTGATGAAACCAGGTCAGCAGGAGACTCTTATTTTCATGATGATCTCTTCTCCACATTTTCCGATTATTTTAGGTATTCCGTGGCTACGGTCTGCAAATCCGGTCATCGATTGGGAAACAAAGGAGATATCCTTCCCGCCGCAGAGTGGTCCGGCCATTTGTCCAACTGTTCCGGTTCCGGTAACACCACATGCAGAAGGCACGGTACAGGTACCCGTTTTACCCCCGGTTTATCATGACTTCGCTGACATATGCGACAAAAGAAAGGCCGATCGGCTTCCTCCGCATAGACCGTATGATTGCCCCATAGACTTACTCCCAGGGGCAGAAATCCCGTTTGGTCATGTTTACCCGTTGGCGGCACCTGAGTTGGAAGCCCTAAAGGAGTATATCGATGAAAGCCTGGCCAAGGGATTTATTCGCCCGTCTACCTCGCCCGCAGGGGCACCCATCTTTTTTGTGAAAAAGAAGGAGGGGACTCTGAGACCCTGTATTGACTACCGGGAACTGAATAAAATAACCATCCGGAACCGGTATCCGTTACCGTTGATTCCGGAGCTATTGGAGAGAGTCCAACAGGCAAAGATATTCACCAAATTGGACCTCCGTGGGGCATATAATCTGCTTCGTATACGTCCCGGAGACGAGTGGAAGACCGCGTTCCGATGTCGGTACGGACATTTTGAGTATTTAGTGATGCCTTTTGGACTTTGTAACGCTCCTGCGGCATTTCAACATCTAGTTAATGATATTTTTAGGGATATCATGGACCAATTCATGGTGATCTATCTGGATGATATTCTAATCTTTTCTGATTCTCTCCAGGAACACCAGGAGCACGTCAAGACCGTACTTACCCGGCTGAGGGAAAACCACCTATACATTAAACTGGAGAAATGCGAGTTCCACTGCTCACAAATACAATTCTTAGGTTATGTCATCTCTCCTCAGGGGCTGAACATGGAGTCTAGCAAGATACAAGCAATTCTAGACTGGCCGGAACCGGGAAACATCAAAGAGGTACAACGCTTTGTCGGTTTTGCCAACTTTTACCGACGCTTTATCCGTAACTTTTCAGAGATTGTTCGTCCCATCACTCTGTTGACTAAGAAAGGACAGAAGTTTGTATGGTCCGCCCAGGCTCAGGAAGCGTTCCATCGTCTCAAGGGATGTTTTACCTCAGCACCCATACTAGTGCATCCGAATCCCGCACTTCCCTTCATCGTGGAGGTCGACGCTTCCGACTACGCATTAGGGGCCATTCTTTCTCAAAGGACCGGGGACAAGAGTCTCCTGCATCCGTGTGCCTTCTTTTCCCGCAGGTTGTCCCCTGCGGAAAGGAACTACGACATTGCGGATAAGGAATTATTGGCGATTATTGCCGCTTTCAAGGAATGGAGACACCACTTACAGGGAGCCGCGCAGCAAGTGATAGTACTCACAGATCATCGTAATCTGGAATTTCTTAAGTCTGCCAGGTGCCTGTCTCCACGGCAAGCCCGTTGGAGCCTATTTCTTAACCAATTCAATTTTGTCGTTACATACCGTCCAGGTTCACGTAATGGGAAAGCCGATGCCTTGTCCCGAATCCATGCCGTGGACTCCGTGCCTGGAACCCCGTCTCAGACCGTGTTATCAGATGCCAATTTCGTTGGAGTACTCCAGGACCAGGACTTGTGGAAGGACATCAAGCTGGCCTATGATGGTGATGTATTTCTTGCTGCCCCCCCGAATGATGTAACTCTTGTTCTTCGGAATGGTGTGTGGTTGAGAGAACGACGCATTTATGTCCCGGAGGCCGTAAGACTTCGGGTTCTCAAGTTGGTTCATGACTCCGTGTTGGCCGGTCATAGGGGGGTACAGAAGACGCAGGAATTCCTGAGCCGGTTTTTCTGGTGGCCTACCTGTTTAAAGGACGTGAAGGACTATGTCCACTCATGTGTGGTTTGTGCCCGGTGCAAGGTCCCTCGTGTGGCTCCTACGGGACTCCTCCAACCGTTACCCGTGCCATCTCGCCCTTGGGGGTCTATCTCCATGGATTTTATTGTGGAGTTGCCAGTCTCAGGCGGGCATAATACCATTTTAGTGGTGGTAGATCGATTGACTAAAGCTGCTCACTTCATTCCGTGTACCGGTCTACCCTCAGCCGCAGAGACAGTGGATTTGGTTATCCAAAACGTCTTCCGATTGCATGGGGTACCAGACGAGATCATCTCCGATCGGGGCGTGCAGTTCACGTCTAGATTCTGGAAGGGGTTTTGTACGGCACTCCAGATTGATGTCTGTCTGTCTTCTGCATACCATCCTCAGACAAATGGACAAACCGAACGGACGAATCAAACCCTGGAACAATACCTTCGCTGTTATGTCAGCCATCTCCAAGACGATTGGTTGAAGATGCTTCCGTTGGCGGAGTTCTCCTACAACAACACTCAGAGCAGCTCCACTAAGGTAACGCCCTTTTTCGCTAACCTGGGTTACCATCCGACTATCTTGCCTAGGTCACCGGTTGCGGTTTCGGTGCCAGCGGTGGAGGACAGATTGACGGAAATACGACAAAATCTGGAGGTTCTAAAG
Source organism: Anomaloglossus baeobatrachus (assembly GCF_048569485.1). Taxonomy (NCBI): domain Eukaryota; kingdom Metazoa; phylum Chordata; class Amphibia; order Anura; family Aromobatidae; genus Anomaloglossus; species Anomaloglossus baeobatrachus. The sequence goes on along the minus strand of NC_134353.1, from coordinate 836,998,974 downwards.
GACACCGTGGCTACGGCCCAGGAGCGTTACAAGAGGTCGGCAGACACTCACCGGAAACCGGCACCCATGTACAAGGTAGGGGACTCTGTATGGTTATCCACCAAAAACCTGAGATTGGGTGTTCCTTCACAGAAGCTGGGACAAAAATTCATCGGTCCGTTTAAGATCACCGGGATCGTGAGCCCTGTGGCCTGTCGGCTTCGGTTACCGCACCATCTAAAGGTACACCCAGTCTTTCATGTGTCTCTCCTCAAACCCGTTTCCCCTAATACGTTTCATGGTCGTGTTGTGCCTCCTCCTCCGCCTGTGATGGTCGACGGCGAGGAGCAGTTCGTGGTTGAGGACATTATTGACTCCCGGCTCCATCGTCGTCGGCTTCAATATCTGGTACGTTGGCAGGGGTACGCCCCCGAGGACGATTCCTGGGAACCGGTGGGTAACATTCGGGCACCCCGGAAGATTGCTCAGTTTCATCGACGGTACCCGGACAAACCTGGCCCTGATCCGTCCTGAGGCCGTCTCTGGGGGGGGGAGTTATGTCAGGTTTCCAGGTTTTCCAGTTCTCTTTTGACTGCCCTTGCCCTCGGTTAACATGGAGGTTACCGTTCTGTTGCCCTACTTCCTGTCCAGCTGCTTAAAAGGCCGCCTCTAAGTCCAGTCCAGTGCCTGAGTATACTGCCTGCTGTGTGCTCCTGCTGTGTTGCTGCTTATTCCTGATTGCCTCTGGATTCCCCTAAAAGACTACCTACCGATTGACTCTGGACTGTACCCGGCTCTTCAAGGCTGTGCCCGGATTCCGTTTACCATCTTCGGTCAGCACTCCGCCTGGTTCTCTTTTGGTTCGTAACCATTCTGGACAAACATTCCCGTACGGACACTCATTGACTTTACCGCTTGCTCCTTATCCCGGCTGCTGCGCATTTAGGCCTTCCGGGGTAGATTGCCGGACAGTCCCTGTATAGGGGTTCGCTCTGGTGGTCTCCCTGGGGGAGTCCGGTGCGTGGCCCCGGGAATCCCCTCCGCGTCTATTCCGGAAAGTATTGTATGTGTTATTGTGTTGTTGTGTTTGTTCTGTATCTACCGTGGTTACATACTATAAAACATCTTGTACCCGGAACTCGTCTCTGATTGTCATTGCCCTACGCTATCGAAATCCTCAGAACATAGAATAAGTATTACAGATAGTCCCGCCCCCGTCGCACGTTCGATATCTAGTGAAAGCTGCCGTAGCGATTATTATCGCTACGGCAGCTTTACACGCACATACCTGCCGTGCGACGTCCCTCTGGCCGGCGACCCGCCTCCTTCCTTAGGGGGCGGGTCGTGCGGTGTCACAGTGACGTCACACGGCAGGCGGCCAATTGAAGCGGAGGGGCGGAGATGAGCAGGATGTAAACATCCCGCCCACCTCCGTCCTTCTCATTGCAGCCGGCGGCAGGTAGGAGATCTTCCTCGCTTCTGCGGCTTCACACACAGCGATGTGTGCTGCCACAGGAAAGAGGAACTACATCGTACCTGTCGCACCATCGGCATTATGGAAATGTCGGAGGCTGCAGCGATGATACGATAAAGACGCTTTTGCGCTCGGTCATCGTATCAAAAAGGTTTTACATGTTGCGATATCGACTGCGACGCCGGATGTGCGTCACTTTCGATTTGACCCCATCGACATCGCACGTTCAATGTCGCAACAAGCAAAGCCGCCCTAAGTCCGTAAAGGACTCTACTGAGCAGGTCCTGACTGACTCTCCTTTAGGGTCAGCTGCCCTGCTGAGGTGTCGTTTGCGGATTTGCCTCCGGAAGCCTGCACTGATGATTATGTCTTTCAGGATTGGTTGTCTGGCGATTACTGATGCCCTCGTTTGGAGCAGTGCTGTGATCATTTGGGGTGGAGCTAAGGTTATTTAAGGCTCCCACCAGTGCGCATGGGTGCGCATGTCATGGGCGGGGAAGGACGCCGCTGCGATGTGCTCGCTAACGCTCGGCGCTGCTGCGATGGCGGCTCGGTGGCTCAAGAGGTGGGCCGGATCCGGGGACTCGAGCAGCGCTCCTCGCCCGTGAGTGACAGGGGGTAGTTTGGTTTAGGGATTTGGTCCGTGACACCACCCACAGGTTGTGGTGAGGTTGGGCACCACCGCTGCTGGTGACGGGGATCCCGGGAGCGATGGCAGGGAGCAGCTGGGATGTTGTTTTCCCCCTCCGTGGGTAGGGGTTGGTGGTCCCGGGGCCCGGTGAGATGACGGGGAGGCAGGGTTGGATGGGTGCAGGGTCGCCTGGACTGCGCAGCGCGGTGCCGGATGGCACGGTAGTACTCACTCAGCCACAAAGGTACGCAAAGTCTCTGGTAAACCAAACGGCTGAATGGGTCCCGCAGCCGGCTGCTGTGGCTTCTCCTGGACGGTTAGTGGTGGCTGCCTTTCCCTGCACCTTTGTGTATGTTCGGTCCCAATGGATTCCCACCGGTAACCCGCTCCCCAGCGTGTGTATGTGCCGGAGGAGCCCTTTTGCCCGCAGGCTCTGGCCCTTGGAACTCTAGCTGTGGCGGTAGCTGTATTTCCTTCTGTTGATTGGACGGTTGCCTTCAATCGGGTCTTGGCTGTTAGGAAACCCCTAGGGTTCCGGTCACTGACGGATTTGACCTCTAATGGCGACTTCAAGCCTGGTCGGGGTCCGTAGGCCCTGCCTGTGTGTGCTGGCTTCACTTCGCTCCCCGGTTCGGTACCGGCGGGCCACCGCCCGTCCCCAGTCCTACGGTTCCACGTTGCTCTGCCTCTCCTGCAGACGGCCACCACCGTCTGCCAACCTTGCTCGTGGTGCCTGGGCCACACACCCGGACACGGTCAGTTTGCTCCTCTCCTACCACTTCCCTAACTGATCTGGACTCCCTTCCTTCTCCCGCCTCGAGGACTGTGAACTCCTCAGTGGGTGGGGCCAACCGCCTGGCTCCACCCCACCTGGTGTGGACATCAGCCCCTGGAGGGAGGCAACAAGGATTTTGTGTCTGGCTGATGTGCCTGTCTCAGGTTGGGAGTGTATGTTGTAGTACCTGTGACGACCTGGCTAGTCCAGGGTGCCACACGCACTTATCACATACCATTTGGCCTCAGGGAATAAGGTTGTCTGGCTGTCTGCCATTGTTACACACATTGTGACCTGAACCTGTGTGAGTTTCTCATCATAGGCAGGTCGCCGAAGTAGGTACTGTACACCTTATGGCCTGGTTCTGTGAGAGGGATACTCCACACCTAGGCAGTTACTGCTTGCGCCACAGCCCTGGTCAGTGAGAGGGTTACTCCATGCCTTAGATGGGTCGCTTAGACAGATAGTCTCGGGCACAATCTGTTGTAAGCACAGCATGTTCAAGGTTGTTACATGCACCGAGTGAACATGCTTGTATTTTGAGTCAATATTTAGCGTAACCTCTGTAAGGTCAACACTAGAGTTGAGCGCGGTTCGTGGTTCGAGGTTCTCCAGTTCTAGGCTCGAGTGATTTTAGGGGCTGTTCGAGATCGAACTAGAACTCGAGCTTTTTGCAAAAGCTCGATAGTTCTAGATACGTTCGAGAACGGTTCTAGCAGCAAAAAGCAGGGCTTTTTACAGCTACAGTGTGCAGGAGCCATCGCTGGCAGCCTGCCAGAAGCTGGTAACCAAGAAAAACATCGGGTATCCAAGCAAAGCGCTTTGGTTAGTAACCCGATGTTTATCTTAGTTACGTGCAGGAAGCCCACACTTCCCCGCTCAGCTCGCTCCGCCCCCTCCTGCCCGCGGCATGTACACATACACACACATACACACACACACACATGGTCCCGCTCGGCTTACCTGCGGTGATGAAGTCCCGCCATCCCGACCTCAGCGCTGTCACTGTCCTCCATGGCCGCCACTTGTCACATCACCTCTCGCTTCTGACCCGAGACTGACTAGCGGTGACGTCACGGGCCTCTCGCGATATTTGGCTCTGAAGGCGGCGGTCATTGAACTCAGTGACAGGGGCTGTCAGTGTGCTGGAGATCAGCGCAGGTAATGTACCTTGCTGACAGCAGCACTTGTCATCCCCTGCAGTGACCTGGGCTGACCCATTGATGTTAGCTCAGGTCACTGCACTGCTCTCCCAGCCAATGGGGAACATCCTGCTCTTCATTGACTGGGACAGTGTGGATCGTCATGGCAACCCCTTGGATTACAGCAGACCTGGATTTGTTTTTCATTCTAATAAATTGGTTAAAGAGGGAATGTTTTGGGGAGTGTTTTTTCAAATAAAAATGTGTTTGTCATCTATTTTTTTTTATTACTGACTGGGCTGGTGATGTCGGGTATCTAATAGACGCCTGACCTCACCAACCCCAGGTCTTGATGCCAGGTGACATTACTAGAGATGAGCGAACCGGTCCCGGTTCGGCTCGAGGTCGGTTCGCCGAACGGAGGTCCCGTTCGAGTTCGGCTCGTCGAACGTTCGACGAACCGAACTCGAACTGCATAGGAAACAATGGCAGGCAATCACAAACACAGAAAAACACCTAGAAAACACCCTCAAAGGTGTCCAAAAGGTGACAAACAACTCACAACACAACACAAACACATGGGAAAGTGACAAGGACATATACTCATGCGAAAACAAAAGAGCTGGACAAGGAAAAAGAGGAGGACACACAGATATATGAGTATATGCAAGGAAACGTCGATTCCATTATTGTGCAACTTGAGCCCTGCTCATTTTAGGCTTCCAATCTTGATAAATTGCCTGAGCTCGCCACGTACGCCTTGGGGATCTTGTCATGTCCTGCAGCCAGCGTTCTCTCGGAACCTGTCTTCAGTGCTGCTGGGGGTCTGCTGGCAGATAAGCACACGTGTCTGTCCACTGACAATGTGGACATGGCTCTCAGAGGACTTTTCTTCCCCTGGGTCAGCCAGGGGACGGGAAAGGCACGTGTATTTTTGAGAGTGCTTCATGCAAAGCATCTTTTTCTTTTTCAAAAGGGGGCTCAACCGATGCCAGGCAAGTGGGGTGTGTGTGGCCCAGTTAGTGGAAACGAGGGAGACTGTGGTTGGAGTCCCCTCGCTGTGTTTCTAAAAGAACCAAGATGAACAAGTCATGGCTCTCAGAGGACTTTTCTTCCCCTGGGTGAGCCAGGGGACAGGAAAGGCACGCGTATTTTTGAGAGTGCTTCATGCAAAGCATCTTTTTCTTTTTCAAAAGGGGGCTCAACCGATGCCAGGCAAGTGGGGTGGGTGTGGCCCAGTTAGTGGAAACGAGGGAGACTGTGGTTGGAGTCCCCTCGCTGTGCTTCTAAAAGAACCAAGATGAACAAGTCATGGCTCTCAGAGGACTTTTCTTCCCCTGGGTCAGCCAGGGGACGGGAAAGGCACGCGTATTTTTGAGAGTGCTTCATGCAAAGCATCTTTTTCTTTTTCAAAAGGGGGCTCAATTGATGCCAGGCAAGTGGGGTGAGTGTGGCCCAGTTAGTGGAAACGAGGGAGACTGTGGTTGGAGTCCCCTCGCTGTGTTTCTAAAAGAACCAGGATGAACAAGTCATGGCTCTCAGAGGACTTTTCTTCCCCTGGGTGAGCCAGGGGACGGGAAAGGCACGCGTATTTTTGAGAGTGCTTCATGCAAAGCATCTTTTTCTTTTTCAAAAGGGGGCTCAACCGATGCCAGGCAAGTGGGGTGTGTGTGGCCCAGTTAGTGGAAACGAGGGAGACTGTGGTTGGAGTCCCCTCGCTGTGTTTTACATGCTTTTAGAAGGGCATGACATGGCTTAGAGGTTGACTTTCAGCATCTGGAAACTGTTGGCTACCAAAATGCTGCCTTTCCAACCTTTTTAACCGAGGATTTTCGAGACCTTATGCCCATCGCAGTGCCCCAAGAGCCGATGCCCAGGCGCCACTCCTTCTCCAACAAAGGCGTGCACGCGCTACACCAGCATGTCGCACTAAACATCACTGATTCCTTGAGAATCTCTGTGTGACAGGGTGCTTTTCACCACAGATAATTGGCCCAGTAAGCATGGACAGGGGCGTTACATGTCGCTGACTGGGCAATGGGTTACTGTGGGGAGAGATGGAGAAGGGTCTGCTGTACAAGTCTTGCCGTCCCCACGAGTTGTTTCAATCCTTCTTCTGTATGTAGAAGTTAATACACTGCTTCTGCCTCTTCAACCTCGTGTAGGTCCTCCACCTTGGCGCAAACCCTGTGTGGTCAGGCCACCCTTCCTTGTAACTGCGCACAAGGACTACCACACACCTCCTTACTATGCTGGCAGCAGAGCTCAATGCCATCAGGCGGTCAAAGTTTTACTTTGAAATGTATGGGAAATGTGAGTCACACCGCTGAGAAGTTGTGGACGGTTAGCTCTGGAGACCGAGTTTCATCAATAGTTGTCTCCACTCAACCAGCAGCCAGGGAAGGCCGGGTGCGACAATGATGCAAACATGGGTGCGGCCCTTCGCTGTGACAATGTGACACACGTGCCTTGTGTGGTTCACGTGTTGAACCTGGTTGTCCAGCAATTTTTAAAGCACTATCCTGGCCCACATGGCCTTCTGCAGAGAGCACAGTGTAACGCCTTCCTTGATCCACACACTCAGATGGGCTGTAAATGATAGGCTAGAGGGAAGCCACTCACCAAGCAGGACCACTAGAACCCTGAAACCCTTTAACCCCTATACAGGGATTAGGAATTGCACAGGGCCCAAGGTGATTAATACCTGTGGAAGGCTGCAGTTCCAGAGAATAGTAGTCAGGCAGGGTCAAAACATTAATTGAGGAACAGGAACAGAATGGGACGGCCAGAACTTAATCAGAAAACAAGCAGAGGTGAAATGCGGATCGGCCAACAAGGTACATAAACAGCAAGCAGGAAAAGTAGTCAGGTAACAAGCACACAAAATCATAAAACTGAACTTGGGGTAAAAGCAGAGCTATGTCTGGCAGTGGTCTGCAGACAGGATGGGCATAAAAAAGGGTGTGGTGTCTTCCCATTGGTTGTAGCTGAATGATGGTATTTCATCTGTGAGATACCCACCAGCTACATTCAGCCAGAGATTCTGCATCTGTCAAGGTAATGCAGCCCAGTGGGTGAGCATAACCTGCGTCCACCTGCGCCGCTGGCATCGACTCCTCTCCCATCATCAGCACTATTCATGAAAGGAACACGTTGTCACCTGGCGACCGGAGTACAAATTGACGAAGCGGACTCCGTTGGTGACTTAACAGCCGTGTGCGGCAATGATGCAAACCTGGCTGCGGGACATCGTCAGGGCAATGTGACACACGTTCCTTGTATGGCTCACGTGTTGAACCTAATTCTCCAGCAATTTTTAAAACACCATCACGGCCTAAATGGCCTTGTGCAGCGTGCACGCTCGCTATGTGCTCACTTCCATCGTGCGCACACAGCAGCTCAACAACTTTCGTCGCTACAGAAGTCTTTAGGTCTGGTGGTTAAACGCCTGAAATGCGATGTGCCGACACGCAGGAATTTGAATCTGCACATGTTGCAGCGTTTGTGGCAGCACTGCCGAACCCTGCTTCAATACGTTATGACATATAGCCTGGGATAACTTGATCCAGAGGTGGTGCAGATCACGCTGCTGGAGTGGTGTCAGATCAAGGACCTATGCACCCTGCTACACAGTTTACAAATGTCGACGAAGATGTTTAGCACTGGCAATGTCATTCTCAGCGTGACAATTCTGGTCATCTACATGATGGAGCACACTGTAATTATTATTCGGAGTCAGGTGTTGGGACAAGAGGAAGGGGAGGAAGTACAGGAGGAGTCATATGCGGAAGGGATAACAAGATCTACGAGGTCCAGATGGTCAGCGGCACCTATGCGGCAGTCATGGTGAGGGAGAGGGATTAACAAGGGCACATAGTATCAGCAAAAAGTGTTGAGGAAGGTGCAGGAGCCCATGAAGAAATGGAGGACGAACTGGCGATGGGCATGGAAGACTCAGCAGATGAGTGAGAGCTTGCTCACATTTCGGTTGTGCGAGGTTGTGGGGAGAGGGCAGAGGAAGGAGGCACGATTCTCACCTCTCTGCCACCAACACACCAAGGACTTGGTCCTCCTGGATGCACAAGACACATGAGCGCCTTCTTGCTGCACTACCTACAACATGACCCTCGGATTGTACGAATTCAAAGTAATCCAGAATACTGGGTTGCCACACTGTTAGATCCCCGGTACAAGACAAAATTTGCCAAAATAATTCCTGCCATAGAAATGGACGCACGTATACAGGAGTATCTGCAGAATGTGGTACGCAATCTTAGATCTACTTTTCCACTAAACACCAGTGCTGCACAGAGTGAATCTCAACGCTTTGTCATGGATAGGAGGAAATGGTCTTTTACTTGTCCACATCTGAGGGACCGAGGGCTGGCTGCTGTGCTGAGATGGCGTTGAGTACGGTGTCCCTGCAGAGTTGCACTTTTGGTCATATACCAAAATTAGTTGAAAAAGGACAGATGCTGGTGGAAAGGGGAACAGGTGTGTTGGAAAGGGGAAAAAAGTTTTGGTCCGTGGATTTGGTGGTTAAGCAACAGTAACATTTGCTGAAGAAACACCATCTGTTACAGTGGGACTGGCAGATTTGGATAAAGTGGTATATACTATGTTACCGCTATATAACGAAAATTAATAAGAAAAGAAAGAGAAAGTTATATATCCCCATCAGCAGTCAGTGTCCACCGTGCTCCCAGTTGGAAAAGGAGAGGTTGGCAACTGGAAGGTTTGGTGGAGGATACAGAGCTGTGTGGCTATGAAACTAATAGTAGCCTGAACCGAATTAGACGCCATTCGGATCTGGAGACTGGGAGCCCTGTTAGCGTCACAGGGTCCACATGCCCACCCAGCCCAGGAACTCCCTGTTAACAACACAGGGGCCATTGAGTACGCTGACCGTGTGCGTAGGGGCACACCTGTGGACAGCAGGCGCATCAGCAGCAGCAGGCCTGTTAATGCCACTGGGCTACACAAGCAGGACTGGTAGGACAGGAGCTGGTCTTAACCGTTCTGCGTTACCAACTGTGGTGGTGGCCTGCATCGACACCCTATCCTTGCCTACCTCTGGCCTAAAGCCGCAATGGGTTCAACACATGGAGGTGTGCTCTTTCAGAGCATAATAGAAGACTGCGCACCTCCTTGTTGGCTCCAGCCCCTTTTATAACCTGGGTCCGCCCCAAACCAGGGTGAACCACAATGCACCTCCTGGAGACAAAAGTAGAGTGACACGTCATGAGTGGCATAACTAGCGTCCTATTTGGAACCGCAACTTCAATGATGACCTCATGGCTGCCATGACCCAAACACCTCACCAGTCATCGTCTGACCATCAATAATGCGGTGACAAGTCATAGGGGTGGGCCTCTGCAAGCCATTTGGGAGGACACCTGATGCCCTGTGGTCTATATGGGACCCCCACATCAGGGGCAGGGCCAAAGAGTTCATTACCGGACCTAGTCTCTGATGCAGTAAGTGCCTGAGCATGCTCAGTAGCATGAAATACAGTCTCTGAAAAAAGACTATCAGCTTTAGCATGGTGTCTAGGCACAAAACAGGACTTAGACCCGGCACGGAATGCAAGCACCTGTGCAAAGAGGCTTTTCACACTTAGTGTGGGAGCATGCGCTGTATCCCGAAATGAAGACTTAGCGTCAGGAATAGCACAGTCAGGCTGAGCATACTCACTAGGCGAAACACTGTAATTAGGCTGCAGCTGGGGTAAATCGGCACACGCATGCGCACTAGCTGCCTCTCCACACTTAGACGTGTAGGGGAAATTGCTCTTGGAGATGCTGTCTATGAACAGAAGGAAAAGCTAAAGGAAGCCTGACTTTCTATCCCTCCGAATTATCAAATGCAGCAATGAATTCCATGAGTTTGCTATAGCATTAGCGTAGCAAAATGTGCATGAGGGTGTCATGTAGAGGTGCTATAAATAGCTTGGCACCAGTGGGCCACTAATGGAATACAACAGCCAGTTCTATGATGCCACTAAATGGCAGTATTTTTTGCTATCATTATAGCTTATTAAAAAAAGAGCAGGAGGGTGTCATGCAGAGGTGCTGCACATAGATTTGCACCAGTGGGGCACTAATGGAGTACAACAGCCACTTCTTGTATGCCACTAGGTACACTGACTGTTTGCTAGTATAATGGCTTAGTTAAAAAAAGTTTGAGTGTGCAATGCAGGCAGAGGTGCTGCAAATATCTTTACAATAGTGTGAATAGACAAAAGTACAATAGCCACGTTTAGGATGCCACTAGGTACACTGACTGTTTGCTAGTATAATGGCTTAGTTAAAAAAAGTTTGAGTGTGCAATGCAGGCAGAGGTGCTGCAAATATCTTTACAATAGTGTGAATAGACAAAAGTACAATAGCCACGTTTAGGATGCCACTAGGTACACTGACTGGTTGCTAGTATAATGGCTTAGTTAAAAAAAGTTTGAGTGTGCAATGCAGGCAGAGGTGCTGCAAATATCTTTACAATAGTGTGAATAGACAAAAGTACAATAGCCACGTTTAGGATGCCACTAGGTACACTGACTGTTTGCTAGTATAATGGCTTAGTTAAAAAGAGTTTGAGTGTGCAATGCAGGCAGAGGTGCTGCAAATATCTTTACAATAGTGTGAATAGACAAAAGTACAATAGCCACGTTTAGGATGCCACTAGGTACACTGACTGTTTGCTAGTATAATGGCTTAGTTAAAAAAAGTTTGAGTGTGCAATGCAGGCAGAGGTGCTGCAAATATCTTTACAATAGTGTGAATAGACAAAAGTACAATAGCCACGTTTAGGATGCCACTAGGTACACTGACTGTTTGCTAGTATAATGGCTTAGTTAAAAAGAGTTTGAGTGTGCAATGCAGGCAGAGGTGCTGCAAATATCTTTACAATAGTGTGAATAGACAAAAGTACAATAGCCACGTTTAGGATGCCACTAGGTACACTGACTGTTTGCTAGTATAATGGCTTAGTTAAAAAAAGTTTGAGTGTGCAATGCAGGCAGAGGTGCTGCAAATATCTTTACAATAGTGTGAATAGACAAAAGTACAATAGCCACGTTTAGGATGCCACTAGGTACACTGACTGTTTGCTAGTATAATGGCTTAGTTAAAAAAAGTTTGAGTGTGCAATGCAGGCAGAGGTGCTGCAAATATCTTTACAATAGTGTGAATAGACAAAAGTACAATAGCCACGTTTAGGATGCCACTAGGTACACTGACTGTTTGCTAGTATAATGGCTTAGTTAAAAAAAGTTTGAGTGTGCAATGCAGGCAGAGGTGCTGCAAATATCTTTACAATAGTGTGAATAGACAAAAGTACAATAGCCACGTTTAGGATGCCACTAGGTACACTGACTGTTTGCTAGTATAATGGCTTAGTTAAAAAGAGTTTGAGTGTGCAATGCAGGCAGAGGTGCTGCAAATATCTTTACAATAGTGTGAATAGACAAAAGTACAATAGCCACGTTTAGGATGCCACTAGGTACACTGACTGTTTGCTAGTATAATGGCTTGGTTAAAAAAAGTTTGAGTGTGCAATGCAGGCAGAGGTGCTGCAAATATCTTTACAATAGTGTGAATAGACAAAAGTACAATAGCCACGTTTAGGATGCCACTAGGTACACTGACTGTTTGCTAGTATAATGGCTTAGTTAAAAAGAGTTTGAGTGTGCAATGCAGGCAGAGGTGCTGCAAATATCTTTACAATAGTGTGAATAGACAAAAGTACAATAGCCACGTTTAGGATGCCACTAGGTACACTGACTGTTTGCTAGTATAATGGCTTAGTTAAAAAAAGTTTGAGTGTGCAATGCAGGCAGAGGTGCTGCAAATATCTTTACAATAGTGTGAATAGACAAAAGTACAATAGCCACGTTTAGGATGCCACTAGGTACACTGACTGTTTGCTAGTATAATGGCTTAGTTAAAAAAAGTTTGAGTGTGCAATGCAGGCAGAGGTGCTGCAAATATCTTTACAATAGTGTGAATAGACAAAAGTACAATAGCCACGTTTAGGATGCCACTAGGTACACTGACTGTTTGCTAGTATAATGGCTTAGTTAAAAAAAAGTTTGAGTGTGCAATGCAGGCAGAGGTGCTGCAAATATCTTTACAATAGTGTGAATAGACAAAAGTACAATAGCCACGTTTAGGATGCCACTAGGTACACTGACTGTTTGCTAGTATAATGGCTTAGTTAAAAAGAGTTTGAGTGTGCAATGCAGGCAGAGGTGCTGCAAATATCTTTACAATAGTGTGAATAGACAAAAGAACAATAGCCACGTTTAGGATGCCACTAGGTACACTGACTGTTTGCTAGTATAATGGCTTAGTTAAAAAGAGTTTGAGTGTGCAATGCAGGCAGAGGTGCTGCAAATATCTTTACAATAGTGTGAATAGACAAAAGTACAATAGCCACGTTTAGGATGCCACTAGGTACACTGACTGTTTGCTAGTATAATGGCTTAGTTAAAAACAGTTTGAGTGTGCAATGCAGGCAGAGGTGCTGCAAATATCTTTACAATAGTGTGAATAGACAAAAGTACAATAGCCACGTTTAGGATGCCACTAGGTACACTGACTGTTTGCTAGTAATGGCTTAGTTAAAAAAAGAGTGTGCAATGCAGGCAGAGGTGCTGCAAATATCTTTACAATAGTGTGAATAGACAAAAGTACAATAGCCACGTTTAGGATGCCACTAGGTACACTGACTGTTTGCTAGTATAATGGCTTAGTTAAAAAACGTTTGAGTGTGCAATGCAGGCAGAGGTGCTGCAAATATCTTTACAATAGTGTGAATAGACAAAAGTACAATAGCCACGTTTAGAATGCCACTAGGTTAACTGACTGTTTGCTAGTATAATGGCTTAGTTAAAAAGAGTTGGAGTGTGCAGAGGACAGGAGGGTACAGTGCCAGGATTGTGGGGCTCTGGGTAGAGGAATGGAAGCCTGCCTTTCTTTTCCCTCCTAATGGTGAAATGCAGCGACGAAATCCCTGACCTTGGCTACACAGACGCTGTCTCTGTTTTCAGGACCTGTCACCTATGGCTCTGACCCTACCGGTTTGAGCCCTTAAAAGGACTGATAGAAAGTGCTCTCCCTAAGCTGTCTAACGCTGTGTATGGAGAGCATACAGCTGTATCGGCGATAGGACTCAGGAGGACGGAGCTGCGACAGTGATGTCTGACACCAAAGACGCAGAAGAGATAATGGCGTCCTGGAGGAAAATGTCCGTTTTTATAATGCAGGGACATGTGACATGGACATCCTATCACACATGCCGTTACTTCTCTGGCTAAAAGTCCACTTAGCTGTGTGTGTGTCTGGGATTGGCTGACATGCTGGCCCGCCCCACAAGACGCGCGCGCTTAGGGAAGGAAGACAAGGAAAAAAAAAAAATTATAGAAACAGCAGTGATCTGAAGGCGCTGTTCACGCACACTATACACTGAAATGTCATAATAGTGTGATTCACAGAGTGACTTACACTATTACAGCGGAAACCAAGCTAGGAATTAGCTGTTTTTTTGCTGCTAGAACCGTTCTCGAACGTTTCTAGAACTATCGAGCTTTTACAAAAAGGTCGAGTTCTAGTTCGATCTAGAACAGGCCCCAAAATCACTCGAGCCTAGAACTGGAGAACCTCGAACCGCGAACCGCGCTCAACTCTAGACATTACACATCTGGTATTAACCCCATATATTACCCCGTTTGCCACCGCACCAGGGCGCGGGATGAGCTTTTGGCGAAGCACCAGGATTGGCGCATCTAATGGATGCGCCACTTCTGGGGCGGCTGCGGCCTGCTATTTTTAGGCTGGGGAGAGTCCAATAACCATGGACCTCCCTAGTCTGAGAATATCAGGCCCCAGCTGTCTGCTTTACCTAGGCTGGTGATCCAATTTTGGGGGACCCCTACGTGTTTTTTTTTTAAAATTATTTATTTAATTTAAAATAACAGCGTGGGGTGCCCTCAGTTTTGGATTACTAGCCAAGGTGAGGTTGCCAGCTGTGGTCTGCAGGCTGCAGCCGTCTGCTTTACCCTAGCTGGCTACAAAACTAGGGGGAACCCTACGTCATTTTTTGTTTCATTTTTTTGGCTAAATACAAAGCTAAGCACCCCTTAGTGCAACATGAAAGGCACCAAAGGGTGCTCCACTTTTTCTCCACTTTTTCTCCACTTTTTCTCCACTTTTTCTCCACTTTTTCTCCATTTTTTTCTCCATTTTTTCTCCACTTTTTCTCCACTTTTTCTCCACTTTTTTCTCCACTTTTTCTCCACTTTTTTCTCCACTTTTTATCCATTTTTTTCTCCACTTTTTCTCCACTTTTTCTCCACTTTTTCTCCACTTTTTATCCATTTTTTTCTCCACTTTTTCTCCATTTTTTCTCCACTTTTTCTACATTTTTTTCTCCACTTTTTCTCCACTTTTTCTTCACTTTTTCTCCACTTTTTCTCCACTTTTTCTCCAATTGTTCTCCAATTGTTCTCCACTTTTTCTCCATTTTTTTCTCCACTTTTTCTCCACTTTTTCTCCACTTTTTCTCCACTTTTTTCTCCATTTTTTATTCATTTTTTATCCATTTTTTTATCCATTTTTTCCTCCATTTTTTCTCCACTTTTTCTCCACTTTTTCTCCACTTTTTCTCCACTCTTTCTCCACTTTTTCTCCATTTTTTTCTCCACTTTTTCTCCACTTTTTCTCCACTTTTTCTCCACTTTTTCTCCACTTTTTATCCATTTTTTTCTCCACTTTTTATCCATTTTTTCTCCACTTTTTCTCCACTTTTTATCCATTTTTTTTCTCCACTTTTTCTCCACTTTTTCTCTACTTTTTCTCCACTTTTTCTCCACTTTTTCTCCACTTTTTCTCCATTTTTTTCTCCATTTTTTCCTCCACTTTTTCTCCACTTTTTCTCCACTTTTTCTCCAATTTTTTTCCATTTTTTTCTCCACTTTTTCTCCATTTTTTCTCCACTTTTTCTCCACTTTTTCTCCATTTTTTTCTCCACTTTTTCTCCACTTTTTCTCCACTTTTTATCCATTTTTTTCTCCACTTTTTCTCCATTTTTTCTCCACTTTTTCTCCACTTTCTCCATTTTTTTCTCCACTTTTTCTCCACTTTTTTCTCCACTTTTTCTCCACTTTTTATCCATTTTTTTCTCCACTTTTTCTCCACTTTTTCTCCACTTTTTTTCTCCACTTTATCTCCACTTTTTATCCATTTTTTACTCCACTTTTTCTCCATTTTTTCTCCACTTTTTCTCCACTTTTTCTCCATTTTTTTTCTCCACTTTTTCTCCACTTTTTCTCCACTTTTTTCTCCACTTTTTCTCCACTTTTTATCCAATTTTTCTCCACTTTTTCTACATTTTTTTCTCCACTTTTTCTTCACTTTTTCTCCACTTTTTCTCCACTTTTTCTCCACTTTTTATCCATTTTTTTCTCCACTTTTTCTCCACTTTTTCTCCACTTTTTCTCCACTTTTTCTCCACTTTTTCTCCACTTATTCTCCACTTTTTCTCCACTTTTTCTCCACTTTTTCTCCACTTTTTCTCCGTTCTTTTTCTATGGTCGGTCTACCCATTAGCTCTGCCATGCATACTGTAGCTCTACACCTATTGCACATGTTACTTTATGATTGACATCTCTTTCGTACCAGAGCTGTCTAAGCCTACTCTGACCCCATATTTGTCATTACTATATTGTCCTTGTACTGTATTATGACATTTGTATCATGTGTTTCATTTCTTGCTGTGTTGCAATTTTTTTGCTGCATCCCAATTGTACCTCTACATTGTTCGAGTTTATGTTATTGTTCTCTCACTCTTATGTGATACTGATTATTGTCATTTTTCATGATTACATGCAGATAAGTCCAATCTGACGAAGGCTCAGGCCGAAACGTCATTTGTAACTTGTTTTGGACAAAAACATATATGCTTATGAAAATTTTTTTTTTCTTAATACGGACCAATAAAGAGTGGTTTTGCATTACTATCCGTTGTGACTTACTGACTTAGTCTGGGAGATTTAGAGTGCCGAGGTTACTCACTAATTTTATCTATTATTTCCTCTGAGCACCTATATACCAGTGAGCAGAGCTTCCTCTACAGTAGTTCTCCTGATTAGGCATGCCCTTACCTCATGAGCAGGGCATTGCAGCTTTGGTAGCAACCATTACGACATGGACTCTGCTGCTGTGGACCCGAGAAGAGTGAGTGCAGATTCATTGCACCCACACTCCTCACATGAAGGGTCCGCACTCCTAGAAAATGGGGGATACGTTCCCTGAGTGTCTCCCCCCATATTCTAGACGGTCCAGAGTCGTCGTGGGACCCCTTTATTTTTTTTCTTACAATAAATTGGCCTGCTATTTTTAGGCTGGGGAGAGTCCAATAACCATGGACCTCCCTAGTCTGAGAATATCAGGCCCCAGCTGTTTGCTTTACCTAGGCTGGTGATCCAATTTTGGGGGACCCCTACGTGTTTTTTTTTAAAATTATTTATTTAATTTAAAATAACAGCGTGGGGTGCCCTCAGTTTTGGATTACCAGCCAAGGTGAGGTTGCCAGCTGTGGTCTGCAGGCTGCAGCCGTCTGCTTTACCCTAGCTGGCTACAAAACTAGCGGGAACCCTACGTCATATTTTTTTTTCATTTTTTTGGCTAAATACAAAGCTAAGCACCCCTTAGTGCCACATGAAAGGCACCAAAGGGTGCTACACTTTTTCTTCACTTTTTCTCCACTTTTTCTCCACTTTTTCTCCACTTTTTATCCATTTTTTTCTCCATTTTTTTCTCCACTTTTTCTCCACTTTTTCTCCACTTTTTTCTCCACTTTTTTCTCCACTTTTTCTCCACTTTTTTCTCCACTTTTTAGTGGAGCCCTTTTTTTATTTTTTCATGAATTTCATGAAATAATTAGAAAACAAATGACGTAAGCTTCGCCCCATTTTTGTTTCCAGCCGGGTACAACTAGGCAGCTGGGGATTGGAATCTGCAGCACAGGTTAGCCCGAGGTTTCTGGGCGCCTCTGCTGCGGATTTCAGTCCGCAGCCGTCCCAGAAAATGGCGCTCTCATAGAAGTGCCATCATCTGGCGCTGTATCCAACTCTTCCAACAGCCCTGGAGCCGGGTGGCTTGTTGGGTAATCATGAGTTAATACTGGCTTTGTTTTACTAGCCAGTATTAAGCCAGAGATTCTTAATGTCAGGCACGTTTGACCCGGCCATTAAGAATCTCCAATAAAGGGTTAAAAAAAAACACCATACAGAGAAAAAATACTTTAATAGAAATAAATACACAGACACATTAGAGACTCAATCTTTATTACCCCCTGTCAGCCCTCCACGATCCTGCTCTTCTGTCTTCTTTCTTTCTAGTGTAGTAGTAGTGACGATTGTAGTGAGGAAGGATGAGGTTCACCAGCTCATCACTTGGGGCTGGGGAACCTCATCCTCACTACAATCCTCACTACAATCGTGAAGCAGCATGCAGCCTTCACTCCGTGAGTGATCAGTGCTGCTAGCGGTAACAGCGGTAACGCTAACAGATGCGTTACCATAGCAATGGTGCTCTCGGAGCCGCGGTTAGCGGTGACGTCACCGCTAACTGCGTGGCTATGGCAACGGTGATCTCCGTTAATGACCGGCTGTCTCAGCCGGTCCCTAACGGAACGGGGAGTCGACCGTGTGCTAGAGCATGTCGCCGGTACACAGCGATACACATATGTGCACCGTGTACCGGAGAGATGCACTCGCAGGTCCTACATGACGCGTCATAGTCATGTGACCAGTCTGTAGCCAATGAGATAATAGCCACGGGACTGGTCACATGGCTATTTTGATGTCACGATAGGTCCTGCATCTCTGCTGGCAGTGCAGGTCACCGGGAGGATTAAGCGATCATCGGATGGAATAGCGGCAGGAGACAGAGTGCAGAAGGGATCGCGGGGACCGGTAAGTGTTATGGCAATGTTTATTAACTGTTTGTGTACATTTATAATTCATTTTTATGTGTTTGTGATTGCCTCCCATTATAGCCTATTGGTTCGAGTTCGGTTCGTCGAACGTTCGACGAACCGAACTCGAACGGGACCCCCGTTCGGCGAACCGACCTCGAGCCGAACCGCGACCGGTTCGCTCATCTCTAGTCAACACAGGTTACAGTGACTCATTATTTAATTTGCATAAAATCTGTGAGGTACGCACAGGTTAATGCAACTTATCCTTTACTCCTGTGTGACATTAACACAGGCTAGCGGGTGTTTGTTTGTTTTTACTTATAAGTAGAGATGAGCGAACCGGTCCCGGTTCGGCTCGAGGTCGGTTCGTCGAACGGAGGTCCCGTTCGAGTTCGGTTCGTCGAACGTTCGACGAACCGAACTCGAACCGCATGTGAAACAATGGCAGGCATTCACAAACACATAAAAACACCTAGAAAACACCCTCAAAGGTGTCCAAAAGGTGACAAACAACTCACAGCACAACACAAACACATGGGAAAGTGACAAGGACATATACTCATGCGAAAACAAAAGAGCAGGACAAGGAAAAAGAGGAGGACACACAGATATATGAGTATATGCAAGGAAACGTCGATGCCATTACTGTGCAACTTGAGCCCTGCTCATTTTAGGCTTCCAATCTTGATAAATTGCCTGAGCTTGCCACGTACGCCTTGGGGATCTTGTCGTGTCCTGCAGCCTGCGTTCTCTCGGAACCTGTCTTCAGTGCTGCAGGGGGTCTGCTGGCAGATAAGCACACGTGTCTGTCCACTGACAATGTGGACATGGCTCTCAGAGGACTTTTCTTCCCCTGGGTCATCCAGGGGAGGCGAAAGGCACGCGTATTTTTGAGAGTGCTTCATGCAAAGCATCTTTGTAAGCTTGAAAATGGGGGTCAACTGATGCCAGTCAAGTGGAGTGTGTGTGGCCCAGTTAGTGGAAGCGAGGGAGACTGTGGTTGGAGTCCCCTCGCTTTTGAAAAAAGAACCAAGATGAACAAGTCATGGCTCTCAGAGGACTTTTCTTCCCCTGGGTCATCCAGGGGAGGTGAAAGGCACGCGTATTTTTGAGAGTGCTTCATGCAAAGCATCTTTGTAAGCTTGAAAATGGGGGTCAACTGATGCCAGTCAAGTGGGGTGTGTGTGGCCCAGTTAGTGGAAATGAGGGAGACTGTGGTTGGAGTCCCCTCGCTTTTGAAAAAAAGAACCAAGATGAACAAGTCATGGCTCTTAGAGGACTTTTCTTCCCCTGGGTCATCCAGGGGAGGCGAAAGGCACGCGTATTTTTGAGAGTGCTTCATGCAAAGCATCTTTGTAAGCTTGAAAATGGGGGTCAACTGATGCCAGTCAAGTGGGGTGTGTGTGGCCCAGTTAGTGGAAATGAGGGAGACTGTGGTTGCAGTCCCCTCGCTTTGTTTTACATGCTTTTAGAAGGGCATGACATGGCTTAGAGGTTGACTTTCAGCATCTGGAAACTGTTGGCTACCAAAATGCTGCCTTTCCAACCTTTTTAACCGAGGATTTTTGAGACCTTATGCCCATCGCAGTGCCCCAAGAGCCGATGCCCAGGCGCCACTCCTTCTCCAACAAAGGCGTGCACGCGCTACACCAGCATGTCGCACTAAACATCACTGATTCCTTGAGAAACTCTGTGTGACAGGGTGCATTTCACCACAGATAATTGGCCCAGTAAGCATGGACAGGGGCGTTACATGTCGCTGACTGGGCAATGGGTTACTGTGGGGAGAGATGGAGAAGGGTCTGCTGTACTGTACAAGTCTTGCCGTCCCCACGAGTTGTGTCAATCCTTCTTCTGTATGTAGAAGTTAATACACTGCTTCTGCCTCCTCAACCTCGTGTGGGTCCTCCACCTCGGCCCAAACCCTGTGTGGTCAGGCCACCCTTCCTTGTAACTGCGCACAAAGAATACCACATACCTCCTTACTATGCTGGCAGCAGAGCTCAATGCCATCAGGCAGTCAAAGGTTTACTTTGAAATGTATGGGAAATGTGAGTCACACCACTGAGAAGTTGTGGAAGGTTAGCTCTGGAGACCGAGTTTCATCAATGGTTGTCTCCACTCAACAAGCAGCCAGGGAAGGCCGGGTGCGACAATAATGCAAACATGGGTGCGGCCCTTCGCTGTGACAATGTGACACACGTGCCTTGTGTGGCTCACGTGTTGAACCTGGTTGTCCAGCAATTTTTAAAGCACTATCCTGGCCCACATGGCCTTCTGCAGAGAGCACGGTGTAACGCCTTCCTTGATCCACACACTCAGATGGGCTGTAAATGATAGGCTAGAGGGAAGTCACTCACCAAGCAGGACCCCTAGAACCCTGAAACCCTTTAACCCCTATACAGGGATTAGGAATTACACAGGGCCCAAGGTGATTAATACCTGTGGAAGGCTGCAGTTCCAGAGAATAGTAGTCAGGCAGGGTCAAAACATTAATTGAGGAACAGGAACAGAATGGGACGGCCAGGACTTAATCAGAAAACAAGCAGAGGTGAAATGCGGATCGGCCAACAAGGTACATAAACAGCAAGCAGGAAAAGTAGTCAGGTAACAAGCACACAAAATCATAAAACTGAACTGGGGGTAAAAGTAACCAGAGGTTCATAGCTATGTCTGGCAGTGGTCTGCAGACAAGATGGGCATAAAAAAAGGGTGTGGTGTCTTCCCATTGGTTGTAGCTGAATGATGGTATTTCATCTGTGAGATACCCACCAGCTACATTCAGCCAGAGATTCTGCATCTGTCAAGGTAATGCAGCCCAGTGGGTGAGCATAACCTGTGTCCACCTGCGCCGCTGGCATCGACTCCTCTCTCATCATCAGCACTATTCATGAAAGGAACACGTTGTCACCTGGCGACCGGAGTACAAATTGACGAAGCGGACTCCGTTGGTGAATTAACAGCCGTGCGCGGCAATGATGCAAACCTGGCTGCGGGCCATCTTCAGGGCAATGTGACACACGTGCCTTGTATGGCTCACGTGTTGAACCTAATTCTCCAGCAATTTTTAAAACACCATCCCGGCTTACATGGCCTTGTGCAGCGGGCACGCTCGCTATGTGCTCACTTCCATCGTGCGCACACAGCAGCTCAACAACTTTCGTCGCTACAGAAGTGTTTAGGTCTGGTGGTTAAACGCCTGAAATGCGATGTGCCGACACGCAGGAATTTGAATCTGCACATGTTGCAGCATTTGTGGCAGCACGGCCGAACCCTGCTGCAATACATTATGACATATAGCCTGGGATAACTTGATCCAGAGGTGGTGCAGATCACGCTGCTGGAGTGGTGTCAGATCAAGGACCTATGCACACTTCTACACAGTTTACAAATGTCGACGAAGATGTTTAGCACTGGCAATGCCATTCTCAGCGTGACAATACTGGTCATCTACATGATGGAGCACACTGTAATTATTATTCGGAGTCAGGTGTTGGGACAAGAGGAAGGGGAGGAAGTACAGGAGGAGTCATATGCGGAAGGGATAACAAGATCTACGAGGTCCAGATGGTCAGCGGCACCTAGGCGGCAGTCATGGTGAGGGAGAGGGATTAACAAGGGCGCATAGTATCAGCAAAAAGTGTTGAGGAAGGTGCAGGAGCCCATGAAGAAATGGAGGACGAACTGGCGATGGGCATGGAAGACTCAGCAGATGAGTGAGAGCTTGCTCACATTTCGGTTGTGCGAGGTTGTGGGGAGAGGGCAGAGGAAGGAGGCACGATTCTCACCTCTCTGCCACCAACACACCAAGGACTTGGTCCTCCTGGATGCACAAGACACATGAGCGCCTTCTTGCTGCACTACCTACAACATGACCCTCGGATTGTACGAATTCAAAGTAATCCTGACTACTGGGTTGCCACACTGTTAGATCCCCGGTACAAGACAAAATTTGGCAAAATAATTCCTGCCATAGAAATGGACGCACGTATACAGGAGTATCTGCAGAAGGTGGTACGCAATCTTAGATCTGCTTTTCCACTAAACACCAGTGCTGCACAGAGTGAATCTCAACGCTTTGTCATGGATAGGAGGAAATGGTCTTTTACTTGTCCACATCTGAGGGACCGAGGGCTGGCTGCTGTGCTGAGATGGTGTTGAGTACGGTGTCCCTGCAGAGTTGCACTTTTGGTCATATACCAAAATGAGTTGAAAAAGGACAGATGCTGGTGGAAAGGGGAACAGGTGTGTTGGAAAGGGGAAAAAAGTTTTTGTCCGTGGATTTGGTGGTTAAGCAACAGTAACATTTGCTGAAGAAACACCATCTGTTACAGTGGGACTGGCAGATTTGGATAAGGTGGTATATACTATGTTACCGCTATATACCGAAAATTATTAAGAAAAGAAAGAGAAAGTTATATATCCCCATCAGCAGTCAGTGTCCACCGTGCTCCCAGATGGAAAAGGAGAGGTTGGCAACTGGAAGGTTTGGTGGAGGATACAGAGCTGTGTGGCTATGAAACTAATAGTAGGCTGAACCGAGTTAGACGCCATTCGGATCTTGACACTGGGAGCCCTGTTAGCGTCACAGGGTCCACATGCCCACCCAGCCCAGGAACTCCCTGTTAACAACACAGGGGCCATTGAGTATGCTGACCGTGTGCGTAGGGGCCACACCTGTGGACAGCAGGTGCATCAGCAGCAGCAGGCCTGTTAATGCCACAGGGCTGCACAAGCAGGACTTGTAGGACAGGAGCTGGTCTTAACCGTTCTGCGTTACCAACTGTGGTGGTGGCCTGCATCGACACCCTATCCCTGCCTACCTCTGGCTTAAAGCCGCAATGGGTTCAACACATGGAGGTGTGCTCTTTCGGAGCATAATAGAAGACTGCACACCTCTTTGTTGGCTCCAGCCCCTTTTATAACCTGGGACCGCCCCAAACCAGGGTGAACCACAATGCACCTCCTGGAGACAAAAGCAGAGTGACACGTCATGAGTGGCCTAACTAGCGTCCTATTTGGAACCGCAACTTCAATGATGACCTCATGGCTGCCATGACTCAAACACCTCACCAGTCATCGTCTGACCATCAATAATGCGGTGACAAGTCATAGGGGCGGGCCTCTGCAAGCCATTTGTGAGTGGCCTGGCCACATCGTCAGGACACCTGATGCCCTGTGGTCTATATGGGACCCCCACATCAGGGGCAAAGAGTTCATTACCGGACCTAGTCTCTGATGCAGTAAGTGCCTGAGCATGCTCAGTAGCATGAAATACAGTTTCTGAAAAAAGACTATCATCTTTATGGTGTCTAGGCACAACACAGGACCTAGACCCGGCACGGAGTGCAAGTACCTGTGCAAAGAGGCTTTTCGCACTGTGTGGGAGCATGCGCTGTATCCTGAAATGAAGACTTAGCCTCAGCAATGGCACAGTCAGGCTGAGCATACTCACTAGGCGAAACACTGTAGTTAGGCTGCGGCTGGGGTAAATCGGCACACGCATGCGCACTAGCTGCCTCTCCACACTTAGACGTGGAGGAGAAAGCAGCCAGCTGGACAACCCAAGGCACAGCCCTAAATGGCAGCTGACGCCTGGGCGCAAATGAAACCGCAGCAGGCTTCAGGTTACAGGTTTTGTAACAACAAATACCATCCAAAAGAACAGGTGTACTTCTTCCCATGGATAATCTGATATGATCCTTTTTTTCACGGACACAACCATCGCTAACAAATGTAGATGAGGCCAAAACAGCAGCTGCTTCAATGGATCTCAAGTGCTCCATAAAGTGGCCTCTCCTCCACCCCAATTTCAAGATCCCAAATACTCCATTCCTCTGTGGTGTCAATCCAATCGCACTTGCTTCCTAACAGCTCTCAAGTTTCCACCAGCCCTGCTGAGTATGGTGTAACAGAGATGGTTGAGTTTGCATAGCTGTTCAGTCGCACTATAGCCTGGGAATCAGAGGTCTGCTCCAAAGCTGCAATGAGTACAGACAAGGAAGTTATTATTATTTTTATTATTATTGATTTATAGAGCACCATTGATTCCATGGTGCTGTACATGAGAAGGGGGTTACATACAGAATACATATACAAGTAACTATAGACAGACTGGTACAGAGGGAAGAGGGCCCTGCCCTTGCGGGATTATATTCTAAAGGATTTTTGGGAGGAGACAGTAGGAGTGGTGTAGGTTGAGCGTCAAGTACGTATGGTGGTGGTGTCATTGAAGGTTTAGTCATTTCTGAAAAGATGAGTTTTCAGATTCAGTTTGAAGCTTGCGGGTGTAGCAGATAATCTGACGTGTTGAGGTAGCGAGTTCCATGAGACAGGGGAAATGATCTGCGCAGATGTCCAGAAGCTTTGTGAGTGGGATCCAGGCCCCGATGAAGAAGGTGCTGAGCCTAATTTACACCATCATTTCCAAAAAGTAAATCCTCGTGGTGGAGACAATGGGGAACATGATGAGGAGCACAGATACCTGATTGGAATGACAACTTTACTATTCGGTCAGGGCAGGAAGAAGTTGTCTCGGAGGACTCAGGACGAGGGGAATGAAAACACAAAGGGTTATTGATGAGGTTGGAGACCACACTTACTGTCAAACCAAAGTCAGCCAGTCGATGAGGTCAGCAGAGGAGGTGGAGGAGGATGCTACTGACGACGAGGTTACGTTGCGTCTTCCTGGCCAGAGACAAAGTACTGGAAGCACGTCAACAACTGAATCCTGGACCACAACTTTGAGTCTGAGCAGAAGTCGTGTTGGCTATGCAGGTCGCATGGGCTGTAAGCCTTACCTAGCCTGTGAATTTTTGGACATCGCAAAGGATCACCCAAGTCATGGAATCTGTAAGATTTGTCAACAATCTGTAAGTAAAAGGCAAAAACTCACACCTTTGAGTAGTTCTTCCATGAAGTGTCACATGGATATGAATTGATAGCGTGAAGGTGTATTGCTCAGCTTTAGCCACTGTCAATGCAACATGCTTATTTGCCATTGCATGCATTGTTGCAGACTACACACAAGGGGCTGCTGTTTTTTTGTTTTTTTGGATCTGCCTTTGTTTGGTCACTATAGCAATATCAATTTGCTCTTCGGATGTGGACTTGGAGATGCTGTCTATGAACAGAAGGAAAAGCTAAAGGTGTGTGTTACAGCAAGGAGCCACCGCGGAAACACTTCGTTCAATTGTGAGGGGAGTCATGTTGTACTTTGATGATGAGCCCCATAATGCCAGTGAGCAGCATCCTGTGCCACAGACCAACATTCTTACAGTGCTGTCTATACTGTTTACCGTGAGAGGAGCGTAAAGTCTGTATTTCTGGAAACTGGACATCAGAGTACCCGGGTACAGTAGGCTGTGCCCAGACAATAATGCGGGCACGCAACACTTTGTTTTATTAGCAAAACACATATCTGTTCTGGGTAGGCCGACTATATAGACAATAAGACTTGCTGCCTCTGCACTGTCAAATTGTAACGTACAGTTTAAATCATAGAGGGACAGCAACACATGTTTGCATTGACTGTTGCTTTTCAAGATTTCCATGACTGTGTTGCAGAGCTGTGTTGTTTGCATTCACACTGTTATCATCTGCATTATCTGTGAGGCTTCAGCTAACAAGGGTATTCAGGGGGGGTCATGTGTTTTGTCTATGTTTAGGTAGATAACTTGGAAGCTCTTGTGATGCGCCACTGGTAAGTCGTGTTCGCACACACACACACACACACACACGCACAAACACACAATTACTGCTACGCAGAGGGATTAGTAGCTAGTAGGCAACAGAATAGATTGTTCAATTATTTAAATTGTATGCATGGTTCTTATTGTTTGTTTTAGTAAAGTTAAACAATCATTTATCAACCCAACTGCCTAGAGTCCTTTTCCTGTTGCCTGGTTTTGCTGCATACTGGGGAGCCCACCCTGTACATAACTTAAAATGAAGCATAAGTCGCAATGTGAATTTCACTGTGCTACAATGCGGCTTAGCGTGCCTGTGCAACCACCGCCTGCCCCATCAAGTGCATCTGCGTGCTCTTCATCCTCTGTGACTGTGGGGACAGCAGTCACACATGGTTTTTCACACTGAACTTCCACTCCTTTACCCGCAACAGGGAGTGTGATTGGCAGGTCATCACTTGTTTTGGAAGTGGAAACAGAAGGTATTGTTGAGCTGTCAGACATCGAGAGAACCATCATTGGATGCAGGCTACATTATATCCACGCCTGCACCTTCGTCACAGATTGGCTGGACTACCTGCAGTTAATAATTGCATTCCAGAAATGGAAAGGAGTGTAAAATGCACATGTGTTGTACCTTGCTTGGCAGCAAAGGAACACTAACTTAGTATTCCAGACAATTTTAGGATGGCAGAAAAAGAGTCAGCTCTTTGGGCAAATTAAATAGCGTGGCAAAAGTGGACAGATGGGTACAGTGGCCGTGTTCTGTGGGTACCAGGACAGTAAAAGAAGCCTCACTTTCTATCCCTCCTAATGATCAAATGCAGCAAGGAATTCCCTGAGTTTGCTATAAAATTAGCATAGCTAAATGTGCATGAGGGTAGAATGCAGAGGTGCTTGAGATTGTTTGGCACAAGTGGCACAATAAAGGAGTCCAACAGCCACTTTTTGTATGCCACTAAATCGCAGTATTTTTTGCTATCATTATAGCTTATTAAAAACAGAGCAGGAGGGTGTCCTGCACAGGTGCTAGAAATAGCTTGGCACCAGTGGGGCACTAATGGAATACAACAGCCAGTTCTATGATGCCACTAAATGGCAGTATTTTTTGCTATCATTATAGCTTATTAAAAACAGAGCAGGAGGGTGTCCTGCACAGGTGCTAGAAATAGCTTGGCACCAGTGGGGCACTAATGGAATGCAACAGCCAGTTCTATGATGCCACTAAATGGCAGTATTTTTTGCTATCATTATAGCTTATTAAAAACAGAGCAGGAGGGTGTCCTGCACAGGTGCTAGAAATAGCTTGGCACCAGTGGGGCACTAATGGAATACAACAGCCAGTTCTATGATGCCACTAAATGGCAGTATTTTTTGCAATCATTATAGCTTATTAAAAACAGAGCAGGAGGGTGTCCTGCACAGGTGCTAGAAATAGCTTGGCACCAGTGGGGCACTAATGGAATACAACAGCCATTTCTATGATGCCACTAAATGGCAGTATTTTTTGCTATCATTATAGCTTATTAAAAACAGAGCAGGAGGGTGTCCTGCACAGGTGCTAGAAATAGCTTGGCACCAGTGGGGCACTAATGGAATACAACAGCCAGTTCTATGATGCCACTAAATGGCAGTATTTTTTGCTATCATTATAACTTATTAAAAACAGAGCAGGAGGGTGTCCTGCACAGGTGCTAGAAATAGCTTGGCACCAGTGGGGCACTAATGGAATACAACAGCCAGTTCTATGATGCCACTAAATGGCAGTATTTTTTGCTATCATTATAGCTTATTAAAAACAGAGCAGGAGGGTGTCCTGCACAGGTGCTAGAAATAGCTTGGCACCAGTGGGGCACTAATGGAATACAACAGCCTGTTCTATGATGCCACTAAATGGCAGTATTTTTTGCTATCATTATAGCTTATTAAAAACAGAGCAGGAGGGTGTCCTGCACAGGTGCTAGAAATAGCTTGGCACCAGTGGGGCACTAATGGAATACAACAGCCAGTTCTATGATGCCACTAAATGCAGTATTTTTTGCTATCATTATAGCTTATTAAAAACAGAGCAGGAGGGTGTCCTGCACAGGTGCTAGAAATAGCTTGGCACCAGTGGGTCACTAATGGAGTACAACAGCCACTTCTTGTATGCCAGTAGGTTCACTCAGTGTTTGCTAGTATAATGGCTTAGCTACAATGAGTTTGAATGTGCAATGCAGGCAGACGTGCTGCAAATATCTTTGCACTACTGGGGCAATACAGCAGTCCAACAGCCACGTTAAGGATGCCACTAAGTTCACTCAGTGTTTGCTAGTATAATGGCTTAGTAACAATGAGTTTGAGTGTGCAATGCAGGCAGAGGTGCTGCAAATGTTTTTGCACTACTGGGGCAATACAGCAGTCCAACAGCCATGTTTAGGATGCCACTAAGTTCACTCAGTGTTTGCTAGTATAATGGCTTAGAAACAATGAGTTTTCGTGTGCAATGCAGGCAGACGAGTACAGTGCCAGGGTTGTGGGTCTCTGGGTAGAGGAAAGGAAGCCTGCCTTTCTATCCCTCCTAATGGGGAAATGCAGCGATGAAATCCCTGACCTTAGCTACACAGACGCTGTCATCTTGTGTAGCTTTTAAACTCTGTGTTCAGGACCTGTCACCTATGGCTCTGACCCTGCCGGTATGAGCCCTTAAAAGGACTGATAGAAAGTGCTATCCCTATGCTGTACAGCGCTGTGTATGGAGCGTATACAACAGTATCGGCGATAGGAGCTGCGCCAGTGATGTCTGACACCAAGGACGCAGAAGAGATAATGGCGTCCGGACGGGCAGATACTCGTTTTTATAATGCAGGGACATGTGACATGGACATCCTGTCACACATGCCGTTGCTTCTCTGGCTAAAAGTCCACTTAGCTGTGTGTGTGTCTGGGATTGGCTGACATGCTGGCCCTCCCCATTACACGCGCGCGCTTAGGGAAGGAAGACAAGGAAAAAAAAAACAAAATGGCGATCCATACAGCAGTGATCTGAATGCGCTGTTCCCGCACACTATACACTGAAATGTCATAATAATGTGAGTCACAGAGTGACTTGCACTATTACAGCGGAAAGCCAACTAGGAATTAGCTGTTTTTTTTGCTGCTAGAACCGTTCTCGAACGTTTCTAGAACTATCGAGCTTTTGCAAAAAGCTCGAGTTCTAGTTCGATCTAGAACAGGCCCCAAAATCACTCGAGCCTAGAACTGGAGAACCTCGAACCTAGAACCGCGCTCAACTCTAGTCTGGATGATTATCTCAAGGCCTTAGTATTGGATCACACTGCCAGTCAGAGAAGGTTCTTGAAGCTGGGTGCAATAGAATGATGTGGGTGCATGATTCTAGAATACTAAAGATAAATAAGGTCGGAACCACTGGATCTTTTGAATACACCATCGGAAAGATTACTATGGAGAAACTTTGGCTGTCATATCGCTAATGAAGGCTCTAGGTGTCACTACTATGGGGAAAGAGTAAAGCAGGAACTAAATGTGACTACTTGGGTTGGCTTGGGTTTGGGTTGGCGAACCGCGCTCAACTCTACTTATAAGCTGTTGTGTGTCTGCTTTATTCTCTGGACTACTAGCTGTAGTATACCATCTCTACACAGTGGATCCCGGGTTGCAATTAAAGCCAATTTTTTTCCCTCCGATCCGTCAGCTCCATAACACAGGGTCTGTGATTGCAAACAATACGATACACTGTCACACAGGCTGGGGGTGCCATCTGACTGCAACCAATTGCAGATGCCAGGACTGCCGGTGGGCAAGGGAAGCAGTGAATATGTATGAGGCTAATAAATGGCCTTTGGAAGTAGAGGGAGCTGCCCAGCAGCAGTTACACCCACGCGAGAGACTCGGGAAGTATAACACACTTGCACTGATCCCCTTATACCTATTAGCAACATTTTTAGGGGTCGGATTCTGGTCCCTACAGACATATATTAAGAACGGCATCCGGCCAGATATCTGGGATCAATTACGGACTGGAAGTTTTTTTGTATTTTTTAAAATCCGGTTAACCTGCCAATCATGGATTTCTGTAGTGGGGGAGACAAGAAAGGCGCAATAGGGTTTTACCCGGTTTACAGAGTGAAAGAGGATAAAAACAGTGCACTCACCTGGCCGGGTTGTGCCAGTCACAACCCCTTTATTAGCATGGATGAGCGCTTGGGTGGTTCTGCAGCGGCCCCGTTATAGAGCAGATTTTAAATATGAAGGACTGGAGAAAACGGGTTTATTGCCGCGCTAAAAACCACGAGCATGTATAAGTCAAAATATTCTCTTTATTTAGATCATTCCTACGCGTTTCTGAGGCTCATCTGCCTCCTTCCTCAGGGAAAAAGAATCTCTTTTTTTTTTTTTTTTTCCTTTTTCTATTTTTTCATTCCTACGCGTTTCTGAGGTTCATCTGCCTCCTTCCTCAGGGAAAAAGAATCTTACAGACAGAGAGGATTTATCCTTATAAAGCAGCAAACAGAGAAGAAAAAAAAAAAAAAAAAAAAATTGTGAAAGCAACCAATCATGACATCATCATTACATATGTTCCTGAGCGATGACTCATTGCCTTGTGGAATAAGGCTATGTCATAACATATACAGCACAAGTTTCAAATAAAAGGCAATAAACAATAATAAAGGACAAAGAGAAAATGAATAAAAATAAACAAAAAATTCCTATTTGAATATGCGCTTATCTGTGTTTAATTTTTAGAAAAATAGTCTTTAAGTGTATATGAAAAGAGGGAGAAGTTTTTATTTGTGATTTATTTATTTATTTGTTTATTTTATTTTATATAATATATATAAGAAAGGGAAAAGTATTTTATTTAACCCCTTAACGACCGCGGGCCGTAAAATTACGTCCTAAATGACATAATCTTACTGCCCGCGGTCCTCCGGCGGCAGCATGCCGCGATCGGCACACATCTCAGCTGATTTTCACAGCTGAGATGTGTGCCTGCTAGGCACGAGCAGAATCGTTATCTGCTCGTGCCGATTAACCCCTTATAATGGCGCTGTCAATACATGACAGCGCCATTATAAGCGCAATCGCGGTAAAGTTTTACTTACCGCCGAAACCGGAAGTCACGTGACGCGATCACGTGACTCCCGATAGTTGTCATGGTAGTACAGGGTCATGTGATGACTCCTGTACTACACATGAATTGGTTTCACTTTCGCTGTGCCCGGGGCACAGCAAAAGAGAAAGACAGCGTATCTGCTGTTTACAGCCTTCCAGCTGTGATCAGCAGATACTGCAGAGCGATCGGAATGCTGATCGCAATAGCCCCCTAGGGGGACTAGTAAAATAAAAAAAAAAAGTAAAAAAATAAGTTTTAAAAAATTAAAAAAAAACAAAAAAACCTAAAAGTTCAAATCACCCCCCATTCGCCCCATTGAAAATTAAAGGGTTAAAAAAATAAAAAATATACACACATTTGGTATCGCCGCGTTCAGAAACGCCCGATCTATCAAAATATAAAATCAATTAATCTGATCAGTAAACGGCGTAGCGGCAAAAAAATTCCAAACGCCAAAACGACGTTTTTTTGTCGCCACAACTTTTGCGCAAAATGCAATAAGAGGCGATCAAAACGTAGCATCTGCGCAAAAATGGTACCGTTAAAAACGTCAGCTCGAGACGCAAAAAATAAGCCGTCATTGAGCCTAAGAGCCCGAAAAATGAGAACGCTACGGGTCACGGAATATGGCGTAAAACGTGCGCCACTTTTTTCGGACAAACTTCCGATTTTTTTTTAACCCCTTATATAAAAGTAAACCTATACATGTTTGGTGTCTACGAACTCGCACTGACCTGAGGCATCACACCCACACATCAGTTTTACCATATAGTGAACACAGTGAATAAAATATCTCAAAAACCATAGTGCTATCGCACTTTTTTTGCAATTTTTCAGCATTTGGAATTTTTTTGCCATTTTATAGTACACAATATGGTAAAACTGATGGTTTCATTTAAAAGTACAGCTCGTTCCGCAAAAAATGAGCCCTCACATGACCATATTGACTGAAAAATAAAAAAGTTACGTCTCTCAGAAAAAGAATGGCGAAAAAAAAAAACGGAAAGCGAAAAATCGGCCGGTCGTGAAAGGGTTAAATATGAAAATATATAGGTAAAAGCAATGGACAAAGGGAAAGAGAATTAATTCCCGTATCCAAGACAGATATAAACCCATAGAATTGTGTCTGTGTTCTCATATGCTATTAAGCTACCAATGCTCCATATAAACAGCTTGGTGTTGAAAGCAACCACAGATAAACACCTGGACAATTAGGGGATTAGAAAAAAAGTGTATGATTATAAAACCCATAAAGTATAGAGAGATTCAGGTTTGTGATATACTATTCAGTATATCTGAAAATCAATATATATGAAATAGAATATGTGAGGATTTTTTATATTGCATTCTAAAAGAGATGCATTTAGTATAATTCTAATTAGTGATATACGGAGAGAAAAAAATATATTTCTTTAATGGTGTATTTATAAGTATATAAGAATGAGTGATATTAACCACAGTGATTTCATTATGAGACATGACATAATGGAAGGAGGAACATGCAATTTCAGAACTAGAGAAAAGAAAAAATGAATGAAGAACGAAAAATTATAATGCACATACATGAAGAGACAGTTTCTCTGTCTAGAAAGGTGAAGTGGGTTCAGACCGTGGGAAAGAGATGAACCACGCATGATCACGATACGTATAAGGAACCAGTTCCTCACCAAAGGAGGTGATGTGAGGTCAAACTGTGAGGAAAGGAGATGAGTGTGCAAAGTGCCGATTCATCGAGAAACATGAATCACAATATTAGAAACAAAGCAAGAGAAAGATGCACGGGGTATTAGCCGACAATAAGAGGTCGGGGAATAAAGTCTGATTGGATTACAAAGATATGTAAATAATTAAATATATGAATAAAGTCTGATTGGATTACAAAGAATATGTGAATATAGATGTAGGTTGTGATATAAAATATTGTGTGTGAGGGTGTGAATTAAACATAAAGATCTCTGAGGCAGAATAGTGACATCTATATATACATATATATAAATGCATGCATATATATACACATACCTGCATACACACATATATATACGTGAAATCAGAATTACTGAGGGTCTAAAAGAAAAATATATGACACAGATATCCTGATAGGGTCACAAAGATATGTGAATGTGTATGAAATATAACAATACAATGAAATACCAAAACATAACGAAAAAAAAAAAAACAAAAAACATATAATGCAAGAAAATGAAATCATAAAGATGTCTGAAAGTAAGACAAAAATGTATTATCCCAAAAGTAAAAAATATATATATATAATATATAATGGATATATATGACATGTAAAAAGTATAAAGAAACTGGGGGTTTTTTTTAAAAGAAAAAGGATAAATTACGGATAAACCTATGAACACGTTAGAATGTTAAAAAACATATATGCTTAAAATTACAATAAAAACATACATTATATACATAATTCATCAAATGAAATAATTTTGTAAAATTTCTAAAGGAATATGATTATAAATATACAAAAATTGGGACACATTTTTTTCCTCTAAAAAATCTTTTTTTTTAAATCTTTTTTTTTTTAAATTTTTTTTTTTTTTTTTATAAAACCTTTCTTAGAACATATAAAAATATATACATTAGGATTATAACACTAAAAATAAGAGGAATACTGAAAGAATGTGTATCAGTTGGGAATCTAAGCATGACACACAGAATAGATCAGCTGTCAGAAAAATTATGTATAATTATAACAACTCACTAGAATAAAACATAGGGATACGAGGACGGTAGTTAACCCTTTCACGACCGGCCGATTTTTCGCTTTCCGTTTTTTTTTTTCGCCATTCTTTTTCTGAGAGACGTAACTTTTTTATTTTTCAGTCAATATGGTCATGTGAGGGCTCATTTTTTGCGGAACGAGCTGTACTTTTAAATGAAACCATCAGTTTTACCATATTATGTACTAGAAAATGGCAAAAAAATTCCAAATGCTGAAAAATTGCAAAAAAAGTGCGATAGCACTATGGTTTTTGAGATATTTTATTCACTGTGTTCACTATATGGTAAAACTGATGTGTGGGTGTGATGCCTCAGGTCAGTGCGAGTTCGTAGACACCAAACATGTATAGGTTTACTTTTATATAAGGGGTTAAAAAAAAATCGGAAGTTTGTCCGAAAAAAGTGGCGCACATTTTACGCCATATTCCGTGACCCGTAGCGTTCTCATTTTTCGGGATCTTAGGCTCAATGACGGCTTATTTTTTGCGTCTCGAGCTGACGTTTTTAACGGTACCATTTTTGCGCAGATGCTACGTTTTGATCGCCTCTTATTGCATTTTGCGCAAAAGTTGTGGCGACAAAAAAACGTCGTTTTGGCGTTTGGAATTTTTTTGCCGCTACGCCGTTTACTGATCAGATTAATTGATTTTATATTTTGATAGATCGGGCGTTTCTGAACGCGGCGATACCAAATGTGTGTATATTTTTTATTTTTTTAACCCTTTAATTTTTAATGGGGCGAATGGGGGGTGATTTGAACTTTTAGGTTTTTTTGTTTTTTTTTAATTTTTTAAAAC
This sequence comes from Anomaloglossus baeobatrachus, assembly GCF_048569485.1. Lineage (NCBI taxonomy): Eukaryota > Metazoa > Chordata > Amphibia > Anura > Aromobatidae > Anomaloglossus > Anomaloglossus baeobatrachus. The sequence continues at coordinate 836,964,653 of NC_134353.1, read as the reverse complement.
TTATTTTTTTACTTTTTTTTTTTATTTTACTAGTCCCCCTAGGGGGCTATTGCGATCAGCATTCCGATCGCTCTGCAGTATCTGCTGATCACAGCTGGAAGGCTGTAAACAGCAGATACGCTGTCTTTCTCTTTTGCTGTGCTCCGGGCACAGCGAAAGTGAAACCAATTCATGTGTAGTACAGGAGTCATCACATGACCCTGTACTACCATGGCAACTATCGGGAGTCACGTGATCGCGTCACGTGACTTCCGGTTTCGGCGGTAAGTAAAACTTTACCGCGATTGCGCTTATAATGGCGCTGTCATGTATTGACAGCGCCATTATAAGGGGTTAATCGGCACGAGCAGATAACGATTCTGCTCGTGCCTAGCAGGCACACATCTCAGCTGTGAAAATCAGCTGAGATGTGTGCCGATCGCGGCATGCTGCCGCCGGAGGACCGCGGGCAGTAAGATTATGTCATTTAGGACGTAATTTTACGGCCCGCGGTCGTTAAGGGGTTAATAGAACAGATCAGTCACTTCATTTAAGCCGAAAGGCTTCAGTGTATTTAACCTATGTATTCAAAATGTCTCTTTTCTGCTGAGGACCTCTGCTCTATCCTTCACACTTGTGGGAATCTGTTCTATAGGTGTTATTTTAAAATCCAAACTTTTATTATGAAAGATTGTGCAATGTTTGGATAGACCATGTTGTAAAAAACCTGTTCTTATATTGTGGCGATGGGAGTTTAGCCTATTGTGAAGTGCCTGGGATGTCCTACCCACATATTGTTTGCCGCATGAACAGTCTACCAGGTATATAACATGGTCAGACTGGCATGTTAGACGATAATTGATTTTAAAATTTTCCGAATTCCCTAGAGAGCAAAAAGTAGTCCTCCCATGGCAAATGCTCCTGCAGCATAAGTAATTTTTCGAGCCACATTTATAGGAACCTACTATCGCCATGGGCTTTGGGCTCAATATCTCAGTTCTAAGCCTACTCGGAGCTATTATAGTTTTGATCGTTGGGGCCCGCCTAAAGGTGACACCTGGTTTAGAAGGTAGAAAAGGCTTTAAAATGGGATCATTGAGCAGAATGTCCCAATGTTTGGTGAGGGTATCCCTTATAGCGACATTATCCCCACTATAGGTAGTAATAAAATTCAGAGTAAACTCCTGCTTCCCTTTTTCCGCTTTCAACAGACTTTTGTCGTTCAATAGCCCCAAAGGGCAAGGGTCAGAGTCTCTCTTGATCAAATCTGATTGTTTAAATTTTAAAGCCTCTTTGTAAGCTCTCTGGACCAGCGTCTTAGGATATTCTTTTTCTAGGAACCGCTCCCTTAAAATCCCTACTTGTTCTTTAAAATCAATGTCATTAGTACAGTTCCGCCTTATGCGCTTATATTGATTTGGGGGGATATTGGATAGCCACTTCACATAATGCTCACTCCCATAGTGGATGTACCCATTTGCATCAACTTGTTTAAAAAAAATTTTTGTGTGGATTTTACCATTATTATGAAAGATGGTTAGGTCCAAAAAGTTAATTTCTTCCTTGTGTGTTACTGATGTGAAGGACAAACCCCAGTCATTATCATTCAAGTTATCTAGGAAGTTGTTAATATCTACAAAATCACAGTCCCAAATTACGAATAAATCATCGATGAATCTTTTATATAATACTAGACTATCACTGAATCTGCCACTCTCTATGTACAACAATTCAAATAATCCCATAAAGAGATTGGCATATGAACATGCAGCTTTAGACCCCATCGCTGTGCCGACACGCTGATGGTAAAGTTTTTCCAAAAAAGTAAAATAATTGTTATTCAGTATAAAGCTCATGCTTTCTAAAAGAAAATTTTTTTTGAAGGGGAGGAATTCTACTATCATCTGCTAGGAAGAAAGAAAAAGAAAACAGCCCTAGATGGTGTTGAATATTCGAGTAAAGAGATGAAACATCTATAGTAACGAACATATAGGATTTTTTCCATGTTATTTTCTGCAAATGTTCAATGAGATGAGATGAATCTCTGAGATGACTGTTGAGGGCCAACACACGAGGCTGCATCAACAGGTCCACATAATGTGCTAAATTGGCTGTAAGGGAATTGATACCTGAGATGATAGGCCTGCCCGGGGGATTATACAGATTTTTATGGGTTTTTGAGAGATTGTAAAAGAAGGCCATTGCTGGATTTTTTATTTGTAAAAATTTCTTTTCCGTTGAATTAAGTATATATGAATCAACTGCACTTTGAATCAAAGTATTATAGGCTGTAATGGCTGCATTATAGTTATCATTACTAACAACTTCATAATACAATGGATCAGAAAGGATCCTGAGTGCCTCATTGATGTAATCCACCTTATTCTGCACAACTATTCCCCCTCCCTTATCTGCTGCTCGAATGACGATGTTTCCATTAGTTTTAAGCTTGATTAGAGCCTTTTTTTCTTTTTGTGACAGATTTTGTTTGAAGATTTTTTTCTGATTGACAGTTCTTTTTAAATCAGTTAGTACCAGGTCGCAAAAAGTCTTTAAAAAATGCCCCTGGCTCGCTATTGGGTAAAATTTTGATTTAGCTTTAACTGCAGTATGACAGTATGGACCTGACTCTGGAGTGGCGGTGGGAACAGTGTCACCTTTCAAGAGAAAATGTCTCTTGAGTGTCAATTTCTTAATATAATTTTGAACATCTAGAAAAAGATCAAAGTCCTTGGATCTAGAAGATGGACAAAAAGATAAACCTTTATTTAGTACTTGAATTTCAACTTCATCAAGGATATACTCAGATAAATTAAAGATATTTCTATTTATAGTGGTACCATTTATTTCCTGAAGATTATGGATGTGGGTATTTGTATTATTCCTTTGGTTTTTAACTTTTTTCAGCAGGTCTTTTTCTCTTTTTTGCTGTGATTTAGATCCTGCTCTGACTCCTCTAAAGTGTTTTTTCTTTTTTTGGTTGACGATTTTAGGGCTAAAAAATCAGTCAAAGTATTTGTCTTTTGGCTTTTAGCTGAAGGTAAAAAGGGAACCAAAGGTTGGGACATATTCGTATTATCAATCACTATTTTATCTGTTGCCATTGGTATAAATGTTGAAGCTGTCGGTATTTGTGAATTTGGCAGTGAGACATCGTCATTATGAATGGAAAGATTCAATAAATCAATAAAATCGGTCTCTTGAGTATTTTCTATATTGATATTCTCCGCTAAATCAATTTGGGCCCTTTCTTTACGGATCCTCTCGATTTGAAGCCTGATTTTGGCTAAATGTGCTTGAATCTCTTCTGGATTAAGGGAAGAGGGATTTGAGGGAAATGAATTGATATCGTTTTTAGAGGTGGAAGGGTGGACATTAGGAGTTATCTTATTTATTTTTTGTCTAGAGATGTTTGCTTGCAAAAAAACTTCATCAGCAAGCTGGTCTATTTTATCTTGTGATTTTGATGATTTATTGGAGTTTGATGTAATATTTGGGACTTGAGAGGTCAAAGCGTCAGTATTGGAATCTGTGGGAGTGCTCAAACGAGCTCTACCCTGTTTATGAAACTTACTGTTCACAAAACTTTTTCTACTGTTGTGATTATTATTAGTAGAGGAAATGTGTCTCCTGAAGCTATAAGTCCTGGGTGGGGAAAACAATTTCTCACCTGGAGGATTAGATCTAGCCTGATGACTATCATGCCTGTCTCTTTGAAGTTTTTTAGACTTTCTGATGATGGTATCATGTTCTAATTGTAACAGGCGAGTGTTAAGGGCCGAATTCAAGTTTTTGTAGTCAGGATGCAATGCAAAGCTAGAAAGTTCTTCATATAGTCCTGCAATTTTAACCGTAGAATCTATAGCAATATTAGTTCGTTTATCATGTAAACATTGTAGCATACCTCTCATGCAGTCTTTGAAAAGGTTGTCCCATTTAGCTGAAAACGTCTCATCCTGTGGAAAAGGAGATTCACGCTTGACTTGGAGTCCTCTTGGACATAAACCTTCCTCCAGAAAAATGGTTAAAAACCTGGCATCCAGGCTATGATGTAATTCTACTTTCATATGGTCTTCCAAAACATGAAAAAGTTTCCTCATGAGAATGGTGTCTTCCTCTGAGAAGGAAATGCCCAAATCCCTATTGGCTTCTGTAGTGCTGTCAATCGGTGCACCGACCGTCTGGAGGATAAGTCTCTCTCTAGATGATAGCCGATTGCTATAGTAATCCATATTGCTGGAAACAAAGAGCCCTCTGCAGCCAAATCTCCACAATGAGGGGGTCTTGGTACAAACGCCAATTCCCGGATTGGAAAGTGCTGTAGTGGGGGAGACAAGAAAGGCGCAATAGGGTTTTACCCGGTTTACAGAGTGAAAGAGGATAAAAACAGTGCACTCACCTGGCCGGGTTGTGCCAGTCACAACCCCTTTATTAGCATGGATGAGCGCTTGGGTGGTTCTACAGCGGCCCCGTTATAGAGCAGATTTTGAATATGAAGGACTGGAGAAAACGGGTTTATTGCCGCGCTAAAAACCACGAGCATGTATAAGTCAAAATATTCTCTTTATTTAGATCATTCCTACGCGTTTCTGAGGCTCATCTGCCTCCTTCCTCAGGGAAAAAGAATCAGATGAGCCTCAGAAACGCGTAGGAATGATCTAAATAAAGAGAATATTTTGACTTATACATGCTCGTGGTTTTTAGCGCGGCAAAAAACCCGTTTTCTCCAGTCCTTCATATTCAAAATCATGGATTTCTGCGAGTCCACCCATCTCTCTATATCAGAGGTTCCCAACTCCAGTCCTCAAGGCACACCAACAGTGCATGTTTTCAGGATTTCCTTAGCATTGCATGGGTGTTGGATTCAGCACCTTTGCAGGTGATTAAATTATCACCTGTGCAATACTAAGGAAATCCTGAAAACATGCACTGTTGGTGTGCCTTAAGGACTGGAGTTGGGAACCTCTGCTCTATAGACGCAAAACAAGATTCCAGAGAACACTTACAAAAGGTAAAAATTACAGCTAGGCTGCTTTCACATCAGCGTTTTTTTGGCGAACGTCAAAATACGCAGACCGCATATGACTAGATCCTGTTGATTCAGTGTTGAATGCATGCAAACGCAAGTGTTATTTTACAGGATCCTTTCACTTACAGTTTATGGGCGGGCATTGGAGTCATGTGATCTGGAGTCATTGGAACTCGACGAGAGAGAGAGAGAGGGATATCATGCCAGGATGGTTTCTGGGCGTGCTCAGTAGAGCAAACAGGATCCTTTCTATCAGCATACCACCGTTCACATGCGGTTGCGTGCGGTACAGTCAGGATCCAGTGACATAAAGTATTTGGACAAAGCTGAAAAACGCTACAAGTAGCATTTTTGAAACAAGGTTAAAAACCGCAAAGAAACGGATCCAGTATATGACGAATGCAAACGCATCTTACCACAATTCCATTGAAAATACATTGAAATGGAAAGACATTTGTCAAGGATCCAGTCACATGCGTTTGCCTTTTTTTGATGTCCGTCAAAAAAACGCTGATGTGAAAGTAACCTAAAGGCCCCGTCACACACAGAGATAAATCTTTGGCAGATCTGTAGTTGCAGTGAAATCATGGACATATTGTTCCATTTGTACACAGCCACAAACCTGGCACTGAATGTCCACAATTTCACTGCAACCACAGATCTGCCGCAGATTTATCTCTGTGTGTGACAGGGCCCTTAATCTCAATTGACAGGTCCTTTTTGACATTTTTACAAGAGAAATTATCACCTGGTAAATGAGCAAAATGTTTCACTGGCTAATTGCATCCTTTATATGGCCTAACAAATTAAATGTTCCCCGATGGAAAGCTTGTATTGTACATGGGATGTATCTACAATATTCAAACTGCATGGGAAAAAGGTATGGGCAACCATTCACCTCCCTACAAGTTGCAGCAGTCTGGGAAAAGAGTTTTATATCAACCATGGAATGATTTCTTATATTGATTGCTATGAATCTGCCCATCTAAATGCTTCATTGAATGGTATATGTAATCAGATCATTACCTATCATTAAAATCATAAACCCAACTTAAACTATAGATTATATTCCATTGATAAACACTGCATTTAAAGTCAATGCTATTTTCTTCCCTATGCAAACAATGGTACTACATACAGTACAGCATGTCAAGTTTGCTTTACATATCCGTCACCTCCAAGTTAGTTTTCTTTATACCATCTCCCAAACATATATGGATTATATGTGTGTTACACTGTATATTGCTACATTTTACTCACAATATAGAAAACCAGGCCCAAGGCAATGTTTGTTTCCTTTGTGTCCCCATTGTTGTGCGCAATGTTAGGAGAACATAGACATCAGACTGTTTTATATGAACAGAACAGCCACTTCAGTCATTAGAAGTCTTTAGTAGAGTGAATGAGTAAGAAACAAATGGAACTCAATAATTACTTACAAAGAACAACACGCTGTATGGATTTCAATCCAGTGGCAATGATAATGCATCTATTGTTACATGCTGTCCCAGAGAAAGAGCAATGTCACAAGACTGCAGCACATGTTCCAAGGTTCCTTTATGTTTCCATTGTGTGAGCCAGTCTATATGTCATCACAGTATATAGCACAAAGTAAAATAGAATAATAAAACAAGTAAATAGAAATTGAAGCGACTCTGATCTTCAATCAGGTATCAAAGCAAAACGATTCCATTTGATGTTGTAAAAGAGTAAAAAAGTAAATTAAAAATTTAATTATGGAGCAAACAATATAAATCTGCATGTTAACCTTCTAATTTACTAAAATGTGTTTCATTTTGTATTGGGGGGTTTTCTGTAAAAAAAAAAAAAAATGAAAAAAAACCCTCACCAGTTCTGTTAGTTTATTTTATTTTCTGTTATTTTTTTCTTTATTTATTCCATATCCACATATTTGCAGGGCAATTGCCTCCATTTTGCTTCCTTCTGCAGCCCCCTAGCGCTTATTACGACCATTTTATAAGCACAGAAATTTGGCTCTCCATTGACTTATTTGAGGACTGGGGGTAAATTCAAGACAAGTCTGAACTTTTAATTACAGTCTGGCCAAATCCTAACATGGAGGGGGTCCATGTTCCTTTTGATGTGTGCGGTACTAATTAGGCCGGCTGGGTGTGACAGCTTCCCTGTACACAGCAAGCTCATTATAGGTTCCTCATTTATATGCAGCACATTGCTAGGATGTTGTCACCCTTGAAGAAGACATTCTGCCAAAACGCACATCGGAGTTAGCACCATCCCTGCAGGAGAGGATTTTACCATGGATAGGTGCAGTAGAGAAGATAGATAGATGGAGAAAGAGATTAAGAGATAGATGTGCAAAACATATATAATGTCCCATCCTCTGTGTATTGTAAGCTTTGATCCTTTGTTGGCTTTCATATGGCACTAAAGGGTGTTTAGCCTTGTTTTTAGTCCCAAATTCATTATTTCCCCCCAAAAAATGATGTGGGGAAGTAATAACAATGGGCCACCCCAATCTGAGAATACCAGAACACAGCTGTCTGCTTTCCCTTGTCTGGTGAACCAATTTGGGGGGACCCCACACTTTTTGTTTTAGATGATTTATTTAATTTTAAATAAATAATTTAAAATAACAGCGTGGGGGGCCCTCTGTTTTGGATTACTAGCCAAGGTAGAGCATCCAGCTGCAATCTGCAGGCTGTAGCTGTCTGCTTTACCTTGGCTGACAACCAAAAATGAGGGACCCTTCTTTTTTTGGGGGGGATAAATAATTATCTAAATCCTATAAAAAGATATAAGTTGTTGGTATGTGTCCCCATCCTTGTATAGATGTCCCCATAATGGCCACATCCTGGTATGCATGCCCTCATAATGGCCTCACCTTGTTATACATATTTCCATAATGGGGGATCCAGGTATATATGTCCCCATAATGACCCCATCATGTTATACATGTCCCCATAATGGCCCTATCTTGGTATATATTTCTCTATAATGGCCACATCCTGGTATATATGTTTCCATAATAACCCCATCCTTGTATACATGACCCCATAATGGTCCCATCTTGGAATACATGTCCCCATAATGGCACCATCCCGGTATACATGTCCCCCTATTTAGCCTCTAATCCCTGATGAAGCAGGTTGTGGCTAAACATGTCAAGGAGACGGAGAATTTAATAAGTTTTATTAAGTAGGAGTAGGGTAGTGTTTACTAAATCAAATAGGGTGCCTGAAAATATGTATAATCCGCAGTTACACAGGATGAATCACTTATATGAATAGTAATTACACATACGGCTGTTAGCACCCCTGCCCTTTGTGGTTTTAGTATGGGTTATATATGATTTAATAGATTAAAAGTTATGTTTAAATATAAGTCTTTCGTTAGGGTTCCTCCTTGTTGCCTTTGGCAAATAGTGTTTATCTTTTTGGGGTTATACCGTGTTTTTCCAAAAATAAGACACTGTCTTATACTTTTTTTGCCTTGAAGAAAGCAATAGGGCTTATTGTCAGGTAGGTCGTATTCTTGGGGAAACATGGTTGGGGGTAAGATTACCCCCAAAAAAGCAGACCCCCCTTCCTAGGAGAATCAAAGTTATCAGACCCCAGATGCCTGCGTGGCTCCCAGGTCCTCCTGCGATCTTCAGCGGGTGCTCCCTGTATGCTCCACGTGGTCCTCCCGTGCTTCTGGCCAACACACTCACATACATCAGATCACAAACATACATGCATTCTTATACACTATCAATGCGTTCCACTGCAGGTCCTCTATGCGTTCCACCACACTGCATTCCAGGATTCTCTGCTGGTCAGAAGCAATCAGTATTGCTGGATATGGTGAGTGTGTGTGCTTGTGTGTGTGTGTGTGTGTGTGTGCGCGATTTGATGTGTGATTGTGTGTGCAATCTGATGTGTGTGTCCCACCGCAGGTCCTTGATGCATTCCACTGCAGCTCCTCCCATTCGGCGTCTCCTTAATATTATTGCGGGTCTTCTCTCTTCTTTCTTTTCTCTTTTGGGGGTGTCTGCGTTCTATAATGAGTCTCCTGCAGTATTCTGTAACTTTTTTAACTGCATGGACACTTAATTATTGAACTGCAACTAGGGCTTATTTTCGGTGTAGGGCTTATATTTAAGCCTTAAGCCGAAAATGCTGAAAATTCCTGCTAGGGCTTATTTTGGGGGAAAGGTTTATTTTTGGAAAAACAGGGTATATAGGCAGTGCAAACAGAAGGAATGGCTTTTTTAGTGTAATGCAGTGGTGAAAAATTATTCCTATTTAGGGAGTATCTAAAGCTCAGTTTTTTGCAGTCAAGAAGCAATATTTTTTTCACAAGCCATTCAAAAATTATCCCTCATAGCGTGTCTTGCTTGACCTACGGGGCCGTGAATCTCCTCCACAGGACAACGCAGGAGACTACAGCCGCTCGTATCAACGATCAGGGTTCAGTGCCCTGCGGTCTCTCGCTTGTGTTCTCCCTACAGAGGACAAATGTGAATCCGCAGAAAACAATTGACATGCTGTGGTCGGGAAAGACGCAACACAGGTCAGTGTTTGCTGTGAAAAAAAATAGCACAGTGGGCACGGTATCTCTAGAAATCCCATCTACTGTGCTTGTACTGTACAACGCAGGGTTTTGGACATAGCTGAAGCAAGCTGCTTCCAAAACGCTGCAAACACTGATTATGGGCATGCACCCTAAGTGTGATGCGTAGGCTGTGGGCAATAACAAACAAATATAGCCTAGAGTAAAAACATAATTTGTAGGCGTGCTGTAAAAAGTAAATAAATATTACACATATAACAAACGTAGGGTACTTAGTTAATAATTTTTTGATAAAAAAGCATAGTAAAAGGCATCTTACTACAAACAAGATGTACCCAATTAAGATACTCAGCTCACTATATGCCAACCCGGCTTCAAAATTGATGGGGAAGAGTAGGTTCTATGCCATCCTACAGGCACAGAACCAGAGCAATAACGGTACATACAGCACCAACAGCAAGTGAAAGAAGTTTAAAAATTCACTTTTTTACATGGTTTCAGACAAGAAATTGATAGCAAAAAAGGTGTAACCTCTCTTGCAGTCTCCTGCTAATTTAACCACTTACCAACATTGGACATACTAAGTTTTGGCTGTCAGTGCCTTAATGACCAAGGACATACCCAGTGCGTCCTGGCGATTTTGTGGGCACAGCAGCTTTGCTGCATGATTACCACCAGGTCTCTGGCTTATGTTAAAGCTGAGACCTGGCTCTCACTGCCAGGAGTGGTGCCCACACAACTCTGAGTAGTTTAACTCCCTAATTGCTGTGATCAATTGCAATACAGCATTTAGATAGCTGAAAGAGGATTGATCTCCTCTTCCTCTCCAAAGCGATCAGGACACCCATGACACCATCATGAGGTCCCAATCAATTCTATGGTGACCTGGAAAAGTCTCACACAACATGTCAGATGCATGGTATAAGTGGCGAACTGTCAGTGGTGCGAGTGCAGCACTGGCATGTAATCCACTGCAATTATTGTGCATTGCAATGAGTGATCACAGTGCTAAAAATGAATGTCCCATAATGGAACTACTGTAAGTAAAAAAAAGTAAAAATATTAAAAAAATAATCAAAATCTGAAAAAATATATCAATTAATACTTATATTTATAACAAAAAAATAAGCAAAAAGTACACATATTTGGTATTGCTGTGTCCGTAATGACCTAACCTATAAAACTGTTAAATTACTAGTCTCCTAGTCAACCCCTTTCTGATAACACCGTAAAAAAAAAAAATGAGGCAAGACCTCTATGCTTTTTCATCATACTGCAAAAAGTGGAATAAAAGGCGATCAAAAAGTCAAATGTACAGTGAAATCAGAAGTTTACATCCACTATCTAAAAAGACACATCTGCATGTTTTTCTCACTATCTGACAGGAAATCAGAATAAACTTTTCCCATTTTAGGTCAATTACGATTATGAAAATTATTTATATTTGCCAAATGCCAGATTATTGAGAGAGAGAATGTTTTAAGGCAATTTTATTACTTTCTGCAGAGATTACATACATTTCATTAGTAATTGGTACCATTGCCCTTGTGGTCATACTAATGGTATGACCAAATAGTACTGTACAGTCACATGTGGGATATTGACAAGTTCAGGAGAAATTGTGTAACACATAATGCGGTCTTTTTCACCTTTTCCCTTTTTGAAAATTGGAAATCTGAGGTTAGAACAACATCTTAATGGTAAAAATGTTTTCTTCACCGACACCAATAGTATAATATTTTGTGACACACCTATAGTGTCAATATACTCACTGCACCACTAGATGAATTTATTGAGGGGTGCAGTTTATAAAATATGTTCACTTGGGGGTGGTTCTGCTGTTCTGAAATCTCAGGGGTTCTGCGGATATGACATATCCCCTGTAAACCATTCAAGCTAAGGTCTAACACAAATATGGCACTCCTTTCCTTCTTCCCTTTTTTACTACTGTGCCTCAAAAGTAGTTTTCAGCCACATATGGGGTATTAGAAAAATTAGGAGAAATTGTACAACAAATTGTGTAGTGCACTTGTAGTGGCCCGGTCCAACTTGTGTCTGTTTCTTTACGTACATTCACTTCTATGTAATATTATGCTATATGTTATAAGTAAAGCATTTTTCATTTGTTGTGTTCTAGCACCATCTACTGGTGAAAACTGTAAGAATCTGAAGTGCTCATTGGGTGTTATCCTATTGGCTAGTTCTTGGTCACATGGCTCAATAGGTGGAGCTATTCTCCAGCCTCTGTCTGGAAAGAACTGGAATGTTCTGGTTCTGGCTGAGTCTCCTCTTAGGGAAGACATTATGTGGAGAGTCTCTTCACCACAAGACTCCTACTAGGCCCAGGCCTAGAATTTCATCATTTCCTGACTTTTACAGCCAATATGCTGAAGGCTTCCTATCCTGAATCCTCACTGGCCAGATATACATGGTGCATCTCTTTAGACAGTAGGGCATACTGACTATATACCAGACCCTACTGCACACAGATTGGGGAAGTTTGAGGGTCTCCCACCCCACTGCAATATTAGTGGCTTGCATGCAATTGTCCACGCACCAGCCGTCTGGTCCCTGTAGCACGCTGGGCAACTGTCTACATTTTCTTCCAAGTACTGCACGTGTCTGAACTAGCAGTGAAATTAACCCCAGGTCTTTACAATCTTATTATATCTACCCTCTAAGCTCAAGAGACTCTGAACCTAAAGCATACCAGTATTAATTCTGAAACAAATCATGCTCTTAAAGTTCCAGAACCCTAATTGCACTTCAGCATTCAACTCCAAGCTGTATTTGCCATGGTCTACCCACGAGAGACTGTGAAACATACAGTATATTCCGTATAGATTTGCTTTGTTCCTGCTATATTAAAGCAACTGTTATCCCCAAGACCGTGTCTGTGGACTTTCCATCAGCTGTGGATACTGTGTGGGGGTGGATAGCAGGGAACATCTGGGCCCTTACACACTATCTCCTGTTACCCTTATGAAAATGAAAGATTTGGGGTTAAGGCAACATTTTTGTGGTAAATATTTATTTCTTCATTTTCACGGCTCAACGTTGTAACATTTTTGGTTCCAGGAGCTCACCAAGCATCTAGATAAATTTCTTGAGGGATTCGGTTTCCAAAATGAGGTCACATGTGAGGGAAGTCCACTGTTTAGGCACTTCATGGGCTCACCAAATGTGACAGCGCACTATACCGTTCAAAAAAGGGAGCGCGCATTTAATGGTTACAGACAGTTGGAGTCAGCTATGTTCTGATATGGTGATAATATTGACATTGGGACCATAGGTTAAACTTGGAAGCATAAATACTAAAAGTTCAGAAATATATTGTATAAAATTTCAATAAAAACAAAGAACGAAGCACAAATAAAATATCATTGAAGAAAAAAAAAGAATAAGATAATACAGCATTTCAGCAGTCAGCAGTATGGGATCAAACCTATGGAACTGGACTTATAGTATGTAGCGGGTGATAGCCAGTTGGGCTATTGTGATAGTGAATGTGAAAAAAGGTATAGTATTAGGAGTGAAATAAAATATATGTAAAATAAAATAAATGGATCTTTGAATATAATAATAATGTTAATCAATAAATTGTCATAAAAAAATACAAATCTATGCAAAAGAGAAGGAAAAAAGGACAAACAGTTTGGGTGGGGAAAACACAGTAATGAGAAGAGGCATCAAAAATAGTGAGATATGATCTTATAACTGAAGGTATGCCTAAAAAATATGGAGAGAGAGAAGATAAAATTTCATCAATTTAATAAACTGTGCTAGGCACTTATGTATTTGTGGTGGTGTGATTCATAATTTGTTGTAGGGAAAAGAATAGGAAAGTGCTGTATGGAGCAAGAGTGTGAATTTGCATAAAAGTGATTGGGGTTCAAGACCGTGGGAAAAAATTGCAACGCACCTGTGCAAATAAATAGCTTCAGTTAGGACCGTGGGAAAACCATGTATAGCACATGCACTAAAGGTGAGTAGAGTTCAACACACTCTTAATCCAACAATGTATCAATTAGATTACTGGGTGCAGCGGTTCTGACACAATCAAAGTTTTTAAATTTAGCAATGCAGTGAAGCTCAGAGAGCTGCCCCCGCCCACACCAGACTATCTATAGACAGTGAAAAGCAGCTAATAACAGCAGGGGGTATGGTGAACATGTGCTCCTGTGCCTGCTGGTTACACTCAAGATAAATTGCTGGAGCTTAACAAGTATAGCAAGTAAACCACAACACACTTTGTGATAAGAGACAGATGATTGAATTGTCTGTATTAACTCTTACATCATGATGTCTTCAGATTACATAACAAAAACCTGCAAATAAAAAAGGTCCATGAATCCTTTGTTAGGAGTCTCGACACGGAAAATAGCCAGATATCCCTCTGGGAAGGACCTAGCCAAGGAGTGGCTCTTTTTAGGAGACCACCACAACCACCATATTAAGTGGCCCTTTTAGTCAATATCCAACTCTTGCCGAGTTTAAAGATATGCCAAGGGAAATATCAAGGCCAGGTATCCATCCACAGACAGCTGTTTTGGGGTATTTCCCCTCATCACTGTGGAATAGGATTCTGGCCATGTGGAAGCAATGCCTAGTAGAACAACAAGACAAAACAATCACTGATCTCAGGGAGACCAGCCAGAGAAAAAACTGCCGGCAACTAACAAAGGCGTTCAACACAGTGAAATCCTAGGTACATTGCCCCCTAGGACGTATGAAAATCAAAAAGTAAAAGGATTAGTACCCTGCTTCACCTTATAGGTGCTCTGGAGAAAAAAAATATCAAGAAAAAGGCAGAACTCTGGCACACTACCCCAAAAAATGTCAAAAGACAGAGAATTTGAATCCAAATTGTTCTTTATTATGTAGGAAATATCATAGAAAAGCCAAACAAAAAAGTCCAAACAAAAACGTTTCGACCAATTTGGTCTTCATCAATAGGACTGTCTAAACACAAGTGAGAGAACACAGATTAATAAAGAACAAATAAAGACAACATTTATCATACAGGAAAAGGGGGAGGGAAAAATTGCTTGGAGGAGAAACATATCTTTTCAAAGATATCCATTCAAATTACACATCTTAGCTCAAAATAATGCATAGTGATGTATATCAGTAAGAAGTTCTGCAATACGCAGGTCCACGTTTGACTATATGTAAAAAAGAGGGGGCGGGTTAGCCGGTGTCGGTGAATTACCTTTGTGAAGCAGGACAAGGTGAGTATAAGGTCAGAGATGCAGCAAAATCGGTATCAATGATATCATTGATCTTTAGAACAAAAAATAATATTATAAAACATACAATGAACATATGGATCAGTAATAGCTGTATTCCCCAGAATTCATTACAAACCTAAGGATTGAGAATAAACATCTTATCATTATCAAAAAGGCAGAGTAACAAAGATAAGTAATCATTCAGTATTCATATGGATAATCCATACCATTGATGAGGAGAACTGTAATGGTCTCTTTAATACCGAAAAGAAGGGGGAGTTTATCTGTGGAGAAAAAGGGGTATATTACCCCTTTTTCTAAAGTCCTGATTCGTGTTTACGATTCAATTCATGGGGTTCCATGGTGTCAAGAATATGAATCCATCTGGCCTCTACCTCACGTAATCGTTTAATCCTATTGTCCCCCCTGCGAATCACATTTACCTGGTCTATAACTTGGAAGCGTAACTGAGAGATACTATGTCCTTTCGTGATGAAGTGGTGTGGGATAGGCAACAGCATTCGACTACAACAAATATCAGATTTGTGCTTGTTTATGCGGTCCCAGATATGCTGGGTGGTCTCACTAACATACCCAAGATCGCACGGGCACTTGACAAGATATATCACATATGTGCTGTTGCAAGTGAAGAAACCTTGTATGTTAAATATTTTTCCGGTTCTCGGATGGGTTAATGTCCCACCTTTGATGATACGAACATTGTGCGCACCCTAAACATGGAAATGTGCCATGTTGCTGTGTATCCAGAAAAGTTTGACGTGATTTCTGAAGGTTGGATCCCACATCAGCATGAACCAATTGATTGTTAAGGTTATCAGAGCGCTTAAAACAAAAGAGGGGAGGATTCTTAAACTCCACCACATGTGGGTATGCTGTGGATAAAAAGGGCCAGTGTTTCAAAACAATACATTTGAGTAAAGGAGAGAAGGGGTGGTAGGTGTTGATAAATGGTACCTGATTATTTAACACGTGATCTGGTAGATCTTGGATGTGTACCGGCGGCTACTGTCGGTGGATATCCTCTGTCCAAAAACGTACTACTCATCTCCTGATGTCGTGTTATCCTCGTCTCTTTATTGAAGACTAGACGGTCTACCCTCAAGTGTTGGGATAATGGTAGTGACTTTTTCATATGCTTCGGATGGTTACTACTGTACAACAGTAAACTGTTTATATCTGTCGGTTTTGTATAGATGTCAGTCGTTAGAGATCCATCGTCCTGCTTAATGATCAAACAGTCTAAAAAATTGATCTGTCTGGTATCATGATGAATGGTGAAGGACAATCCTTCCATGTACGAATTAATGTCATTGAAGAAATTCAACAAATAGTCCTGACTTCCATCCCAAACCAAAAAGATATCGTCGATATACCAACGCCAAATCCGGGCATGATTTACAATCAAGGGATGGGGGTGGATAAATTTATTTTCAAAAAAAGTCATAAAAATGTTAGCGTAGGGGGCGCCATGTTCGAACCCATGGCCGTCCCCCTACGCTGAAAGTAAAATTGATCTTGAAAGAGGAAATAGTTTTTTTTCCAATATGATCCTGAGCAGGTCAATACAAAATTCCTTATCAATCATAGGCAGGGTGGAATATTGCTCAAGAAACCAACCAATTGCCTGTACACCCTCTTCATGATTGATGCTGATGTACAGGCTGTTAACGTCAAGACTTACCAGAATCGAGGATATGGGAATGTGTTGTAAATCCGAAATAATCTCTAAAAAATGTGACGTTTCCTTAATAAAGGATGGTGTTAGTGGGATAAATGAAGACAAAATCTTTTCTTTTTTAACCAATGGTGACAGTACCGAATCAGTGGAAGCTACAATCGGTCTGCCTGGAGGATGTGTGAGATTCTTGTGTACCTTTGGAAGAGTATAAAATACTGGGATTACGGGATTTGGGTTATTAAGAAATTCCATTAACTTCTGATCTATAATACCCAAATCAAAATACCCTTTTGTGACTCTCCTAATTAATGCGTCTATATGCGAAGTAGGGTCATGATCCACCAATTCATATGTGCTCCTGTCCGCTAGCTGTCCAAGTATCTCCGAAATATAGTAATGCTTGTCCATAATCATGATAGCTCCAGCTTTTTCTGCTGGTTTTATAGGAAGAATTATGTTTGAGACTCATGACAGCTCTACTCTCATCAATCGTAAGATTGTTCCTTACATGGAAGTCTCCTGCATGAATTCTCCTATTCAATTCACTAACCTCATTAGATAACAAATCAACATATGCCTCTATAGGGTGATAATACCTAGGAGGTACAAAGGTACTAGGGACATGAAGGTTAAGTTCCTTCAAAGAGAAACAGACCTTATCATCAACGGATGTTGGAATGTTGCTCTTTGTACTAGAAGTATCACCCTGAGAGAAATGGGCTTTAAGGCGAATAGACCTAAAAAAACGTTGAAGCTCCTGTTCAACGGTAAAGGTATCATAGGTCGGGGTAGGACAGAAGTTAAGACCCTTCTGTAATACTAGGAATTCTGATGGTGAGAGGACATACGATGAGATGTTAAAGACCAGATTGGATTTACCTGCGATCTTGTCCAGACTCTGTCCCCCCGTTGATAGCGGTTGGGATATCCGCCCCCTCCTTGTCTTCTTCTTTGTGATCCACTTTGTCCTAAAAATGGAGGTGGTTGACGTTGAGGTCTGGAGTCATCATCCGAGTTGTCTGATGATGAATAACCACTGTACCCTGTGGGTCATCTGGTGTTGAAAGATTCTCCAGTCCGCCATCTATATATAGTACCCCGGGAGTAGTCCTCTTGGTCTCTGAGAAGTTTGTTTCTTTTTCTGGCTTCAAGGTCTTTCCTGAATTTGCTGATGATATTGTCAGTCTTCTTTTTAAGTTGTGAAAGATCCATTGCGGACAAAGTCTGCTTCAGTTGATCCTCTGCTGATTTGATACTATCCGATGCTTGTCCGATCTCTTTCTGTAGAAAATCTATTGTTAATGTAATAATGTCCATGGAACACTTATTTATAATTGCTTCAAAACAATTGCAAAATTCAACGTTGTCGGAAAAAAGTGTCGCTCTGAGAGAAACTCTAAGAACACGAGGTATCCTCTTAGTGCGATGATATTCTGCTAAAGAAATGGAATGAAGTTCAAATGCAGCATGTCAACGTAACTCCTTCTCCAAATCTCTTTTCCGAAGTTCTTCTGATGGAATACTTAAAAAATTACTAGATAATGTGACTTTAGATACGATGTTGTTCATCTCCTCATCGTTATAAGAGAAAGTGGTGATATGAGATTGCGACATTAATATGTCAAGAGTATGATAAAAAATTTGAGAAAAATCGTATATGGATAAACATCCAATCAGGGGTTGGGAGCAAGGGTCAAAAGAGCAATATGTAAAAGGATTAGGACCTTGCTTCACCTTATAGGTGCTCTTGAGAAAAAAAATATCAAGAAAAAGGGAGAACTCCGGCACACTACCCCAAAAAATGTCAAAAGACAGAGAATTTGAATCCAAATTGTTCTTTATTATGTAGGAAATATAGAATGCGCAAACAAAAAAGTCCAAACAAAAACGTTTCGACCAATTTGCTCTTCATCAATAGGACTGTCTAAACACAAGTGAGAGAACACAGATTAATAAAGAACAAATAAAAGCAAAATTAATCATACAGAAAAAGGGGGGAGGGAAAAATTGCTTGGAGGAGAAACATATCTTTTCAAAGATATCCGTTCAAATTACACATCTTAGCTCAAGATAACACACTATGAAGAAAAAGACATGAAACGCACATCCCAAAAATATAATGATCTAAAGCCGCTAGGCAAAAAATTAAATAGAACACGAGGTTCTTTTGTTACCATTCTGATCAGATTGTATTAAGCCCACTGCCACGTCACGGCAAACCTCTTGAGTGGGTCATTAACCTAAACCTTTTTGTGCGGCACTGTGCACTGACCACCGCCGCAGCGACAAAGCGCCAGCAGGGCGGGCGACCTGGTGCCTCACAGCACCCATGCTGCGAGGCGAAGCCCCCAAGGCTCCAGGCCACGCCGCCCCACTGACACGACACCACCACAACAGCAGCCACCACACAGCACCACCACACAGTGAGAGGAGCTGTGCACTCACCTCCCACTGGCTCCCATATGTGGATTGGGAGCAAAAAGAAGGCTGACCCCTCTTACAGTCTCCTGCTGATTAAAATCACCTGTGCCAAATGGGGAGAGTGCAGATCCAAGCAAAAAGAAGAAGGGGATAGAATGTTGTATAACACACTATGAAGAAAAAGACATGGAACGCACATCCCAAAAATACAATGATCTAAAGCCGCTAGGCAAAAAATTAAATAGAACATGAGGTTCTTTTGTTACCATTCTGACCAGATTGTATTAAGCCCACTGCCACGTCACGGCAAACCTCTTGAGTGGGTCAAGTGGGGCGGCGCGGCCTGGAGCCTTGGGGGCTTCGCCTTGCAGCATGGGTGCTATCAGGCACCAGGTCGCCCGCCCTGCTGGCGCTTTGTCGCTGCGGGGTGGTCAGTGCACAGTGCCGCACAAAAAGGTTCAGGTTAGGGACCCACTCAAGAGGTTTGCCGTGACGTGGCAGTGGGCTTAAAACAATCTGATCAGAATGGTAACAAAAGAACCTCATGTTCTATTTAATTTTTTGCCTAGCGGCTTTAGATCATTGTATTTTTGGGATGTGCGATCCATGTCTTTTTCTTTATAGTGTGTTAGCTCAAGATAATGAATAGTGGTGTATATCAGTAAGAAGTTTTGCAATAAGCAGGTCCACGTTTGACTATATGTAAAAAAAGAAGGGGGGGGGTTAGCCGGTGTCGGTGAAATACCTTTGTGAAACAGGACAAGATGAGTATAAGGTCAGAGATGCAGCACAGTGAGTGACAGGAACGTTATTATCCTGAATACGTCAGAGAATTCAAATAAACCTACCAAGGTAAAAAGACAGTCTTTTATCACTGTGATATATATGCAAAGATATGTCTGCATAGGAATGTATCCAAGTATATTTGTTTAGGCCCTTCAGACCATTATAAGTAATATGTTGTCAATCAATAAAAAAATACAACCGTATACCTTAAATATATGGGTCAATGATATCAAATGAATGCCCACGTTGGGTGAATGTCACTAAAAGTAATCCTCACATAAGGGAAAAAGGGAGACTGTGTGCCACTGTATCCTAATAAGGTAAATGCAATAATTAATATATGCATACTAATAGTGATAATTGGTAACGTATAGATATAATAGGATTAACATACCTGTGTATCAGGTTAAAGCTAATGGCCATGGAGAGAAAGAGGGTTAAATCTGTCCACAATGACACATGTGGGACTATTCAAATCGAAAATGTACCACTGTAAAGGTACCCAGGTAGGTAATCTATAGAAAGTGGAAAGGCAGACATTATACTGAATAGTGTGGGTATATGCAGACATAAGAATCTCTATGTGAGATCAAGGAAGTAAGCTTAAAAGACCAAGGCATACCTTCTTTAGAATGCCATAAGGCAAGGGAAAGGAAAGCCCATAAATCTGTCCCCAAATGACGCGTGTTGGACTAATCAAATCAAGAGTGTACCACTGAGAAGGTACCCAGGTAGGTAATCTATAGAAAGCGGAGAGTCAGACATTGTACTAAATAGTGTGGGTATATGCAGTCAGCATATTCTTGGTCTTATTAACATACCTGTATCACATTAAATGAATGGCTATAAGGAGGAAACCCACTATAGTAGGACAAATGTATAACAAATAATTTGAGACTGCACGGTTGGAGCAGGGTCCAGATGAAAGTCTAATATAAAGAAAAGACATGATAAGAATCTCTATGTGAGATAAAGGAAATAAGCATAATAGACCAAGACATACCTTATTTAGACGGCCGTTAGGCAAGGGAAAAGAAAGCCCATAACGGGTGAATAGCTGCATAAAGAATTAAGAAAAACAGTGAGATCCAGCGGTAGTCACTGTATCGCACCTCCAAGTAACTCACCAAAGTCCTGCGTGTGTGACGGGCCGGCTCCTGGTGTCTCGCAGTGAATGTATGTGGCTACAGGTGGGGTTTTATAAGGGAATTGGTCTCTGTGTCACTTTTGGTAATCGTATACCAGGAAGTGGGGAGGTGGAACACAAGTGGTGCTTGCGTTCTAAATGTCACATGATCCACAATGTGATTCCGTAATGTCAGTTCCAGTATGTGAACCGGAAGTCACGTTATTCACATACTGGAAGTGACCTTAGGGAATGACATCGTGGATCATGTGACATTTGGAGCGCAAGCACCACTTGCGTTCCACCACCCTACTTCCTGGTATACGATTACCGGAAGTGACACAGAGACCAATTTCCTTATAAAAACCCCACCTGTAGCTGCACACATTTACTGTGAGACACCAGGAGCCGGCCCCTCACACATGCAGGACTTTGGTGAGTTACTTGGAGGTGCGATACAGTGACTACCGCTGGATCTCACTGTGACGGGGTATACGACAGAGCAGTAAGGAACAATCCAAGAAGATTTAATGAGGCAGGGAGCATAAAACATCCAATATCCAAATGGTTCTTTAGAGTCCACACAAAGGAAACAGATCTGGGGCAATCCGACGCCAAGGAGAATGCAACAGTCCTCAGATGCGTTCCCTAAATCCAGCAGCGTGGCAGCTGATCCTCAATGTCCAATCATCCATGTACGGGCAAAAAGGAGCTGGCCTCAGCACAGGTCCACGCCCTTCACCCAACAAAGCATAACTAAACTAAAAAACATGTGGCTGAATCTCCCACCTCTCCTTAGATCCACCCCCTTAACATTTGCTAATTGTAGCTACTAGTTAGAAAGAAGTTCCCTTGACACAGTCTCCAGAGATTGTGTACTAGAGAAGCCCCCTGCAGAGGAGAACAATATATATGCAACCCCCACCAAATCAAGGACAATAGCCACTGCTGAAGCCTGATTGCAATATGATACAGGCTGGAGGGATATAATGTTACAACCCCTTCCCCCCTAAATTTGTGCACGGACTAGTGACCTCAACAGGTCGCTTGTCAAGTGCACGTAAACATGGCAGACCTGACTCAGGGCTCTTCTTGCCTGGACAATCCATCTGCAATTTGGTGTTGGCTGCCCCTTCTATATTGTATTGTAAAGTTATAGGGTTGAAGAGCCAGGCTCCATCGTAGTAAGCATCCATTGTCCCCAGAGACTCTGTTCAGCCAGGTGAGGGGATTGTGATCAGTAACCAAAGTGAATTCTCGCCCATACAGATATGGCCTTAGTTTCCTAAGGGCCCATACTACAGCTAGACATTCCTTCTCAACAGTTGCATAGGCCACTTCTCGGTCCAGCAGCTTCCTGCTGAGGTAGGCAATGGGGTACTCCTCCCCAGCTGCATTCACCTGGCTGAGTACAGCTCCCAGTCCATAAGAAGAGGCATCCGTTTGCACAATGAATCTCCTCTTGTAGTTTGGAGCAGCCAGAACAGGGTCTCAGACCAAGGAGTCCTTCAGCCGGTTAAAAGTCTCATCACAGGCTGGAGTCCAGATAATCAGCCGGGGCATCATTTTCTTCTTGAGGTCTGTAAGGGGCCTGGCTACAGAGCTTAAATGAGAAACAAATTTTCGGTAATAACTGGCAGTGCCCAAAAAAGCTATAACTTGTTTCTTGGTTTGGGGTACAGGCCAGTTTCCAATAGCCTGGATTTTGGCAGGTTCAAGGCGTAGCTTCTCTCCTCCTACTCGATGTCCTAAATATTGGACCCACCCCCAATTGCACCCATCCCCAATTGGCATTTATCAGGTCGAATAGTTAGGCCTGCTGCGAGAATCCGGTCAAGAACAACAGCTACTTGATTCAGATGTTTCTCCCATGTGTGGCTGAAGATGGCGATATCATCCAGGTAGGCACAAGTGAAGTCGCCAC
The DNA here is from genome assembly GCF_048569485.1 of Anomaloglossus baeobatrachus. Lineage (NCBI taxonomy): Eukaryota > Metazoa > Chordata > Amphibia > Anura > Aromobatidae > Anomaloglossus > Anomaloglossus baeobatrachus. The sequence goes on along the minus strand of NC_134353.1, from coordinate 836,941,925 downwards.
ATCCCCGGAGGATCTGGTCCACCATTCTCTGAAAGGTTGCAGGGGCTTTTTTCATTCCGAAAGACATGTTTAGAAATTCATACAGACCAAAGGGGGTTATAAAAGTCGACTTTTCCCTACCTTCCACCATCAGGGAAATTTGCCAGTATCCCTTACTGAGATCAAAGGTGGTGACGTATCGTGCCCCAGCTAACCGATCTAGAAGTTCATCAATGCGGGGCATTGGGTAAGCATCACTGATGGTATGGTCATTTAGTCATCTGTAGTCCACACAAAATCGAGTACTCCCATCTTTCTTGGGTACTAACACAACAGGAGAGGCCCAAGGACTATGGGAGGCCTGAATCACCCCCAGCTGTAACATCTCCTCCAGCTCATGCTGCATGGTGTTTCTAACTGATTCTGGTACCCGATAGGGAGCCTGTTGTATGGGATGGATGCTCTGAGTGTCCACATGATGTTGGGTCACTGTGGTTTGACCTGGTCGGGATGAGAAAGCAGCCTGTCTCTGATAGAGCACTCCCAGCATTTGTTTTTTTCTGTAAGGAATCTAAGTGATCTCTCAGAGGAACCTGTTCCACAGTTGACGGCTTTATCTCACGCACCCATTCCATGATTTCAGCAGGGCACCTGGCATAGAACTGCTCTTTCAGAATGACCTGGAGGAAGGTCTCCCAAGTAGAGATGAGCGAACCGGTCGCGGTTCGGCTCGAGGTGGTTCGCCGAACGGAGGTCCCGTTCGAGTTCGGCTCGTCGAACGTTCGACGAACCGAACTCGAACGTATAGGCTAGAATGGGAGGCAATCACAAACACATAAAAATGCATTATAAATGTACACAAACAGTTAATAAACATTGCCATAACACTTACCGGTCCTCGCGATCCCTTCTGCACTCTGTCTCCTGCCGCTATTCCATCCGATGATCGCTGAATCCTCCCGGTGACCTGCACTGCCAGTAGAGAAGCAGGACCTATTGTGACGTCAAAATAGCCATTTGACCAGTCACGTGGCTATTATCTCATTGGCTACAGACTGGTCACATGACTATGACACGTCATGTAGGACCTGCGAGTGCATCTCTCCGGTACACAGTGCACATATGTGTATCGCCGTGTACCGGAGACATGCTCTAGCACACGGTCGACTCCCCGTTCCGTTAGGGACCGGCTGACACAGCCGATCATTAACGGAGATCACCGTTGCCATAGCAACGCAGTTAGCGGTGACGCCACAGCTAACCGCGGCTCCGAGAGCACCGTTGCTATGGTAACGCGTCTGTCAGCGTTACCGCTAGCAGCCAGCACTGATCTTTCACGGAGTGAAGGCTGCACGCTGCTTCCCGATTGTAGTGAGCATTGTAGTGAGGATGGAGGTTCCCCAGCCCATGATGAGCTGGTGAATCTCATCCTTCCTCACTACAATCGTCACTACTACTACACTAGAAAGAAAGAAGACAGAAGAGCAGGATCGTGGAGGGCTGACAGGGGGTAATAAAGATGGAGTCTCTAATGTGTCTGTGTATTTATTTCTATTAAAGTATTTTTTCTCTGTGTGGTGTCTTTTTTTTAACCCTTTATTGGAGATTCTTAATGGCCGGGTCAAACGTGCCTGACATTAAGAATCTCTGGCTTAATACTGGCTGGTAAAACAAAGCCAGTATTAACTCATGATTACCCAACAAGCCACCCGGCTCCAGGGCTGTTGGAAGAGTTGGATACAGCGCCAGATGATGGCGCTTCTATGAGAGCGCCATTTTCTGGGACGGCTGCGGACTGAAATCCGCAGCAGAGGCGCCCACAAACCTCGGGCTAACCTGTGCTGCGGATTCCAAACCCCAGCTGCCTAGTTGTACCCGGCTGGACACAAAAATAGGGCGAAGCCCACGTCATTTGTTTTTTAATTATTTCATGAAATAAGTGAAATAATTAAAAAAAACGGGCTTCCCTATATTTTTGGTTCCCAGCCGGGTACAAATAGGCAACTGGGGGTTGGAGGCAGCCCGTGGCTGCCAGCTGTACCTGGCTAGCATACAAAAATATGGCGAAGCCCACGTAATTTTTTTGGTGGGCAAAAAACCTCTGCATACAGTCCTGGATGGAGTATGCTGAGCCTTGTAGTTCTGCAGCTGCTGTCTGCTCTTCTCCATACAGACAGACAGCAGCTGCAGAACTACAAGGCTCAGCATACTCAATCCAGGACTGTATGCAGAAGTTTTTTGCCCCCTGAAAAAATTATGTGGGCTTCGCCATATTTTTGTATGCTAGCCAGGTACAGCAGGCAGGTACGGCTGCCCCCAACCCCCAGTTGCCTATTTGTACCCGGCTGGGAACCAAAAATAAAGGGAAGCCCTTTTTTTATTATTTCATGAATTTCATGAAATAATTAGAAAACAAATGACGTAGGCTTTGCCCCATTTTTGTGTCCAGCCAGGTACAACTAGGCAGCTGGGGATTGGAATCTGCACCACCGGTTGGCCTGAGCTTTCTGGGCCCCACTGCTGAGAATTGCAGTCTGCAGCCACCTCAGAAAATGGCATTTTCATAGAAGCGCCATCTTCTGGCGCTGTATCCAACTCTTCCAGCACCTGCCTGCTATACCTGGCTAGCATACAAAAATATGGCGAAGCTCACGTCCTTTTTTTGTAGTTTTTTGGCAAAAAAAATAAAAAATGCTTCCCTGGATTTTCCATTGCCAGTGAAGGTAACACCAAGCAGTGGGGGTTAGCAGCCAGTAGCTGCTTGGATTACCCTTAGCTAGCAATACTAAAAATGCAGCGGGAGCCCATATATATTTTTTTTAATTATTTATTTAAATAACTAAAAATAAAATGGGCTTCCCTGTATTTTGATTGCTGGACATCACAGTGCTGGAAAAATAAATCTTTAAAAAAATGACGTAGCGCTCCGCGGTATTTTTGATTCTCAGCGCAGATAAAGCAGACAGCTATAGGTTGCCACCCCCATCTGTCTGCCGTTACCTTGGTTGGCAATCAAAATACAGGGAAGCCCATTAATTTTTTCTATTTAAAAAATAGTTAAAAAAAAAAAATTACGTTGGGTCCCCCCATTTTTGATAGCCAGCTAGGGTAAAGCAGACGGCTGTAGCCTGAAAACCACAGCTGGCAGCTTTACCGTGGTTGGGGATCCAATGTGGAGGTCCCCTCAGGCTCTTTTTTATAATTATTTTATAAATATTAATAATTACACAATAAAAGTAGGGTCCCCCCCAAATTGGATCACCAGCCAAGGTAAAGCGGACAGCTGTGGTCTGGTATTCTCAGGGTGGGAAGGTCCATAGTTATTGGGCCTTCACAGCCTAAAAATAGCAGGCCGCAGGCACCCCAGACGTGGCGCATCCACTAGATGCGCCAATCCTGGCGCTTCACCCCAGCTCATCCCGTGCCCTGGTGCAGTGGCAAACGGGGTAATAAATCGGGTTGATACTAGCTGTAAAGTCACCTGAGATCAAGCCCAGCAGTTTGTGATGTCATGGCGTCTATTAGATTCCCAACATCATAAACTGTCAGTACTAACAAAAACAAAAAATCTACAAAAGAAATTTATTTGAAAAAACAGTCCCCAAAACATTTCCTCTTTCACCAATTTATTGTAAGAAAAAAAATAAAGGGGTCCCACGACGACTCTGGACCGTCTAGAATATGGGGGGGAGACACTCAGGGAACGTATCCCCCATTTTCTAGGAGTGCGGACCCTTCATGTGAGGAGTGTGGGTGCAATGAATCTGCACTCACTCTCCCCGGGTCCACAGCAGCAGAGTCCATGTCGTAATGGTTGCTACCAAAGCTGCAATGCCCTGATCATGAGGTAAGGGCATGCCTAATCAGGAGAACTACTGTAGAGGAAGCTCTGCTCACTGGTATATAGGTGCTCAGAGGTAATAATAGATAAAATTAGTGAGTAACCTCGGCACTCTATATCTCCCAGACTAAGTCAGTAAGTCACAATGGATAGTAATGCAAAATCACTCTTTATTGGTCCGTATTAAGAAATTTTTTTTTCATAAGCATATATGTTTTTGTCCAAAACAAGTTACAAATGACATTTCGGCCCGAGCCTTCGTCAGATTGGACTTATCTGCATGTAATCATGAAAAATGACAATAATCAGTATCACATAAGAGTGAGAGAACAATAACATAAACTCGAACAATGTAGAGGTACAATTGGGATGCAGCAAAAAAATTGCAACACAGCAAGAAATGAAACACATGATACAAATGTCATAATACAGTACAAGGACAATATAGTAATGACAAATATGGGGTCAGAGTAGGCTTAGACAGCTCTGGTACGAAAGAGATGTCAATCATAAAGTAACATGTGCAGTAGGTGTAGAGCTACAGTATGCATGGCAGAGCTAATGGGTAGACCGACCATAGAAAAAGAACGGAGAAAAAGTGGAGAAAAAGTGGAGCATAAGAGGAGAAAAAGTGGAGAAAAAGTGGAGAAAAAGTGGAGCATAAGAGGAGAAAAAGTGGAGAAAAAAGTGGAGAAAAAGTGGAGAAAAAGTGGAGAAAAAGTGGAGAAAAAGTGGAGAAAAAGTGGAGCATAAGAGGAGAAAAAGTGGAGAAAAAGTGGAGAAAAAAAATGGAGAAAAAGTGGAGAAAAAGTGGAGAAAAAGTGGAGAAAAAGTGGAGAAAAAGTGGAGCATAAGAGGAGAAAAAGTGGAGAAAAAGTGGAGAAAAAAATGGAGAAAAAGTGGAGAAAAAGTGGAGAAAAAGTGGAGAAAAAGTGGAGAAAATGTGGAGCATAAGAGGAGAAAAAGTGGAGAAAAAGTGGAGCATAAGAGGAGAAAAAGTGGAGAAAAAGTGGAGAAAAAGTGGAGCATAAGAGGAGAAAAAGTGGAGAAAAAAGTGGAGAAAAAGTGGAGCATAAGAGGAGAAAAAGTGGAGATTAAGAGGAGAAAAAGTAGAGAAAAAGTGGAGCATAAGAGGAGAAAAAGTGGAGAAAAAGTGGAAAAAATTGGAGCATAAGAGGAGAAAAAGTGGAGATTAAGAGGAGAAAAAGTGGAGAAAAAGTGGAGCATAAGAGGAGAAAAAGTGGAGAAAAAGTGGAGAAAAAGTGGAGAAAAAGTGGAGCATAAGAGGAGAAAAAGTGGAGATTAAGAGGAGAAAAAGTGGAGAAAAAGGGGAGCATAAGAGGAGAAAAAGTGGAGAAAAAGTGGAGAAAAAGTGGAGAAAAAGTGGAGCATAAGAGGAGAAAAAGTGGAGAAAAAGTGGAGAAAAAGTGGAGCATAAGAGGAGAAAAAGTGGAGAAAAAGTGGAGAAAAAGTGGAGCATAAGAGGAGAAAAAGTGGAGAAAAAGTGGAGAAAAAGTGGAGCATCAGAGGAGAAAAAGTGGAGAAAAAAGTGGAGAAAAAGTGGAGCATAAGAGGAGAAAAAGTGGAGATTAAGAGGAGAAAAAGTGGTGAAAAAGGGGAGCATAAGAGGAGAAAAAGTGGAGAAAAAGTGGAGAAAAAGTGGAGAAAAAGTGGAGCATAAGAGGAGAAAAAGTGGAGAAAAAGTGGAGAAAAAGTGGAGCATAAGAGGAGAAAAAGTGGAGAAAAAGTGGAGAAAAAGTGGAGCATAAGAGGAGAAAAAGTGGAGAAAAAGTGGAGATTAAGAGGAGAAAAAGTGGAGAAAAAGTGGAGCATAAGAGGAGAAAAAGTGGATAAAAAAGTGTAGCAAAAGTGTTGAAAAAAATGGAGAAAAAGTGGAGAAAAAGTGGAGAATAAGAGGAGAAAAAGTGGAGAAAAAGTGGAGAAAAAGTGGAGAATAAGAGGAGAAAAAGTGGAGAATAAGTGGAGAAAAAAATAAAGAAAAAGTGGAGAAAAAGTGGAGAAAAAGTGGAGAAAAAAATGGAGAAAAAGTGGAATACCCTTTGGTACCTTTCATGTGGCACTAAGGGGTGCTTAGCTTTGTATTTAGCCAAAAAAATGAAAAAAAAATGACGTAGGGTTCCCCCTAGTTTTGTAGCCAGCTAGGGTAAAGCAGACGGCTGCAGCCTGCAGACCACAGCTGGCAACCTCACCTTGGCTGGTAATCCAAAACTGAGGGCACCCCACGCTGTTATTTTAAATTAAATAAATAATTAAAAAAAAAAACACGTAAGGGTCCCCCAAAATTGGATCACCAGCCAAGGTAAAGCAGACAGCTGGGGCCTGATATTCTCAGACTAGGGAGGTCCATGGTTATTGGAATCTCCCCAGCCTAAAAATAGCAGGCCGCAGCCGCCCCAAAAGTGGCGCATCCATTAGATGCGCCAATCCTGGTGCTTCGCCCCAGCTCATCCCGCGCCCTGGTGCGGTGGCAAACGGGGTAATATATGGGGTTAATACCAGATGTGTAATGTCACCTGGCATCAAGCCCTGGGGTTGGTGAGGTCAGGCGTCTATCAGATACCCGACATCACCAACCCAGTCAGTAATAAAAAAAAATAGACGACAAACACATTTTTATTTGAAAAAACACTCCCCAAAACATTCCCTCTTTAACCAATTTATTAGATTGAAAAACAAATCCAGGTCTGGTGTAATCCAAGGGGTTGCCATGACGATCCACACTGTCCCAGTCAATGAAGAGCAGGATGTTCCCCATTGGCTAAGAGAGCAATGCAGTGACCTGACCTAACATCAATGGGTCAGCCCAGGTCACTGCAGGGGGGTGACAAGTGCTGCTGTCAGCGAGGTACATTACCTGCGCTGATCTCCAGCACTGCCGACAGCCCCTGTCACTGAGTTCAGTGACCGGCGCCTTCCCCTCAAGTATCGCGAGAGGTCCGTGACGTCACCGCTAGTCAGTCTCGGGTCGGAAGCGAGAGGTGATGTGACAAGCGGCGGCCATGGAGGACAGTGACAGCGCTGAGGTCGGGATGGCGGGACTTCATCACCGCAGGTAAGCCGAGCGGGGGGGGGGGGGGATGTGTGTGTATGTGTATGCATGTGTACGTGTGTGTGTGTATATGTGTACATGCCGCGGGCAGGAGGGGGCGGAGTGAGCTGAGCGGGAAAGTGTGTGCTTCCACGTAACTAAGATAAACATCGGGTTACTAACCAAAGCGCTTTGCTTGGATACCCGATGTTTATCTTGGTTACCAGCTTCTGGCAGGCTGCCAGCGATGGCTCCTGCTCACTCTAGCTGTAAAAAGCCCTGCTTTTTGCTGCTAGAACCGTTCTCGAACGTTTCTAGAACTATCGAGCTTTTGCAAAAAGCTTGAGTTCTAGTTCGATCTAGAACATGCCCCAAAATCACTCGAGCCGCGAACTGGAGAACCACGAACCACGAACCGCGCTCAACTCTACTCCCAAGTTAAGGCCCCCTCTCCCTCCAGCCAGCGATGGCATACTTGTTTCAGTCTGTGGGCATACATCTTGAAAGACACTTCTCCATCACAGGCTAACGTACGGAACTGGGTCCTATAAGTATCTGGGGTCACGGCATAATGTTCCAGAATGGTCTGTTTAATCTCCCCATACTCACAATTCCACTGAGGGTCCATAGCTCTATAGGCGTCGGCAGCTCTACCCTCCAAGAGGCCAACCAGGTGTCTGACTCGCTCTCTTTCTGGGACTTCCATTAATCGTCACTGATGCTCAAAGTCCTGGAAGAGGCCCTCAATGTCGCCTGCAGCTTCATTAAATGGCTTAAAGTCCTTGCGGGACACTCTGGAGAATTCCCTCATAGTGGGAGCTGTGGTTACAGTTTGTCTGGAGCCTCTAGCTGCTTCCACAGCAAACCTCCTCTCCAGCAATGGCCTCTCTTGAGCTCTGCGAATGGCATCCATCTTATATTCAATGGTGACCTCATCTCTCAGCAGTGCCATCTCCTCCTCATACCACACAACCCATTGACTTTTTTGGGTATTTACCTCCAGCTCCCCTCTTTCCTCCCCTTGCTGTGGAAATTGTTCCTCGGTGCCATCTTGCAGGCAAGCGTTTTCCAATGCCTCAATTAGTTGCTCTCTATGGCCATTAGCTTTAACCTGATACACAGGTATGTTAATCCTATTATATCTATACATTACCAATTATCACTATTAGTATGCATATATTAATTATTGCATTTACCTTATTAGTATACAGTGGCACACAGTCTCCCTTTTTCCCTTATGTGAGGATTACTTTTAGTGACATTCACCCAACGTGGGCATTCATTTGATATCATTGACCCATATATTTAAGGTATACGGTTGTATTTTTTTATTGATTGACAACATATTACTTATAATGGTCTGAAGGGCCTAAACAAATATACTTGGATACATTCCTATGGAGACATATGTTTGCATATATACATATATCACAGTGATAAAAGACTGTCTTTTTACCTTGGTAGGTTTATTTGAATTCTCTGACGTATTCAGGATAATAATGTTCCTGGCACTCACTGTGCTGCATCTCTGACCTTATATTCACCTTGTCCTGTTTCACAAAGGTAATTCACTGACACCAGCTAACCCCCCTTTTTTTACATATAGTCAAACGAGGACCTGCTTATTGCAGAACTTCTTACTGATATACATCACTATGCATTATCTTGAGCTAAGATGTGTAATTTGAACGGATATCTTTGTAAAGATATGTTTCTCCTCCAAGCAATTTTTTCCTCCCCCCTTTTTCTGTATGATTAATTTTGTCTTTATTTGTTCTTTATTAATCTGTGTTTCTGTGTTCTCTCACTTGTGTTTAGACAGTCCAATTGATGAAGACCAAATTGGTCGAAATATTTTTGTTTTGACTTTTTTTTGGACTTTCTATGATATTTCCTACATAACAAAGAACAATTTGGATTCAAATTCTCTGTCTTTTGACATTTTTTGGGGTAGTGTGCCGGAGTTCTCCCTTTTTCTGCAAATGAAAAAGGTCCGTCGAGCCTCTGTTAGGAGTCTCAACATGGAAAATAGCCAGATATCCCTCTGGGAAGGACGTAGTCAAGGAGTGGCTCCTTTTAGGAGACCACCACGACCACCATATTAAGTGGCCCTTTTTGTCAATATCCAACTCTTGACGAGTTTAAAGATATAACAAGGGAAATACCAAGGCCAGGTATCCATCCACACACAGCTGTTTTGGGGTGTTGCCCCTCATCAGTGTGGAGTAGGATTCTGGCCATGTGGGAGCAATACCTAGACCAACAAGAATAAAAAAATCACTGATCTTGGGGAGACCAGCCAGAGAAAACACTGCCGGCAGCCAGCGAGGGCGCTCAACACAATGAAATCCTAGGTGCATTGCCCCCTGGGAAGTATGAAAATCAAAAAGGTCCGTGGAGGCTCTGTTAGGAGTCTTGACATGGAAAATAGCCAGATATCTCTCTGGGAAGGACCTGACAACAACCTGCTGACAAATTCTCTTTAAATCTTTGTAAGCCCTAGCAGGTTATTGTAAAGGTGTCAAGCTACATATGTCCTACCCCCTTCTGCTATGTTCTACCTGCTTGTTAGAAAAGTGGAGAGACCAGAAGTAAACATTTAAATGATTGTGTATATATGGTATGTGTGATAATTTACAACTTTTTTTTTATAAGAGTAAATGGTGTAAACTCTGTGAGAAATGTCCCTTAAAGTGCCTAATTTTTTTTTACAAGAAAATTCTCAAAATGCACAATATTTTTATTATTATGGGTTTTTTTTCCCATAAAGCTCCTGTATAATTCTACCCACACACTATATAAACGACAGTAGAAATCACTATAGTTTGGCCACATTCATACAATGGTATTTGATATTACTGAAAGCAAAATAAAAAACCCTTTGTCACTTAAATAGCACAAAAAGTGTTTTTCCATGAACAGTGTCACAGAACAGACGCTTCCATGTAACACGGGACCTTAATCAGCGGCTTCATTCTTCTATCCCTGAATCATCAGCAGCACAAGAATATACTGCATGATGACTGATGGCATTATGGCTGTATTTGATATAACATGCTTTTATTTTGATTGTCTCCATTGTCATCTCTAAAAGCATGTTACCATATTCACCAAGCAGTAGAATACAATATATAATATGGCATTTCCATTTTTGCACAATATTGCTGTTCGCATATCTGTTAAATTTATATTTCAGAAAAAAAAAACCTCTGATATTCATGATATTTAACTCTTGGCGTGAAAAGATCTGAATGATAGCAGTTTATTTAATGTACGTTTTTATATTCTCTCAATCTCGTCGGAGCAATAAACCCGGTGACATAAAGTGGAATGCTCGTATGCCAATCCTGCTTGGACTTTAGTTTATAGTGTAATTAAAATCGGATTTTCCTTAACTTGATTAGAGGGCATATGCTATGGACAATGGGACTTTATAGATAGGTTTATTAACTGTAGTATACATTCACGCCACACTTGATAAATTCTGTTTACGGCTTACTGGCACATTCAGATGAAGACGTTATTGTGTCAAAGGAAATAACTGGTCTCTTTAAAAAATATCCAGATTTAAGCCTGCTCCCTCCTTAAATCTAAATGAAACAATCATCACTATTGGAATTTCATTTCTCGAACCTGTAGGCACATAATGTCCAATGCATTGGCCAACTTTCCAGTAATAAACATGCAAAAACTCACTTTAAAAAAGTGAGCTAGAAGCCTTAACTAGGTATGAATGAACTGCTTGGTGCTCGGGTGCTCAATACTCATTTACAGAGTGTAATATAAGTCAATGGGGAACTCGAGTATTTTCCCATATGATATTCCGAAAAAATGCTCGAGTTTCCAATTGACTTCCATTCTACTCTGTAAACGAGAACTGAACATCAAAATTCTCATTAGGCTTCCCGAGCACTGAGCATTTCCTTTACCCGTAGCCTTCAAGGGAATCTATCACCAGATTTTGGCATTCTAAACTAAAACTAGCACCTTAAGCAGCACTTATGCTGCACTCTATAAAGGTACAAGTTACCCCCAGACCCCACCTGTAGACCCCACAAATACCTTTAAAATATCTCCCACCATGTATGTAAATTGTCCAGTCCAGTCCGATGGGCGTCCTAATCTGTGCCTCCTGTCCCTTCTTTCTCTATCCGCTTGTGCTGATTGATGAGGTTGATGCCTCTAGCGCCATCCACTTAAGCAGGCAAAATCTCACGCTTGCGCAGCCATGTTAATGGCTTGCACAGGCGCACTTCATTCTGCCCTATTGCGGGCAGAGCCAAAAACGTAGGTACACTTACACGAACCGGAGAGTTCTCTGCGCAGGCACAAGATCTTGCCCAGTGATGTGGATGAAGCGGGTGACGTCATCCACATCACCGGGCAATATCTTGCGCCTGCACAGAGAAGTCACCGGTTCACGCAGGCGCACCTATGTTTTCTGATCCTTCTCCATACTGAACCACCTCATGGTGCTCCCTCTCCATAGTGAGTCCACCTTATGCTGCTATCTCCATATTGGTACCCCCACATGCTGCTCCTTTTTCACACTGAGCCCAATACGCATTGCCCCTCTCCATGCTGAGCTTACCACATGCTAACCCTTTTCCATCCTGAGCTCTCAATGCTGCCCTTTCTCCATGCTAAGCCCTCCATTTTGCTCCTTCTCCACACTAAGCCTCCTGCCCTGTACTTTCTATATGCTGAGTCTCTCCACGTTGCCCCTTCTCCAGGCTGAGTTCCTCCATGTTTCCCCTTCTCCATGCAGAGCCCTCTACTCTTCCCCTTACCCATATTAAATCGTTGAAGCTGCTCCATTTCCATGCTAAGCCTCTCACACTACCACTTCTTTATGCTGAGCCTCCAATCTACCGCTTCTTCTTGCTGAATCCCTCACACTGCCAGTTCTCCGTGCTGATCCCCCAAGCTCTTACTCCATGCTGTTGCTGAGCCCACACACTGCCCTTTAACTTTACTAAGCCTTCTTGCTGCCCCTTAATCATACTGAGCCCACCTTAAGTTGCCCCTTAATGATACTGAGCCTTCCATGCTGCTCCATAACAATACTTTACACTGCTCTTTCCATTATACTGAGCTTTTGTTGTCCTTTAACCATACTAAGCCTGCTTCATGTTACCAATTAATCATTCTGAGCATACCCCTTTTTGTCCCATAACCATACTGAGCCCATCCCATTCTGCCTCATAACCTTACTAAGCTAAGCCCACCCCATTCTGCCCCATAACAACTCTGCACCATAACCATACTGAGCCCACCCCATTCTGCCCCATAGCTATACTGAGCCCATACTGTGCTGTCCCACTGTATCTTTGGTTCTAAGTGCCTACATATTTTGGTGACTTCTCCTCCTCTGCGGCACTCTGCAGCATGAGGAGGTAAACTCATACTGCTGTTGTGTCAGTATTGTGGGCCCACTGCCAAACATAAGGTCAAGAATAGAGATGAACGAACCAGCCGCGGTTCGGCTCGAGTTCGGTTCGTCGAACGGGGATCTCTTTCGAGTTCAGTTCGGCGAACGTTCGACGAACCAAACTCGAACCGCATAGGAAACAATGGCAGGCAATCACAAACACATAAAAACACCTAGAAAACACCCTCAAAGGTGTCCAAAAGGTGACAAACAACTCACAACACAACACAAACACATGGGAAAGTGACAAGGACATATACTCATGCGAAAACAAAAGAGCTGGACAAGGAAAAAGAGGAGGAGACACAGATATAGGCATGGCACGCCCTTCTAAAATCATGTAAAACACCACAAGGTGACTCCAAGCGGAGTTCTCCCTTTTTTCCAAAAATTGGGCCACACACACACACCCACCTCTTCAGTGGCAGCACTTGTGACCCAGTTGTACACTTCACAGCTAGATTTGCATCAAGCACATTCAAAAATACGCCATACTTAACCGTCCCCAGGAGGACACCGGGGTAGGTAGCTAAGTCTTTCCTGATCCCAGATCTGTTCATCTTGGATCATTTTTAAAAACAATGTAAGCAAGGGTTACTCCAAGCGGAGACTCCCTTTTTTCCAAAAATTGGGCCCTACACACACCCACCCATTCAGTGGCAGCACTTGTGCACCAGTTGTACACTTCACAGGTAGATTTACATCAAGCACATTCAAAAATACGCCATACTTAACCATCCCCAGGATGACACCGGGGTAGTTAGCTAAGTCTTTGCTGAACCATGACTTGTTCATCTTGCCTCCTTTTAAAAAACACAGCAAGCAAGGGTTACTCCAAGCGGAGTCTCCCTTTTTTCCAAAAATTGGGCCCCACACACACCCACCCCTTCAGTGGCAGCACTTGTGCCCCAGTTGTACACTTCACAGGTAGATTTGCATCAAACACATTCAAAAATACGCCATACTTAACCGTCCCCAGGATGACACCGGGGTAGGTAGCTAAGTCTTTTCTGATCCCAGATCTGTTCATCATGGCTCCTTTTAAAAAACACAGCAAGGGTTACTCCAAGAAGAATCTCCCTTTTTTCCGAAAATTGGGCCACACAGACACCCCATCAGTGGCAGCACTTGTGCCCCAGTTGTACACTTCACAGCTAGATTTGCATCAAGCACATTCAAAAATACGCCATACTTAACCGTTCCCAGGATGACCCTGGGGTAGGTAGATAAAGTCTTTGCTGAACCATGACTTGTTCATCTTGGCTCCTTTTAAAAAACACAGCAAGCAAGGGTTACTCCAAGCGGGTCTCCTTTTTTTCCAAAAATTGGGCCCCACACACACCCACCTCATCAATGGCAGCACTTGTGCCCCAGTTGTACACTTCACAGGTAGATTTGCATCAAGCACATTCAAAAATACGCCATACTTAACCCTCCCCAGGATAACACTGGGGTAGGTAGCTAAGTCTTTTCTGATCCCAGCTCTGTTCATCTTGGCTCCTTTTATAAAACACAGCAAGGGTTACTTCAAGAAGAGTCTCCCTTTTTTCCAAAAATTCGGCCACACAGACACCCCATCAGTGGCAGCACTTGTGCCCTAGTTGTACACTTCACAGGTAGATTTGCATCAAGCACATTCAAAAATACCCCATACTTAACCGTCCCCAGGAGGACACCGGGGTAGGCAGCTAAGTCTTTCCTAATCCCAGCTCTGTTCATCTTGGCTCCTTTTAAAAAACACAGCAAGCAAAGGTTACTCCAAGCGGAGTCTACCTTTTTTCCAAAAATTGGGCCACACACACACCCACCCCTTCAGTGGCAGCACTGGTGCCCCAGTTGTACACTTCACAGGTAGATTTGCATCAAGCACATTCAAAAATACGCCATACTTAACCGTCCCCAGGAGGACACCTGGGTAGGCAGCTAAGTCTTTCCTGATCCCAGCTCTGTTCATCTTGGCTCCTTTTAAAAAACACAGCAAGCAAGGGTTACTCCAAGCGGAGTCTCCCTTTTTTACAAAAGTTGGGCCCCACACACACCCACCCCTTCAGTGGCAGCACTTGTGCCCCAGTTGTACACTTCACAGGTAGATTTGAATCAAGCACATTCAAAAATACGCCATACTTAACCGTCCCCAGGATGACACCGGGGTAGGTAGCTAAGTCTTTCCTTATCCCAGCTCTGTTCATCTTGGCTCCTTTTAAAAACACAGCAAGGGTTACTCCAAGAAGAGTCTCCCTTTTTTCCAAAGATTGGGCCACACAGACACCCCATCAGTGGCAGCACTTGTGCCCTAGTTGCAAACAGGATGTTTTGATTTGCATCAAGCACATTCCAAATCCACAAGCATTTACTCTCCTCAGGATGATACAGGGGTAGTAAATTACTTGTGGATCCATGACTTGTTCATTTTGATGAACGTTAGTCTGTCCACATTGTCACTGGACAGACGCATGCGCTTATCTGTCAGCACACACCCAGCAGCACTGAAGACACGTTCAGAGACAACGCTGGCAGCTGGACACGACAAAATCTCCAAGGCGTAAGTTGAGAGCTCTGGCCATTTTTCTAGATTTGAAGCCCAAAAGGAGCAAGGCTCCATTTGCAAAGTCATGGCATCGATGTTCATTTGGAGATACTCCAGTATCATCCTCTCCAGCCGTTGACTATGTGTCAGACTTGTTGTCTCTAGTGGCCTTGCAAAGGACGGTTTAAAAAAATTATGAAAAGACTCAATAAAATTGCTGTTACCAGCACCAGATACGGTCCTACTGGTACGTGAAGACTGTTGAAGATGACGAGACCGTCCCATGTTTGTCAAGTTACAACTGGGAGATTCACTCCCTGCACCTCCACTCACCAGTACTGGGTGAGATTGTATTAAATTCGCAGGCTCAAAGACATCTCTTGTGGAAATGTAGTCCATTACTAATAAATTCCCCAATTTACAAGTCACAATTAGAGAAAATAATTACTAATTACTTTATAGAAAACATTGATGATTTGATTTGTCCTACAATAATATGGAATGCCCATAAAGCGGTAGTGAGGGGGAATTAATGGGTATTTCAGCACATCACAAAAAAATCAAGAGTGAAAAAATCGTACAACTCCAAAATAAGATCAACAATGTTGAAAGAATGCAACAGAATCTTAGCTCTCCATCAATAGCTCTTCATAGAGAGTTATTAGATCTCAGGTCCCAATTAAGATTAATGTTGTTGGAAGACTATGATAGATTCAATTTGTACTGGAAAAGAACATTTTATTCTTCAATTAATAAGCCCTCAAAATTAATGGCCCAAAGAGTTAAGAATTTGAGAATTCGTAAAAGATTACGTCAATTAAAATGCCCAATGGTAATATGACTTATCATCCCAAGGAAATAGTTGATACTTTTGCCAAATATTATGAAAATCTCTATAATCTTAAAAATGATTCTCATACTCCCCAGCCTACCACAACTCTAATTAATGAATTCCTATCAGACGATCTAAATAACCTAAATATCCCCTATTCAGAATCAGAAGTTCGTAATGCTATTAACTCGTTAAAATTAGGAAAATCCCCTGCCCTGATGGATATACAAACGAATATTATAAATTATTTTGCCCCCTCTTGATCTCACATCTGACCAAGACATTTAATAAAATTTCTTCATCAGGCCATATCCCTCAAGAAATGCTGCAAGCGACAATCTCATTAATCCCTAAGCCAGGTGGAGATAGTGCATTAGTTGGTAATTATAGACCCATATCCCTAATCAATACAGACACAAAAATATACTCTAAATTAATAGCAAATAGGTTGCCAAAGATCATCCCAAACATCATTAATGTAGATCAACTTGGTTTTGTTGAAGGGAGGCAAACATCTGATGGTACGAGGAGAACAATCAACCTTGTCCATCAGATGAGTAAAAATAATATACCATCCGTATTGCTGGCACTTGATGCTGAAGAGGCTTTTGACCGTGTTAACTGGCAATATCTGAGGGTGACTCTGTCAAAATTTGGCTTCAATGACAGTTTTATTAATATGATTATGGCATTATACTCTGCACCAACTGCTAGGGTATATGCGAATAATCAGTTGTCATCTCCCTTCAGCATAACTAATGGTACAAGGCAGGGTTGCCCTCTTTCTCCTATCCTTTTCAATCTTTCTATAGAACCCCTAGCTGAATACATTAGATCGAATGTAGATATTAAAGGGATTTTCACCAAAACAAAAGAACACAAAATTGGCTTATATGCTGATGATATTTTACTCTCCCTTTCTGACCCCATGTCTTCTGTCCCTGAATTGATTATATCTCTAGAAAAATTTTCACATATATCTTATTACAAACTAAATCCCCAAAAATCCAAATTTTTACATTTCCACTTAGATGATGTTTTGATAGGCTGTATTAAAAATATTACTTCCTTTTCACATGAGACAAATTCTATTCCTTATCTAGGCATTACTATTACGAAAACTCTTCACGATATTCTGGAAACCAATATAAATCTCTTAGTTAACAATCTTAAAAAAGATACATTACATTACTCGAAAACTGAAATGTCTTGGCTGGGGAGGATAACAATTTTTAAAATGATGGTTCTTCCCAAAATCATTTATCAATTTAGATCCATCCCTCTATATGTTCCCTTGCACCATATTTTAAAATTAACAAAGTTAATGAATGACTTTATATGGGATTCTAAGCGCCCCAGAATTTCTAGATTAACCTTAACTAAACATAGGAAAAAAGGAGGTATGGGCGTGCCGGACCTTACCAATTATTACATGACTTTCCTTATTCAACAAAGCCAACAATGGTTAAAAAATTCACATCCCTTTCCATGGCTAGACTTAGAGCTATCAGCTAACAACTATAGATCTCTCAAGACCCTCCTTCTTTCCCACATAATTAATCCTTCCCCTCCTCCTCCGAACACTGCTACACTCTGGGCCACAATTAGTGCATGGAAATATTTGTTGAAACAATCTCCCAAAATTAGTAAATACTCTCAAATAAAGAATTTTTCTCTCAATTTTTTAGCACTATTGGCTAATATAGAACTTCCCAAAGCTTGGCATTCCCTGAACTTAAAAAAGGTTTCTCATATACATGACGGCAATGATTTCATTTCCTTTCTTGATATCAAAATCAAGCATAAAATTCCCGATATAGACTTCAAAACCCTACTGTCTTTAAGAGATACTCTTAGGAAACTTTTGGCTAACAAGAACTCGCTTCATGAATTGGTTGATTCTCTCTTTTGCAAATTGGATAATGCCCTGACTTGGAGCACAAAAAATATTTATCATCACCTTTTAAGCGATTTGAGCTTTAATAAGCTGAAATACATGGTGGAGTGGGAAAAAGAGCTTGGGATGGCATTTTCAGAGGAAGATTGGTTTCACTCTCTTAAAGCAACTAACTCTTCTTCCTTATGTGCTTCTCTTCTGGAAACTCATTTCAAGATAACTTCTCGCTGGTACTACACTCCAACTAGGTTGCATAAATTTAATCCTTCCATTTCCCCATTATGTTAGAGAAATTGTAAAGGCATTGGGAGTCTGTTACATATCTTCTGGGAATGCCCAGTGTTGAAGCCTCTCTGGGAAAAAATATCAAATCTAATCAATAGAGTTACTCATTTAGATATTGTTTTGACACCCCAGTTAGCTCTCCTTTCTCTTGATCTAGATTCATTAAGCCATTCCTATAAATCTTTAATCATCCACATTTTCCTAACTACAAAATCATTAATTGCCTCTCATTGGAAAAACCCTCTGCCCCCTGATGTAACCCTAGTAACAAACTCAATAAAACAACATAATGAATTTGAGAGAAGACACGCCACTTTAAATAATTGCTTTCCTAAATACCATAAACAGTGGAACCTCTGGAATGAGTACCTCCAGAGTATTACGTAACTTATTTGTCTTATAGCTAGGGATAATTAGCTTATTTTCGGTTTTTAAATAAGTGTTCATTATATGAAGTACCTTCTTGCCTACTATTCCCATGATTTAATTATATATTGTGGACATTTACTTTATGGGTTTTTGTAACTCAACATAGTTATTTAAGGTTATATAAAGGTTAGTTTGTGCACTATTGTATTGTTAGTTGTTTTTTTTTGTTGTTTTTTTTTAATATAGTTCTCCTATGTCCCTCTTTTCTTTATCTCTCCTTCCCCCTTCCACTTAACCCAACCAATAAAACTATTTGATCTCCAACTTCCTATTTCCTTTCACTCTCCTCCCTTCCTTATGATCTAGGTATAGATTGTATTAAGTTTGTTGTTAATCTGTAATTTATGTGCATTATTTAAATAATTTCTATGATATTACTTTTCCCCCTTTAATTGTTAAACCCTTTAATAAAAATATTTTAACAATGATCCCAGCTCTGTTCATCTTGGCTCCTTTTAAAAAACACAGCAAGGGTTACTTCAAGAAGAGTCTCCCTGTTACGGGGGGCTGTCTGATAATAACTTAAAGGAGTATCAGACAGTCAGGGTCCACCGTGCAAAGATTCTGCTGCAGACTATGGCAGAGTGCAATACCTCTGTTAACTCACAGAAGGATATAATAAGTAAGTAAAGCAATTCCTCCCTTACTTGGAGGGTGTGTGGAATGATCTCTGTTAATAATCACAGAGACAAAGGCAATGTGTGCGAAATGGCACCTACCTAGGTCCGCTCTTCTAGTGGTGCAAAAGAGACGAACAGCAGCGTAAGCCGCACAAAGCTCCTACCTGCGTTCGCTCCACTAGTGTGCGAGGATACGAACCACTAGATATGGCACCTGCCTAGGTCCGCTCTTCTAGTGGTGCAAAAGAGACGAACAGCAGCGTAAGCCGCACAAAGCTCCTACCTCTGTTCGCTCCCCTAGTGTGCGAGGATACGAACAACTGCCAGACGCAGTATAAGGAACGTTACCCTAGCGGCAACGTCCACCTACGAGTAGAATCGCAAGGCCCAGCCAGACCATGTGCCTCAGGCACCTGCCTATGTCCGCTCCCCTAAGAGGTAAGGATACGGACAGCAGCCGAAGCTGTAAGGTATAAGAACGCTACCCTGCCGGTAGCGCTCACCTAGCATAGACAGAGGAATGCCTAGAGGAACGCGCACAGAGCGTCTACTCATATGCATGAACCAAGAGGACTGAGCACCATGCGGCGTGTGTCAGGGTCTTATATAGACTCTGTGCCTCATCCAAGATGGAGGACACCAGAGCCAATCCGCTGCCAGAACGACAGGAGTGACGTCATGCTGGCCTATCACCGAGCAAGACGTCACAAGCACATGACCAGCGACCAATCGGCATAGAAGGTGTCAGAGACATGTGACCTCGTGTCAGCGATGATGTCACCCGCACATGTGCAATGGCTCCAAGATTGGACTTAGTCTCCAGCGCTCGCACATGTGCAGTAGCAAGAAATCTGGACTTAGTCTCCAGCGCTCGCACATGTGCAGTAGCAAGAAATCTGGACTTAGTCTCCAGCGCTCGCACATGTGCAGTAGCAAGAAATCTGGACATAGTCTCCAGTGCTCGCAGCAACCGTAACAGTACCTCCCCCTCAAGGGCCCCCCTCCCGGCGACGCAGGTAATCGGCAACTAAGTCGGGAGCATGGACAGCCTCCTCAGGCTCCCAAGAGCGATGTTCCGGGCCATAGCCCTCCCAATCTATCAAGAAGAACCTGCGCCCTCTAACCATCTTATAACCAACTATGGCTCGTACCTCATAGCTAGAGCGAGAGGAATCAGAGGCAGGAGAGAGCACTTCACGAGCGTGCGGTAAAATAGCCGGCTTTAGCAGTGAGACATGGAATTTGTCATGAATCCTAAGATGGACAGGTAACTTCAATTGATAGACTACAGGATTTACCTGTCGAAGAACCTCATAAGGACCCAGGAAGCGAGGAGCAAATTTGACAGAGCTCACTCTAAGTCTCACGTGTTTTGCAGAGAGCCACACAAAGTCCCCTGGAGAAAAGACAGGAGCCGGGCGACGAAACCGATCGGACACCGTCTTCATACGGTCCTTAGCTGCTTGGATCGACTCTTGAGTCCGATCCCAAACCTCTCTGGCATTAGTTGCCCAGTCGGCCACAAGAGGAGGAGGTGCAGCAGCGGGAAACGGTACCGGTACCCTAGGGTGTTGCCCATTATTGAGTACAAACGGTGTCTGCCCAGTGGCCTCAGCCAGCGAATTGTTAAGGGCAAATTCTGCCCAGGGTAGGAGGGAGGACCAGTTATCGTGGTTCTCAGCAACAAAGTGTCGAAGGTATATAATCATAGATTGATTGGTACGTTCAACCAAACCATTAGTCTCCGGATGGTATGCCGAAGAGAGATTCAACTCAATTTGCAGAAGGCTACAAAGATCTCGCCAGAAACGGGAAGTAAATTGCGGGCCTCTATCACAAATGATACGATCTGGCATCCCGTGAAGCCTAAAGACATGCTTGAGGAATAGTTTGGCTAGTACCCTGGAAGATGGGATTCTCGATAACGGTACGAGATGAACCATCCGGGAGAAATGGTCCGTAATGACCCACACAAATCTATGTCCCTGTGAACATGGAAGATCACCCACAAAGTCCATGCCTACCACCTCCCATGGTCTATCTGGCACTGGTAAAGGATGCAAGAGCCCAGCCGGTCTCTGCCGTAATGGACGGTTGCGAGCACACGAGTAGCAGGAACCGACATATCTCTTGACGTGGCTGGCTAAGTGTGGCCACCAATACCACCTCTCCAGTAACTCTCGTGTCCGCCTAATACCAAAATGCCCACCCACCTTTGAGGTGTGGGCCCATGACAGTATATCATTCTGTCGATCAGGCGGAACAAAGGTCTTGCCCGGTGGGATTTGGTCTAACGTCACAGGGGAGAGCGTATGAAAAACCCTGGAGGGAAGGATAAGACGAGGTTCGTCAATCTCTTCCTGGGTAGAAAGCATAGAGCGAGACAGGGCGTCTGCCTTGTTATTCTTACTCCCAGACAAATAGTTGATGGAGAAGTGAAAGCGGGAGAAAAACAAGGACCAGCGGGCTTGGCGAGGATTCAGACGCTGAGCGGTTTGTAAGTACGTCAGATTCTTATGGTCTGTATAGACCTGGAACGGATGTTTCGCTCCTTCCAGCAAGTGACGCAACTCCTCCAAGGCTAATCTCAAGGCGAGCAGTTCCCTATCCCCAATGGTATAGTTTCTCTCTGCCGGTGAAAAGGTTTTAGCAAAGAAGAAACACGGCCTTTTTCTACCTGCACCGTTCTTTTGATACAAGACCGCACCAGCACCCACTGAAGAGGCATCAACCTCTAAGAGGAAGGGCTTACTCTCATCGGGTCTTTGAAGAACGGGAGCAGTTGAAAAGTGTCTTTTTACTGCCTCAAAAGCCTGAGATGTCTCAGTAGACCAGGCTTTGGGATTAGCACCTTTCTTAGTCAAGGCCACCAAAGGGGCCACCAAAGTAGAAAAATGGGGTATGAACTGCCTGTAATAATTTATGAATCCTAAGAAGCGTTGCACCGCCTTCAAGGAATGAGGTTCGGACCATTGCAGGACAGCAGAGAGCTTCGCAGGATCCATAGCCAGACCCTCTTGTGAGATAATGTAACCCAAAAAAGGCAATGAGGACTGCTCGAATACACATTTCTCGAGTTTAGCAAACAATGAGTGCTCCCTTAAACGGGAAAGGACACGAACGACATCCTGACGATGAGTCTCCAGATCAGGAGAAAAAATCAGGATGTCGTCCAGATACACCACTACTGAGGATAACAGTAAATCCCTGAACACATCGTTTACGAAGTCCTGAAATACTGCGGGTGCATTACATAACCCAAAAGGCATGACGAGGTATTCATAGTGACCGTCTCGGGTGTTAAAAGCGGTCTTCCATTCGTCACCCTTTCGAATTCGTACCAAGTTATACGCACCCCGCAGATCCAACTTCGTAAAAACTTGAGCTCCTCTCAGTCTGTCAAGGAGCTCCGAAATTAAAGGTAATGGGTATTTGTTCTTTATTGTGATTGCGTTGAGACCCCTGTAATCTATGCAGGGACGCAAATCACCCTCTTTCTTCCGAACAAAGAAAAACCCAGCTCCCGCGGGAGAGACAGACTTACGAATGAACCCCTTCTCTAAACTCTCTCTTATATAGGTTGACATGGCCTCCGACTCAGGTATCGACAGGGGGTAAACCCTGCCTTTAGGTGGAACCGTACCTGGGATAAGGTCTATGGCACAGTCATACGGCCTATGGGGTGGAAGAACCTCAGCACCCTGTTTGGAGAACACGTCAGCGAAATCCAAATAGGGTGTAGGTATGGGAGAGAGATCAGTTGATGCAACCGCAACGACCTTAGGTGGTAAGGGAAGACATCGGGACTGACATTTCGAACTCCAACTAATAATGCTGTCAGACTCCCAGTCAATGTGAGGAGCATGAGTCCGAAGCCATGGAAGACCCAGAAGGACGTCGTCTATACCCTCAGGCAAAACAAGAAAAGAAATCTCCTCTATGTGACCCTGAGACAGGGAAAGGCGCAAGGGAACTGTCCTCAATGTAATGGAGTCAGACAACATAGTTCCATTAACAACACTGACAGGAATAGGCGCCTCTAACATGATAGAGGGAATATTGTGTCCCTTTACAAATCCTGAGGACACAAAAATCCCGTCAGCTCCGGAATCCACAAAAGCCATAATAGGCCATGTATTCTCAGATAACGAGAGCTGACCTGGGATACAACACTTAGAGGGTGCAGAAGACGTCTCTAGTAACCCCCCTCTAATGGTTACTAGGCCAGGGAGTTTCCCTGACGACTAGGACCCTTGATGGCATAGTGCCCAGCCTGACGACATACGTAACATATAGGAGGACCAGACTTGCGTAGTCTGGAGAACGTATGACCTAACTCCATAGGAGTGGGAGATGTTTCAGATGCTGAGGAAGATGGTAGTGGACCCTCAACAACTGGAATAGCCCGATGCTTAGGGCGTGAGGAAGAGACCTCGAGTCTACGTTCCTTATGGCGTACATCGATCCTCGTTGCTACTGTGATCAAGTCCTCCAGAGAAGCAGGGACCTCACGAGTAGCAAGGGCATCCTTGACATAGCCTGCCAACCCTCTCCAGAAGATAGGAATCAACACCTTCTCTGGCCAATCTAGTTCTGCCACCAGAGTTCTAAAAGCAATGGCATAAGAACTAGTGGATAACGAACCCTGAGATAGATCTAACAGTCTCAGGGCCGCATCATGGGTAACCTGCGGACCCATGAATACCGCCTTAAGAGCATCAAGAAAGTCTTGATGTCTCAGAGTAACCACATCAGAGCGCTCCCATAGGGGAGTCGCCCATTCTAAGGCTTTGTCCTGAAGTAAGGAGATGATAAAGCCTACTCTGGACCTCTCCGTAGAGAAGCAAGAAGAGTTGACCTCTAGGTGTATCTGACACTGACTAATGAAACCACGACATGATCTGGCATCGCCAGAATATCTGTTTGGCAGAGCAAGTCGAGGATCATGTGCAGATGTCACCATGGTCTGAGGTTTATCCTCTATACTCTTGAGTCGTGACTCAAGTACTTGTATGTAACGGTGTAACTGCTGATATTCTGCCATAACTGCCAGACCCTTGGCTCAGTCCTAATGTTACGGGGGGCTGTCTGATAATAACTTAAAGGAGTATCAGACAGTCAGGGTCCACCGTGCAAAGACTCTGCTGCAGACTATGGCAGAGTGCAATACCTCTGTTAACTCACAGAAGGATATAATAAGTAAGTAAAGCAATTCCTCCCTTACTTGGAGGGTGTGTGGAATGATCTCTGTTAATAATCACAGAGACAAAGGCAATGTGTGCGAAATGGCACCTACCTAGGTCCGCTCTTCTAGTGGTGCAAAAGAGATGAACAGCAGCGTAAGCCGCACAAAGCTCCTACCTGCGTTCGCTCCACTAGTGTGCGAGGATACGAACCACTAGATATGGCACCTGCCTAGGTCCGCTCTTCTAGTGGTGCAAAAGAGACGAACAGCAGCGTAAGCCGCACAAAGCTCCTACCTCTGTTCGCTCCCCTAGTGTGCGAGGATACGAACAACTGCCAGACGCATTATTAGGAACGTTACCCTAGCGGCAACGTCCACCTACGAGTAGAATCGCAAGGCCCAGCCAGACCATGTGCCTCAGGCACCTGCCTATGTCCGCTCCCCTAAGAGGTAAGGATACGGACAGCAGCCGAAGCTGTAAGGTGGAAGGATAAGACGAGGTTCGTCAATCTCTTCCTGGGTAGAAAGCATAGAGCGAGACAGGGCGTCTGCCTTGTTATTCTTACTCCCAGACAGATAGTTGATGGAGAAGTGAAAGCGGGAGAAAAACAAGGACCAGCGGGCTTGGCGAGGATTCAGACGCTGAGCGGTTTGTAAGTACGTCAGATTCTTATGGTCAGTATAGACCTGGAAAGGATGTTTCGCTCCTTCCAGCAAGTGACGCCACTCCTCCAAGGCTAATCTCAAGGCGAGCAGTTCCCTATCCCCAATGGTATAGTTTCTCTCTGCCGGTGAAAAGGTTTTCGCAAAGAAGAAACACGGCCTTTTTCTACCTGCACCGTTCTTTTGATACAAGACCGCACCAGCACCCACTGAAGAGGCATAAACCTCTAAGAGGAAGGGCTTACTCTCATCGGGTCTTTGAAGAACAGGTGCAGTTGAAAAGTGTCTTTTTACTGCCTCAAAAGCCTGAGATGTCTCAGTAGACCAGGCTTTGGGATTAGCACCTTTCTTAGTCAAGGCCACCAAAGGGGCCACCAAAGTAGAAAAATGGGGTATGAACTGCCTGTAATAATTTATGAATCCTAAGAAGCGTTGCACCGCCTTCAAGGAATGAGGTTTGGACCATTGCAGGACAGCAGAGAGCTTCGCAGGATCCATAGCCAGGCCCTCTTGTGAGATAATGTAACCCAAAAAAGGCAATGAGGACTGCTCGAATACACATTTCTCGAGTTTAGCAAACAATGAGTGCTCCCTTAAACGGGAAAGTACACGAACGACATCCTGACGATGAGTCTCCAGATCAGGAGAAAAAATCAGGATGTCGTCCAGATACACCACTACTGAGGATAACAGTAAATCCCTGAACACATCGTTTACGAAGTCCTGAAATACTGCGGGTGCATTACATAACCCAAAAGGCATGACGAGGTATTCATAGTGACCGTCTCGGGTGTTAAAAGCGGTCTTCCATTCATCACCCTTTCGAATTTGTACCAAGTTATACGCACCCCGCAGATCCAATTTCGTAAAAACTTGAGCTCCTCTCAGTCTGTCAAAGAGCTCCGAAATTAAAGGTAATGGGTATTTGTTCTTTATTGTGATTGCGTTGAGACCCCTGTAATCTATGCAGGGACGCAAATCACCCTCTTTCTTCCGAACAAAGAAAAACCCAGCTCCCGCGGGAGAGACAGACTTACGAATGAACCCCTTCTCTAAACTCTCTCTTATATAGGTCGACATGGCCTCCGACTCAGGTATCGACAGGGGGTAAACCCTGCCTTTAGGTGGAACCGAACCTGGGATAAGGTCTATGGCACAGTCATACGGCCTATGGGGTGGAAGAACCTCAGCACCCTGTTTGGAGAACACGTCAGCGAAATCCAGATAGGGTGTAGGTATGGGAGAGAGATCAGTAGATGGAACCGCAATGACCTTAGGTGGTAAGGGAAGACATCGGGACTGACATTTCGAACCCCAACTAATAATGCTGTCAGACTCCCAGTCAATGTGAGGAGCATGAGTCCGAAGCCATGGGAGACCCAGAAGGACGTCGTCTATACCCTCAGGCAAAACAAGAAAAGAAATCTCCTCTATGTGACCCTGAGACAGGGAAAGGCGCAAGGGAACTGTCCTCAATGTAATGGAGTCAGACAACATAGTTCCATTAACAACACTGACAGGAATAGGCGCCTCTAACATGATAGAGGGAATATTGTGTCCCTTTACAAATCCTGAGGACACAAAAGTCCCGTCAGCTCCGGAATCCACAAAAGCCATAATAGGCCATGTATTCTCAGATAACGAGAGCTGACCTGGGATACAACACTTAGAGGGTGCAGAAGACGTCTCTAGTAACCCCCCTCTAATGGTTACTAGACCAGGGAGTTTCCCTGACGACTAAGACACTTGTTGGCATAGTGCCCAGCCTGAAGACATACGTAACATATAGGAGGACCAGACTTGCGTAGTCTGGAAGACGTATGACCTAACTCCATAGGAGTGGGAGATGTTTCAGATGCTGAGGAAGATGGTAATGGACCCTCAACAACTGGAATAGCCCGATGCTTAGGGCGTGAGGAAGAGACCTCGAGTTTACGTTCCTTATGGCGTACATCGATCCTCGTTGCTACTGTGATCAAGTCCTCCAGAGAAGCAGGGACCTCACGAGTAGCAAGAGCATCCTTGACATAGCCTGCCAACCCTCTCCAGAAGATAGGAATCAACACCTTCTCTGGCCAATCTAGTTCTGCCACTAGAGTTCTAAAAGCAATGACATAAGAACTAGTGGATAACGAACCCTGAGATAGATCTAACAGTCTCAGGGCCGCATCATGGGTAACCTGCGGACCCATGAATACCGCCTTAAGAGCATCAAGAAAGTCTTGATGTTTCAGAGTAACCACATCAGAGCGCTCCCATAGGGGAGTCGCCCATTCTAAGGCTTTGTCCTGAAGTAAGGAGATGATAAAGCCTACTCTGGACCTCTCCGTAGAGAAGCGAGAAGAGTTGACCTCTAGGTGTATCTGACACTGACTAATGAAACCACGACATGATCTGGCATCGCCAGAATATCTGTTTGGCAGAGCAAGTCGAGGATCATGTGCAGATGTCACCATGGTCTGAGGTTTATCCTCTATACTCTTGAGTAGAGTTGAGCGCGGTTCGTGGTTCGTGGTTCTCCAGTTCTAGGCTCGAGTGATTTTGGGGCATGTTCTAGATCGAACTAGAACTCGAGCTTTTTTGCAAAAGCTCGATAGTTCTAGAAACGTTCGAGAACGGTTCTAGCAGCAAAAAACCAGCTAAATCCTACCTTGGTTTCTGCTGTAATAGTGTAAGTCACTCTGTGAATCACACTATTATGACATTTCAGTGTATAGTGTGCGTGAACAGCGCCTTCAGATCACTGCTGTTTCTATAATGGCGATCGCCATTTTTTTTTTTTTTTCCTTGTCTTCCTTCCCTAAGCGCGCGCGTGTAGTGGGGCGGGCCAGCATGTCAGCCAATCCCAGACACACACACAGCTAAGTGGACGTTTAGCCAGAGAAGCAACGGCATGTGTGATAGGATGTCCATGTCACATGTCCCTGCATTATAAAAACGGACATTTTCCTCCAGGACGCCATTATCTGCCTTCTGCGTCTTTGGTGTCAGACATCACTGTCGCAGCTCCGTCCTCCTGAGTCCTATCGCCGATACAGCTGTATGCGCTGCATACACAGCGTTAGACAGCTTGGGGAGAGCACATTCTAGCAGTCCTTTTAAGGGCTCAAACCGGCAGGGTCAGAGAGCCATAGGTGACAGGTCCTGCAAACAGCAACAGCGTCTGTGTAGCCAAGGTCAGGGATTTCCTCCCTGCATTTCACCATTAGGAGGGAATAGAAAGGCAGGCTTCCATTCCTCTACCCAGAGCCCCACAATCCTGCCACTGTACCCTCCTGTCCTCTGCACACTCCAACTCATTATAACTAAGCCATTATACTAGCAAACAGTCAGTGTACCTAGTGGCATCCTAAACGTGGCTATTGGACTTCGCTATAGTCCCACTAGTGCAAAGACATTTGCAGAGCACGTCTGCCTGCATTGCACACTCCAACTTTTTTAAACTAAGCCATTTTACTAGCAAACACTCAGTGAACCTAGTGGCATCCTAAACGTGGCTAATGGACTTTGCTATAGTCCCACTAGTGCAAAGACATTTGCAGAGCACGTCTGCCTGCATTGCAGACTCCAACTCTTTTTAACTAAGCCATTATACTAGCAAACAGTCAGTGTACCTAGTGGCATCCTAAACGTGGCTATTGGACTTTGCTATAGTCCCACTAGTGCAAAGATATTTGCAGAGCACGTCTGCCTGCATTGCACACTCCAACTTTTTTAAACTAAGCCATTTTACTAGCAAACAGTCAGTGTACCTAGTGGCATCCTAAACGTGGCTATTGGACTTTGCTATAGTCCCACTAGTGCAAAGACATTTGCAGAGCACGTCTGCCTGCATTGCAGACTCCAACTCTTTTTAACTAAGCCATTATACTAGCAAACAGTCAGTGTACCTAGTGGCATCCTAAACGTGGCTATTGGACTTTGCTATAGTCCCACTAGTGCAAAGACATTTGCAGAGCACGTCTGCCTGCATTGCACACTCCAACTTTTTTAAACTAAGCCATTATACTAGCAAACACTCAGTGTACCTAGTGGCATCCTAAACGTGGCTATTGTACTTTTGTCTATTCACACTATTGTAAACATATTTGCAGCACGTCTGCCTGCATTGCACACTCCAACTCATTATAACTAAGCCATTATACTAGCAAACAGTCAGTGTACCTAGTGGCATCCTAAACGTGGCTATTGGACTTTTGTCTATTCACACTATTGTAAACATATTTGCAGCACGTCTGCCTGCATTGCACACTCAAACTTTTTCAAACTAAGCCATTATACTAGCAAACACTCAGTGTACCTAGTGGCATCCTAAACGTGACTATTGTACTTTTGTCTATTCACACTATTGTAAACATATTTGCAGCACGTCTGCCTGCATTGCACACTCCACCTTTTTTTAACTCAGCCATTATACTAGCAAACACTCAGTGTACCTAGTGGCATCCTAAACGTGGCTATTGTACTTTTGTCTATTCACACTATTGTAAAGATATTTGCAGCACGTCTGCTTGCATTGCACACTCAAACTTTTTTTTAACTCAGCCATTATACTAGCAAACACTCAGTGTACCTAGTGGCATCCTAAACGTGGCTATTGTACTTTTGTCTATTCACACTATTGGAACGATATTTGCAGCACGTCTGCCTGCATTGCACACTCAAACTTTTTTTTAACTCAGCCATTATACTAGCAAACACTCAGTGTACCTAGTGGCATCCTAAACGTGGCTATTGAACTTTTGTCTATTCACACTATTGTAAAGATATTTGCAGCACGTCTGCCTGCATTGCACACTCAAACTTTTTTTAACTCAGCCATTATACTAGCAAACACTCAGTGTACCTAGTGGCATCCTAAACGTGGCTATTGTACTTTTGTCTATTCACACTATTGTAAACATATTTGCAGCACGTCTGCCTGCATTGCACACTCAAACTTTTTTTTAACTCAGCCATTATACTAGCAAACACTCAGTGTACCTAGTGGCATCCTAAACGTGACCATTGTACTTTTGTCTATTCACACTATTGTAAACATATTTGCAGCACGTCTGCCTGCATTGCACACTCAAACTTTTTTTAACTCAGCCATTATACTAGCAAACACTCAGTGTACCTAGTGGCATCCTAAACGTGACTATTGTACTTTTGTCTATTCACACTATTGTAAACATATTTGCAGCACGTCTGCCTGCATTGCACACTCCACGTTTTTTTAACTCAGCCATTATATTAGCAAACACTCAGTGTACCTAGTGGCATCCTAAACGTGGCTATTGTACTTTTGTCTATTCACACTATTGTAAAGATATTTGCAGCACGTCTGCCTGCATTGCACACTCAAACTTTTTTTAACTCAGCCATTATACTAGCAAACACTCAGTGTACCTAGTGGCATCCTAAACGTGACTATTGTACTTTTGTCTATTCACACTATTGTAAACATATTTGCAGCACGTCTGCCTGCATTGCACACTCAAACTTTTTTTAACTCAGCCATTATACTAGCAAACACTCAGTGTACCTAGTGGCATCCTAAACGTGACTATTGTACTTTTGTCTATTCACACTATTGTAAACATATTTGCAGCACGTCTGCCTGCATTGCACACTCAAACTTTTTTTAACTCAGCCATTATACTAGCAAACACTCAGTGTACCTAGTGGCATCCTAAACGTGACTATTGTACTTTTGTCTATTCACACTATTTTAAACATATTTGCAGCACGTCTGCCTGCATTGCACACTCAAACTTTTTTTAACTCAGCCATTATACTAGCAAACACTCAGTGTACCTAGTGGCATCCTAAACGTGACTATTGTACTTTTGTCTATTCACACTATTGTAAACATATTTGCAGCACGTCTGCCTGCATTGCACACTCCACCTTTTTTTAACTCAGCCATTATACTAGCAAACACTCAGTGTACCTAGTGGCATCCTAAACGTGGCTATTGTACTTTTGTCTAGTCACACTATTGTAAAGATATTTGCAGCACGTCTGCCTGCATTGCACACTCAAACTTTTTTTAACTCAGCCATTATACTAGCAAACACTCAGTGTACCTAGTGGCATCCTAAACGTGACTATTGTACTTTTGTCTATTCACACTAGTGGAAAGATATTTGCAGCACGTCTGCCTGCATTGCACACTCAAACTCTTTTTAACTAAGCCATTATACTAGTAAACACTCAGTGTACCTAGTGGCATCCTAAACGTGGCTATTGTACTTTTGTCTATTCACACTATTGTAAACATATTTGCAGCATGTCTTCCTGCATTGCACACTCCAACTTTTTTTAACTCAGCCATTATACTAGCAAACACTCAGTGTACCTAGTGGCATCCTAAACGTGACTATTGTACTTTTGTCTATTCACACTATTGTAAACATATTTGCAGCACCTCTGCCTGCATTGCACACTCAAACTTTTTTAAAGTAAGCCATTATACTAGCAAACACTCAGTGTACCTAGTGGCATCCTAAACGTGGCTATTGTACTTTTGTCTATTCACACTACTGCAAATCTATGTGCAGCACCTCTGCATGACACCCTCCTGCTCTGTTTTTAATAAGCTATAATGATAGCACAAAATACTGCCATTTAGTGGCATCATAGAACTGGCTGTTGTATTCCATTAGTGCCCCACTGGTGACAAGCTATTTCTAGCACCTCAACATGACACCCTCATGCACATTTTGCTACGCTAATGTTATAGCAAACTCATGGAATTCATTGCTGCATTTCATAATTCGGAGGGATAGAAAGTCAGGCTTCCTTTAGCTTTTCCTTCTGTTCATAGACAGCATCTCCAAGAGCAATTTCCCCTCCACGTCTAAGTGTTGAGAGGCAGCTAGTGCGCATGCGTGTGCCGATGTACCCCAGCTGCAGCATAATTACAGTGTTTCGCCTAGTGAGTATGCTCAGCCTGAATGTGTTATTCCTGACGCTAAGTCTTCTTTTCGGGATACAGCGCATGCTCCCACACTAAGTGTGAAAAGCCTCTTTGCACAGGTGCTTGCATTCCGTGCCGGGTCTAAGTCCTGTTTTGTGCCTAGACACCATGCTAAAGCTGATAGTCTTTTTTCAGAGACTGTATTTCATGCTACTGAGCATGCTCAGGCACTTACTGCATCAGAGACTAGGTCCGGTAATGAACTCTTTGGCCATGGCCCTGATGTGGGGGGCACATATAGACCACAGGGCATCAGGTGTCCTCCCAAATGGCTTGCAGAGGCCCACACCTAAGACTTGTCACTGCATTATTGGTGGTCAGACGATGACTGCTGAGGTGTTTGGGTCATGGCAGCCATGAGGTCATCATTGAAGTTGCGGTTCCAAATAGGACGCTAGTTATGCCACTCATGACGTGTCACTCTACTTTTGTCTCCAGGAGGTGCATTGTGGTTCACCCTGGTTTGGGGCGGACCCAGGTTATAAAAGGGGCTGGAGCCAACAAGGAGGTGCGCAGTCTTCTATTATGCTCCGAAAGAGCACACCTCCATGTGTTGAACCCATTGCGGCTTTAGGCCAGAGGTAGGCAGGGATAGGGTGTTGATGCAGGCCACCACCACAGTTGGTAACGCAGAACGGTTAAGACTAGAGATGAGCGAACCGGTCCCGGTTCGGCTCGAGGTCGGTTTGCCGAACGGAGGTCCCGTTCGAGTTCGGCTCGTCGAACGTTCGACGAACCGAACTCGAGCCAATAGGAAACAATGGCAGGCAATCACAAACACAGAAAAACACCTAGAAAACACCCTCAAAGGTGTCCAAAAGGTGACAAACAACTCAAACACATGGGAAAGTGACAAGGACATATACTCATGCGAAAACAAAACAGCTGGACAAGGAAA
Source organism: Anomaloglossus baeobatrachus (assembly GCF_048569485.1). Lineage (NCBI taxonomy): Eukaryota > Metazoa > Chordata > Amphibia > Anura > Aromobatidae > Anomaloglossus > Anomaloglossus baeobatrachus. The sequence continues at coordinate 836,909,325 of NC_134353.1, read as the reverse complement.
AAGAGGAGGACACACAGATATAGGCATGGCACGCCCTTCTAAAGTCATGTAAAACACCGCAAGGTGACTCCAAGCGGAGTCTCCCTTTTTTCCAAAAATTGGGCCACACACACACCCACCCCATCAGTGGCAGCACTTGGGCCCTAGTTGCAAACAGGATGTTTTGATTTGCATCAAGCACATTCAAAAATACGCCATAATTAACCGTCCCCAGGATGACACCGGGGTAGGTAGCAAAGTCTTTCCTGATCCCAGCTCTGTTCATCTTGGCTTCTTTTAAAAACACAGCAAGCAAGGGTTACTCCAAGCGGAGTCTCCCTTTTTTCCAAAAATTGGGCCACACAGACACCCACCCCATCAGTGGCAGCACTTGGGCCCTAGTTGCAAACAGTATGTTTTGATTTGCATCAAGCACATTCAAAAATACGCCATAATTAACCGTCCCCAGGATGACACCGGGGTAGGTAGCAAAGTCTTTCCTGATCCCAGCTCTGTTCATCTTGGCTTCTTTTAAAAACACAGCAAGCAAGGGTTACTCCAAGCGGAGTCTCCTTTTTTTCCAAAAATTGGGCCACACAGACACCCACCCCATCAGTGGCAGCACTTGGGCCCTAGTTGCAAACAGGATGTTTTGATTTGCATCAAGCACATTCAAAAATACGCCATAATTAACCGTCCCCAGCATGACACTGGGGTAGGTAGATAAAGTCTTTGCTGACCCATGACTTGTTCATCTTGGCTTCTTTTAAAAACAATGTAAGCAAGGGTTACTCCAAGCGGAGTCTCCCTTTTTTCCAAAAATTGGGCCACACAGACAACCACCCCATCAGTGGCAGCACTTGGGCCCTAGTTGCAAACAGTATGTTTTGATTTGCATCAAGCACATTCAAAAATACGCCATAATTAACCGTCCCCAGGATGACACCGGGGTAGGTAGCAAAGTCTTTCCTGATCCCAGCTCTGTTCATCTTGGCTTCTTTTAAAAACACAGCAAGCAAGGGTTACTCCAAGCGGAGTCTCCTTTTTTTCCAAAAATTGGGCCCCACACAAACCCACCCCTTCTGTGGCAGCAGTTGTGCCCCAGTTGTACACTTCACAGCTACATTTGCATCAAGCACATTCAAAAATACGCCATTCTTATCCGTCCCCAGGATGACACCGGGGTAGGTAGCAAAGTCTTTCCTGATCCCAGCTCTGTTCATCTTGGCTTCTTTTAAAAACACAGCAAGCAAGGGTTACTCCAAGCGGAGTCTCCCTTTTTTCCAAAAATTGGGCCAAACAGACACCCACCCCATCAGTGGCAGCACTTGGGCCCTAGTTGCAAACAGTATGTTTTGATTTGCATCAAGCACATTTAAAAATACGCCATAATTAACCGTCCCCAGGATGACACCGGGGTAGGTAGCAAAGTCTTTCCTGATCCCAGCTCTGTTCATCTTGGCTTCTTTTAAAAACACAGCAAGCAAGGGTTACTCCAAGCGGAGTCTCCCTTTTTTCCAAAAATTGGGCCACACAGACACCCACCCCATCAGTGGCAGCACTTGGGCCCTAGTTGCAAACAGGATGTTTTGATTTGCATCAAGCACATTCAAAAATACGCCATAATTAACCGTCCCCAGGATGACACCGGGGTAGGTAGCAAAGTCTTTCCTGATCCCAGCTCTGTTCATCTTGGCTTCTTTTAAAAACACAGCAAGCAAGGGTTACTCCAAGCGGAGTCTCCCTTTTTTCCAAAAATTGGGCCCCACACACACCCACCCCTTCAGTGGCAGCAGTTGTGCCCCAGTTGTACACTTCACAGCTAGATTTGCATCAAGCACATTCAAAAATACGCCATAATTAACCGTCCCCAGGATGATACCGGAGTAGGTAGCAAAGTCTTTCCTGATCCCAGCTCTGCTCATCTTGGCTTCTTTTAAAAACACAGCAAGCAAGGGTTACTCCAAGCGGAGTCTCCCTTTTTTCCAAAAATTGGGCCCCACACACACCCACCCCTTCAGTGGCAGCAGTTGTGCCCCAGTTGTACACTTCACAGCTAGATTTGCATCCAGCACATTCAAAAATACGCCATAATTAACCATCCCCAGGATGACACCGGGGTAGGTAGCAAAGTCTTTCCTGATCCCAGCTCTGTTCATCTTGGCTTCTTTTAAAAACACAGCAAGCAAGGGTTACTCCAAGCGGAGTCTCCATTTTTTTGCAAAAATTGTGCCCCACACACACCCACCCATTCAGTGGCAGCACTTGTGCCCTAGTTGTACACTTCACAGCTAGATTTGCATCAAGCACATTCCAAATCCACAAGCATTTACTCTCCCCAGGATGACACAGGGGTTGTAAATTCCTTCTGGATCCATGACTTGTTCATTTTGATGAACGTCAGTCTGTCCACATTGTCACTGGACAGACGCGTGCGCTTATCTGTCAGCACACACCCAGCAGCACTGAAGACACGTTCAGAGACAACGCTGGCAGCTGGACACGACAAAATCTCCAAGGCGTAAGTTGCGAGCTCTGGCCATTTTTCTAGGTTTGAAGCCCAAATGCAGCAAGGCTCCAGTTGCACAGTCATGGCATCGATGTTCATTTGGAGATACTCCTGTATCATCCTCTCCAGCCGTTGACTATGTGTCAGACTTGTTGTCTCTGGTGGCCTTGCAAAAGAGGGTCTAAAAAAATTATGAAAAGATTCCATAAAATTGCTGTTACCAGCACCAGATACGGTCCTACTGGTACGGGTAGACTGTTGAAGATGACGAGACCGTCCCATGTTTGTCAAGTTACAACTGGGAGATTCCCTCCCTGCACCTGCACGGTTGTTTGGTGGAAAAGCCGAGCTAAGATCGAGTAACAGCTTCTGCTGATACTCCTGCATATGTGCGTCCCTTTCTATGGCTGGAATTATGTCACAAAATTTGGACTTGTACCGGGGATCTAATAGTGTGGCAATCCAGTAGTCATCATCACTTCTAATTTTGACAATACGACTGTCATGTTGGAGGTAGTGCAACAAAAAGGCACTCATGTGTCTTGCGCAGCCATGCGGACCAAGTCCACGCTGTGTTTGTGGCATAGAGGTGCTAACCGTTCTTTCTTCCTCTGACATCTCCCCCCAACCTCTTTCAACTGAAATTTGACCAAGGTCTCCCTCATCCGCTGAGTCTTCCATTTCCATGGACAGTTCGTCCTCCATTTCTTCATGTTCTCCTGCACCTTGCTCAACATTTCGCCTGCTACTATGCGCCCTTGTCGATCCCTGTCCCCCATGGTCCCATGCCTGCTGCGTTGGTGATGATGAACGTCTGGACCTTGGTGATGTTGTTGTCCCTTGCGCATATGAATCCTCCTGTAGTTCCTCCCCTTCATGTTGTCCCACCCCCTGACTCCGAATAGTGTTTAGCGCGTGCTCCAGCATGTAAATGACTGGAATCGTCATGCTGATAATGGCATTGTCAGCGCTAAACATATTCGTCGCCATGTCGAAACTGTGCAGAAGGGTGCATAGGTCCTTGATCTGAGACCACTCCATCAGGGTGATCTGCCCCACCTCTGCATCTCGTTGGCCCAGGCTATACGTCATGACGTATTGCACCAGGGCTCTGCGGTGCTGCCACAGTCGCTGTAACATGTGGAGAGTTGAATTCCAGCGTGTCGCCACATCGCATTTCAGGCGATGAACCGACAGGCCGAAAGACTTCTGGAGCGATGCAAGTCGCTCTGCTGCGGCGCTTGAACGGCGGAAGTGAGCAGACAGTTTTCGTGCCCTGTTCAGAAGGCCATCTAGGCCGGGATAGTGTGTTAAAAATTGCTGGACGACAAGGTTCAACACGTGAGCCATACAAGGTACGTGTGTCACCTTGCCCAGGCGAAGGGCCGCACCCAGGTTGGCAGCATTGTCGCACACGGCCTTACCAGGCTGAAGGTTGAGTGGAGACAACCATTTATTAAACTCAGAACGCAGAGCTGACCACAACTCCTCAGCTGTGTGACTCTTATTCCCAAGACATGTCAAGCTAAAGACCGCCTGATGCCGTTGCGCTCTGCTGCCAGCATAGTAATGAGGCGTGCGTGATTCCTTCTGCGCAGTGAGAACGCTGGTGGCCTGACCAGGCAGGCTTGGGGCGGAGGTGGAGGACCCAGATGAGGTGGAGGATGCAGAAGCAGTGGCGGAACTTGGACAGACAGAGGATTGACACACAAGTCGTGGGGATGGCAAGACTTGTGCAGCAGACCCTTCACCATCTATCACCATAGTTACCCAGTGCCCAGTCAGCGACATGTAACGTCCCTGTCCATGCTTACTGGTCCAAGTATCGGTGGTGAAATGCACCCGTTCACACACAGAGTTTCTCAAGGAAGCGGTGATGTTTTGTGCGACATGCTGGTGTAGCTCGGGCACACCTTTCTTAGAGAAGTAGTGGCGACTAGGCATCTGGTACTGGGGCACAGCGACAGACATAAGGTCTCTAAAATCCTGTGTGTCCACTAGGCGGAAAGGCAGCATTTCGGTAGCCAACAGCTTACAGAGGGATAGAGTCAACCTCTTAGCTTTGTCATGGGTCGCAGGAAGTGGCCTTTTATTTGACCACATCTGAGGGACAGAGATCTGGCTGCTGTGTGTAGACGGTGTTGAGTAGGGTGTCCCTGGAAAAATGCAGGTTTGTGAGGAAAGTGCAGGCGGAGACATGATGTTGCCTTCATCCAACGTTGGTGCTATCGATGTTTGAGAGAGCTGTACACAATCACTTGTTTCCCCTTCCAAACCAACTGACGACCTACCAAGCAAACTGCCTGTTGCGGTTACAGTGGTGGAAGTTGTGGGTGGAAAAACAGGTGTGACAGCTGTCCCAACAGTCCTAGAAGATGACGAGCGCGCGGATGCACTGGAAGGGGCAGGCGGTGGATGGTTTGCTCCGCTAGGGCGCATTGCAGCACGGTGAGCTTCCCACCGGCCCATATGATATTTATTCATGTGACGATTCATGGAAGAAGTTGTCAAACTGCTGAGGTTTTGACCTCTACTAAGAGAACCATGACAAATTTTACAGATCACATAATTTGGGCGATCTTTTTCTATGTCAAAAAAGGACCAGGCTAGGCAAGGCTTAGAGGCCATGCGACCTGTTGATCCACTCCGAATAATGCTCAGAGGCAGAGTGGTGGCTGAGGATGCAGTTGTAGACGTGCTACCAGTGCTCCGACTCTGTCCAGGAAGGCGCAAGGTAACTTCGTCGTCGGTTGCATCCTCTTCCACCGCCTCTGTTGACCTCCTCGATTGCCTGACTGGGGGTTGACAGTAGGTGTTATCTAGAACTTCATCATCAATTGTTGTGTTTGCACTCCCCTCCCACTCTGACCGAGCCTCTTCTTGCCCTGACCGAATATTTAAGTTGTCATCCCAATCGGGTATCTGCGTCTCATCTTCATCAGAATGTTCCTCATTGTCTATAACCACAGGTGTTACAGTTTGTGACAAAGGGTCAACATTATGCTCAGAAACTTGTTCCTCACGGCCTGAATCCGTGTCACAAAGGTTCTGGGCATCACTACAGACCATTTCCTGTTCTGTACTCACTGTAGCTTGGGAGCAGACCTCTGATTCCCAGGCTATAGTGTGACTGAACAGCTCTGCAGACTCAGCCATCTCTGTTCCACCATACTGTGCAGGGCTGATGGAGACTTCAGAGCTGGGAGAAATCAAGTGTGATTGGGATGACAACTCAGAGGACTGGTGTTTTTTGGATGCGGTACTTGAAGTGGCTGAGAGGGCACTTGTTGGACCACTTGAGATCCATTCAAGCATTTTCCTTTTTTGCCCATCATCTACCTTTCTTCCTGTTGTTCGTGTCCGTAAAAAAGGGAGCACATCGGATTGTCCATGGTAAGTAGTAGACATCTTACTTTTGCAGGTAGAGGGTCTATCTTCAGCAGATGATAATGGAGCTTTGCCACCTTCCCCACGGACAAAACCTTTTTTGCCTTTTCCACCACGCCTCTTCCCCTTTCCACCAGCATCTGTCATTTTGCCACTCATGTTGATTGCGACAAGATTGTGGACTGAAAATGTGGTAGTAAAAATTGAGAGGTGGTGTAGATTGCAGTGGTGGTCTAGCTTTATTAACAGCAGAATAATAAAGAATAAATATCCCTGACAATGCAACTACAGGCCTTAAACTGTCAGCAAAAATTGCTAGTCTAATGGCTTAGTTATAATGAGTTGGAGTGTGCAACGCAGGCAGATGCGCTCTGCAAATGTCTTTCAACTAGTGGGACTATAGCAAAGTCCAATAGCCACAGATAGGATGCCACTAGGTACACTGAGTGTTTGCTAGTATAATGGCTTAGTTATAAAGAGTTGGAGTGTGCAACGCAGGCAGATGCGCTCTGCAAATGTCTTTGCACTAGTGGGACTATAGCAAAGTCCAATAGCCACGTATAGGATGCCACTAGGTACACTGAGTGTTTGCTAGTATAATGGCTTAGTTATAATGAGTTGGAGTGTGCAACGCAGGCAGATGCGCTCTGCAAATGTCTTTGCACTAGTGGGACTATAGCAAAGTCCAATAGCCACGTATAGGATGCCACTAGGTACACTGAGTGTTTGCTAGTATAATGGCTTAGTTATAATGAGTTGGAGTGTGCAACGCAGGCAGATGCGCTCTGCAAATGTCTTTGCACTAGTGGGACTATAGCAAAGTCCAATAGCCACGTATAGGATGCCACTAGGTACACTGAGTGTTTGCTAGTATAATGGCTTAGTTAAAATGAGTTGGAGTGTGCAACGCAGGCAGATGCGCTCTGCAAATGTCTTTGCACTAGTGGGACTATAGCAAAGTCCAATAGCCACAGATAGGATGCCACTAGGTACACTGAGTGTTTGCTAGTATAATGGCTTAGTTATAATGAGTTGGAGTGTGCAACGCCAACGCAGGCAGATGCGCTCTGCAAATGTCTTTGCACTAGTGGGACTATAGCAAAGTCCAATAGCCACAGATAGGATGCCACTAGGTACACTGAGTGTTTGCTAGTATAATGGCTTAGTTATAATGAGTTGGAGTGTGCAATGCAGGCAGATGCGCTCTGCAAATGTCTTTTCACTAGTGGGACTATAGCAAAGTCCAATAGCCACGTATAGGATGCCACTAGGTACACTGAGTGTTTGCTAGTATAATGGCTTAGTTATAATGAGTTGGAGTGTGCAACGCAGGCAGATGCGCTCTGCAAATGTCTTTGCACTAGTGGGACTATAGCAAAGTCCAATAGCCCCGTATAGGATGCCACTAGGTACACTGAGTGTTTGCTAGTATAATGGCTTAGTTATAATGAGTTGGAGTGTGCAACGCAGGCAGATGCGCTCTGCAAATGTCTTTGCACTAGTGGGACTATAGCAAAGTCCAATAGCCACGTATAGGATGCCACTAGGTACACTGAGTGTTTGCTAGTATAATGGCTTAGTTATAATGAGTTGGAGTGTGCAACGCAGGCAGATGCGCTCTGCAAATGTCTTTGCACTAGTGGCACTATAGCAAAGTCCAATAGCCACGTATAGGATGCCACTAGGTACACTGAGTGTTTGCTAGTATAATGGCTTAGTTATAATGAGTTGGAGTGTGCAACGCAGGCAGATGCACTCTGCAAATGTCTTTGCACTAGTGGGACTATAAAAAAGTCCAATAGCCACAGATAGGATGCCACTAGGTACACTGAGTGTTTGCTAGTATAATGGCTTAGTTATAATGAGTTGGAGTGTGCAACGCAGGCAGATGCGCTCTGCAAATGTCTTTGCACTAGTGGGACTATAGCAAAGTCCAATAGCCACAGATAGGATGCCACTAGGTACACTGAGTGTTTGCTAGTATAATGGCTTAGTTATAATGAGTTGGAGTGTGCAACGCAGGTAGATGCGCTCTGCAAATGTCTTTCAACTAGTGGGACTATAGCAAAGTCCAATAGCCACAGATAGGATGCCACTAGGTACACTGAGTGTTTGCTAGTATAATGGCTTAGTTATAATGAGTTGGAGTGTGCAATGCAGGCAGATGCGCTCTGCAAATGTCTTTGCACTAGTGGGACTATAGCAAAGTCCAATAGCCACGTATAGGATGCCACTAGGTACACTGAGTGTTTGCTAGTATAATGGCTTAGTTATAATGAGTTGGAGTGTGCAACGCAGGCAGATGCGCTCTGCAAATGTCTTTGCACTAGTGGGACTATAGCAAAGTCCAATAGCCACGTATAGGATGCCACTAGGTACACTGAGTGTTTGCTAGTATAATGGCTTAGTTATAATGAGTTGGAGTGTGCAACGCAGGCAGATGCGCTCTGCAAATGTCTTTGCACTAGTGGGACTATAGCAAAGTCCAATAGCCACGTATAGGATGCCACTAGGTACACTGAGTGTTTGCTAGTATAATGGCTTAGTTATAATGAGTTGGAGTGTGCAACGCAGGCAGATGGCTCTGCAAATGTCTTTGCACTAGTGGGACTATAGCAAAGTCCAATAGCCACAGATAGGATGCCACTAGGTACACTGAGTGTTTGCTAGTATAATGGCTTAGTTATAATGAGTTGGAGTGTGCAATGCAGGCAGATGCGCTCTGCAAATGTCTTTGCACTAGTGGGACTATAGCAAAGTCCAATAGCCACGGATAGGATGCCACTAGGTATACTGAGTGTTTGCTAGTATAATGGCTTAGTTATAATGAATTGGAGTGTGCAACGCAGGCAGATGCGCTCTGCAAATGTCTTTGCACTAGTGGGACTATAGCAAAGTCCAATAGCCACGTATAGGATGCCACTAGGTACACTGAGTGTTTGCTAGTATAATGGCTTAGTTATAATGAGTTGGAGTGTGCAACGCAGGCAGATGCGCTCTGCAAATGTCTTTGCACTAGTGGGACTATAGCAAAGTCCAATAGCCACGTATAGGATGCCACTAGGTACACTGAGTGTTTGCTAGTATAATGGCTTAGTTATAATGAGTTGGAGTGTGCAACGCAGGCAGATGCGCTCTGCAAATGTCTTTGCACTAGTGGGACTATAGCAAAGTCCAATAGCCACAGATAGGATGCCACTAGGTACACTGAGTGTTTGCTAGTATAATGGCTTAGTTATAATGAGTTGGAGTGTGCAACGCAGGCAGATGCGCTCTGCAAATGTCTTTGCACTAGTGGGACTATAGCAAAGTCCAATAGCCACGTATAGGATGCCACTAGGTACACTGAGTGTTTGCTAGTATAATGGCTTAGTTATAATGAGTTGGAGTGTGCAACACAGGCAGATGCGCTCTGCAAATGTCTTTGCACTAGTGGGACTATAGCAAAGTCCAATAGCCACGTATAGGATGCCACTAGGTACACTGAGTGTTTGCTAGTATAATGGCTTAGTTATAATGAGTTGGAGTGTGCAACACAGGCAGATGCGCTCTGCAAATGTCTTTGCACTAGTGGGACTATAGCAAAGTCCAATAGCCACGTATAGGATGCCACTAGGTACACTGAGTGTTTGCTAGTATAATGGCTTAGTTATAATGAGTTGGAGTGTGCAACGCAGGCAGATGCGCTCTGCAAATGTCTTTGCACTAGTGGGACTATAGCAAAGTCCAATAGCCACAGATAGGATGCCACTAGGTACACTGAGTGTTTGCTAGTATAATGGCTTAGTTATAATGAGTTGGAGTGTGCAAAGCAGGCAGATGCGCTCTGCAAATGTCTTTGCACTAGTGGGACTATAGCAAAGTCCAATAGCCACACATAGGATGCCACTAGGTACACTGAGTGTTTGCTAGTATAATCGCTTAGTTATAATGAGTTGGAGTATGCAGAGGACACGAGGGTACAGTGCCAGGATTTTGGGGCTCTGGGTAGAGGAATGGAAGCCTGCCTTTCTATCCCTCCTAATTGGGAAATGCAGGGAGGAAATCCCTGACCTTGGCTACACAGACGCTGTTGCTGTTTGCAGGACCTGTCACCTATGGCTCTCTGACCCTGCCGGTTTGAGCCCTTAAAAGGACTGCTATAAAGTGCTCTCCCTAAGCTGTCTAACGCTGTGTATGCAGCGCATACAGCTGTATCGGCGATAGGACTCAGGAGGACGGAGCTGCGACAGTGATGTCTGACACCAAAGACGCAGAAGGCAGATAATGGCGTCCTGGAAGAAAATGTCCGGTTTTATAATGCAGGGACATGTGACATGGACATCCTATCACACATGCCGTTGCTTCTCTGGCTCAAAGTCCACTTAGCTGTGTGTGTGTCTGGGATTGGCTGACATGCTGGCCCGCCCCACAAGACGCGCGCGCTTAGGGAAGGAAGACAAGAAAAAAAAAAAAAATGGCGATCGCCATTATAGAAACAGCAGTGATCTGAAGGCGCTGTTCACGCACACTATACACTGAAATGTCATAATAGTGTGATTCACAGAGTGACTTACACTATTACAGCAGAAACCAAGCTATGATTTAGCTGGTTTTTTGCTGCTAGAACCGTTCTCGTATGTTTCTAGAACTATCGAGCTTTTGCAAAAAGCTCGAGTTCTAGTTCGATCTAGAACAGGCCCCAAAATCACTCGAGCCTAGAACTGGAGAACCACGAACCACGAACTGCGCTCAACTCTAGTTAAGACCAGCTCCTGTCCTACCAGTCCTGCTTGTGCAGCCCAGTGGCATTAACAGGCCTGCTGCTGCTGATGCGCCTGCTGTCCACAGGTGTGCCCCTACGCACACGGTCAGCGTACTCAATGGCCCCTGTGTTGTTAACAGGGAGTTCCTGGGCTGGGCGGGCATGTGGACCCTGTGACGCTAACAGGGCTCACAGTCTCCAGATCCGAATGGCGTCTAACTCGGTTCAGGCTACTATTAGTTTCATAGCCACACAGCTCTGTATCCTCCACCAAACCTTCCAGTTGCCAACCTCTCCTTTTCCAACTGGGAGCACGGTGGACACTGACTGCTGATGGGGATATATACCTTTCTCTTTCTTTTCTTATTAATTTTCGTTATATAGCGGTCACAGATTATATACCACTTTATCCAAATCTGCCAGTCCCACTGTAACAGATGGTGTTTCTTCAGCAAATGTTACAGTTGCTTAACCTCCAAATCCACGGACCAAAACTTTTTTCCCCTTTCCAACACACCTGTTCCCCTTTCCAACAGCATCTGTCCTTTTTCAACTCATTTTGGGATATGACCAAAAGTGCAACTGTGCAGGGACACCGTACTCAACGCCATCTCAGCACAGCAGCCATCCCTTGGTCCCTCCGATGTGGACAAGGAAAAGACCATTTCCTCCTATCCATGACAAAGCGTTGAGATTCACTCTGTGCAGCACTGGTGTTTAGTGGAAAAGTAGATCTAAGATTGCGTACCCCATTCTGCAGATACTCCTGTATACGTGCATCCATTTCTATGGCAGGAATTAGTTTGCCAAATTTTGTCTTGTACCGGGGATCTAACAGTGTGGCAACCCAGTATTCAGGATTACTTCAAATTCATACAATCCGAGGGTCATGTAGGTAGTGCAGCAAGAAGGCGCTCATGTGTCTTGTGCATCCAGGAGGACCAAGTCCTTGGTGTGTTGGTGGCAGAGAGGTGAGAATCGTGCATCCTTCCTCTGCCCTCTCCCCACAACCTCGCACAACCGAAATGTGAGCAAGCTCTCACTCATCTGCTGAGTCTTCCATGCCCATCGCCAGTTCGTCCTCCATTTCTTCATGGGCTCCTGCACTTTCATCAACACTTTTTGCTGATACTATGCGCCCTTGTTAATCCCTCTCCCTCACCATGAATGCCGCATAGGTGCCGCTGACCATCTGGACCTCGTAGATCTTGTTATCCCTTCCGCATATGACTCCTCCTGTACTTCCTCCCCTTCCTCTTGTCCCAACACCTGACTCCGAATAATAATTACAGTGTGCTCCATCATGTAGATGACCAGAATTGTCACGCTGAGAATGACATTGCCAGTGCTAAACATCTTCGTCGACATTTGTGAACTGTGTAGCAGGGTGCATAGGTCCTTGATCTGACACCACTCCAGCAGCGTGATCTGCACCACCTCTTGATCAAGTTATCCCAGGCTATATGTCATACCGTATTTCAGCAGGGCTCTGCGGTGCTGCCACACACGCTGCAACATGTGCAGATTCCAATTCCTGCGTGTCGGAACATCGCATTTCCGGCGTTTAACTGCCAGACCCTAAGACTTCCGGAGTGATGAAAGTTGTTGAGCTGCTGTGTGCGCACGATGGAAGTGAGCACATAGCGAGCGTGCCCGCTGCACAAGTCCATGTAGGCCGTGATGGTGTTTTAAAAATTGCTGGAGAATTCGGTTCAACACGTGAGCCATACAAGGCACGTGTGTCACATTGCCCTGAGGATGGCCCGCAGCCAGGTTTGCATCATTGCCGCACACGGCTGTTAAGTCACCAACGGAGTCCGCTCCGTCAATTTGTACTCCGGTCGCCAGGTGACAACATGTTCCTTTCATGAATAGTGCTGATGATGGGAGAGTAGTCGATGCCAGCGGCGCAGGTGGACGCAGGTTATGCTCACCCACTGGGCTGCATTACCTTGACAGATGCAGAATCTCTGGCTGAATGTAGCTGGTGGGTATCTCACAGATAAAATACCATCATTCAGCTACAACCAATGGGAAGACACCACACCCTTTTTTATGCCCATCCTGTCTGCAGACCACTGCCAGCCATAGCTATGAACCTCTGGTTAATTTTACCCCCAGTTCAGTTTTATGATTTTGTGTGCTTGTTACCTGACTACTTTTCCTGCTTGCTGTTTATGTACCTTGTTGGCCGATCCGCATTTCACCTCTGCTTGTTTTCTGATTAAGTCCTGGCCGTCCCATTCTGTTCCTGTTCCTCAATTAATGTTTTGACCCTGCCTGACTACTATTCTCTGGAATAGCGGTGTGACTCACATTTCCCATACATTTCAAAGTAAAACTTTGACGGCCTGATGGCATTGAGCTCTGCTGCCAGCATAGTAAGGAGGTGTGTGGTAGTCCTTGTGCGCAGTTGCAAGGAAGTGTGGCCTGACCACACAGGGTTTGCGCCAAGGTGGAGGACCCACACGAGGTTGAAGAGGCAGAAGCAGTGTATTAACTTCTACATACAGAAGAAGGATTGAAACAACTCGTGGGGACGGCAAGACTTGTACAGCAGACCCTTCTCCATCTCTCACCATAGTTTGCCAGTGCCCAGTCAGTGACATGTAATGACCCTGTCTATGCTTACTGGTCCAAGTATCTGTGTTGAAATGCACCCTGTAGCACACAGTTTTTCTCAAGGAAGTGGTGATGTTGTGTGCGACATGCTGGTGTAGCGCGGGCATGCTTTTCTTGGAGAAGCAGTGGTGATTGGGCATCTGGTACTGGGGCACAGCGACAGACATAAGGTCTCTAAAATCCTGTGTGTCCACTAGGCGGAAAGGCAAGATTTCGGTAGCCAACAGCTTACAGAGGGATAGAGTCAACCACTTAGCTTTGTCATGGGTCGCAGGAAGTGGCCTTTTATTTGACCACATCTGAGGGACAGAGATCTGGCTGCTGTCTGTAGACGGTGTTGAGTAGGGTGTCCCTGGAAAAATGCAGGTTTGTGAGGAAAGTGCAGGCGGAGACATGATGTTGCCTTCATCTTGCCTTCAGATCTGTTCATCTTGTATCATTTTTAAAAAACACAGCAAGCAAGGGTTACTCCAAGCGGAGTCTCCCTTTTTTCCAAAAATTGGGCACACAGACACCCCATCAGTGGCAGCACTTGTGCCCTAGTTGCAAACAGGATGTTTTGATTTGCATCAAGCACATTCAAAAATACGGCATAATTAATCGTCCCCAGCATGACACCGGGGTAGGTAGATAAAGTCTTTGCTGAACCATGACTTGGTCATCTTGGCTCCTTTTAAAAACAATGTAAGCAAGGGTTACTCCAAGCGGAGTCTCCCTTTTTTCCAAAAATTGTGCCCCACACACACCCACCCATTCAGTGGCACCAGTTGTGCCATAGTTGTACACTTCACAGCTAGATTTGCATCAAGCACATTCAAAATCCACAAGCATTTACTCTCACCAGGATGACACAGGGGTTGTAAATTCATTCTGGATCCATGACTTGTTAATTTTGATGAACGTCAGTCTGTCCACATTGTCACTGGACAGACGCGTGCGCTTATCTGTCAGCACACACCCAGCAGCACTGAAGACACGTTCAGAGTCAACGCTGGCAGCTGGACACGACAAAATCTCCAAGGCGTAACTGGATAGCTCTGGCCATTTTTCTAGATTTGAAGCCCAAAATGAGCAAGGCTCTATTTGCAAAGTCATGGCATCGATGTTCATTTGGAGATACTCCTGTATCATCCTCTCCAGCCGTTGACTATGTGTCAGACTTGTTGTCTCTGGTGGCCTTGAAAAGGAGTGTCTAAAAAAATTATGAAAAGATTCCATTAAATTGCTGTTACCAGCACCAGATACGGTCCTACTGGTACGTGTAGACTGTTGAAGATGACGAGACCGTCCCATGTTTGTCAAGTTAAAACTGGGAGATTCACTCCCTGCACCTGCACGGTTGTTTGGTGGAAAAGCGGATCTAAGATTCTGCTGATACTCCTGCATAAGTGCATCCCTTTCTATGGCTGGAATTATGTCACAAAATTTGGACTTGTACCGGGGATCTAATAGTGTGGCAAGCCAGTAGTCATCATCACTTCTAATTTTGACAATACGAGGGTCATGTTGGAGGTAGTGAAACAAGAAGGCACTCATGTGTCTTGCGCAGCCATGCGGACCAAGTCCACGCTGTGTTTGTGGCATAGAGGTGCTAACCGTTCTTTCTTCCTCTGACATCTCCCCCCAACCTCTTTCAACTGAAATTTGAGCAAGGTCCCCCTCATCTGCTGAGTCTTCCATGTCCATGGACAGTTCGTCCTCCATATCTTCATGTCCTCCTGCACCTTCCTCAACATCTCGCCTGCTACCATGCGCCCTTGTTGATCCCTGTCCCCCATGGTCCCATGCCTGTCGCCTTGGTGATGATGAACGTCTGGACCTTGGTGATGTTGTTGTTTCTTGCGCATATGAATCCTCCTGTAGTTCATCCCCTTCCTGTTGTCCCACCCCCTGACTCCGAATAGTGTTTAGCGTGTGCTCCAGCATGTAAATGACTGGAATCGTCATGCTGATAATGGCATTGTCAGCGCTAAACATATTCGTCGCCATGTCGAAACTGTGCAGAAAGGTGCATAGGTCCTTGATCTGAGACCACTCTAGCAGTGTAATCTGCCCCACCTCTGCATCTCATTGGCCTAGGCTATACGTCATGACGTAATGCACCAGGGCTCGCTGGTGCTGTCTCTGTATCATGTGGAGAGTCGAATTCCAGCGTGTCGATACATCGCATTTCAGGTGATGAACCGGCAGGCTGAAAGACTTCTGGAGCAATGCAAGTCAAGTCAGCTGCGGCGTTTAAACGGCAGAAGTGAGCAGAGAGGGACCATGCCCTGTGCAGAAGCCCATCTAGGCCGTGATAGTGGGTTAAAATTGCTGGACAACAAGGTTAAACACGTGAGCCATACAAGGCACGTGTGCCAGCTTGCCCAGGCTAAGGGCCGCACCCAGGTTTGCAGCATTGTCGCACACGGCCTTACCAGGCTGCAGGTTGAGTGGAGACAACCATTTATTTAACTCGGAACGCAGAGCTGACCACAACTCCTCAGCTCTGTGACTCTTATTCCCAAGACATGTCAAGCTAAAGACCGCCTGATGCCGTTGCGCTCTGCTGCCAGCATAGTAATGAGGGTTGCGTGATTCCTTCTGCGCAGTGAGAACGCTGGTGGCCTGACCAGGCAGGCTTGGGGCGGAGGTGGAGGACCCAGATGAGGTGGAGGATGCAGAAGCAGTGGCGGAACTTGGACAGACAGAGGATTGACACACAAGTCGTGGGGACGGCAAGACTTGTGCAGCAGACCCTTCACCATCTATCACCATAGTTACCCAGTGGCCAGTCAGCGACATGTAACGTCCCTGTCCATGCTTACTGGTCCAAGTATCGGTGGTGAAATGCACCCGTTCACACACAGAGTTTCTCAAGGAAGCGGTGATGTTGTGTGCGACATGTTGGTGTAGCGCGGGCACACCTTTCTTAGAGAAGTAGTGGCGACTAAGCATCTGGTACTGGGGCACAGCGACAGAAATAAGGTCTCTAAAATCCTGTGTGTCCACTAGGCGGAAAGGCAGCATTTCGGTAGCCAACAGCTTACAGAGGGATAGAGTCAACCTCTTAGCTTTGTCATGGGTCGCAGGAAGTGGCCTTTTATTTGACCACATCTGAGGGACAGAGATCTGGCTGCTGTGTGTAGACGGTGTTGAGTAGGGTGTCCCTGGAAAAATGCAGGTTTGTGAGGAAAGTGCAGGCGGAGACATGATGTTGCCTTCATCCAATGTTGGTGCTATCGATGTTTGAGAGAGCTGTACACAATCACTTGTTTCCCCTTCCAAACCAACTGACGACCTACCAAGCAAACTGCCTGTTGCGGTTACAGTGGTGGAAGTTGTGGGTGGAAAAACAGGTGTGACACCTGTCCCCACAGTCCTAGAAGATGACGAGCGCGCGGATGCACTGGAAGGGGCAGGCGGTGGATGGTTGGCTCCGCTAGGCCGCATTGCAGCACGGTGAGCTTCCCACCAGGCCATATGATATTTATTCATGTGACGATTCATGGAAGAAGTTGTCAAACTGCTGAGGTTTTGACCTCTACTAAGAGAACCATGACAAATGTTACAGATCACATAATTTGGGCGATCTTTTTTTATGTCAAAAAAGGACCAGGCTAGGCAAGGCTTAGAGGCCATGCGACCTGTTGATCCACCCCGAATAATGCTCAGAGGCAGAGTGGTGGCTGAGGATGCAGTTGTAGACGTGCTACCAGTGCTCCGACTGTGTCCAGGAAGGCGCAAGGTTACTTCGTCGTCGGTTGCATCCTCCTCCACCGCCTCTGTTGACCTCCTCGAGTGTCTGACTGTGGGTTGACAGTAGGTGGGATCTAGAACTTCATCATCAATTGTTGTGTTTGCACTCCCCTCCCCCTAAGACCGAGCCTCTTCTTGCCCTGACCGAATATTTCAGTTGTCATCCCAATCGGGTATCTGCGTCTCATCTTCATCAGTATGTTCCTCATTGTCTATAACCACAGTTGTTGGAAAGGCAGCATTTTGGTAGCCAACAGT
The DNA here is from genome assembly GCF_048569485.1 of Anomaloglossus baeobatrachus. NCBI lineage: Eukaryota > Metazoa > Chordata > Amphibia > Anura > Aromobatidae > Anomaloglossus > Anomaloglossus baeobatrachus. The sequence continues at coordinate 836,892,088 of NC_134353.1, read as the reverse complement.
TTGCAGATGATGAAAGTCAACCTCCAAGACATGTCATGCCCTTCTAGAAGCATGTAAAACACAGCGAGGGGACTCCAACCACAGTCTCCCTCGTTTCCACTAACTGGGCCACACACACCCCACTTGACTGGCATCGGTTGAGCCCCCTTTTGAAAAAGAAAAAGATGCTTTGCATGAAGCACTCTCAAAAATACGCGTGCCTTTCCCGTCCCCTGGCTGACCCAGGGGAAGAAAAGTCCTCTGAGAGCCATGACTTGTTCATCTTGGTTCTTTTAGAGACACAGCGAGGGGACTCCAACCACAGTCTCCCTCGTTTCCACTAACTGGGCCACACACACCCCAGTTGACTGGCATCGGTTGAGCCCCCTTTTGAAAAAGAAAAAGATGCTTTGCATGAAGCACTCTCAAAAATACGCGTGCCTTTCCCGTCCCCTGGCTGACCCAGGGGAAGAAAAGTCCTCTGAGAGCCATGACTTGTTCATCTTGGTTCTTTTAGAGACACAGCGAGGGGACTCCAACCACAGTCTCCCTCGTTTCCACTAACTGGGCCACACACACCCCTCTTGACTGGCATCGGTTGAGCCCCCTTTTGAAAAAGAAAAAGATGCTTTGCATGAAGCACTCTCAAAAATACGCGTGCCTTTCCCGTCCCCTGGCTGACCCAGGGGAAGAAAAGTCCTCTGAGAGCCATGACTTGTTCATCTTGTTTTTTTTAGAGACACAGCGAGGGGACTCCAACCACAGTCTCCCTCGTTTCCACTAACTGGGCCACACACACCCCACTTGACTGGCATCGGTTGAGCCTCCTTTTGAAAAAGAAAAAGATGCTTTGCATGAAGCACTCTCAAAAATACGCGTGCCTTTTCCGTCCCCTGGCTGACCCAGGGGAAGAAAAGTCCTCTGAGAGCCATGACTTGTTCATCTTGGTTCTTTTAGAGACACAGCGAGGGGACTCCAACCACAGTCTCCCTCGTTTCCACTAACTGGGCCACACACACCCCACTTGACTGGCATCGGTTGAGCCCCCTTTTGAAAAAGAAAAAGATGCTTTGCATGAAGCACTCTCAAAAATACGCGTGCCTTTCCCGTCCCCTGGCTGACCCAGGGGAAGAAAAGTCCTCTGAGAGCCATGACTTGTTCATCTTGGTTCTTTTAGAGACACAGCAAGGGGACTCCAACCACAGTCTCCCTCGTTTCCACTAACTGGGCCACACACACCCCACTTGACTGGCATCGGTTGAGCCCCCTTTTGAAAAAGAAAAAGATGCTTTGCATGAAGCACTCTCAAAAATACGCGTGCCTTTCCCGTCCCCTGGCTGACCCAGGGGAAGAAAAGTCCTCTGAGAGCCATGACTTGTTCATCTTGGTTCTTTTAGAGACACAGCGAGGGGACTCCAACCACAGTCTCCCTCGTTTCCACTAACTGGGCCACACACACCCCACTTGACTGGCATCGGTTGAGCCCCCTTTTGAAAAAAAAAAAGATGCTTTGCATGAAGCACTCTCAAAAATACGCGTGCCTTTCCCGTCCCCTGGCTGACCCAGGGGAAGAAAAGTCCTCTGAGAGCCATGACTTGTTCATCTTGGTTCTTTTAGAGACACAGCGAGGGGACTCCAACCACAGTCTCCCTCGTTTCCACTAACTGGGCCACACACACCCCACTTGACTGGCATCGGTTGAGCCCCCTTTTGAAAAAGAAAAAGATGCTTTGCATGAAGCACTCTCAAAAATACGCATGCCTTTCCCGTCCCCTGGCTGACCCAGGGGAAGAAAAGTCCTCTGAGAGCCATGACTTGTTCATCTTGGTTCTTTTAGAGACACAGCGAGGGGACTTCAACCACAGTCTCCCTCGTTTCCACTAACTGGGCCACACACACCCCACTTGACTGGCATCGGTTGAGCCCCCTTTTGAAAAAGAAAAAGATGCTTTGCATGAAGCACTCTCAAAAATACGCGTGCCTTTCCCGTCCCCTGGCTGACCCAGGGGAAGAAAAGTCCTCTGAGAGCCATGACTTGTTCATCTTGGTTCTTTTAGAGACACAGCGAGGGGACTCCAACCACAGTCTCCCTCGTTTCCACTAACTGGGCCACACACACCCCACTTGACTGGCATCGGTTGAGCCCCCTTTTGAAAAAGAAAAAGATGCTTTGCATGAAGCACTCTCAAAAATACGCGTGCCTTTCCCGTCCCCTGGCTGACCCAGGGGAAGAAAAGTCCTCTGAGAGCCATGACTTGTTCATCTTGGTTCTTTTAGAGACACAGCGAGGGGACTCCAACCACAGTCTCCTTCGTTGCCACTAACTGGGCCACACACACCCCACTTCACTGGCATCGGTTGACCCCCCTTTTGAAAAAGAAAAAGATGCTTTGCATGAAGCACTCTCAAAAATACGCGTGCCTTTCCCGTCCCCTGGCTGACCCAGGGGAAGAAAAGTCCTCTGAGAGCCATGTCCACATTGTCAGTGGACAGACATGTGTGCTTATCTGCCAGCAGACCCCCAGCAGCACTAAAGACAGGTTCCGAGAGAACGCTGGCTGCAGGACACGACAAGATCCCCAAGGCGTACGTGGCGAGCTCAGGCAATTTATCAAGATTGGAAGCCTAAAATGAGCAGGGCTCAAGTTGCACAATAATGGAATCGATGTTTCCTTGCATATACTCATATATCTGTGTGTCCTCCTCTTTTTCCTTGTCCAGCTCTTTTGTTTTCACATGAGTATATGTCCTTGTCACTTTCCCATGTGTTGTGAGTTGTTTGTCACCTTTTGGACACCTTTGAGGGTGTTTTCTAGGTGTTTTTCTGTGTTTGTGATTGCCTGCCATTGTTTCCTATGTAGTTCGAGTTCGGTTCGTCGAACGTTCGACGAGCCGAACTCGAACGGGCCCCCCGTTCGGCGAACCGGCCTCGAGCCGAACCGGGACCGGTTCGCTCATCTCTACTCTTGAGCCGTGACTCAAGTACTTGTATGTAACGGTGTAACTGCTGAAATTCTGCCATAACTGTCAGACCCTTGGCTCAGTCCTAATGTTACGAGGGGCTGTCTGATAATAACTTAAAGGAGTATCAGACAGTCAGGGTCCACCGTGCAAAGACTCTGCTGCAGACTATGGCAGAGTGCAATACCTCTGTTAACTCACAGAAGGATATAATAAGTAAGTAAAGCAATTACTCCCTTACTTGGAGGGTGTGTGGAATGATCTCTGTTAATAATCACAGAGAAAAAGGCAATGTGTGCGAAATGGCACCTACCTAGGTCCGCTCTTCTAGTGGTGCAAAAGAGACGAACAGCAGCGTAAGCCGCACAAAGCTCCTACCTGCGTTCGCTCCACTAGTGTGCGAGGACACGAACCACTAGATATGGCACCTGCCTAGGTCCGCTCTTCTAGTGGTGCAAAAGAGACGAACAGCAGCGTAAGCCGCACAAAGCTCCTACCTCTGCTCGCTCCCCTAGTGTGCGAGGATACGAACAACTGCCAGATGCAGTATAAGGAACGTTACCCTAGCGGCAACGTCCACCTACGAGTCGAACCACAAGGCCCAGCCAGACCATGTGCCTCAGGCACCTGCCTATGTCCGCTCCCCTAAGAGGTAAGGATACGGACAGCAGCCGAAGCTGTAAGGTATAAGAACGCTACCCTGCCGGTAGCGCTCACCTAGCATAGACAGAGGAATGCCTAGAGGAACGCGCACAGAGCGTCTACTCTTATGCATGAACCAAGAGGACTGAGCGCCATGCGGCGTGTGTCAGGGTCTTATATAGTCTCTGTGCCTCATCCAAGATGGAGGACACCAGAGCCAATCCGCTGCCAGAACGACAGGAGTGACGTCATGCTGGCCTATCACCGAGCAAGGCATCACAAGCACATGACCAGCGACCAATCGGCATAGAAGGTGTCAGAGACATGTGACCTCGTGTCAGCGATGATGTCACCCACACATGTGCAATGGCTCCAAGATAGGACTTAGTCTCCGGCGCTCGCACATGTGCAGTAGCAAGAAATCTGGACTTAGTCTCCAGCGCTCGCACATGTGCATTAGCAAGAAATCTGGACTTAGTCTCCAGCGCTCGCACATGTGCAGTAGCAAGAAATCTGGACTTAGTCTCCAGCGCTCGCACATTTGCAGTAGCAAGAAATCTGGACTTAGTCTCCAGCGCTCGCACATGTGCAGTAGCAAGAAATCTGGACATAGTCTCCAGTGCTCGCAGCAACCGTAACAGCGCCCTTGTTGATCCCTTTCCCCCATGGTCCCATGCCTGCCGCGTTGGTGATGATGAACGTCTGGACCTTGGTGATGTTGTTGTGTCTTGCGCATATGAATCCTCCTGTAGTTCCTCCCCTTCCTGTTGTCCCACCCCCTGACTCCGAATAGTGTTTAGCGTGTGCTCCAGCATGTAAATGACTGGAATTGTCATGCTGATAATGGCATTGTCAGTGCTAAACATATTCGTCGCCATGTCGAAACTGTGCAGAAGGGTGCATAGGTCCTTGATCTGAGACCATGCCATCAGGGTGATCTGCCCCACCTCTGCATCTCGTTGGCCCAGGCTATACATCATGACGTATTGCACAAGGGCTCGGCGGTGCTGTCACAGTCGCTGTAACATGTGGAGAATCGAATTCCAGCGTGTCGGCACATCGCATTTCATGCAATGAACCGGCAGGCCGAAAGACTTCTGGAGCGATGCAAGTCGCTCATCTGCAGCGGTTGAACGGCGGAAGTGAGCAGACAGTTTTCGTGCCCTGGTCAGAAGGCCATCTAGGCCGGGATAGTGTGTTAAAAATTGCTGGACAGCAAGGTACAACACATGAGCCATACAAGGCACGTGTGTCACCTTGCCCAGGCGAAAGGTCGCACCCAGGTTTGCAGCATTGTCGCACACGGCCTTACCAGGCTGCAGGTTGAGTGGAGACAACCATTTATTAAACTCAGTCTCCAGAGCTGTCCACAACTCAGCCCCTATGTGACTCCTATTTCCAAGACATGTCAAGCTAAAGACCGCCTGATGCCGTTGCGCTCTGCTGCCAGCATAGTAATGAGGGGTGCGTGATTCCTTCTGTGCAGTGAGAACGCTGGTGGCCTGACCAGGCAGGCTTGGGGCGGAGGTGGAGGACCCAGATGAGGTGGAGGAGGCAGAAGCAGTGGCGGAACTTGGACAGACAGAGTATTGACACACAAGTCGTGGGGACAGCAAGACTTGTGCAGCAGACCCTTCACCATCTATCACCATAGTTACCCAGTGCCCAGTCAGCGACATGTAACGTCCCTGTCCATGCTTACTGGTCCAAGTATCGGTGGTGAAATGCACCCGTTCACACACAGAGTTTCTCAAGGAAGCGGTGATGTTGTGTGCGACATGCTGGTGTAGCGCGGGCACACCTTTCTTAGAGAAGTAGTGGCGACTGGACATCTGGTACTTGGGCACAGCGACAGACATAAGGTCTCTAAAATCCTGTGTGTCCACCAGGCGGAAAGGCAGCATTTCGGTAGCCAAGAGCTTACAGAGGGATAAAGTCAACCTCTTAGCTTTGTCATGGGTCGCAGGAAATGGCCTTTTATTTGTCCACATCTGAGGGACAGAGGTCTGGCTGCTGTGTGTAGACGGTGTTGAGTAGGGTGTCCCTGGAAAAATGCAGCTTTGTGAGGAAAGTGCAGGCATAGACATGATGTTGCCTTCATCCAATGTTGGTGCTATCGATGTCTGAGAGAGCTGTACACACGTACTTGTTTCCCCTTCCAAACCAACTGACGACCTACCAAGCAAACTGCCTGTTGCGGTTACAGTGGTGGAAGTTGTGCGTGGAAAACCAGGTGTGACAGCTGTCCCCACTGTCCTAGAAGATGGAGAGCGCGCGGATGCACTGGAAGGGGCAGGCAGTGGATGGTTCGCTCCGCTAGGCCACATTGCAGCACGGTGAGCTTCCCACTGGGACATATGATATTTATTCATGTGACGATTCATGGAAGAAGTTGTCAAACTGCTGAGGTTTTGCCCTCTACTAACAGAATCATGACAAATTTTACAGATCACATAATTTGGGCGATCTTTTGCTATGTCAAAAAAGGACCAGGCTAGGCAAGGCTTGGAGGGCATGCGACCTGCTGAGCCCCCCCGACTAGTGCTCAGAGGCAGAGTGGTGGCTGGGGATGCAGTTGTAGACGTGCTACCAGTGCTCTGACTCTGTCCAGGAAGGCGCAAGGTAACTTCGTCGTCGGTTGCATCCTCCTCCAAGGCCTCTGTTGACCTCCTCGAGTGCCTGACTGTGGGTTGACAGTAGGTGGGATTTAGAACTTCCTCATCAATTGTTGTGTTTGCACTCCCCTCACCCTCAGACCGAGCCTCTTCTTGCCCTGACCGAATATTTAAGTTATCATCACAATCTGGTATCTGCGTCTCATCGTCATCAGTATGTTCCTTGTTGTCTATAACAACAGGTGTTACAGTTTGTGAAAAAGGGTCAACATTATGCTCAGAAACTTGGTCCTCACGGCCAGAATCAGAGTCACAAAGGATCTGGCCATCACTGCAGAACATTTCCTGGTCTGTACTCACTGTAGCTTGGGAGCAGACTTTTGATTCCCAGGCTATAGTGTGACTGAACAGCTCTGCAGACTCAGCCATCTCAGTTCCACCATACTGTGCAGGGCGGATGGAGACTTCAGAGCTGGGAGAATGCAAGTGTGATTGGGCTGACAACTCAGAGGACTGGTGTTTTTTGGATGCAGTAGTTGAGGTGGCGGAGAGGGCACTTGTTGGACCACTTGAGATCCATTCAAGCATTTTCCTTTTTTGGCCATCATCTACATTTTTTCCAGTTGTTCGTGTCCATAAAAAAGGGAGCACATCGGATTGTCCACGGTAAGTAGTAGACATCTTACTTTTGCTGGAAGATGGTCTATCTTCAGCAGATGTTAATGGAGCTTTGCCACCTTCCCCACGGACAAACCCTTTTTTACTTTTCCAACACGCCTCTTCCCCTTTCCACCAGCATCTGTCATTTTGCCACTCATTTTGAATGCGACAAGATTGTGCACTTAAAATGTGGTAATAAAAATTGAGAGGTGGTGTAGATTTCAGCAGTGGTCTACCTTTATTAACAGCAGAATAAACAACAATAATTATCCCTGACAATGCAACTACGACCCTTATACTGGCAGCATAGTTTGCTAGTATAATGGCTTAGTAACAAATGACTTTGAGTATGCAATGCAGGCAGACGTGCTGCAAATATCTTTGCACTAGTGGGACAATACAGAAGTCCAACAGCCACGTTTAGGATGCCACTAAGTTTCTTCAGTGTTTGCTAGTATAATGGCTTAGTAACAATGAGTTTGAGTGTGCAATGCAGGCAGATGTGCTGCAAATATCTTTGCACTAGTGGGACATTACAGAAGTCCAACAGCCACTTTTAGGATGCCACTAATTTTCCTCAGTGTTTGCTAGTATAAGGCTTAGTAACAATGAGTTTGAGTGTGCAATGCAGGCAGACGTGCTGCAAATATCTTTGCACTAGTGGGACAATACAGAAGTCCAACAGCCACTTTTAGGATGCCACTAAGTTTCCTCAGTGTTTGCTAGTATAATGGCTTAGTAACAAATAAGTTTGAGTGTGCAATGCAGGCAGACGTGCTGCAAATATCTTTGCACTAGTGGGACAATACAGAAGTCCAACAGCCACTTTTAGGATGCCACTTAGTTTCCTCCGTGTTTGCTAGTATAATGGCTTAGTAACAAATAAAGTTTGACTGTGCAATGCAGGCAGACGTGCTGCAAATATCTTTGCAGTAGTGGGACAATACAGAAGTCCAACAGCCACGTTTAGGATGCCACTAAGTTTCCTCAGTATTTGCTAGTATAATGGCTTAGTAACAATGAGTTTGAGTGTGCAATGCAGGCAGACGTGATGCAAATATCTTTGAACTAGTGGGACAATACAGAAGTCCAACAGCCACTTTTAGGATGCCACTAAGTTTCCTAAGTGTTTGCTAGTATAATGGCTTAGTAACAATGAGTTTGAGTGTGCAATGCAGGCAGACGTGCTGCAAATATCTTTGCACTAGTGGGACAATACAGAAGTCCAACAGCCACTTTTAGGATGCCACTAAGTTTCCTCAATGTTTGCTAGTATAATGGCTTAGTAACAATGAGTTTGAGTGTGCACTGCAGGCAGACTTGCTGCAAATATCTTTGCACTAGTGGGACAATACAGAAGTCCAACAGCCACTTTTAGGATGCCACTAAGTTTCCTCAGTATTTGCTAGTATAATGGCTTAGTAACAAATGACTTTGAGTATGCAATGCAGGCAGACGTGCTGCAAATATCTTTGCACTAGTGGGAAAATACAGAAGTCCAACAGCCACGTTTAGGATGCCACTAAATTTCCTCAGTGTTTGCTAGTATAATGGCTTAGTAACAATGAGTTTGAGTGTGCAATGCAGGCAAACGTGCTGCAAATATCTTTGCACTAGTGGGACAATACAGAAGTCCAACAGCCACGTTTAGGATGCCACTAAGTTTCCTCAGTGTTTGCTAGTATAATGGCTTAGTAACAATGAGTTTGAGTGTGCACTGCAGGCAGATGTGCTGCAAATATCCTTGCACTAGTGGGACAATACAGAAGTCCAACAGCCACGTTTAGGATGCCACTAAGTTTCCTCAGTGTTTGCTAGAATAATGGCTTAGTAACAATGAGTTTGAGTGTGCAATGCAGGCAGACGTGCTGCAAATATCCTTGCACTAGTGGGACAATACAGAAGTTCAACAGCCACGTTCAGGATGCCACTAAGTTTTCTCGGTGTTTGCTAGTATAATGGCTTAGTAACAATGAGTTTGAGTGTGCAAAGGGCAGGAGGGTACAGTGGCAGGGTTGTGGGTCTGGGTAGAGGAAAGGAAGCCTCCCTTTCCATCCCTCAAAATGGGGAAATGCAGCGAGGAAATCCCTGACCTTAGCTACACAGACGCTGTCATCTTGTGTAGCTGTTAAAATCTGTTTTCACGGCCCTGACTGTCACCTATGGCTCTGACCCTGCCGGTATTATCCCTAACAAGGGCTGAAAGAAACTTCTATCCCTATTCTGTATAGCGCTGTGTATAGAGCGTACACAGCAGTATTGGAGACAGGAGCTACGCCAGCGGTGACTGACACCAAGACGCAGAATGCAGATAATGGCGTGCTGGAGGAAAATGTCCGTTTTTATAATGCAGGGACATGTGACATGGACATCCTATCACACATGCCGTTGCTTCTCTGGCTAAAAGTCAACTTAGCTGTGTGTGTCTGTGATTGGCTGACATGCTGGCCGGCCCCACTACACGCGCGCGCTTAGGGAAGGAAGACAAGGGGAAAAAAAAATGGCGATTATCCAAACAGCAGTGATCTGAATGCGCTGTTCCCGCACACTATACGCTGCAATTTCATAATAGTGTGAGTCACAGAGTGACTTACACTATTACAGCGGAAAGCCAGCTAGTAATTAGCTTGTCTTTTTGCTGCTAGAACCGTTCTCGAACGTATCTAGAACTATCGAGCTTTAGCAAAAAGCTCGAGTTCTAGTTCGATCTAGAACAGCCCCCAAAATCACTCGAGCCGCGAACTGGAGAACCTCGAACCGCGAACCGCACTCAACTCTAGTCAGGAAGCTGGTAGGTACATTTGTATTCACATCTTTAAAACGCAAACATAAATGTTGAATCTTGATCTGGTGATTGCCCTCCACAACTTGGTATACTCTCTTTCTTCTGTAGTGTATAAGCTTTTATGGTCAGCGGGATCTGTGGCGCCCTGGACTAGCCAGGTCGTCACAGGTAACACACAAACACCCCCACCCCCACTAGACAGTAACATTAGCCAAACACAAAACCCTTGTTGCCTCCCTCCAGGGTCTGATGTCCACACCAGGTAGGGCGGAGCCAAGCAGTTGGCCCCACCCACTGAGGAGTTCACAGGCCTGGATGCGGGAAAAGTGACACAACAGTGGAGGAGGTTGAAGTGAGAGGAGTAAAGTGGAGAGTGTCTGGGTTTGTGGCCCAGGCACTGACAACAAGGTTGGAAGATGGTGGTGGCAGTCTGCAGGAGTGGTGAATCAACGCGGAACCGTAGGACCGGAGTCGGGCGTTGGTCCGCCGGTACCGACTGGGGAGCGAAGTGAAGCCAGCACACACAGGCAGGGCCATCGGACCCTAAGTAGGCTTGGAGTCGCCGTCAACAGTCAAATCCGAGTGTGACAGGAACCCCAGGGGTTTCCTAACAGCCAAAGACCCGTTAGAAGGCAACCGCCCACACCGTGAGGGTATACAGCTACCGCCTAAGGCTAGAGACCCAAGGGCCAGTGCCTGCAGGCAAACGGGCTCCTCCGGCATCCATATACCGAGGAGCAGACTACCGTTGGGGATCCATCGTAGTCAAACAAGTACACAAAGGTGCAGGGAAAGACAGCCGCCATCACCTGTCCGGGGAGAGACACTGCAGCCGGCTGCGGGACCCGTCCATCCAGCCATTTGGTTTACCGAGGACTTTGTGCATCTCTTACTGACTGAGTAAACCCGTGCCATCCGGCACCACGCCGCGCTGTCCCTTCAACCCTGCACCTCACCAACCCTGCCTCCCCGTCCCACCACCGGTCCCCGGGACCACTGACCCTTACCCACGGAGGGGAAAAACAACATCCCAGCTGCTCCCTACCATTGCTCCCGGGATCCCTATCACCAGCAGCGGTGGTGCCCATCTTCACCACAACTCGTGGGTGGCGTCACGGACTAAATCCCCCAAAACCAACCACCCTTTTCACTCACGGGCGAGGAGCGCCGCTCGAGTCCCCGGATCCGGCCCACCGCTCGAGCCACCGAGCAGCAGCCGCAGCAGCGCTGGACCCGAGCATTAGCGAGCGCAGCGGCGGCATCCTCCCCGCCCGCGACAGATCCATTCTCTCTTTCTTATAGAGTGTAAGCTCTTATGGTAAAGGAAGGAGGGTTCTATCACTCTCTCACACTCTCTTCTCTCCCTCACCAGTATTTTCTGTGCATTTACAAGCTTTTCAGGTTTGAGATGTGTGTGAATACATTGGCCATGAATTAAATATTTAGGGAAAATTCATCAAAGCCTGCAATTTAGTATTTCAAAAGATCGAAACATTTCTTCTCAACAGACTATAACAATGTAAATTAACAGCTCAGTCATAGCTGTCGTCCATCCATGTCTACGCTATTCCCACGATATCATTAATTCTCTTCCAAAAATATTAATTCTACTTCATCAATCTTGCTGGTAAAGCTTCTGGAATTCATATACCTGCTCTGTGGCTCAGATTAATCATTTGAAATTTTTTTAAATCACTTTCCTTTTTTGACTTGTGGTATTATCGTCTTTTTAGGCTAAATTTCTGAAAATGGTGCACCTGACACATAAGTTTGTTGCAAAGATAAAATATAGGTTTTTTTATTCTCTCTTGAACGGTTTTTGTAACTTTTACATGGCAAATGTCGCACATTTTGTTTAATGGTAGGAAAATTGTGCCAAAATGTGGTATACAAAATTATACTAGGGGAGAATGGAGTGGAGCTGCACCAAAGTTTGCACTGCTTTAAAAAGTTGTAATAATGACTTACTAAAAAATATCTGGAATTGCTAAAGTCCACACACACAGCGAAAAACAAAAAACAGATGAACACATATAAAATAGGATTCCAAAAAGGCGCAAAAGAAGTGCATCTCAATAAATTGGAAAATCATCAAAAAGTTAATTTTTTTCAGTATTTCAATACAAAAAGTGAGAGAAACAAAATTAAAATTTTGTAGTTGTGATACCTTTTAATGGCCATTTTTTTGCCATTAAAAGGTATTACAACTACAAGCCATTAAAAGTTATCAGAACTACAAAATTTTAATTTTGTTTCTCTCACTGAGAGCAATCAATCATTTTTCAACTGGCTAACACGGTACCAAAACCTTTTTCTTTTAAATACAAAAAGTGAAATACATATATTATATAGTCAATACACACGGAGTGATCTATTTCAAGTGTTTGTTTCTGTTAATGTTGATGATTATGGCTTACAGCCAATGAAAACCCAAAATTCATTATCTCAGAAAATTAGAATATTATATAAGACCAACTGAAAAAAGGATTTTAAACTCAGAAATGTTGGCGCCTACTTCAAAGTCTAAATAACAATTTCCATAGGGATTACATATAGTGTGCCCCTTTAAATAACCATGCACGCATGCGCCGCTTCAGCAGTGTTCTAACGCGCGATCAGCTGATCGCTATTATGACATTAGATGGAGGATTTAAAACAGTGCACACCGCATCCTGGGATCACTATTCTTTTCTTCCCCTGATGAAGCTGGTGGTTACCTCACTCATGTGAAACATACGTAGGGTGTTTTTTCCTTGGTCCCAGGATCTATGGTTTGCTGATTTATATTGATGCCTGTACTTGTGTTTTGAGACTTTTGTGAATACTGGTCTGTGCACCTTTATTTTGAGGCGCGGGTTACACTATGAGCACTTTAGCTCTGGCATGCACATCCAGTCTTTGTTTACATCTTCCTTAACACACAGGCACTTTATATATGTTATTTATTCCATTATTGTCCGTCATTTGACTTATTTATTTGGGCTTTGTGCAATTTCATTGTATTTATTGTCCCTGTACTTTTCGGACATTCATGTATACCTTTGATTGGCCTTTAACCATAGTTCCTGGGTCTCTTTTCACGTTCTCTCTTCAGTTTTCTCCTTTAACCCCTTGGGGGTTTTTTAATTGCCACAGTAATCAATAAAATCATTTTTGCAAGCATTTTACTCTTGTTTCTCCGGTTTATACTACTTCAAAGTCTGTACAGTAAATGCCTCAATACTTGATCGGGGCTCCATGAATGACTGCATCGTTTGAGGCACTCTGCTCCACGCTCTGTGGGGGAACTCTGTACCTCTGTACCATGGTTACTCTGCACCATGTTCTGTGTAAGTACTGTGAAAAAAAGCCTTGTGGGGGTAACTCTGAAAACAGGCTCTGTGGGAGTACTCTAAAAACAGGCTCTACAGTTTCTGTTGCGGTACTCTGAAAAAATGTGTCTGTGGGGGTACTCTGAAAACAGACTTTATGGTGGCACATTGCACCAAGTTTTTTTGTGGTGCTCTCGTTCACAGGTCTGGCTGTCTTAAGAAGGAATACGTAGACCAGGGCCCATTCCACTTTAACGCCTGCACTCCTTTCCCTTGGACAAACACAACCCAAACAACACAGAGCAAGGGAACCACACATTGGAAAGACTTTATTGGGTTACCAACAGGAAAAAGAATATCCTACATTCCCAGCAAAAACACAAGATGATAGAAGCGACCGTCTCACCCTTCCACTGTCTCACCAGGGATTAGACTCTTCATAATTTCAAGATTTTCAGGGCCACCTATCCCAGTCAGCCACACCTCACTTTTGGCAGGTATCCAGTGAGCGGAGATAGCAGCAAGCTTAAGAAGCTGACCGATTAAAGCAAGATATTTAGCCATGTGACCAAATTGTTCCAACCTGGGTTGTCCAAGCAAATTCATGGGCTCAGCATTGGGAGGTGAAGCAATTCTGTAATTGACAAGCTGGAACCAAGGATCAAAAGCTGAATTCTTGTAGAAAATTATGATGGTGACAGGAGCAAGGCCCTTTTTATACCCCTCAGCTTTTATTTCAGAGTATTATGTCTTACAGGATTGGTGAAAGATGAGTCCTCATTGGTCATTAGTTCAATCTGACTGCATCATTTTCCTGATGGAAGTGGTGAAAGAGGCAGAGGAAAACCACACTTAACAGGCAGCATGCAAATTAACAGACAATAGGGCTCCTGTCAGTCTGACATGAAACAATGGAAACACGTAACAATACGTCTGGCCTAAATAAGAACAGTTTTCCCCTCAATAAGTAGCAAGATGGTTGAATCGATACAGGGGTACTCTGAAAACTGGCTCTGTGGGTGTACTCTGAAACCAGGCTCTGTGGGGGAACTCTTAAACAGACTCTATGAGGGCACTCTGAAAAAGGCTCTGTGGGGTCACTCTGCATACAGACAGTGTAATAATCTGCTCTGCACTATATCTCTATATGCAGTCCATGAATTACGCTGCCCTTTTTTGGGATGCAAAGAATGAGGAGAGTTGGCTGCGTATCCATGGGCTGACCGTGTTATTGGTGGAGCTGCTGCAGAGAAAAGACATGGCTGATCTGGGCCTGTTACACGTGCAAATGAAACAATTTCCTCTGGTGCACACAGGTGACAGCACAGCACATTCTGCGTAATTTCATAGGCCCGAATATCGCTGTGTGAATGATGATGCAAGAAAAAGTAGAAGCAATTTCAGATTGGATGGCTGAGAGTGCCTCTAGTTCCTTCACTCTGTCTTCCACCAAGTCTCCTGCTGAAGGAGCAGTTTGCATCTGCAACCCATGCTCATTTGTTTTCCACCTCACTCACTTGCAAATCAGCAAAGCAGTCTGAGCCCCAAGTCTTGCAGCAGTCACTTCTGCTTTTTTATGACTCCACTGGCTGGGGTTTTGTGGGCCATCTTCTTGGTCCTGCCCCAGAAGTGGAAGAGACTAGGGTTTCTGATGCCCAACTACTTGTTCTGTTTAAGGATGGGAGGACTAGTGCAGACAGTTAGCAGACTACTGCAGCACTTCTCTGATGATGATGACAAAACACATTTGCCAACTGCTGTGGCTTTCTGCAGTGTGCAGGGAGGCAAGGAAGACAGGGGTGAGGTGTGAGTGAAAGCTGATGAAGGGATTATGAGGTCTTAGACCCTACATGAAGTCAAAGCCATCCAAGTGATGTGTGCAGTTCAGAGGAGAGGGTGTGGTCATGCTGCCCCAGCTTCACAGTAAAATAGGGAGTGTGACGCCCTGGCCTATCAGGTCGTCACAGGGTATTGTGCAATCTGGCCTTCTGCATGATATCCAATCCTCCTTGGTTACGGATCCTTGTCCTTTGGTGTTGCTAAGAGCTTAGCCAGTCAAAACCCTAGGAACACTTTACACCATACCCACCAGACACACCATTGGGGGCCTGAAGGGAATAGGGCCGCCTAGTTGGGGAGTTGGTAAGGGAAAGTGGAAAAGTGAAAGTAGAACTGAAAAAGGAGTGAAAGGAGTAGGAGGTGGAGTGGTGACTCTCGAAGGGAGAGGTCACAGGTCAGGAGCAGGGCTCCTTGAGTCTACTAGGTGACAGACGTTGGTCTGGGCCTGGTAGGAGCTGGAATCTTGGTCGCAGGGGAGAGTGTCAGGGGGCACGGACTGCCGAGGAAGGCGGCCGGCGGCCTTGAGCTATCACCGGGTAGGGGCCAGGGCACGACGGGGTACGTGGACCCTTGGCCGGAAAGTAGCTTTATGCACCCTGGTAATTTACCCGACAGGGTTGAAGACTTCAAGTGTCATCCCCAACCCGCTACAAAATCGGGGCACTAGCGCACCGATGGGATAGGACTTTCCTAATACAGTCCAACAAAATCTTACGCGTGAACCCTGAGAGCAAGCTTACTCCGTTAGCCACACGAGTGAGCGGGACCCGAAAGGTTTCAAACTTGAGGGTCCAAAGAGGAAAACACTGGTGCAAAGGAAAAGGATCGCAGACTAACTGCAACACCAAGGACACGGACCCAAGCATGCTCCCTCCCAGCTGCAGTGGTGCTCAGAACTCTGGTTTACAAGCTGTCGGTGTGATTATTTCTGTACTGAGTGAGTACACTGAGAAAACCCTTCTCCTACCCCAACGGCACCCCTACCTCACCACAAACAGACTCCCAGGGCAAAAAATCCCTACCCACAGAGGGGTTAAACATCCTTGCTGCCATACCACTGCCACCGGGCGTCCCCAACAGCAGCAGTGGGCAGAAGGGCAGATTGAACAATACCCTGTGACGACCTGATAGGCCAGGGCGTCCTTGAACAAATGATTCAGGAGATAATGAATAATAATTAATAATAATAATTTTATTCATTTATATAGCACTATTAATTCCACAGCGCTTTACATACATTGGCAACACTGTCCCCATTGGGGCTCACAATCTAGAGTCCCTATCTGTATGTCTTTGTAGTTTGGGAGGAAAACGGAGAACCCGGAGGAAACCCATGCAAACACGGGGAGAATATACAAACTCCTTGCAGATGGTGTCCTTGGTAGGATTTGAACCCAGGATCCCAGCGCTGCAAGGCTGCAGTGCTAACCACTGAGCCACCATGCCGCCCCGAATGAGGTAGTGCACAGGGGGAAGAAAAGGAGGAACAGAAACTGAACACACAATTATTAGGCCAGTCATCCACAAATGACTCGGAGGGTGGGTTCCTGTACTAACGTTGGCTAGGTATACAACTGTCCAACCAAGGGACAGTTTTGGAGGATGAGAAGGGGGAATCGTGTTCACAGCAGGGTGGCAACTCATGAGTATCATTGGAGTGGGGATGGGGTGATACAGAGCACACAGATGATACACCTACCCCTGAGGATAGCTTGTCGTTGCTGTTGGCCAGCCTAACATACATGAGTACTTGCTGTGATGCCGCTCGCAACCACCACCAAGTTGCCTGATTTCTTACCAATTCTGATTACCGGTTGGCGAGGTGTAAGATCAGTCACCTATCATTTTCCCTCACTCAAACAGCATCCTGTCCTTACACTAGTCAGAGAAAAATGGTAGCGCCACCAGTGATTCAGCGGTTTGATAGGTCATGCACTTGGGTAGAGGAAATAACATTTATAATTATGTACTTAATTGTAGAACACTGGGTAAAACAGACACAGAAAAAGACTTGGGTGTATGGGTGGATGGTAAACTTCACTTTAGTGGCCAGTGTCAGGCAACTGCTGCCAGGGCTAATAAAATAATGGGATGTATTAAAAGAGGTATAAGTGTTCATGAAAAAAATATAGTTCTACCTCTGTACAAGTCACTAGTGCGACCGCACTTAGAATACTGTGTACAATTCTGGTCACCGATATATAAGAAGGACATAGCTGAACTGGAGAGGGTGCAGAGAAGAGCCACCAAGATTATTAGAGGAATGGGTGGGCTGCAATACCAAGACAGGTTATTAAACTTGGGGTTATTTAGTTTGGAAAAACGAAGGCTTAGGGGGGATCTAATCACAATGTATAAATATATGAGGGAACAGTACAGAGACCTTTCCAAAGATCTTTTTACACCTAGGCCTGCAACTGGAACACGGGGGCATCCGCTACGTCTTGAGGAAAGAAGGTTTAATCATAATCACAGACGAGGATTCTTTACTGTACGAGCAGTGAGACTATGGAACTCTCTGCCGCATGGTGTTGTAATGAGTGATTCACTACTAACATTTAAGCAGAGCCTGGACGCTTTTCTTGAAAAATATAATATTACAAGTTATGTATATTAGATTTTATGACAGGGTATTGATCCAGGGAACTAGTCTGATTGCCGTATGTGGAGTCAGGAAGGAAATGTTTTCCCCATTGGAACTTGTTTGCCACATTGGGGGTTTTTTGCCTTCCTCTGGATCAACATGTTAGGCTACGGGTTGAACTAGATGGACTTAAGGCTGCTTTACACCAGACAATCTATCGTGCGATAGATCGTTGGGGTCATGGTTTTTGTGACGCACATCCGGCATCGCTGGCGATGCCGGCCTGTGTGACACCGCATAGCGACGCAGTATCACTCACAAATCGTGAGTCGTGTACTGCTCGCTAGGTTCCATAATATCATTTAATTTAGTTGATCATCGTTTCCGTGGTAGCACACGCCGCTCTGTGTGACACCACGGGAACGATGAGCAGCTCACCTGCCTCCCGCGGCGGCCGCCGGCTCTATGTGGAAGGAAGGAGGTGGGCGGGATGTTTACATCCTGCTCATCTCCGCCCCTCTGCTTCTATTGGCCGGCGGCCATGTGACATCGCTGTGACGCCGAACGTCCCTCCCACTCCAGGAAGTGGACGTTCGCCGCCCACAGCGAGGTCGCATGAGAGGTAAGTATGTGTGACGGGGGTTACCGACTTTGTGCGCCACGGGCATCGATTTGCCCGTGACGCAAAAAGGACGGGGGCGGGTACGATCGATTGTGAAATTGCACAATCGGTCGTACCGTGTAAAGCCCCCTTAAGAGTCTCCCTTCAACCTTAAAAACTATGATACTATGATACTATGATAGGCTGGGTCACATTGTGCACTGGCCAATCACAACCATGCAAATACTTGGTGTGGTTTTAATGGCTGCAGAACTACCCATAGTCGAAAAGCTTGTTGATTAACTGTGTTGTAGCCTTTCAGCAAACTTTATTCAGTATCAAACACTTAACTTGTCCATGGACTTCAGTGAGAAGTTTCTGCTGGGATTTGAGCTCAGGACACTAGATTTCTGGTATGAACCCCAAGCTTTACAGTTCAAGCTCACTCATCACAAAATATAGATCAGTGTGCACAAAGGGCCCACCACCCAATTTATGCAGAATTCTGTAGCTGGAGCATGGGAGCCTAATTTTATTAAGATTATGCACTGTTGAAGACCTTATAATTGGTTGTTGGGTTTAAAATACAAGAAAAATATTGGTATAGCTACTTGACCATTGATTTTTAACTAGGGTGCCAGGAAGTATTGAATCATAATGTGTCTTGATCTTTTTGGAAATAATTTAAGGGTTCTTTGTGACTAGAGATGAGTGAACCTTTGGCAGTTCGGTTCACCAGGTGCATTTGAACCTTTAAAAAATTTGGTTTTTGACTCCGACTTGATTCGAACCTCAATAGAAGTCAGTAATTGGGCATTTTGTGGCTCCACCCACATGCTGCCAGTCATATGCAGAACACTTCTGGGGGAGCGTGGGCAAGGTTTTTCACATTTTTATTTTTGTTAGTATGTGCACACTGCATCTGATCATGCTGATATTACCCCAAGTGGGCGCACAGGGCTGAGCATCAGTCATATCCAGGCACAGTGTTGCTCGCTTGAGTGATTTGCACTCGTAACTCACTTGAACAGTGAACCCAAACTTTATTTGAAAGTCGGTTTCCGAACCCGAACTCCGAACATCGATCTACTATTTCTGACATGTATTTTACATCCTGGATCATACAACATTTTAGATATTAGAAGTTTGATATCTTTTGCAAAAAATAAAAATAAAAAATAAATTGCTAGGGTTCCCTTAGGTAGAGGTAATGGGCAGCATTGCACAAGACATTATAAATTGTATTGTATTACACTCATTTTTACTGGATTTATTTCTGGGCAGCTAAAATATTCTGTCTGTAAATAGTAAATAAGACTTCTCTTGCCCATGCAAGAAAAAAAAAACTATGTTCAATTTATTCAGTGTTATAAAACCAACTTGTTTTTATCAATCAATTGTGACAAGTGTTAATTAACGTTAAGCTCAAACCCTATCTCCAAAGATGCCAAGGGCAATTTAACAGGCTATGTTTTTGTAAATAAATAGATGTCAATGGGTGATATGTCACATATTCTGCCAATTAAGGCACAGCCATTTGCTTCGAAATGTTCAGAAATGTTCACAATTATATGTTTATTAGTTTTCTTCTCATATCTGAGTTCATGCAAAGCTACATCTAAAATATCACTTCTACTTTGCTTTAGGATGAGGTAAATATCCATTCTGGATATCATTATTCTGCAGCTGTAACATGTTAAGCTTTGGGTAATAAAAGCGGTATTATGGATATGAGAGCACGGATATACATTTTTATAATTCAATAATCATTCTTATAAAGAGCAAATATTTAACCACAGAATTTGATGGAATACTAAGCATAAATATTACACAAAAAATACATTCTTAATCTCTTCTCCTTTGATATTCTTTTGTATATTATTATTATTATTATTGTTATTATTATTATTATCATTAAAACTGGAAAAAAAAATATCTGTCTGAGAAGCCTAAACATTTAATCAGATATTTTGCAGCAGAAGGAGCTTACCCTAGAAGCTCTGACTACAAAAGAGTAAAATAGGCTCAACCCCCTTGGCTATATCCGGACCCTTCAGTTGTTATTAGAATTTTTTACTTCAGATATACCGGAAAACATATATGCAGCTAATATCAAATTACAACTGTATCCAGGGTGTAAATGCCAGTCAGATGTAGCAGATCAGAGACGGTCAGAGACACTACATCTGCCTCTGCTCGGCTACAACTGACCATCTTTCTGCCCCAACACTCTGCTCCAACACTCTGCTCTGTCACTCTGCTCTGCCCTGTCACTCTGTTCCATCACTCTGCCCTTCCACTTTGTTATGTCACTCTGCTCTTCCCTGTCATTCTTGCCTGTCACTTTTCCCTGCCAATCTGCCCTTTCACTCTGTCCCATCATTCTTTCCTGTCACTCTGCCCTTCCACTCTGTCATGTCACCCTGCTCTGCCACTCTGTTCTATCACTCTGCTTTGCCCTGCCACTTTGCTGTCTTTCTGCTCTGCCCTGCCACTCTGTTCTGCCACTCTTGCCCTGCCACTCTTCCCTGTCATTCTACCCTGCCACTCTGCCCTGTCTCTCTGCTCTGCCCTGCCACTCTTCCCTGTCATTCTGCCCTGCCTCTCTGCCCTGTCTCTCTGCTCTGCCCTACCACTCTTCCCTGTCATTGTCCCCTGCCACTCTTCCCTTTCATTCTGCCCTGCCACTCTGCCCTGTCTCTCTGCTCTGCCCTACCACTCTTCCCTGTCATTGTGCCCTGCCACTCTTCCCTTTCATTCTGCCCTGCCACTCTGCCCTGTCTCTCTGCTCTGCCCTGCCACTCTTCCCTGTCATTGTGCCCTGCCACTCTTCCCTTTCATTCTGCCCTGCCACTCTGTCCTGCCACTCTGCCCTGCCACTCTTTCCTGTCATTCTACCCTGCCACTCTGCCCTGTCTCTCTGCTCTGCCTTGCCACTCTGCCCTGACACTCTGCCCTGTCATTCTGCCCTGTCACTCTTCCCTATCATTCTGACTTGCCACTCTGCCCTGACACTCTGCCTTGCCACTCTGCCCTGCCACTCTGCCCTGTCATTCTGCCCTGTCACTCTTCCCTATCATTCTGCCTTGCCACTCTGCCCTGTCATTCTGCCCTGCCACTCTGCCCTGTCTCTCTGCTTTGCCACTCTGCCCTGTCATTCTGCCCTGCCACTCTTCCCTGTCATTCTGCCATGCCACTCTGCCCTGTCTCTCTGCTCTGTCCTACCACTCTTCCCTGTCATTGTGCCCTGCCACTCTTCCCTTTCATTCTGCCCTGCCACTCTGTCCTGCCACTCTGCCCTGCCACTCTTCCCTGTCATTCTACCCTGCCACTCTGCCCTGTCTCTCTGCTCTGCCTTGCCACTCTGCCCTGACACTCTGCCCTGTCATTCTGCCCTGTCACTCTTCCCTATCATTCTGACGTGCCACTCTGCCCTGCCACTCTGCCTTGCCACTCTGCCCTGCCACTCTGCCCTGTCATTCTGCCCTGTCACTCTTCCCTATCATTCTGCCTTGCCACTCTGCCCTGTCATTCTGCCCTGCCACTCTGCCCTGTCATTCTGCCCTGCCACTCTGCCCTGTCTCTCTGCTCTGTCCTACCACTCTTCCCTGTCATTGTGCCCTGCCACTCTTCCCTTTCATTCTGCCCTGCCACTCTGTCCTGCCACTCTGCCCTGCCACTCTTCCCTGTCATTCTACCCTGCCACTCTGCCCTTTTCTCTGCTCTGCCTTGCCACTCTGCCCTGACACTCTGCCCTGTCATTCTGCCCTGTCACTCTTCACTATCATTCTGACTTGACACTCTGCCTTGCCACTCTGCCCTGCCACTCTGCCCTGTCATTCTGCCCTGTCACTCTTCCCTATCATTCTGCCTTGCCACTCTGCCCTGTCATTCTGCCCTGCCACTCTGCCCTGTCTCTCTGCTCTGCCTTGCCACTCTGCCCTGTCATTCTGCCCTGTCACTCTTCCCTATCATTCTGCCCTGCCACTCTGCCCTGTCTCTCTGCTCTGCCTTGCCACTCTGCCCTGTCATTCTGCCCTGTCACTCTTCCCTATCATTCTGCCTTGCTACTCTGCCGTGTCATTCTGCCCTGCCACTCTGCCTTGTCGTTCTGCTCTGTCACTCTACTCTGCCCTGCCACTCTGAGCTGTCACTCTGCCCTCCATGCACCATGTTTTTAGTCAAACTTTAATTTCTCATATTTACAAAAGTATAATCATAATCAATTGTCATTTGCAACTTAGATATGTTGTTTTATTCCCATATTTCTACAAATACATTCTCACATATTTATAAATATTACATTCACCCTCTTATTACACAAAGATTTATTTTTCTGTCTTTTTAAACGAATATTTCACTGTATTGTCCACAGCACTTGGATTAGATCAGCTTTTTTATTAATAACATGTGCAATATATATTCACATGTCCTTTTTAGCAAATAGTGGTTTTGACAATGTGCATATATTGAAAGTTAGGGTGTTTATATTATATATGTTCCTCTATATTCATCAAGATCCTTCCTATGTTCTATTAAGTCATCTAATCTTGTGGACCTTTTTTATTAAACTATAAAAGTACACATATGTACTTCATTATTCATATTTAATACTCATAGTTGCATCCAGTTTAAAATGTTGTCAAAACAAGCATAGAAAAAACATAAAAAATCTCCTTAAGTAAGATACAGTAAAAGCCAAATTTTAATACGTATGCATTAAAATAGACATATTAAAAGGATTAAAACTGCACTCGCCCTATAATCAGCCTCAAAAAAATGACAAAACCTGCCTGCCAATGGAGGATTTTCACCCTACAGGATATTAGTGCCGGCTGTCACTAGCTCGTCTTAGTAAATTCTACCACTAATAAATGTTTAATGTGGCAGTCAGATGTAGGGTAGATAGATGAAGGTAACTTAGCTTGGCATGTGCAGAAGAATTACGTCTATCGACACATCATGGCCTCCTGATGAACCCACGAGGAGGAACTGCATTGAGGCTGGACGCAATTATTTTGCACTTGCTCTTGGCTGAGAAATCCATCTGCGCATGTGCTGACTCTGGGCGCCATGATTTGAAGCCAGAGCATCTGGGATATCCGCCACACAGACACCACAGCTTCCGCTGCCAGCACAGCTAGCAGGCCCCCTGTACAGAGAGTTAGCCAGCCAGCCGCCCGCATGGAGAGACAGCCACACAGAGAGCCGCTACTATAGAGAGGCAGCCGCCCGCATGCACAGACAGCCACTTATAATCCGAAAAATATGGTAGTTCCTAAATATCCGCCCTATAAGACAATACCCGGTGTGTAAGATGACCCCCGACTTTTAAGAAGATTTTCAGGGCTTTAAAAGTCGTTTTATACGCCAGGAAATATGGTAGGTAAAATATTAAGGTCTGCTCAGCAACAGACTGTAGGGTCAGAGACAGTTAATGTGAGGATTAGCCCACCCTGAGAGGGGTCAAGTGAGAGGGAAAGTTTCATTCTGGAGGAGTAAGGGAAGACCTAGTGAGCAAAAGTGAAGGACGTGTAGTCATTTGGTCGTGAAGGTCACATACAGAGAGAGGTGTGTGGCAGCCTTGGAAGGAGACAAGAGATGAGCTAGTGAGACGCAGAGAGTAAATAGCGTTGTGACTAGAGCCCTTTCTTCGAACAGAGTGGTCCTCAACGAGAGGCCGCAAAGAGCTGAGCTGGACTGTTGCATTTTGTAAGATGTCAGAAAGGAAGGGAAGGATACTAAGCTTGAGTGTTCCCTCATAAGTTGTGTGTAATCTGGAGACTAAGGCGGGCTTTGCACACTACGACATCGCAGGTGCGATGTCGGTGGGGTCAAATTGAAAATGACGCACATCCGGCATCGCATGCGACATTGAAGTGTGTAAAGCCTGGATGATACGATTAACGAGCGCAAAAGCGTCGTAATCGTATCATCGGTACAGCGTCGGCGTAATCCATAATTACGCTGACGCAATGGTCCGATGTTGTTCCTCGCTCCTGCGGCAGCACACATCGCTGTGTGTGAAGCCGCAGGAGCGAGGAACATCTCCTACCGGCGTCACTGCGGCTTCCGTAGGATATGCGGAAGGAAGGAGGTGGGCAGGATGTTTACATCCTGCTCATCTCCACCCCTCCGCTCCGATTGGCCGCCTGCCGTGTGACGTCGCAGTGACGCCGCACGACCCAACAAGGAGGCGGGTCGCCGGCCACAGGGACGTCGCACGGCAGGTGAGTGTGTGTGTGAAGCTGGCGTAGTGATAACTTTCGCTACGCCAGCTATCACCACATATCGCTGCTGCGACGGGGGCGGGGACTATCGCACTCGGCATCGCAGCATCGGCCTGCAATGTCGTAGTGTGCAAAGCCCGCCTTAGGGTACCTTTCCAATGGGGAAGTTAAAGAGAAGTCGACCTTAAATGCAGGCCCCTTTATCGATCCAGTTCTCCAGTAAGCATCACTGAGTAGCTGGGCAGGGACGGCTGCACAGTTTCTAGAGCCCAGTGCAAGACAGCTGCTGAGATTGGTTTCTGTCCTCCCAACAAGCTGAGCATCTGGAGACTGTCCTGGCTCATTTAGCAAGCTGCACACCAATGTTGCCTGGACCCCTAATTCCTGAAAGAGAGAAGGGGACAAGGCGTGAAGGAGAGCCCCTACCGTAAATCTATAGACAGTTAGGGTGGCTTTACATGCTGCGATATCCTGCCCGATATCGCTAGCATGAGACCCGGCCCCATCGTTTGTGCGCGATGGGCATATCACTGCCCGTCGCGCACAAAATCGCGCACCCCCGTCACACGTACTTACCTGCCCTTTGACATCGCTGTGACTGGCAAACCGACTCCTTTCTAAGGGGGGTGGTCCGTTCGGCGTCACAGCGACGTCACTAATCGGCCGCCCAATGAAAGCGGAGGGGCGGAGATGAGTGGGACATAACATCCCGCCCACCTCCTTCCTTCCTTCCGCATTGTGGCCGGAGGCAGGTAAGGAGATGATCCTCATTCCTGCGGCGTCACACATAGCGATGCGTGCTGCCAAAGGGATGAGGATCAACTTTGCCCCAGCGACAGCAGTGATAACTGGCAGCGGACCCCCATGTCAGCGAGGAGCGATTTTGGACGTTTTTGTAACGATCCAAAATCGTTCCTAGAAGTCACACGCTACGACATCGCTACAGCGGCCGGATGTGCGTCACAAATCCGTGACCCCAACGAGATCGCTGTAGCGAAATCGTAGCATGTAAAGCCCGCTTTACTTTCTTTTACAGGCTAAATCCTGCCATCTACCACATGTAATCCACAATATTCCAGAAGGAAAACTGATTAGAGCTAAAAGAAATTGTATTATCCCTGAGAGTTTTGCAAAAGAATGCTTAAAGTTAGAGGTTAGCCTAAGTGGTCATTAATCAGAGTTATAAGCCATGTTAATAAAATAGATAGAAAAAAACTTACTGGAAACAAAAAAAGAATACCATCTGTTATTTTAGTAACGTTTTCAACACAATACAACCCCCAATATAATTGTGTCATCCATATAATTAAATAGCATTTACCCATACTAGATCAGGAGCCTCTACTAGCAACCACTATAAGTTCTAATCCTGTTAGACATGTAGCTATATGGGCACCTACATTAAGTAAAATCCTCTGTCCAGTTACCAAATCCAAAATAAAATATAGTCTAATAAAACTTTTCAATGTAGTCATCACCCCTGCAAAGTGTGCAATCATGTGATTAAAGGCAAAGAATTTCCATCCTTCCACAGGAACGAAATACCATATCAACTGACATATGAATTGCAACTGTAAAGGTGTAATATACCTTATTGATTGTGCCACATGTAGAGTGCAATATGTTGGGTGCACGGTCAGACCAGTTTAAAACTGCATCAGATGGCACATTTCTGATATCAATGCCATTAATGTGGTTAATATTTCATTAGTCTCCAGACATTTTCAGATGCAACATAGAGGTGATGTGAGTAACCTTAAATATAGAGCAACCGAAAAGGGGTGATCATTTCAAAAAGAAGGTTTTAAACCGCAAATTATATTTTATATTTACACTATGTACTAGAGCACCACAGGGATTTAATGTGTGGCAGGATTTAATCACACATATAATTAATAATAAAAAATGTGGTTGTCAGTGGAGAATTTTGATAGTTTTTCTGAAAATTATGTAGATACTAAATTAATTTTGTTTTCTTTATTTAGATATTATATGCACAGATTTATATATATATATATATATATATATATATATATATATATATATATTTGCTATATGTGTAGCCCACAAATGGTTAATTATAGCCTTACGGTATTTTGTTTATATTCATCTCTATGCCGTTAATTATTCAGACTGCCTGTGAACCCTTTTTGGCTTGTAAGGCTAGGAACACATATATAGCTTTAGATACTGAGATGTTATATCCATGATTAAGATCTTACTGATGTCGAAACGCATTGGATTTACACTAAGGGGTTTGTTTGTTGCCAGTACCACTGCGGCAATATTTTAATGATTTAATGAAAGGAAGATGTTTTTATCTCTACCTTTTTCTACTGGATTTTCCTCTCTTTTATGGACTGTGCCCTCAGACTGTGAGGGCTGTGAATTGCATTGGCTTATGAACCCACAGTTAAAGGACTTGGACAATTTTGTTCCGGAGTCCCAACCCAGTTCACCCAGTTGTTCACCCAGAAGAGGATGTCATCCATCTCCCAGGGCAGTGATTGTTGTTATTTATGCTTTGCGTGTTGTCGATTGGTGTCTTTTAGGCCATTTCATAGTTGAGGGCAACCATTGTTAAAGAGGAAAGGAATGCAAGAGTGGTAGAAGATGGTGGTCATTTTCCTGCTCCTGAGGCAATAATCACGTTATGTATTGTCTTATAGTGTAATGTAAATCGTGTCTTGCATCTTTTGTACATATTGTGATGTGATGTGCCATGTGAAATATATGCTGTGTTAGAGTTCCATATAGTAATCTATATATATGTATATATATATATAATTGCCTTATTCTGTCTGTCTGTCTGTCTTGCTCCACAATTACGTCATTAAACTGACAACCGGCGCCACAGTGTGTGCGCTAAAGAGCCTGCAACCAACGGCTCAGCTAAGGCTCCCTGCACACGTAACTAGGGTACACATTGGGTTACTAAGCAAAGCTCTTTGCATAGTTACCCGATATTTACCCTGGCTACGTGTGCAAGGAGCCAGCGCTAAGCAGTGTACGCTGGTAACCAAGGTATATATCGGGTAACCAAGCAAAGCGCTTTGCTTAGTTACCCGATATTTACTCTGGCTATGTGTGCAAGGAGCCAGCGCTAAGCGGTGTACGCTGGTAACCAGGGTACATATCAGGTAACCAAGCAAAGCGCTTTCCTTAGTTACCCGATATTTACCCTGGCTACGTGTGCAAGAAGCCTAACTGAACAGCCCGAACTATGGGCCGACAGGACGACTCCTGACACTTCCCCGCTCAGCTCCCCCCTCCCCCCCCGCACTCCGCATGTATACACTGAACACACACACACACACACACACACACACCTGGATAGTCACCTGTCCCCAGCTAAGCAATCCCCGGCACTGACGTCCTCAGCGCCATGGGCCCGCTCGGCTCCACTCACCCAATTACATTGTGAGACATCCATCACAGTGCGTTGTGTGACGCATGTGACGGATGCATTGCAAATAGTGTGCTAATAAAGTAATGGATTCCTGTAAAAGAACGTTTTGCGTTTTTTTGTTTTTTTTTAATGTTTCGCCGGGAAAAGGAGATTTGTGGTCGGGAGGAGAGAGAGAGAAAGGTAACCGCAAATCCCCTAAGAAACTGCAGTGAGCCGCGCGATCCGCTGTGCCATCACTCAGGTGACCTGCGGCAACAGCTGCAGTCCTCCACCCGAGAGCTGTGTCTGCGGGTCTCCTGAATGAGGGCACAGCTGATCACGCGGCTCCCTTCAGTTCCTTTGTGGAGCTGATAGAGAGCGGTCGTGTTCTACTGCCGCTCGTGTCAGCTTCATGTAGCAGAGCTGAAAGCGTCGTGGGACCTCCGTGGATTATGTCGGAGGGGTATTGGAGGGTTTAATAAAGTGATGACAGAGGGATTTTTTTTGTCTTTTATTCCACATAAATGATTTTTTCGGGTGTATGTGTTTATTTTCTTTAACTTACAGGTTAATCATGAAAGGTATCTCGGGGAGACGCCTGCCATGATTAACCTAGGATTTTGTGGCAGCTATGGGATGCTGCCATTAACTCCTTATTACCTCGATTGCCACCACACAAGGGCAATTCGAGATAAGCCACGTAGAGTCCCGGGACTGTCGCATTTAATGGATGCGGCAATTCCAGATGGCTGCTGGCTGATATTGTTAGGCTGGGGGGCTTCCCATAACGTGGGGCTCCCCTTCCTGAGAATACCAGCCTTCAGCCGTGTGGCTTTATCTTGGCTGGTATCAAAATTGGGGGGGACCGCACGACGTTTTTATTAATTATTTATTTATTTATTTTACTGCACGATATAGAGCCGCCCACTGCTGGCTGTGATTGGTTGCAGTGAGACAGCTGTCACTCAGCGTGGGGTCGGGTCTGACTGCAACCAATCATAGGCACCGGTGGGTGGGAGAAGCAGGGAATACGAGATTGAATAATGAGCGGCCGACATTTTCAAAAGAGGAAAAGCCGCCGGAGCTTTGTGACAGCCGTGCAGCCCCGCGCCCATGATCGGTGAGTATGAGAGAGGGGGGAAAGGGGGGAGAGAGACCAGGAGTGATTTTAAACAATATAGTTCGTTCTGCTGGACATGTTGAGCATGCTCAGTAGAATGTGATGGAATTTGTCAGCGGATTCCGCCGCTTAGCGCATAGCGGCGGAATCTGCCACCATAGACAATCATTAGACACCTTGGCGGATTCCAACAGAATCTGTCAATGTGCGTTACTTTAACGACCCAAAAAACACTACATGTAGCGTTCCCTCCGTCCGACGATGTGTCAAAATAACGACTCAGCGTCGTCCAGCGGGTGCAACGCAGACACTTGCGTTACAGTACGTTGTCAATCCAAGTCTATGGAGAATAGCGCAGTGCGTTAACAGATTGTACTATTCTCCATAGTGGCGCATTGCACTGAACGCAAGTGTGAAAGTGCCCTTACCCCGCAGGATGGGGGTACATGTCAGGATGGTGGCTGCACCACGATGGGGGCATATGCCAGCAATGGGCCACATCACAGTATCAGCATATTTTTACTTAACTTTACACTGTTCATGGCCTTCTTTCATTACAAGCCATGGACATCATTAAACATTAGACTCATCTATTAAAACTGTTCCTTCTGTTTGTCATTTTAAAACCAATAAACAATTATAAGAATACTGAATTAAACCTAACCCATCCAGTCCATTCATTACCTTTTTATTCAATCTGCTAACCTACATACACATTCTAGACTACATTCTAGACTTCTAACGTATCGGGCCACCTTCTAGTATATTATAACGTATTGTAATTTTGTATAAGAATTTTAGGTAAAAGACTGCAGTGAGAGACAGTTAATGTTGAGACTAGCCTACCTTTGGAGAGGTCAAGTGAGAGGAAAAGTGACAGTTCATTCTGGAGGAGTTAGTGAAGACCTAGTGAGTGAAAGTGAAGGATGTGAGAATCTGGAGGACTGAATGAGCAACAGAGAGTAAACAGCATTGTGACTAGAACCTGTTCCTCAAACAGAGTGGCCCGCAACAAAGAGCAGGAAGACCAAATCCCAGTAGTCAGTACCCTTCATTGTCAAGGTACTGTGTAATCTTTACTGGTGCAGGACTCTGGTAGCCAGGCCCTGAACCATGAAGATATTGGGTGAATCTTAACTGTCGTGTGAACGTAGTTGTCCCTCCAATCAGTTTCACCTTGACCATCAAGGCGCATAAGCTCTACTCTGGTCATGATGGGACCCCTAAGGAGACTGGATGTGGGACTGCAGGAAGGGAATACAACTGTCACAGGTTGTACAGTAACACTGAGTTTGGTTTGTACTGGAACTCGCAGAACAAGAAAGATTGGAGACAACCCAGGGGAAAGTTGCACTGTTTATGAAGTTGCTTTGTGAAACAGTAATGTGTTGGATCATATGTGTTAGACATCATACCATGTTTAGGGAGCAGTGATGACATCATACCATGTATAATGAGGCTGTGGGGAATTGATACCATGTTGAGGTGGCTGTGGGAATACCATACAATGTATAGGGGACCTTACATCCTATAAAGTGGACACACAGCCATTAGAACATGTTTAAAGCCTGCTTTACACGCTACAATATACCTTACGATGTGTCGGCGGGGTCACGTCGTAAGTGACGCACATCCGGCATCGTAAGGTATGTTGTAGCGTGTGACAGCGACGTGCAATTGCGATTGAACGAAAAACCGTTCATCGCATGCACGTCGTTCATTCCTGACGAATTGAATGTCAGATTGTTCATCATACCCGAAGTAGCGCACATCGCAGTGTGTGACACCCCGGGAACGATGAACAGATCTCACCTGCCTCCTGCGGCTCCCGGCCCACAATGCAGAAGGAAGGAGGTGGGTGGGATGTTTACGTCCCACTCAGCTCTGCCCCTATGCTTCTATTGGCCGGCTGCCGTGTGACGTCGATGTGATGCCAAACATCCCTCCCACTCCAGGAAGTGGACGTTCGCCGCCCACATCAAGGTCGCATGGAAGGTAAGTATGTGTGACGGGGGTTAAACGTTTGTGCGGCACGTTCAACAAATTGAACGTGCTGCACATACAATGGGGGCGTTGCAAATCGCATATGATATTGTATGCGAAATTGCAACGTGTAAAGCAGGCTTAACACTAGAAGTCCCAGAAATTTCGAGCTCCCCCCTGAAGTCCCGAAAGAGGGTTAAATGACTGATGATAAACTGAATAGAACTAACTAGAAACTAAATGGCTAAACTCAATGGAAAACAACAACCTCCTGTGGTGCGACAGTAATGGCCTTATTTACAGAACAAAAGACGGTGATTATAGGATGTTAGCTAAAATCATTCAGGTCATTCGACTCGTCTCTGGGTTCCAAAGGTAGAAATGTTAAATGACCCCTCTCTGGGACTTCTAGTGATAAGGAGGTTGTGGGTATCCCACACCATGTATTGATTCAGTGGCAACATAATATCATGTATAAAAGGGTTGTGGGGGCATCCTTCCTTGTATTAGGGGTCTGTTGGGACTTTTTAAGTATATCAGTGGGCTGTGGTAATGCCATTTAATACAAAGGAGGCTGTGTGGACATCATATCTTGCATAGGTGGTTATGCAGGACAACATACTATGTAGGCTGTAGTAACATCATATCATGTATAAGGGGGCTGTGAGGACACCAAACCATGCATAAGGGGGCTGTGGTGCCATCATCCCATATATAATGTGGCTGTGAGGATGCCAAACCATGTATAGGAAGCTGTGAGGATGCAATACTATGTATACCGGAACCATGGTTATATCACACCATGCATAGGGGTATGTGGAGACATAATAGCATGTATAAGCTATTGGTACATCATACATGTGTAAGGGGACTGTTGAGCCATCATATCATGTGTAATGCAAGCTCGTAAGACAGCATACCTGATATAAATATAAGGGGGCTGTGAGGATGTTATATGATATATAAAAGGGCTGAGGGGACATCATTACAAATATAGAAGTCTGTGGGGGACATCATACCATGCATAGGGAGTTGTGGAAACCTCATACTGCAGTGCCTCATGGGGCAAGGGGTTACCCTACTCGTAGCCAGGCCATTGAGGGTCAGGTCTGGAGATGTCATGGGTGGCTTTGCCCGGTTCCATTGCGCCGAGGCATACACAAATGGAGGGGAAAGTTGGGTGATTGGGATGGGTTGTCTTGACGCCACCTGTGGTACGCGGCCAGGCATTTAGCCGCCGCTGCAGGAATCCTCGCTGGGGCCAGTGTTAATGCAGCTGAGGTGTTGTTGCACCACACAGGCAGAGCGGGCCCCGGGAGGACGATGGGGGTTGCAGTGCTGCAATGGGGAATGGCAGTCGCTGGGAGCGCCAAAAGGCGGGGCTACAGCGTCAGTAATCAGAGACTCAGTCAGCAGCTACGGTTCCAAGTTTCTTTACTCATTGACTGGATGCTGCAACCCAGGTACTGGTCTCTGCCGTCGCCGGCTCCAGTCAATCTCGGATCCATTGGAGGTTGGGTCCGGCGCAGTAGACTGTGGGCCCTTCCTTTTATCGCTACTGGTTACGAGTCTCTGACGTGGAGCACTCAGGGTCCCATCTCCTCTAAGTTAAAGTTCTGTCCCATATGTTGGTATCCTTTGGACTCGGCCATGTTCAAAGCTGCAAAACCATGTATGTCACTTGTCTCCTGAACCATGGGTGGTAAGAGAGGCATGGAACCCTCTGTCCGGCAGATTTCGATGATGGCAACTTGGAGTATACCCCACCATGAGGCCTCTGCACCCTTCACTGCGCAGGTCCCGAGGGAGCAATCAAGCTATGCCCTCGGTGACCATTAAACTCCTCCATCCCACTAGTGCTACCGGGTAACAGTCCTCTCAACTCCTCTCCTACTCTAGAACTCCTTGTTGTTTGTAGTGTTGGCTCCTAACTCCCGGTGGCCGTTCCTCTCCTCTCCCAGGTCCTTAAGCTAGTGGATTGGGATTCCCACTGTGATGGCATCCTGTAAACGCCACCCGATGAGCGACCCCTGTTATACCCGACCCTAGCCCGGTCCCCAGTGGGGAAGGGGTAACCAGCTATGTGTAAGTAATTGTGTGATGAAACTGATACCGACCTCCTCTGGATCCAGGATAGGTACTACATGTGACGCCCTGGCAAAACCAGGTAGTCACATATTAGGCCCCCGCATAATACCTTCCCTCACCTAGGTCACATACAGCCGATCTGTAACCTTAGTCACCCCCTCAGGGCAAGACAGGCACACCAGTGGGCGGGACCAGGCGGTTAGGAAACGCCCACCTAGGGATCTACACAGCCCGGGACGGAAAAACAAACACATTAAGCTGTAGTTCAAGTTGAGAGGAGTGGAGGCTGGAGCTAGGTGTAGCTTCAGCGGAGGAGAAGTTCAAGTTGAACGGTGCCAGGGTTGGAGCCCTGGACCCTGGCTAGGTGGCAGACGGTGGTCTCTGTCAGCAGGAGACGGGAAGATGGCTCGGCAGATCTGAGGTGGACCGAGACAGGGTCGGAGCCCGCCGGTACCGACACCGGAGACCCGACAGGAAACCGTGCACAGAGGGGGTACTCGGACCCTGAAGCCAGGACCGAAACCAACGGCCTAGCTAATCAACCAATTGAGGGCAGGATTATAGGTCCTGTACCAACTAAAATCCCAAAAGCAGACAATCACCCACAGAGAGGGATAGGGCAACCGCCATGGCCCATAGATCCCACAGGTCAGCGTCAGCGGGCACGGCTCCTCAGGCACACAGAAAGCCGGGAGCGGACTCCCATGTTCCATACCGGGAAGTCTAAGCACACAACCACAACTAGTGCAGAGGAAAAGATGGCGACCACCAGCCCGGGTGGGGGACCAGAGTAGAACCGGCCGCGGCGGCCAGCCACCAGCACCTTGGTTTACCAAAAGACTCGTGTGATTTATTTGATTGTGAGTAACCAAACATCCCCTGGTACGTCCGGGCGCGCAAGCCCCTGCTATCGCCATACTCTGCACAGAGACACTGGGCCCCGGGGCAACCATCCCTACTCACGGTGGGGTTAACATCCGGCTGCCACTACATCTCCCCCGGGTATCCCACAACAGCAGCGGTGGTGTCCCACTTCATCACACACCGTGGGTGGCGCCACGAACCGAATACGGCCAAGGCCGTACAACTACGTCCCCCTTTTCATTCAGCGTGTCCGAGTGACTCCCGGGTCCGGAGGATCCCTCGAGCCACACAGCAGGTCTGGATCCGAGCAGCCCGGCTGCTGCGGGCGTGGGGCCGGCACACCCAGAAACTTGGCGTCACAAACAGGATTCAAACCCATCCACCTACCTGGTGGAAGTGAGCCTTGCATTGGACAATCAGCGGTGATCCATTGAAAAATGTTCAGAAGTCGCCATTTTTGCCGCCATTTTTAGGCGCGAAAAACTACAGCCCAGCGCCTTCTCCCCCGAGAAAGGGCACAAAACTGAAGCACCGCCCCCTGGGAACACAGCCGGAAGGAAATAACACCCTGAGGCCGAAAAAACAAAACTAACCTGCCGCACAAGGGAGTGCTCGCAAAAGGTCAAGGGGGAGAAGCGGGAAGATGTTGGCGCCAAATATGGACAGCGGTGCAGCGCCTGCCGCTGGAGCGGCGGCGCCCACGAACGAAGCAGTTGGTGAGGAAGCTGCGGCTCCCGCTCTGGTCGCAGGAGCAGTGGACCCCTAGATTCCGGTAGTGACTCCCCATGTAGCAGCTGGCGGTGACCCGCCTGCCACAGGAAGGATGTCAGCTCCGGCAGTCCGCCTGCCCGCAATGGGGATGGCGCCTGGCCCAGAAGATCCCTTAGCCACAAGCTCAGAATCGGAGGAGACGGATGAGAGTAGTTCTGGTGTCGACACCTCAGTAGCTGCGTATGTCCCGCGATGTGGTGGGAATGGATACCGGATGGCTTTATCGTCCCATACATACCATGCGTTGGAGGTGTAGAAGGCAGAAACGGAGTCCACCTCTGAGGATGAGGCCCCGTCTGTCATCGGGGGTGTGATAGTGCCAATCTGTCGGCACTGCGAGCTGCCTGGGCACTTTGCTAGTGTGTGCCCCGGGAATGCCCGGCCTTAAAGGGGCCAGAACCCGCCACAAGTTTCAAGTTTAAAGTTACAAGTTGCTGTTTAAAATACCTTCCAACCTTGTTGAACGTCCTCATGTTTCCGGAGGAGGCCATCTGCACAGCAGGTGTGGGGTGGCAGGGCAGTTGAGAAGTTAAATGATGCAGCGCTCCATTCTTGTTGAACGTCTTCACCCCTGCAAGTTAAAAGTGAAGAGGCCATCGGGGGTCGGAGCCCAAGTTGGAGGACAGAGCCCGTTCCGGAGGAGCAGTCGTACCCACACCGTCGGCAGCTGAAGACGGAGTCTCTTGGACAGTGCCGCCCGTGAGCGAAGGTGGCATTGGGGACTCATGCTGTCTGGTGGTGGTCCAGGGGGAAGCTGCAGGAGGAGGCTGTTCCGGCAGCGGTATTTAAAGGTTTTACAGAAGTCCCTGACCAACCTTCTAACCCTGCAGCAGTCTCTGGAGAGGCTGATTGAAGGAAGGCCTGCGGTAGAGTCGGCCGAGGCCCATTTACCACCAAAACCACTGACTACCCTCCGGGCCAGGGGTCCCCTGGACGTGGGGCCCTTGAGATAGACTGCTGGGTAAGGAACTTTTTACCCGGCCCGTAAGGGCAACACCCGAGCCTGTCCTGGGCTTTGGCAAGGGGTGCGCATCAGCGCTTAGCAGTGGCACCAGGGGGCAGGTTGTTTTGGGTGGGGATGAGGTGAGAAGGACCCGGTCCATCCCATCCCGGTTTTAAATGTGTAATGTTTAAGCAATGTGCCTCGCCGTAAAGGAAGAAAGAAACCAATGTTTTCAATGTTAGTATACCTGTAAACTGTTCCTTTTTCTATTTTCAATTCCTGTTAAATAAATGTTGGTGGTCGGACAGCCCGCGGACGGTCTGTATTAAACCAAGGGGGAATGTGATGCCCTGGCAAAACCAGGTAGTCACACATTAGGCCCCCGCATAACACCTTCCCTCACCTAGGTCAAATACAGCCGACCTGAAACCCTAGTCACCCCCCTCAGGGCAAGACAGGCACACCAGTGGGCGGGAGCAGGTGGTTAGGAAACGCCCACCTAGGGATCTACACAGCCCGAGGCGGGAAAATAAACAGATTAAGTTGTAGTTCAAGTTGAGAAGAGTGGAGGCTGGATCTAGGTGTAACTCCAGCGGAGGAGAAGTTCAAGTTGAACGGTGCCAGGGTTGGAGCCCTGGTACCTTGGCTAGGTGGCAGATGGTGGTCTCCATCGGCAGGAGACGGGAAGACGGCTTGGCAGATCCGAGGTGTACCGGGACAGGGTTGGAGCCGGCCGGTACCGGCACCGGAGACCCAACCGGAAACCGTGCACAGAAGGGGTACTCGGACCCGGAAGCCAGGACCGGAACCAACGGCCTAGCTAATCAACAGATTGAGGGCGGGATTATAGGTCCTGTCCCAACCAAAGTCCAAAAAGCAGACAACCACCCACAGAGAGGGATAGGGCAACTGCCAGAGCCCATAGATCCCACGGGTCAGCGTCAGCGGGCACGGCGCCTCAGGCACACAGAAATCCGGGAGCGGACTCTCGTGTTCCATACCAGGAAGTCTAAACACACAACCACAACTAGTGCAGAGGAAAAGACGGCGACCACCAGCCCGGGTGGGGGACCAGAGTACAACCAGCCGTGGCGGCCGGCCACCAGCACCTTGGTTTACCAAAAGACTCATGGAATTCATTTGATTGTGAGTAACCAAACATCCCCTGGTATGTCCGGGTATGCAAGCACCTGCCATCGTCATACCCTGCACAGAGACACTGGGCCCCGGGGCAAACATCCCACGGATGGGTTATCATCCGGCTGCCACTACATCTTCCCCGGGTATCCCACAACATCAGCGGTGGTGTCCCACTTCACCACACACCGTGGGTGGCGTCACAAACCGAATACGGCCAAGGCCGTACAACTACATCCCCCTTTTCATTCTGCGTGTCCTCGTGACCCCCGGGTCTGGAGGATCCCTTGAGCCACACAGCGGGTCCGGATCCGAGCAGCCTGGCTGCTGCGGGCGTGGGGGCGGCACACTACACCTTAAGTGAGATGCAATTCTCTGTGGCGACCAAAGCCTCAGGGGCACCACAATACCATGTAAAGGAAGCTGTGGTAACATGATGCCATGTATATAGGTGCTATGTGGATATCATACCATATATATGAGCTGTGCTGGGCAATATATGGGGTTGTCGGGATGTCATACCATGTATAAATGGACTGTAATTGAGAACATACAATGTATAAGGGGCTGTGGAGACATCACACTATGTATAATGGGGCTGTGTGGAAGTGATACTATGTAGAGGGGGCTGTGGGAACATCATACAATGTACAAGCGGGCTGTGGGGATATCATGCTATATATAGGAGGCTGTGGTGAACATCATACCATGTATATAGGGCTGTGGGGACAAAAGTGTGGGATGCTGGGACACAATACCATGTATAACTGGCTGTTGGAACATCATACCATGTATAGAGAGCTGTCAGAAAAAGCATAACTTGTACAGAGGGCTAGGGGGTCCATTATACAATGTATATAAGGGCTGTGATGGTATTATACTATGTATAAGGGACTGTGGTGATGTCACTTTATTACAAATTTTATTAGTGATTAAAAATGAATGCCGACTGGCAGAGTAACTAGAACAGGGGCGTCACATGTATAAATATTAAAAAGTCAGGGACGGGTCTCATTGGATAGGTATTACAAATACTATAGCTGTTAAATTATTTTGCTATGAAAGAATGAGATATAAAAAAACATAAAAAATTAGACTCAAGTATTCACAGGTATCTATATATATAATTGCCTTATTCTGTCTGTCTGTCTGTCTGTCTTGCTCAAAAATTGTGTCCTTACGGTGACAACCAGCGGATTGGCCGCTGGGCTCGGCATGGCCCCGCCCCCCCGCACGGATTGGCCGCTCGGCTCACCCTGCCCCCCCCCAATGGATTGGCCGCTCGCCCCGGCCCCCTGCACGCATTGGACGCTTGACAAGGCCCCGCCCCCTCACGCATTGGATGCTCGCCCTGGCCCCGTCCCCCCGCACGCATTCCCCGAACGCACACGGAGATGCCCGACACCCAGGTGACTGCTGCAGCACCCGAAGCCCACACCGCAAGACAAAGTGGAGAAAAGCCACTAGCTTACCCCGCCTCCTGACACACGTGTGCTGGAAGCGGCGTAGGCTGGTATCCATAGTACACATCGGGTAACTATAGAAACCGCTTTCCTTAGTTACCGATGTGTAAGATGGTTACTAGCTTACCCCGGCTCCTGTCACACGTCAGCACTGTCGCTTACCTTTCCTCCACTTTGTCGCATCCGGCGCGCTCCCGTGCACTGTGTACACTACAGTTGCCGCGCGACAACCTCCGATCACGTGTTGTCATGTGACCAGGAAGTTGCGGCGCAGCCACTGTCCTGTACAGTGTACGGCTGCCTTCAGACGTCTGTGTCACACATACCACACATACATGTATATATACACACATAGCAGACACACATGGATACACCGACGCATACACACATAGCACACATGCATGTATACACACACACTGAGCACATATACACACATAGCAGACATACATGGATACACTGGGCGCATACACACAGCGCACATACATGTATATACACACACACACAGCAGACACACATGGATACACTGGGCGCATACACAGCGCACATGCATGTATATACACACACACACAGCAGACACACATGGATACACCGGGCGCATACACACAGCGCACATGCATGTATATACACACACAGTAGACACACATGGATACACACACACTGAGCACATATACACACATAGCAGACATACATGGATACACTGGGCGCATACACACAGCGCACATGCATGTATATACACACACACACAGCAGACACACATGGATACACCGAGCGCATACACACAGCGCACATGCATGTATACACACACACACTGAGCACATATACACACATAGCAGACACACATGGATACACTGGGCGCATACACACAGCGCACATGCATGTATATACACACACACAGCAGACACACATGGATACACTGGGCGCATACACAGCGCACATACATGTATATACACACACACAGCAGACACACATGGATACACCGGGCGCATACACACAGCGCACATGCATGTATATACACACACAGTAGACACACATGGATACACCGAGCGCATACACACAGCGCACATGCATGTATATACACACACACTGAGCACATATACACACATAACAGACACACATAGATACACCGAGCGCATGCACACATAGCGCACATGCATGTATACACACACACAGCAGACACACATGGATACACCGAGCGCATACACACAGCGCACATGCATGTATACACACACACACACACTGAGCACATATACACACATAGCAGACACACATAGATTCACCGAGCACATACACACATAGCGCACATGCATGTATACACACACACACACACACACAGCAGACACATGGATACACCGTGCGCATACACACATAGCGCACATGCATGTACACACACTCACACACACACACACACACACACACTCTGCTGTACACTCACCCAGCGATGCAGTTCCCGGCACTGAAGTCCCCAGCGCTGTTCCTGCTTCTAGCTCCTCAGGGCACTGAATATTCAGTGAGTATAATGAGCGGCGATAAGGAGCAGGAGACAGCATCGCTGGAGAGAAGTAAATATAGAGAATATTTTTATTAAAAAGACCCATATATGTCGCACGGATCACATCAGTGTGCCATCCGTGTGACATCCGTGCTGCCGAAGATACCTGCGTGTGCGCGTGCGGGGTCATGAAAAGTCACACGGTCCGTGTACAAACATGGACATGTGAAGCACATCATAGAATAACATGGGTACGTGTGACATCCGTGTTACAAAACACATGTCACACGTACCTAAAACACGGACGTCTGAAACCAGCCTACAGGAGCGCGCAGCATCTGACAAAGTCAAGAAAAGCCGGATGTGTGAAACCACTAGCTTACCCCGGCTCCCGGCACACGTGTGCCTGAGCCGGCGTACGCTGGTAACCATGGTACACATCGGATAACTATAGAAACCGCTTTGCTTAGTTACCCAATGTGTAACATGGTTACTAGCTTACCCCGACTCTCGGCACACGTGTGCCGGAGCCGGCGTACGCTGTTACCAGTGTACACACTGGGTAACTATGGAAACCACTTTGCATAGTTCCCGATGTGTACCATGGTTACTAGCTTACCCTGGCTCCCTGCCCATTCAGATCATTGGTCTCCCACTGTCAAACACGCCGATGCGTGCTGCACAGCAGGAGACCAACAAGCAAAAAATAAACCAGCACTGTCGCTTTGCATAGTTACCCAATGTGTACCATGGTTATCAGCTTACCGACGTACGCTGGTAACAAATGGTACACAATCCTGTAACTATTGAAAGCACTTTCGTTAGTTACCCAATGTGTACCATGGTTACCACCTTACCCCCGGCTCCCGGCACATGTGTGCTTGAGCCGGCATATGCTGGTAACCATGGTACACATCGGATAACTAAGCAAAGCGCCTTGCATAGTTACCCAATTGTGTAACATGGTTACCAGTGTACGCCGGCTCCCTGCCCATTCAGATCGTTGGTCTCTCACTGTCAAATACGCCGATGCGTGCTGCACAGCGGGAGACCAACGAGCAAGAAATGAACCATCATTATTCAAGACTTGCTGATTATATTATTATTCAATCTGCTACCCTACATACACATTCTAGACTACCCGATACGTTAGAATCGGGCAACCTTCTAGTAGTATATATAACAATCATGTGATAACAAAAAGCCGTAATGTGTGGTGTTTGAAAAGTAGATACATATAGTGCTGACCATCGGTGGTGTCAAGGATCAAAACTATATGTACTGTTAGTGACACTCACATAGATATGTGTAGTTGTAATAGCTGAATTTTTTTGACCAAATCAGTTTTCTCTTAGAATTTTTTGTTCTAATTATTTGTTACTATCTCCGTAGGTGACCCACACACTATTTGAATTCATATATCTGTTATTTCACATAATAAAATTTTTGGTGTTCTGCATGGTCGCTTTTTCTTTGATCAATTTCTGTATGATGTCATTTTATGTATAAAGGAACTGTTTGGACATCATATTATGTATATGGAACTTTGGGGACATCATACCTTGCTTAGGGGGCAATATGGGCATCCCACCATTCATGCTGGGAGACATCATACCATTTATATGGGGCTATGCGAGCATTATACCATTTCAAAGTTGGCTGTGGGGGCATCTTACCATGTGTAAGGGGAATGTGGGAGCTTCATACTAGGCATTATG
This sequence comes from Anomaloglossus baeobatrachus, assembly GCF_048569485.1. Taxonomy (NCBI): domain Eukaryota; kingdom Metazoa; phylum Chordata; class Amphibia; order Anura; family Aromobatidae; genus Anomaloglossus; species Anomaloglossus baeobatrachus. The sequence continues at coordinate 836,850,917 of NC_134353.1, read as the reverse complement.
GGCTTACGTGGGAGTCATACCATGTATGAATGTGGGAACTAAATAACATGTATAAGTGGACTGTGAAGATGTAATGCTATGTAAAAGGAGGCAATTAGGCAATCACACTAAGGGGCACTTTGCACACTGCGACATCGCAGGTGCGATGTCGGTGGGGTCAAATTGAAAATGACGCACTTCCGGCATCGCATGCGACATCGCAGTGTGTAAAGGCTGGATGATACGATTAACGAGCGCAAAAGCGTCGTAATCGTATCATCGGTATAGCGTCGGCGTAATTCATAATTACGCTGACGCAATGGTCCGATGTTGTTCCTCGCTCCTGCGGCAGCACACATCGCTGTGTGTGAAGTCGCAGGAGCGAGGAACGTCTCCTACCGGCCTCACTGCGGCTTCCGTAGGATATGCGGAAGGAAGGAGGTGGGCAGGATGTTTACATCCTGCTCATCTCCGCCCCTCCGCTCTGATTGGCCGCCTGCCGTGTGACGTCGCAGTGACGCCGCACGACCCGCCCCCTTAACAAGGAGGCGGGTCGCCGGCCACAGGGACGTCGCACGGCAGGTGAGTGTGTGTGTGAAGCTGGCGTAGCGATAACTTTCGCTACGCCAGCTATCACCACATATCGCTGCTGCGACGGGGGCGGGCACTATCGCACTCGGCATCGCAGCATCGGCCTGCGATGTCGTAGTGTGCAAAGCCCGCCTAAGGACTGGTGGCTATCCGGGATCATGCTATGTTTAGGGGGATGTGGTTACAGCATACCATGTGCAAGGGGGCTCTGTAGACTTCATATCATGTATAAGTGGGCTGTGGGGGCATAATACAGTGATCAAGGGTGATATGGGGACATTATACCATATAAAGAGGCTGTGCAATCATTGTATCATGTATAAGGAGGTTGTGGGTATGTCACACCATGTATTACGGCACAGAGGACATCATATCATGTAAACAAAGGCTGTGTGGGCAACATATCTTGTATTAGGGACCTGTTGGGACATCATATCATATATAAGGAAGCTGTGGAAATGTCATACCATGCAGAGGATGCTGTTGGGACTTTATACTATGTATCGTGGGCTGTGAGGAGTCCATCATGCCATATACAGTTTGCAGCAGAATAATGGTCCAAAATTCCAGTGGATAGGTGTAAGAAGCTTGTAGATGGTGTAACGTTGCGCCCTGCAACGTGGGGGTTCCACTCGCTTGCAGCGGTGTGAGGTAGCTTCAGCAACACACGTACACAGTCTCTTCATAGAAATTCCGGTAGTTTATTTAAAAACACTCAGCATAAACTGCCCTCAAACATAAACAATAAGTCCATAATGGAAGTTTTAGCAACTTCCCCACTCTCTGGCTCCTGCCAGCGTACAACTCTAGCCAAGGTTCCTTCCAGCACCCAGGGCCCTCTGCAGACCCCTGTCTGTCTCTCCTCCTGGAGAGATTCAGCCCTACAGCCCTGGCCTTGCTTGGCTGCACTCACCTCAGACTCAATATCAGAGCCTTGTGTTCAGCCTCCACACAGGCTGATACACCCAGAGCTCCCGGCTCTGCTCTCACTTGTTTCCAGTACACACACACTGGACGTCTGGAGCTAGTCTCTATCTAGACTGCCCTAGACACACACTCAGAGCTCCCTGCTCTCACTTGTTTCCAGTACACACACTGGACGTCTGGAGCAAGTCTCTATCTAGACTGCCCTAGACACACTCCACCTAGGTTCAGAGACAGGATTGCTTTAACCCCTGGAGCCACACCCACAGGTGGTAAGGAGTGTGTAATCAGCATCACACACCCTTCCATGGCTCTGAATGTAATGCAATCCTGTGGAACCAGAGGTCCCAGCCAACTTCACATTGCAGAGCACCCATGCCTCTGCAAAACATACCGGCCCTTTGTAATACAGCCGGTTGATACGTCACAATGGTTATAGGAAGTGATTGATTGCATTATTTATTCAAGGGTGTGCAACCAAATATTAAGCAAATTTTATGGTAAGACTGCCAGCAATTATCTCTGGCCCATTTTTGGAGTTTTGTGTGAAATTATGTCCAATTTGGCTTTTTTTTATTTTTTTTTTGTGTTGTTTCAATACACATAACGGAAATAAACGTGTATATCCAAACATATAATTGCAATAACATTCTGGAAGAAATGCTTCATTTTCTGGAACAATTTCAATGGTGCCAACTCTTTCAGCCATGACTGTATAAGAGGGATGTGCGGACATCAATCCATGTATAATGGGATGTGAGAACGTCATACCATATAACGGAGGCTGTTAGATATTGGGGAATAGTCAAATATTTTGGTTCAGATTATTTGAGCAGAATAATTTCTAATATTCTAATACTTGTGTATTCGTACCAAATAACAAACCCGATGCAAGTCAATGGGAAACTCGAATAATTTTCAGGAGGACCTTGTTAGTAGGTCTGGGAAGACTGTAAAAATGCTGCAATGGATGGAACAGTGCTGAAACTGAATGAGAACAGCATGGGGAAGATGCCTGGATGCATTTCTGACTTACATTTGGTCTCTGGGAATAATATTGTCAGAGTATTAACTTTTTTAAAATATAAATAACTGAAAAGTGGGGCGTGGAATATTAATCGTCCCCTTTACTTTCAGTGCAGCAAACTCACTCGAGAAGTTCATTGAGGATTTCTGAATTATCCAATGTTGTCCTAAATGACTGATGATGATAAATATAGCCACCTGTGTGTAATCAAGTCTCCGTATAAATGCACCTGATCTGTGATAGTCTCAGTGTTCTGTTTAAAGCACAGAGAGGATAATGAAGACCAAGGAACACAACAGGTAGGTCCGTGATACTGTTGTAGAGAATTTTAAAGCTGGATTTAGTTACAAAAAGATTTCCAAAACTTTAAACATCCCAAGAAGCACTGTGCATATTGAAATTGAAGGAGTATCATACCACTGCAAATCTACCAATACCCGGCCGTCCATCCAAACTTTCATCTGAAACAAGAAGACTGATCAGAGATGCAGCCAAGAAGCCCATGATCACTATGGATGAACTGCAGAGATCTACAGCTGAGGTGGGAGAGTCTGTCCATAAGACAACAATCAATCGTACACTGCACAAATCTGGTCTTTATGGAAGAGTGGCAAGGAGAAAGCCATTTCTCAAAGATATCCATAAAAAGTGTTGTTTAAAGTTTGCCACAAGCCACCTGGGAGACACACCAAACATGTGGAAGAAGGTGCTCTGGTCAGATTAAACCAAAATCAAACTATTTGGGCACAATGCCAAACGATATGTTTAGCATAAAAGCAACACAGCTCATCACCCTGAATACACCATTCCCACTGTCAAACATGGTGGAGGTAGCATCATGGTTTCGGCCTGATTTTCTTCAGTAGGGCCAGGGAAGATGGTTAAAATTTGTGGGAGGATGGATGGAGCCAAATACAGGACCATTCTTGAAGAAAACCTGTTGGAGTCTGCAAAAGACATGAGACTGGGATGGAGATTTGTCTTCCAACAAGACAATGATCCCAAACATAAAGCAAAATCTACAATGGAATGGTTCACAAATAAACGTATCCAGGTGTTAGAATGGCCAAGTCAAAGTCCAGACCTGAATCCAATTGAGAATCTGTGGAAAGAGCTGAAAACTGCTGCTCACAAATTCTCTCCATCCAACCTCACTCAGCTCGAGCTATTTGCAAAGGAACAATGGGCAAGAATTTCAGTCTCTCGATGTGTAAAACTGATAGAGACATACCCTAAGCGACTTGCAGCTGTAATCGCAGCAAAAGGTGGCGCTACAAAGTATTAACTTAAAGGGGACGAATAATATTGCTCGCCCCACTTTTTAGTTATTTATTTTTTAAAAAAGTTTAAAATAAACAATAAATTTCTCTCAACTTCACAATTGTGTCCCACTTGTTGTTGATTCTTCACCATAACATTAAAATTTTTTATCTTTATGTTTGAATCTTGAAATGTGGGACAAGGTTGAAAACTTCAAGGGGGCCGAATACATCGCAAGGCACTGTAGATAGCCAAGCAAGCACCCACCCAGAGGCCCAAACACTAAATTGGCATATTTACAAACTGCATGTCCTGGAAAGGTGGCACTGAGGTGTGCCACAACCTCATGGTGGCTAGCCTTTGGGACTTACTCCCCAGCTGCCACTATATTTTGCCCTACAATAGCAAGTGAAAACAGGCTGGGGGACGAAAGGGCTTAAAAAAATGTTTTCTGTTCAGTGTGGACAATCCTTTTTAAGCACAATGTTTCTCAGCACCTCTCAACTCACTTCTGAAACTTTACGAGGTCTGACATTCTGTTGTTGAGTTGCTTTGATTCCAAAATGCTTCCACTTTTCAATACTACTACTCACAGTTGATTGTGGAATATTTTAGAGAGTAGATATTTTTCTAAATACCTTGATGAAACAGTGGTGAAATATTACAGCAGCACAGTTGGATTCAAGTAAGGTGGGCTTCACATCAGCGGTATTCTGCCGCAATGCCAGATCCGTCACAAATGCGGTACAGTTCAAAACAGTTAAATGGAATCACGACAAGATAAGGTCACATGTGGCCGCATGCGACCGCATGTGACCAGGTAGATATAGTAATTAGGTATACTAATAGATCACAGACTGAACATGAGTCAACAGTGTGATGCAGCAACAAAAAAGGCAAACACCATTCTAGGATGTATTAACAGAAGCATACAGTCTAGATCACGTGAAGTCATTATCCTCCTTTACTCCTCTTTGGTCAGACCTCATCTGGAATATTGTGTCTAGTTCTGGGCACCACATTTTAAAAAAGACATCAACAAACTGGAGCAAGTTCAGAGAAGAGTGACCAGAATGGTGACTGGTCTGCAAACCATGTCCTATGAGGAACGGTTACAGAATTTAGGATTGTTTAGCTTGCAAAAGAGAAGATTGAGAGGACACTTAATAGCTGTCTACAAATATCTTAAAGGCTGTCACACTGTAGAGGGATCAGTTTTATTCTTATTTTCACAAAGAAACACTAGAAGCAATGGGATGAATCTGATAGGGAGGAGACACAGATTAGATATTAGAAAAAACTTTTTGACAGTGAGGGTGATCAACGAGTGGAACAGGCTGCCACGAGAGGTTGTGAGTTCTCCTTCAATGGAAGTCTTTAAAAAGAGGTTGGACAGACATCTGTCTGGGATGATTTAGTGAATCCTGCTTTGAGCAGGGGGTTGGACTAGATGGCCCAGGATGTCCCGTCCAACTCTAATATTCTATGATTCTATGATTCTATGACCTAATCTTCCAGTGATTACATTTAACTATATTGAACTGTAACACATTTGTGATGGATCTGGTTTTGCGGCAAAATACCGCTGATGTGAAACCAGCCTAACACATTAGAATGAGCCATTCTTTTACAAATGTTTGCAAGTCAGAGTGCATGACTTGGGGCTGGATTTTATACAACTCCCAAAACTGTTGTCCATATAGTCTATTACCATCAATATATACAAATATGTGTTGTATATTATTCACATACAGTGATTGGATTATATGCATTGCACATCAAAGTTCCTGCTCATTGTATATTGGAAAAAAACTTGCAGTCTATATCTTTCTTTTTATGAGTCATTTTATGATTCATTTGCTGTAGGTTTCAGGATATATTAACAACTTGTAATTACAACTTTGTCAAACTTTTAGTATAGAATTAGCAAGTGCCTATCTATATTGGCAGAAAGTCTTCATTTGTACATACTTATGGGTTTTAGGTTTTTATTAAAGGTCCAGAGCTATTCTGAGAGCAGTTAGCCATTTTATGGGTATATTAAATTTCTATTAGAATGCTAGCTTGGCTGGTCACTAAGTGCCTCAAAAATGTCACTAGGTTTTATTAATTTGCTTGGGTACACTATTCACTGCATAAAAATATGCAAATATAGCTTGTCATCGTACAGATTTATTTTTCTAAATCAGAAGTGGATGCAGCTAAATAAAATGGAATATATGATTCTAAAATCTTATGTCTGTATCAAGGGAAAGAGGCCTCTTCAATGTTCTCCTCCTATAGGCTCACGGTAAAGAAACCTTAGTCATAAATAATACATATAGCATAAAACAGTAGACATACAGTATATACAACTACAATGCATCCGCACACTCATATTGATGGCTGATATACTTTTTGATAAAAAGAAGTGTAAGCTAAGTACCTCATGTTCTTGCACATGTATAACAATAGTGGAAGTTGTATATTCACTAAATGCAGAATGCTTATGTATTTTGCTAGTATATATGTCTATATATTGGATAATGCATAAGAGCAATTGTGTATTAAGTTAATAGTATAATAGTGCTGACCTTATTCTACATATTTTTAGCACACAATAATAAACAGTAAAGGAGAAGGGGTATGATGTTATGGTCATTCTGCATCAGTTGTGTGTGACAATAGTGGAAGTCGTATATTCACTAAATGCAGAATGCTTATGTATTTTGCTGGTATATATGTCTATATATTGGATAATGCATAAGCGCAATTGTGTATTAAGTTAATAGTATAATAGTGCTGACCTTATTCTACATACTTTTAGCACACAATAATAAACAGTAAAGGAGAAGGGGTATAATGTTATGGTCATTCTGCATCAGTTGTGTGTGACCCATTTGAGAAAACAAGAGAAGTAACACATAGGTCAGAGCAACTTACAATCTGGCTTCAATCACCACCATCAACTGCTCTAGAAAGTTACCTACAACTTAACTGTCAATGCCTTTAAGACAGTTGATCACTCCCTCATACTACAAATCCTCTTTTTCCTTGGATCAAATATTTTGACCTTGTATATCCTCATAGCTCAGTAACTGCACATTTAGCTTCTTACATACCCATACTACCTCCTCATCTTAACCTCTCTTTTTTGGTGTCCCTCAAGGCAGTCCTTTAACTCTCACTCTTCCTTTATACCTTTGGCTTGGCACAACTCATATAGTGCTATGGATTCCTGGACCATCTCTATGCTGATGACATTAAAATCTAACTACCCCAGATGTCACCTCTTTGCTGTTCAGAATCGAACAGTAATATCTTCTTGATTCTCATTACACTTTCTAAAACACAATGTGGACAAAACCAAACTCATCATCTTTCATAATCCTACCCAATTTATTAATTAGAATAAATGACTAGTGATGAGCTAGTGGCACTCAGAATGCTTGGTACTCTATAGAGTATTGCGCCATTGCTCAACGTCCAAACCTGTCTGGTCTATCGCTCTACTTCTGGAGAAATGCTCGAGTTTCCATATTTTCCATATTCATTTCCATTATACTTGCTACTCGAATCAAGCAGATCTGAGCATCCAAACTGCTTGATTCGAGTACTGCGCAATTAGTTTAGTGCTCAAATATCACAATAAATGACATTATTCTATCACCTGAGTCAAAAGTCCATTCCTTCGGTATAACCCTAGATTCAAAACGCACATCAAAATTTCTGCTAACTCCTGGAATATACAGAACTCAAAAATATTTCCAAAATTCATCCTTTCTTCAACCCCAAATGATTTAAAAATGTTTGTAAATGCCCTCATCTCCTACCTCGACTATTGCAATATCCTCACCTGCGGCCTCCGATCTAACACACTCACTCCTCTCCAATTCATTCTCCACTCTGCACCCAGATTTCTTCACCTCTCCTGTGGTTACTCCTCTTGTCATGCCTTCTGCTGATCACACTACTAACTTCCAATTCACCAGCAACTCCAGATCAAACAACTAACAATGACTTACAAGGCTGTCCTTAATCTGTCTCCCCCATACATCTCTGAACTAATTTTTCGAAACTTCCTCAAACAAAATTTCCAGTCCTTACAAGATCTGCTTCTTCTCCTTGTACATTCTTCAACCGAACGATCTCCAAAATGTTTACCCAGCATCCCCATTCTTTGGAATAAAGTGATTCAACTTATCCAAATCTTACACAATTGACACCTTCAGGCACAACCTGAAGAACTCATCTCATCAGCAAATCCTACAGCATGCAGTAATCCCACGGCCACCTCAGTACCACTGGAGCTTTTGCAACTCTCTAACCTAATGTCTTCTTCCCCGATACTCTAGACTGTAAATCCATGAGGCAGTGTACTCTCCCCAATGTACGAGTCTCTCATTGTTAGTTTGTTTACTGTAATTTCTAAATGTATTTTGCATGGAAACACTTTTCACATGTGCAGCATCACAAAATCAATGGTGCTTTATAAATAAAGAAAAAGAACATAGCACTATATGCATGTCCACAGAAAAGGTCCGTGTATGACTGTATGATTAGATGAACCTTATTAACCATAACTGTAAGCATGATGCCTGGATATATATAAAATCTCACTGGAACATCACTTTTATGGATTCTGCAGTGTTTGTTTAATGGGCTTGACCTAAATACTGTACAACAGAGCTCAAAATGTAGTAGGCAACCTCATCTGGACTTGATTTCAGAGCCCATCACTTAAAGGGAATCTGTCAAAAGGTTTTTTCAACCTCATCTGAGAAAAGCATGATGTAAGCAAAGATACATTGAATCCAATGATGTATTACTTCGATTACTAGGTGCAGCTATTCTGCCACAAACATAATTTTTATATTTAGGCATGTAGTAGAGCTGAAAGAGCTGTTCCACTCACACCAGGCTCTCTATAGAGATCATACATTCACAGTGAGGTGCCAATCACAGCAGGGATCGTGCGGGACCGCAAATAACATTGCACTCCAGCAATGATAAGGGTGCTTCTGTTTTAACAAACATAGCAAGTAAACAAGAGATTGGACCTTGACAAGACAGGCAGTCCTGAATTTTCAGTGTTGACTTTTGTAGCATGCTGGCTTCAGCTTACTTAGTAAAAACCTACTGACAGATTCCTATAATACTAGGGCCTTTAATTTCAGGGCTGAAAAACCCTTTAACTGTTGTTTTTATAAATTACATTGAATGAACAATAAAACCACAGAAACCATATAAAATGGCCTACATTTTTTAAAAGTTTATTTTAGGCTTGAAGACTAGACAATGTCATACTGATTTTACATCAACCTACATGATTTTAATATTTACAAAAAACATTTCAGTATTACACAGTTTGAAAAGTTGCAAAGGTTACTGTGTTTGATATTTTATACTTAGTGAGATCCCTAGCCATCACTTTATTATTTTGTATGTTGTACAGTATTATTTTGTCTTCAAAGCTGGATTAATTGCATCAAAAGAGAAAGTCAACATAAAACTAGAACCAGGTTTTGCAACAAGCCCTTTAGGTGAATGATTATAACACATTTTGGGGACTAAATGCAAAACAAGACGGAGTGATAAATATTTCTCTGACATTTTAGATAAACTTTGTCCTGTGGTTCTGATTTATGTCCTTAGAACATTTCCCTATTAAAAGGGTTTTAATGCGGAAAAAAAAATAAAATGGAGGTTTTCTGCCAGAAACAATGCAATTTTTGAGCATTAATACACAGGAATGTAGCTGAGATTCAATATCACACACAATCCATTGACATTAGTATACTGTTTCTGGAAGACACCATACATTTTCCTAATTCCATGGAATCCCTAAAGTACTATAATTATTGTGTGTTTTATTTGTTCGGTATGTATATAACATTGAGTATAAGCAGATGCTCTAAAAATGCAAAAGAAATTCTCCCAAAAATATTTTTCCTAATTAATTTGCTAATTCATATACAAAAAACTCTAATAGTAAAAGTAAACACTTCGAAACCTCTCATATTGTAACGGTAACAATTAACCAATCCAAAACCTTCCCTCGGCGGCATTCCTGCATAGATGCGTTCATATTTTGGCTGACACACTATATTGGTAGAAAGATTATTGAAAGCTTTAACATATAGAAGTAATAAAGATAAAGAAGCATAAATAAACACATGGTCATTCTGTCATAAATAAAAAATAGGAAAATAAATGTGAGTTACTTAAATATCACAATACTCAAACAAGTGTAATAAACGCAAATGGAAAAAATCAAATTTTGAACAAACACTATATCATAAAGTGCAAAGTGTGGGCAGTGTTTTCCAATAACTAATTTACAACCAAGGGTCGTTGTTATGTTTGACTTTCTCTTTAATATTGTTCACCAAGGTTGAATACAACATTATACACAATTTACATTTTTTTGAAGGACATTATACAGACAGACAGGACATAGACATCTAGTGGCATTAGATATGTAGCACAATTAAAACCAAAAGTCAAAAAATGTGGATCACAGGACCTCAATAGTTGTCATAGCTAAACTTAAAGAGATCAGTTAGTAAATATTAAAAGCCCCTTGTTTCTCTGTCTGGAAAGACCAGAAGAGAAATACTGAACGGAAGTTATTGGTCTAAGCTTTTTATGTCTGAATTTTTTTTAACTATCTACTTTTATTCTTATAATAGTAATACCTTTAATAATATATTATGTATTCTTTTTTTTGTCTACTCACTAATTTTTATTTATTTGTAAATCTTCCTTAGGTTCCCTATTTCCTCCCTTTGTCCTTTTGATAATCCAGTCTTGTCATTTCGAATTTCTAATCTTTTTTTTAATCTACTCACTAATTTTTATTTATCTGTAAGTCTTCTTTATGTTCCCTATTTTCTTTCTGTGTCCTCTTGATAATCCAGCACTGCCATTTTGAACTTCTAGTCTTTTTTTTGTCCACTCCCTATTTTGTATTTATCTGTAAGTATTCCTTAGGTTCCTTATTTCCTTTCCTTGTCCTCTTGATAAACCAGTACTGCCATTTTGAACTTCTAGTCCTTTTTGTTGTCTACTCACTAATTTTTATTTATCTGTAAGTCTTGCATAGGTTCCCTAGTTTCTTTCTTTGTCCCCTTCATAATCCAGTACTGCCATTTTGAATTTCTAGTCTTTTTTGTGCCTACTCACTAATTTTTATTTATCTGTAAGTCTTCCTTAGGTTCTCTATTTTTTTTTCTGTCTTCTTGATAATCCAGTACTAGCATTTTGAACTTCTAGTCTTTTTTTGTCTACTCACTATTTTGTATTTATCTGTAAATATTCCTTAGGTTCCTTATTTCCTTTCCTTGTCCTCTTGATAATCCAGTACTGCCATCTTGAACTTCTAGTCTTTTTTTTTTGTGTACTCACTAATTTTTATCTGTAAGTCTTCCTTGGGTTCCCTATTTCCTTTCTTTCTCCTCTTAATAATCCAGTACTGCCATTTTGAACTTCTAGTCTTTTTTGTTGTCTACTCACTAATTTTTATTTATCTGTAAGTCTTGCATAGGTTCCCTATATTCTTTCTTTGTCCCCTTCATAATCCAGTACTGCCATTTTGAATTTATAGTCTTTTTTTGTGTCTACTCACTAATTTCTATTTATCTGTAAGTCTTCCTTAGGTTCTCTATTTCTTTTATTTGTGTTGTGATAATCCAGTACTACCATGTTGAACTTCTATTCTTCAATGCTACAGGTCTTCCATCTATGACCATTTATAATACTGGTATCTTCTATGAAGCCCTCTAAAGCTCAAATGTGGCATCTACTGTTCCAACCTCTATATCACATTTCTGTCACAGTGTGGCCACAGAAACATCTTTTCTGAATTAATTGTAAGTTTAGTATCAATTTTAGGTCTGCAGTAAATTATTTCTTGTGGAACAGAAAATGGGAGCGTAAACACGTAACCAAAATTGGTCAATAAACTCAAGTAACCAGAACAAGTTGAGTAGATACCACCACATTATCACATTCTTTATCAACTGGTGTTACCAAACAGAAAAACAATATTTTCTTCTACACAAACACATATGTAGGTCGACAATTGGAGAAAGAAATTGGGTTGTATGTCATCAATACAATACACTTGCTTTCCATTTTTTTTATTTTTCATGTAGTAAGACTATGTTTAACAAATTGCAAACTAGAAGACACACCTATAGACATATGAAATGTATTATGTGTACAAGTCTATCATCTCCCTCCATGCTACTGTATGCTCCTAAAATAATTCCGATTAAACTAAATATATTTATGTATATTAATATATATATAGTGTATGCATATGCAATTCTCCTTACTATGTAAAACTTAGTACTGTTCTTATGCATTAAAACAAAAAAAAAAAAGTGTTTGCAAAGAAATATAATGCCTTGGGCAAATTCAGAAGAGATTTGCTAGTATAATATTTTTGGACGTCAGTGCATTCTATGTAATAAACTAAAAAGGATTGAGATATTGATGTATTGTTACGTTTATGACATGCAAAAAAGAAATCCTAGTCTTTGCAACACGTTTAGTATTCAGGTCATTGAGGAGGAAAATGTTTTCAACACAAGTAATAACATGCCTCAAGAACATGCACAATAGGAATGAAATTAAGAGGAAAATATGTTATTGAAGGTTTGTAATTTCACAGGTGTAAATCAAATGGATTTCTAAAATCTGAGATGTAAATATTAATATTTCGATAGGCACAAGGGAAGCAATTAGGATAATGCAGTCATCCCAGAGACGTCTTATTGCTACTCTGCAGCATCGGGTTTAAAGTTGATATGAAAACAAATTTCAGTTGGCGATTTCTTTAGCTGGGGCAAAAAAAAAATCCCTATAATTGCATTTTCTTTTGTTCGTAAAAATATAGACACGCAAAAGGAAACAAATGAATAAAATGATGCTGCCTCTCTTCCTAACGTATTTCAACCAGTGTGAACAACGTAGAAGAAAATGAAAACATTTCAATACAAAGGGACAGTATTTGAAGGGTATTTACTGGTGGGATCATTTTAAGGGCAGGCACAGACTACCTTGCAAAAACAGTTACCAGCCTACCAAAAAGTGAGCACTTGTTCAAATGAAAATCCATTCATTTTATCTTTCAGGTTTTGCACAGTTTTTGAAATATTCAAATGATGATTTCTTTGTGTTGAATCGTCAGATGATGAAAGCTGTCAGTCCTCTTCGATGCAACCTAGTAGCTCAGCTCTTAATGTGATTCGGCCATACCATGACCACGGTAGGATCCTTATAAATCTTGCATAGATCGGTGGATCAATAACGTTCTTTCTGTGTGTGTCATTGTCAAAATTTCCCTGAAAGACCTGGGAAGAATAAAAAAAAATATACATATCATTGGAAGATGCAGTATATAGTTAGTATTGATGAGCAAGCACTACAATTCTCAGTACTAGTAACAAGCCGTCGGATGCTTGGATGGGCGCGACGTGAGTTCAGAGTATAATGGAAGTCAATGGGGAGATTTAGTATTTTTCCAGAAAATATTCCAGACTAATGTTTGAGACCCCCATTGACTTTCATTATAATCGGTACTCAATTCACACCCATTCAAGCATCTAACTGCTCATAACAAGTACTGAGTATACAACTATGGTAGTGGTCACTCATCACTAATAGTAACTTAAGACAGTATTGCAAAATTGGCTAAGGTCAGATGAACCTAATGATTTTTCTGGTACCTGCCAACCAAAAAAATGTGCATTAAAAGAGTTTACTTGTCTTCTACAGAAGTTGTTTCCTAAGCCTCTTGTTTGCTTGGATTAGGTGTTGTCCTGCTTTATTGACAGTTTGGACCAGAGGCAATATCATACTACTGTCCCAAACTGTGCACTCTCCGATGTGGCTGTATGAGGCATTTGTGTCACGGGGGTGTACGGATGGAACAGGGGCTCCTAGCCTTACTCTAAGACTGGGGCCTCTGTGCTGTCCCTTATTTTGAGGGTAGACATTATGGTAGTCAGGCTCGAACCTCCAATGTGGCCCTGTCTCCTGTCCAAGCCCTTATACTACTTCCCCCATCCAGGGAGTGGGCCAGAAACCCAGTAACCGAAACCCAACAAATAATCAAAGACAAGGGTAAATGAAAACTTGTGAACACTGCACTCAAACACAAAGGAGGGACAGTATGTGAAGTGGGGAGTAACACAAAAAGAGTAGGAAATAAGTACACAACTAGAAGACTCACACACTATGCTGAACCACAGCTTGAAGATCACCATACAACTGGATACCAACAAGAACCAGGAAGCAGAAAGCTATATCCAGCACTCAGCCCCAGAATCTTATAAAGGCTGGAGATAGTGATCAGCAACCTGAGCTCTCAGCAGCTGATCACAGGCCAGCAGAAATTAACTCTCGCCGTACTGGAGAGCAGTGAACCAGCCGATGCCCATAACAGGCTGTGCAACTAAAGCATCCCAGGCAGTTTGTTGAACTCTGCAGTCTGAACAGAGTCCGATGCCGCCATGACACTAAGTGAGTGCAACACAGAAAACTGCATGACACCTTGCTTCTATAGCATTAAAGGAGCACAGTTGACTGAAGCTGGTTGGGATCAGACACTAAGGGCGGCTTTGCACGTTGCGACATCGCAAGCCGATGCTGCGATGTCGCACGCGATAGTCCCCGCCCCCATCGCAGGTACGATATCGTGTGATAGCTGCCGTAGCGAAAATTATCGCTACGCCAGCTTCACATGCACTCACCTGCCCTGCGACCTGCCGCTCTGGCCGGCGACCCGCCTCCTTCCTAAGGGGGCGGGTCGTGCGGCGTCATAGCGACGTCACACGGCAGGCGGCCAATAGCAGCGGAGGGGCGGAGATGAGCAGGATGTAAACATCCCGCCCACCTCCTTCCTTCCGCATATCCTACGGAAGCCGTGGTGACGCCGGTAGGAGATGTTCCTCGCTCCTGCGGCTTCACACACAGCGATGTGTGCTGCCACAGGAGCGAGGAACAACATCGGACCATCGCGTCAGCGTAATTATGGTTTATGCCGACGCTGCACCGATGATACGATTACGACGATTTTGCGCTCGTTAATTGTATCATCTAGGCTTTACACACTACGATGTCGCATGCGATGCCGGATGTGCGTCACTTTCAATTTGACCCCACAGACAACGCACCTGCGATGTCATAGTATGCAAAGCTCGCCTAACAGGGCATTTCAGCGGTCCATCCAGCTTTACTGCAGCACCTGCAAGCTCTATAGAAAAGATCTTGTAAGCACTGTGTATGTTCAGATACTGCAGCTAGATTACACTGTTTGCCAGTGACCTTTGAAGTGAACAGTAAGCAACAAAGTTAAAAATAATTCCAATCTTGAGAACCAAGAGTATTTTTGATAGCAAGTAAACACCTCAAAAGTTGCTAATTTTTTACAAGCATTTTGCAAATGTACTCATTTAAAATAATTTTTAAAGTGATTGACCATAGTTTATTGGTCCTATGAGAAAATAAGGATTTATTTTTACTGAAGGTAAGATGCTGACGGTGGTGTCTGGCAATAGTTTAATTCTCTATCCTTATTAAAACAACCTGTCATGTCCAGAAATGCTATTTACCTGCAGATTATCTGAGGTAAATAGCATTAAAATCATGCTAGGCTATATTCACAGGCAGCGTTTTTGCAGTTTTTTTTCTGCAGCTAAAACCTGTTCTCTTGGCAGTAAAATATAGACTGATTTACAGCCAGCTATCACAGTCACTTTTCACTATATAGTCTCTGTGGCACTTTGATTGACAACCTTCTCTGCACACACTGATTGCAGCAGCGCTCATAGTATAGAAGGTGGTGACTGTGTGACGCCCTGGACTAGTCAGGTCGTCCCAGGTAGTCACACACACATACACCCCCTCCCCAAGTAGGTGACAGCAGCCAACCAAGAAACCCTTGTCACCACCCTCCAGGTTTGAGGTCCACACCAGGGGGGTGGAGCCAGGCAGTTGGCTCCGCCCACCGAGGAGTTCACAGGCCTGGAGGCGGGAAAGACACAAGTTCAGACAGAAGTTCTAAAGCAGTGTGAGGAGTAACTTTGACAGTGAAGGAGGGAGGACAAATTCAAGGGCAGACCTGTAACCAGGCCTGCCAACAGACTACTCTGGTGGCTGGGTTGGAGCTTAGTCACCTTTGGCAAAGAGGCAGACAATGGTGGCTGCCTGCAGGAGCTGGGATTACAGCCGGTGGAATCGTAGGGACCGGGGTCGGGCGGTGGCCCACTGGTACCGAACCGGGGAACCGATTGGAAACCGGAGCACCAGGAGGGGTACTCAAACCCAGTAGAAAGCCCTGAACCGACAGGGCCGTGTCAAATCAACTGATTGAGGACTGGACTTAAGAACCTATCCCACACAAGACCTGTTAGAAGACAACAGCCCAACCATACAGGGTAAAGCCACCACCAAGGCATAGAGACCCAAAGGGCCAGCATCTGCGGGCAAATGGGCTCCTACGGCATATACCAGTTGGGGAGCGGACTACCGTTGCTTAGGCATAGGAGTCAAACATTCATACAAAGAGGTGCAGGAGAAAGGCGGAAACCACCAACCTATTCTGGGAGAAGCTGCAGCCGGCTGCGGGCCTCGTTCATCACCCCATTTGGACTACCAGATACTCCAGTGTATTATGTCATAGTGAGTACACCAGTACCTTCGGGCTGCGCACCGCGCCGCACCGCATCAGCACCCAGCACGCATCCGCTCCCACGCCTCAGCACCTCCCTCGGGCCCCCGGGACCATCGTTCCACTACCCACGGAGGGGTCAACACAAAGCTGCACAACACTGGCCCCAGGAGGCCTAGTTAACGGCAGCGGTGGTGTCCATCTATGCACCACAACCCGTGGGTGGCGTCATGAACTTACATCCCCCCTTACAAACCACCGTGGCCCCGGCCGTGGAACTCCCCATCAAGTCCCTGCCTGTAGCGCCAACTCCCTGGCAGAGCGACGTGACCCCCGGGTCCGTGAGAGGCTCGAGCCACCACCCACCGTACGAGCATGGATCCAAGCAGCTCGGCGGTAGCAGCCGAGCCCGCGGGGCGGTACAACTGTAATCCCTCCCTGCACCACCACGATGATTGGAAAAAAGTGGCTACAGGTAGGATATGAGTTCATTTTGTTCCTGAAGCTGCTACTCCAGAAAAGCAGCCTAACGTGATCCTAATGCTATTTACCAGCAGATTTAGCACATGTGCAGGTAAAAAAGTCACTGTTCGTTTTTGTTTTGTGGTATTCATTGCCATTTTTTATGTCAAATTCTTGAAAACATCACTAATGTATTTAGCTGAAAGTAAAAAACAGTCTTTATTTTTGTTTGTCGCTTTTGTTATAACTTTATAGAGCAAAAAGTCGAACATTTTCCAAAATGATGTAAAATTTGCACCATAATACCAGGTGGGGTTAATGACAGTCTAAAATAACTGGAGTGCCTCCTTTGTGCTTAGTTATTCAGGCATTAGGTAAAATCATACATTGAAAAATGTTGATAATGTTTTGTACATTTATGCTGTGTCTTACACATTGATTGGTTTGTCCTGATTATTGAAATAATGTGGTTCCTCAGGTTACAATGGCCTCAGGATACAACATATAATGTTCTTTCATGGGCCACGGTACTATTAAATCACATACTGTATACTATACAAAGGCACAGATACAGTATTAAAGGGGTTGTCCACTACTAGGACAACCTCTTCTGATTCCATTATAATCATCTTCCATATCGGTGCAGTTCTAGCGGTCCTGCGGCTCTCGTTCCCAGGGCTCATGGGATGTTGTGATGTTACTCGAGCCCAGCGTTCAATTTGCACTAGCTTTTGTCTCACCACCTTTGGACCAAAGAAGTTAATCAACAGGATGTAAGCAATGTGGCTGCTGCCCACTTCCTGTTGATTGCTTGATTAATACAAAGGTGGGGAGACACAAGCCAGCGCTGATTGGATGTGGAGTTAAAGTGACATCACAATGTCACTTCAGCCCTGGGAACGCAAGCCGCATCACCGCTGAAACCGCGCTGGTACAGGAGGTAAGTATAGGCATTTTTATTTTACCTGGGGGAAACATGTGGAATCATAAGGGGTTGTCCTCATAGTGGACAACACCTTTAAGACTGGAACAACCACTTAATTAAGGTTGTCTTTTCAGTAGCAAAACATCAATAAGGCTGGTTTCACATGTCAATGAAAAACACATACGTTTTTTACTGATGTCTTTAAAATGCATATATCCCTCCATGTGATTCACGGCACACGTGGGTTGTCCATGTGCAATCCGTGAGACGTGATCCATTATCCGTGATTGCACATGGAGATAACTCACCTGTCCTCACTCCTGCTGTCCGTGGTGTTGAACTCTTCAGCTTTGCTGTGTTTCCACCCCTGCTGTAGCTACTTCTGGGTTGGCTGTGGCTGCATACATGAATATGCATGAGAATAAGCAGCCGGCTCTGATGCAGCAGCATGCAGAGGCTGGAGACAAGCAACGCTCGAGAAGGTGAGTTAAAAATGCTTTTTATTTTCAACGTTCGTGTTTTTCTTGTACGTGTTTCATGGACCCCACCATAGTGAGGTCCTTGGGACATCAGTGATGTCAGGAAAAAAGGACATTTCTCCGTGCGGCAATTACGGACACGTGTGTATGCCGCATGGAGACACGGTCAGTGAAAAATCACTGATGTGTGCGTAGACCCATTGATTATAATGGGTCTGTATATGTCCGAGATTCTGGTACGTATAAAAACTAGCACATACGTACCAGAATCACTGACGTGGGTAACAGGCCTAAGGCCTCTTTCACACATACCAGAAAAACATGGATATTGAAAATAAAAAGCATTTTAAACTCACCTTCTCCAGCAATGCTGTGTTCGACAGCTGCTCTCTGCTTCTTCCTGGCTGGCTCATTACTGGCATGCATATTCAGTTATGCAGCCACAGCCAACCTGGAAGTAGCTGCAGAGGTGAGAGACACAGCGGCCGGATGCAGCAGAGCCAGAGAGTTCAGCACCACGGACAGCAAGAATGGGACAGGTGAGTTAATCTCCATGTGCAATTACGGACAACGGCGAATGTATCATGGATTGCACATGGGCAACCCACGTGTGCAATGAATCACGGCACATGGAGGGATATATGCGTCTTTAACATATCAATGAAAAACATCCGTGTCTTTCACTGATGTGTGAAATAGGTCTAAGTGAAGTTGTGCAGCAGCAACTCCCTGAAGTATAAAGTCGCACTGCATGTCCTGGACTGATCAGTACCTCTGTCAGGAAGAACTGCCCTATTTTTACAAGCTGATGCCTTTTGTATACTTTACCAGTTCCTCAAGACATTAATGTACCCAGCATAGAAATAATTCACAGCATTCAATCCCTCCTTTTGACTTGGGTGACTTGGGACTTGCTACTGTATATATATATATATATATATATATATGTTTTTGGGTTGACATTTTTAGGCTTCAGAAGCAATTTCTAGCTTTCTACTAGTTATGGTCTCAAACATCAATGCGTTTAACTAAAGGCCCCGTTACACGCAGCGACGGATCTAACGATATATCGCCGGGGTCACAGATTCCGTGACACACATCCGGCATCGTTAGCGAAGTCATTGTGTGTGACACCAACGAATGAGCGTTAACGATGGAAAATACTCACCTTATCGTCCATCGTTGACACGTCGTTCATTTTCAAAAAATCATTGATTGTGGAGGACGCAGGTTGTTCATCGTTCCCGAGGCACCACCCATCGCTACGTGTGACACCTCAGGAACGACGAACTGCAGCTTACCTGCGTCCACCGGCAATGCGGAAGGAAGGAGGTGGACGGGATGTTACGTCCCGCTCATCTCCACCCCTCCGCTTCTATTGGGTGGTTGCTGAGTGACGTTGCTGCGACGCCGAACATCCCTCCCCCTTCAGGAAGAGGATGTTCGCCGCCCACAGCGAGGTCGTTTGGAAGGTAAGTACGGGTGACGGGGGTAACTGACTTTGTGCAACACGGGCAACTAATTTACACTGAAACTCTCCAGGACCTGAACATCCATATTTATATCAATCTTCTCATCTTGTAATTTCAATACTTTCTATTGTTGGACTTAAAGGCCTCACTTCATCCTTTCTGTTACACCTGTTTCTTGTCTACTTTTATGTGTTTTCTGTTTTTTTTGTTTGTACCCCATTAGATGTTCTATTTGGCCCTTTTTTGTTTGCACCCAATTCATTATTCTTTTATAAGTAAATTTTATATGTGCTTCTCTGATTTTGGAGTTCAATTATTCAAAATGTTTTCGACTGATTCCTCAATTTTGACTTTTCAAAAAGTTGTAAAATTTGGCGCAAATCTACTCCAGTCATACCATGGTGTCATTTTAAGCATGGTTTCTCAAAATGTCACATGGTTTGAAACATTTTGATAAAGATGTCTTTCTTTGCCCAAAAAGTCGCAAAAATGGTTCATGACAAGAAAGAAGCTCTTTCTTTACTTTGTATCCAAATAATGAACCATGTGCACCATTCTGATGAATTTGGTGAAATAAAGGTCAGCGAATAACTCAACACAAAAAAATAAAAATTATTTTTTTAAAAAGGAAACGCATATGATGAATCTGAAGAGTCCGTTCCGTTATGAAACCCATTTAAAATTATTTTTTAGGGAATAATTCGTTATTATAATGGGTTTCTTTTTCAGAAATCCCCCAACTTTTGTTCAGGAACTAGATGCAAATTGTATATATTACTCTAGATGGTAACTGTAGTGCCTAATGTCTCCTGTGGTGGCGCTACAAGGCAATAGAACACTTACGGTAAAGTTTCTCTAAATGCTAAAATGCTAACCAAAGTTTTTGCATCAAATTTCTGGAATAAATCACTTTCAAAAGTTGCAAAATTTTTGCAGAAAGCAAAGTTCCTCAAGAACTTTGCTACATTTAGTGTTTTTACGCCAGTCCTGGCTTGATCTACTAAAGTGGGCAGCATTGAGCATTTCAGCGCCAGTCCAATAAATTCATCAAATGTTATAACTTACAAGGTGTAGGTCACTGAGAAGATGCGCCAAATTCACTAAATGGAGTATGCCTCTTGGTAAATTTGGCACATTCTACGCCACTCTTCAAAGCCACTATGCTCCTTTATTAAGACTGGCATCCACAATTCCAGGATGACTGAATCTGCCCCTTTTCTGACCTAAAAAGATCTTATTTCCACCATTTACTTTACTAATGTTTACTGAAATGATTTTAACACAACTACAGTAAATCTAGGCTGCATTTTCCAGGCAATAGGGATTTGCAGAGCGCAGTGCAGCGTCTTGAAATGCAAATGTTATGTTCTTCCTTAATGGTATCTTGCTTAAAACAGGAGAACACATTTGTAAGTAAATCTAAGTTTCTTAAAAAAACAAACAAAATAAAACAACACTTTAAACATAACTGTGAATGATAGAATACCCAGTAGGAAACAGTTGTTGTTCTGAACTTTGTCTTCAAGGCAATCATAAGTTAGATAGCAGCTGGCTTAAAACATACTGATGGGTCTGAGAAGTTAATATTTCTCAAAGGATGTATAATTCTATTCTCAAAGACCATATGGTAAGAAAACACATACGACTACATGGTATTAATCCATCTAAGTGACAATTATATATAACCATGCTAGGCCTTGAAGTGATACAGTAATTCTTACTTAATATACCACATTGAGCCAGTTACTTGGTTTCATCTGGAAGCTTCAATAAGTAAATTTAGTGAAATCAAAATCACTTGATATCTACTTTGTTTCACTAGGATTCTTTTATCTTATTATGTGATGGTTTACTGCTAAGATATTCCATCCCTTAACCCCTGTCCATAAAATACAGGTTTACATAATATGTGCACAAGTTTCTGCATGGGGCTTAAAATGGGGCTTTGAAACTAAGTCGGCACTATGGCACCCTGTGCATGACTTGTCACAAAAAATGGCTGCATGTGTATAACGTGGATTGCCAGCTTTAATGGAATTTGGTTTTCTCTGCTGTTCACTACATACACATATTTGCCCACACTCCCTTACTGGGGCTGTTCACCTGAGCTGATGACAAAGCTTGAGTGTGCTCCCTAGACAGAGAAAGGGGAGTTGCTTAGGTGTGAGGTAAAGTCAGTTAGAGTTGAAGTCAGTGTCAGATGAAGTGAGGAGTGTAATATAGAGATGGTCCTATCCTGAGGTAACTGTAGAAATTCTGGAGGGGCCAGCTACAAATTGGCAGTTTATCAATCCCTAGGAAACCTGGAATTTCAAGGTCAATGGCAAACTGAGAGACTACTATTAGCCTTTTCATGAGGACCAGTGAAATTGCCCAGAAGCTCAGTGAAGTGAGTAAAGGCCACTTTACACACAGAGATAAATCTTTGGCAGATCTGTGGTTGCAGTGAAATTGTGGACAATCAGTGCCAGGTTTGTGGCTGTGTACAAATGAAACAATATGTCCATGATTTTACTGCAACCACAGATCTGCCAAAGATTTATCTCTGTGTGTAAAGTGGCCTTAAGTCTGGAAACTTCTAGTTTCTACGTTTTGGTGTCCATCTGCAGAACACGTATATGTGCAAAAATGGTACAAAACAGAGCACATGCTAACGTAGTCTGCTCCATTACAGTCAATGGCCCTGTCGGCGCATGCATCCGAAACACGTTTTGCGGGATAGGGGAGGGTCGGTTCGGACGGATGCCCCGATGGGACCACTAAACGTAAGGCAAAACGTAGTGTAAAAGGGGCCTTAGAAATGTAATATTTTCTATTTTTTTTTCTGCAGTTCCTTTATATTACTGGTGTTGTGCTAATTCTCGTTTATTCCTTTGAGAAATTTACAACTGGGTGTTTCCAGAGGGGATCATCTATATACCCTGCCTGGTACTGTCCAATTGGAGCTTGCAGTACTGCAGTATCTATATAGATAAAAGCCGTTGTGATTACTCGTGGTTACTTGCCAATCCCGCTCCCTGCACATTACCATACGCAGCTCCGCCCCATCCATTACCACATGCGACTCCGCCTTCCCCACATTACTACATGCGGCTCCGCCCCCTGTCCATTACCACACACTGTTCCGCCCCCGCACATTACACACGCAGCTCCGCCCCTGCACATTACCACACGCGGCTCCACCCCCCCACACATTACACATGCGGCTACGCCCCACCACACATTACACACACAGCTCTGCTACATCCACACTCTAAATCCCTCCTGACCCAACACAAACTTCCCATCATACAGCCATGGCAACTAGCACAGCAGAATCCTGCATACACTGAGGTGCTGATCATGTGACCCCTAACTTCTCCCCTCCATGTGACATCATCACAGCTCCTGTAAGCACAGAGACAAATCCTGTTGTGTACATTGCACATTTGCACATCTCAAGCTGAGCTACTTCAGCCAATGACAGACAAATGGCACATACTGCAAAGTTGAAACTCCCAGCATTTTTCACGTCATGGTTTCGTTCCACTGTCACTACTATTGCAACATCTTGCTTTCTGTGTATCATTGGGATTCATGTTGCCAGTCGACAATCATCAACTACCTTTACACATAATCCAACCAGTTCAACTAAGGTAAACATTAGAGTTGAGCGAGGTTCGTGGTTCGTGGTTCTCCAGTTCTAGGCTCGAGTGATTTTGGGGCCTGTTCTAGATCGAACTAGAACTCGAGCTTTTTGCAAAAGCTCGATAGTTCTAGAAACGTTCGAGAACGGTTCTAGCAGCCAAAAAACAGCTAAATCCTAGCTTGGTTTCTGCTGTAATAGTGTAAGTCACTCTGTGAATCAAACTATTATCACATTTCAGTGTATAGTGTGCGTGAACAGCGCCTTCAGATCACTGCTGTTTCTATAATGGCGATCGCCATTTTTTTTTTTTTTTTCTTGTCTTCCTTCCCTAAGCGCGCGCGTCTTGTGGGGCGGGCCAGCATGTCAGCCAATCACAGACACACACACAGCTAAGTGGACTTTGAGCCAGAGAAGCAACGGCATGTGTGATAGGATCTGCATGTCACATGTCCCTGCATTATAAAACCGGACATTTTCTTCACGGACGCCATTATCTGCCTTCTGCGTCTTTGGTGTCAGACATCACTGTCGCAGCTCCGTCTTGAGTCATATCGCTGATACAGCTGTATGCGCTGCATACACAGCGTTAGACAGCATAGGGAGAGCACTTTATAGCAGTCCTTTTAAGGGCTCAAACCGGCAGGGTCAGAGTTAAGGTGACAGGTCCTGAAAACAGCGCCAGCGTCTGTGCAGCCAAGGTCAGGGATTTCCTCCCTGCATTTCACCATTAGGAGGGAATAGAAAGGCAGGCTTCCATTCCTCTACCCAGAGCACCACAATCCTGCCACTGTACCCTCTTGTCCTCTGCACACTCCAACTCATAACTAAGCCATTATACTAGCAAACACTCAGTGTACCTAGTGGCATCCTAAACGTGGCTATTGGACTTTGCTATAGTCCCACTAGTGCAAAGACATTTGCAGAGCACGTCTGCCTGCATTGCACACTACAACTAATTATAACTAAGCCATTATACTAGCAAACACTCAGTGTACCTAGTGGCATCCTATACGTGGCTATTGGACTTTGCTATAGTCCCACTAGTGCCAAGACATTTGCAGAGCGCATCTGCCTGCGTTGCACACTCCAACTAATTATAACTAAGCCATTATACTAGCAAACACTCAGTGTACCTAGTGGCATCCTATACGTGGCTATTGGACTTTGCTATAGTCCCACTAGTGCCAAGACATTTGCAGAGCGCATCTGCCTGCGTTGCACACTCCAACTAATTATAACTAAGCCATTATACTAGCAAACACTCAGTGTACCTAGTGGCATCCTATACGTGGCTATTGGACTTTGCTATAGTCCCACTAGTGCCAAGACATTTGCAGAGCGCATCTGCCTGCGTTGCACACTCCAACTAATTATAACTAAGCCATTATACTAGCAAACACTCAGTGTACCTAGTGGCATCCTATACGTGGCTATTGGACTTTGCTATAGTCCCACTAGTGCCAAGACATTTGCAGAGCGCATCTGCCTGCGTTGCACACTCCAACTAATTATAACTAAGCCATTATACTAGCAAACACTTAGTGTACCTAGTGGCATCCTATACGTGGCTATTGGACTTTGCTATAGTCCCACTAGTGCCAAGACATTTGCAGAGCGCATCTGCCTGCGTTGCACACTCCAACTAATTATAACTAAGCCATTATACTAGCAAACACTCAGTGTACCTAGTGGCATCCTATACGTGGCTATTGGACTTTGCTATAGTCCCACTAGTGCCAAGACATTTGCAGAGCGCATCTGCCTGCGTTGCACACGCCAACTAATTATAACTAAGCCATTATACTAGCAAACACTTAGTGTACCTAGTGGCATCCTATACGTGGCTATTGGACTTTGCTTTAGTCCCACTAGTGCCAAGACATTTGCAGAACGCATCTGCCTGCGTTGCACACTCCAACTAATTATAACTAAGCCATTATACTAGCACACACTCAGTGTACCTAGTGGCATCCTATACGTGGCTATTGGACTTTGCTATAGTCCCACTAGTGCCAAGACATTTGCAGAGCGCATCTGCCTGCGTTGCACACTCCAACTAATTATAACTAAGCCATTATACTAGCAAACACTTAGTGTACCTAGTGGCATCCTATACGTGGCTATTGGACTTTGCTTTAGTCCCACTAGTGCCAAGACATTTGCAGAACGCATCTGCCTGCGTTGCACACTCCAACTAATTATAACTAAGCCATTATACTAGCACACACTCAGTGTACCTAGTGGCATCCTATACGTGGCTATTGGACTTTGCTATAGTCCCACTAGTGCCAAGACATTTGCAGAGCGCATCTGCCTGCGTTGCACACTCCAACTAATTATAACTAAGCCATTATACTAGCAAACACTTAGTGTACCTAATGGCATCCTATACGTGGCTATTGGACTTTGCTATAGTCCCACTAGTGCCAAGACATTTGCAGAGCGCATCTGCCTGCGTTGCACACTCCAACTAATTATAACTAAGCCATTATACTAGCAAACACTTAGTGTACCTAGTGGCATCCTATACGTGGCTATTGGACTTTGCTATAGTCCCACTAGTGCCAAGACATTTGCAGAGCGCATCTGCCTGCGTTGCACACTCCAACTAATTATAACTAAGCCATTACACTAGCACACACTCAGTGTACCTAGTGGCATCCTATACGTGGCTATTGGACTTTGCTATAGTCCCACTGATGCCAAGACATTTGCAGAGCGCATCTGCCTGCGTTGCACACTCCAACTAATTATAACTAAGCCATTATACTAGCACACACTCAGTGTACCTAGTGGCATCCTATACGTGGCTATTGGACTTTGCTATAGTCCCACTAGTGCCAAGACATTTGCAGAGCGCATCTGCCTGCGTTGCACACTCCAACTAATTATAACTAAGCCATTATACTAGCAAACACTTAGTGTACCTAGTGGCATCCTATACGTGGCTATTGGACTTTGCTATAGTCCCACTAGTGCCAAGACATTTGCAGAGCGCATCTGCCTGCGTTGCACACTCCAACTAATTATAACTAAGCCATTATACTAGCACACACTCAGTGTACCTAGTGGCATCCTATACGTGGCTATTGGACTTTGCTATAGTCCCACTAGTGCCAAGACATTTGCAGAGCGCATCTGCCTGCGTTGCACACTCCAACTAATTATAACTAAGCCATTATACTAGCACACACTCAGTGTACCTAGTGGCATCCTATACGTGGCTATTGGACTTTGCTATAGTCCCACTAGTGCCAAGACATTTGCAGAGCGCATCTGCCTGCGTTGCACACTCCAACTAATTATAACTAAGCCATTATACTAGCAAACACTTAGTGTACCTAGTGGCATCCTATACGTGGCTATTGGACTTTGCTATAGTCCCACTAGTGCCAAGACATTTGCAGAGCGCATCTGCCTGCGTTGCACACTCCAACTAATTATAACTAAGCCATTATACTAGCAAACACTCAGTGTACCTAGTGGCATCCTATACGTGGCTATTGGACTTTGCTATAGTCCCACTAGTGCCAAGACATTTGCAGAGCGCATCTGCCTGCGTTGCACACTCCAACTAATTATAACTAAGCCATTATACTAGCAAACACTTAGTGTACCTAGTGGCATCCTATACGTGGCTATTGGACTTTGCTTTTGTCCCACTAGTGCCAAGACATTTGCAGAACGCATCTGCCTGCGTTGCACACTCCAACTAATTATAACTAAGCCATTATACTAGCACACATTCAGTGTACCTAGTGGCATCCTATACGTGGCTATTGGACTTTGCTATAGTCCCACTAGTGCCAAGACATTTGCAGAGCGCATCTGCCTGCGTTGCACACTCCAACTAATTATAACTAAGCCATTATACTAGCAAACACTTAGTGTACCTAGTGGCATCCTATACGTGGCTATTGGACTTTGCTTTAGTCCCACTAGTGCCAAGACATTTGCAGAACGCATCTGCCTGCGTTGCACACTCCAACTAATTATAACTAAGCCATTATACTAGCAAACACTCAGTGTACCTAGTGGCATCCTATACGTGGCTATTGGACTTTGCTATAGTCCCACTAGTGCCAAGACATTTGCAGAGCGCATCTGCCTGCGTTGCACACTCCAACTAATTATAACTAAGCCATTATACTAGCAAACACTCAGTGTACCTAGTGGCATCCTATACGTGGCTATTGGACTTTGCTATAGTCCCACTAGTGCCAAGACATTTGCAGAGCGCATCTGCCTGCGTTGCACACTCCAACTAATTATAACTAAGCCATTATACTAGCAAACACTTAGTGTACCTAGTGGCATCCTATACGTGGCTATTGGACTTTGCTTTAGTCCCACTAGTGCCAAGACATTTGCAGAACGCATCTGCCTGCGTTGGACACTCCAACTAATTATAACTAAGCCATTATACTAGCACACACTCAGTGTACCTAGTGGCATCCTATACGTGGCTATTGGACTTTGCTATAGTCCCACTAGTGCCAAGACATTTGCAGAGCGCATCTGCCTGCGTTGCACACTCCAACTAATTATAACTAAGCCATTATACTAGCACACACTCAGTGTACCTAGTGGCATCCTATACGTGGCTATTGGACTTTGCTATAGTCCCACTAGTGCCAAGACATTTGCAGAGCGCATCTGCCTGCGTTGCACACTCCAACTAATTATAACTAAGCCATTATACTAGCACACACTCAGTGTACCTAGTGGCATCCTATACGTGGCTATTGGACTTTGCTATAGTCCCACTAGTGCCAAGACATTTGCAGAGCGCATCTGCCTGCGTTGCACACTCCAACTAATTATAACTAAGCCATTATACTAGCAAACACTTAGTGTACCTAGTGGCATCCTATACGTGGCTATTGGACTTTGCTATAGTCCCACTAGTGCCAAGACATTTGCAGAGCGCATCTGCCTGCGTTGCACACTCCAACTAATTATAACTAAGCCATTATACTAGCAAACACTTAGTGTACCTAGTGGCATCCTATACGTGGCTATTGGACTTTGCTATAGTCCCACTAGTGCCAAGACATTTGCAGAGCGCATCTGCCTGCGTTGCACACTCCAACTAATTATAACTAAGCCATTATACTAGCAAACACTCAGTGTACCTAGTGGCATCCTATACGTGGCTATTGGACTTTGCTTTAGTCCCACTAGTGCCAAGACATTTGCAGCACGTCTGCCTGCGTTGCACACTCCAACTAATTATAACTAAGTTACATTGTCAGGGATATTTATTCTTTATTATTCTGCTGTTAATAAAGCTAAACCACCACTGCAATCTTCACCACCTCTCAATTTTTACTACCACATTTTCAGTCCACAATCTTGTCGCAATCAACATGAGTGGCAAAATGACAGATGCTGGTGGAAAGGGGAAGAGGCGTGGTGGAAAAGGCAAAAAAGGTTTTGTCAGTGGGGAAGGTGGCAAAGCTCCATTATCATCTGCTGCAGATAGACCATCTACTAGCAAAAGTAAGATGTCTACTACTTATTGTGGACAATCCGATGTGCTCCCTTTTTTACGGACACGAACAAGAGGAACAAAGGTAGATGATGGGCAAAAAAGGAAAATGCTTGAATGGATCTCAAGTGGTCCAACAAGTGCCCTCTCAGCCACTTCAAGTACCGCATCCAAAAAACACCAGTCCTCTGAGTTGTCATCCCAATCACACTTGATTTCTCCCAGCTCTGAAGTCTCCATCAGCCCTGCACAGTATGGTGGAACTGAGATGGCTGAGTCTGCAGAGCTGTTCAGTCACACTATAGCCTGGGAATCAGAGGTCTGCTCCCAAGCTACAGTGAGTACAGAACAGGAAATGGTCTGCAGTGATGCCCAGAACCTTTGTGACTCTGATTCAGGCCGTGAGGACCAAGTTTCTGAGCATAATGTTGACCCTTTGTCACAAACTGTAACACCTGTGGTTATAGACAATGAGGAACATACTGATGAAGATGAGACGCAGATACCCGATTGGGATGACAACTTAAATATTCGGTCAGGGCAAGAAGAGGCTCGGTCTGAGGGGGAGGGGAGTGCAAACACAACAATTGATGATGACGTTCTAGATCCCACCTACTGTCAACCCCCAGTCAGGCACTCGAGGAGGTCAACAGAGGAGGTGGAGGAGGATGCAACCGACGACGAAGTTACCTTGCGCCTTCCTGGACAGAGTCGGAGCACTGGTAGCACGTCTACAACTGCATCCTCAGCCACCACTCTGCCTATGAGCATTATTCGGGGTGGATCAACAGGTCGCATGGCCTCTAAGCCTTGCCTAGCCTGGTCCTTTTTTCACATCGAAAAAGATCGCCCAACTCATGTGATATGTAACATTTGTCATGATTCTGTTAGTAGAGGTCAAAACCTCAGCAGTTTGACAACTTCTTCCATGAATCTTCACATGACTAAATATCATAAGTCCCGGTGGGAAGCTCACCGTGCTGCAATGCGGCCTAGCGGAGCGAACCATCCACCGCCCGCCCCTTCCAGTGCATCCGCGCGCTCTTCATCTTCTAGGACTGTGGGGACAGCTGTCACACCTGTTTTTCCACGCAAAACTTCCACCACTGTAACCGCAACAGGCAGTTTGCTTGTAAGGTCGTCAGTTGGTTTGGAAGGGGAAACAAGTGAGTGTGTACAGCTCTCTCAGACATCGATAGCACCAACGTTGGATGAAGGCAACATCATGTCTCCGCCTGCACTTTCCTCACAAACCTGCATTTTTCCAGGGACACCCTACTCAACACCGTCTACACACAGCAGCCAGATCTCTGTCCCTCAGATGTGGTCAAATAAAAGGCCACTTCCTCCGACCCATGACAAAGCTAAGAGGTTGACTCTATCCCTCTGTAAGCTGTTGGCTACCGAAATGCTGCCTTTCCGCCTAGTGGACACACAGGATTTTAGAGACCTTATGTCTGTCACTGTGCCCCAGTACCAGATGCCTAGTCGCCACTACTTCTCTAAGAAAGGTGTGCCCGCGCTACACCAGCATGTCGCACACAACATCACCGCTTCCTTGAGAAACTCTGTGTGTGAACGGGTGCATTTCACCACCGATACTTGGACCAGTAAGCATGGACAGGGACGTTACATGTCGCTGACTGGGCACTGGGTAACTATGGTTATAGATGGTGAAGGGTCTGCTGCACAAGTCTTGCCGTCCCCACGACTTTTGTGTCAATCCTCTGTCTGTCCAAGTTCCGCCACTGCTTCTGCATCCTCCACCTCATCTGGGTCCTCCACCTCCGCCCCAAGCCTGCCTGGTCAGGCCACCAGCGTTCTCACTGCGCAGAAGGAATCACGCACCCCTCATTACTATGCTGGCAGCAGAGCGCAACGGCATCAGGCGGTCTTTAGCTTGACATGTCTTGGTAATAAGAGTCACACAGCTGAGGAGTTGTGGTCAGCTCTGCGGTCCGAGTTTAATAAATGGTTGTCTCCACTCAACCTGCAGCCTGGTAAGGCCGTGTGCGACAATGCTGCAAACCTGGGTGCGGCCCTTCGCCTGGGCAAGGTGACACACGTACCTTGTATGGCTCACGTGTTGAACCTTGTCGTGCAGCAATTTTTAACACACTATCCCGGCCTAGATGGCCTTCTGAACAGGGCACGAAAACTGTCTGCTCACTTCCGCCGTTCAAGCGCCGCAGCTGAGCGACTTGCATCGCTCCAGAAGTCTTTCGGCCTGCCGGTTCATCGCCTGAAATGCGATGTGGCGACACGCTGGAATTCAACTCTCCACATGTTACAGCGACTGTGGCAGCACCGCAGAGCCCTGGTGCAATACGTCATGACGTATAGCCTGGGCCAACGAGATGCAGAGGTGGGGCAGATCACCCTGATGGAGTGGTCTCAGATCAAGGACCTATGCACCCTTCTGCACAGTTTCGACATGGCGACGAATATGTTTAGCGCTGACAATGCCATTATCAGCATGACGATTCCAGTCATTTACATGCTGGAGCACACGCTAAACACTATTCGGAGTCAGGGGGTGGGACAACATGAAGGGGAGGAACTACAGGAGGATTCATATGCGCAAGGGACAACAACATCACCAAGGTCCAGACGTTCATCATCACCAACGCAGCAGGCATGGGACCAAGGGGGACAGGGATCGACAAGGGCGCATAGTAGCAGGCGAAATGTTGAGCAAGGTGCAGGAGAACATGAAGAAATGGAGGACGAACTGTCCATGGACATGGAAGACTAAGCGGATGAGGGAGACCTTGGTCAAATTTCAGTTGAAAGAGGTTGGGGTCAGATGTCAGAGGAAGAAAGAACGGGTAGCACCTCTATGCCACAAACACAGCGTGGACTTGGTCCGCATGGCTGCGCAAGACACATGAGTGCCTTTTTGTTGCACTACCTCCAACATGACAGTCGTATTGTCAAAATTAGAAGTGATGATGACTACTGGATTGCCACACTATTAGATCCCCGGTACAAGTCCAAATTTTGTGACATAATTCCAGCCATAGAAAGGGACGCACGTATGCAGGAGTATCAGCAGAAGCTGTTACTAGATCTTAGCTCGGCTTTTCCACCAAACAACCGTGCAGGTGCAGGGAGTGAATCTCCCAGTTGTAACTTGACAAACATGGGACGGTCTCGTCATCTTCAACAGTCTACCCGTACCAGTAGGACCGTATCTGGTGCCGGTAACAGCAATTTTATGGAATCTTTTCATAATTTTTTTAAACCCTCTTTTGCAAGGCCACCAGAGACAACAAGTCTGACACATAGTCAACGGCTGGAGAGGATGATACAGGAGTATCTCCAAATGAACATCGATGCCATGACTGTGCAACTGGAGCCTTGCTCCTTTTGGGCTTCAAACCTAGAAAAATGGCCAGAGCTCGCAACTTACGCCTTGGAGATTTTGTCGTGTCCAGCTGCCAGCGTTGTCTCTGAACGTGTATTCAGTGCTGCTGGGTGTGTGCTGACAGATAAGCGCACGCGTCTGTCCAGTGACAATGTGGACAGACTGACGTTCATCAAAATGAACAAGTCATGGATCCAGAAGGAATTTACTACCCCTGTGTCATCCTGGGGAGAGTAAATGCTTGTTGATTTGGAATGTGCTTGATGCAAATCAAAACATCCTGTTTGCAACTAGGGCACAAGTGCTGCCACTGAATGGGTGGGTGTGTGGGGCCCAATTTTTGGAAAAAAAGGGAGACTCCGCTTGGAGTAACCCTTGCTTACATTGTTTTTAAAAGAAGCCAAGATGAACAGAGCTGGGATCAGGAAAGACTTTGCTACCTACCCTGGTGTCATCCTGGGGACGGTTAATTATGGCGTATTTTTGAATGTGCTTGATGCAAATCTAGCTGTGAAGTGTACAACTGGGGCACAACTGCTGCCACTGAATGGGTGGGTGTGTGGGGCCCAATTTTTGGAAAAAAAGGGAGACTCCGCTTGGAGTAACCCTTGCTTGCTGTGTTTTTAAAAGAAGCCAAGATGAACAGAGCTGGGATCAGGAAAGACTTTGCTACCTACCCCGGTGTCATCCTGGGGACGGATAAGAATGGCGTATTTTTGAATGTGCTTGATGCAAATGTAGCTGTGAAGTGTACAACTAGGGCACAACTGCTGCCACTGAAGGGGTGGGTGTGTGTGGGGCCCAATTTTTGGAAAAAAGGGAGACTCCGCTTGGAGTAAACCTTGCTTACATTGTTTTTAAAAGAAGCCAAGATGAACAAGTCATGGGTCAGCAAAGACTTTGCTACCTACCCCGGTGTCATCCTGGGGATGGATAAGAATGGCGTATTTTTGAATGTGCTTGATGCAAATGTAGCTGTGAAGTGTACAACTAGGGCACAACTGCTGCCACTGAAGGGGTGGGTGTGTGTGGGGCACAATTTTTGGAAAAAAGGGAGACTCCGCTTGGAGTAACCCTTGCTTGATGTGTTTTTAAAAGAAGCCAAGATGAACAGAGCTGGGATCAGGAAAGACTTTGCTACCTACCCCGGTGTCATCCTGGGGACGGATAAGAATGGCGTATTTTTGAATGTGCTTGATGCAAATGTAGCTGTGAAGTGTACAACTAGGGCACAACTGCTGCCACTGAAGGGGTGGGTGTGTGTGGGGCCCAATTTTTGGAAAAAAGGGAGACTCCGCTTGGAGTAACCCTTGCTTACATTGTTTTTAAAAGAAGCCAAGATGAACAAGTCATGGGTCAGCAAAGACTTTGCTACCTACCCCGGTGTCATCCTGGGGATGGATAAGAATGGCGTATTTTTGAATGTGCTTGATGCAAATCTAGCTGTGAAGTGTACAACTAGGGCACAACTGCTGCCACTGAAGGGGTGGGTGTGTGTGGGGCCCAATTTTTGGAAAAAAGGGAGACTCCGCTTGGAGTAACCCTTGCTTGATGTGTTTTTAAAAGAAGCCAAGATGAACAGAGCTGGGATCAGGAAAGACTTTGCTACCTACCCCGGTGTCATCCTGGGGACGGATAAGAATGACGTATTTTTGAATGTGCTTGATGCAAATCTAGCTGTGAAGTGTACAACTGGGGCACAACTGCTGCCACTGAATGGGTGGGTGTGTGGGGCCCAATTTTTGGAAAAAAAGGGAGACTCCACTTGGAGTAACCCTTGCTTGATGTGTTTTTAAAAGAAGCCAAGATGAACAGAGCTGGGATCAGGAAAGACTTTGCTACCTACCCCGGTGTCATCCTGGGGACGGATAAGAATGGCGTATTTTTGAATGTGCTTGATGCAAATGTAGCTGTGAAGTGTACAACTAGGGCACAACTGCTGCCACTGAATGGGTGGGTGTGTGGGGCCCAATTTTTGGAAAAAAAGGGAGACTCCGCTTGGAGTAACCCTTGCTTGATGTGTTTTTAAAAGAAGCCAAGATGAACAGAGCTGGGATCAGGAAAGACTTTGCTACCTACCCCGGTGTCATCCTGGGGACGGATAAGAATGACGTATTTTTGAATGTGCTTGATGCAAATCTAGCTGTGAAGTGTACAACTGGAGCACAACTGCTGCCACTGAATGGGTGGGTGTGTGGGGCCCAATTTTTGGAAAAAAAGGGAGACTCCGCTTGGAGTAACCCTTGCTTGATGTGTTTTTAAAAGAAGCCAAGATGAACAGAGCTGGGATCAGGAAAGACTTTGCTACCTACCCCGGTGTCATCCTGGGGACGGATAAGAATGGCGTATTTTTGAATGTGCTTGATGCAAATGTAGCTGTGAAGTGTACAACTAGGGCACAACTGCTGCCACTGAAGGGGTGGGTGTGTGTGGGGCCCAATTTTTGGAAAAAAGGGAGACTCCGCTTGGAGTAACCCTTGCTTACATTGTTTTTAAAAGAAGCCAAGATGAACAAGTCATGGGTCAGCAAAGACTTTGCTACCTACCCCGGTGTCATCCTGGGGATGGATAAGAATGGCGTATTTTTGAATGTGCTTGATGCA
Source organism: Anomaloglossus baeobatrachus (assembly GCF_048569485.1). Lineage (NCBI taxonomy): Eukaryota > Metazoa > Chordata > Amphibia > Anura > Aromobatidae > Anomaloglossus > Anomaloglossus baeobatrachus. The sequence goes on along the minus strand of NC_134353.1, from coordinate 836,816,051 downwards.
AATGTAGCTGTGAAGTGTACAACTAGGGCACAACTGCTGCCACTGAAGGGGTGGGTGTGTGTGGGGCCCAATTTTTGGAAAAAAGGGAGACTCCGCTTGGAGTAACCCTTGCTTGATGTGTTTTTAAAAGAAGCCAAGATGAACAGAGCTGGGATCAGGAAAGACTTTGCTACCTACCCCGGTGTCATCCTGGGGACGGATAAGAATGGCGTATTTTTGAATGTGCTTGATGCAAATGTAGCTGTGAAGTGTACAACTAGGGCACAACTGCTGCCACTGAAGGGGTGGGTGTGTGTGGGGCCCAATTTTTGGAAAAAAGGGAGACTCCGCTTGGAGTAACCCTTGCTTACATTGTTTTTAAAAGAAGCCAAGATGAACAAGTCATGGGTCAGCAAAGACTTTGCTACCTACCCCGGTGTCATCCTGGGGATGGATAAGAATGGCGTATTCTTGAATGTGCTTGATGCAAATGTAGCTGTGAAGTGTACAACTAGGGCACAACTGCTGCCACTGAAGGGGTGGGTGTGTGTGGGGCCCAATTTTTGGAAAAAAGGGAGACTCCGCTTGGAGTAACCGTTGCTTGATGTGTTTTTAAAAGAAGCCAAGATGAACAGAGCTGGGATCAGGAAAGACTTTGCTACCTACCCCGGTGTCATCCTGGGGACGGATAAGAATGACGTATTTTTGAATGTGCTTGATGCAAATCTAGCTGTGAAGTGTACAACTGGGGCACAACTGCTGCCACTGAATGGGTGGGTGTGTGGGGCCCAATTTTTGGAAAAAAAGGGAGACTCCGCTTGGAGTAACCCTTGCTTGATGTGTTTTTAAAAGAAGCCAAGATGAACAGAGCTGGGATCAGGAAAGACTTTGCTACCTACCCCGGTGTCATCCTGGGGACGGATAAGAATGGCGTATTTTTGAATGTGCTTGATGCAAATGTAGCTGTGAAGTGTACAACTAGGGCACAACTGCTGCCACTGAATGGGTGGGTGTGTGGAGCCCAATTTTTGGAAAAAAAGGGAGACTCCGCTTGGAGTAACCCTTGCTTACATTGTTTTTAAAAGAAGCCAAGATGAACAGAGCTGGGATCAGGAAAGACTTTGCTACCTACCCTGGTGTCATCCTGGGGACGGTTAATTATGGCGTATTTTTGAATGTGCTTGATGCAAATCTAGCTGTGAAGTGTACAACTGGGGCACAACTGCTGCCACTGAATGGGTGGGTGTGTGGGGCCCAATTTTTGGAAAAAAAGGGAGACTCCGCTTGGAGTAACCCTTGCTTGCTGTGTTTTTAAAAGAAGCCAAGATGAACAGAGCTGGGATCAGGAAAGACTTTGCTACCTACCCCGGTGTCATCCTGGGGACGGATAAGAATGGCGTATTTTTGAATGTGCTTGATGCAAATGTAGCTGTGAAGTGTACAACTAGGGCACAACTGCTGCCACTGAAGGGGTGGGTGTGTGTGGGGCCCAATTTTTGGAAAAAAGGGAGACTCCGCTTGGAGTAAACCTTGCTTACATTGTTTTTAAAAGAAGCCAAGATGAACAAGTCATGGGTCAGCAAAGACTTTGCTACCTACCCCGGTGTCATCCTGGGGATGGATAAGAATGGCGTATTTTTGAATGTGCTTGATGCAAATGTAGCTGTGAAGTGTACAACTAGGGCACAACTGCTGCCACTGAAGGGGTGGGTGTGTGTGGGGCACAATTTTTGGAAAAAAGGGAGACTCCGCTTGGAGTAACCCTTGCTTGATGTGTTTTTAAAAGAAGCCAAGATGAACAGAGCTGGGATCAGGAAAGACTTTGCTACCTACCCCGGTGTCATCCTGGGGACGGATAAGAATGGCGTATTTTTGAATGTGCTTGATGCAAATGTAGCTGTGAAGTGTACAACTAGGGCACAACTGCTGCCACTGAAGGGGTGGGTGTGTGTGGGGCCCAATTTTTGGAAAAAAGGGAGACTCCGCTTGGAGTAACCCTTGCTTACATTGTTTTTAAAAGAAGCCAAGATGAACAAGTCATGGGTCAGCAAAGACTTTGCTACCTACCCCGGTGTCATCCTGGGGATGGATAAGAATGGCGTATTTTTGAATGTGCTTGATGCAAATCTAGCTGTGAAGTGTACAACTAGGGCACAACTGCTGCCACTGAAGGGGTGGGTGTGTGTGGGGCCCAATTTTTGGAAAAAAGGGAGACTCCGCTTGGAGTAACCCTTGCTTGATGTGTTTTTAAAAGAAGCCAAGATGAACAGAGCTGGGATCAGGAAAGACTTTGCTACCTACCCCGGTGTCATCCTGGGGACGGATAAGAATGACGTATTTTTGAATGTGCTTGATGCAAATCTAGCTGTGAAGTGTACAACTGGGGCACAACTGCTGCCACTGAATGGGTGGGTGTGTGGGGCCCAATTTTTGGAAAAAAAGGGAGACTCCACTTGGAGTAACCCTTGCTTGATGTGTTTTTAAAAGAAGCCAAGATGAACAGAGCAGGGATCAGGAAAGACTTTGCTACCTACCCCGGTGTCATCCTGGGGACGGATAAGAATGGCGTATTTTTGAATGTGCTTGATGCAAATGTAGCTGTGAAGTGTACAACTAGGGCACAACTGCTGCCACTGAATGGGTGGGTGTGTGGGGCCCAATTTTTGGAAAAAAAGGGAGACTCCGCTTGGAGTAACCCTTGCTTGATGTGTTTTTAAAAGAAGCCAAGATGAACAGAGCTGGGATCAGGAAAGACTTTGCTACCTACCCCGGTGTCATCCTGGGGACGGATAAGAATGACGTATTTTTGAATGTGCTTGATGCAAATCTAGCTGTGAAGTGTACAACTGGAGCACAACTGCTGCCACTGAATGGGTGGGTGTGTGGGGCCCAATTTTTGGAAAAAAAGGGAGACTCCGCTTGGAGTAACCCTTGCTTGATGTGTTTTTAAAAGAAGCCAAGATGAACAGAGCTGGGATCAGGAAAGACTTTGCTACCTACCCCGGTGTCATCCTGGGGACGGATAAGAATGGCGTATTTTTGAATGTGCTTGATGCAAATGTAGCTGTGAAGTGTACAACTAGGGCACAACTGCTGCCACTGAAGGGGTGGGTGTGTGTGGGGCCCAATTTTTGGAAAAAAGGGAGACTCCGCTTGGAGTAACCCTTGCTTACATTGTTTTTAAAAGAAGCCAAGATGAACAAGTCATGGGTCAGCAAAGACTTTGCTACCTACCCCGGTGTCATCCTGGGGATGGATAAGAATGGCGTATTTTTGAATGTGCTTGATGCAAATGTAGCTGTGAAGTGTACAACTAGGGCACAACTGCTGCCACTGAAGGGGTGGGTGTGTGTGGGGCCCAATTTTTGGAAAAAAGGGAGACTCCGCTTGGAGTAACCCTTGCTTGATGTGTTTTTAAAAGAAGCCAAGATGAACAGAGCTGGGATCAGGAAAGACTTTGCTACCTACCCCGGTGTCATCCTGGGGACGGATAAGAATGGCGTATTTTTGAATGTGCTTGATGCAAATGTAGCTGTGAAGTGTACAACTAGGGCACAACTGCTGCCACTGAAGGGGTGGGTGTGTGTGGGGCCCAATTTTTGGAAAAAAGGGAGACTCCGCTTGGAGTAACCCTTGCTTACATTGTTTTTAAAAGAAGCCAAGATGAACAAGTCATGGGTCAGCAAAGACTTTGCTACCTACCCCGGTGTCATCCTGGGGATGGATAAGAATGGCGTATTTTTGAATGTGCTTGATGCAAATGTAGCTGTGAAGTGTACAACTAGGGCACAACTGCTGCCACTGAAGGGGTGGGTGTGTGTGGGGCCCAATTTTTGGAAAAAAGGGAGACTCCGCTTGGAGTAACCCTTGCTTGATGTGTTTTTAAAAGAAGCCAAGATGAACAGACCTGGGATCAGGAAAGACTTTGCTACCTACCCCGGTGTCATCCTGGGGACGGATAAGAATGGCGTATTTTTGAATGTGCTTGATGCAAATGTAGCTGTGAAGTGTACAACTAGGGCACAACTGCTGCCACTGAAGGGGTGGGTGTGTGTGGGGCCCAATTTTTGGAAAAAAAGGAGACTCCGCTTGGAGTAACCCTTGCTTACATTGTTTTTAAAAGAAGCCAAGATGAACAAGTCATGGGTCAGCAAAGACTTTGCTACCTACCCCGGTGTCATCCTGGGGATGGATAAGAATGGCGTATTCTTGAATGTGCTTGATGCAAATGTAGCTGTGAAGTGTACAACTAGGGCACAACTGCTGCCACTGAAGGGGTGGGTGTGTGTGGGGCCCAATTTTTGGAAAAAAGGGAGACTCCGCTTGGAGTAACCCTTGCTTGATGTGTTTTTAAAAGAAGCCAAGATGAACAGAGCTGGGATCAGGAAAGACTTTGCTACCTACCCCGGTGTCATCCTGGGGACGGATAAGAATGACGTATTTTTGAATGTGCTTGATGCAAATCTAGCTGTGAAGTGTACAACTGGGGCACAACTGCTGCCACTGAATGGGTGGGTGTGTGGGGCCCAATTTTTGGAAAAAAAGGGAGACTCCGCTTGGAGTAACCCTTGCTTGATGTGTTTTTAAAAGAAGCCAAGATGAACAGAGCTGGGATCAGGAAAGACTTTGCTACCTACCCCGGTGTCATCCTGGGGACGGATAAGAATGGCGTATTTTTGAATGTGCTTGATGCAAATGTAGCTGTGAAGTGTACAACTAGGGCACAACTGCTGCCACTGAATGGGTGGGTGTGTGGGGCCCAATTTTTGGAAAAAAAGGGAGACTCCGCTTGGAGTAACCCTTGCTTGATGTGTTTTTAAAAGAAGCCAAGATGAACAGAGCTGGGATCAGGAAAGACTTTGCTACCTACCCCGGTGTCATCCTGGGGACGGATAAGAATGACGTATTTTTGAAAGTGCTTGATGCAAATCTAGCTGTGAAGTGTACAACTGGGGCACAACTGCTGCCACTGAATGGGTGGGTGTGTGGGGCCCAATTTTTGGAAAAAAAGGGAGACTCCGCTTGGAGTAACCCTTGCTTGATGTGTTTTTAAAAGAAGCCAAGATGAACAGAGCTGGGATCAGGAAAGAATTTGCTACCTACCCCGGTGTCATCCTGGGGACGGATAAGAATGGCGTATTTTTGAATGTGCTTGATGCAAATGTAGCTGTGAAGTGTACAACTAGGGCACAACTGCTGCCACTGAAGGGGTGGGTGTGTGTGGGGCCCAATTTTTGGAAAAAAGGGAGACTCCGCTTGGAGTAACCCTTGCTTACATTGTTTTTAAAAGAAGCCAAGATGAACAAGTCATGTGTCAGCAAAGACTTTGCTACCTACCCCGGTGTCATCCTGGGGATGGATAAGAATGGCGTATTTTTGAATGTGCTTGATGCAAATCTAGCTGTGAAGTGTACAACTGGGGCACAACTGCTGCCACTGAATGGGTGGGTGTGTGGGGCCCAATTTTTGGAAAAAAAGGGAGACTCCGCTTGGAGTAACCCTTGCTTGCTGTGTTTTTAAAAGAAGCCAAGATGAACAGAGCTGGGATCAGGAAAGACTTTGCTACCTACCCCGGTGTCATCCTGGGGACGGATAAGAATGACGTATTTTTGAATGTGCTTGATGCAAATCTAGCTGTGAAGTGTACAACTGGGGCACAACTGCTGCCACTGAATGGGTGGGTGTGTGGGGCCCAATTTTTGGAAAAAAAGGGAGACTCCGCTTGGAGTAACCCTTGCTTGCTGTGTTTTTAAAAGAAGCCAAGATGAACAGAGCTGGGATCAGGAAAGACTTTGCTACCTACCCCGGTGTCATCCTGGGGACGGATAAGAATGGCGTATTTTTGAATGTGCTTGATGCAAATGTAGCTGTGAAGTGTACAACTAGGGCACAACTGCTGCCACTGAAGGGGTGGGTGTGTGTGGGGCCCAATTTTTGGAAAAAAGGGAGACTCCGCTTGGAGTAACCCTTGCTTACATTGTTTTTAAAAGAAGCCAAGATGAACAAGTCATGGGTCAGCAAAGACTTTGCTACCTACCCCGGTGTCATCCTGGGGATGGATAAGAATGGCGTATTTTTGAATGTGCTTGATGCAAATGTAGCTGTGAAGTGTACAACTAGGGCACAACTGCTGCCTCTGAAGGGGTGGGTGTGTGTGGGGCCCAATTTTTGGAAAAAAGGGAGACTCCGCTTGGAGTAACCCTTGCTTGATGTGTTTTTAAAAGAAGCCAAGATGAACAGAGCTGGGATCAGGAAAGACTTTGCTACCTACCCCGGTGTCATCCTGGGGACGGATAAGAATGGCGTATTTTTGAATGTGCTTGATGCAAATGTAGCTGTGAAGTGTACAACTAGGGCACAACTGCTGCCACTGAAGGGGTGGGTGTGTGTGGGCCCAATTTTTGGAAAAAAGGGAGACTCCGCTTGGAGTAACCCTTGCTTACATTGTTTTTAAAAGAAGCCAAGATGAACAAGTCATGGGTCAGCAAAGACTTTGCTACCTACCCCGGTGTCATCCTGGGGATGGATAAGAATGGCGTATTTTTGAATGTGCTTGATGCAAATGTAGCTGTGAAGTGTACAACTAGGGCACAACTGCTGCCACTGAAGGGGTGGGTGTGTGTGGGGCCCAATTTTTGGAAAAAAGGGAGACTCCGCTTGGAGTAACCCTTGCTTGATGTGTTTTTAAAAGAAGCCAAGATGAACAGAGCTGGGATCAGGAAAGACTTTGCTACCTACCCCGGTGTCATCCTGGGGACGGATAAGAATGACGTATTTTTGAATGTGCTTGATGCAAATCTAGCTGTGAAGTGTACAACTGGGGCACAACTGCTGCCACTGAATGGGTGGGTGTGTGGGGCCCAATTTCTGGAAAAAAAGGGAGACTCCGCTTGGAGTAACCCTTGCTTGATGTGTTTTTAAAAGAAGCCAAGATGAACAGAGCTGGGATCAGGAAAGACTTTGCTACCTACCCCGGTGTCATCCTGGGGACGGATAAGAATGGCGTATTTTTGAATGTGCTTGATGCAAATGTAGCTGTGAAGTGTACAACTAGGGCACAACTGCTGCCACTGAATGGGTGGGTGTGTGGGGCCCAATTTTTGGAAAAAAAGGGAGACTCCGCTTGGAGTAACCCTTGCTTGCTGTGTTTTTAAAAGAAGCCAAGATGAACAGAGCTGGGATCAGGAAAGACTTTGCTACCTACCCCGGTGTCATCCTGGGGACGGATAAGAATGACGTATTTTTGAATGTGCTTGATGCAAATCTAGCTGTGAAGTGTACAACTGGGGCACAACTGCTGCCACTGAATGGGTGGGTGTGTGGGGCCCAATTTTTGGAAAAAAAGGGAGACTCCGCTTGGAGTAACCCTTGCTTGATGTGTTTTTAAAAGAAGCCAAGATGAACAGAGCTGGGATCAGGAAAGACTTTGCTACCTACCCCGGTGTCATCCTGGGGACGGATAAGAATGGCGTATTTTTGAATGTGCTTGATGCAAATGTAGCTGTGAAGTGTACAACTAGGGCACAACTGCTGCCACTGAAGGGGTGGGTGTGTGTGGGGCCCAATTTTTGGAAAAAAGGGAGACTCCGCTTGGAGTAACCCTTGCTTACATTGTTTTTAAAAGAAGCCAAGATGAACAAGTCATGGGTCAGCAAAGACTTTGCTACCTACCCCGGTGTCATCCTGGGGATGGATAAGAATGGCGTATTTTTGAATGTGCTTGATGCAAATGTAGCTGTGAAGTGTACAACTAGGGCACAACTGCTGCCACTGAAGGGGTGGGTGTGTGTGGGGCCCAATTTTTGGAAAAAAGGGAGACTCCGCTTGGAGTAACCCTTGCTTGATGTGTTTTTAAAAGAAGCCAAGATGAACAGAGCTGGGATCAGGAAAGACTTTGCTACCTACCCCGGTGTCATCCTGGGGACGGATAAGAATGGCGTATTTTTGAATGTGCTTGATGCAAATGTAGCTGTGAAGTGTACAACTAGGGCACAACTGCTGCCACTGAAGGGGTGGGTGTGTGTGGGGCCCAATTTTTGGAAAAAAGGGAGACTCCGCTTGGAGTAACCCTTGCTTACATTGTTTTTAAAAGAAGCCAAGATGAACAAGTCATGGGTCAGCAAAGACTTTGCTACCTACCCCGGTGTCATCCTGGGGATGGATAAGAATGGCATATTTTTGAATGTGCTTGATGCAAATGTAGCTGTGAAGTGTACAACTAGGGCACAACTGCTGCCACTGAAGGGGTGGGTGTGTGTGGGGCCCAATTTTTGGAAAAAAGGGAGACTCCGCTTGGAGTAACCCTTGCTTGATGTGTTTTTAAAAGAAGCCAAGATGAACAGAGCTGGGATCAGGAAAGACTTTGCTACCTACCCCGGTGTCATCCTGGGGACGGATAAGAATGGCGTATTTTTGAATGTGCTTGATGCAAATGTAGCTGTGAAGTGTACAACTAGGGCACAACTGCTGCCACTGAAGGGGTGGGTGGGTGGGGGGCCCAATTTTTGGAAAAAAGGGAGACTCCGCTTGGAGTAACCCTTGCTTACATTGTTTTTAAAAGAAGCCACGATGAACAAGTCATGGGTCAGCAAAGACTTTGCTACCTACCCCGGTGTCATCCTGGGGATGGATAAGAATGGCGTATTTTTGAATGTGCTTGATGCAAATGTAGCTGTGAAGTGTACAACTAGGGCACAACTGCTGCCACTGAAGGGGTGGGTGTGTGTGGGGCCCAATTTTTGGAAAAAAGGGAGACTCCGCTTGGAGTAACCCTTGCTTGATGTGTTTTTAAAAGAAGCCAAGATGAACAGAGCTGGGATCAGGAAAGACTTTGCTACCTACCCCGGTGTCATCCTGGGGACGGATAAGAATGACGTATTTTTGAATGTGCTTGATGCAAATCTAGCTGTGAAGTGTACAACTGGGGCACAACTGCTGCCACTGAATGGGTGGGTGTGTGGGGCCCAATTTTTGGAAAAAAAGGGAGACTCCGCTTGGAGTAACCCTTGCTTGATGTGTTTTTAAAAGAAGCCAAGATGAACAGAGCTGGGATCAGGAAAGACTTTGCTACCTACCCCGGTGTCATCCTGGGGACGGATAAGAATGGCGTATTTTTGAATGTGCTTGATGCAAATGTAGCTGTGAAGTGTACAACTAGGGCACAACTGCTGCCACTGAATGGGTGGGTGTGTGGGGCCCAATTTTTGGAAAAAAAGGGAGACTCCGCTTGGAGTAACCCTTGCTTGATGTGTTTTTAAAAGAAGCCAAGATGAACAGAGCTGGGATCAGGAAAGACTTTGCTACCTACCCCGGTGTCATCCTGGGGACGGATAAGAATGACGTATTTTTGAATGTGCTTGATGCAAATCTAGCTGTGAAGTGTACAACTGGGGCACAACTGCTGCCACTGAATGGGTGGGTGTGTGGGGCCCAATTTTTTGAAAAAAAGGGAGACTCCGCTTGGAGTAACCCTTGCTTGATGTGTTTTTAAAAGAAGCCAAGATGAACAGAGCTGGGATCAGGAAAGACTTTGCTACCTACCCCGGTGTCATCCTGGGGACGGATAAGAATGGCGTATTTTTGAATGTGCTTGATGCAAATGTAGCTGTGAAGTGTACAACTAGGGCACAACTGCTGCCACTGAAGGGGTGGGTGTGTGTGGGGCCCAATTTTTGGAAAAAAGGGAGACTCCGCTTGGAGTAACCCTTGCTTACATTGTTTTTAAAAGAAGCCAAGATGAACAAGTCATGGGTCAGCAAAGACTTTGCTACCTACCCCGGTGTCATCCTGGGGATGGATAAGAATGGCGTATTTTTGAATGTGCTTGATGCAAATGTAGCTGTGAAGTGTACAACTAGGGCACAACTGCTGCCACTGAAGGGGTGGGTGTGTGTGGGGCCCAATTTTTGGAAAAAAGGGAGACTCCGCTTGGAGTAACCCTTGCTTGATGTGTTTTTAAAAGAAGCCAAGATGAACAGAGCTGGGATCAGGAAAGACTTTGCTACCTACCCCGGTGTCATCCTGGGGACGGATAAGAATGGCGTATTTTTGAATGTGCTTGATGCAAATGTAGCTGTGAAGTGTACAACTAGGGCACAACTGCTGCCACTGAAGGGGTGGGTGTGTGTGGGGCCCAATTTTTGGAAAAAAGGGAGACTCCGCTTGGAGTAACCCTTGCTTACATTGTTTTTAAAAGAAGCCAAGATGAACAAGTCATGGGTCAGCAAAGACTTTGCTACCTACCCCGGTGTCATCCTGGGGATGGATAAGAATGGCATATTTTTGAATGTGCTTGATGCAAATGTAGCTGTGAAGTGTACAACTAGGGCACAACTGCTGCCACTGAAGGGGTGGGTGTGTGTGGGGCCCAATTTTTGGAAAAAAGGGAGACTCCGCTTGGAGTAACCCTTGCTTACATTGTTTTTAAAAGAAGCCACGATGAACAAGTCATGGGTCAGCAAAGACTTTGCTACCTACCCCGGTGTCATCCTGGGGATGGATAAGAATGGCGTATTTTTGAATGTGCTTGATGCAAATGTAGCTGTGAAGTGTACAACTAGGGCACAACTGCTGCCACTGAAGGGGTGGGTGTGTGTGGGGCCCAATTTTTGGAAAAAAGGGAGACTCCGCTTGGAGTAACCCTTGCTTGATGTGTTTTTAAAAGAAGCCAAGATGAACAGAGCTGGGATCAGGAAAGACTTTGCTACCTACCCCGGTGTCATCCTGGGGACGGATAAGAATGACGTATTTTTGAATGTGCTTGATGCAAATCTAGCTGTGAAGTGTACAACTGGGGCACAACTGCTGCCACTGAATGGGTGGGTGTGTGGGGCCCAATTTTTGGAAAAAAAGGGAGACTCCGCTTGGAGTAACCCTTGCTTGATGTGTTTTTAAAAGAAGCCAAGATGAACAGAGCTGGGATCAGGAAAGACTTTGCTACCTACCCCGGTGTCATCCTGGGGACGGATAAGAATGGCGTATTTTTGAATGTGCTTGATGCAAATGTAGCTGTGAAGTGTACAACTAGGGCACAACTGCTGCCACTGAATGGGTGGGTGTGTGGGGCCCAATTTTTGGAAAAAAAGGGAGACTCCGCTTGGAGTAACCCTTGCTTGCTGTGTTTTTAAAAGAAGCCAAGATGAACAGAGCTGGGATCAGGAAAGACTTTACTACCTACCCCGGTGTCATCCTGGGGACGGATAAGAATGACGTATTTTTGAATGTGCTTGATGCAAATCTAGCTGTGAAGTGTACAACTGGGGCACAACTGCTGCCACTGAATGGGTGGGTGTGTGGGGCCCAATTTTTGGAAAAAAAGGGAGACTCCGCTTGGAGTAACCCTTGCTTGCTGTGTTTTTAAAAGAAGCCAAGATGAACAGAGCTGGGATCAGGAAAGACTTTGCTACCTACCCCGGTGTCATCCTGGGGACGGATAAGAATGGCGTATTTTTGAATGTGCTTGATGCAAATGTAGCTGTGAAGTGTACAACTAGGGCACAACTGCTGCCACTGAAGGGGTGGGTGTGTGTGGGGCCCAATTTTTGGAAAAAAGGGAGACTCCGCTTGGAGTAACCCTTGCTTACATTGTTTTTAAAAGAAGCCAAGATGAACAAGTCATGGGTCAGCAAAGACTTTGCTACCTACCCCGGTGTCATCCTGGGGATGGATAAGAATGGCGTATTTTTGAATGTGCTTGATGCAAATGTAGCTGTGAAGTGTACAACTAGGGCACAACTGCTGCCACTGAAGGGGTGGGTGTGTGTGGGGCCCAATTTTTGGAAAAAAGGGAGACTCCGCTTGGAGTAACCCTTGCTTGATGTGTTTTTAAAAGAAGCCAAGATGAACAGAGCTGGGATCAGGAAAGACTTTGCTACCTACCCCGGTGTCATCCTGGGGACGGATAAGAATGGCGTATTTTTGAATGTGCTTGATGCAAATGTAGCTGTGAAGTGTACAACTAGGGCACAACTGCTGCCACTGAAGGGGTGGGTGTGTGTGGGGCCCAATTTTTGGAAAAAAGGGAGACTCCGCTTGGAGTAACCCTTGCTTACATTGTTTTTAAAAGAAGCCAAGATGAACAAGTCATGGGTCAGCAAAGACTTTGCTACCTACCCCGGTGTCATCCTGGGGATGGATAAGAATGGCGTATTTTTGAATGTGCTTGATGCAAATGTAGCTGTGAAGTGTACAACTAGGGCACAACTGCTGCCACTGAAGGGGTGGGTGTGTGTGGGGCCCAATTTTTGGAAAAAAGGGAGACTCCGCTTAGAGTAACCCTTGCTTGATGTGTTTTTAAAAGAAGCCAAGATGAACAGAGCTGGGATCAGGAAAGACTTTGCTACCTACCCCGGTGTCATCCTGGGGACGGATAAGAATGACGTATTTTTGAATGTGCTTGATGCAAATCTAGCTGTGAAGTGTACAACTGGGGCACAACTGCTGCCACTGAATGGGTGGGTGTGTGGGGCCCAATTTTTGGAAAAAAAGGGAGACTCCGCTTGGAGTAACCCTTGCTTGCTGTGTTTTTAAAAGAAGCCAAGATGAACAGAGCTGGGATCAGGAAAGACTTTGCTACCTACCCCGGTGTCATCCTGGGGACGGATAAGAATGGCGTATTTTTGAATGTGCTTGATGCAAATGTAGCTGTGAAGTGTACAACTAGGGCACAACTGCTGCCACTGAAGGGGTGGGTGTGTGTGGGGCCCAATTTTTGGAAAAAAGGGAGACTCCGCTTGGAGTAACCCTTGCTTACATTGTTTTTAAAAGAAGCCAAGATGAACAAGTCATGGGTCAGCAAAGACTTTGCTACCTACCCCGGTGTCATCCTGGGGATGGATAAGAATGGCGTATTTTTGAATGTGCTTGATGCAAATGTAGCTGTGAAGTGTACAACTAGGGCACAACTGCTGCCACTGAAGGGGTGGGTGTGTGTGGGGCCCAATTTTTGGAAAAAAGGGAGACTCCGCTTGGAGTAACCCTTGCTTGATGTGTTTTTAAAAGAAGCCAAGATGAACAGAGCTGGGATCAGGAAAGACTTTGCTACCTACCCCGGTGTCATCCTGGGGACGGATAAGAATGGCGTATTTTTGAATGTGCTTGATGCAAATGTAGCTGTGAAGTGTACAACTAGGGCACAACTGCTGCCACTGAAGGGGTGGGTGTGTGTGGGGCCCAATTTTTGGAAAAAAGGGAGACTCCGCTTGGAGTAACCCTTGCTTACATTGTTTTTAAAAGAAGCCAAGATGAACAAGTCATGGGTCAGCAAAGACTTTGCTACCTACCCCGGTGTCATCCTGGGGATGGATAAGAATGGCGTATTTTTGAATGTGCTTGATGCAAATGTAGCTGTGAAGTGTACAACTAGGGCACAACTGCTGCCACTGAAGGGGTGGGTGTGTGTGGGGCCCAATTTTTGGAAAAAAGGGAGACTCCGCTTGGAGTAACCCTTGCTTGATGTGTTTTTAAAAGAAGCCAAGATGAACAGAGCTGGGATCAGGAAAGACTTTGCTACCTACCCCGGTGTCATCCTGGGGACGGATAAGAATGACGTATTTTTGAATGTGCTTGATGCAAATCTAGCTGTGAAGTGTACAACTGGGGCACAACTGCTGCCACTGAATGGGTGGGTGTGTGGGGCCCAATTTTTGGAAAAAAAGGGAGACTCCGCTTGGAGTAACCCTTGCTTGATGTGTTTTTAAAAGAAGCCAAGATGAACAGAGCTGGGATCAGGAAAGACTTTGCTACCTACCCCGGTGTCATCCTGGGGACGGATAAGAATGGCGTATTTTTGAATGTGCTTGATGCAAATGTAGCTGTGAAGTGTACAACTAGGGCACAACTGCTGCCACTGAATGGGTGGGTGTGTGGGGCCCAATTTTTGGAAAAAAAGGAAGACTCCGCTTGGAGTAACCCTTGCTTGCTGTGTTTTTAAAAGAAGCCAAGATGAACAGAGCTGGGATCAGGAAAGACTTTGCTACCTACCCCGGTGTCATCCTGGGGACGGATAAGAATGACGTATTTTTGAATGTGCTTGATGCAAATCTAGCTGTGAAGTGTACAACTGGGGCACAACTGCTGCCACTGAATGGGTGGGTGTGTGGGGCCCAATTTTTGGAAAAAAAGGGAGACTCCGCTTGGAGTAACCCTTGCTTGCTGTGTTTTTAAAAGAAGCCAAGATGAACAGAGCTGGGATCAGGAAAGACTTTGCTACCTACCCCGGTGTCATCCTGGGGACGGATAAGAATGACGTATTTTTGAATGTGCTTGATGCAAATCTAGCTGTGAAGTGTACAACTGGGGCACAACTGCTGCCACTGAATGGGTGGGTGTGTGGGGCCCAATTTTTGGAAAAAAAAGGGAGACTCCGCTTGGAGTAACCCTTGCTTGCTGTGTTTTTAAAAGAAGCCAAGATGAACAGAGCTGGGATCAGGAAAGACTTTGCTACCTACCCCGGTGTCATCCTGGGGACGGATAAGAATGACGTATTTTTGAATGTGCTTGATGCAAATCTAGCTGTGAAGTGTACAACTAGGGCACAACTGCTGCCACTGAAGGGGTGGGTGTGTGTGGGGCCCAATTTTTGGAAAAAAGGGAGACTCCGCTTGGAGTAACCCTTGCTTACATTGTTTTTAAAAGAAGCCAAGATGAACAGAGCTGGGATCAGGAAAGACTTTGCTACCTACCCCGGTGTCATCCTGGGGACGGATAAGAATGGCGTATTTTTGAATGTGCTTGATGCAAATGTAGCTGTGAAGTGTACAACTAGGGCACAACTGCTACCACTGAAGGGGTGGGTGTGTGTGTGGCCCAATTTTTGGAAAAAAGGGAGACTCCGCTTGGAGTCACCTTGCGGTGTTTTACATGATTTTAGAAGGGCGTGCCATGCCTATATCTGTGTGTCCTCCTCTTTTTCCTTGTCCAGCTGTTTTGTTTTCGCATGAGTATATGTCCTTGTCACTTTCCAATGTGTTTGAGTTGTTTGTCACCTTTAGGACACCTTTGAGGGTGTTTTCTAGGTGTTTTTCTGTGTTTGTGATTGCCTGCCATTGTTTCCTATGCAGTTCGAGTTCGGTTCGTCGAACGTTCGACGAACCGAACTCGAACGGGAGGTCCGTTCGGCGAACCAACCTCGAGCCGAACCGCGACCGGTTCGCTCATCTCTAGTAAACGTACATTTAATTGCATCTGCATTTTCCCAAATAAAATGAACCAAGAAAAGTCGCCAGGTCCATCTCACAGGCTGCAGGAAAATCCGGACAATGATGCAGTATCTGATCGACAAAAACAATATCAATAAAATCGTAGGATTGCTTTTCAACAACGAACACCTGAGCAGATAGAGCTGGATAAGCAAATATAGCTGTATACAGATCAGAGCACTGTTTACTTTTGGGGGAGCTGTATACCCTTTGTGGGGAAGGACAGCTGTATACCATTGGGGGAGAGCTATATGCCCTTGGGGGAGAGCTGTATACCAGGGGTTGAGCTGTATACCCTTAGGGGGGAAGAGAGCTGTATACCCTTTGGGGGAAGGACAGCTGTATACCTTTGGGGGAGGTATATACCAGGGAGTAGAGCTGTATACCCTTGGGGGAGGAGAGCTGTATACCCTTGAGGATGAGAGCTGTATACCTTTTTAGGGAACTATATATCAAGGAGGTGATCTGTATACCCTTGGGGGAGAGATCTGTATACCCTTGGGGGAGAGCTGTTTACCAGGAAGGTGAGCTGTATACCCTTGTGGGGGAAGAGAACTGTATACACTTGGGGAAGAGCTGTATACAATTGGGGAGAAGAGCTGTATAACCTTGGGGAGGAGAGCTGTTTACCCTTGGGGGAAAAGCTGTTTACCCTTGGGGGGAGGGGAGCAGTATACCCTTGGGGGGAGGGGAGCAGTATACCCTTGGGGGGAGGGGCACTGTATACCCTTGGGGGAAGGGAGCTGATTACCCTTGGGAGGAGAGCTGTATACTCTTTGGGGGAAGGACAGCTGTATACCCATGGAGGGTAGGACAGCTGTAAACCATTGGTGGAGCTATATACCGGGGAGGTGAGCTGAATAACCTTGGGGGGAGGAGAGCTCTATACCCTTGTGCCGAGTGTTAGCTGGCTGAGAACAGCTAGTCAGATTATATGGGGACACACCCCTTTGGGAATATAAACATCTTGTTGTTCATTTTTTCATAGATTTCTAAGAGGGATAGTAGGTTAATAAAATAATGCAGATTTAAGGGAAAAAAGCTCCAGAATTAAGATATTGTGGTGAACGGAAAGATTTTCTAAAAACCAACATGCTGGGAGTGGAGACAAGTCCACTTTATTTGTCCTTTCGATATCGCCTTCTTTAATTTATTGAACCACAGTCATAGAAACAAATAAATGCAATAGTAGATGTAATCAGAATTTTCTATTTTCCTGGTTACTGTCAGCTCTCTGCAATCAGGATTGCTATTATTTTTGCTTTGTTTCTCAGTCATTTTCTTTATATCCCATGCCTCTGTTTATTCTTTTGGGAAGAGTAGTAATTTAGCCACTTTAGTGCACATTAAGAATAGAACTGTCTTAATAAATGGAACTAAGTCACAGTTCCTGCAATGCAGCAATACACATGGTCATAGACACTAATGCAGACTATAAAGGACAGGTCATAAATCAGAATTCTAATCAGGTTACTTGTGTACCTTTATAAAAAATCACGACAGTGGGCAGGAGAAGCATTTATGGAAACTGAATCTGTAACTTAAATTTAATAAAATGATTGCACTTACACATGTTTTGTGCTAAATATATTTATTTCCTTTGTGTATATTGTAACAACACACACAAAAAAACTGATAAAAAGGCAAATTGGACATAATTTCGCACAAAACCAAAACCTGAAATTAGGCCGGACAAAAATGTTGAAAAAGATCAACAATCTCATGGTTACAAGACCATATCCAGAAATCCTGATGTTCCTCTGTTCATGCTGCACAACATAATCAAGACATTTACAATCTATGACACTGTAGTTAATTTCCCTGGACATGGACAGCTGACAAAAATTGATGAAAGGTTGCAACGCAGGATAGTCTGGATGGTGGATCAGGAGACCCAATCAAGTTCCAAAGAAATTCAAGCTATCCTTCAGACTGAGGATGCATTGGTGTCAACGTGAACTATTCGTCGACATTTGAATAAAATTAAATGCTATGACAGGAGACCCAGGAGGACCCCACAGAGACATAAAAAAGCTGGACTGCAATTTTCCACAATGTACATAAGCCAAAATTCTTCTGGGAAAGCGTTTTATGGACAGATGAGACCACGGTACAGGTTTTTGGCAAAGCACATCATTCTATTTAAAAAAAATGGAAGAAAAGAACACAATACTTACAGTATAATATGGTGGAGGTTCAAAGATGTTTTGGGATTGTTATGCTGCTTCTGGCACTGGGTGCCTTGACTGTGTGCAAGGAATGATGAAATCTGAAGATTACCAAAGGGTTTTTGGTGGCAATCTATTGCCCAGTGTCAGGAAACTAGGTTTGCATCCTAGGTTATTGGTCTTCCAGCAGGACAATGACCCCAAACATACTTCGAGAAGCCCCAGAAATGGATGGAAAGAAAGCGCTGGAGAGTTCTGAAGTGGCAGCAATGAGTCTAGATCTAAACCCCATTGAGCATTTGAAGAAAGATCTCAAAATTACTGTTGAGAGAAGGTAACCTTCAAATATGAGAGACCTGGAGCAGTTTGCAAAAAAAGAGTGGTTCAAAATTCCAGGTGAGAGGTGTAAGAAGCTCGTTGATGGTTATAGGAAGCGAGTAATTGCAGTTATTTATTCCAAAAGGTGTGCAACCAAATATTAAGTTGAGGGTGCCAACAATTTTTTCCATCCATTTTTGAAGTTTCATATGAAATTCTCTCAATGTATCCTTTTTTTTTCTTTGCGTTGGTCCAATACACACAAAGGATATAAATATGCATAACAAAACACGTGTAGTTGCAATAATTTTCTTGGGAAAATACTTCATTTTATAGAAAAATTTCAAGGGTGACTACACTTTTGGCTATGAGTTTATATAATGTAAACATATTCCCCAAGAGTTCTACAAATATTGTTGTAGCTCATTTCAATTCTTGTCCTGAAGGGTCACTATCTAATTTGACATTTAAGGGTCAGATTCATAGGTAGCTAGAAAATTATTCATGTGTTTTTGAAGCGTGAGAAACAAATAGGAGTACAGTGGGAGAAAAGTTTTGGCCCTGATTTATCATTACTGGTGTTGTGCATGAATAGTGTGCTAGTGTAATATACATGGAATTCATTAAGATGCAGGCACCTACACAAAAAAAATCTACTCCAGTCATCAGCTAAGGTACATTTGTGTCGTAGTTTATGCCACTTTTTTGGCATGAATTGTGATAAATCTGTAGGCTGTGCTTGGCCATGCCCCTGCCAGCTAAGCTCTAGCAACCACTTACATAGTGGGAGGAACTGGTTGGGAATGGAATACAAATGCCAAAATTTTGCAACATTTCAAGCAGCTTTAGGCTATAAAACTAACGTAAACTGCTTGATAAATTTACTCTTGCACAACTGAAACTTAGTAATGCTTCTTTGATCTGCTTTTAGTATAAAGCAGCATGTTATTCTGTTGATCTTCTCATGATTATTTTTATGTCAATGTCGTCTAGATTCTCATAATCCTCTCCTTCATGGGGACGCAACTATGTTTTTTTATCTGTGATGCCACTTCCACTTCAAACTATGCATTTTGCTTTTTGTTAGTTAGAGTGAGATATTCCGAAAATGGCCTGGTAGAACAATTCTATGTTTCTGTGAATACTCTTGGGTGAATGTAGGCCTCCACACAACTCTTTGTTGAATCCAATGCATGGTGGACTCATATACAACACTGCCCACCACAGAGAGCACTACGTGATGGCAAAGAAGGAAACAATGGGTATGAATTATTTGACAAACTGCTCTGGTAATGTAAAATCTAGGCGGTGACTTGAGCCAACAAAGACCGTTTTACGTTTAGGCCATGTGCTCACAATGAGTTTTTGATTCTGTGTAATTAAATATTGTGTATTTAAGGTCACATGTGGAACACTTGTGAGACATCTTCAGTTCAAAGTCTGTGAGTTTAGCACTAGGATGTTATTTGAGCCAAAGGTAATTAAAAAAAGTAGGCTCACCATTCCTAGTAAAAATCCACAGAACAGGGATTAAATGGCTGGCCTCCACAATAGCAAACAAAAGGAAAAAGAATCTCATGATCCATTTTTAAAATATCCGCATCCAGATGTGCAGATGATACAAAACTATGTAAGGTAGTTAACACAAAGGAGGACAGTTTGCAACTACAGATGGATTTGAGTAAATTGGAGAATTGGGCTGAAAAATGGCAAATGAGGTTTAACACAGATAAGTGTAAGGTTATGCACATGGGAAGGAGAAACAGATGCTATGATTACTTACTAAATGGGAAACTGCTGGGGAAATCAGACAAGGAAACAGACTTAGGCATCTTAGTCAATAAGAATCTAAATTGGAGTGCCCAGTGTCAGGCAGCAGCCACCAAAGCAAATAGGGTGATGGGATGCATTAGAAGAGGTCTGGGGGCACGAGATTAAAACATCATTCTCCCTCTGTACAAATCACTGGTCAGACCACACTTGGAGTATTGTGTGCAATTTTGGGTGCCGGTGCTCAAGAAAGACATTACTGAACTTGAAAGGGTTCAGAGGCGGGCTACTAAAATAATAAATGGAGTGGGTGCATTACAATACATGGAAAGGTTATCAAAATTAGGTCTATTTACTCTAGAAAAGAGAAGACTTAGGGGAGACCTAATAAATATGTACAAATATATCAGAGGGCCATATAGAGATCTCTCCCATGATCTGTTTGTACCAAGGACTATGACAAGAACAAGGGGGCATTCTCTTCGATTGGAGGAAAGAAAATTCCTACATCAGCATAGAAGAGGGTTCTTCACGGTAAGAGCAGTGAGGCTCTGGAACGCTCTTCCTGAGGAAGTGGTGATGGCCAACTCACTGAATGAATTTAAGAGAGGAATGGATGCTTTTCTTGATAGCAAAAGTATAGAAGGTTATAAATAGCATAATCTTACAGGTAGATAGAAGAGCGACCAAGATTATTAGAGGAATGGGTGGGCTGCAACACCAAGACAGGTTATGAAACTTGGGGTTATTTAGTTTGGAAAAACAAAGGCTTAGGAGGGATCTAATTACAATGTATAAAAATATGAGGGGACAGTACAGAGACCTTTCCAAAGATCTCTTTAAACCTAGGCCTGCGACTGGAACATGGGAGCATCCGCTACGTCTTGAGGAAAGAAGGTTTAATCATAATCACAGACGAGGATTCTTTACTGTACAAGCAGTGAGACTATGGAACTCTCTGCCGCATGATGTTGTAATGAGTGATTCACTACTAACATTTAAGCAGAGCCTGGATGCCTTTCTTGAAAAATATAATATTACTAGTAGAGATGAGCGAACCGGTCGCGGTTCGGATCGAGGTTGGTTCGCCGAACGGACCTCCCGTTCGAGTTCGGTTCGTCGAACGTTCGACGAACCGAACTCGAACTGCATAGGAAACAATGGCAGGCAATCACAAACACAGAAAAACACCTAGAAAACACCCTCAAAGGTGTCCTAAAGGTGACAAACAACTCAAACACATTGGAAAGTGACAAGGACATATACTCATGCGAAAACAAAACAGCTGGACAAGGAAAAAGAGGAGGACACACAGATATAGGCATGGCACGCCCTTCTAAAATCATGTAAAACACCGCAAGGTGACTCCAAGCGGAGTCTCCATTTTTTCCAAAAATTGGGCCACACACACACCCACCCCTTCAGTGGCAGCAGTTGTGCCCCAGTTGTACACTTCACAGCTACATTTGCATCAAGCACATTCAAAAATACGCCATTCTTATCCATCCCCAGGATGACACCGGGGTAGGTAGCAAAGTCTTTGCTGACCCATGACTTGTTCATCTTGGCTTCTTTTAAAAACAATGTAAGCAAGGGTTACTCCAAGCGGAGTCTCCCTTTTTTCCAAAAATTGGGCCACACAGACACCCACCCCATCAGTGGCAGCACTTGGGCCCTAGTTGCAAACAGGATGTTTTGATTTGCATCAAGCACATTCAAAAATACGCCATTCTTATCCGTCCCCAGGATGACACCGGGGTAGGTAGCAAAGTCTTTCCTGATCCCAGCTCTGTTCATCTTGGCTTCTTTTAAAAACACATCAAGCAAGAGTTACTCCAAGCGGAGTCTCCCTTTTTTTCCAAAAATTGGGCCACACAGACACCCACCCCATCAGTGGCAGCACTTGGGCCCTAGTTGCAAACAGGATGTTTTGATTTGCATCAAGCACATTCAAAAATACGCCATTCTTATCCGTCCCCAGGATGACACCGGGGTAGGTAGCAAAGTCTTTGCTGATCCCAGCTCTGTTCATCTTGGCTTCTTTTAAAAACACATCAAGCAAGGGTTACTCCAAGCGGAGTCTCCCTTTTTTCCAAAAATTGGGCCACACAGACACCCACCCCATCAGTGGCAGCACTTGGGCCCTAGTTGCAAACAGGATGTTTTGATTTGCATCAAGCACATTCAAAAATACGCCATTCTTATCCGTCCCCAGGATGACACCGGGGTAGGTAGCAAAGTCTTTGCTGATCCCAGCTCTGTTCATCTTGGCTTCTTTTAAAAACACATCAAGCAAGGGTTACTCCAAGCGGAGTCTCCCTTTTTTTCCAAAAATTGGGCCACACAGACACCCACCCCATCAGTGGCAGCACTTGGGCCCTAGTTGCAAACAGGATGTTTTGATTTGCATCAAGCACATTCAAAAATACGCCATTCTTATCCGTCCCCAGGATAACACCGGGGTAGGTAGCAAAGTCTTTGCTGATCCCAGCTCTGTTCATCTTGGCTTCTTTTAAAAACACATCAAGCAAGGGTTACTCCAAGCGGAGTCTCCCTTTTTTTCCAAAAATTGGGCCACACAGACACCCACCCCATCAGTGGCAGCACTTGGGCCCTAGTTGCAAACAGGATGTTTTGATTTGCATCAAGCACATTCAAAAATACGCCATTCTTATCCGTCCCCAGGATGACACCGGGGTAGGTAGCAAAGTCTTTCCTGATCCCAGCTCTGTTCATCTTGGCTTCTTTTAAAAACACATCAAGCAAGGGTTACTCCAAGCGGAGTCTCCCTTTTTTTCCAAAAATTGGGCCACACAGACACCCACCCCATCAGTGGCAGCACTTGGGCCCTAGTTGCAAACAGGATGTTTTGATTTGCATCAAGCACATTCAAAAATACGCCATTCTTATCCGTCCCCAGGATGACACCGGGGTAGGTAGCAAAGTCTTTCCTGATCCCAGCTCTGTTCATCTTGGCTTCTTTTAAAAACACATCAAGCAAGGGTTACTCCAAGCGGAGTCTCCCTTTTTTTCCAAAAATTGGGCCACACAGACACCCACCCCATCAGTGGCAGCACTTGGGCCCTAGTTGCAAACAGGATGTTTTGATTTGCATCAAGCACATTCAAAAATACGCCATTCTTATCCGTCCCCAGGATGACACCGGGGTAGGTAGCAAAGTCTTTCCTGATCCCAGCTCTGTTCATCTTGGCTTCTTTTAAAAACACATCAAGCAAGGGTTACTCCAAGCGGAGTCTCCCTTTTTTTCCAAAAATTGGGCCACACAGACACCCACCCCATCAGTGGCAGCACTTGGGCCCTAGTTGCAAACAGGATGTTTTGATTTGCATCAAGCACATTCAAAAATACGCCATTCTTATCCGTCCCCAGGATGACACCGGGGTAGGTAGCAAAGTCTTTGCTGATCCCAGCTCTGTTCATCTTGGCTTCTTTTAAAAACACATCAAGCAAGGGTTACTCCAAGCGGAGTCTCCCTTTTTTTCCAAAAATTGGGCCACACAGACACCCACCCCATCAGTGGCAGCACTTGGGCCCTAGTTGCAAACAGGATGTTTTGATTTGCATCAAGCACATTCAAAAATACGCCATTCTTATCCGTCCCCAGGATGACACCGGGGTAGGTAGCAAAGTCTTTCCTGATCCCAGCTCTGTTCATCTTGGCTTCTTTTAAAAACACATCAAGCAAGGGTTACTCCAAGCGGAGTCTCCCTTTTTTTCCAAAAATTGGGCCATACAGACACCCACCCCATCAGTGGCAGCACTTGGGCCCTAGTTGCAAACAGGATGTTTTGATTTGCATCAAGCACATTCAAAAATACGCCATTCTTATCCGTCTCCAGGATGACACCGGGGTAGGTAGCAAAGTCTTTCCTGATCCCAGCTCTGTTCATCTTGGCTTCTTTTAAAAACACATCAAGCAAGGGTTACTCCAAGCGGAGTCTCCCTTTTTTTCCAAAAATTGGGCCACACAGACACCCACCCCATCAGTGGCAGCACTTGGGCCCTAGTTGCAAACAGGATGTTTTGATTTGCATCAATCACATTCAAAAATACCCCATAATTAACCGTCCCCAGGATGACACCGGGGTAGGTAGCAAAGTCTTTGCTGACCCATGACTTGTTCATCTTGGCTTCTTTTAAAAACAATGTAAGCAAGGGTTACTACAAGCGGAGTCTCCCTTTTTTCCAAAAATTGGGCCACACAGACACCCACCCCATCAGTGGCAGCACTTGGGCCCTAGTTGCAAACAGGATGTTTTGATTTGCATCAAGCACATTCAAAAATACGCCATTCTTATCCGTCCCCAGGATGACACCGGGGTAGGTAGCAAAGTCTTTCCTGATCCCAGCTCTGTTCATCTTGGCTTCTTTTAAAAACACATCAAGCAAGGGTTACTCCAAGCGGAGTCTCCCTTTTTTTCCAAAAATTGGGCCACACAGACACCCACCCCATCAGTGGCAGCACTTGGGCCCTAGTTGCAAACAGGATGTTTTGATTTGCATCAATCACATTCAAAAATACCCCATAATTAACCGTCCCCAGGATGACACCGGGGTAGGTAGCAAAGTCTTTGCTGACCCATGACTTGTTCATCTTGGCTTCTTTTAAAAACAATGTAAGCAAGGGTTACTCCAAGCGGAGTCTCCCTTTTTTCCAAAAATTGGGCCACACAGACACCCACCCCATCAGTGGCAGCACTTGGGCCCTAGTTGCAAACAGGATGTTTTGATTTGCATCAAGCACATTCCAAATCCACAAGCATTTACTCTCCCCAGGATGACACAGGGGTAGTAAATTCCTTCTGGATCCATGACTTGTTCATTTTGATGAACGTCAGTCTGTCCACATTGTCACTGGACAGACGCGTGCGCTTATCTATCAGCACACACCCAGCAGCACTGAATACACGTTCAGAGACAACGCTGGCAGCTGGACACGACAAAATCTCCAAAGCGTAACTGGAGAGCTCTGGCCATTTTTCTATGTTTGAAGCCCAAAAGGAGCAAGGCTCCAGTTGCACAGTCATGGCATCGATGTTCATTTGGAGATACTCCTGTATCATCCTCTCCAGCCGTTGAGTATGTGTCAGACTTGTTGTCTCTGGTGGCCTTGCAAAAGAGGGTCTAAAAAAATTATGAAAAGATTCCATAAAATTGCTGTTACCGGCACCAGATACGGTCCTACTGGTACGGGTAGACTGGTGAAGATGACGAGACCGTCCCATGTTTGTCAAGTTACAACTGGGAGATTCCCTCCCTGCACCTGCACGGTTGTTTGGTGGAAAAGCCGAGCTAAGATCGAGTAACAGCTTCTGCTGATACTCCTGCATACGTGCGTCCCTTTCTATGGCTGGAATTATGTCACAAAATTTGGACTTGTACCGGGGATCTAATAGTGTGGCAATCCAGTAGTCATCATCACTTTTAATTTTGACAATACGACTGTCATGTTGGAGGTAGTGCAACAAAAAGGCACTCATGTGTCTTGCGCAGCCATGCGGACCAAGTCCACGCTGTGTTTGTGGCATAGAGGTGCTACCCGTTCTTTCTTCCTCTGACATCTCCCCCCAACCTCTTTCAACTGAAATTTGACCAAGGTCTCCCTCATCCGCTGAGTCTTCCATGTCCATGGACAGTTCGTCCTCCATTTCTTCATGTTCTCCTGCACCTTGCTCAACATTTCGCCTGCTACTATGCGCCCTTGTCGATCCCTGTTCCCCATGGTCCCATGCCTGCTGCGTTGGTGATGATGAACGTCTGGACCTTGGTGATGTTGTTGTCCCTTGCACATATGAATCCTCCTGTAGTTCCTCCCCTTCATGTTGTCCCACCCCCTGACTCCGAATAGTGTTTAGCGTGTGCTCCAGCATGTAAATGACTGGAATCGTCATGCTGATAATGGCATTGTCAGAGCTAAACATATTCGTCGCCATGTCGAAACTGTGCAGAAGGGTGCATAGGTCCTTGATCTGAGACCACTCCATCAGGGTGATCTGCCCCACCTCTGCATCTCGTTGGCCCAGGCTATACGTCATGACGTATTGCACCAGGGCTCTGCGGTGCTGCCA
Organism: Anomaloglossus baeobatrachus; assembly: GCF_048569485.1. Classification (NCBI taxonomy): domain Eukaryota; kingdom Metazoa; phylum Chordata; class Amphibia; order Anura; family Aromobatidae; genus Anomaloglossus; species Anomaloglossus baeobatrachus. The sequence continues at coordinate 836,790,530 of NC_134353.1, read as the reverse complement.
CAGTCGCTGTAACATGTGGAGAGTTGAATTCCAGCGTGTCGCCACATCGCATTTCAGGCGATGAACCGGCAGGCCGAAAGACTTCTGTAGCGATGCAAGTCGCTCAGCTGCGGCGCTTGAACGCCGGAAGTGAGCAGACAGTTTTCGTGCCCTGTTCAGAAGGCCATCTAGGCCGGGATAGTGTGTTAAAAATTGCTGCACGACAAGGTTCAACACGTGAGCCATACAAGGTACGTGTGTCACCTTGCCCAGGCGAAGGGCCGCACCCAGGTTTGCAGCATTGTCGCACACGGCCTTACCAGGCTGCAGGTTGAGTGGAGACAACCATTTATTAAACTCGGACCGCAGAGCTGACCACAACTCCTCAGCTGTGTGACTCTTATTACCAAGACATGTCAAGCTAAAGACCGCCTGATGCCGTTGCGCTCGGCTGCCAGCATAGTAATGAGGCGTGCGTGATTCCTTCTGCGCAGTGAGAACGCTGGTGGCCTGACCAGGCAGGCTTGGGGCGGAGGTGGAGGACCCAGATGAGGTGGAGGATGCAGAAGCTGTGGCGGAACTTGGACAGACAGAGGATTGACACACAAGTCGTGGGGACGGCAAGACTTGTGCAGCAGACCCTTCACCATCTATCACCATAGTTACCCAGTGCCCAGTCAGTGACATGTAACGTCCCTGTCCATGCTTACTGGTCCAAGTATCGGTGGTGAAATGCACCCGTTCACACACAGAGTTTCTCAAGGAAGCGGTGATGTTGTGTGCGACATGCTGGTGTAGCGCGGGCACACCTTTCTTAGAGAAGTAGTGGCGACTAGGCATCTGGTACTGGGGCACAGCGACAGACATAAGGTCTCTAAAATCCTGTGTGTCCACTAGGCGGAAAGGCAGCATTTCGGTAGCCAACAGCTTACAGAGGGATAGAGTCAACCTCTTAGCTTTGTCATGGGTCGGAGGAAGTGGCCTTTTATTTGACCACATCTGAGGGACAGAGATCTGGCTGCTGTGTGTAGACGGTGTTGAGTAGGGTGTCCCTGGAAAAATGCAGGTTTGTGAGGAAAGTGCAGGCGGAGACATGATGTTGCCTTCATCCAACGTTGGTGCTATCGATGTCTGAGAGAGCTGTACACACTCACTTGTTTCCCCTTCCAAACCAACTGACAACCTTACAAGCAAACTGCCTGTTGCGGTTACAGTGGTGGAAGTTTTGCGTGGAAAAACAGGTGTGACAGCTGTCCCCACAGTCCTAGAAGATGAAGAGCGCGCGGATGCACTGGAAGGGGCGGGCGGTGGATGGTTCGCTCCGCTAGCCGGCATTGCAGCACGGTGAGCTTCCCACCGGGACTTATGATATTTATTCATGTGACGATTCATGGAAGAAGTTGTCAAACTGCTGAGGTTTTGACCTCTACTAACAGAATCATGACAAATGTTACATATCACATGAGTTGGGCGATCTTTTTCGATGTGAAAAAAGGCCCAGGCTAGGCAAGGCTTAGAGGCCATGCGACCTGTTGATCCACCCCGAATAATGCTCATAGGCAGAGTGGTGGCTGAGGATGCAGTTGTAGACGTGCTACCAGTGCTCCAACTCTGTCCAGGAAGGCGCAAGGTAACTTCGTCGTCGGTTGCATCCTCCTCCACCGCCTCTGTTGACCTCCTCGAGTGCCTGACTGGGGGTTGACAGTAGGTGGGATCTAGAACGTCATCATCAATTGTTGTGTTCGCACTCCCCTCCCCCTCAGACCGAGCCTCTTCTTGCCCTGACCGAATATTTAAGTTGTCATCCCAATCGGGTATCTGCGTCTCATCTTCATCAGTATGTTCCTCATTGTCTATAACCACAGGTGTTACAGTTTGTGACAAAGGGTCAACATTATGCTCAGAAACTTGGTCCTCACGGCCTGAATCTGAGTCACAAAGGTTCTGGGCATCACTGCAGACCATTTCCTGTTCTGTACTCACTGTAGCTTGGGAGCAGACCTCTGATTCCCAGGCTATAGTGTGACTGAACAGCTCTGCAGACTCAGCCATCTCAGTTCCACCATACTGTGCAGGGCTGATGGAGACTTCAGAGCTGGGAGAAATCAAGTGTGATTGGGATGACAACTCAGAGGAATGGTGTTTTTTGGATGCGGTACTTGAAGTGGCTGAGAGGGCACTTGTTGGACCACTTGAGATCCATTCAAGCATTTTCCTTTTTTGCCCATTATCTACCTTTGTTCCTCTTGTTCGTGTCCGTAAAAAAGGGAGCACATCGGATTGTCCACAATAAGTAGTAGACATCTTACTTTTGCTAGTAGATGGTCTATCTTCAGCAGATGATAATGGAGCTTTGGCACCTTCCCCACTGACAAAACCTTTTTTGCCTTTTCCACCACGCCTCTTCCCCTTTCCACCAGCATCTGTCATTTTGCCACTCATGTTGATTGCGACAAGATTGTGGACTGAAAATGTGGTAGTAAAAATTGAGAGGTGGTGAAGATTGCAGTGGTGGTCTAGCTTTATTAACAGCAGAATAATAAAGAATAAATATCCCTGACAATGTAACTTAGTTATAATTCGTTGGAGTGTGCAACGCAGGCAGACGTGCTGCAAATGTCTTGGCACTAGTGGGACTATAGCAAAGTCCAATAGCCACGTATAGGATGCCACTAGGTACACTGAGTGTGTGCTAGTATAATGGCTTAGTTATAATTAGTTGGAGTGTGCAACGCAGGCAGACGTGCTGCAAATGTCTTGGCACTAGTGGGGCTATAGCAAAGTCCAATAGCCACGTATAGGATGCCACTAGGTACACTGAGTGTGTGCTAGTATAATGGCTTAGTTATAATTAGTTGGAGTGTGCAACGCAGGCAGACGTGCTGCAAATGTCTTGGCACTAGTGGGACTATAGCAAAGTCCAATAGCCACGTATAGGATGCCACTAGGTACACTGAGTGTGTGCTAGTATAATGGCTTAGTTATAATTAGTTGGAGTGTGCAACGCAGGCAGACGTGCTGCAAATGTCTTGGCACTAGTGGGACTATAGCAAAGTCCAATAGCCACGTATAGGATGCCACTAGGTACACTGAGTGTGTGCTAGTATAATGGCTTAGTTATAATTAGTTGGAGTGTGCAACGCAGGCAGACGTGCTGCAAATGTCTTGGCACTAGTGGGACTATAGCAAAGTCCAATAGCCACGTATAGGATGCCACTAGGTACACTGAGTGTGTGCTAGTATAATGGCTTAGTTATAATTAGTTGGAGTGTGCAACGCAGGCAGACGTGCTGCAAATGTCTTGGCACTAGTGGGACTATAGCAAAGTCCAATAGCCACGTATAGGATGCCACTAGGTACACTGAGTGTATGCTAGTATAATGGCTTAGTTATAATTAGTTGGAGTGTGCAACGCAGGCAGACGTGCTGCAAATGTCTTGGCACTAGTGGGACTATAGCAAAGTCCAATATCCACGTATAGGATGCCACTAGGTTCACTGAGTGTGTGCTAGTATAATGGCTTAGTTATAATTAGTTGGAGTGTGCAACGCAGGCAGATGCGCTCTGCAAATGTCTTGGCACTAGTAGGACTATAGCAAAGTCCAATAGCCACGTATAGGATGCCACTAGGTACACTGAGTGTGTGCTAGTATAATGGCTTAGTTATAATTAGTTGGAGTGTGCAACGCAGGCAGACGTGCTGCAAATGTCTTGGCACTAGTGGGACTATAGCAAAGTCCAATAGCCACGTATAGGATGCCACTAGGTACACTGAGTGTGTGCTAGTATAATGGCTTAGTTATAATTAGTTGGAGTGTGCAACGCAGGCAGACGTGCTGCAAATGTCTTGGTACTAGTGGGACTATAGCAAAGTCCAATAGCCACGTATAGGATGCCACTAGGTACACTGAGTGTGTGCTAGTATAATGGCTTAGTTATAATTAGTTGGAGTGTGCAACGCAGGCAGACGTGCTGCAAATGTCTTGGCACTAGTGGGACTATAGCAAAGTCCAATAGCCACGTATAGGATGCCACTAGGTACACTGAGTGTGTGCTAGTATAATGGCTTAGTTATAATTAGTTGGAGTGTGCAACGCAGGCAGACGTGCTGCAAATGTCTTGGCACTAGTGGGACTATAGCAAAGTCCAATAGCCACGTATAGGATGCCACTAGGTACACTGAGTGTGTGCTAGTATAATGGCTTAGTTATAATTAGTTGGAGTGTGCAACGCAGGCAGACGTGCTGCAAATGTCTTGGCACTAGTGGGACTATAGCAAAGTCCAATAGCCACGTATAGGATGCCACTAGGTACACTGAGTGTGTGCTAGTATAATGGCTTAGTTATAATTAGTTGGAGTGTGCAACGCAGGCAGACGTGCTGCAAATGTCTTGGCACTAGTGGGACTATAGCAAAGTCCAATAGCCACGTATAGGATGCCACTAGGTACACTGAGTGTGTGCTAGTATAATGGCTTAGTTATAATTAGTTGGAGTGTGCAACGCAGGCAGACGTGCTGCAAATGTCTTGGCACTAGTGGGACTATAGCAAAGTCCAATAGCCACGTATAGGATGCCACTAGGTACACTGAGTGTGTGCTAGTATAATGGCTTAGTTATAATTAGTTGGAGTGTGCAACGCAGGCAGACGTGCTGCAAATGTCTTGGCACTAGTGGGACTATAGCAAAGTCCAATAGCCACGTATAGGATGCCACTAGGTACACTGAGTGTGTGCTAGTATAATGGCTTAGTTATAATTAGTTGGAGTGTGCAACGCAGGCAGACGTGCTGCAAATGTCTTGGCACTAGTGGGACTATAGCAAAGTCCAATAGCCACGTATAGGATGCCACTAGGTACACTGAGTGTGTGCTAGTATAATGGCTTAGTTATAATTAGTTGGAGTGTGCAACGCAGGCAGACGTGCTGCAAATGTCTTGGCACTAGTGGGACTATAGCAAAGTCCAATAGCCACGTATAGGATGCCACTAGGTACACTGAGTGTGTGCTAGTATAATGGCTTAGTTATAATTAGTTGGAGTGTGCAACGCAGGCAGACATGCTGCAAATGTCTTGGCACTAGTGGGACTATAGCAAAGTCCAATAGCCACGTATAGGATGCCACTAGGTACACTGAGTGTGTGCTAGTATAATGGCTTAGTTATAATTAGTTGGAGTGTGCAACGCAGGCAGACGTGCTGCAAATGTCTTGGCACTAGTGGGACTATAGCAAAGTCCAATAGCCACGTATAGGATGCCACTAGGTACACTGAGTGTGTGCTAGTATAATGGCTTAGTTATAATTAGTTGGAGTGTGCAACGCAGGCAGACGTGCTGCAAATGTCTTGGCACTAGTGGGACTATAGCAAAGTCCAATAGCCACGTATAGGATGCCACTAGGTACACAAAGTGTGTGCTAGTATAATGGCTTAGTTATAATTAGTTGGAGTGTGCAACGCAGGCAGACGTGCTGCAAATGTCTTGGCACTAGTGGGACTATAGCAAAGTCCAATAGCCACGTATAGGATGCCACTAGGTTCACTGAGTGTGTGCTAGTATAATGGCTTAGTTATAATTAGTTGGAGTGTGCAACGCAGGCAGATGCGCTCTGCAAATGTCTTGGCACTAGTAGGACTATAGCAAAGTCCAATAGCCACGTATAGGATGCCACTAGGTACACTGAGTGTTTGCTAGTAAAATTGCTTAGTTTAAAAAAGTTGTAGTGTGCAATGCAGGCAGACGTGCTCTGCAAATGTCTTTGCACTAGTGGGACTATAGCAAAGTCCAATAGCCACGTATAGGATGCCACTAGGTACACTGAGTGTGTGCTAGTATAATGGCTTAGTTATAATTAGTTGGAGTGTGCAACGCAGGCAGACGTGCTGCAAATGTCTTGGCACTAGTGGGACTATAGCAAAGTCCAATAGCCACGTATAGGATGCCACTAGGTACACTGAGTGTGTGCTAGTATAATGGCTTAGTTATAATTAGTTGGAGTGTGCAACGCAGGCAGACGTGCTGCAAATGTCTTGGCACTAGTGGGACTATAGCAAAGTCCAATAGCCACGTATAGGATGCCACTAGGTACACTGAGTGTGTGCTAGTATAATGGCTTAGTTATAATTAGTTGGAGTGTGCAACGCAGGCAGACGTGCTGCAAATGTCTTGGCACTAGTGGGACTATAGCAAAGTCCAATAGCCACGTATAGGATGCCACTAGGTACACTGAGTGTGTGCTAGTATAATGGCTTAGTTATAATTAGTTGGAGTGTGCAACGCAGGCAGACGTGCTGCAAATGTCTTGGCACTAGTGGGACTATAGCAAAGTCCAATAGCCACGTATAGGATGCCACTAGGTACACTGAGTGTGTGCTAGTATAATGGCTTAGTTATAATTAGTTGGAGTGTGCAACGCAGGCAGACGTGCTGCAAATGTCTTGGCACTAGTGGGACTATAGCAAAGTCCAATAGCCACGTATAGGATGCCACTAGGTACACTGAGTGTGTGCTAGTATAATGGCTTAGTTATAATTAGTTGGAGTGTGCAACGCAGGCAGACGTGCTGCAAATGTCTTGGCACTAGTGGGACTATAGCAAAGTCCAATAGCCACGTATAGGATGCCACTAGGTACACTGAGTGTGTGCTAGTATAATGGCTTAGTTATAATTAGTTGGAGTGTGCAACGCAGGCAGACGTGCTGCAAATGTCTTGGCACTAGTGGGACTATAGCAAAGTCCAATAGCCACGTATAGGATGCCACTAAAAAACACTTAGTGTGTGCAAGTATAATGGCTTAGTTATAATTAGTTGGAGTGTGCAACGCAGGCAGATGCGCTCTGCAAATGTCTTGGCACTAGTGGGACTATAGCAAAGTCCAATAGCCACGTATAGGATGCCACTAGGTACACTGAGTGTTTGCTAGTAAAATTGCTTAGTTTAAAAAAGTTGTAGTGTGCAATGCAGGCAGACGTGCTCTGCAAATGTCTTTGCACTAGTGGGACTATAGCAAAGTCCAATAGCCACGTATAGGATGCCACTAGGTACACTGAGTGTTTGCTAGTAAAATTGCTTAGTTTAAAAAACTTGGAGTGTGCAATGCAGGCAGATGTGCTCTGCTAATGTCTTTGCACTAGTGGGACTATAGCAAAGTCCAATAGCCACGTATAGGATGCCACTAGGTACACTGAGTGTGTGCTAGTATAATGGCTTAGTTATAATTCGTTGGAGTGTGCAACGCAGGCAGATGCGCTCTGCAAATGTCTTGGCACTAGTGGGACTATAGCAAAGTCCAATAGCCACGTATAGGATGCCACTAGGTACACTGAGTGTTTGCTAGTAAAATTGCTTAGTTTAAAAAAGTTGTAGTGTGCAATGCAGGCAGACGTGCTCTGCAAATGTCTTTGCACTAGTGGGACTATAGCAAAGTCCAATAGCCACGTATAGGATGCCACTAGGTACACTGAATGTTTGCTAGTATAATGGCTTACTTAGAATGAGTTGGAGTGTGCAGAGGACAAGAGGGTACAGTGGCAGGATTGTGGTGCTCTGGGTAGAGGAATGGAAGCCTGCCTTTCTATTCCCTCCTAATGGTGAAATGCAGGGAGGAAATCCCTGACCTGGGCTACACAGACGCTGTTGCTGTTTGCAGGACCTGTCACTTATGGCTCTCTGACCCTGCCGCTTTGAGCCCTTAAAAGGACTGCTAGAATGTGCTCTCCCTAAGCTGTCTAACGCTGTGTATGCAGCGCATACAGCTGTATCGGCTATAGGACTCAGGAGGACGGAGCTGCGACACTGATGTCTGACACCAAAGACGCAGAAGGCAGATAATGGCGTTCGTGAAGAAAATGTCCGGTTTTATAATGCAGGGACATGTGACATGCAGATCCTATCACACATGCCGTTGCTTCTCTGGCTCAAAGTCCACTTAGGTGTGTGTGTGTCTGTGATTGGCTGACATGCTGGCCCGCCCCACAAGACGCGCGCGCTTAGGGAAGGAAGACAAGAAAAAAAAAAAAAAAAATGGCGATCGCCATTATAGAAACAGCAGTGATCTGAAGGCGCTGTTCACGCACACTATACACTGAAATGTGATAATAGTTTGATTCACAGAGTGACTTACACTATTACAGCAGAAACCAAGCTAGGATTTAGCTGTTTTTTGGCTGCTAGAACCGTTCTCGAACGTTTCTAGAACTATCGAGCTTTTGCAAAAAGCTCGAGTTCTAGTTCGATCTAGAACATGCCCCAAAATCACTCGAGCCACGAACTGGAGAACCACGAACCACGAACCGCGCTCAACTCTAATTACTAGTGATGAGCGAGTACCAAAAAGCTCGGGTGCTCCAGGCTCGGGCCGAGCATCCCAAGATACTCGTGTATTCGGCCTGAGCACCGAGCCCAATGTTATCCTATGGGAGACCCGAGTATTTTTATGAAATGACCCCCGGCAGCATGTAGAAACCCTAAAAATGTCACAAACGTCTTAGAAGAGTGCTCAAATGACATGGCAACAGCATGGGGAAGACCCCTTAAAGCATTTATCACTCAAAAGTCACAGCTGTGAATAATTTTGTCCGAGTTTTACGTCATTTTTACGGACTCACCAGAAAACCTTCCAAAATGACACCAAAATGAATTTTCATGGCGGAAATGTTAAGTGCACATACCCAATAGTGAGATAGAGCTGGTGTATGTTACTTTTTGAGATTACATGAAAGATTTTACATGAAAATATTGTGTGGCACTCCGATGTCCAAAACGCACGTTTTGTGCTTTTTACTAGCGATGTCGGTCATTTTTTTTTTCTCATTCTATCTCCCTCAGTCCGTAGATCGGTCTCTCTGTCTGTCTGTCGGTCTCTCTCTGTCTTGTCTGTCCCCCTCTCACAGTCTGTCGGTCAGTCTCCCCCCTCTCTCATACTTACCGTTCCCCGATCACTGCCGCGGCGCTGCACAGCTGTTCACTAAACTCCGGCGGCTTTTCCTCTTTTGAAAAAGCCGGCCGCTCATTAAACAATCTCGTATTCCCTGCTTTCCTGCTTTTCGGCGCCTATGATTGGTTGCAGTGAGACACGCCCCCACGCTGAGTGACAGGTGTCTCACTGCACCCAATCACAGCAGCCGGTGGGCGTGTCTATACTGTGCAGTGAAATAAATAATTAAATAATTAAAAAAAACGGCGCGCGGTCCCCCCAATTTAATACCAGCCAGATAAAGCCATACGGCTGAAGGCTGGTATTCTCAGGATGGGGAGCTCCACGTTATGGGGAGCCCCCCAGCCTAACAATATCAGTCAGCAGCTGCCCAGAATTGCCGCATACATTAGATGTGACAGTTCTGGGACTGTACCCGGCTCTTCCAGATTTGCCCTGGTGCGTTGGCAAATCGGGGTAATAAGGAGTTATTGGCAGCCCATAGCTGCCAATAAGTCCTAGATTAATCATGTCAGGCGTCTCCCCGAGAAACCTTCCATGATTAATCTGTAAGTGACAGTAAATAAACACACACACCTGAAAGGGTGCGAAACGGTACCATCGTCCTCGTGCTCCCCTCCCTGCATTCCCTCATGTCCGTCTCACCTGTCAGCATTAAAAAATAAAATAGTCCTAGTTTATCGGTGAGTGCTGCCCTGTCTCTCTTTGTTCTATGGAAATCCCTGCATGAGGGCTGGCTCTCATAAGAGCGCCAACATGCAGGGATGAAGACCACGAGTACAGCACGAGTATCGCGAAATTACTCGGTACCCGCCGAGTAGCCCGAGTACAGTGATACTCGTGCGAGTACCGAGTAGTGACAAGCGTCCTCGCTCATCACTAAATATTACCAGTTATGTATATTAGATTTTATGACAGGGTGTTGATCCAGGGAACTAGTCTGATTGCCGTATGTGGAGTCAGGAATGAATTTTTTTCCCCATTGGAGCTTATTTGACACATTGGGTTTTTTTTTGCCTTCCTCTGGATCAACATGTTAGGCTACGGGTTGAACTAGATGGACTTAGGCGGGCTTTGCACACTACGACATCGCAGGTGCGATGTCGGTGGGGTCAAATTGAAAATGATGTACTTCCGGCATCTCATGCGACATCGTAGTGTGTAAAGGCTCGATGATATGATTAACGAGCGCAAAAGCGTCGTAATCGTATCATCGGTGCAGCGTCGGCGTAATCCATGATTACACTGACACGACGGTCCGATGTTGTTCCTCGTTCCTGCGGCAGAACACATCGCTGTGTGTGAAGCCGCAGGCGCGAGGAACATCTCCTACCGGCGTCACTGCGGCTTCCGTAGGATATGCGGAAGGAAGGAGTGGGCAGGATGTTTACATCCCGCTCATCTCCGCCCCTCCGCTCCTATTGGCCGCCTGCCGTGTGACGTCGCAGTGACGCCATACGACCCGCCCCCTTAATAAGGAGGCGGGTCGCAGGCCAGAGCGACGGTCGCAGAACAGGTGAGTCCATGTGAAGCTGCCGTAGCGATAATGTTCGCTACGGCAGCTATCACAAGGATATCGCAGTTACGACGGGGGCGGGGACTATCGCGCTCGGCATCGCAGCATCGGCTTGCTATGTCGTAGTGTGCAAAGTGCCCCTTACAGTCTCCCTTCAACCTTAAAAACTATGAAACTATGAAACTATGAAACATCTTTATTAAATCATTAAAAATCCTCTGATATACATGTTCTGGGCAATCCGCCCCGCCTCAGGTGGGTTTTTTTTTTTTCATTTTGTGAGACCTGGTTCTTAACTCCTAATTTACTGGACTGTTGATTTGGGTTTGCTTTGCTTTTGGTTTATATGAGCTTTGATTGTAAAATAACTGAGTGATGACTATTTATGATGGCATGTCAACATGTTCCCTATATGAGGTCTCTAACCATGTTAATAGGCGCCTAACATTGGGGTGGCTCTTCGGGATTTTATGCCCAATTTTAGCTATGGCCCGTGGAATTGATATTACAAAATGTAACACAAAACAAAAATAATTACATAAGTAAACTAGTAAAAAAAACATAGACAAAGCTTGTAACAAATAATATACTCTTCGCCAAAGTAAAACCTGATTTCCACGTAAGGATGAATTCCCAACTTGAGTATTTGGTACATTTCTAATGCTGCTTTGATTTATGTACCAATTACTTAACTAAACCCTCTTGCATTTATTTATTACTAGCTGTTGCACCCGGCGTTGCCCGAGATAATAACTATCTCTCTGTTTCTCTCCCAGTCTCTGTCTGTCTCCCTCTCTGTCTGTGCCTGTCTCTCTGTCTCTATCTCTTTTTCTGTCTCTTTCCTTGTCTGTCTGTCTCTTTCCCTGTCTATCTGTCTCTCTCTCTGTCTGTCTCTTTCCCTGTCTGTCTTTGTCTGTGAATGTCTGTCTCTGTCTGTCTCTTTCCCTGTCTGTCTCTTTCCCTGTCTGTCTGTTTCTTTGTCTGTCTGTTTCTTTGTATGTCTGTGTCTGCCTGTCTCTTTCCTTGTCTGTCTGTCTCTTTCCCTGTCTATCTGTCTCTCTCCCTGTCTGTATCTTTCCCTGTCTGCCTTTGTCTGTGTCTGTCTGTCTCTGTCTGTCTCTTTCCCTGTCTCTCTGTTTCTTTGTCTGTCTGTTTCTTTGTATGCCTGTGTCTGCCTGTCTCTTTCCCTGTCTGCCTGTCTGTCTCTTTCCCTGTCTGTCTGTCAATTTCCATGTCTTTTTGTCTGTCTGTCTCTGTCTGTTTCGTTCACCGACTGCATTGTGACATGCCAACATTCCATTTAAGGGTGTGGCTGTGCATTCTTCTGAAGTTCTGGCTGCACTGTGGCTCCCAGCCCTATTGACTTTAATGGAGGCAGGGTTTTTGGCAAATAACTGTAAAGTGCAGGGTTAAAATTTCCCCTCAAAACATAGTCTAGGACATTCCCTGAGTCACGTGGAATGTCTATGCAAAATTTCGTGATTGTACAAGCGACGGTGCAAATTGCTTTAGCAGACATACATACATACAAACATACAGTCAGCTTTATATATTAAATGGTTTTAGAGATTTTTTTAAAAAGGTATCATGATACCACACACTGTAGATGATGGACTGTTGCCACTGACTTCAACAGCAAAATTATTCCATAGTTTACAATAAATTCTATAATTTTGCATGTTAACAATCTTTGTATCCTTGAGATGATTTCTACGAGCTCTTCTTCCTTAAAAATATTTCCTTTTTCTTTACATCTGTTCTTTTTTGGTCAAATTCACTCAGTCGACTGGTAGGTGACAGATTTACAGCCAAAATGCATGACACATTGTACGAGCAAAATTAATTTACAAGCCAACAAATCACGGGTCTATCTGTATCCTTACATTACCTTGTCTTTTCTTTGTTTTTCATCTTGATACACAGTCCAGTGTTCACCATTATTACTGAAAGCAAGCTTGTAAGAACCTACAAACTGCACATGGCCAAAGTCTTTAGCTCCTTGCGTAATAATTCCAGTAACCTTTGTAGGACGAAGGAGATCCACCTACAAGAAAAGCCACAATGTGATATTACTGACTTAAATATACAACATGCAAAGATTTTGTAATTCCAAACAATTACACATTTACAGAACATATACAGTGGATGTAAAAAGTCTAAATACCCATTAAAATACCAGGTGTTTTTCAAAAATCATACCAAGAAGAATCATTTCAGAATATTTCTACCTTTAGGGCTCATTCACATGAGTGTATAACACAACTGTCACGAACAGGGGGGGAGAAAGAGGAAGTTATACCCCCCCCTTTTCCACCCGACAGAGCACGTGACTCGCTCTCTAGCACCCCTCTTATAGTCAGGCCAATTATGGAATTGCCCGACAATAAGCAAGGAGGCCGCTATTTTACTATGCCGATGATTGAAGGGTTCCCGGTGAGAGTAAGGTATATATTCCCCGACCTTTGCGGACGGAATATAACTAAACCTCCCCAGATCTCACTGGTTGCCCCACAATGATCCTTGGCATAAACTCGCTGCCACCAATCGATTATAATAACTATTAAGCCGAGCCCACAGACGTGGAATTCAGGATCGAGATAACAGAACAGCCCAAGATTAAATTATATATTTTAATCGCCCTAAGGTACACTAGATACTACAATATATACAATAAGGAATTTACAGAATATATATATATATAGGTCAGAGTACATTTACAGACAAGACGGGGTTAGGACAGAGTCAGATTAAGTAGTTACATAATGCGCCTGGCTACAGGGGGGCGCCGTTTGACCAGGGTTTCATAGACTTCCTCACATGTGTATAGTACGCATGGCCCCAGAGAAAAGACAAGCCAAAAAATGGCCACATTGTCTTTATCAAACTGGCTACAATCCATGTCCCCTCCCCCTGGTGACCTCGCAGGGGTGTACTGCTGTACTTCTCAACGCTGCCAGGAAAGAACTGGCTAGTTTCCTGGCAGCGTTGAGAAACACGTGATGGTGTCTCCGCGGCTTTCTCATTTGCATACTTCCCAGGGGGCTTTGCTCTAGAATCACTGCGTTGAGAAACACGTGATGGTGTCTCCGCAGTGGATATGTTGATCTCCCTAAGGTCAACAATGCTTGCTTAAGTAGTCTTTTACTAGGCATTGTCCCCACTAGCCAGATTCCTACTCCACACTGATGAGGGGCAAATACCCCGAGGCGGCTGTCTGTGGATGGATACCATGTTTGGTATAGGTGGTCTCCTTGATTGGAGACTGCCCTTCCCGTGGTTGTTCCTTCCCAGTGAAAGACCTGGGTAGTTTCCTGGCAGCGTTGAGAAACACGTGATGGTGTCTCCGCGGCTTTCTCATTTGCATACTTCCCAGGGGGCTTTGCTCTAGAATCACTGCGTTGAGAAACACGCGATGGTGTCTCCGCAGTGGATATGTTGATCTCCCTAAGGTCAACAATGCTTGCTTAAGTAGTCTTTTACTAGGCATTGCCCCCACTAGCCAGATTCCTACTCCACACTGATGAGGGGCAAATACCCCGAGGCGGCTGTCTGTGGATGGATACCATGTTTGGTATAGGTGGTCTCCTTGATTGGAGACTGCCCTTACCGTGGTTATTCCTTCCCGGTGAAAGACCTGGCTAGTTTCCTGGCAGCGTTGAGAAACACGTGATGGTGTCTCCGCGGCTTTCTCATTTGCATACTTCCCAGGGGGCTTTGCTCTAGAATCACTGCGTTGAGAAACACGCGATGGTGTCTCCGCAGTGGATATGTTGATCTCCCTAAGGTCAACAATGCTTGCTTAAGTAGTCTTTTACTAGGCATTGCCCCCTCTAGCCAGATTCCTACTCCACACTGATGAGGGGCAAATACCCCGAGGCGGCTGTCTGTGGATGGATACCATGTTTGGTATAGGTGGTCTCCTTGATTGGAGACTGCCCTTCCCGTGGTTGTTCCTTCCCGGTGAAAGACCTGGGTAGTTTCCTGGCAGCGTTGAGAAACACGTGATGGTGTCTCCGCGGCTTTCTCATTTGCATACTTCCCAAGGGGCTTTGCTCTAGAATCACTGCATTGAGAAACACGCGATGGTGTCTCCGCAGTGGATATGTTGATCTCCCTAAGGTCAACAATGCTTGCTTAACCACCCCTGTCCTAAGTCTAAAATAATATCCCAAAGTGAATATGATCCGCAACTCTGGACTGGGAGGTCTGATCGGGATGGTTCTGATGTCATCAGATCCATCTGTGTCCCTTCTGCATACTGAGTCCAAGCACGACTCCTCTACCGGACTCCTACTCGCAGTTCTCTGTATCTCGCCACCCCAGGGCACGACAAAGAATTTGAGGGTATGCAGAGGTGCAGCTCGAAGTCCCGATTTTTACGATGTAGTGGGTGTATGGCTCAGACGCACGGTAATATCATAACTGTGTATAATGTTACGGAGCCAGGAATAGGAACTCCTGCTGGGATAGAGCGTCCTGGATCTCTTTTGAAGCTTCCATTGTTTTTCTAGTTTCCCACCCACTCCCTTTGATGAATGGACATAACCCCCAGGGGGTCTTCCTCTGGCTTGGCCGTGTAATTGTATTCAACACCATCCCAGATGCTGAGCGATCTGAGGGGAATCTCTGTGTGTGCAGGGAGGGGGGTGTATGTGTGGGACCAGCTGGCTGACATGAATAACTGTCATAATCATCCAGCATTGGATTGGATTTAGTGCGGCCTATGGTGAGCAATTCCAAAGGTTTGATTTTCTGTTGTTGAAGCCATTAATTTCTTAATTTGGAAGTATGTTTATGGTCACTATCATGCTAAAAAGTGAAATTACTCTTCATCTTCAGCTTTTTAACACAGGCCTGAAGGTTTTGTTGCAAAATTGACTGACATTTGGAACTCTACATATTTCCCTCCATCTTGACTAAAGTCTCAGTTTCAGCTGCATGAAAACACCCCCAAAGCATAATCCTTTCTCCACCTTGCTTCACTGTGGGTATGATGTTTTTTGATGGTGCAGTGTTGGCTTTGCATCAAACTTACATTTTAGAAATATGGCCAAAAGATCAAACTTGGTCTCATCAGGCCAAAACAGGTTTTCCCACATGCTTTTGGTCGACTTGAAGTAGATTTTTGCAAAACATAGCCAGGCTTGGATATTTTTCTTTCTAAGAAAAGGCTTTCGTTTTGCCACCCTACCCCACAGGCCAGGCAGATGAAGAATATGGGAATCTGTTGTCATATGTAGTACACAACTATTACTTGTCAGATAGTACTTCTCAGATGTAGGCCTCTTGGTAACCTCCTTGACCAATTCTCTTGTCTTTTGAACAATTTTTGAGGGATGTCTGATTCAAGGTAATGTAACGGTTGTGTCAAATTTAAACCACTTCTTGGTTAAAAAGTTCTGAAATTATTTTTTTGTTATGCTTCTTTTACATGACCAAAGCTGCCATTTTAAGGGGTATGTAGACTTTTTATCCCCACTAAAAATAGACAGATGTACCAGGCATTACATTCACCTACAAGGAGGACAATTGGCTACTTGTTTACATTGAATTATGAGTGGCTGCCATATACAAATTACATACAAATAACCTCTGCACCAAACAAAAGTTCATGGGGGATTAAACATTCTCTTATAGAATGCCACATCTGTAAATAACTCATCATCACAGGAGTCATTGATGATTTTACCCTACTGAAACTAGTTTGGGAACTTTGCTCGACAACATCATACATACTTTAGTAATTTGATTGATAGTCACAAATTACTGCCATATTCCAAATGTAGTTAATTGCAAAATTAATGCACTTGTTTAATATAGCACAAGAAGCCTTGCGTAATGAGAGTGACATTTAAAGTGCAACTTTTATTCTTTTTGAGTACTTTAGGAATTAGTATTCATAGGAGGAATTGTCTGAAATTGGTAAAATATATTAAATATGTTGGAGAATGTTGCATAATCCCCAACAGACTTTGCGTAATCAATGCTATTTTGTACAAATGCCATTATTACTGTGCTAGTCTAGTCTTAGACAGATGGGTTAAATTGGACCAAGCTCTTTTCACAGTTGGCATTTTTAAGCAAATTACAGTATAAACTAAAACCAATTTCCTTTCATGAATAAAAGGAATGATATACCAGCTCTATTTATCGAGCTACCGTACTATACGCAGCTACAGCCTTCAGGAAAAACTCATAAATGCTTTCCTTGTTTTGCTCTGTTTACATAGAAAAAAACTTTCTTGGTGGATCAATACTTTAAGAAACAAAAAACATCTTTGTTGCAATGAAAGGCTAATACACACCAGTACAAATGTATACATTATACACCAAGCCGTCCTTTAAGTGATCAATGAAGAACTTGGATGGTAAATGGTCTCCTGAGAAATTAAATCAAACATAAAGGATTTCAATGTGAACATAGCTGAGATGTCTTTTGAAACTTTACCCTACACTCCATTTAGAGTTATCAGGCTGCATTTTGTGACTGTAATGTACTTTCTTGGCTAGAAAACTGGCATTAAGCAACATTTTGAGATCAAGCATCGAAGTTTGGGTAAGCAGCTTAAGGTTATTTGGCTGCTAGTGAGAACACACATTATAGAGATATTTTTTTTCCAGCTCAAGCTACGCGGATGGGAATCTCTATCACTCCAAGTAATGGGGAAGTTTATAGCATTCATTTGCTGTCACATGATCTATCAATTTGATGAGCTGTCTAGTATGCACTGCTGCAGAAAGAAAGATCTAGTGCTTTTGTGGAGATGCAAGCAGAGTGTCTTTCCCAAAGTCATTAGTAATATTTCTTTCTGCACAAATGTCTAATTTCGGAATTTAATTAGGTCCTTTGAAATTATCCTGTCTGCCACAATCACCTGGGCTTAGACAACCTCATTCAATATCATTCTGTTCAGCAATATCAACAATGAGCTTTGCATTCACATGAATCTATGTCCTACACTATAGGATGACAGCAGTAAAGAAATAAACAAGAGTGACAAATGGAAGAGAACCTTGGGGCTTTACGTATCCTACATCCATCATCTCTATCAAAGTAATATGTTATCTTTTCCAAGCTGTCTTCAAGGAAAAAGAAGTTAGAGCGTTCTGGAGGAAACAATATCCCAATGGTCATCCAAAGTCTGATTAAGGTTACAGTTGGTCATAAACATAAAGAAGCTTAGAATTTGCCAGGAATCCAATCTCCTGTAGACATATACACTTGACTACATGTAATTTTATTCAATAGGGATGAGGAAGGCGAGCTTACCCAACACAGACTTTTAAAGCAGTTGTCCACGACTCAATCATCAGCATGTTTTGCCAGTTAAAATAACAACACTTATACTCCCCTTCAGTACCGGTGTCATTCCAATGGTGTAGGCACTCATTCGCCTAGGGATCATGTGACGTTGTTATGCTGCATGAGCCCTGCTCCCTATCAGTGCTGGCTTCCCTCTCCCTGTCTTCCGCCGAATCAATAATCAAAAGGAAGTGGTAGGCCAGCTGCTGTTCTGACTTCCTTTTGATTACTGATTCGTCTGAATTTGGGAAGACTGAAGCCAGTGCTGATTGGGCTCAGGGCTCATGTGATGTAAAAATGTCAAGTGAGCCCCAGGAGAGCGAGTGCTGACACCACTGGAACGGCATCGGTGCAAGAGGTGAATATAAGTGTTATTATTTTGATGGGGCAAACGTTTTGATTGAGAAAGGGTTTGTCTAAGTAGTGGACCTATTTCAAGCAATCTTAAAACAAAGGATTTGGCATAGTGAAATGCAATGGAATTCCTTGGATACATAGAAGATTTTCTTACACAATGAAATTGACAGGAACTGTCCATTATCAAATGTGTTGGGAAGCTTCATAATAGGATCTAAAAACCAGAGAAGCCTCTCAATTCATAAATATAGTAGCCAAAGAATCAATTTCATTTTGTCAATTTTAGTGCATTTCACAGTTGTACCTTATCAGGTGCGGACATATCATTTGTGCAACTTTTCCATCTGCACAGGTACCCAAGCTTTAAAGGGGCCACTTCTACCTCCAAAGCAGGTGGAAGTGTGCATGATTATGAGCTACTGGACTGCAAAGGCCTAAATATTGTTCTTTATCAGGTGCCCTTTATTGTGTGTGTTTGCTCCTGCGCCGTATTCTCTATTCATGAGCACGAAATTCACCAAATTTACGAGCAGCATGTGCCATATCGAAATATTTGGAGCAAATACCACAAGGCAAAAATAAGACAAGTGACTTCAATATATCAGACTCAATGTATTGCCTCTTGATGGGACTTTGTGCGTGTACCAGGCATATGACATTACCTACAAAGCATTAAGTAATGGTGCTAGTAGTTTTAGGTTGTCTGGATTGTCACAGTTAAAGATGTAGTGAATCACACACTTTGTGATTTTTATAGTATAAAATAATAGGATTAATTCCTTGGCAAAGAACTGAAAATGTTAAGCAGCAATGTTACAGGACACTATATGAAACTTATATGGATGATAAAATAAAAAAAGAACATGATATCAGAGCCATAAAATAAAGCGTACATTTGATATACAGAATGTATATCGGATTCTTCATATTTCAGCTGCATCTGTTGATGTTCCCATATACATTGGCATAGACTATCTTCTAGGTCTAATACTTTGGAGAAGCAAAATTTGGACTTATTGATTTTATCTTGTCTCATCCTTACAGATAAGGTAGATAAGCATTCCCACAGTTACCTGTGAGCTACTTATACTCTTTGCCCTCTTAAAATAACATTTCTGCTCTGTCAAAGCGAATATTACTATTTAAGGAATGGTTATGGAAGAATGTTGTATGCCTAATGATAATCTCCATGCATAAGCTCTATTAGGGCATTTGAATGATATAAAGGTGTTTTTTGTTCCTGACCTTCCATTGTTCAGAATAAGGAGAGGTACAAGGTGTGATGATTCAGTGTCAATGAAGGATATCTGGCCACTTCTTTGGGGGTGAGCTATTCTTAATTATGCCAGATATATTGTTTCTTTGTTTGATGAGTCAAGACACATGTGCCATTGTTTCATGTGGGACTGTCCAGTGCTAATTTGTGAAATGTCTGCTGATTGCATCAGCCCCTTGCAGTGCACTAGTTTGCATCATTTGGAGGACTATTATGCAGTTTAATTGAACTAGCTAACAATAAGGGAAAAGCCATGTATGTCTTCCCCAATCTTGTAGAACACAATGACCTGTAATGAGAGTTGAGGGATATAAAATGGAGCCTGCTTCTGTCCCCAGTGTGATTCTAAAGGAGTTAAGCTGAGGGACCACACTTCCAGCTGGTGGATTACAGAACTGCGCTACTACCCAAGGCTGAGTACACAAATTCTTTTGGAGGACCCAGGTTGGAACAATCCAGTCACAAAATCACATATCTCACTGTGCTTGTTCAGCTTTTTAAGCTTGCCGCTACCTTCTCTCAGTGGGTGCCCACCAAAAGCGTCTGCTGCTGGCTAGGTAAGTGACTGTGGATGCCCCAAAGTCACGGAGGTTCTATTACCTGGCAAGCCAGCGTATGGGTCATTTCCACCATGCTTGCTGAGAATGTTTTATATGTTGTTGTCTGTTGGGAACCCAATAAAATCATACTGTAATGTGGTAACCTCACCCTGTATTGTCTGAGTAGTGTTCTGTCTATGGAGGAGTACAGGCATTCAGTGGGATGAGCCCAGGTTCTGGTGGTCTTTCTAAAGAAAGCCAGGCCAGCTTACGAGAACACTCACTGATCCTCATGTCCACACACATGGCCAAAGATCTATTAATCAGCCAATGGAGGGTGGTGTTTGGTAGGAAATATAGCTGAAGGCAGAGAAGCAGGAAGAGTATTATCAGGTCCCAATGCACTTCTAGACAAAACTATGGAACCTAATTTCTGGCTGCTGCAGCAGTGCTTTGGGGTCATACAGGGATCAACTGATGTATCTTCTTATTTTGTCTATGTGCAATGTATAAATTGTACTATGTATATGCTCCTATACCACACTACAATATAGTGTGTAGAATAGTGGTATCTACTGTATGTTACATTATATTTTGTGGAACATGGATACATTCAGTTAAATTGTTGGTGAGTCTGTGTGTATATGTGTACCCTTGGGCGGGGGTGAGATGGTCAAACAGAATTTTACCCCCTGAAGAAATCTACCGCTATAACTCTATAGACTATACTATATCATCAATATGAACCCTGGACAATACACAGATTTTATTTGCAGATACAGAGTCACAATTAGATCTTATGATGTGGATATGTTCTTATAGTCAGATTTCAGTATATTATGACATACTCGCGGCTTGCTGTTTCTGCTTAGCAGGTGGTGTATGTGATGTGTCTACAGTTTGCATTTCTCCTCTTTGATAAAGTACACAGACGGCATGAAGTATGTGGATATAGCTCTACTCCTTGTGCGGCTGATGCTGAATAAGGATTTTCAGTTTATGGAATTTCATATTGATGTATTTTTGCATACTCAGGCTGTGCATTGCAGCTTTTCAGAATATTTTTGTCAGGCGTTGTGTCATTACCAGCACGGCTCACAAGGAACAAGCATCTACCGTACATTCTAAAATAGAAATTGCAGACATTCTCAGGTGCGTGCAAGAAATTTTAATCCACATTTTTATTTTTATTTTCATTCCTTCTTTTAGGTGGTAATTGAATTATTATGTTCTCTAAAGAAGAAGCCCCAGGGGTGTAGCTTTGGGGAGTGCAGTGGTAGAAGCAGCAACTTGGACTTCTTTCTTTAAGGGTCTTTAGGTTTTATAAAACATCATCCACTCAGCAGCAGTTTGTTTAAAAAAAAAACAAAACCCTAAATGTCACCTTCCCACCCTCCCAGCATTCAACTATGATCCTTCTCCACTGTGAGGTGTCTATTATTGTCTGCAGCGCTGGCGTCACGTCAATAGCGGTACAGCCAATAACTGAGCTCAAAGGCCCTGCACGAGTTGATAGCAATATCCGCTCAGAGCTGATGAGCTCACCATCTGGCTGATATGCTGTCAATGAAACCCAAGTGTGAACAATAACATACACTACTCACAAAAAGGTAGGGATATTTGACTTTAGGGTGACATTTCAGGATGGTCCTAAAATACACTCTAACCTTTTTAGATGAACTTACTATGACCATATCTAAACTATTGAATGCACATATCCAACTGTGCAATGTTTCTGTACTTTTTGCTAAATTTGCAGTTCTCCTACAAGGAGCCTAATGACAAAATGAGTTCAATTAGAACTAGAATTTAAACAGTACTCCTCATCATGCTGCTCACATTTTGACATCATGAGACCTAACAACTGATTAACAGCACCTTGCCAAGCTGGATAGTTTCAGCCACTGAATTTAGAGTGTCACAGAGTGTCATCAGCAGGTTGCAACAGAGATACAGAGAAAGTGGAAAAGTCATAGAAAGACATAGAAGTGGATGCTCTTGGGCCACATCCCACACTGATGGCCATTTCATTCTGAAAAATGCCCTTTGAAACCAGATGATGATTGCCACACAACTCCAGACACATTTAAGTGAGACGCACCAAAGTATCAAATCAGACCATTCGAAACCATGTATATCAGCGTGATCTGCATGGTAGATGACCTGCAAGGCTACCTGACCACACCAACAGGCATACTGTCTTGCTGGACTAGGAATCAGTGGGCCTCAGTGTTTTTCATGGATACAATTGATTCACGCAGAGCAGAAATGATGGTCACCAATGATGTCAGAGAGATCAAGGAGAGCATTATGTATCAGCCACTATTGTCGGCAGATGAGCTTTAGGTGGTGGTGGTGTTACAGTGTTGGCAGGTGTATCTACTCAATACAGAACTGCACTGTATTTTGTGAATGGTACAGTGACAATCCCCTATCTATTGAATAACATCATTAATCCACTCATTATACCTCTGCATGAACAATTCAAGCCTAATTTCATTTTCATGGATGAAAATGCTCTAGCCTAATGAAGTCACATCATTAGGGAATGGCTGCTGGAGACTAGGATACCTCAAATGGAGCGGCCTGTACTTTCTCCAGACTTGAATTCCATAGAAAACCTATGGGATCAGCTGAGTCACAGTGTAGAGGTTTGTAACTCTACCTCAGAATCTCAGCTACCCGAGAGTCGCCCTTCAAGAAGAGTGGAATGCTATGCCTCAGCAGACATTAACTCCACTTGTGAACAGCATCAGACATCGTTGTCAAGCTGTAATTGATGCTCAAGGTCACATGACAAGTAACTGAGACATTGTCATTTTGGGATGGGTATACCTACCACTATTGGTGGCTTTTGTTTCAATAAATATTTTGAGATGAGAAAATCACCATTGTTGCTTCTATTTAAATGCCCTTCTTTCACGGTAAAATATCATTGTAGTGTGTGAGGTTCCCTGAGCGTTTAGTGGGGGACAACATGGTAACACAGGCTCTTAGGTCTGGTTGCCATTTATGTGAACATCTGGAGCATGTCAGTTGCCAGGGAAAAAAAGTGTTCTGTACGGGGGTTAATAGCTCGTTGGATGGCGGCTGGCCAATCAAAGGTCATGCTGGCTAAGTGTTGGGTCATATTTATTTACAGTATTCCTGTCAGAGGTTCAGTCTGACCTCTGACATTTGGTAAAGTCCCACCCTTCCGCCCTTTATTTTATGTATTGTGCTTTTAATTTTATAGATGATTGTTTATATATATATATATATATATATATATATATATATATATATATATATATAAAAACCCATCAAGCTATTTTTGGGGCTTGGATATTGTCATGTTATTAATTAGTTGTTAATTTTTGTTTTGTTGAGAGGCATTATTAGAGGAGTAAGGCCCTGTACGCATGCTGCGGATTTACCGCAGATTTTGCTGCGGATTTTCGCGGAATTGCTGCAGAAAATGTGTCTAACATTGCTGCAGTCAAATCCTGTGGGTTTTAAAAAATGCTATGCGCACACTGTTTCTTTTATACCCGCGGATTTTCCGCTGCGAAATTAATAAGCATGTCACTTGTTTGCCGCAGCTACCTGTGTATTTTGCCATAGATAATGGTAAAAATCCGCAGGGACCAACTTGCGGAAAATCCACACAAAATCCGCGGCAAACCGTGGTAAAACCGCATGCGGATTTCGTTCCGGTTTTGGTGCGTTTTTTTACTGTGGGTGCGGGATTCTTTAAGAGGGTCTGGATTTTCCTTAAGAAAAAGGCACTTTCTAGTGCGCACATAGCCTAAAAACGTCTCTTCTTCAATTGGGATGGTTTTGGTAAGATTTGCTTTCCAGCAAAAAGTCAATGAGGTTGTTTTTATGGAGTGTAAAGCAATTAAAGTATAGCTTTCTGCTAATCAAATAAATTGGAATAAATAAAGGAGTTTAAATATATGTATGGATTACATAATTTACAACCTTAATAAAGTTCTCAGCTTTGTTCACCCATTTTGGCTTCTTTATTTTATGGTAATAGTATAATTTTGAGCATATGAGCCTTGTGTTTCCATGAACTTTTATGTTTTATATAAATTTCACATGAAATCAAAATATCCCTAACTTTCTTTAAGTAGTGACATTGAGATCAGTGGAGGAAACTCAGTGCTGGACCCGAAAACATGAGTAAAGCAAAGTTTGTTTTCTTAAAAGGAGAGTTCAGGGAGGTGAAAAACCTCACATGGAGCTGAAGGACAGGGTTTAGTAAAACAAACAACATCTATTTAAATGTCCCAAAATCCTCACTACCACAGCACACAAATAATATCAGTGGAACAAATATTTTCCTAACCTCACAGGATAGTATATGACCAATTCTTTGACCCTAAAAATCAAATCATGAATAGTCGTGGCCAAAATTGTAGGCACCTTTGAAATTGATCCAGAAAATGAAGTATTTCTCCCAGAAAATTATTGCAATTACATGTTTATTCACTTTGTGTGTATTGAAACAACAAAAATGACAAAAAAAGCAAATTGAACATAATTTCACACAAAACTCCAAAAATGGGCAGGACAAAATTGTTGGCACCCTCAACTTAATATTTGGTTTCACACCCTTTGGAATAAATAACTGCAATCAATTCTTTCCCCTAATCATCAACATGCTTCTTATATTGATAATCACAGATGTCCATGCAAGCACCGTGTGACGCGCGTTACATAAGTCTGGCATGATGACCCGATAAAAAGGTCAAGAAGCCTTGACTTCAATATCATGATAAGAAGTGTCGGCTTGAGTTTGCAAAGAAGTATGAAAAGTGGACAGTAAAATATTGGAAACGGGGGATTTGGAGTTATGAGACGAAAGTGAATAGACTAGGCTCTGAAGGGTGAAAATGGTCCCTGGAAGGGCTAACAGATCAACAAATTAATGGAACTGTCCATTTCAGTGGAGGAATGCTAATAATGGGGTTGTATCACAGCCAAAGTCAATGGATACTTGACCAGGATCGATGGTGGTCTCAGTGCTGTGCTATATCTGAGTATCCTAAAAGACGAGTTACTCTGTAGATTCGAGTACTACAGGTATGAAAAGGACAACATAGTATTCCAGCAGGACAAGCCAAAGCATACATCGAGATTAGTAAAGAATGGTTCAATGACAATGAAGTAGAGGTGCTAGTCCCCAGACCTTAACCCAATTGAACACTTGTAGATATAGTTGAAGAAAAAGCTGTATACGTACCCAATTGAGTCGACCACTATGCACCCATATTGGGAATGTATAGAAGAGACCTGGTAACAGATTTCAGTCAAGATAGGCTTGAATCTAATCGAGAGCATGCCCAGAAAGATTCAGGTACTTTTGAAAGCCAAATGTGAATTTACAAAATACTAACAAAATAATAAAAATTTAAATTTAGATTTTTAGGAGTAAAACAGAGATTTGAATCCTGCAAGTTAAAAATTTTAAATATGTTTCCCCTTTTGCTTGTCAATGTACAGTGTGCTCAGATTTCAAAGGGTAAAAACACTTAAAACATAAATTCTATACAAACTCAACTGAACAATGACTCGACCATTCAAAGACATGAATATGCTCATCTAGACCATTTAATTGTAGTTCTGGCAGTATAATAAGCGTCAGTGTACTGCTGGAAGGTGAACCTACACTTCGGTAGATTTTTCTCCAGGATTGCTCTGTTTTTATTCTCATTCATCTTTTCAACTACTCTGCCCAGCTTCCCTGTCCCTGTTGAAGAAAAGCCTCCCCACAGCATGATGCTGCTACTACCATGTTTAACACTGGTGATGGTGTTTTCAGGATGATTTGCATTGATAGTTTTCTACCACAGATAGCATTTTCCATTAAGACAAAAAAGTTCTACTTTTGTCTCACCTGACCAAAGTATATTCTTCCACATATTGGCAGCCTGGTGGCTCAGTGGTTAGCATCTACAAGGAATTTGTATGGTCTCCCCGTGTTTGCATGGGTTTTCTCTGGTTTCCTCCTACATTCCAAAGACATACTAGTAAGGAATTCAGATTGTGAGCCCCAATGGGGACAGTGTTGCTAATGTATGTAAAGCACTGTAGAATTAATGGCGCTATATAAGTAAATATTATATTATTATTATTATTATTATTATTATTATTATTATTATTATTATTATTTCTATGTCAGATTTGTGGCGTATACACCTAATAATTTTCCTGGGGACAGATTCTCCAACCTGAGCTGAGGATATTTACAGCTCCTCCAGGGTAACTATGGGCTTCTCTGTTGCTTCTCTAATTAGTGTTCTCCTCAATAGGGATGTCAGTTTAGGTGTACTCCTATTTTTTGATGATTTTTTGAACAATGTTCCGTGAGATTAGAGATTGAGCTATTTTTTGAACCCAACCCTGCTTTACACTTCTCCATTTCATTGGAGTTAGTCAAAATCCTTTTTAGGGCATGCAGAGGAACATATTTTCTTTGCAATCAATGGCTCACATGTGCAGGAGTGTCATGTCCCATGACTTGGGAATTATCCAATGTTGACATTGCTGTGTACTATATTTCTGTTCCTAGGTAGAAGGTTTGATTTTCCTTGTACTTTGTCCCTTCCTCCTCCCTGTAGCTCTGTGATGTCAGCATTCCCCGCCCTTCTTCTTCATGTAGTGTTTAGTACCAGACATCTTATGTAACATGCTGTATGCTCTCTGGAGAAAATTACTCTTTTTATCTGCTATTTTTAACATTAATAAAAGATTTTTAGTTAAACATTCCTCTTTTCCTGGAGTCTTCTTACAATGCGATAAGTGGCTGAGTCAAACTATCTGAGGAACCGATATGAACGTGAGTACAGCACATATGAATAGTCCAGGAAGAAAATGGTCATCACGTCCTATGTATCTGTGAGTCAGAATATGGAGTATTTTGTAGTATAGTATTGCATAAAAAAATCTGGATTCTGAAATTAAAGTAAAGGTTTTCTGACAAATCAGTCAGGATGTACTCATTTATTGTGAGCATAGTATATATATATATATATATATATATATATATATATACATATATATATATATATATATATATATATATATATATATGTATATACATATATATATATATATATATATATATATATATATATATATATATATACCTAAATATTTGCTACATTGACAAAAGTATTGGGAAAAGCATCTTAATCATTGTATTCAAGTTTTTCATTCAGTCTCATTGCCCCATTTGTTAAAGAATGGAGTGTTCTTAATAACTCATTGAATTCGGACATGGTCCTATAATAGGATAATCCTATTGTGACAAGTCAGTTTATGAGATTTCTTCCTTTTTAAATATTCCACGATCAACTGTGAATGATCTTATTAAAAAGTGTAAGCGTTTATGAACCGTAGTAGCTCAGGCATGAAGTGTCAGCCCATGTAAAGTTACAGAGAGGGGTCGCCAAGTGTTGAAGCGCATAGTACATAAAAGTCGCTGCCAATGTTCCGCTAACTCAGTAACTGCAAAAATTCAAACTTCCTCTGGCATCAGCATCAGATCAAACACTGTGTGCTGGGAGCTTCAATGCATTGATTTCCATGGCCAAGCAATCTGGAGAATCATTCATCCAATATTAGTTTTTTTTCATGTATGAGGAAAAACTGATTGCATTTTATCAGTGATTTTCATCAGCATTTCATAGAATATTCATCAGAGTGTAGTCAGAGTTTCATCAGTTTCTTTCCCTATTGAGAAAATAAAATGTTTTTCCACCTTCTCCTATCACTGAAAAACAGCCAGCACACTTATGGCATCACAGTGCTGCTCGATATTTGTCAGTCCTATAGATCTTTATTGCTGAGTTTGATCTGACACTCTGATCAATATTGGACATGTCTCATGGATCTTGCTTGGACCACTTGCTGCACAAACAAAATCGTACATGTGAATCTGGAGTCATACTGGCATATAGCGTCCGATGCAAGAGAATCAGACGCTATACGTTAATGATACTTGGCTCAAACTCTGCGGCGAGAATCAAAGCGCAACTGGGGAGAAGATGGAGAAATTAGTCTCTCCATTTTCTCTATTATCTGTCTCTTGTATATCAGACTGCCCTTGGATAATAATAGGTTTTGGAAAGGTGTTTCCTATTCAGCAACACTTTCAGAGATGGTTTAATTAAAATTTCATTTTATTTTAAAAAAAACATAAAACTAACATGACGTTAGATGGACATCCAGAGAAGATAAAAACGTCTTACGCGTTTCAAGCCGTGTGGCTCTTAATCTTAGACCAGGCCAGTGTTAGGAGTACTTTGTAGACTACGACATCGCAAGCCGATGTTAGCGATGCCGAGCGCGATAGTCCCCGCCCCCGTCGCAGCTGCAATATCTTGTGATAGCTGCGAACATTATCTCTACGGCAGCTTCACATGCACTTACCTGCCCTGCGATGTCGCTCTGGCCGGCAAACTGCCTCCTTCCTAAGGGGGTGGGTCATGCAGCATCACAGCGACGTCACACGGCAGGCGGCCAATAGAAGCAGAGGGGCGGAGATGAGCGGGACATAAACATTCCACCCACCTCCTTCCTTCCTCATTGCAGCCGGGACGCAGGTAAGGCGATGTTCCTCGCTCCTGCGGCTTCATACACAGCGATGTGTGCTGCTGCAGGAACGAGGAACAAGATCGTACCTGTCGCTGCAGCGACATTATGGAAATGCTCGACACTACACCGATCATACATTTTCGACACTTTTGCGCTCGTTAATCGTATTAAAAAGGATTCACATACTCCGATGTCGACAACGACACCGGATGTGCACCACTTTCGATTTGACCCCACCCACATCGTAGCTGTGATGTCGTAGTGTGCAAAGTACCCCTTAGACATGCACCCACAGACTTGTATAGGTGCATACGATCCGAGACACACTGCCAATCACATCATGCAATGAATTTTTTTTCTCATGTCAAATTGGCATAAGAAAAAAAAGCTGATCTGCACTGCCTCATAGTATTACATTGGAGCAAGTGTTATGAGATAAATCATTGGATAGCATTAGTCTAATTTATACATTGGTGTGAGAGAGCCCTAAGTCTATCTCTTGTAGAATATAAGCTTTTATGGTGAGCAGGGTCCTTTCTTCTGTAGAGTGTAAGATCTTATGGTCATCAGGGTCCCCTCAATCTCATGTAGAGTGTAAGCTCTTATGGTCAGCAGGGTCCCCTCTCTCTCCTGTAGATTGTAAACTCTTATGGTCAGCAGGGTCCCTTCTCTCTCCTGTATAGTGTAAGATCTTATGGTCAGCAGGGTCCCCTCTCTCTCCTGTATAGTGTAAGCTCTTATGGTCACCAGGGTCCCCACTCTCTCCTGTATAGTGTAAGCTCTTATGGTCACCAGGGTCCCCACTCTCTCCTGTATAGTGTAAGCTTTTATGGTCAGCTGGGTCCTCTCTCCTGTATAGTGTAAGCTTTTATGGTCAGCTGGGTCCTCTCCTGTATAGTGTAAGCTATTATGGTCAGCTGGGTCCTCTCTCTCCTGTATAGTGTATGCTTTTATGGTCAGCTGGGTCCTCTCCTGTATAGTGTAAGCTTTTATGGTCAGCTGGGTCCTCTCTCCTGTATAGTGTAAGCTTTTATGGTCAGCTGGGTCCTCTCCTGTATAGTGTAAGTTTTTATGATCAGCTGGGTCCTCTCTCTCCTGTATAGTGTAAGCTTTTATGGTTAGCTGGGTCCTCTCTCCTGTATAGTGTACGCTTTTATGGTCAGCTGGGTCCTCTCCTGTATAGTGTAAGCTATTATGGTCAGCTGGGTCCTCTCTCTCCTGTATAGTGTATGCTTTTATGGTCAGCTGGGTCCTCTCCTGTATAGTGTAAGCTATTATGGTTAGCTGGGTCCTCTCTCTCCTGTATAGTGTAAGCTTTTATGGTCAGCTGGGTCCTCTCTCTCCTGTATAGTGTAAGCTTTTATGGTCAGTGGGGTTCACTCTTTCTTCTCTCTCTCATGTTTATTTTTCAAGCAATTGCAAGTCACTTTTGAAAGCAAGTAGAGCAAGCCAAGATATTCTTGTTATCAAGATGGCAAAAACCACAACAGACATCATGGAGTTTAAGTTGAATCCACCAGAGTGTAAATGTAATTTAATTAATTAACAATGATACAATACAGAAATAACTTGTTTTACGTCATCACAAATATTTGAGGCACAATGCAGAAAACAAAACGTATTTATACATTCTAACTGGGGTTAGCTTGACACCATCAACTTAACAAAATAAAATATTTTCTGTGCATAGATTTGACACTACTAATGAAACGTGATTGTCTAGTGCACATTCTTAGTGCAGTATAAACAGAGAATAACAAGTACGGAGGTAAACTATAGGGTACACATACAGAAATAAACAGAGCACAGTAGTAAATCTAAGCATTGAGCCACATTTTAGTTTAGGGTTCAGCTCATTGTAATTTGCAGATAACAGATTTTACTATAGGTTTGTACTGCATGGCAACGTGTAGAAAAACAGCAATTCTCTGAAACGTGGTGCAATAAAAATATTTGTGCAACTTATTTGCAACTTACTGTTGAAGGACTATTTTATAGCTTTGATTTTTCAAAATAAAACCAGTCAAGTTGCACCAAGATGCACACAAGTTGTACATCGGTCATGACTTGGGTTGAAGTCTAGGGCAAATGTGTTGCATGCGACTTGTGACCAGCAACAGAAATTCCAACATATTTGGAAACATAAGCAATAGTGTTCCATTTCATTATATTGCAGGTCCCAATACAACAAACGAGAAATCATTGCATCCAATGTTGTATTATGTTGCCAGTACGGTGAGGAGGCCCCGCTGACGCCAGCACAGGTTTATGCTGAATATGCACCCTTGAAGGTACGTGCAGCAGAAATATATCACGGTGAAGAAAACTACTGAATACCTGCAACCCAATCCCTATTGAGGCCTCAAACAAAGGTCTGCCTCTGACTTTGGCGTGACGTTCGTGGGTGACGCGTGAAAACTGGCTATGAAAAATGAAGAGAATGCTGCTCAGTGTAGAATCATGGAGAGGTGAGAGGAATAGTTTATATATATTTTTAAATGTATTCAGAAGAGGATGTTGTTCAATATTACAGGATGGAAAACATTATTATAGGATGGGCACCAGGAGGGAGGACATTATTATAGGAAGGGGCCAGAAAGAGGGATACCATTGCCCGAGGAATAAGGGATAAGGGAACTTATTGCAGGATTGAGACCAAGATTGAGGATATTATTACAGGAAGGGGCATGGACAATTGAAACATTTCAGGATGGGAGAAATGCCACAATGGAGGATATTTTTACTGCATGAAGCTTGGACAGGAGCATTTCACAGTATGGGACAAATTACAGGATGGGGTACATTACTACATGGAATAGTCCTGGATGGAGTACATTATTACTGGATGGAGGACATTATTTCAGGATGGGAGCCAGGATGTGGGACAATATTATAGGGGCCAGAAAGAGGGATACTATTGCCCGAGGAATAAGGGATAAGGGAAATTATTGCAGGATTGAGACCAAGATTGAAGATACTGTATTATTACAGGAAGGGGCATGGACAAGTGAAACATTACAGGATGGGAGAATTGTCACAATGGAGGATATTTTTACTGGATGAAGCTTGGACAGGAGCATTTTACAGTATGGGACAAATTACAGGATGGGGAACATTACTACAAGAAATAGTCCTGGATGGAGTACATTATTACTGGATGGAGGACATTATTTCAGGATGGGAGCCAGGATGTGGGACAATATTATAGAAATATGTCAGGAGGTACTTTATTACAGGTTGGGTTACTTTGTTAAAGGATGGGAAAAAGGTAAAAGGAAACATTATTACAGGATGGGGGACATTATTACAGACTGGGAGTCAGGGCAAAGGACATTATTAAAAAATTGAGGACAGGACAAAAGACATTATTATAGCGGACTGTATATATGATCAACTTGCTGGTGGAGATCCAGGTCAAAACTATGCATTGGTGCCCATGGAATCCTAGTTGCACCACTGGTCATTGTGATTTCAGTGTCACACAACGTCACCATGTATCAGTAGCTTAAACATTACTGTTTAGGCACCATCCCATTAATGAGTGAATAGAGCTGGTAGTAGTGTCTTCTGCCTTCTAAATCTATATATATAATTGCCTTATTCTGTCTGTCTGTCTGTCTGTCTGTCTGTCTGTCATGCTCCGAAATTGTGTCCTTACGGTGACACAAAGCTGATTGGCCGCTGGGCTCGCCATGGCCCCGCCCCCCCACACGGATTGGCCTCGTGCCCCGGCTCTCTGCAGGCCCCGCCCCCCTCACGCAATGCACGCTCGCTCGCTCGGGCCCAACTGACACGGAGCTCCGATTCCCAGGTGAGTACACACACACGCATCAGATCACACTCACTCTCACACTCACTCTCACACACACCTCCCACATCACAACATGCTGGGATATCGCTTGCTTCTACACCGGCTCCGTCAGGATCCCAGCAGCGCCAGACATAACCTTGCGATGCTGGGATCTTCACGGAGACCGTGAACGCTGGTAACCATTATACACATCGGGTAACTAAGGTCCCTTAGTTACCCGATGTGTATCATAGTTACCAGTGTACACCGGCTCACACTCACACACACATCACACACACATCACACACACATCACATCGCATCCACACATCAAGGTCCTGCAGCGGCGGAAAATACAGACACATAACAGCACACACATAACAGCACACACATAACAGCACACACATACACACACACAAATCAGATCACACTCACTCACACACACACATCACATCGCATCCACATACTCACAACATCCTGGGATATCGCTTGCTTCTCGGCGGCGATACTGGCTGTTGTGATCTTCCAGGACCTGCCGGAGGATCACATGGCCAGAAGCATGTGATATCCCCGGATGTTGTGAGTATAAGCGCGTATGTGCGATATCGTCAGTGTCTGTGTGTGTGAGTGGATGCGATCGGGTGTGTGTGAGTGGATGCGATCGGGTGTGTGTGAGTGGATGCGATCGGGTGTGTGTGAGTGGATGCGATCGGGTGTGTGTGAGTGGATGCGATCGGGTGTGTGTGAGTGGATGCGATCGGGTGTGTGAGTGTCGGCAGAGGAGCACGGCGTGCTGGAGGAGGCTGGGAGCAGAGAGGCTGATCATGGGGAAGGCTGGGAGGAGAGAGGCTGATGCTGGGGGAGGCTGGGAGGGGGAGGCTGGGACGAGGGAGGCTGATGCTGGTGGAGGCTGATGCTTGGGGAGGCTGGGAGCGGAAGGCTGATGCTGAGGGAGGCTGGGAGAGGGAGGCTGGGAGGAAGGAGGCTGGGAGGAGAGAGGCTGATCCTGGGGAAGGCTGGGAAGGGGGGGCTGATGCTGGGGGAGGCTGGAAGGAGAGAGGCTGGAAGGAGAGAGGCTGATGCTGGTGGAGGCTGATGCATGGGGAGGCTGATGCTGGGGGAGGCTGGAAGGAGAGAGGCTAATGCAGGTGGAGGCTGATGCTTGGGGAGGCTGATGCTAGGGGAGACTGGGAGGGGAAGGCTGATGCTGAGGGAGGCTGGGAGGAAGGAGGCTGGGAGGAGAGAGGCTGATGCTGGGGAAGGCTGGGAACGGGAGGCTGATGCTGAGGGAGGTTGGAAGGAGAGAGGCTGATGCTGGGGGAGGCTGGAAGGAGAGAGGCTGATGCTGGTGGAGGCTGATGCTTGGGGAGGCTGATGCTGAGGGAGGCTGGGAGAGGGAGGCTGGGAGGAAGGAGGCTGGGAGGAGAGAGGCTGATCCTGGGGAAGGCTGGGAAGGGGAGGCTGATGCTGGGGGAGGCTGGAAGGAGAGAGGCTGGAAGGAGAGAGGCTGATGCTGGTGGAGGCTGATGCATGGGGAGGCTGATGCTGGGGGAGACTGGGAGCAGAAGGCTGATGCTGAGGGAGGCTGGGAGGAAGGAGGCTGGGAGGAAGGAGGCTGGGAGGAAGGAGGCTGGGAGGAGAGAGGCTGATCCTGGGGAAGGCTGGGAAGGGGAGGCTGATGCTGAGGGAAGCTGGAAGGAGAGAGGCTGATGCTGGGGGAGGCTGGAAGGAGAGTGGCTGAGGCTGGGAGGAGAGAGGCTGATGCTGGGGAAGGCTGATGCTGAGGGAGGCTGGGAGGGGAAAGCTGATGCTGGGGAAGGCTGGGAGGACGGAGGCTGGGAGGAGAGAGGCTGATCCTGGGGAAGGCTGGGAGAGGGAGGCTAATGCTGGAGGAGGCTGGAAGGAGAGAGGCTGATGCTGGCAGAGGCTGATGCTGGGGAGGCTGGGAGAGGGAGGCTGATGCTGAGGGAGGCTGGGAGGAGGGAGGCTGGGAGAGGTAGGCTGAGAGAAGAGAGGCTGATGCACACACACACACACACACACACACACACACACACACACGCGCGCACTGCACAACACACCACACACACACACACACACTGGGAACCACAAACAACTGCCCTACACAGACACCCACACACACAGACAACGCTGCACACACACAACACCCAACACACAAACACCGCGGCACACACAAATATACGCACATACCGCACAACACACACATTGCTCAAAACATACCTCCCCCCAAAACACACCACACACACACAAACCGCGCAACACACACACAACGCTACAGACACACAGCGCTCCACAAACAACGCAACACACATACAACACCGCTCTCACCCCCCGTCACACCCAGACAACACCCAGAACATGTACAGCGCCCTACACAAACACTTGGTAACTACAGACAACAACATCTCTCTATATATATATATATATATATATAACAAAAATCATACATGAACTACACAATACGTAAATTCTAGAATACCCGATGCGTAGAATCGGGCCACCTTCTAGTATACAATAAATGCGTAGATATTTTTGTTGTTTTTTTATGTTGACATTTATACAGTGGTTAAAAGTACACATACAGATCCCCCATCATTTAGTATAAAATTCTATTCAAGCATTTGCAGAGGAATGATGCTCGGTATTTTAAAAGCACTCTGTTTTTCTTGTGTCCCAAACAGACTTCTATTGAAAACTCCAAGATAGACCATTTAAATAAACAACATATACTACACTAAGAAAAACACTCGCAATGTTCTAGTCGCCAGGATATTACTAAGACAAAATACAGAAAAAAAATTCTAAGAAATAGAATGCATGATGTGATGAATAATGGCTATAGGATGTGCAGTATCACATGAAAAAGAATTTGAAGCCAAGGAAAACAATCTATACAGTAATAGTAATAAGTAAATCAGCAAAGTAAGCCAACATTTATGGGAGTAAATTGTACCAGAAAATGGAATAACAAAAGAAAGAGGAATCAGAGGAAGTTACTCCATCTTTATTTCTTTGCATACGATATCTTATATACAATATGATAGTAATACATTTACTTAAATTTAAAGCACAACATTATTGATCTTATAGGAAGTAAATACCGTAGTTTTTTATGAGAAATGATAGCATGTATGGTATATAGAATTACATTAACTTATAGAAATCCCGACAGAAAAATATAAGCTCTTCTCTTCCATGTCAGTGGCTTCATAATGTAACATGATTAAGTTCCTTTTAAGTGATTCCAGAAAATTAGCACAAACCACAAAGCGAATCTCTGCCATTTAATACAATGTTTGTAGGATGTAACAGATGGACAAAATAGTCTCTATGTAGAGTAGAAAAATAACTATTGTCAGTTTTTCAAATGATGTGTAAAGTATTCACCCCCTTGGCTTTTTTTCAATTTAATTACATTACAACCTGTGTTTAAATATTTTGCAATATGAATTGTGCCTGATGCATCAGCACTAGATAGTCTAAGGCTACTTTCACACATCCGGTTTTTGCTCTGCGGCACAATACGGCGCTCTGCAGAAAAACCGCAACCGTTTTTTTTGCCGCCAGTTGCGGGTTTTTTAGACTTACATTAGTGCCGTATTGTGCCGCATGGGTTTGCGTTCGGTCCGGTTTTTGCCGCATGCGGCAGATTTAGCCGATGTCGCGGCCGGATGGAACGTTGTTCTGCAACATTTTTGCTCCGGCAAAAAAAACCGCATCGCGCCGCATCCAGCCGCTGCGGCGCATTTTTCAATGCATGCCTATGGACGCCGGATGCGGCGCGATGCGGTAAAAACCGCATCCGGTCGCCGCATGCGGTTTCTTCCACTGCGCATGCTCAGTAGCATGCCGCAACCGGAAAAAAACGGACGGGCCGCATGTAAAAACTTATGCAAAGGATGCGGTGTTTTCGCCGCATCCGTTGCATAGGTTTCACAGCCGGATTGAGCCGCACTGCTCAAACCGGATGTGTGAAAGTAGCCTAAGTTGTGGAAGTGAAGTGAGAAAAAAAGGCAAAAATTACATTTATGGGAAAAAAAATAAATAAAAATTACCATGTCCATGTGTATTCACTCCTTTTGCTATAAAGCCCCTAAAAATATCTGGTGCAAACAATTATAGAAGCATGCTTAGTGAAAGGAAGTCCACCTGTGT
Source organism: Anomaloglossus baeobatrachus (assembly GCF_048569485.1). Lineage (NCBI taxonomy): Eukaryota > Metazoa > Chordata > Amphibia > Anura > Aromobatidae > Anomaloglossus > Anomaloglossus baeobatrachus. Next base: position 836,754,075 of record NC_134353.1, on the reverse strand, counting down.
GGATAACCAGCCAAGGTACAGCCGAGGGTTGCAGCCTGGAGCTGCTGCTGTACTTGTGCTGGATATATTAACATTTATTGGGGGGAACCTCAAGGTTTTTTTTTTCTAAAATTAATTTTTAATTCAGCTAAACACCTGTCCAAGCTATCTATCTCTCTCCCTATCTCTCTCTCTATTCATCTATTCTATCTATGTATTCTATCAGTGCTATCTCTTCATTCTATCTAGCTAGTCATCTATCTATCTATCTATCTGTTCTATCAAATATCCTTTCCTATTATATCATATCCTATTTTATTCTATTCTATTTTATCTATCTAGCATTTATGAGCAATGGATCTGTTATAGCACAATGAGAGTCTATGAGCAACGGATCCATTATAGCATAATGAGAGTCTATAGGCAATGGATCCGTTATAGCACAATGATAGTCTATGGGCAACGGATCCGTTATAGCATAATGGGAGTCCATGGGCAACAGATCCATTAAAGCATAATGGGAGCCTATGGTCAACGGATCCATTAACTGATGGGTGAATGGATGCTTTACTAATAAACTGCAATACACCAGGAAAGGTCAGCACTCACCCGATATCTTGAAAAATCAGTCCTTTATTTCATATGATAAAAGCAAAACAATAGAGAAGGGAAGAATGCGGGCGGAGAGCAGAGGGACGATGGCTGCCGTTTTCCACCGAAGGTGCCGCTTCTATGGGTCCTGACTGATTTTCAAGATGTCGGGTGAGTGCTGACCTTTCCTCCTCTGTGGTCTATTGCAGTTTATATTTGTATATCTGCTTGGTTAAAGCACCCCAGGACTTTTGTTTCTCCAACCCAGACTCCCAGTTATGCTGATTTAGCAACTGCAGTGGGGTGTTAGTAGTGCTGGACTTTCTTTCTTTTTTAGAATTTTCTACGGGATGCTTTACTAACGGATCTGATAACTGATGGGTGAACGGATGCTTTGCTGAGCAGGGCAGATCAAAGTGTGCCTGCGCAGGACCCCAGTGGCGGCTTGCGTGCATAACATAGGATGAGTCATACACCCAGGCTTCAGAAGAAGGAGGACAAAGATGGCCGAAAGAGGAGGCACCGGAGAACGGAGACACCTATCTCACCATTCTGCACTGCACCACCCTTTAGGTGAGTATTATAAAGTGATTTTTATGTTCTACACAGTGGCCTGGGCTCTTATATCTGGCGACAAGTTCCCTTTAAAGAGAATCTGTCATCAGGTTTTTGCTACTTCATCTAAGAGCAGTGTAATGTAGGAAAAAAGACCCTGATTCCAGCAATGCATCACTTACTTTACTGGATATAGCAGTTGTGACACAATCGGAGTTTTTGAATGTAGCATGTAGCAGAGCTCAGAACACTAACCTTCCCCACACCACAGCTTTGTGTGTACATTTACAGTGGCAGTGAACTGCTAATCACGGCTGTTGACAAGGTCAGACCATGGCTCACGTGCCATGTAATCTGGGCAGTGATAATATGCTGCTGATAAAACAATTATTGTAAGTAAACAGCACACAGCCTAATAAGTGACAAGGCTGAAATCTGTGTCTCGGCCTCTACCTCATAATGCCCTCAGACTATAGCAAAAACCTGCTGACAGAAATTAATCAGCACAAAAATTAAAGCTTGAGAATAGCATATTTAGAATTGGACGACGTAAATACGATTGTACACTGCCAGGATTGCAAGTTGTTTACTTTGTGCTCATTCTGTTTTCTGCACTGAGCCATACAGTGTGTGATGTATTATAAACTGGTTAGATGATGATATTTAGGGAGTTAAAGTAATTTTGAGAAAAATTCAAGCGTAAGAAAATTTTTTGTTATTACCATTTACATCGGGCCAATTTGTTAAGACATAACATACAACCACAGAATGTTTATTCAGTTGCATCACTCCCTGCTGCTTCGCTGGAGCATAAAATCTAATCTCAGCAACACAGTCGCCTGGGCACACGCGCAAACTATTCTAAAATCATATTCTTTACCAAGCTGCTGCAGCATATGAGTGCTTCTGAGAGGAAATGAAGCTGGCACCAAGGGGGGAAGCGTCGGGCACTTCGGAATACTACTAGACCTCTTACGTGTGCTTGGCTGGAGAAAGGTTGGGAAGCAATGGATACATTACTGGTATTACCATACAAAAAGACTAACACAGTTTAAGCCATTTTTATTATTTTTATTTGTTTCTTTCAATTAAAAGTGAAATTTAGAGTAATAATTAGTTATAAAATGTATCAAATCCAATTAGTTTCTGCAATTTTTACAATGTGCGTCAGTTTGCACCAAGCCTAAGGACATATGTTTCCTATTCACCATCTTTTGTGGGATATTGCATGTGTTTCATTGCTAATAATAATAAAAAAAAGGAAAAAAGATTATAATTACCATATTTTTCATTTTATAAGATGCACCAGATTATAAGATGCACCTCAAATTTAGAGAATAAAATGAAAAAAATAAAATAAAAAAAAATAATATAGTGTCCGTCTTATAATCCGGTGGTCGGTGGTGTCCTACCGGGGGGGGCAGCGGTGGTGGAGCGGGGTCGAAGGAGGCGGGGGAGGTGCTGGTGTAGGGCGGTGCTGCCATTGGTGCAGCAGGTGTCCCAGATACGCACTGCAAATGGTGGCGCTGTGAGGCAAGAGGAACATCCAGGGACTGTCGGTGGTGTGGGCTTCAAAGAAATGGCACTCAGAGTAAACGCATGTGCAGTTTGAGCTATTGACTCAATCACAAGCCGAGATCTTATCTGCGCACGTGCCATCTCCGGGCGCCATTTTCCTTAAGTCCGCTGCTGGGAGATCAATGGGCCAGAGGCAGCGCGTGCACAGATGAGATCTTGAGTCGAGAGCTCCCTCTGCACACGTGCTGACTCCAGGTGCCATTATTTTAAGCCTGCACCATCGATATTTTCAGGATGGGCCCTGCCTCAACGCCCGCAGTGCAGCAGAGCCTGCAGCGCAGTTGAGCCCACAGCGCAGCACAGCCCACATCCCACCGCCCACAGCACAGCCGAGTGCACAGCGAAGCCTGCAGCATCACCCCTGCCTCCTGTGACACCTGTAAACTACATTCGGCTTATAAGATGCATCCGACATTTTCTCCCAAATTTTTGGGCGGAACAGTGTGTCTTATAATCTGAAAAATACGGTACATTTCTTGAATACAAGTATATAATTCTACAATTCTACTAATGGAGATGGATATTGCTGGAGATGGATAAGGCTGTTTGTGCAGCCTTGGACAGGTATTTATCTTCGGTGAAGGAATTTGTGTAAAGTTCCAGATTTTCATGTTCAAATTATATGTATACACCTGTGTGCTGACTCCATATTGACAATTGCTGTAGGTCCTCAGGGGGAGGAAGCGAAACACGTGAAACGCGAGGTGGTGTGAGCTGCCCTAACATGGTAATCTACCATTTTATCTCTCCATAATGCTCCAATATTTTACTATTCCTTAGCTAATCAGACTTTATTGCACGCATAGCACAGGTTTCTCTACCTCTAGCTGTTCATTCACACACAGGGGCTTTACTTTACTCTATTCGAAGGGACTCATAAAAATATAGTGCCCAGTTTTAACCATCTGATCTGAAATTAATTAGCAGCCGCAGTTATTGGTATAGGGGATTCTCTTTGCTAACAAACAATTAACTATTTGTGATAATAGCTGAACCTCCTCAATGTATATATATTATTTTCAATTACCTTATTATGTGCAATAATAATCATTAATTATTTGTAATTAGACAAAATCATTAATGGTTTCCAAATCTTTCTTTCTGTGAGTTAACTGCTCTGTGTCAGTTTAAATCATACAATTTTTGGGTTTTACTTTTCTTATTAAATGGGTTCTAATGCAAAGTTTGAGTAAAAATGAACAATTTTGCAAGACTCCCATCTCCAAAATCCTATCCCAGTATGTAGTTGGTGTAATAATAATATTAGCTAATACAGTGCCTTTCAAAAGTATTCGGCCCCCTTGAATTTTTCAACCTTTTCCCACATTTCAGGCTTCAAACATAAAGATAGAAAAAAAATAATTTTAGAGTGAAGAATCAACAACAAGTGGGACACAATTGTGAAGGTAAATATATTTATTGGTTATTTTAAATTTTGATAAAAAAATAAAAAAACTGAAAATTATTTGTCCCCTTTACTTTCAGTGCAGCAAACTCACTCCAGAAGTTCATTGAGGATCTCTGAATGATCCAATGTTGTCCTAAATAACTGATGATGATAAATATAATCCACCTGTGTGTAATCAAGTCTCCGTATAAATGCACCTGCTCTGTGATAGCCTCAGTGTTCTGTTTAAAGCGCAGATAGCATCATGAAGACCAAGGAACACAACAGGCAGGTCCGTGATACTGTTGTGGAGAAGTTTAAAGAAAAATTTAGTTGCAAAAAGATTTAAAAACAATTTAAACATCCCAAGAAGCACTGTGCAACCGGTCATATTGAAATGGAAGGAGTATCATACCACAGCAAATCTATCAAGACCCGGCTGTCCCTCAAAAATTTTACGTCAAAAAAGGAGAAAACTGATCAGAGATGCAGCCAAGAGGCTCATGATCACTCTGGATGAACTGCAGAGATCTACAGCTGAGGTGGGAGAGTCTGTCCATAGGACAACAATCAGTCGTACACTGCACAAATCTGGAACTCTTTATGGAAGAGTGGCAAGAAGAAATCCATTTCTCAAAGATATCCATAAAAAGTGTTGCTTAAAGTTTGCCACAAGCCACCTGGGAGACACACCAAACATGTGGAAGAAGGTGCTCTGGTCAGATGACACCAAAATCAAACTATTTCGGAACAACGCCAAATGATATGTTCAGCATAAAAGCAGCACAGCTCATCACCCTGAACACACCATCCCCACTGTCAAACATGGTGGTGGCAGCATCATGGTTTGGTCCTGCTTTACCCAATGAGGGCAAAGGAAGATGGTTAAAATCGATGGGCATATGGATGGAGCCAAATACAGGACCATTCTTGAAGAAAACCTGTTGGAGTCTGCAAAAGACCTGAGACTGGGACGGAGATTTGTCTTTCAACAAGAAAATGATGCAAAACATAAAACAAAATCAACAATGGAATGGTTCACAAATAAACGTATCCAGAATGGCCAAGTCAAAGTCCAGACCTAAATCCAATCAAGAATCTGTGGAGAGAGCTGAAAACTGCTGTTCACAAACGCTCTCCATCCAACCTCACTCAGCTTCAGCTGTTTGCAAAGGAAGAATGGGCAAGAATTTCAGTCTCTCGATGTGCAAAACTGATAGAGACATACCCCAAGCGACTTGCAGCTGTAATCGCAGCAAAAGGTGGCGCTACAAAGTATTAACTTAAATATTACTGAATAATATTGCACGCCCCAATTTTCAGTTACTTATTTTTTAAAAAAGATTAAAATAAGCAATAAATATCGTTCAACTCCATACACAATTGTGTCCCACTTGTTGTTGATTCTTCACCATAACATTAATTTTTTAACTTTATGTTTGAAGCCTGAAATGTGGGAAAAGGTTGAAAAAATCAAGGGGGCCGAATACTTTCGCAAGGCACTGAACCTACAAATAGAAATGTAGTACAGTTCTCCTGATTAGCTATGTATCTTATCTCAGGTGCAAGGCATTGCAACTTTGGTATCCATGGTCACGACCAATAGTAATTTTCTAACTGTTACTATATGAGTGGACATAGCCATGGATATCTAAGCTGCAATGCCCTACACATGAGGTAGGCAACAAAGCTAATCAGGAGAACTATACTACATTTCTAATTGGAGGTATTTGCTAATATTATTTTTATTATATGTGCTACATATTGATATAAGCCAAGTGCACATGTTGAGTATTTGGTGAGTTTTTTACCTCAGTATTTGTAGCCAAAACAAGGGGAGTGGAACAATTAGAGAAAAAGTATAATAGAAACATGGCTCCACTTCTGCATTTTTTACCCATTCCTGGTTTTGGCTTACAAATACTGAGGTAAAAAAACCTCACCAAATACTCAATGTGTGTACGTGGCCTTAAGGGTACTTTACACGCTGCGATATCGGTATCGATATCGCTAGCGAGCGTACCCACCCCCGTTGGTTGTGCGTCACGGGCAAATCGCTGCCTGTGGCGCACAACATCACTAACACCCGTCACACATACTTATCTTCCCTGCGACGTCGCTCTGGCCGGCGAACCGCCTCCTTTCTAAGGGGGCGATTCGTGCGGCATCACAGCAAAGTCACACGGCAGCCGTCCAATAGAAGTGGAGGGGCAGAGATGAGCGGGCGGAAGATCCCGCCCACCTCCTTCCTGCCTTCTTTTCCGGTGGACGCAGGTAAGGAGATGTTCGTCGTTCCTACGGTGTCACACATAGCGATGTGTGGTGCCGCAGGAACGACGAACAACATCGTACCTGCAGCAGCAATGATTTTTGGTAAATGAATGACCTCTCCAAAACCAACGATTTTTACCTCTCTTGCGATCGTTGAAGGTTGCTCGTACGTGTCACACGCTGCAATGTCGCTAACGACGTCGGATGTGCATCACAAACACCATGACCCCAACAATAAATCATTAGCGATGTCGCAGCGTGTAAATGGCCCTTTAGAATAGAGGTCCCCAACCTATAGCTTGGGAGCAACACGTGGCTCACGGGCCTATATTATTTGGCTCTCAGCTAGGTGCATTAGCATCTGGTCTAGCAAACAGCTATGAAGAGCAGGTCTCCAGATGGTGACTTTTATGAGTAGCCCCACATAGAATAGCAGATCTGGATGGGGTAGGCTAGGATCCCCTGTATATTGGTATACTGCCTCAGTGTGATTTCTGTGGAGAAGCATTGTCTGTCATTATACTAGTAATGGGGGCTCTGGGTGTCACTATTGTGAGGGGGCAGGAACTGGATGCGGCTTGCAACCCTCTCTTAGAGCTGGATGTGGCTCTCAAGGTCATAAAGGTTGGGGACCACTGCCTTAGAGTATACTATTAATTACACAATTATGGAAATACTTTATGTTAAGGGTGGCGGATATGTGTTGCTATATCCCCATTTGGCCCAGCAGAATAGCAGCAATTTAAAGTACAATAATCTAGGGTGAAATATGCGGAGTTATAGCAGCACAATCCATTTTAAAATCCACATGTTATACATAAGGATTTTGGTTTGACTTTAATGTGAATCTTCGGTGAAATAAATTCATCATGTGTGAACTTATCCTAAGGCCATGTTCCCGCTTTCAAGATTCTCTGACATTTCACAGTTAAATGATTACTGTCATTTCAACAAACTTTACATAAATCAATAATAACAAGCAAATAAAAGAGAACTTTATAATATATCTTTATCAGAGATATATGCTTCTTTCTCTATTTTATGAGCCACTTCTCCTCCTTTGCTTCTTAAACACATCAGTCACTAAAATGCAGCTAAAATTCAGTTTACTTAGGTGGCAGATTTCAGCTAATATTGAAGTCTATGGAGAAGGGAGAACAGAGACAGGGAGGAGCAGAATGAAATATGCAAAGACACGGAGAGTTTCTTTTTTCTAGTAAGTGTTCTATCTCATCCCAGAGCTGAATTTACAGGAACACTGCAGGTAAAGATTTTGCTGTGATTTCACTGTATGTGAAACTGGCCATGTTCTCACTTTTCAGTACTTTTAGGATTCTACAAAATTTCAGCGTCAAAATGTATAAGCAAATTAAAGAAACTTTGTAATATTTATTGGAGAAATATGCATTTTCTTCTCAAGTCTGATATAGAGCAGTGGAGTGAAATAGCAAAGAGACAGATGTTACTGCTTTCTAGTAAGTGTCGTATCTCACCCAACCTGGAATTACATGTACAGGGCCGCCATCAGGGTATGACGACCATGATTGTTATATCAGGCCCAGTAAAGAGGGGAGCCCGGCCATTGACTGGGGTAATTACTTAGTTGTATTAAGCCCCGGGCTCCCCTCTTCACTGGACACCAGTCATAGCCACAGGAGAGGGGCCTGGCTGTGTCACTTTGGCTGCAACACATCGCTATGTTGCAGGCAAAGCGCTTCACGGGCATCGCATACAAATTAGCAATGTAATGAAGGCAGGAGGGTCAGTGGGACAGAACAGGGCACTGGCACGTCATCCTTTGGCCCAGCGTACAGCAGCATGATGAGGTCATCACTCTGTGACGTCACACTGCTGCAGGCAAGCAAATCACACCACGGAGGTGGCAAGGATGCAGCAGCTGGCTGGGAAAGCTTATAAGCACTCTGTGAGCTGAAGACAGGAATGGGCTGAACCCACTACCTGTCTTGCTTCAGCTGGATGTGCATCGGACGGCGCACATCCAGCTGAAATGCATTGTGGCGCAGAGAGGACGCCGCGCGACGTGGGAGCCGGGCAGGGTGAGTACATTTTTTTTTATTTTTTTGCGGCAGACCAATATATTCCAGGAGAAGTCCAGGAAGGGGACATATATACCAAGAGGAGAACATACCATATAAACCAGGAAGGGGACAAAAATCAAGATGGGGACATATTTACCAGAATATGCCCAGGAAGGGGATAATTATACCAGGAGGGGCCCAGGGTGGGACATATATACCAGGAGGATGACATATATACCAGGAAGGGGACAGAAACTAGGATGGGGACATATATAACAGAATGTGCCCAGGAGGGGGATATATATACCAGGAGGGGCACAAGATGGGGACATAAATAAAAGAAGGAGGACATACAGTATATGCTAGGAAGGGGACAAATAAACCAGGATAGGGACATATACCAGGGTGGGCCAAGTACAGGGACATATTTTGCCAGTGTGGGGCCCTGAAATTCCTAGTGGCAGCCCTGTACATGTATATTACTAAGTGCTGCTGTACATTGTCACCATGCTTCTTCTTCTGTACATACGTTGCAGAGAGAGTAGAACAGGTATCCCTCACGTCTCTGTTTTGTGTATGAGATATATGAGACAAAAGATATGATTTCATTGGAATTGCAAATTATGTAATTAAAATGAGGTTTTGGTCAAACAATTATACCTTCTTCAAACAGATCGAATAAAAGATATAAAAAGAAAATAAGAATAGCACTGTGAGGAAGATAGATATAATGCCTGGGGAATATGTATCAGCGAATATCCTCTGAGCATTATACTCATCTTCCTCCTAGCGCTATCCTGATGATTTATCTTGATGTCTGAAAAAGACCTAATTGATAGGCTGAAACTTAATTTTGGTTACACCGTGCAGAGCTGCCGCCTCACCACCGTGCGTAGCTGCCGCCCAACCTACTCTCCACCTACCTGTCTCCTCCCCAAAATCCTGTAATGACCAGAGGTCCTATTAAGATCCAGTGAGTCACAGACCGAGACTGAGGCAGAAATGAACAACAGTATTTTACTGAAATGGGGATCAAATTATGGTGAAATGTAGAATATAATAAGCTCAAAATCCCCTTAAAAACATTACCATTAATAATTTCACACACTAAGCGCTAGCCGAAAATCAATGCACCGATCTCAGAGATCCCAGTATATGTAAATCACATTTGGGACCCGGAACAAATTTACCTACACGTTAAACTTATCAAACTGGAAAGACGATGTAAATTAGGTGAGGGTGGCCTGATGGAACCTCTGAGATGGCGCACTGAGTATAACTTATCACAGATAATAATACAATACACTAAATTAATGATGACTATACACTTATCACAGGGCTACCCGGGTATCTCAAAACCTATGGTACCATTAAACTCCAATGTAACTTTACACCGGTGTGTTTCCGTGTGGGCTGCAGCAATTCCAGAAAAATAAAAATAAAAATAAAAATAAAAATAAAACTTTGGCGCCAAAAATAAGTACTTATTGCAAAAAAGAAGAAGAAAACAAAGTTTGGCAGCTATCAGCCAATGCCAGAGTCACCTGTCAAGCACTTTAATTCTGTAGCCTCAGGACGCAGTCTGGGGATCACTCTTTTCCAGGGCTTGTCAGAATCCTTCCAATGGGGATGACACCGGACGCCGTCTCTCTTATCGCAGTCACTCACGGCCTTACTGGACATCAATCACTTGCTCTGTCAGGGAGGGAAACATCTCCTCAGCTTCTCCTCAGATGCTCTTTCAGTTGGACCTAGGTCCGCACAACTGGATCGCTTATCACACAGTGATGTGGTATTGTCTTCGCAATTTCTGTTTCCCTTCACTCTCCTCAGATGCTGTCACTGGCTCTGTTCACCAACAAGTCTCTTGGTCACCAACCGGGGTTTACAACCAACTTTTTTTAAGGCCCAAATTGCTTCACCTACTACGTTTTCAAAACCCGTTGCCATGGACACCAAACTCCCTCTCCGCATTTCCTGGATCTCTACAACTACTTCCTGTTTATCGCTCAGACAGACAGGCAGACTCTGCAGGGTCCTAATGCTCGCTCTGTATTGTCATAGTTCACTCTCTTACATGCCACCCCACTAGAGGTTGGCGTCCTCGACATACCTCCCCACTCAAAATCATCCTGTGCGTAGCGCTGAGGGGGTATTCCTGCCGTGGGTCGAGTGGTTCTCCGAAGGTCCTTCCCAACGGATTCTGTCCCCGAAGGGGCAGGAGTCCCTTCAGAAGTGTCATTAGAGGAAAGGCGTGACGCTGCCCCCTCTTGAAGTGCGACATCCCGTGACCCATTATTCATGTCAGGTGGCTGACTCAAGCCCTCACCCTCGGAAGGACATACCACCGGCTCAACACTCTTTCCACACAGGTGCAGATCATTCACAGGGGGCAGATAAACAGGCGCAGAGGAGGGCTCAACATCAAACTCAAAAACATCAGGAGTCCCTGACCCTTGGGACACAGCCTCTGGTTCCGTAGAAACGGGAGCCACGTCCTCAAACCAGCACCGTTGTAGCATGTTACGGTGAAGATTACGAGTGAGCCCCCCCTGACCCCACGGGCTCGACCTCATAAACTGGAATCTCAGGGTTCACTCGTCTCTTTATCAGGTATGGGGTCGCCTCCCATCGATCGGCCAGTTTCCCTGTCGGTCGTTTGACCCTCACCAACACTCTATCCCCTGGGGAGAAAGGTTCCGTCTGCACAGGCCTCGTGTCCCTATGAGACACCTGATTGAGTCTATTACCCACCACCTGATGCACCACTCTCAGTCGCCGCTGGTGTTCCCGAACCCATTCAGATGCAGTCCGAGGGGAATCAGAGGAGGGATCTGGCATGTTCAAATCTTCAATATCCCTCCCGGGTCTCCCAAACATCAACATGTGTGGCGAATAGCCCGTAGTGCTGTGCAATCGATTGTTGTAGGCCCACATTAGTTCAGGGAGGTACTCAGGCCAGTGGCCCTGCTGCCCTTCCTCTAATGTTCTCATCATCTGTATCAAGGTACGATTGAAACGCTCACAGGCCCCATTTCCTTGGGGATGGTAAGGTATCGTTCTTGAATGTGCTATGCCATACAGCCGGCGCAGCTCTTCCATTAGTGTCCCCTGGAAACATGCCCCCTGGTCTGAGTGTATCCTTTGCGGACACCCAAACACTTGGAGAAAATGACGACACACAGCCTTAGCCGCCGACTCCGCTGTCTGATCTCTTGTCGGCACTGCCACAGCATATTTAGTAAAGTGGTCTGTCATTGCCAAGCAATAGGAGCACCCAGACGTCGAGTATCCTATCAGGACATAATCAATCATGAGCAATTCCAAGGGGGCAGACGTTTTAATGGTTTGAGTAGGGGCCCGCTGCTCAGGACTCTTACTGAGCCCACAGACCCGACATTGACGACATGCCTCCGCTACCATCCCTCCCAAGTCAGGGCAATAGAGGATTCGCTGTAACCACTGGAGTGTCTTTTCACTACCAAAGTGGGCTCCTTTCTCATGTGCCTCGCGGGCAACCATCGGACCCATCCCTACAGGGATTACCAGTTGGTACCGGTGTTGCAGCTCAGATGGCAGATACACCTTACGATACAAAAGATCCTGTTCCACACACAACTTATCCCACTGTCGCAATAGTTTAATTCCTTCTGCGGATAGTTGGGCCTTGTCCTCTGCACTCGGCCAAATCCCATTTTGTACCCAGGTGCGCACTCGCGAGATGTCTGGACACTCGTTCTGATCTTTTGCCCAATCTGATGGCGTTTTTCCCAGGACACACGGCATCCCTGATGCCACCCCACTTGAATGTACCACACTGCGGAAGATAGGTACCTGCCCCAAGTCAGGGGTCTCTGTGTCCTCGAGCTGGTCATCAATGCTTTCTCCCCTATATCCAAGGGGTACCCTCGACAATGCGTCCGCATTACCGTTTTCTCGCCCCGAGCGAAACTTAATCTGATAATTAAACTTAGCAAGGCGAGCGACCCATCGCTGCTCCAACGCTCCCAGTTTCGCATTCTCTAAGTGAGCAAGAGGGTTATTATCGGTCATGACCAACACCTCAGCTCCCGTTAGATACTCAGCAAAGCGCTCCGTCATTGCCCACACCAGGGCTAACAGCTCTAGGTGAAACGAACTATAATTAGCCGGATTGCGCTCAGTGTCCCTTAAAGACCTGCTGCCATAGGCAATGACCCGCTCCTGGCCATCCTGAATTTGGGCCAGTACCGCCCCCAACCCGTGAAGACTACCGTCAGTGTACAACAGGAAAGGGGTATCAAACCTGGCATATGCCAACAAAGGGGCACTCGTTAGGGCGGCTTTCACCTCGTCAAATGCCTTTTGCTGCTGAGGCCCCCATTGGATAGGGCGGTTGCGAGGACCCAGCGCCGTCCCTCTTAAAAGTTCATTCAGGGGACCCACTACTTGTGAAAACCTGGGCACAAATCGTCGATAGTACCCTGCCAATCCCAAGAAAGCCCGCACCTCCCGTAGGTGACTGCTCCCCGGGGACGGGGGCTTGAGTCATTCAAAGAGAGCGGTCCGGCTGTCAGTGGAATCATCATCCCAGAGGGTGTAGCTGGTGGCCTCTCCAGGGGAGTAGGGGACGACCCAGCTCTGATTTTAGACACTTCCAGCTTTAGCTCCTTCAACTCAGCACACAGAGCTTGTACAACATCTACCAGTCCTTCCGCTCCTGACAATTGCATTCCGCCTCCCTCCAGCCGTGTACTGTCCACAGCCCCTTGAACTACCAGAGTGGACTCTGCCTCCCTTTCCACCGCGGCCTGGTAAATCTGCCAGAAAGATATTTCTGGCGTAGCCCGGGCCACCTCATACAGTTTATCCCGAAGGAGCCTGTTAGCTAACCCTGTGATGAATTGGTCCCGGAGCAAGTGGTCTACCTCCCGGAACGCTCCCAGGGCCCCTGGGTCTAGTCGCTGCACTTCATTCAATGTTTCCTGTAGCGTATTAGAGTACTGCATCAGAGACTCACTTTCCTTTTGAGGGCGGTTAAAGAAAAATGATCGAAGCTGGGTCACACGGGCCCGGCCTCCAGAACTCCCCTCTAACAGTACCAAAATTTTCTCTAACGTACTTCTCTCAGCCTCAGGTCGTACCATCACCGTCCGCCTAGCGTCGCCTTCTAGTGCGTTCAATGCCAGTTCTGCTCGTAATGCGGGAGTCAGATTACACATCCGCAGAATACTCTGGACCCTCTCTGCCCAATCCTGCAACGCCATATTACGCCCGTCGTATTTCGGCATGTGCTGGAGTAAAGCTCCTACCGGTACATGCCCTCCCACATTCGCCGCGGCTGCCAAAAGACCTGCAACCAGCAGCGGGGCTGCTGATGCGGTGGGATCATTTCTTCCCTCGCCGCCTCCGTCCATGACAAACACTGGATCCTGCCGACTACGCCAAAAATGTAATGACCAGAGGTCCTATTAAGATCCAGTGAGTCACAGACCGAGACTGAGGCAGAAATGAACAACAGTATTTTACTGAAATGGGGATCAAATTACAGTGAAATGTAGAATATAATAAGCTCAAAATCCCCTTAAAAACATTACCATTAATAATTTCACACACTAAGCGCTAGCCGAAAATCAATGCACCGATCTCAGAGATCCCAGTATATGTAAATCACATTTGGGTCCCGGAACAAATTTACCTACACGTTAAACTTATCAAACTGGAAAGACGATGTAAATTAGGTGAGGGTGGCCTGATGGAACCTCTGAGATGGCGCACTGAGTATAACTTATCACAGATAATAATACAATACACTAAATTAATGATGATGTTACGGTTGCTGCGAGCACTGGAGACTATGTCCAGATTTCTTGCTACTGCACATGTGCGAGCGCTGGAGACTAAGTCCAGAGTTCTTGCTACTGCACATGTGCGAGCGCTGGAGACTAAGTCCAGATTTCTTGCTACTGCACATGTGCGAGCGCTGGAGACTAAGTCCAGATTTCTTGCTACTGCACATGTGCGAGCGCCGGAGACTAAGTCCAATCTTGGAGCCATTGCACATGTGCGGGTGACATCATCGCTGACACGAGGTCACATGTCTCTGACACCTTCTATGCCGATTGGTCGCTGGTCATGTGCTTGTGACGTCTTGCTCGGTGATAGGCCAGCATGACGTCACTCCTGTCGTTCTGGCAGCGGATTGGCTCTGGTGTCCTCCATCTTGGATGAGGCACAGAGTCTATATAAGACCCTGACACACGCCGCATGGTGCTCAGTCCTCTTGGTTCATGCATATGAGTAGACGCTCTGTGCGCGTTCCTCTAGGCATTCCTCTGTCTATGCTAGGTGAGCGCTACCGGCAGGGTAGCGTTCTTATACCTTACAGCTTCGGCTGCTGTCCGTATCCTTACCTCTTAGGGGAGCGGACATAGGCAGGTGCCTGAGGCACATGGTCTGGCTGGGCCTTGTGATTCTACTCGTAGGTGGACGTTGCCGCTAGGGTAACGTTCCTTATACTGCGTCTGGCAGTTGTTCGTATCCTCGCACACTAGGGGAGCGAACAGAGGTAGGAGCTTTGTGCGGCTTACGCTGCTGTTCGTCTCTTTTGCACCACTAGAAGAGCGGACCTAGGCAGGTGCCATATCTAGTGGTTCGTGTCCTCGCACACTAGTGGAGCGAACGCAGGTAGGAGCTTTGTGCGGCTTATGCTGCTGTTCGTCTCTTTTGCACCACTAGAAGAGCGGACCTAGGTAGGTGCCATTTCGCACACATTGCCTTTGTCTCTGTGATTATTAACAGAGATCATTCCACACACCCTCCAAGTAAGGGAGGAATTGCTTTACTTACTTATTATATTTACTTACTTATTATATCCTTCTGTGAGTTAACAGAGGTATTGCACTCTGCCATAGTCTGCAGCAAAGTCTTTGCACGGTGGACCCTGACTGTCTGATACTCCTTTCGGTTATTATCAGACAGCCCCCCGTAACATTAGGACTGAGCCAAGGGTCTGGCAGTTATGGCAGAATATCAGCAGTTACACCGTTACATACAAGTACTTGAGTCACGGCTCAAGAGTATAGAGGATAAACCTCAGACCATGGTGACATCTGCACATGATCCTCGACTTGCTCTGCCAAACAGATATTCTGGCGATGCCAGATCATGTCGTGGTTTCATTAGTCAGTGTCAGATACACCTAGAGGTCAACTCTTCTCGCTTCTCTATGGAGAGGTCCAGAGTAGGCTTTATCATCTCCTTACTTCAGGACAAAGCCTTAGAATGGGCGACTCCCCTATGGGAGCGCTCTGATGTGGTTACTCTGAGACATCAAGACTTTCTTGATGCTCTTAAGGCGGTATTCATGGGTCCGCAGGTTACCCATGATGCGGCCCTGAGACTGTTAGATCTATCTCAGGGTTCGTTATCCACTAGTTCTTATGCCATTGCTTTTAGAACTCTGGTGGCAGAACTAGATTGGCCAGAGAAGGTGTTGATTCCTATCTTCTGGAGAGGGTTGGCAGGCTATGTCAAGGATGCCCTTGCTACTCGTGAGGTCCCTGCTTCTCTGGAGGACTTGATCACAGTAGCAACGAGGATCGATGTACGCCATAAGGAACGTAGACTCGAGGTCTCTTCCTCACGCCCTAAGCATCGGGCTATTCCAGTTGTTGAGGGTCCACTACCATCTTCCTCAGCATCTGAAACATCTCCAACTCCTATGGAGTTAGGTCATACGTTCTCCAGACTACGCAAGTCTGGTCCTCCTATATGTTACGTATGTCGTCAGGCTGGGCACTATGCCAACAAGTGTCCTAGTCGTCAGGGAAACTCCCTGGCCTAGTAACCATTAGAGGGGGGTTACTAGAGACGTCTTCTGCACCCTCTAAGTGTTGTATCCCAGGTCAGCTCTCGTTATCTGAGAATACATGGCCTATTATGGCTTTTGTGGATTCCGGAGCTGACGGGATTTTTGTGTCCTCAGGATTTGTAAAGGGACACAATATTCCCTCTATCATGTTAGAGGCGCCTATTCCTGTCCGTGTTGTTAATGGAACTATGTTGTCTGACTCCATTACATTGAGGACAGTTCCCTTGCGCCTTTCCCTGTCTCAGGGTCACATAGAGGAGATTTCTTTTCTTGTTTTGCCTGAGGGTATAGACGACGTCCTTCTGGGTCTTCCATGGCTTCGGACTCATGCTCCTCACATTGACTGGGAGTCTGACAGCATTATTAGTTGGGGTTCGAAATGTCAGTCCCGATGTCTTCCCTTACCACCTAAGGTCGTTGCGGTTGCATCAACTGATCTCTCTCCCATACCTACACCCTATTTGGATTTCGCTGATGTGTTCTCCAAACAGGGTGCTGAGGTTCTTCCACCCCATAGGCCGTATGACTGTGCCATAGACCTTATCCCAGGTTCGGTTCCACCTAAAGGCAGGGTTTACCCCCTGTCGATACCTGAGTCGGAGGCCATGTCGACCTATATAAGAGAGAGTTTAGAGAAGGGGTTCATTCGTAAGTCTGTCTCTCCCGCGGGAGCTGGGTTTTTCTTTGTTCGGAAGAAAGAGGGTGATTTGCGTCCCTGCATAGATTACAGGGGTCTCAACGCAATCACAATAAAGAACAAATACCCATTACCTTTAATTTCGGAGCTCTTTGACAGACTGAGAGGAGCTCAAGTTTTTACGAAGTTGGATCTGCGGGGTGCGTATAACTTGGTACGAATTCGAAAGGGTGACGAATGGAAGACCGCTTTTAACACCCGAGACGGTCACTATGAATACCTCGTCATGCCTTTTGGGTTATGTAATGCACCCGCAGTATTTCAGGACTTCGTAAACGATGTGTTCAGGGATTTACTGTTATCCTCAGTAGTGGTGTATCTAGACGACATCCTGATTTTTTCTCCTGATCTGGAGACTCATCGTCAGGATGTCGTTCGTGTCCTTTCCCGTTTAAGGGAGCACTCATTGTTTGCTAAACTCGAGAAATGTGTATTCGAGCAGTCCTCATTGCCTTTTTTGGGTTACATTATCTCACAAGAGGGTCTGGCTATGGATCCTGCGAAGCTCTCTGCTGTCCTGCAATGGTCCGAACGTCATTCCTTGAAGGCGGTGCAACGCTTCTTAGGATTCATAAATTATTACAGGCAGTTCATACCCCATTTTTCTACTTTGGTGGCCCCTTTGGTGGCCTTGACTAAGAAAGGTGCTAATCCCAAAGCCTGGTCTACTGAGACATCTCAGGCTTTTGAGGCAGTAAAAAGACACTTTTCAACTGCTCCCGTTCTTCAAAGACCCGATGAGAATAAGCCCTTCCTCTTAGAGGTTGATGCCTCTTCAGTGGGTGCTGGTGCGGTCTTGTATCAAAAGAACGGTGCAGGTAGAAAAAGGCCGTGTTTCTTCTTTGCTAAAACCTTTTCACCGGCAGAGAGAAACTATACCATTGGGGATAGGGAACTGCTCGCCTTGAGATTAGCCTTGGAGGAGTGGCGTCACTTGCTGGAAGGAGCGAAACATCCTTTCCAGGTCTATACAGACCATAAGAATCTGACGTACTTACAAACCGCTCAGCGTCTGAATCCTCGCCAAGCCCGCTGGTCCTTGTTTTTCTCCCGCTTTCACTTCTCCATCAACTATCTGTCTGGGAGTAAGAATAACAAGGCAGATGCCCTGTCTCGCTCTATGCTTTCTACCCAGGAAGAGATTGACGAACCTCGTCTTATCCTTCCCTCCAGGGTTTTTCATACGCTCTCCCCTGTGACGTTAGACCAAATCCCACCGGGCAAGACCTTTGTTCCGCCTGATCGACAGAATGATATACTGTCATGGGCCCACACCTCAAAGGTGGGTGGGCATTTTGGTATTAGGCGGACACGAGAGTTACTGGAGAGGTGGTATTGGTGGCCACACTTAGCCAGCCACGTCAAGAGATATGTCGGTTCCTGCTACTCGTGTGCTCGCAACCGTCCATTACGGCAGAGACCGGCTGGGCTCTTGCATCCTTTACCAGTGCCAGATAGACCATGGGAGGTGGTAGGCATGGACTTTGTGGGTGATCTTCCATGTTCACAGGGACATAGATTTGTGTGGGTCATTACGGACCATTTCTCCCGGATGGTTCATCTCGTACCGTTATCGAGAATCCCATCTTCCAGGGTACTAGCCAAACTATTCCTCAAGCATGTCTTTAGGCTTCACGGGATGCCAGATCGTATCATTTGTGATAGAGGCCCGCAATTTACTTCCCGTTTCTGGCGAGATCTTTGTAGCCTTCTGCAAATTGAGTTGAATCTCTCTTCGGCATACCATCCGGAGACTAATGGTTTGGTTGAACGTACCAATCAATCTATGATTATATACCTTCGACACTTTGTTGCTGAGAACCACGATAACTGGTCCTCCCTCCTACCCTGGGCAGAATTTGCCCTTAACAATTCGCTGGCTGAGGCCACTGGGCAGACACCGTTCGTACTCAATAATGGGCAACACCCTAGGGTACCGGTACCGTTTCCCGCTGCTGCACCTCCTCCTCTTGTGGCCGACTGGGCAACTAATGCCAGAGAGGTTTGGGATCGGACTCAAGAGTCGATCCAAGCAGCTAAGGACCGTATGAAGACGGTGTCCGATCGGTTTCGTCGCCCGGCTCCTGTCTTTTCTCCAGGGGACTTTGTGTGGCTCTCTGCAAAACACGTGAGACTTAGAGTGAGCTCTGTCAAATTTGCTCCTCGCTTCCTTGGTCCTTATGAGGTTCTTCGACAGGTAAATCCTGTAGTCTATCAATTGAAGTTACCTGTCCATCTTAGGATTCATGACAAATTCCATGTCTCACTGCTAAAGCCGGCTATTTTACCTCACGCTCGTGAAGTGCACTCTCCTGCCTCTGATTCCTCTCGCTCTAGCTATGAGGTCCGAGCCATAGTTGGTTCTAAGATGGTTAGAGGGCGCAGGTTCTTCTTGATAGATTGGGAGGGCTATGGCCCGGAACATCGCTCTTGGGAGCCTGAGGAGGCTGTCCATGCTCCCGACTTAGTTGCCGATTACCTGCGTCGCCGGGAGGGGGGCCCTTGAGGGGGAGGTACTGTTACGGTTGCTGCGAGCACTGGAGACTATGTCCAGATTTCTTGCTACTGCACATGTGCGAGCGCTGGAGACTAAGTCCAGAGTTCTTGCTACTGCACATGTGCGAGCGCTGGAGACTAAGTCCAGATTTCTTGCTACTGCACATGTGCGAGCGCTGGAGACTAAGTCCAGATTTCTTGCTACTGCACATGTGCGAGCGCCGGAGACTAAGTCCAATCTTGGAGCCATTGCACATGTGCGGGTGACATCATCGCTGACACGAGGTCACATGTCTCTGACACCTTCTATGCCGATTGGTCGCTGGTCATGTGCTTGTGACGTCTTGCTCGGTGATAGGCCAGCATGACGTCACTCCTGTCGTTCTGGCAGCGGATTGGCTCTGGTGTCCTCCATCTTGGATGAGGCACAGAGTCTATATAAGACCCTGACACACGCCGCATGGTGCTCAGTCCTCTTGGTTCATGCATATGAGTAGACGCTCTGTGCGCGTTCCTCTAGGCATTCCTCTGTCTATGCTAGGTGAGCGCTACCGGCAGGGTAGCGTTCTTATACCTTACAGCTTCGGCTGCTGTCCGTATCCTTACCTCTTAGGGGAGCGGACATAGGCAGGTGCCTGAGGCACATGGTCTGGCTGGGCCTTGTGATTCTACTCGTAGGTGGACGTTGCCGCTAGGGTAACGTTCCTTATACTGCGTCTGGCAGTTGTTCGTATCCTCGCACACTAGGGGAGCGAACAGAGGTAGGAGCTTTGTGCGGCTTACGCTGCTGTTCGTCTCTTTTGCACCACTAGAAGAGCGGACCTAGGCAGGTGCCATATCTAGTGGTTCGTGTCCTCGCACACTAGTGGAGCGAACGCAGGTAGGAGCTTTGTGCGGCTTATGCTGCTGTTCGTCTCTTTTGCACCACTAGAAGAGCGGACCTAGGTAGGTGCCATTTCGCACACATTGCCTTTGTCTCTGTGATTATTAACAGAGATCATTCCACACACCCTCCAAGTAAGGGAGGAATTGCTTTACTTACTTATTATATTTACTTACTTATTATATCCTTCTGTGAGTTAACAGAGGTATTGCACTCTGCCATAGTCTGCAGCAAAGTCTTTGCACGGTGGACCCTGACTGTCTGATACTCCTTTCGGTTATTATCAGACAGCCCCCCGTAACAGATGACTATACACTTATCACAGGGATACCCGGGTATCTCAAAACCTATGGTACCATTAAACTCCAATGTAACTTTACACCGGTGTGTTTCCGTGTGGGCTGCAGCAATTCCAGAAAAATAAAAATAAAAATAAAAATAAAACTTTGGCGCCAAAAATAAGTACTTATTGAAAAAAAGAAAAAGAAAACAAAGTTTGGCAGCTATCAGCCAATGCCAGAGTCACCTGTCAAGCACTTTAATTCTGTAGCCTCAGGACGCAGT
This sequence comes from Anomaloglossus baeobatrachus, assembly GCF_048569485.1. Lineage (NCBI taxonomy): Eukaryota > Metazoa > Chordata > Amphibia > Anura > Aromobatidae > Anomaloglossus > Anomaloglossus baeobatrachus. The sequence continues at coordinate 836,733,183 of NC_134353.1, read as the reverse complement.
CTGGGGATCACTCTTTTCCAGGGCTTGTCAGAATCCTTCCAATGGGGATGACACCGGACGCCGTCTCTCTTATCGCAGTCACTCACGGCCTTACTGGACATCAATCACTTGCTCTGTCAGGGAGGGAAACATCTCCTCAGCTTCTCCTCAGATGCTCTTTCAGTTGGACCTAGGTCCGCACAACTGGATCGCTTATCACACAGTGATGTGGTATTGTCTTCGCAATTTCTGTTTCCCTTCACTCTCCTCAGATGCTGTCACTGGCTCTGTTCACCAACAAGTCTCTTGGTCACCAACTGGGGCTTACAACCAACTTTTTTTAAGGCCCAAATTGCTTCACCTACTACGTTTTCAAAACCCGTTGCCATGGACACCAAACTCCCTCTCCGCATTTCCTGGATCTCTACAACTACTTCCTGTTTATCGCTCAGACAGACAGGCAGACTCTGCAGGGTCCTAATGCTCGCCCTGTATTGTCATAGTTCACTCTCTTACAATCCTATAGAATGTAAGCCTGCAAGGGCAGGGCCCTCTTCCCTCTGTACTAGTCTGTCTACTGTAACTTGTATATGTATTCTTTATGTAACCCTTTTTCATGTACAGCACCATGGAATTAATGGTGCTCTATAAATAATAATAATAATAATAATAATAATATAGATTGAAATTCCAATGAAGTCATATCTTCTAAAACATAAAGAGCGCTAGATTTCCTTATATATCAGTTCTTGGAGTGGTATCCTATCCGGACACCCAAACCTTCTACAGGGTGACGTATAATCAACTTTATTATTAGATTTAATGAGACATCTCAGAGACAACTGAAAATTAAAAATAAACATACAGAGGGTTGACAATCTGATGAAGAATACAGGATGCAAATCATAAAATGGCCAGAAATAGTGTTATTCCTGACGTACACACATAACAGCTTCTTCTGATGTGGCGCCCCTGACCTGGTCAGGCACCACTGAGTACTGCACCCATGCTGGGGACAGTACAAACAGGTAATCCAGAAGGCTGACCGAGGTGTGACTACACAGGCGCATAGTGATCAGGTCTCACACATGTACCTTTGGGAGGACCCCTGGGGATCCCAGGAGGGGGCAAAGCCTTCACCTCCACTTGAGGAGTGGAGGGGGCGAAGCCTCCATCTCCACTCAAGGGGTGTGGTAGAGAGCCTGGTTGCTAGGTGGCGTAGGCAAGAACAGGAGAAGAGGAGTAGTGAGCCGGTTTAGTGTGCAGTCCAGGGAGAGCAGACGTGAGGAGCAGACCCTGGAGCTGTTGCAGTCTAACAGCGTCCGCGCAGTGACTACCGACGGGGGAGAACGGTCACCTGGTAGTGCTGCCCGAACCCCACACACAGCTAGAGAGAGCAGCGTAGTGGAAAGTACGGAGACTGTCAGGGAGTACCAGGCCCAAACGGGCGGCAGATCCCGGTGCGGGGATAGATCCACCTTTCCTTGCTAAACCTGCCGGTGGGGGGCCCTCAAAGCCCACGCCACAACACCCCAAAGGCCGCAGCCACGTAGCCACAGTTAGGGCCCATAGTTCACAGGAGGCAAGCAGCTGGAGTGATCTGGTCCAGGCGACAAGCAAACGGCAAACAAACGAGGGGAGCAGCTACTTCCCTGGGTGACCCCCATAGGGACTAAAAGTCGGGGTTACCACAAACCACAGAAGGGCTAAGGAAGGCGAGTCGGTAGCCACCCTCATCAGTCAGCCTGAAGGACACCTGGTTCCAGCCTGGTTCATCCCAGCTACGCCCGGGTTACTCACTCTGCCACCTTCTGTGAGTAAAACCCCTGAAAGACATTCTGCTTGTGTGGAGTTATTCTGCGCCTTGTGGTTCTATACACCTACACAGGGCCCTGGGGCTTGCCTCACTCTCAGGAGGCTATTACAACTGGCTGCACCCACCATCAGCCCCAGGCATCCCTTAACCTGCAGTGGCGGTCCTCACTGACCGCAATTCTGAGAGTGGCGTCACGACAATCCTAAAAGAAGATCTCCTACCTCTGACAAGATCCAGCTACGTGGAGTCCCTGAAGGTAATGCATCGACACAACACTGGAGGGGCTTCACACTGACAGTCACCTAAATTAACAGGTTCACACTGATGTAAGTGAATGGCTTATTATATATCTCATTCACATGCGCAAAAATGTCTACACAAAATAATGGAGACGCAACTGATTATACAACCTATATCATTCTTTCCATAGATACTGAATGGGAAAGGAGAGGATTTGCCCTACCTAATCACAGCGGGGCTAATCTGCGTGACCATCCACGGACACATCCACTGCAGGAGTCTGAACACCGATCACCGGGCGCTCGAAGAAATCCATGGCAGATTTGCCAAATGAACATAATCCTTTTTTTTCTCAAACCATGTTATTACTTTATTATACTGGTCATGAAAAAAGGGTTATAGAGAGTTTTACCAACCTACTCAACCTTGTATCTCACAAAAAGAAAAGATTGATGCCCATTTTTGTCTTATAAACCTTTAACGGAAACTAAAGCTATAATCTTACATCCATTCTTCGTCTGTTACAGTGAACCAAGCTGCGGCAATCCTTTTATAAGAGTCCCTCAACTATTGTTTGTCACTTTCCTTACACCTCCAATGGTTTTATTACTTCAGGTTAGAGAATAAACTATTTTTAGTGTATCGAAAGGTCTAAAAAAACACCCTAAAAAGGAAACGTTCCAGTTAATAGTTTTAACTTGCTGTGTACAGTATTTACAAGGTATGGACAAAAAAAACCTCACAGAAAATACTACAGAATTATTTGTATAGTATAGTACATGCTCACAATCTGTTATTACCTAATATGTTAGATAAAAGGAGACGGGAGGCTTAAGTAGCATTGCTGTCCACTTCCACCATCAAGGTATCACGGAAAGTTAAAGGGGTGGTTCACCCATACAGTATTTATGATTTGCTAGATCGATATTATGTTGAGAAACAATGTTTCTCTCAAATACCATATGTTGGCAATAGTGTCTGTGAGAGGCGCTTTTGTGGACCGCTCTTCCCCATCACTTGACCGCCGGGCTCCGTAACCTCGGGGATTCGGTGATGTCACGTCAAGTTCATGATCATGGGACATCACGGTGGCCTGCCGCAGTCTCCATGAGTGTTTGGCTGTGGGTGGTGTTTCACGGCTCAGCACAGCCCCGTGTGACAGACCATCAGCTCCCTGCTCCCTTCTTTCTCACAGCAAAACACCGCAAGCAGGATAGATGCTTGGCTGTGACGAGCGGTGAAACACCGCTCACAGCTCAGTGGCTCAGGAAGACTGGGGCTGGACGCGATGATATCACAAGATCAGGACTTGACGTGACATCACCGGATCCCCAAGGTCACGGAACCCGGGGGTCAGGCGATGGGGAACAGCGGTCTGCAATAGCGCCTCTCACAGGCACTATTGCCAACATAAGGTATTTGAGAGAAACATAGTTTCTCAACATAATATTGATCTAGCAAATAATAAATATGGGTGAACCACTCATTTAAAGAGGAATTTTCTGTTTCTTGCTCCTCACACTATTTCTTTCATTCTTGTAAAATTCATCATTAAATTACATTTCTTTGTTGGAAATGAGAGCTAAGTTCTCAACTCTGGGGATTATTGCATACTAGAGTAAAAGAATTTCAATTTATATCTAAATGACTAGAGAAAAATAGACTGTAGACTTCAATTTGTTTTAATGCTTTCTAACCATCTATCCAGGAATTTTTGGTTATGTACTTGCTTTTATTACTTGGTGCTGATCCAATTTTTTTTTAAATAAGGAACTTGGAAGAAATATCACAAATGTCTTTATTATGTATTAAAGAATTTAAAAGGAACATATCACCAAGTTTTTAGCATATAAAGTACGTCCACCACCATTAAAGGGGTTGACCACTACTAGGAATATCCCTTCTCATTCCACGTTTGCCACCGTTAAAATAAAAAGGTTCTTTGAATGCAGTGATAGTGAAGCGGGGCTCACATGACATAACAACCTCAAGGGAGGTTGGTTAAGGAGTTTTTATTTTAACGGGGGCAAATATGTGGAATGAGAAGGGGCTGTCCAAGTAGTAGACAACACCTTTAAGGCCTCTTTTACAGCATACCAGAATGCTGTAAAAAAGTTCAACATTTCCTTTGCAGATCCCCCCAAAACCTTTAATTATACTCACAGACAGCGCGGTACGGTCTGATTGGTGTTTCTGATCTTGATAGGGAACTTCCTTTCTTTTTGCAATCGCTGTACTCTTTCTCAATTTTATGTGGATAGAACATCCATCATCCACATAGTCATCCTACGTCATCCACATAGTGTCCCCCAGAATGGCTCCTGCTCATGTGCTCTTCTCTCTGCCCTGCCGATGGCAGAGCAAAGTACTGTAGTGCACATTTACTGGGAAAGGTCAAAGAGCACTGATGACCCAGAGGTAAAGCCAGTGCATAATCACTTCAGTCCTGTGCCCTGGCCTTGGAGCATGATTGTGGGGCACTGTGTGGATGATGTAGGACATCATTTTAAGAAGAGAGCATGCACCAGATCAAGAGCAGATAAACCAACCAGACCAAAGTACACTGTCTGTGGGTATAATAAAAGGTCTTTTTGAGATCTGCAGAAGTGATTGGGGACTTTTTTTATAGCATTCTAGTATGCTGTAAAATAGCCTTTAAATGGTAGTCATTTATACGGGGAAAACTTGGTGGCAGGTTTTTGTTAATCGTTCAACAAATTCTTTTCAATATGTGTGACAACTCAGCATCAATGAGGACAATCTGGCCAATTGAGCAGGGGGTGAACTTTTCTTAATTATGCCAGATGAACTATTCCTTTGTTCAGTAAGGTAAGGGACAGCAGCCATTGTTTTGTGTGAGACTGTTGTGTGCCACTTTTTGCATGCTAACTTGTGGAATGCCTACTGATTATGGATTGCATCAGTCCCCTGAGGTCATGAATTCATTTGGATAACCCAGGTTGGGACAATCCAGTTAATTGGCCACATACCTCGCTGTGCTCAATCAGCCTCCTAAGCTTGCCACTACCTCCTTTCAGTGGGTGCCTGCCAAAAGGGTTTACTGCTGGCTGGATGCCTCAGTCACAGAGGTACTAATCCAGGGGGTGAGAGTCGGTCACTTGCACCATCTTGTGTCCTTGCTGGGAATGTAATATATGCTGTTGACTTTAGTCATCAAATAAAATCTTACTGGAGTGGGGTACCCTCATCCTGTTTTGTCTGAGTATTGTTCTACCCTGAGTCTGAATACAATCTCTTAATTTGTTTAAAGCAAACACGGCCTTTGCAATGTGAAAGTGACCTGACAACACATTTAATAGCACAGTGCAGTCTTTCATGACTTTTAAGGTAATTTTAAAAAAGAATCCAAAAATGATTCATGTGAGACATTTGTCATCAGTAAGACTGAACTCTGACTCTACCTGTAAGTGTCAGTGTCAGAGGTAACATCACAGTGCCGTTACTGAGATTGAGATCAGTGATGTGCAGTTTATTCTATTGTACCCTCTGTTTCCTCCCCACTAGTATGTTTGCCAGAGTAAAAGGAGGACAAATGTGGTCTGCATCTGGTAGTATTACTTCTTGGATGGCTGTTGCCTGTGGTGGTAGTGCTGCCACTTATTATACTCATATTCAGGCGTTTTCATACTTTTCCAACGTCACTCCGGTCCCGCAGTGCCATCTTTTGTCCATAATTTTTGATGAACTGGAAGTCAGAAGTTACATCACAAGTGCTCAATATAACTCCATGCAAGCCAGAATGAGGCCAGATCAAGGTCCTCATAGAGTTGTATTGACTTGTGACCTCCATGAAACACTGGAGTTGCTGGCAGGTCACAAATCACCAGAGACCAACGGGAGTGGCGGTGATAAATGAAGCCACCGGAGGATGAGTATAATATAGGGAGCAGGGGATTTAGATTTAAAGCACTACTCCAGTGGTGCAATAAAAAAAACGCTGGAGTGATCCTTTTATTTTAAGCTTTTGCTGCCCATCTAATGTTCAGCAAAATAGGCTACCATTTTGCTGAATTTGTGCAAAAGAAATCCCTATTTTCAAAACAAATGAGGATTCTTTAAATGTTTCAGTAGAAATAAATTGTACTCTAATTAATTTGCCCACCTCTAAAGTTGATTTTATAAGCTCATCTCGCAAAAAAAAAAAATACAGACACATCTAAATGTGAAATTTTCTTTTTTTGGTCCACAAAAATGTCAACTTGTATGAAAATGCTAGAAAAAATAGTAAATAGGGATGATCTAATACCTCAAATATTTGGCTTCGCGAATATCCGACTAATAGGTCGCCGCTATGCAAATATTTGATGCGCAATGTACGTCTATGGGAAGCCCGAATAGTTCCGAATAGTTGTTATTCGGGTTTCCCATAGACTTACACTGCGCATCGAATATTCACGAATAGTCGACCTATTCGGCAAATATTCAGGAAGCCGATGCATTCGATCATCCCTAATAGTAAACTCTCCAGAGGGAAAAAAAAAGACACAATGTGTTCACAAATCAATATAGAATAAATACATGGCTAAGAGATTTTGCTTAAAAAGAAATTATTCTACAAGAACACGAGTAAAGGTAGACAAATTTGCAGTAAGTCAAGCTGTATAAAAAAAGGCTGGTTCTATTAGGAAAGATGTTAAATTCTATGTGGAAATGAGACCATGGCATTCCTCACATGATTACTCTCCTGCCTCATTTCCTCAAGCCATCGAAGAAACAGTCCTCGAAAGGCAACCAAGAATAACATTGTTTTGATGTATCTTTTGCAATAAATGAGCTGACCTACAAAGTCGTCCACGTACCTGCCTAACACACCCATGCTCTAATTAATGATGTTGTTCCCTTTATAAAATTTAATTCCTCCTTTAATTCAATCATCCAGCAGCTTCTGCTCTTTAATACCAGAAGGTATTACAAATTAGTTGAATTCTTAATAAACCCTTTACTTTCTTAATAATTGGCTGCAAGAATGAACGTTTTCACTGGAAAGCAGTCTAATTATTCAGCTGGAAACTACAGTCAGTATTCCGCAGGGACGTAAAGGCATAAAAATATGTTATTCAATTGCTTTGAAGTAATAGTTTATAAAAAAATATCACTCCACAAACATAAAGGATGATATATTACCGGGTTGTCATATGGGAAAACATAACTACACTCCGCAAATCTAAAGTCAGGAGACAGAAAAGGGGTGAATCCGAAGGTACTTTCCCTACAGGGAAATAAAAAATTGAATAACTGTTATGCAGCGTAAAATTGGAGAAATCAAGTAATTTATGAATTTCTAATGTAAATTAGATAACACTGTAATAGAAGCAATAGCGTGTTCCCTCAGCACATCTAATAAACTGATTACATTTGCTTACATTGCATGGTAAACTATCAGAGGTTTAATCAGAGCCAAAGTTACATTAAGCAGCAAGGAAATGCTACATATGTACAAGTGAAGATGTTTACCAAGGAGCTGACATACTAAATTCATGCTAAAGAAGGAAACCCAGGAATTCATTATTATTCTAATAGTCTATGCACATTGAGGCTGCAGATGAAAATATATCGGCTGACAAAGCAACATTGAGGGCACAGCAATAGTGATGAGCGAGCATGCTTGTCACTACTCGGTACTCGCACGAGTATCGCTGTACTCGGGCTGCTCGGCGGGGACCGAGTAATCTCGCGATACTCGTGCTGTACTCGTGGTCTTCATTTCTGCATGTTGGCGCTCTTTTGAGAGCCAGCCCTCATGCAGGGATTGGCTGGCAGACCACTGCAATGCCACAGCCCTGTTAGTTGTGGAATTGCAGTGATTGGCCGGCCTGCACAGCGTGACCGAGCCTTTATATCGGCCGGCGCGCTGTGCTCTGCTCACAGCTATCCAGACAGTGAGTGCAGGGAGAGTGTCGCTGATTCAGGGAAAGCTTTGCGGCCCTTTATAGCTTTTTCAGTTGCAGGGCTGCAAACAGTGTGACCAAAAGTCCTTATCAGGACTATTCTAGTTGTATACAGGCAGGCAGGGTATAGCCAGGTCGGAGTACAGTAGCAGAGTCCTTCTCAGGACTATTGTTGCTATATACAGGCAGGGTATAGCCAGGTCTGAATACAGGCTAGTGACCAAAAGAGTCCTTGTCAGGACTATTGTACCAGTATACAGGCAGGCAGGCAGGCAGGGTAGTGGTGACCGTATACCAGCCTTCATCATATCTGGGGCTGGTGTACACAGTGTAAAACAGTCCAGATAGTGTCTGACTTGTCTGTAATTGTCGCTCCCCAAAAAAACCTGTTAGGTTCTTATTGCGTCCGTGCTTGGTTTTTAAAACCGCACGTGTGTGCCTGTTGGTGGCAGCGTACAGGTGCACTTGTGTGCAATTTCCAGAAACTTTTATATAACGCACAAGTAGTGAATATACACGTCAGCAGTGCACAGCATTGCAAAATGCGCAAGGGCATTGGCAAGGAACAAGGAAGTGGACGTGATGGTGGTGCAGGCAGAGGCCGAGGTCGTGGGCAAGCTCTAATTTCGCCACAACAAAGGGCCACATCTAGTCGCTCGCACGTCCTGTCCCAAATTCTTGGGAACCGCAGCAGTACACCGCTCTTGAACCAAGACCAGTGTCAACAGGTTGTTAGTTGGATAGCAGATAATGCTTCCAGTCAGATTGGCACCACCACAAACACTCTGTCTTCCACACGGTCAAGTGTCAGTAGCCGTGATACTGCACCGCACATTTCTGAACCTGATCCTCCTTCCTACCACCAGGCTGAGTACACGTCCTCCTCGGACATTAATGATCCCACACTTGGACACTCGGAAGAGCTGTTCACGTTTCCATTCACACATTCTGGCCTCTCGCCAGCTCATATTGAAGTGGGTCATGAGGAGATCGTCTGTACAGATGGCCAAATATTTGAGCAGCCACGTTCTCACGAAGTTGGCAACGTGTCTCAACAAGTGGTGGACGATGATGAGACACAATTGTCAGCAAGTCAGGAGGAGGAGCAGGGTGCGGAAGATGAAGACGACGTGGTGGATGATCCAGTAACTGACCCAACCTGGCAGGAGGATATGCAGAGCGAGGACAGCAGTGCACAGGGGGAGGGAGGCGTAGCATCACAACAGGCAGTAAGAAGCAGGGTGGTGGCCCCAGGCAGAAGTCAGGCAACCGTTCCCCGGAACAACACGACGACACAAGGTGCCTGTACAAATGTTAGGTCTTCCCGAGTCTGGCAGTTTTTTAAGTTGGATCCAGATGATTCAAAAAAGGCCATTTGCAACACCTGCTGTGCCAGCATCAGCAGGGGTACCAAAACTAGCAGCCTGACCACCACCAGCATGATCAGGCACATGTCAGCCAAGCACCCGACTTTGTGGGAAGTACAACAGAGTCGAGGAGCAGTGCTTGCTGATGTCACTGCTACGTCTTCGCTGGTTGTGCATGCGAGCCAATCCTCTGTCCATGCTGCCTGCGAACAAGCCTCCTCCACTCCTGCACCTGCAGTTGCCTACGCAGAAAGAACACCATCATCAAGCACGTCCTTGTCCCAGCGCAGCGTTCAGTTATCCATTCAGCAAACCTTTGAACGCAGGCGCAAATACACTGCCAACACCCCACATGCCACAGTTCTAAATGCTAACATTTCGCGACTGCTTGCGCTGGAAATGTTGCCTTTTAGGCTGGTGGAGACAGAAGCATTCCGTGACCTGATGGCGGCAGCTGTCCCACGTTACTCGGTCCCCAGCCGCCATTATTTCTCCCGGTGTGCCGTCCCCGCGTTGCATAACCACGTGTCACAAAACATCACACATGCCCTGAACAACGCTGTTTCACCCAAGGTCCACCTAACCACAGACACGTGGACAAGTGCTTGTGGGCAAGGCCGCTACATCTCGTTGACGGCACACTGGGTTAATATTGTGGAAGCTGGGACCCAGTCTGAGCGAGGGACGGAACACGTCCTTCCCACACCAAGGTTTGCAGGCCCTACCTCAGTCAGTGTTTCACCCACACTCTACAGCTCCGGAATGTCATGCTCTTCAGCCTCCTCCTCCTCCTGCGCATCCTCATCCACTGTGCCCTCCACACCAGTCACAAGCTGGAAGCACTGCAGCACTGCCTCGGCGAAGCGGCAACAGGCTGTGCTGAAGCTAATCTGCATAGGTGACAAACCCCACAATGCAGAAGAGCTGTGGACAGCTCTGAAACAGCAGGCAGATCACTGGCTCACACCTCTGAACCTAAAGCCAGGAAAGGTCGTGTGTGACAATGGCCGGAACCTGGTGGCGGCTTTGAGGCGAGGCCAGCTGACACATGTTCCATGCGTGGCCCATGTGCTCAACCTCGTGGTTCAGCGGTTTATAAAGTCATACCCAGAGCTGTCTGATCTGCTGGTAAAAGTTCGCCGCCTGTCTGCACATTTTCGAAAGTCACCTACTGCTTCAGCCGGCCTTGCCGGCTTTCAGCGCCGTTTGCATCTTCCGGCTCACAGACTGGTGTGTGATGTCCCCACGCGTTGGAATTCAACTCTGCACATGTTGGTCAGGATATGTGAGCAGAAGAGGGCAGTTGTTGAGTACCTGCATCACCTAAGCCGTCGGGAAATGGGTCAAACTCCACACATAACACCTGAGGAGTGGAGATGGATGTCAGACCTATGTACCATCCTCCAAAACTTTGAGGACTCCACCAAGATGGTGAGTGGTGATGACGCCATTATTAGCGTCACCATACCGCTACTCTGCCTTCTAAAACGGTCTCTGCTGAAAAACAAACATGATGCATTGCAGGCGGAGCGTGATGAGTTGCAGCAAGAAACAGTAGTGGGTGTGGGTGATAACACACAGCCCAGCCTCGTCTCATCACAACGTGCAGTGGAGGACTATGACGAGGAGGAGGATGAAGACATGGAGCAACTCTCCGGCCAAATTGAGGATATGACATGCACACCAGTCATATCCTCGGTTCAGCGTGGCTGGCCAGAGGACAGGGTAGATGAGGAGGAGGGGAAGGAGGAGGAGGACAGCATGTTCAGTCATCTTGTTGGTCAGGCTACTGAAGTCCTGGCTGTTAAGAGTCTGGCGCACATGGCTGACTTTATGGTAAGCTGCCTGTCTCGTGACCCTCGCGTTAAGAACATCTTGGCCGACAATCATTACTGGTTGGTAACACTGTTAGACCCACGCTACAAGGAGAACTTTTTGTCTCTTATTCCCGTGGAGGAGAGGTCAACCAAAATGCAGCAGTTCCGGAAGGCCATACTCACGGAAGTAGGCAAAGCATTCCCCTCACAAAACGCTAGCGGCATAGGTCAGGAATCAGTGGACAACCGAGGCGTACAGCCGAGAGAGGCACAAGTCCAATCCGCCAGAGGTAGGGGAACAGTCTTTAAGATGTGGGACAGTTTTCTCAGCCCCTCACGTACCACAGCCCCTGAGGTGCGGGGTAGTGCCACAAGAAATCCTAAGTTTGCCCAGATGCTGAAGGAGTACCTTGCAGATCGAACAACTGTACTCCGACATTCCTCTGTGCCTTACAATTATTGGGTATCCAAGCTGGACACGTGGCATGAATTGGCTCTCTACGCCTTGAAAGTCCTGGCCTGCCCTGCCGCTAGCGTTTTGTCAGAGCGTGTTTTTAGTGCCGCAGGTGGAATCATTACAGATAAACGCACCCGCCTGTCAACTGAAAATGCTGACAGGCTGACTCTGATCAAGATGAACAAGGGTTGGATTGGGCCAGACTTCACCACACCACCAGCAAATGAGAGCGGAATTTAAAGTTTGCCATGTACCTCCACTCACCCATGGGTACACACTTCTGGACTTTGGATAATCGCTGGACTGCTCCTCCTTCTCCTCATGTGCCACCATGATGATGACCGTTACAAATTGCAATACTTAGGCCTTTGTTTCAGGTATACCCCCAGTGGTAAATTTTTTCGCCCATTCTTTGCAGAATGGACATTACAACGACAGGAGACCCGCTCCTTTGCAATGGGAACAATGTTTTGAGGCCCTCATGCACGTCTCTACCCAGGGACAACGTGGAGCCTCCCAATTTTTGGCTGCCCTGCCTAAGGGCTATACTATAATACACCCACTTCCTTAAAATGGACACTTAATGTTTTGAGGCCCTCATGCACGTCTCTACCCAGGGACAACGTGGAGCCTCCCAATTTTTGGCTGCCCTGCCTAAGGGCTATACTATAATACACCCACTTCCTTAAAATGGACACTTAATGTTTTGAGGCCCTCATGCACGTCTCTACCCAGGGACAACGTGGAGCCTCCCAATTTTTGGCTGCCCTGCCTAAGGGCTATACTATAATACACCCACTTCCTTAAAATGGACACTTAATGTTTTGAGGCCCTCATGCACGTCTCTACCCAGGGACAACGTGGAGCCTCCCAATTTTTGGCTGCCCTGCCTAAGGGCTATACTATAATACACCCACTTCCTTAAAATGGACACTTAATGTTTTGAGGCCCTCATGCACGTCTCTACCCAGGGACAACGTGGAGCCTCCCAATTTTTGGCTGCCCTGCCTAAGGGCTATACTGTAATACACCCACTTCCTTAAAATGGACACTTAATGTTTTGAGGCCCTCATGCACGTCTCTACCCAGGGACAACGTGGAGCCTCCCAATTTTTGGCTGCCCTGCCTAAGGGCTATACTATAATACACCCACTTCCTTAAAATGGAAACTTAATGTTTTGAGGCCCTCATGCACGTCTCTACCCAGGGACAACGTGGAGCCTCCCAATTTTTGGCTGCCCTGGCAAAGGGCTATACTGAAATAGACCCACTTCCTTACAATGGGCACTTCAGGTTTACAGGCCATCATGCACGTCTCTATCCAGGGACAACGTGGAGCCTCCCAACTTTTGGCTGCCCTGGCAAAGGGCTATACTGAAATAGACCCACTTCCTTACAATGGGCACTTCAGGTTTACAGGCCATCATGCACGTCTCTATCCAGGGACAATGTGGAGCCTCCCAATTTTTGGCTGCCCTGGCAAAGGGCTATACTGAAATAGACCCACTTCCTTACAATGGGCACTTCAGGTTTACAGGCCATCATGCACGTCTCTATCCAGGGACAATGTGGAGCCTCCCAATTTTTGGCTGCCCTGGCAAAGGGCTATACTGAAATAGACCCACTTCCTTACAATGGGCACTTCTGGTTTACAGGCCATCATGCACGTCTCTATCCAGGGACAACGTGGAGCCTCCCAATTTTTGGCTGCCCTGGCAAAGGGCTATACTGAAATAGACCCACTTCCTTACAATGGGCACTTCTGGTTTACAGGCCATCATGCACGTCTCTATCCAGGGACAACGTGGAGCCTCCCAATTTTTGGCTGCCCTGGCCAAGGGCTATACTGAAATAGACCCACTTCCTTACAATGGGCACTTCAGGTTTACAGGCCATCATGCACGTCTCTATCCAGGGACAATGTGGAGCCTCCCAATTTTTGGCTGCCCTGGCAAAGGGCTATACTGAAATAGACCCACTTCCTTACAATGGGCACTTCAGGTTTACAGGCCATCATGCACGTCTCTATCCAGGGACAATGTGGAGCCTCCCAATTTTTGGCTGCCCTGGCAAAGGGCTATACTGAAATAGACCCACTTCCTTACAATGGGCACTTCAGGTTTACAGGCCATCATGCACGTCTCTATCCAGGGACAACGTGGAGCCTCCCAATTTTTGGCTGCCCTGCCTAAGGGCTATACTACAATAGACCCACTTCCTTACAATGGGCACTTCAGGTTTACAGGCCCTCATGCACGTCTGTATGCAGGGGCATTGGTGAACCTCACAATTTTGGACTGCCCTGGCAAAGGAAAATACTACAAAGACTCACTTCCTCAAAATGGGCACATTAGACTCAAGAGGCCTTCATGTACGTCTCTTCTCAGGGACATCGGAGTGCCACACAATGTTTTCACGTAAAATCTTTCATGTATTAATCTCAAAAAGTAACATACACCAGCTCTATCTCACTATTGGGTATGTGCCCTTAACATTTCTGCCATGAAAAATCATTTTGGGGTCATTTTGGAAGGTTTTCTGGTGAGTCCGTAAAAATGGCGTGAAACGCGGACAAAATTGTTCACAGCTGTGACTTTTGAGTGATAAATGCTTCAAGGGGTCTTCCCCATGCTGTTGCCATGTCATTTGAGCACTCTTCTGAGACTTTTGTGACATTTTTAGGGTTTCTCCATGCTGCCGGGGGGTCATTTCACAAAAATACTCGGGTCTCCCATAGGATAACATTGGGCTAGTTGCTCGGCCCAAGTACACGAGTATCTTGGGAGGCTCGGCCCGAGCTTCGAGCACCCAAGCTTTTTAGTACTCGCTCATCACTACACAGCAACACTAAATGATACTCAGTATATAAAGTGCCAGGGCAGAGAAAAAGCTTGTACAATATGCACAAAAAGTAGTAAGAGGCATATTGTGAGTCACAGGTTACAACAATCTTGTGAACAGAATGTATTGCATTGTTTTCTAGCACCTAGAATTTTATTTTGAACTTTTTTTGTTTTGCAAGATCTTTGGGGAATCCACCCTGCTTGTACTCTCTCTCTGTTCTGTGATCATCTGGGGAGATGTTCCAACAGTCGACATTTGGAATATGAAAAAATAAGAAATAAGTAGAGATCATTTTGATCATTCTTTATGTCCTATGCTATGATCTCTGCGAGGAGGGGAAAAGGAGGAGTGACTAAATACGTTTTCTCTGATCAGGGGGCGTTACCTACTTTGAGGCGCTAGTAGATGCCAGCCACTCATAATATCTGCTTCTATCTAGTCCGGGAGCAGGGGATGTGGCCTACTTCGAAGCACTAGTAGATGCCAGCCACTGATAGTATCTGCTTCTGTCTAGTCCAGGAGCAGGGGATGTGGCCTACTTCGAGGTGCTAGTAGATGCCAGCCACTGATAGTATCTGCTTCTATCTAGTCCGGGAGCAGGGGATGTGGCCTACTTCGAGGGGCTAGTAGATGCCAGCCACTGATAGTATCTGCTTCTATCTAGTCCAGGAGCAGGGGATGTGGCCTACTTCGAGGTGCTAGTAGATGCCAGCCACTGACAGTATCTGCTTCTATCTAGTCCGGGAGCAGGGGATGTGGCCTACTTCGAGGGGCTAGTAGATGCCAGCCACTGATAGTATCTGCTTCTATCTAGTCCAGGAGCAGGGGATGTGGCCTACTTCGAGGTGCTAGTAGATGCCAGCCACTGATAGTATCTGCTTCTATCTAGTCCGGGAGCAGGGGATGTGGCCTACTTCGAGGGGCTAGTAGATGCCAGCCACTGATAGTATCTGCTTCTATCTAGTCCAGGAGCAGGGGATGTGGCCTACTTCGAGGTGCTAGTAGATGCTAGCCACTGATAGTATCTGCTTCTATCTAGTCCAGGAGCAGGGGATGTGGCCTACTTCAGAGCACTAGTAGAGGCCAGCCACTGATAGTATCTGCTTATATTTAGTCCGTGAGCAGGGGACATGCCCTGGTCCTTGATCTAGGACTGCAGGAAATCAAATATTATCAGGAGGCTCTCATCTATTAGAAGCCAGGAGCAGGCCACATGCTGACAAGACCCCCTAATCTTTGACTGAACAGAAGCAGATATTACCAGGGGGCTGGCAGCATTTAGCAAGGAGCAGGCTACACTCCTGCCACACCACCTGATATCCGACTGAATAGAAGCAGATATTATCAGAGGGCTGGCAGGTACTAACAGAGAGGACGTCCCACTACCGCAATACATCACCATGCCTCCAGCTCTTGGACTAAATAGTAGCAAATATTATTAGGGGGCTAGAAGCTACTAGCAGCCAGGAACAGACCATGCCTGATGTAAAATTCCAGAAGGGAGGGAGAGCACCAAGGAGCAGCGCAGCATCACACTGAATTAGAGGTATTGTAAAGATGTGGAACAGCATTATTATTGCTATAATTATAGTTTATGTGGACATGGCCATTATAATAATTTTTTTTATCTCCCTGGAGTACCCCTTTAACCTCCAATTCTAAAACATCTTTCTCTATTTCAATAGTACAAGTGAAGATAACTTTTTTTTAAAAAGAAATCTTATTTAAGAAAAAAACATTGTTTCCCACTTATTGGGCTCCTTTCCTTTTCTCATTTTTGTATATAAAATTTAACCATTTAGATATGTGTCAAAAGAAGAGTAGATGTTTCACTTCACCAAGAGACCAGACTACAACTGGTTATATAAGTAAATGAACAGGGAAGGGAGAGTAGGAAACAGCTCCTTTTCTCCTTCCACATTCCATAAACTTCTTTAGGCAAATGTAGCCTGATCTCTCAGTGAAGCTAAAAAGTAATCTCCTCTCCTGAGATGTACTACAATTTAGCAGTGTTAGGGTACTTTCACACTTGAATTCAGTGGAGTCTGTCACTTCGTTAACGCACTGCGCTATTCTCCATTGATTTGTATGGACAACGCACTGTAACGCAAGTGTCAGCGTTGCATCCACTGGACGACGCAGCGTCGTTATTTTGACGCTGCGCCCAGCGGAAGGAACGCTGCATGTAACATTTTTTGAGCGACGGAAACCTTTATTTTTCACTGCGCATGCTCTTTTTTTTTTTAAAATCACAGAAACTTTATTTTGTTTCTCGGTGGCCGAACGTTCAGCTGAGTGCCCGGCCGCCGGCATGTGATAGCACTCAACTGAGCGCCCGGCCGCCGGCATGTGAGAGCGCTCAGCTGATCGCCCGGCCGCCGGCATGTGATAGCACTTAGCTGAGCGCCCGGCCGCTGGCATGTGATAGCGATCAGCTGAGCGCCCAGCCGCCGGCATGTGAGAGCGATCAGCTGAGCGCCCGGCTGCCGGCATGTGAGAGCGCTCAGCTGAGCGCCCGGCCGCCGGCATGTGAGAGCGATCAGCTGAGCGCCCGGACGCCGGCATGTGAGAGCGATCAGCTGAGTGCCCGGCCGCCGGCATGTGAGAGTGATCAGCTGAACGCCCGGCCGCCGGCATGTGAGAGCGCTCAGCTGAGCGCCTGGCCGCCGGCATGTGAGAGCACTCAGCTGATCGCCCGGCCACCGGAATGTGAGAGCACTCAGCTGAGTGCCCAGCTGCCGGCTATTGAAAGCGATCAGCTGATCATTCACAATAGTCTGCTGCCGGTAAAACTGTAAAGAAGAAAAAAAAAAGAAAAAAAAAAAGCTTTCCGTTGTTTTGCACGATCCGTAGCATCCGTTGTGCCACTATATGCAACGCATCCGTTGCATCCGTCACACAACGCAATGCTACGGAAGCCGTCCAACGCAAGTGTGAAAGTAGCCTTAGCAGTGAATTCAGAACAAACAGTTTATGAGGCAGAAAGATGGAGGATCTTGATAAATGAAGAAAGCATTTTCTCTTATAAAATACATGATAACTTTGTCAATGTGATTTCTTTTGTCCTGATAAAGGAGACTTGATCTCTGAAATGTGTAGAATGAATAAACATTACATTTTTAAATTAACATTTTGATTTTCCTGCAGCATTAACCCCTTTCTTTCCATGTACTTGGTATCATCCATACTGTTGACATCATAGTATATGTGTATGCCATCTTACGATTTAGTCTCTGCAACTATGTATCATCATTCCCACTATTAGTCCGGAGTCACACTTGCGAGAGACTCTCGCGAGTTTCACATCACATCACCCGGCACGGCCGCACACTCTCCTGACAGGAGCGGTTTGGCTGCATGTGTTTCTATGCAGCTGAGACGCTCCTGTCCGGAGGGCTGCAGGCCGTTCCGGGTCATGCGATGCGAGACTTGCACGAGTCTCTCGCAAGTGTGACTCTGGCTTTAGAGCCAAAAACTTTCTGCAGTGAGTCAACTTTAAAGCACCACTCGTGTTTTTTTTAACTAGCACGGCTGAAGTGGTACTTTAAATCTAAGTCCCCTGCCCTCTATATTATACTCACCTTCCAGCGGCTTTATCTTTTCCCAACGTCGCTGCAACCAGTCACCTGTGATTTGTGACCTCCTTGCTGCTAAAGTGCTTGCTGGAACATGCCAGAGGTGACAACTCAATATATATCTATGAGAGCCTTGTTCTGTATTGGGAGCTTGTGATGTAATTTCTTAGTTTCGGCCAGTCAGAAGTTACAGTCACAAAATGGAGCCATTGGACTGAAATGGCATCATTAAAAGGTGAAGCCAATTGAAGGCGATTATATGACAAGGGGCAGGAAACGTAGATTTAAAGTGCCATTCCATCAATGAAAAAAGAAAATAAGCTGTAGTGATGCTTTAGACTATAGTTATTTTGATGCCTGGAGACAACTATCTATCATATTTGACCTGAGTAAAAATGAAGGGATAAATCTGCGGCAAATAAGATTGGAGTAGAATATCATGAAATTCAAGCAGTTTATAATTAAGTCTGGATCGGCCAAAAATAAACCCAGAATTATTTCACATATTGGTGATGAGCTATAGAATAGACTAATGATGATAAGTGCGGCTGTGACATTAATCACTATTCAGGGTCTAGCCATGAGGCTGAGTGGTCTAGAGGTCCAAGGTAAAAAACCAAGAAAGTTTGTACTAAACAAATGGATAAGACAAAAGGAGTAATCAGGTCACAGTTCGAAGTCAAAATTCCAGGAAGGTAACAGATCAAGACAAATGGGCTACGCAAATTGAGAGTCAAAAGAAAGGTCCAAGGTTGGGTAACAATAGATCAAACACTGAGCACATGAACCAAGGGATTAAAGACACCACCAAGTATAAGCTACAACTGGCAGTAGTTTGGAGTCAGGGAGCCAACTAAATAATCTCTCCGAACAGCTGATACATGGAAAAAACCCAGCATACCAGATCCTCCGACTGGCCTGTCTATCATTATATTGACAACGCAGCATGCCCCAGTCTCCAACTGGATGGCTGAACTGTACATCACCATACTGACAACTCAGCATACACCTGCCCAATATTGGATGGCTGAACTGTCACTCACTGCATCCAGAAACACTGCTAGGAACAATCGCGACAGAGGCCAGGTGGTCTTCCCCGTTATGTACTACAGCTATCACATCACATGGTCAAGTAAAGCTAATCATGGGAGACTATTACAGCGAGTATAAAAGATGAAAGCCAGCCAAGCACAGCCATTTTATTTGTTTATAGCATCAGGGTGAGGTCAGAGTGCTCATTCCACATAATAACAAAAATCGGTGCTAGTGTTGATGAATATTTATTTACATCAATAAGGAGAGAGACAATGCAGATGACAGCAGCAGTGCCATTTTAATTGATTAATGAACTCTAATTTTCTTCTTCTTGCAGTAAAAAAGCTTCATATCTCTCTATCTCCTCCTTACCCCCAAAGGCAATGAAACACAATATTGGAGGGCGGCAAAATGTTTTACATATTGTTCAGAGGCAATTGGACTACTTAAGATTTGCCTAATTTTTGAGAAAATTCTCCGAATCTGGAGAATCTGAAGTTCAAAAGGCTTGATCATCTTTAGTATTAGGGTCAACAGTGTGTCAATTCCCAAATGTTATGGTTTTGCCCATACATCTAATGACAAACACAAATCTAAGGTTTATTCACTTATGAAAATAACTTTTTATAGACATTCCTCAGTGCCATTTGTAAGATAATATCAGAGGTCTTACTATACCAGCAGCATGGGATGCAGTTGCACCTGTGTACTGGAGCCTAAAGATGCTCAAAAGGTCCCTTTGGCCCATATGTGAATACCAGTACTAAAAAAAGACCTATGGCGTAGGCTCTATGAGAGATTGTGCCCACAAGCTTTAAGTCATGTCATTGGATACTATAGAGAAATGTTCTATATTCATTCTTTGCTCATTCTATTTCTGGGCTAGACATAACTTAATGATGGCAGATTTTATAGCATGCATGGGAGTGATTAAGGAATGGCTCATCAGTATTCTAGAAGCTTAAAGATTATGAAGATTAAAAAGTTTTTAACAGATGACTTGAATGTTTATTGAGCAAAAGGTCAGACACGTAACTTGTTTATAACCATGAAAAAAAGGGGAGCCAGCACGATCTGAAAATGGCATGCATCATATAAAAAGTGCAAATTCACAGATTTATTCCAACTGTACTGTAATATAAATGAGATTTTAGCAAATAATTGATCAATTCTTTGAGCCACCCCTGCCAACGTCACGGCAAATCTCAATAGGGGGGTCCTACACTATATTCTGTATTTCATGTGCCATGCGGTCCTCTAGATAAAGTTAAAAGCAGAACCATAATGGAGCACACATACCTGTAACCTGTATATATAACCGCTTCTATGTTGCAAAAGAGGCAATTGTGGATAGAGGCCAGCCCAGATCCCAGCAGGTGGAGCAAGCTCTACACATACCAGAACTATATCAGAACTGACCCTCCCAGTGCCAGACAGCAACCATTGATAAAGGCGGACCAGATACAAGTATGGTGCTTAATTAGCAATGCCTGTGGAAAGGGTGAGGCAACTGAATGTGAACAGCTACCAACAGGAGGAATATATTGCAAACCAAGATCAGGCATGCATAGCATGGTGATGACCATACTAGGACCTGTGCTGGCATCTATCCATAATTGCCTCTTTTGCAACATGGAAGCGGCTATATACAGGTTACAGGTATGTGTGCTCCATTATGGTTCTGCTTTAACTTTATCTAGGAGGACGCATGGCACATGAAATACAGAATATAGAGTAGGAACCCCCTATTCAGATTTGCCGTGACGTTGGCAGGGGTGGCTCAAACAATTGATGAATTATTTGCTAAAAATCTCATTTTTTTATTGTAGTACAGTTGGATTAAATCTGTGAATTTGCACTTTTTATATGATGCATGCCAATTTCAGATCGTGCTGGCTCCTTTTTCTTGTTTACAACCATGTCTGGAGCAATTGTCTCTTCTTTTTTAGTTCACTGACAAAATTATTTTTGAAATTTTATATGCACCAAATTTTAAATACAAGTGGTTAAAGATTCACAAAAAATGTAACTGAAGTATCAATGAAGATGATAATTAAATGGAACCTATCACCAGGATTTTTGTATATAACCTAAAGCCAGTTCTATACTGGCACTATCAGGCTGATTCTCTACAGACCTGTAGTGGTCAGCTCAGATGTTTAGGTTTTGAAATCCAAAAAGTAAAGTTTAAATAAATCTTCAGCTGCTGCAGTGGCAGTTGCAATGGAGCAAATAATATATTCCTAGTTATCCCCTCCCTTTATTAGAATTAGCATAAGCATTATACAAACGATTTTGTTGCAGACCTGTGTGAGGTCATACCCATGTGACCTGGTATCCAGCTTTGTTGGTTGAGGCCCCGCACCTTCTGGTCACATGGGTATAACCTCACACAGGTCCTGCAACAGACAAAGTGAATTGTTTGTATAATATTTATGCTAACTCTAACAGAGGGAGGGGCTAACTATGAATATATTATCTGATCCTCAGCTGCTGTCATTCAACAAGCACCTAATTTTATGAACTTTACTTTTTTGGATTTTAAAACCTATACATCCAAGCTAACCACTACGGGTATGTATAGACTCAGCCTGATAGTGCCAGTATAGCACTGGCTTTAGGTTATATACGAAAATCCTGGTGATTGTGTGGCGCCCCTGACCTGGTCAGGCACCACTGAGTACTGCACCCATGCTGGGGACAGTACAATACAGGTAATCCAGAAGGCTGACCGAGGTGTGACTACACAGGCGCATAGTGATCAGGTCTCACACATGTACCTTTGAGAGGTCCACTCAAGGGGTGTGGTAGAGAGCCTGGTTGCTAGGTGACGTAGGCAGGCACAAAAGGGAAAAGAGGAAGGAGGAGGAGAGGAGCAGTCTGAAGCAGAGTGTGGAGGAGTGAGGAGCATGGAAGTGGAGCTCAGACAGGAGCAGCAGTGCAGGTCCCACGAGTGAGCCGGTTTAGTGTGCAGCTCAGGGAAAGCAGACGTGAGGAGCAGACCCTGGAGCTGTGGCAGTCTAACAGCGTCCGCGCAGTGACTACCGACGGGGGAGAACGGTCACCTGGGAGTGCTGCCCGAAATCCACACACAGCTAAAGATAGAGCAACGGAGTGGAAAGTAAGGAGACTGTCAGGGAGATACCAGGCCCAACGGGTAGCAGGTCCCAGTGCAGGGATAGATCCACCTTTCCCTTGCCAAACCTGCATGAGGGGGCACTTTACACCCCCAAGACAACACTACAGAGTCCGCAGCCACGTAGCCACAGTTAGGGCCCATAGTTCACAGGAGGCAAGCAGCTGGAGTGATCTGGTCCAGGCTACAAGCAAACGGGCCAAAAAGAAGGGGAGAGAGGCACCAGCAACTTCCCTGGGCGACCCCAGTAGGGCTTCAAGCAGGGGTTACCCCAAAACGGAAAGGGCTAAGGAAGGCGAGTCGGTAGCCACCCTCATCAGTCAGCCTAAAGGACACCTGGTTCCAGCCTGGTTCATCCCAGCTACGCCCGGGTTACTCACCCTGCCACCATCAGTGAGTAAAACCCCTGAAAGACATCCTGCTTGTGCGTGTGAGTCATTCTGCGACTTGTAGTTCCACACACTTACACAGGGCCCTGGGGCTTGCCTCACTCTCAGGAGGCTATTACAACTGACTGCACCTACCATCAGCCCCAGGCACCCCTAACCTGCAGTGGCGGTCTCCACTGACCGCAATTCTGAGAGTGGCGTCACGACAATCAAAATAGAAGATTTCCTACCTGTGGCAAGATCCAGCCGAGTGGAGTCCCTGAAGGTAATGCACCGCTGCACCGACACCGAGCCTCGGGGCCCCACACTTCGTTCCCTTTACGATTGACTTATCCATATTTCATTATTTTAAGAATATAGAATCAATTTGTCCAGTTTAAGTTTCACTGTGATTCAGGCACATAATGTGACATGTATTTTTGCAGGCCATATACAAGAAAATTGAAAGATTGGGTTATTTCTTGTAAAGAGCACAGGGATAAAGTTTGACATGGTAGGCACTCCTTATGGACATTCACAAAGCCTACCACATTATGCAAATATCCCCTATTAAGGGCCATTTACAGTATATACTACCTATCAGGGTGCTTATTAATTACCCTTGTTACTGTCCTCTCATGGGGATTTGTTATTTTTCCATGTATACATCTCTTGGAATATTAGTAAGTGGACTTATTAATGTTTCTACCTAACGAATGTGTTACATGGTTGTCTGCTCACATGCACTTGCACTTTATGAGGTTTTTGGTCGAGGGTACAAAACCTAGTGGTAGGTTAGGAATTAATAGGGACAGCCGCTGAGAAATGGGGGCACCGTACAAATTAGGGTGGTTTAACCTCCATTGTTAGGCAGTGGCAAGTGTAGGGTTAGGCCCCTGATCTAACATCATGGTTGGACTGCCTATACCCTAATCCTTACAGGTCAACACTCATCTCTACCCCTACCGTAGTTGGTCCACTAAGTTACCCTTGGGTAGACTGTACATAACACTTCTTTGCTTGAAATTGTTTGGTTGGGATTTTATCAAAACGTGCCTTAGCAATAAAGAGAGAACTGTACACTCACTGTCCATACGGCATAAGGACTGAGCAAATAGTAGCCTCAAGTAATTAAATTAAAGGCTGTAGTATTTGGAAAATCAAAAGTTGAATTTTGGGTAATATTTAACACACAACTCCTTTTAAGGTGCTAAAATCATTACGCAGTACAGGTAAATATAGTTTACACATAGCTTAGTTACTTTGCAGACGGATTAGACAATTGTGGGATTTCAAAGAAATTGAGATATGTGCAAATCACAGATGATTTGACTTATATTAAATCATTTTCTTACCCCTGGAAGAGAGCTAATTTGTAGAGATGAGCAAATTGATTTGCAGGACTATGGATTATCGGCCTTGTCAGTTATCCATTGCCGCTGGACTGTAGCCCTGTAATCTGTATGCTACCTGTGTGCATCCTTAGCTCCACTTTTGATTAGTTAGGCTTAGAGCAAAAACAATGCATTAAGTTGACTAATCAAAAGAGGAGCATTGACTGCCAGCAGGTAGCAGGCTATTAGCAGGACTCCCCTACACCGGCCATGAAACACTGATTTGGCTTCTGGACCAGGGTTCTGCAAACCTATTAATCCATCTCTATTAACTAGCATATGTTTTTTTCCGGTAGTGAATTGCATGTGAGTCAACATACTCAATGAGTACACCCCAACATTGAAAAGTTGAATCAAAATCAGAAAGACATCCTCTAACATAGCTCGAGAAACACACTGTATACACTACCAACTGGATCTTTATTGTTTTGGGGCAACGTGAATCTAAAGTTAAATTTTATAAGTTGGTTATCTGTCCATTTTATTAAGCACAAATACTTTTATGATATAGATTGATTGGGAAAATGTTTAATTAGATCAATATTTGTCAACTAAATTGATTGGTAAAACATTTAGGTCAACATTTGCTAACCAGAAGCTAAATAGAAACATGGTGAATTTTGAATTCTGCGTGTGGCTCTCTATCAGATGCCAGTAAAAGTATATTTAATGGGAATATAGAAGTTGTGGTGGCAGCTGAGCTCTTGAGCATAAGGTATTTTCATCAGTAAGAGAATATGACATACATGACTTGATAGTTAAGTTGCTCTGTTACATATTTTGCATTCATGCCCAAAAGCTTAGTTACCCCTCTATAACCAAATGTATGTACTTTAATTTATTCCAAAGTGGGCATATCATTACTGAGCACAAAATCAAAGTTGTGGCAGTTGACACCAAGCTAAAACATGTCACCGACACTTAGCTGTTTAGCCAGGACTTAGGCGGGCTTTGCACGTTGCGACATCGCAAGCCGATGCTGCGATGTTGCACACAATAGTCCCCGCCCCCGTCGCAGGTACGATATCGTGTGATAGCTGGCATAGCGAAAATTATCACTACGCCAGCTTCACACGCACTCACCTGCCCTGCGACCGTCGCTGTGGCCGGCGACCCGCCTCCTTCCTAAGGGGGCGGGTCGTGCGGCGTCATAGCGACGTCACACGGCAGGCAGCCAATAGTGGCGGAGGGGCGGGGATGAGCAGGATGTAAACATCCTGTTCACCTCCTTCCTTCCGCATATCCTAAGGAAGCCGCGGTGACACCGGTAGGAGATGTTCCTCGCTCCTGCGACTTCACACACAGCGATGTGTGCTGCCGCAGGAGCGAGGAGCAACATCGGACCGTCGCATCAGCGTAATTATGGATTACGCCGACGCTGCACCGATGATACGATTACGACGCTTTTGCGCTCATTAATCGTATCATCTAGGCTTTACACACTACGATGTCGCATGCGATGCCGGATGTGCGTCACTTTCAATTTGACCAAACCGACATTGCACCTGCGATGCCGTAGTGTGCAAAGCCCGCTTTAGGATCATATAACAAGCACCATTATTACTCTTATTATTTCCATTGATTACCGAAGGATGTTGCATCGTGATTCAGCAACTGAGAAAGTGAATGTCTTTATACATGTACAGTTGTTTATTTTTCTTCTAATTTGCTTCTTTTCTTTTATCATGAGCTGAAATACTTAAAATGAGACTTCTCTCCAGACAAAACAAACACTTAATGATTCAGAAACAGGTCATAAATCTGAAATGTTTACACCTCTTTATCTATCTTGCATGTTAATGTGCACAAGCTATTTAAAAGAAATAATGAAAATTCAAGGCAAAATAAAAGCAATAAAAACAAATATATGTCCCAACTAAACTACGTCAAAGGTCTTGAGGCAAGCATTTGCATTTTGATTGAGAAAACACTGGCCCTTGTGTAGAGTTATACTAGAGTCTTGTTGCATTAGGGGATGTATTTGTTTTTGTAAATTCCTAAGAATTTTGTGGCTCAGAACATTTACTAAGGTGAGTTAGTAGTCTACTGCCATCAAGTGGTCTCTCTATAACATCTAAATTGCATATACATTTAAAGAAGCACTCCCGCTAAATGTTTTATCCAATTAACCTGTGTAAATGTGTATGTAATATACTGTGTGTTAAAGGGTTCATACTGAGTTTAAGGATTGCTGCTTCCAACAGGTGGCTCTAGGCTCAAGTCCTCTTTCTCTTTGAAGAGACAATTTGCAAATTAGCATATTTAATTTCCCATAGGATCATTGCATGACTTATAAGCATATCAAAAGGTTCAAGCTTCAAAAGGAACCTGAAGACCCACCTCTTCTGACAAGCCTACAACCTACCATAACCCTCAGTCTGATACAGCGCCACACGACCAGCTCTACTCTCACCTATTGTTTTCTCACCCATCCCTTGTAGACTGTGAGCCCTCGCGGGCAGGGACCTCCGTCCTCCTGTACCTGTCTGTGTCTTGTATTGTTTATGATTATTGTACTTGTCCCTATTTTGTATACCCCTTTCACATGTAAAGCGCCATGGAATAAGTGGCACTATAATAATAACTAATAATAATATCATGAATTGTCAAAGATCGACACTCACTTTCGTCTTGTTTTTTTCAATTTATTTTCTTTAAGTCATCATATACAATAGTGACACGTTTCAATCTAATCCATAGATCTTTCTTAAACTGTGTATTCAGTATGGCTGCTAGTTGTTGCTCATGTTCTACCCATGTTTATGGTCACTTAGGGCAGTTTTTCTTCCAGATCACTGATTCTCCCTTCTGAGGCTGCCATATGTTTGGTTACTTTTTGTAGGCCTTGGCTCATATGGGAGATTTCATCTTTAATTTGCCCCATCTGTATGGTCAGGGAGGACATAGTGTTGCCAGTGTGATGGCTGTGGGAATGTTTTTTAATGTGGGTTCCTCTCCCTGGTAACTCACTTCATACGCCATGATGTTTATATCTCCTACAGCAGGAGCCTGGGCGCTCTGAATCTGTGGGGACATGTCTTCCTCCAGGGCTCATGCATTGCCCTCTCTGTCTCCTCTGCCCTGTGTCTCCGACAGCTTGTCAGCACTTGCGTTGGTGAGCCCCCTGCCAGGGAGTCTTGCAAAGCCTGTCAGTCTCTCTGTCACATGTGCGGCCAAGCTCCTTCCCGCTCTGGTACCTGTGAGAAGCTGGCCTGCACCATTTTGGGACTTTCTGCTCTTCATGGACACAGCTTCCTGCTGCTGTTTGCTCACTCTTCCAGCTATGGTACTGCAGTGTAGCTTGTGCAGTGAGTGCAGGGGGACCTCCGGTGTCACTATAGGGGTTAGGGGCGGTCGCGATGGCCCAGTGGAGCAGTATAAAGGCAGCTTTTCCCGGAACTCTCCCATGATGCATCTTTTCACATACTCCTTCAAGCCCTACCCCATCTTAAATGGTGTATAATTTACAAGTGAAACACATACCTTAAATACTATAGTAACTATACATAAGTGAAAAACCACAGCTATGGGTTAAAGCTTATTGAGTGCTGTGAGCAATTTATTTAATACAGCTATGGTTTTTTCACTTCTGTATTGTCGCTATATTAGTTAAGGTGTGTGTTTCACTTGTAAATTATAAACAGTGTGAGAAAGATCTATGGATTAGATCGAAACACCTCACTATTGTACATGATGACCTTAAGAAAAATAAATTGAAATAAACAAGACAAAAGTGAGTGACGATCTTAATTCATTGTATCTGGAGTCCATCCTCTGATTCAAGCACACCGAGGAAAGGGTAGAGCCCAACTGAATATATTTCTGGATTTACAAGCATGTCAGTCATGTCACTCTTAACAAGGAGAAACATTACCCGTTAGATCCCAGTCAAAAGCCTTTCATACCGCCAAATCAGAGCCAATGCTTTGCACTGAAGAGGGGCAACACTGTGAAATGTGTCAGCAAATTGAAATTCTGGATCAGCTTTTATCCTAAGTCACATTGCAAGGATCAATATTCATTTTTAGGATTTCTACTTCCAATAAATGGCACTAGAGCTCAAGTCCTCTTCCTTTTTGGAGAGGCAATTTGATTATTTATTTTCCCAGATAAGAATTACATTGCTTATAAGCTTCCTTACACTGGCATGTCAGGCAGGTCACTCTCCACAAGGAGAGACATTACCTGTCTTAAGCCTCTCAGTTCAAATCTCATGATTTACACTGAGGAGGGGCAACACCCTGAAACACGTGTCTGCAAATTGAGGTTCTGGATTGGCTTTTATTCTAAGGGTACCATCACACTAAGCGACGCAACCAGCGATCCCACCAGCGATCTGACCTGGCAGGGATCGTTGGTGCGTCGCTACATGATCGTTGGTGAGCTGTAAATCAGGCAGATCTCAACAGCGATCAGAGATCAGCCCCCAGCGACCTGTGTAACGACGCTGTGCTTTGTAACCATGGTACACATCGAGTTACTAAGCAAAGTGCTTTGCTTGGATACCCGATATGTACCTTGGTTACCAGCGTCCGCAGCTGCCAGAAGCCGGCTCCCTGCACATGTAACCATGGTACACATTGGGTTACTAAGCAGAGCGCCTTGCTTGGATACCCGATATGTACCTTGGTTACCAGCTTACCGCAGACTGCCAGAAGCCGGCTTCCTGCTCCCTGCACATTCAGATCGTTGTCAAACACAGCAATGTGTGCTTCACAGCGGGAGAGCAATGACCAAAAAATGGTCCAGGACATTCAGCAACAACCAGTGACCTCACAGCAGGGGCCAGGTCGTTGCTGGATGTCACACACAGCGACATCGCTAGCAAGATCACAGTTGCGTCACAAAAAACGTGACTCGCTAGCGATGTCGCTTAGTGAGACGTGGCCTTTAGTCATATGGTAAGGCTTGTTTAAAGATCAATATTGACTTTTAGAATTGCTACTTCTAATAGGTGGCACTAGAGTTCAAATTCTCTTCCTCGCTGAAGAGGCAATTTTATTATTTTGTTTCCCAGAGGAGCATTGCATGGCTTATAAGCTTCCTTACACTGGAATGTCAAGCAGGTTACTCTACACAAGGAGAAATGTTTCCTCTTAGACGCCCAGTCAAAAGCCTTTCATACAGCCCAAATCGGAGCTCATGATTTGCAATAAGTGGTGCTAGAGTTCAAGTTCTCTTCCTCTATGAAGAGGCATTTTGTGTTAACATACTTATTGATCACAGTCTTCTCCTGTTTCCAGGGCTGTTCCAGTCCTTTTTTCACCTATGTGACTAAAATTTTGACTCACTGAATGACACTGAAGCTTATGTGTGAACTGGAAGTCACTTTTACAGTATAAGTTTATGGAGCGTCAGAACGAGCAATCACAATTCACATGTTTGATGTAAATTTCAAACAATTGTTTGAGGTCCCTAATCTCAGTTTAAGGCCGGTATCACACTTGTGAGTGTCTTGCGTGTATTGTGTTGCATCACCCGGCACGTGATTTTTTTTCTCACATTGCACTCGCACAAAAAAGTGCGAGTGCAATGTGAGAAAAAAATCACATTGCAATTCACAGCTGGCATTAAGCCCTGGTATTATAATGGGTGGGCGTCTTTGTTGACTCCTGCCTCTTTCATTAATGGATTGTATCATTTCAGCTGCATTCTTTCCCAATAGTAAAGTAATAAACATAATCATCAGGATTAATATTTGAGATAATTTTTGTTGATCCACATGAATTACAA
Organism: Anomaloglossus baeobatrachus; assembly: GCF_048569485.1. Taxonomy (NCBI): domain Eukaryota; kingdom Metazoa; phylum Chordata; class Amphibia; order Anura; family Aromobatidae; genus Anomaloglossus; species Anomaloglossus baeobatrachus. The sequence goes on along the minus strand of NC_134353.1, from coordinate 836,703,513 downwards.
CTGTTTTGCCCTTTGTCCAATAACAATAAATAGAGGTGAGTGGATTAGGCAAAATATGAATTAGCTTGTATACTCAAATTTCCCTGAAAAATTCAATTTACAGAGAAGTTATTGTAAGAAAATGTAATGTTCCTCATTATTATTAAAATAAATGCAATATTTCAAAAACAAAAACATTTCTCGTAGCTTACATTTCTGGCCCATCCTGGTCCTCCACCATCAGCCATCTGGTCCTCATCCCATGTTCTGATCCCCACGGCTTGAGCTGAACTTCCCATGCTTCGTACACTGAGCTGGGACTTCTGGCTCTGAGGAGGCCCAGGAGGGTTCTGGGGAAGCACTGAAAAGCTTGTGACATCCCAATGTGCACCCTCACCTTGCTCATGCATGCGTCAAACTGTCCTGGGCCACATCAGTGACAGAAAGGCCTGGTTCAATGTGAGATGGTGTGAAGTTCAACTCAAACAGTAGGGATCAAAAAAAGCAATGAGAGTTGGACAGGTGATGGTAAGAAACAGAGGGGCCATAAAGGTGAGCGATGAGGTTAGTATATGTTTTTTTTAAAATGTTTTGATGGCCCTTTATGGTTTAGCAAAATGGTGGTCATTGGATGCTATTCTCATGAATTTTCATAGAAACAAGAAACAAATTAAAAAGTCTGAATTTTGGTGAATGCAGAGTTTTGTAAGGTTCTAGTAAAATTCAATTTCACTCAAATGTTTTTTTCATCTCTAACAACAGGGGCAGACATTGCATTGGTGCAGCCTGTGCAGCTGCATAGGGACCCAAGAGGTGAGAGGGCTGCTGCCCACCTTCAAAACAGGTGCAATTGTGCATTATAATAAGGTAATTTACATTAAAGGGCTCATTTACTGTTCTTGCAAACGGGTCCGTCTATGTCCGCCAGTGTCTAATAATAAACATAGGGTGGCCAAATGCTGGGTACCTCGTGAGTCACATGCAACCTTTGGAAACTTTATAGCAACCAGTTTAATTCCCCTGCAGTGTCACCTGTAGGAAATGAAGCTTCACATGAGGAGGAAGCAATTAAGCATGTGCACAATCATTACGGATGCGCATGTATCTTATAATGCATTTTCTATCTAAATAAATGGATCTTATGGATGAAACAACCCTTAGGCCTTGTTCACACACTGCGTTTTTACCTACTTTTTTTTGCGTTTTTGCTGCAGAAATTTCTTGAGAAAATGGTTGTAACCTTTCTGTAGACATTCCCCAGCAAAACCTATGAAAAAAAAAAATAGCTGAGCGCACACTGTGTTTTTTTCTCAAGAACATTCTTTCTGTAGAATTTCTTGAGAAAAAGAATGAGCATGTCACTTTTCTGCAGGTAGCTGCGTTTTTTGCCATAGATAACAATAAAAAAATGCAGGGACCAACCTGTGGAAAAAACGCATCAAAAACGCAATAAAAAAGCATGCATTTTTCAGTGCGTTATTGGTGCATTTTTTGAACGCAAGTGCGCTAATCTTTCAGACTCTCAATAAATTTCTTGAGAAAAATCCTTTTTCTAATGCACACAGGGCCTTAGTGAGTGTTGTATATATATTGATATGCGAATAACAATATTGTAGCTTGCTTAAATGGAATCTGTCACCAGCATTTTGCAATGTATGCTGAGGACAGCATGCTGTGAAGGTTAAAAGGGTAAAGGTGGTGTCACACACAGCAACGGCGACAACGACGTCGCTGCTACGTCACCATTTTCTGTGATGTAGCAGCGACTTCCCATCACTGTCGCTGTGTGTGACATCCAGCAACGAGCTGGCCCCTGCTGTAATGTCGCCGGTCGTTGCTGAATGTCCTGCTTCATTTTTTGCTCGTTACTCTCCTGCTGTGAAGCACACATCACTGTGTGTGACAGCGAGAGAGCAACGAACTGTGAGCAGGAGCCGGCTTCTGGCAGCCTGCGGTAAGCCGTAACCACGGTAAACATTGGGTAACCAAGAAGCCCTTTCCTTTGTTACCCGATATTTACCTTAGTTACTAGCACCGCCGCTCTCACGCTGCCAGTGCCGGCTCCCTGCTCCCTGTACTCCTAGCCAGAGTACACATCGGGTTAATTACCCGATGTGTACTCCAGCTATGTGAGCAGAGAGCTGGCACTGGCAGCGTGAGAGCACACCGCGCTGGCTTACTGCACAGGTAGCCGGAGCTGGAGTACACATTGGGTAATTAACCCGATGTGTACCCTGGCTAGGAGAGCAGGGAGCCAACGCTAAGCGTGTGCGCTGGTAACCAAGGTAAATATCGGGTAATGGTTACCCGATATTTACCTTGGCTACCAATTGCAGCATGGCTTCTACAGCGACGCGTGTCGTTATGATCGCTGCTGTGTCTGCTTTGTTTGACAGCTAAGCAGCGATCATAACAGCAACTTACTAGGTCACTGTTGCGTCACAGAAAATGGTGACGTAACAGCGACGTTGCTGTCATTATGTGTGAACCCAACTTAAGAACATTTGTGCTTCTCTTATCTGTGTCCAAGGTATTGTTTACTCTAAATGAAGGGTTTATTGCTCTGTGATTAACATTGGTGTGACTCAGTGCTTTCTACATACTAGTCCGCCACGATTGATACCTCACAATCAATGTACGATCTGTAATGAGAGCCTGGTGTGGGCCGGGATAGCTCCCAGCTCTGCTACACTCAATTCTGAGATAAAGTCAGAACAGCTGCACCCTGTAATCTAAGTTAAATATGGTTACTTTCAGAGTCTCTTTAACTACAACATGCTTCTCTCAGATGAAGAAGCAAAAACCTGGTGATAGATTCCTTTTAATGACACAGAGCACTGCTGCAGATACATACCGCAACCTGTGGATATTGCTGACTACCACCAGGACAATTATGGGTTAAATGTGACACATAAACGTGCTCAGCTTTTTTTAACCCACACCCAAATATTTACTGATAGGTTAACTGATTTCCTTTAACCCCTTAAGGACGAAGCCAGTTTTGTACTTAATGACCAGGCCATTTTTTGCAATTCTGACCAGTGTCACTTTATGAGGTCATAACTCTGGAACGCTTCAACGGATCCCGGTGATTCTGACATTGTTTTTTCGTGACATATTGTACTTCATGATAGTTATAAATTTAGAACGATATTTTTTGCTTTTATTTGTGAAAAAATCAGAAATTTGATGAAAATTTTGAAAATTTTGCAATTTTCAAACTTTTAATTTTTATGCCCTTAACCCAGAGAGTTATGTCACACAAAACAGTTAATAAATAACATTTCCCACATGTCTACTTTACATTAGCGCAATTTCTGAAACAAAATGTTTTGGGGTTAGGAAGTTAGAAGGGGTCAAAGTTCATCAGCAATTTCCCATTTTTTCAACAAAATTCACAAAACCATTTTTTTAGGGACCACATCCCATTTGAAGTGACTTTGAGAGGCCTAAGTGACAGAAAATACCTAAAAGTGACACCATTCTCAAAACAGCACGCCTCAAAGTACTCAAAACCACATCCAAGAAGTTTATTAACCCTTCAGGTGCTTCACAGGAACTAAAGCAAAGTGGAATGAAAAAAAGCAAAAAATAAAATTTTACCTAAAATGTTGCTCTACCCCAAATTTATTCACTTTTAGAAGAAATAACACAACAAAATGAACCCCAAAACTTGTTACCCACTTTCTTATGAACGCGCCGATACCCCACATGTGGTCAGAAACCTTTGTTTGGACAAATGGGAGGGCTCGGAACAGAAGGAGCAATATTTGAATTTTGGAAAGCAAATTTGGCTGAAATAGATTGCGGGCACCATGTTGCATTTACATGTCCGCCAAGGTACCTAAACAGCAGAAACCCCTTACAAGTGACACCATTTTGGAAACTAGACCCCTTAAGGCTTCTATCTAGGGGTATAGTGAGCATTTTGGATCCACAGGTACTTCACAGATTTTGATAACGTTACGTTGTCACATTGAAAATTTTCATTTTTTTTCTCAAAAATGTTGCTTTAGCATCAATTTTTTCACTTTTTCAAGAGGTAATTCCAAAAATGTGACCCCAATGTTTGTTACCCACTTTTTTATGAGCGCGGTGATACCTCACTTGTGGTCTGAAACCTTTGTTTGGAGAAATGGGAGGGCTTGGAACGGAAGGAGCAATATTTGAATTTTGGAAAGGAAATTTGGCTGAAAAAGATTGCGGGCACCATGTCGAATTTGGAGGACCCCTAAGGTACGTAAACAGCAAAAAAACACCACAAGTGACCCCATATTGGAAACTAGGCCCCTCAAGGAATTTATCTTGATGTTTGGTGAGTACCCTGAACCCCCAGGTGCTTTACAGAAGTTTATAACGTTGAGCCATGAAAATAAAAAAATAAAATTTTACCACAAAATTGTTACTTCAACCAGGTAGCTTTTTTTTCACAAGGGTAACAGGAAAAAAATCACCATGAAATTTATTGCGCAATTTCTCCTGAGTTTGTTGATATCTTGTATGTGGTGGAAATCAACTGTTTGGGCACACTACAGGGCTCAGAAGAGAAGGAGTGCAATTTGACTGCAAAATTGGCTGGAATCAATAGCGGACGCCATGTTGCATTAGGAGAACCCCTGAGGTGCCTAAGCAGTGGAGGTCCCCCACAAGTGACCCCATTCTGGAAATAAGACCCCTCAAGGCTTTAATCTAGGTGTATATTGAGCATTTTGAATCCACGAATACTTCACAGAATTTGATAAGCTTAGGTTGCCATATTGAAATTTTCATTTTTTTCACAAAAATGTTGATTTAGCGACACATTTTTCACTTTTTCAAGAGGCAACAACAAAACGTGTACCCCACAGGTTGTTATCTAATTTCTTGTGAGCGCAGGGATACCACACATGTGGCCAAAAACCTTTGTTTGGATAAATGGGAGGGCTTGGAATGGAAGGAGCACCATTTGAATTTTGGAAAAGTTGAAGTAAATTGCGCGCACCATGTCACATTAGCAGGGCCCCTTGGGCACCTATACATCAGAAACCCCCCACAAGTGACCTCATTTTGGAAACTGGACCCCTCAAGGATTTTATTCAGGAGTATAGTAAACATTTTGAATCCACAGGTACTTCACAAAACTGTTGCTGTAGCAAAAAATTTCTCACTGTTAAGGGGGCTTTACACGCTGCGACATCGCTAATGCGGAGTCGTTAGGGTCACGGAATTTGTGACGCACATCCGGCCGCATTAGCGATGTTGCTGCGTGTGACACCGATGAGCGATTTTGAATCGTTGCAAAAACGTGCAAAATCGCTCATCGGTGACATGGGGGTCCATTCTCGATTATCGTTACTGCAGCAGTAACGATGTAGTTCGTCGCTCCTGCGGCAGCACACATCGCTATGTGTGACGCCGCAGGAACGAGGAAGCTCCCCTTACCTGCCTCCCGGCCGCTATGAGGAAGGAAGGAGGTGGGCGGGATGTTCCGGCCACTCATCTCCGCCCCTCCGCTTCTATTGGGCGGCCGCTCAGTGACGTCACTGTGACGCCACACGGACCGCCCCCTTAGAAAGGAGGCGGTTTGCCGGTCACAGCGACGTCGCCAGGCAGGTAAGTATGTGTGACGCATCTGCGCGATGTTGTGCGGCACGGGCAGCGATTGCCCGTGCCGCACAACAGATGGGGGCGGGTACCCACGCTAGCGATATCGGGACCGATATCGCAGCGTGTAAAGTAGCCTTTAGGCTATGTGGCCATGATCCAGCGACACGGCGTCTAGTACCCAGTGTCAGCCTCCTGCAGAAATGTGAGTGTTGTCCACGGGAGAACGCAGCTGCCCATGCCCACGATTTGGATTCATGCTGCTGTGGACTTTAGTTCTATTCTACCTGCAAAGAACACTCATCTCCGCAGCATAAATTGACATCCTGAGGCTCGGGAAGCTGCGCCACAGGTCGATTTATGCTGCGGAGAAAAGAAACAGTGGGCACGGGATTTCTAAAAATCCTGCCACTGTGCTTCTACTGCACAACGCAGCGTTATGGACGCAGGGAAAACACTCTGCGCCCAAAACGTTGCAAACCCTGATTGTGGGCACACAGCGTAAAATGCTACAATGGATGAATGGATAGATGTCAAACATATATAACGTCCCACCCCCCTGCATATTCTAAGCTGGCGCCCTTTAGTGCCTTTCATGTGACACTAAAGGATGCCTAGCCTTGTATTTAGCCCAAAAAAAAAAAAAAGAATTAAAATAAATGACGTGGGGTCCCCCCTATTTTTGATAGCCAGCTAGGGTAAAGCAGACAGCTGTAGCCTGCAAACCACAGCTGACAGCTTCATCTTGTCTGGTGATCAATTTGGAGGGCTCCCCAAGCTGTTTTTTTTTTTTAATTATTTATAAATAAATAATTAAAAAAAAAAAACAAACATGGGGTCCCCCCAAATTAGATCACCAGCCAAGGTGAAGCTGACAGCTGGGGTCTGGTATTCTCAGGATGGGAAGAGCCACGGTTATTGGACTCTTCCCAGCCTAAAAATAGCAGGCCGCAGCCGCCCCAGAAGTGGCGCATCCATTAGATGCGCCAATTCTGGCGCTTCGCCCCAGCTCATCCCGCGCCCTGGTGCGTTGGCTAACGGGGTAATGAATGGGGTTGATACCAGGTGTGTAATGTCACCTGGCATCAAGCCCAGCAATTAGTTATGTCACGGCGTCTATCAGATACCCGACATAACTAATTGACAGTAATAAAAAAAAAATTGACAACAAAAAAAAATTTATTTGAAAAAACACTCCCCCAAACATTCCCTGATTGACCAATTTATTGAAAAGAAAAAAAAAAATCCACAATAATCCATTTGGACATCCCACGTCGACTCTGGACCTTCTAGAATATGGGGGACACGTTCAGGGAACGTATCCCCCATTTTCTAGGAGGGCAGACCCTCCATTTGAGGAGAGTGGGTGCAAAGAATCTGCACCCACCCTCCCTGGGTCACAGCTGCAGACTCTGTGCAGCAGCAGCCAGCGTCCTGAACACAGGAAGCTGTCATCTGCTCGGCACATGTGACCGGAGTCTGCACAGAAGGAGCCGGAGGAGGGGGCCGCGGGGGATCAGAGCTGCGACAGGTATGTATGACACCGGGGGACACCGGGGAACACCAGGGGGGGGTAGGGGGGATCCCGGCAGGGCCTGGGGAGCAGGTTTCTGTCGTATGTGTTATGGCACATGCGACAGAAACCATAGGAACAGTGGAAATGCGGCCGGCGCGCTGCTGTGATCGCCGGTGCGCGCGGCCATCTTGGATTTTCGGGAGGGGGTTGGGGGTCGGGGGGGGCACTTTGGGGACACCGGGGGACCGGAGGGAACCGGGAAAAAGATTTATCTCCCATCTGGCATGTTTGATCATGCCAGATGGGAGATAAATCATTTTTTACCGGCGCGGTCATTTACTATAACTTGATGATCGGTATACGGTGTATACCGGTCATCAGGTGAGCGGGGACCGGAAAAACCGGCCCGAATCATGATCTCCAGGGTCTCAGCTACCCCCGGCAGCTGAGACCCCGGAAATTTTCTGACTCTGGGGGGCGCTAGACCCTTTTTTCCGACCGCCGTTAAAAAGCGGCGGATCGGAAAAAGTACCCTTATTTACCGCCGTTAAAAGGCGTATCGGCGGTCGTAAAGGGGTTAAATTGGTCAGGGGGGAATGTCACATTGTTAACCCTTAAGCCCGCTTTACACGCTAGAATATATCTTACGATGAGTCGGCGGGGTCACGTCATAAGTGACGCACATCCGGCATCGTAAGGTACATTATAGTGTGTGACAGGTATGTACGATTGCGATTGAACGTTAAAACGTTCATCGCATACACGTCGTTGAATCCTGACGAATTGCTTGTCGGGTTGTTCAATGTTCCCGAGGTAGCACACATCGCAGTGTGTGACACCCACCGGGAGCATTGAACAGATCTTACCTGCGTACCACGGCTCCCGCCGGCAATGCGGAAGGAAGGAGGTGGGTGGGATGTTTACTTCCCGCTCATCTCCGCCCCTTTGCTTCTATTGGCCAGCTGCCACGTGACGTTGATGTGACGCCGAACGTCCCTCCCTCTCCAGGAAGTGGATGTTCGCTGCCCACATCAAGGTCGCATGGAAGGTAAGTATGTGTGACGGGGGTTAATCGTTTGTGCGGCACGTTCAACAAATTGAACATACCGCATATACGATGGGGGCATTGCAAATCGCATACGATATCGTATGCGAATTTGCAACGTGTAAAGCAGGCTTTAGTAGCATCACCTGATGTCAATTAAGGCTGAATTTGCAGGCACTGTACAAGCAGCATGCAATAGCCTGAATTGTGGATATTGCTTAGTTCTATTTATTACATAATCCACTGCCAATTTTCCAGAATAATCCATCCTGGCGCTTTCCCTGGCGACACACATGGGCTTGGCAATTAACATTTAGTTGTTAAAAAATACTGAAGATCTATCTATTGGGTTTACCAACATCTGAAACCTGAAAATTCAATTTCTTATAATGTTTTATCTATAACCTTCTCTACTGTTCATGACTTAGCAATATCATTTCCAAAGATTAAAATGTTGTAGAGATATGATAAAAGTCACAGCGACAGCGTTTGATTTATTGCACATATGTTAAGTGTTTACAGCCACGCGGCAGACACAATTGCAATCACGTCACATTCCAAGGTTGCTTTATCACCATGAAACAGTAGCCATAAATCAATGTAAATGTTTACAATAAAACTGAAAAACAAAGCCGTAATCAACATATCGCAGAAATACAGATTGTACATCTAAACTTTAATTATTTGCAGATGCACAAGAAGACGAGGTTTCCTAAATCATTCCACTTCTGCTTATGTAACATGAGTCAGGTTCACATCATTTGGAACTGAACGGCGTCTCTGGTTGGATCAAAGGAAATAACACATTTTCATAGTGGAAAAAGTTACCGGCCATAAAACAAACATGAATGGGTGTATGCATAAAAAGGTTCAATGGGTTATTCACCAGCTAGAACTCACATGCACTGAATGACAGAGTATATATAGAAACTGGAGGAGACCAAAATGACTCCACCTTAGAATCTGGCCTGTCCTCCATACACTCCGGAGCCAGCATTGGAAGGAACGTTGAAACTCACACTTTTCCCCAATGCTTACTCAAAGCGGGTAAAAAAAAGGTTTTTATGGAGTTGTAACAGAGATAAATGTACACTTGACATTGTAGTAGAGGATCAGTCCTATAATATACTCAGTAGATATTGTTCTTTTTCACAGTGTTATTATTTAGTAGTTTAAAATAAATGTAAAACAAAATCAGTTTTATTTTTTTTTAATGTGTGTTTTTAATGGTAGCTCAAATAGTGATACCTAAGCGTTTCAGATGCACTGACACCGTGTGTCATCAGTGTTTGGTCAGTGTCATCAGTGTTTGGTCAGTGTGTCCTCAGTTTATGGTATGTGTGTCATCAGTTTTTGGTCAGTGTGTCCTCAGTTTACGGTATGTGTGTCATCAGTGTTTGATCAGTGTATGATCAGTTTATGGTATGTGTGTCATCAGTGTTTGGTCAGTGTATGATCAGTTTAAGGTATGTGTGTCATCAGTGTTTGGTTAGTGTGTCATCAGTTTATGGTATGTGTGTCATCAGTTTATGGTAACTGTGTCCTCATTTTACTGTCCCTGTGTCATCAGTATTTGGTCAGTGTGTGATCAGTTTACAGTCCGTGTGTCATCAGTATTTGGTCAGTGTGTGATCAGTTTACAGTCCGTGTGTCATCAGTGTTTGGTCAGTGTGTGATCAGTTTACAGTCCGTGTGTCATCAGTGTTTGGTCAGTGTCATCAGTGTTTGGTCAGTGTGTCCTCAGTTTACGGTATGTGTGTCATCAGTGTTTGGTCAGTGTATGATCAGTTTACGGTATGTGTGTCATGAGTGTTTGGTCAGTGTCTAATCAGTTTACGGTATGTGTGAAATCAGTGTTTGGTCAGTGTGTCATCAGTTTACGGTATATGTGTCATCAGTTTATGGTAACTGTGTCCTCATTTTACTGTCCCTGTGTCATCAGTATTTGGTCAGTGTGTGATCAGTTTACAGTCCGTGTGTCATCAGTGTTTGGTCAGTGTATAATTAGTTTACGGTATGTGTGTCATCAGTGTTTGGTCAGTGTATGATCAGTTTAATGTATGTGTGTCATCAGTTTATGGTAATGGTGTCATCATTTTACTGTCCTTGTGTCATCAGTATTTGGTTAGTGTGTGATCAGTTTACAGTCAGTGTGTCATTAGTGTTTGGTCAATGTGTGATCAGTTTACAGTCCATGTGTGATCAGTATTTGGTCAGTGTGTGATCAGTGTACAGTCCGTGTGACATTAGTGTTTGGTCAGTGTGTCATCAGTTTACAGTCAGTGTGTTAGTGTTTGGTCAGTGTCAGTGTTTGGTCAGTGTGTCATTAGTGTTTGGTCAGTGTGTCATCAGTGTTTGGTCAGTGTATGATCAGTTTACTGTATGTGTGTCCTCAGTTTATGGCAACTGTGTCATCATTTTACTGTCCCCGTGTCATCAGTATTTGGTCAGTGTGTGATCAGTTTACAGTCCATGTGTCATTAGTGTTTGGTCAGTGTTATCAGTGTTTCGTCAGTGTGTGATCAGTTTACAGTCCATGTGTCATTAGTGTTTGGTCAGTGTTTTCAGTGTTTGATCAGTTTACAGTAATAATAATAATAATAATAATTTATTCATTTATATAGTGGTATTAATTCCATAGCACTTTACATACATTGGCAACACTGTCCCCATTGGGCTCACAATCTAAGGTCCCTATCTGTATGTTTTTGGAGTGTGGGAGGAACCCGGAGGAAACCCACGCAAACACAGGGAGAACAAACAAACTCCTTGCAGATGTTGTCCTTGGTGGGATTTGAACCCAGGACCCCAGTGCTGCAAGACTGCAGTGCTAACCACTGAGCCACCGTGCCGCCCCCAGTATGTGTGTTATTAGTGTTTGGTCAGTGTATGATCAGTTTACAGTCCGTGTGTCATTAGTGTTTGGTCAGTGTGTGATCAGTTTACAGTCCATGTGTCATTAGTGTTTGGTCAGTGTTATCAGTGTTTGGTCAGTGTATGATCAGTTTACGTATGTGTATCCATTTTTACCAGTGTGTGATCAGTGTTTGTCACGTAGGGATAAATAAATAAATTACATAGCTTCTCCTCTGCATTACAGAGTAAATCCTGGACAGTACAGACTGCACACTGATGCCTTCCACGTGCTTTTTGGGATGTTAACAAACCCCTTTAAGATTTTAAGTTATATTTTGCTGCAGTCTTTTCACGGTCAACTTTAAAATGATGATAATTACAGTGAGAATAACTATAAATGCCTCTTCATCTTTATTAAAATCATGGCCACATCAAAGTTCTTTCACAGATAGGGGAAAAAATCCTTAATTTATAGTATGTCCACAAATTTCTGGATGGTTGACAACCCTGGATGAGCTTTGTGGGTTTATTTACTGACATATTTGTGGGTTTGGTCTAAAATGAATGGTCTGAATGCCGGCCTTAAATCTCTTAGATATCAGTCTGGTGGGTGAATCTGTCGCGGGCGGAGGAGGGGACACTGCGCTCACCACGCTCGGGTCCGGCGCTGCTGCTGCTCGGTCGGTGGGCCGGATCCGGGGACTCGAGCGGCGCTCCTCGCCCGTGAGTGAAAGGGGATGATTTCTGGGTTTGGGAAGTCAGTCTGTGACACCACCCACGGTTTGTGGTGATTATGGGACACCACCGCTGCTCTGGACGGGGATCCCGGGAGCGATGACAGGGAGCAGCTGAGGTGTTTCTCTCCCCTCCATGGGTAAGGGGGTTTGGTGGGTCCAGGAGCCTGGTGCTAGCGACTGGAGGGTGGATGGCAGGAGTTTGGGAGGTGCAGGGTCGCAGGGGCGGCAGTGAAGTGCCAGGCGGCATGGTGGTACTCACTCAGCCAGCAACGTACACGGAGTCTCTGGTGAAACAAACAGCTGGATGGACGGGTCCCACAGACGGCTGCGGTGGTCACTCCCGGTAGGTTGGCGGTGACTGTCTCTCCCTGCACCTTTGATGTGTTTTCGGCCCCCGATGGCTTCCCACCGGTGACCCGCTCCCCAGATGTGTAGTTGCCAGAGGAGCCCCTTTTGCCCGCAGGCGCTGGCCCTGGGAACTCTAGCTGTGGCGGTAGCTGTATTTCCCTTCATGGTTGAGCGGTTGCCATTAGTTGGGTCTTTGCTGCTGGGAAACCCCGGAAGTTCCCGTCGCTGACGGATTTGACCAGTTTAACGGCGACTCCAAGCCTGGTCGGGGTCCGTAGGCCCTGCCGAATGGTGCTGGCTTCTCTTCGCTCCCTGGTCCGGTACCTGCGGGCCACCGCCCGACCCCGGTCCTTACGGTTGTGCGTCAATTGGCCTCGCCTGCAGACGGTCACCACCATCTGCCAACCTTGTTGTAGGTGCCCGAGCCACGTACCCGGACACGGTCAGTGTGCTCCTCCACTACTACCTCCCTCCTTCCACTTCACTTTCCCTTCCAGTTCTCTTTCCTTTTTCCGCCTCCAGGACTGTGAACTCCTCGGTGGGTGGAGCCAACCGCCTGGCTCCACCCCACCTGGCGTGGACATCAGCCCCTGGAGAGAGGCAACAAGGATTTGTATGTGACTCTGGTGTTCCTAACCGGGGTGTGGGGTGTGTGGTTGCTGTACCTGTGACGTCCTGGCTTGTCCAGGGCGCCACAAATCTTTTCACTAGTTCACAGTCCTAAAGCCTGCTTTACACGTTGCAATTTCGCATACGATATCGTATGCGATATGCAACACCCCCATCGTATGTGTGGCATGTTCAATTTGTTGAACGTGCCGCACAAATGATTAACCCCCATCACACGTACTTACCTTCCATACGACCTCGATGTGGGCGGCGAACGTTCACTTCCTGGAGTGGGAGGGACGTTCGGCGTCACATCGATGTCACGCGGCAGCCAGCCAATAGAAGCGGAGGGGCGTAGCTGAGCGGGACGTAAACATCCCGCCAACCTCCTTCCTTCCGCATTGCTGGCCGGGAGCCGCAGGACGCAGGTAAGATCTGTTCATCGTTCCCGGGGTGTCACACACTGCAATGTGTGCTACCCCAAGTACGATGAACAATCTAATGTGCAATTCTAGAGAAAGGTACGATGTGTATGCGATGAACGTTTTACCGCTCAATCGCAAATACCTGTCACACACTGCAATGTACCTTACGATGCCGGATGTGCGTCACTTACGACGTGACCCCGCCGACACATTGTAAGATACATTGCAGCGTGTAAAGCAGGCTTTAAACAAAGTAACTGAATGAGATGCTACAGAACAATCCAACTACTGCACTACAAATTATTTGGACGATTGTCAATTTTCTAATTGCTGTGAAATGAGATTTACATCTTTCATGATTTTCATTTTGCTACTGAGAAATGAGCAGGTGGTTCAAATAATCCAGCTTGGTTCCAATGGCAAAGTTATCTCAGAGGATAAATTAAAGTTAAACAATCAATGAAGCATTTTATCAAATATATCACACATGTTCTGAGCACATCCCATCATTTCTGCACCGCACAGGACTCTGAGACTCGGCTGGTATCAAACCCTGTTTGAACATTTTTTCATGTTTGTGATGTTTTTTATTTATCTGCTAAGGAAAGTTGATTTGTTGCAGTTTTTCCTACTTTTAAAACATTATTCCGTGCAGACATGAAAATAAAGAATCGGTCCGTAGCCAGTGATAGTGCCATATGGGTAGAGACTACAGCCACCACTGTGTTTATCTATGCAAAATTGTCAGGTAACATTGTAGACTCTGTTTTGTGGTTAAGGGCCCATCTATTATATCTGGCCTGATTTCTGCCCATAAACAAGTGGCAATCAAGTTTCATGGTACCATACTTTTTAAGGTAGAAAGTAGGCTTAAGAGGTATTCCCATCTGTAAGATCCAATCCTAATGTGCTGGAGGTGTAATAATAAGAATATTAGAATATACCTCCCACTAGATATGTAGTAAAGTTCTCCTCATTTGCTATGTCACTTAAAGGGAACCTGTCACCAAATTTGAGGCCTATAAGCTGTGGCCACCACCAGTGGGCTCTTATATACAGCATTGTAACATGCTGTATATAAGAGCCCAGGCCGCTGTGTAGAATGTAAAAATGACTAAATAATACTTACCAAAATGGTCACTGTGGTGGAGTTGGGTCATATAGGCGTCTCCGTTGTCCGGTGTCGGCGCCTCCCCTTTCGGCTATCTTCGTCCTGATTCTGAAGCCTGTGTGCATGACGCGTCCTATGTCATACACACTCGCCGGTCCCACACAGGCACACTTCAATACTTTGAACTGCCCTGCTCAGGGCAGATCAAAGTGCGCCTGCACAGGACTTTAATGCAGGCGATTGGGGATGAAATAGAATGCGCCATGCACCCCGGCTTCAGAAGAAGGACAACAAAGATGGCCGACAGAGGAGGCGCCACCACCAGAGAATGGAGACGCCCATATGACCCAACTCCACCGCAGCTACCATTTAGGTAACTACTATAAAGTGATTTTTATGTTCTACACAGCGGCCTGGGCTCTTATAAACGGCATGTTAAAATGCTGTATATAAGAGCCCGCTAGTGTTGGCCGCAGCTTATAGGCCCCAAATCTGCTGACAGGTTCCCTTTAACCCATGTGCAGGGTATTACAGTAACTTAGGTATTCATGGTTACAACCACTCATACAGTGACAGTTAGCTTGTTATTTGGTTGCTTGTGGTCATAACTGTGGATGCCTAAGCTACTGCAATGCCTACACATGAGGTAAGAGACATAACTTATCAAGAGACCTAGACTACATTTCTAATTGGTGGTATTTGCTAATATTATTATTGTTACACATACTACATATTGGGATAAGATCTTGAAGGTGGGAATACCTCTTTAAGTCCATCAAGTTCAACATATAGTCGGAGCAGAGCAGGGTAAATTGTGCAATTACCCAGGGCCCCCACTTCCCTTCACGGCTCCCAGCATCTGCAGCAGGAGCTACACTGATAATAATATTGTCAGTGGAGCTTTTGATGTAGAGACTACTTTAGGACCTTTGGTGACATCATGGTCATGTGATCAGTTGTGCGATCATAATGTCACCACAGGTCTTGTAATCTGCAGGACTTTAAGACCTTTGGGGTTTTTTACATCATAATCATGTGACTGGTCATGAGAATAGGATGCCACCGCAAGTCCTGGACTTTGCGGCAGGTGAAATAACTGAAGAGGAGATGGACTGGTGGTAAGACCTATGTGTAGGTCTGTGTGTGTGTGTGTGTCTGTGTGTGGTGTGTCTTTGTATCTATCTGTGTATGTGATTGTTCCTAGAATGTATGGGACCCTGCTAAATTGTATATTAGTGAGGACATCAGAATGTATGGGATTCTGGTGGTATATATTAGTGAGGAAATCAGAATGTATGGCTCCAGGTGGGTATATATTAGTGAGGACATCAGAATATATGGGCTTCTGATGATACAGTCATATGAAAAAGTTTAGGCACCCCTATTAATGTTAACCTTTTTTCTTTATAACAATTTGGGTTTTTGCAACAACTATTTCAGTTTCATATATCTAAAAACTGATGGACTGAGTAATATTTCTGGATTGAAATGAGGTTTATTGTACTAACAGAAAATGTGCAATCCACATTTAAACACAATTTGACCGGTGCAAAAGTATGGGCACCCTTATCAATTTCTTGATTTGAACACTCCTAACTAGTTTTTACTGACTTACTAAAGCACTAAATTAGTTTTGCAACCTCATTGAGCTTTGAACTTCATAGGCAGGTGTATCCAATCATGAGAAAAGGTATTTAAGGTGGCCACTTGCAAGTTGTTCTCCTAGGGGAGCACATCAAATTGGATCACCAGCTAAAGTTACGCTAACAGCTGGGGTCTGGTATTCTCAGGGTGGGAAGGCCCATGCTTATTGGTCCCTTCCCAGCTTAAAAATAGCAGCCTCTATTATATACACCAAATAGCCCTGGAGGACTTGAAGCACCAATTGTAAAATAGACAGACTCTTATGAAGTCCAGCCACAGGTTGGACACCTGAGAACAGATCAGATGACAGATACGGAGGTGTACACCCGGCTTTCAGCTGTCAAATCACCCCATCAGACTAATATCGGAGCTGGATGAGTAAGTGACAAAGGCATATAGGAGATTAACAGCAGCAATCGGATGGTGCACTACTGATAGAGGGAGATTCCAGATATAACGTAGTCAGTATCTGCCCTGTGTGGAACGGGCTGAGAAGCAGAGCCATGACACTCCATGATGGATATATTTGTCATGGGTGGAGATGAGCGGACCTGTGGAAATTCGGTTTGGTGGGCTCAGCCAGACTTTAGATAAGGTTCTGTTCTGGACCTGAACCTCATTGGAAGTCACTGAATGGGCAATTCCACTCTTCCCCAACATGCAGCCAGCCATAAGCAAAGACCGATAAAGCTGATATTACCTTCAGTGTGAGCCATTCAAACAATGCAAGTGGCTGACACTGGGCCGAGCACCAAGCATACCCGAGCACAGCGATGCTTGCTCAAGTGGTCAGCATACGTAAAGCGCCCGAACTCTGAACTCAAACCCTAATTATTTTGTAAGATCTGTGTTCGGTACAAACACTGAACTTTAAAGTTCGGGTCCGCTCATCTCTAGTCATGGGTGTTAAAGATCAAAACCTGACATATCAAAGGGAGACAAAAAGCACAATTGAAAAAAACACCAAAATGCAATAAAACACTTAAAAAAAGAGGTAAAACCAAAAATGATTACATGAAAGTAACCTCATTTAGTTAATTACTAATCTGCAACATCAAAAATTGCACCAGCCACTCATTGTGGGAACTTAGCCTAAATGTTCTTTCATATATTGAAGTAATGTATAAAGTTTAGATGTCAGGAATCCGCTATTTTCTCAGAAAATAATGCATAATTTCCCTGGTAGACAGCCATAAACAGAGAAGGTTCATTCCTCATTCTGAATTAATGACATGGATGAGTAAATACGGTGCCCTTTCCTTTGTAATTAATGTCACAGCTGTTTTGTTAATCTTGTTCACATGTTCAGATTTCGAGTATTAAACGAAGACAGAACAGAAGCATTATCACATATGCCAAATCTGTCCACTTATTAGGGAGATTATGGCTAAGGTTACAGGACAACAGAAAATATAAAAGTATACTGCGAATGATAATTAGGGACATAGAAATCTAAAAAAAAAAATTCCTATTCCAATTCCTGTCGATTCCACGGGAATATAGAGAGCGCAAAGTAAGAGCTGGTGGTGACAGGATCTGCACAACAATGCCGGAATATTAAAAATACATATTACATACTGCCAGTACCAAGAAGAAGACGTTAGGGCTTCCTCATTACAGTCAGATACAGGGAGACTTCATGGAGAAAAAATCTGTATGACTACAAGACGGTAGCAACATACTGTGTGACACCAGATAAACACCTTGAAAAAACCTGGCAGCAGATTAAAACTGCCGCAGCCACAGGGAGCATGAAATAATGACAGCTTCTCATTCAAACAGCTACATTGTACTTTAGAATTGAAAGGCATAGTTTTAATAAAAGGTAAGTGTGTCGGCTGGGTGCCTTTTTCTACTCTGATTGACAGATCTCTAACTGTACATAAATAGGGTGACACCTGTCAATCAAGCCCCGATGGCCAAGAAGAAGCAGGACGCCTCATGGACACTTGGCCCATACTGGACTATCTTTACAGCCATGTTAAAATATTTCAATAAATATAGTTTCTTGTAATAAGAGAACCTCTTGGTACTTCTTGCTGCCAGGAACCTGATGAAGGTGTTGATTCAACTCTGATATGCGTTTTATGCAATACAAAATTTTGTTTGATACTTTTGGTTTCTGAATATTCAGCAAAATTGTCCATTTTTGCCCTATATTTTTATTTCAGTCTACTATTGCTCCTTATGAATGCCTTAACACTAGAAGTCCCAGAGAGGGGTCATTTAACATTTCTACCTTTGGAACCCAGAGACGGGTCGAATGACCTGAAGGATTTTAGCTAACATCCTATAATCACCGTCTTTTGTTCTGTAATTAAGGCCATTACTGTCGCACCACAGGAGGTTGTTGTTTTCCATTGAGTTTAGCCATTTGGTTTCTAGTTAGTTCTATTCAGTTTAGACTAAGGGTCATTTGACCCTCTTTCAGGACTTCAGGGGGAGCTCGAAATTTCTGGGACTTCTAGTGATAAAGAATAGTCCCCTTCTCAAGAATGCCTCCTATTAGCCAGAGAGGGTGTCTAGCAATAAAGAAGGGTTTATGCTTTGAAGGACCTTCTCTAATGAAGAGAGAAGTATCCAAGTATATTTTATTCTTCAAAACTATCAACTTAAAGTCATTTTTGGCTGTTCTCTGAATATTTCTCCTTGGACCCTGGACCATTGTGGACCATGGATAGGACAACTGGCTCCAGCTGTAATACTACATGGCTAATGGGACATTACTACCTATGATAGTATAACCTGGTCTCTGCGACTAGAGCTAGACAAATTTATTCAAGAAGAAATAAATTCTACTCAAATTATGCAAATCTGTATACTCAAGAATGCAGAGGATTTTTTTAATTTGCTCAATGCAATTTAGATGCCTGGAGAATCAGCACATGATGGCCTTAAGAAAAGGCATAATGGATCATGTGGGGGACATTGAGCAGTCGAGGTGATTGGAAGGTAAATATTGTTCTTTCTTTAGTTTGTTATCTACATCTTACATTTTGTGTGCTCTGGAGTCAATAAGAAAGACAACAGAGAATAAGGGGTGCTTCGCACACAGCGAGCTCACTGCCGAGATCGCTGCTGAGTCACGCTTTTTGTGACGCAGCAGTGACCTCATTAGCGATCTCGCTGTGTGTGACACTGAGCAGCGATCTGGCCCCTGCTGCGAGATCGCTGCTCGTTACACACAGCCCTGGTTCGTTTTCTTCAAAGGCGCTCTCCCACTGTGACACACAGATCGCTGTGTGTGACACTGAGCAGCGATCTGGCCCCTGCTGCGAGATCGCTGCTCGTTACACACAGCCCTGGTTCGTTTTCTTCAAAGGCGCTCTCCCGCTGTGACACACAGATCGCTGTGTGTGACAGCGAGAGAGCGACAAATGAAGCGAGCAGGGAGCAGGAGCCGGCGTCTGACAGCTGATGTAAGCTTGTAACCAAGATAAACATCGGGTAACCAAGGTGGTTACCCGATATTTACCTTAGTTACCAGCCTCTGCAGCTCTCACGCTGCCTGTGCTGCCGGCTCCGACTCTCTGCACATTTAGCTGCTGTACACATCGGGTTAATTAACCCGATGTGTACAGCAGCTAGGAGAGCAAGGAGCCAGCGCTAAGCAGTGTGTGCGGCTCCCTGCTCTCTGCACATGTAGCTGCATTACACATCGGGTTAATTAACCCGATGTGTACTGTAGCTAGGAGAGCAAGGAGCCGATGTTTACCTTAGTTACCAGTGTCCGCAGCTTCCAGACGTCGGCTCCGTGCAAGCGCAGCGTCGCTTGCACGTCGCTGCTGGCTGGGGGCTGTTCACTGGTCGCTGGTGAGATCTGCCTGTTTGACAGCTCACCAGCGACCATGTAGTGATGCAGCAGCGATCCTGACCAGGTCAGATCGCTGGTCGGATCGCTGCTGCATCGCTAAGTGTGAAGGTACCCTAATAACGGACATTCAATCAACGAAGATAAAATTTGTTGTGAATCAGATTTCCATGTAATATCTGACAAATTTAGGGAATTCCAATTTTGGCAGATCTGCTCATCTCTAGCTGTAACCAAGTTAGATACAGACAATGCCCTATCTATGCCTCTGCTTTACCTCTTTCATTTAATCCTTTATCTAGTACTGTTGAATGATTGTCATGTAATATTACATACTGATTGCATTGCCCTACTTTCATCAGTACTAATATGTTGATGCAAATGACTGAGAAGAGATCGATAATAACAGTGGTAACGCCTCATCCAAATACAGATAGAGCGCCGTTCTGGGGTCAGGTCATCTACTTTTCAATATACAGTGTGTCCACCCATATCCTGTCCACCGCAATTAACTTGAGAACAGCGTCAGCTATAGGCATAGAAGTGGTGTCTAAGTATAGTAAAGTAGCCATGCGCTAAGCAATGAAACCAGCTATAGCACCACCTGGTGGAAATCAATTCAATATGAATCGACACCTTGCATATAGATATGCTATGATATGAAATCCGTGACCCCCCCCCCCCAAAACATTGAATGCTGCTCACGCATATGGCGCTCATTTATCTATGATCTCATAGTGGCCACCATTAGCTGCAATGCACATCTGGACTCTGGACAGCATACTGTATCTTGCTGCACGTTGTGCAATATGGTAGGTGACACGTTTGCACAAGCATCTGTGATACGTTGTTGGTCGAGGGGTCGCATACACCTGTTGTTTGATGTGACCTCACAGAAAGAAGTCCAATCAGGTCAGGTCATGTGATCGTGGAGGCCACTCCACTCAGCCACCATACCCAATGACTTGTAGGAAGGTCTCCATGAGGTATCACTTCACGCCCGTAGCCTTGTGAGTTTTACATGTTCTAATCATAGCATTTCTGTATGAAAGATATCGATTCGTACTGAGTTGATGATTCCCTACAACTTTGTAATTCACTTTTTTTCTCTATCTCATTCCGTTTTCGAGATAAAAATGCTAACTCCATTGTTTTCCACCAGGTGGCACTATAGGGGGTTTCATTGCGTAGCACATGGCTACTTTACTATTCCTAGTGTGGGGGTGCTTTGCTGGTGACACTGTTGGGTATTTATTCAAAATTGAAGGCATACTGAGCCAGCATGGCTACCACAGCATCTTGCAGTGGCATGCTATTCCATCTGGTTAGACCATCATTTATTTTTCAACAGGACAATGACCATAAACACACCTCCAGAGGCTATGTAAGGGCTATTTGACTAAGGCGGGCTTTGCACGCTGCGACATCGGTAACAATGTGTTACCGATGCTGCAGCGATAGTCCCGCCCCCGTCGCACGTGCAATATCTAGTGAAAGCTGCCGTAGCGATTATTATCGCTACGGCAGTTTCACACGCACATACCTGCCGTGCGACGTCCCTCTGGCCGGCGACCCGCCTCCTTCCTAAGGGGGCAGGTCGTGCGGCGTCACAGCGACGTCACACGGCAGGCGGCCAATTGAAGTGGAGGGGCGGAGATGAGCAGGATGTAAACATCCCGCCCACCTCCGTCCTTCTCATTGCAGCCGGGAGGCAGGTAAGGTGATGTTCCTCGCTCCTGCGGCTTTACACACAGCGATGTGTGCTGCCGCAGGAGCGAGGAACAACATCGTACCTGTCGCTGCACCGGCATTATGGAAATGTCGGAGGCTGCAGCGATGATACGATAACGATGCTTTTGCGCTCGTTCATCGTATCAAAAAGGATTTACACGTTGCGATATCGACTGCGACGCCGGATATGCGTCACTTTCGATTTGACCCCATCGACATCGCACGTGCAATGTCGCAACGTGCAAAGCCGCCCTATGAAGGAGAGTGATGGGGTGCTACGCCAGATGACCTGGCCTCCACAGTCTCCAGACCTGAACCCAATTGAGATTGTTTGGGGTGAACTGGACCGCAGAGTGAAGCCAAAAGGGACAACAAGTGCTAAGCATCTCTGGGAACTCCTTCAAGACTGTTGGAAGACCATTTCCGGTGACTACCTCTTGAAGCTCATCAAGAGAATGCCAAGATTGGGCAAAGCAGTAATCAAAGCAAAAGGTGGCTACTTTGGAGAACCTAGAATATAAGACATATTTTCAGCTGTTTCACCCATTTTTGTTAAGTATTTCATTCCACATGTGTTAATTCATAGTTTTGAGACCTTCAATGTGAATCTACAATTTTCAGAGTCATGAAAATAAAGAAAACTTTTTGAACGAGAAGGTGTGTCCAAACTTTTGGTCTGTACTATATATATATATATATATATATATATATATAAAACTTAATAGAACTGTAATACGGTATTTTTTTTGTGTAATGAAAATGCACAACGGAAAAAAAACGCACTAAATACTCACCGTGGGAACTTAAAATCTGCAATAAAATCCTCAGCTCAAGTCCATTTCTATAGCAGATTGTCTCTGTATTATGTGAATAAGATTAAAAAAATATCCCCAATGCTGATACTGTAATATACAGCAGAATTTTCCCAAATCGTCTGCATTTCTGCTTCCGTACACATACCCTAAGCCAGTGAAGGTACATCTATAGCGTTTGTAAATATTTATTAGATTTTATAGTCTAAAGGCCGCTTTACACGCTGCAATATCGTTACCGATATCGCTAGCGTGCATACCCGCCCCCATCAGTTGTGCAACACGGGCAAATCGCTGCTCGTGGCGCACAACATCGCTCAGACCCGTCATACTACTTACCTGCCTAGCAACGTCGCTGTGACCGGCGAACCGCCTCCTTTCTAAGGGGGCGGTTCGTTTGGCGTCACAGCGACGTTACTAAGTGGGCTCCCAATAGAAGCAGAGGGGCGGAGATGAGCGGGACGTAACATCCCGCCCACCTCCTTCCTTCCGCATTGCCGGCGGCCGCAGGTAAGGTGAGGTTCCTCGTTCCTGCGGTGTCACACATAGCGATGTGTGCTGTCGCAGGAGCGACGAACTACATCGTACACGCAGCAGCAACGATAATTGGGAATAGGGGGGCATGTCACCCATTAGTGATTTTGCACGTTTTTGCAACGATGCAAATTCGCTCATAGGTGTCACACGCAACGACATCGCTAAAGTGGCTGAATGTGCGTCACAAATTCCGTGACCCCAACGACATAGCTTGAGCGGTGTCGTAGCGTGAAAAGCGGCCTTTAGATCTGATCAACTTTCTCAAAAATGTGTGAAATTTAATCATTTATAATTACCGGCCATCTAATTCTAGACAATTGTGGTCCAAATAAACAGATATTTACTGTAACATCTGGCAGTGACCTCTACATCTGTAGAAGAGAACTTTTGTAATCTATGCATCCAATATGAGTCTGAACTGTGAGAATTAAGGATTATTTCAATGTGAAGAGGTCATAATGTGTTAAGTGAGGCACCATATGTTCTCGCAAATGCAATTTGTTTCACATAAATAGGCACATCACGCCAACTACAGAGTTCCCCAGAAGTCTTCATTCACATGTTGGCAAGTAGCAATGGGGTAAATTTTTCTATTAGCGTTCATATTGTCTGGGGTTTAGTAAATTCTTTCATGGAAAAAAAGTTGTTCTCTTTTCAAATGCAGATTGGCTTCTCTTTTATACCGTGCAGAGCGTCTATCTCATAAAAATTCATTGCCTTATTCTGTTTCTTTGCAGATATAAAACAAGTATCTCTTGTACTTGCATGCTTCAACTACCAAGCCTGTGTAACTACTGGTAAACAACCATTTAATTCAATTTAAACTGTAGATGGAAAAGCCAGAAAGAAACATTTGACAAAATAAGTTCTTTCCTGAAAACAAATTGGCGTCCATACGACAATGGCGCGCTTTACGCTGCCCCCTCCCCCTTTTATTTAATTCCAAACTACCAGCATACACAAATTAGATTAACAATGGGTGGAAAAGCGAAATAAGAACAAGAAAGTATACACCAAAAAATCTAGGAAGAAAAACGAAAGGCGTGATAATGCAAAGTAATCAGAAATGTTCCCCACTTTGAAACCACAGTAATGTACCATGCTTTGTAGCAGATTCCAGGGACTGTAGGTGTTCGGAGTGCATGATGGAAAAAAAAAGAACAATTTACAGTAGATTAATTGTATTTCTCCAACAAACTTCTAATGGGGCTAAAACCATTGTGACCCGACATTACTGATTTATATGGAAAATACCTGCTATTGGCTGGTTTTGTCTTTAATATGGTAAAGTGGTAATTATGATTATCTTGCACAGTCATCCATGCAAAATGGTTTGTGCACAGATCAGAATGCACAGACCACAATGCACAGATCAGAATGCACAGACCAGAATGCACGGACCGGCCATGCCTCTCCCAAACAGTGTGTGAAAGCTTCATATTATTTCAATGATATTGATATACTTGGGTCAGGAAACTTCAAGCCAGTCTGTTGTAACACAGTCTCTGCACAGCACAGCAGGTATAGACAGAATGTACAAATCAGAATGCACAGACCAGAATGCATGGACCATCCATGGCTCTCCCAACCAGTGAGTAACATTCTTCATATATTTGTATTATGTTGATACACTTGGGTCAGGAGACCCCAAGCCAGTCTATTGCAATATGGTTTGTGCACAGAACAGAAGGCATAGACTGGAATGCACAGACTAGAATGCACAGACCAGAAGGCATGGACCAGCCACATCTGTCCCCACCAGAGCATGACATCTTCATATATTTCTATGAAGCTGTAACGCTCGGCACAGGAGAACCATGGTAAGTCCGTGCTCAGACCGTGACACAGCAGATTGGCCTAGCTGGTCTGGGCATTCTGGTCTGTACATAGACCGTCTTGTATGGACGTCTGACAGAGTCCTAAACAAACTGCTGATCACCCGGTAAGGAAGCGTTTTCTTCATTAATCGAGTGGCAGCCTGTTTTCATAGCAATATAATGCAGCATAAGAGAACATCGTTCTTAGCGCTGCATCGTCCTGTGTTAAACTGGACTCATGTTGCTGAGAATCCTTGCAACCTATGAAATGGTCCCTGATAACTACGGGGACCCAGATCCGTTTCAATACAGTGGTGCCACTGACAAGAAAGGTGAGCCTCCAAGCCGGTGGTATAACAATAACAAGATTTATTACACAAACTCGCCCCTGTTTTTATGGGGAGGAAAAAAATTAAATACCTTAACAGCAAATGGACTAAATAATAATCCTAACCCCAGCAACATTTATACAACGAGAAATCTATGTCTTTATTTTGTCTTTCCCTTCCAGGAGAACACCCACATATCTCTTGTCCCAGTGAGAGGGGGTCTTCCCTTGGTCCCAGAATGCCGCTCCCTCCTCTAAATGTGACCGGAGCTAAACAGGGCAAGTTCCTACAGGGAAGTCGTGACATATGTCCTTTCTCCTGGTTCACAATCTTAATTCTACCCCAACAACACATCAAATTCTCATAGCAACTATAACATTATAACATTCCCAATCACAGTAGTCTGTTTGTTAGCACTTTTAGTAAATCAGCAGTCTCTGCAGCTGATCAATCCGGTTTGGAATTTTGCACCGTGTAATCAACAGTTGTCAATAGTGAAAACACAGTTCAGGTTTTGCTGACACAGATCCGTTAAAGAAAACTTATTCAGATTAGTCCAAATATCTATCTACCCCTAACTAGCTCATTCGACTGGACAAATAGCCTTCAGTACAGGTGGATGGAAACATGGTACCTTATCCTGGGTTGTAACACAGGGTACTTTACCCTCTACAGGCGCTGCATCACTCCTCACTCCGTTGCTAACCTACTGGTGGGCCTCTCTACTCTCTCCACTGAACAGGGGCAGAGGTTGACTGTTCCAGGTGTCACCATTCACAGGTGCACAAACTTGCTGTAGTATATGACTCGCCCACCCCAGGGCTATGGGACACCCGGTGCCGGCCGGACTAGTCCGGGGGACATCAGTGGTGGCTGGGCCCGACTCCGTACCCTGGTGGGGTCAATTAATATGGCTTCAGTGGGGGTGATTAAAGTTTATAATAGTCGTGACGCCACCTGTGGTTTGCGGCTATTAAGCCGCCGCTGCTGTATGGGGCCTCCGGGGCTGATGGAATGGCAGCTTGGATGGTCCTGCTCCCCACAGGTGGAGCGGTGCCCCGGGGACACTGTTGGTGCTTGTGAGTGTCGATGTAGTTGCGGTGTAATGCAGGGCCGACAGGGCGGTGAAAGGACCGGACACAAACAACAGTCTCTTTACCTTCTCTTTTACTGTGCAAACGGTTAGTCCTGGGAGACCATTACAGGTGGTAGAGGGCTCCGGCCGGCCTGAAAGTAGCTGAGGTCATCTCTTTGGCCAGTCGAGTATGAGGCCTACTCCCTGCTCTTTCTTTGCTGTTATAGGACCCTGCACTTTGGGTTAGCAATGGCCCTCTTGCTGCTGGGACCGGTGGTTCGTCCCTCTCCCTATGTGGTAGGCTGCGCAGGCCCTTTCTGGTGCTTCTCTACTGGAGTCCACACCGGGCCCTGGTGGTGCAGCTGTACCTTCAGGTTGCTTATGGGCCAGGTGCTTGTAGCTCTCCTGCCCTTCGGATTCGGCTGCCAGGGAAGGATTTTACACCCTGGCAACCACAGACTCCGATGTCTGATTCTCTCCTGTGCCTCTCTGCCAATCCTGCTTCACTGGGCCAAGCTATTCCAGCTCCAGGCCCCAGTTCCACAGGACAGCACAACTCTGTGTCTTCACTCTCTGGACTCTCTTCACAGACTGAACACTAACTCCTCCCTCAGGTCAGACTTGAGGAATGCTCCCTGGAACTCCAGGTTCAGAGCTCCCTCTGCTGGCCTGAGGGAGAAACTACGTTGGATGTTGGTACCTACTGGCCAATGATTTCCCCAATTACCTCCAGGCTCAGCATTACCCCTTTGGAGGGGCAATGCTGTTGTGGTGACCAGGTCCTGGGGCGCCACATATACAAGGGAGCAAGATCGCTAGTTCAGATCCTTCCCTTCCTTTTCTTTTCGTCTTATTTAGGAGCTCCTCTAACGCACATTCAGTCCCAGCTCCAAATGAACCTGAAATGTATAGCTCTCTTCCCCCTATTACACTTATATGCACTGTGTGATCTAATATAGATCGCTCAGTGAGTGTTATTTGCCTTGCTCTGCCTGTCTAAACAGGGGGTGAAATAATTGCTGATTGGTAACAGTTTACCTATCAGTGATCATATCATGCTGCCAGTTGATCTGTTTAACTGGACCATAATTGTGACCATACACTTTAGCTATTGTGCCAACCATTCAGATGGCTGATGGTTATTCTTCCTGAACCATTTGTACATCAGCACAGATGGCTCAGAGTCAGCAAGTGTTCTCAATATGGAGAAGGGGATATGCCTTTGCAAAATACCTGTCACGTGTTCATCAGAGTCCTCTCCTGCGACTTCTACTTTGGTCACCAGGCGCCGTCTACAGTGCTGGTGATAGGGGAGGAGTCACTACCAGTGGCTCTGGTGGGCGCAGGCTTCGTCCATCCACTAAGCTGGGTTTCACTGGGACTTGCAATACCACTGGCTGACTGTGGTGGTATGTGCCTTCCAGCTGAAGTTATTACCTTTTAGATAAGGCCAATGGAAAGGCACCACACCCTTCTTATTCCTCCTCCAGTCTGCTGGTCACCGCCAGATATAGTCTGTATATATTCACTGCAGCGTCTCTGATTCCTTGCCCTAGTACTTTTGCTTCCTGTTTTTTGACCTCTACCTGATTTCTGACCATCCTCCTGCCTGCCATTTTTGTACCTCACGGCCATCTCCAGTTTGACCTTAGCCTGATTTGTTGACCACCCTTTTTCCTGCTGATTTTGCCTCTTCTGTAGCTCCTGGTTTTGACCCTGCCTGATGACCACTCTTTCTTGGATTGTAGCCTTCCATAGGCAGTGATCTCCTGGACCTTGTTGTAATTTCAGATCCCTGTTCAAGGGTTAAAGGGTTTCGGGGTTCTTGGGATCCTGCTGAGTGGGCAGCTTGGTTCTAGACTGTCCGTGTCAGTCATCGTCTGTCTGTGGTCCTAGACAGACGTCACAATACCTTGGTGCCAGTTTCCTGGTGCAAGTGATATCAAACATATGGAGTGTGTTAAGATTCAAGATGTCGAAGTTACCCTTTTCCCCTCCCGATATCTAGTATTAAGGAAAGTGAGGACAGTCCAAAGCACATTAGATGGTCAGTCGTTGTGGTTGAAGTTGGCAGGTTAGACTGACTTTCATCCCACTGTATGGCCAATAAACAAATCTCATAAATCAATGTTAATCTTTAACAGTCCTAAAAACTGGTAAATTAGAAAATTACAACTTCACTGCCACAAGTTGTGTTGTGTCAAATAACAGCACATTGGATTTTGCTATAAATGACACCATAATCGAAAACAGCAACACTCTCAATCATTAGGTCAGTGTGTCAGAGGCACGGCAGCATCTGTAGGATCTTTATTGATAAAGGGCAGGTCTCAGATGTGGAAAATTAAAATCTGTTTTGCTACATCTGCAATTTCCAACATCAGAAAGAGAACCAGTGCAGAGCAGATTTCTCATTGCTGTATTCATCTAGCCCCTCTTGGGCATGAGAGTTTTATACTATTTCATACCATATGTCACCATGGAAAGCACAGTGTGGTGGTGGGTACTGTGCTAAATCTGTAATATTGACAACCGCTAGCAAGAATAACAAGGAAGCCAGCATGCTGAATGTAATGACACATCTGCACACAGGTCAAGCAGACATTCTGTGCAATCAATGTTCAAGAGCCTGAAGAATTCACCAGGGTATAGAGTCTCATGAATATTGGCAATAAACTGGCATGGTGATATCATCGGCTTCAGGAAAATTGATAGGTTTCATTCTCTTAACTTCAAGTTCATTAAATGTGCTGCCTCTGATGAGTACAAACCAGTGAGTCCTTTAAATGTTTCTGCTGGGAAAACAAGTAATACCACCTGGCTCAATCCATATGATGTATAGAATATATTAGACGTAAAACAGATATATACCCCATTAATATTGTGGATGGAAAGCCAGATAAATGGATGGATGGATGAATAAATAGATGGATAGATAGATAGATAGATAGATAGATAGATAGATAGATAGATAGATAGATGCACTTTATGGACTATAGTCCAAAATCCGTATCTTCTGAAGGCATGAACCCAGAAACATACTGCTAGTACTAGTGATGAGTAAAACACTACCATGTGCAGGTGCTCAGTACTCATAACAAATGGTTGGATGCTCGAATGGGCGCAACTTTAGTACTCCAATGTAATGGGAGTCAATGGGGAACTCGAGCATTTTTCCAGAAGATTTCCCATGGGTCATGTAGAAGAAGCCAGAGATCAGATTTCAGTCAAGACATGCTTTAACTTGTTCGAGAGCGTGCCCAGAAGGAGTCAGACAATGTTGAAGGCCAAAGATGGATTTACAAAATACTAAAAATTAAAATTTAGATTTTTAGGAGCAAAACAGTAACAATACAGTGACATAACAAAAATCTACATATCTAATCATATGCTATACAGTTAATTTTAAAAGTCAAATTTATGTATGAGATAACCAAGATGATTATCTATAAAATAAAGTTTGCTTCATGCTCAAAGCTGTTGTGGATGTGAAATATGAAGCCTGAAAGTCAAAAGTTCAACACATTGTTACCCTTTTGCTCATCAGTGTATGGTATAAAGAAAAGTTCTGTGTCAAATATGACCACAAGACAGTGAGCATGCTACTTGGGAGTTTTCGTAGAACCAACCAAGTAAATTGCAATATTGGGTATAGGTAGGTTAGTAGAAGGAGGAAACATGAGAAGTTCAGTTTTGCAGCAATTCAGTTTCAGATAGAGGTAATATATGTTTGAGACAGCAGATATATCATCTCTGGTATTTTGTATTAAGGCCAGGGTAATGACAGGAGTAGAGGTGTGTGAGGAGCTGGTTGCCAGCTAAAGACTATTGGACCAATGGACGTAGAGGAGAGTTCATAGCTCTTAGGCTAGGTTCACACACTGCGTTTTTTTGACACTGCTTTTTTGTGCGTTTTTTAGCACTAAAAACGCACAGAAACGCAGTGTCTTTAAAAAACGCATGAAAAAACGCATGCATTTTTACCGCGATTTGGTGCGTTTTTGGCTGCGTTTTGCTGCGTTTTTGATCTCTGCGTTTTGCTGCGTTTTTCCAATGCATTACATGGGGGGAAAACGCAGAAAAACGCAGGAAAGAATTGACATGTCCATTTTTTTTTTTAAGCTCAAAAACGCAGCTTAAAAAAAAAGTTGTGTGCGGACAGCAAAAATGAAAACTCATAGACTTTGCTGGGGAAGCAAAGTCATGCAGTTTTGAGGCCAAAAACGCACCCGAAAAACACGCAAAAACGCCATGAAAAACGCACTGTGTAAACTCACCCTAAGGGATACAGACTTTTTCCAGCATGGAGAACTGGTTAGGTCGATCTGATTGTTTTATCAGATATTTCTTGCTTGTCAGTTTAAACTGCACAATAAAATGTTAATGCATAGGGAGGTGCGCCATCGGAGACACAGTTCACACGTACACATACCATGCTCATGCAGACCCCATGAGGAGAGATGGGCCAGCTGGAACTTATGCCCTTTCCCAACATGTCTTTTCCAGGCAATAATAAGTAGAGATGAGCGTTTCCGTTGAGGCTCGGTTCACCGGCAGCCAAGGAGCCGAGCCTCCACAGGCTTGAGCTTGACCCAAACCCCGGAGCAAGTAACATTGGGAGTATGAATCACTACCCACAAACAGCCAGCCATAAGCAGATCACTTCTGGGGGAGAGTGGGCGAGGTTTTTCAAACAAGTTTAGGGGTTGCACACTACATGTAATCATGCTGTTGTTACCCCCCAGTGCTGGCCGTTCAAACACTGCAAGCGGCTCACACAGGGCCGAGCAAAGCGTATCTAAGCTCAGTGTTGCTCATGCGAATACAGTTTGAACGTAAAGCATCCGAACCCCAAACCTTGATTATTTTAAGTTATTGTTCGGTTCGAAAATTGAAACTCAGGTTCATCTCTAATTATAAGCTTTTCAGTATTGAGATTTGTGCAATATTTACTGCAAACCAAAAAAATTTTTTTTGAAGATCCAGCAGTTGGCAAAATCGAATTCTGAAAGATCTGCTCCTCACTAGTCACAGCCCCTGGACAAGGGCATTGCTGATTTTGAAAGTTCCTATAGATACATCCCTGATCAACACTTTCTGAATTAAATCCCTAACACCAGCTATAATTTTTAAATGAAAATTATAGACATCAGTTTCTTTAACTGAAGTTTGTAGACAACCAGAAGTAGGAGCAGAGGCCTGTACGCTCATGTGCGCCAATGTCACAGTACAAACAGTATTAAAATGTATAATCCACCCTCCAGAATCTGCACAGATATGATCAGAAAACTCCTGATCTACAACCTTAGCTAAACCCATATCCACAGGAGTCATTGTAATCCAAGCTCTAACACTATCCTGAAAATAGAATCTCAAATGTGGAAACAGAGCACTAAAAAAATAACAAATGTCAGTGAATAAGCAAAAAATATATGTCTCGAATATACATGCACATTGACAGCTTCGCGCTGAATAAGTCAGCATTGAATACACTTTGTAGAAAGTAAACTAAGCCTAACTCTCTTCATAATTAGGAAGAATTACACATTGTCACACACATATAAATACAATTTAGTATAATGTGATCCATCTTTATGAAAAATGGAAAAGAAGCAAATGCAGAATAAAATCACAGAGAACACATTCAGCATTTATAGGTACATTGCCACACATCTGTGCTATATATTCTGCAGATACCATGCTATGATTAATTATAGTTTTGAGAATGTCCTAAATATACTAATCTATTGCCAGTAATAAAACTGTAGTTGCACTATAAGGACACAAGTATTGGGACACGTCAATCAGGTGTTTTATTCAGTCTAATTGCCATAGGTGTGTAAAATCCAGCTCCTCGCCACGTTCTGCCTTTAGAATGAACCATCCTTTTGCAAATGTTTATAAAAAGGTCATGGATACCAGTGAATAGTGGCAACCATTGTAACATGTCAGTTAAAGGGAACTTGTCAGTTGTTACATGGTGTCCAGTTGTTGCGGTATAATCTCAATGTTTGACAATGTGGCATTTAGAAAACATACTTTAATAGCCGCCGGGGACCAAGCCGAGCTGTGCACTAGTCAGACAGGTGGGTCCAAGGTGTCTTTTCCCTGCCCAGTGACAGTGATTGACAGGTCTCTGTCTACGTACGTGCATTGGCACCACAAGCCAATCTGGCATGTGGTGCCAATATCTTTACCTTTTGCAAATATTTTGTGACATTTCACATTATTTTATGCCAGTTTTATAGTTGAATCAGGATGATTATACTCACAGTGGGGCACACTTACCACTACTGATATATAAGTAAGAATTGTTAATCATGTAAGTAAAGTGCATCGGGTACCAGTGATCAAAACATATGGAGAGTGAGGCAGCAAATACAGTGAAATTAACCTTTTATTAACCCATGCAATGTTTCAGCTACTATGAGCATTTCCCATAACTGAGAAAAGCTCATAGGACCTAAAATGTCACTTCGGTGAATAAAAGGTTCATTCCACTGGATGTGCTGCTTCACGTTTCATATTTTTGGACCATCAAGTCCTTAGAGGCATGCAACTCCTTTTTCAAATTATTAATTACACGACACAGCGGCTTTTTTCCAAAACATGAAAAAATCTTTTATTATTACAAAAGTAACACACAATTAAAAATAAGCAGGGTATGCACAAACAGGGATGGATACCAAAGGGACACAGTCACAAAATAAATGATGGTATAAATATACTAGCATCCATATAATGTACTAATTTACAATATGCCCTATGTCCCTAAATTTAGGAGGACACCCCACAATCAGTTGGTGGGAGACTTGGAGAGCATTTAAATTTTCTCATATGCAAAGGGGCTATTCATGCCACAATACACTGCATCGATATATCAGATAACCTCCAAGTTCTCCCTTATGCAGGGGGCATTTGAAACACAACACAAATATTCTGATGCTGCTGATTAGTGAACAAAATGGCTAGCGACCACTGCTATAGTATCACCCCTAATCCCTCTTTATACAAGAGGCTACAGGCCGGCAGCATGAGTGCTGCACTACTGTTAATCCGGTACTTGGAGCGATTGATAATGCATAGTCAGAATAAGCAAAACCTATAAGGCTAATCCACTTTTTTATCAACGCTCCAAAAAGCCCTAAAAAGTAGCAGGGGAAATAGCGAAAAAATGATACAAATATGCAGCTTTACTAACCAATATATAATGTCCGTAATGGCGCCACCCCTCCCGTTC
This sequence comes from Anomaloglossus baeobatrachus, assembly GCF_048569485.1. Taxonomy (NCBI): domain Eukaryota; kingdom Metazoa; phylum Chordata; class Amphibia; order Anura; family Aromobatidae; genus Anomaloglossus; species Anomaloglossus baeobatrachus. The sequence goes on along the minus strand of NC_134353.1, from coordinate 836,670,308 downwards.
CGACGCGCGTTTCACCTTCTTCCTCAGGGAACGATAGTGCATTAGGTCAAATACGGGGTTTAAATACCGCGGGAAGTGTAAGACGTAACCGGAAGTGGGGGCGGGATTTACAATACATCCGGTGTTGGTTTATACATCATTTCCAGTCCGTGGAACGCAAATGCGGATCAGCTCCACCCGGAAGGTACGGGATAAGAACTAGATCCGACATTTGCATCGTTTAACCGTTCCGGTTCAGGAAACCCAAAAGTATATCATCCTCAACCCGGACAGAACAAAAGTTCCTATTTTTAAAGAGTACCGCGATCGAAGCTGTGGGCGGGATTAACCCCTGCCACCTATGCTTCCCTGTCTTATTGGGTTACAGGGGTAGTGCATATTCTCATACAATCAAACCAGCACTGAAAGGCATGTATATGCTCTTATCAATACCGCGCCGGTGCGCATATCTTTTTTATTATTTATAGCAGGTTTACAAAGTGATTAACAAATCACTGCCTGCTCATACCCATGCCTGACAGTGCTGCCTTCAAAAGTTCTAAATAATCCCAACCATAACAATTCATGATACAAAATACCCTGGTCACTTCTATATTTTTGGGAAAGCACTTGTATCCCCTTTTACCCCTAAATAGCTAGCTATAACCCACTATTCTCCGGTTATGGTTTTTATTTATTCCACCTGAATGTATTAACATTACACTCCCATAATTGAAAAAAACCCACTATCAGTCTGTACGTAACTCAAGCTTGGTTTCCCTTAATGCCATATGTCGGCGCATGCTAAACACGGCCCACCGGTCTATTGTCACCTTCCGATCACGGTCCGCAAACCCATGCCCGGCAGCCCACCCCCTCGACAAGGTTCGTCGGTGGGACGGGGGGCCGGCCACGGGAGGCAGTGACCACGATCTGGAAGACGACACCTAGGGTCATGAAAGAGCATGCGCACCATAGCTTTCATCCCTAATGCTAGTGCACCCGTGATACTCAATTGGTATCACGGGTGCACTAGCATTAGGGATGAAAGCTATGGTGCGCATGCTCTTTCATGACCCTAGGTGTCGTCTTCCAGATCGTGGTCCCTGCTCCCGTGGCCGGCCCCCCGTCCCAACGACGAACCTTGTCGAGGGGGTGGGCTGCCGGGCATGGGTTTGCGGACCGTGATCGGAAGGTGACAATAGACCGGTGGGCCGTGTTTAGCATGCGCCGACATATGGCATTAAGGGAAACCAAGCTTGAGTTACGTACAGACTGATAGTGGGTTTTTTCAATTATGGGAGTGTAACGTTAATACATTCAGGTGGAATAAATAAAAACCATAACCGGAGAATAGTGGGTTATAGCTAGCTATTTAGGGGTAAAAGGGGATACAAGTGCTTTCCCAAAAATATAGAAGTGACCAGGGTATTTTGTATCATGAATTGTTATGGTTGGGATTATTTAGAACTTTTGAAGGCAGCACTGTCAGGCATGGGTATGAGCAGGCAGTGATTTGTTAATCACTTTGTAAACCTGCTATAAATAATAAAAAAGATATGCGCACCGGCGCGGTATTGATAAGAGCATATACATGCCTTTCTGTGCTGGTTTGATTGTATGAGAATATACACTACCCCTGTAACCCAATAAGACAGGGAAGCATAGGTGGCAGGGGTTAATCCCGCCCACAGCTCCGATCGCGGTACTCTTTAAAAATAGGAACTTTTGTTCTGTCCGGGTTGAGGATGATATACTTTTGGGTTTCCTGAACCGGAACGGTTAAATGATGCAAATGTCGGATCTAGTTCTTATCCCGTACCTTCCGGGTGGAGCTGATCCGCATTTGCGTTCCACGGACTGGAAATGATGTATAAACCAACACCGGATGTATTGTAAATCCCGCCCCCACTTCCGGTTACGTCTTACACTTCCCGCGGTATTTAAACCCCGTATTTGACCTAATGCACTATCGTTCCCTGAGGAAGAAGGTGAAACGCGCGTCGGAATGGGAGGGGTGGCGCCATTACGGACATTATATATTGGTTAGTAAAGCTGCATATTTGTATCATTTTTTCGCTATTTCCCCTGCTACTTTTTAGGGCTTTTTGGAGCGTTGATAAAAAAGTGGATTAGCCTTATAGGTTTTGCTTATTCTGACTATGCATTATCAATCGCTCCAAGTACCGGATTAACAGTAGTGCAGCACTCATGCTGCCGGCCTGTAGCCTCTTGTATAAAGAGGGATTAGGGGTGATACTATAGCAGTGGTCGCTAGCCATTTTGTTCACTAATCAGCAGCATCAGAATATTTGTGTTGTGTTTCAAATGCCCCCTGCATAAGGGAGAACTTGGAGGTTATCTGATATATCGATGCAGTGTATTGTGGCATGAATAGCCCCTTTGCATATGAGAAAATTTAAATGCTCTCCAAGTCTCCCACCAACTGATTGTGGGGTGTCCTCCTAAATTTAGGGACATAGGGCATATTGTAAATTAGTACATTATATGGATGCTAGTATATTTATACCATCATTTATTTTGTGACTGTGTCCCTTTGGTATCCATCCCTGTTTGTGCATACCCTGCTTATTTTTAATTGTGTGTTACTTTTGTAATAATAAAAGATTTTTTCATGTTTTGGAAAAAAGCCGCTGTGTCGTGTAATTAATAGTTTAGAAAGGTGGTATTCCTGTAATATACAGTAGGTCCCTGTTAGTGATTAATCCTTTTTCAAATTGCCTGTGCTGTCTTTCCTTAAAGGGAATCTGTCAGCAGTTATTTTGCTACCTCGTCTGAGATAAACATGATGTGGGCAAAGAGAAACTAAATCCAATGATGTATCACATAGATTACTGGGTGCAGTCGTTCTCACATGATCTAATAATTCAGTTTTAATCATGTAGCTGAGCTGGGAGAGCTGTCCCGCCCACACCAGGCTCTCAATAGAGGTTGTACGTTGACTGTTAGCTGTCAATCACAGCAGGGGGCATGCCTGACTTTTTTGCATGTGCATTTCTGGTCCTGCAATGTTAATCACAGGGTAATACAGCCATTAGTTTAAGTAACCAATAGCATAAACACAGATAAGAGAGGCATAGTTGCTTTTTGTTTGTTAACCCCTACATGCTGTCCTCAACTTACATAGCACAAACCTGGAATCAATATTCAGTGATATATGCACTAGTGCAGTGCTTCCGTGCCTTACATTACGCTCTGAGTGGGTCGAGAGCCACATCAACAGTGCCCAGAGCAGTGACACTCAGATCCTCTTCTTCCACTGCTCCATTAGCAGTGACACCCAAAGCTTCTATTTCCAGTATAATGATAGCCAAAAATTCCCCAGAGAAATTCCACCAAAGCAGTGTACTTACATCCAGGGGTTCCTTCCTTACCCCCATCAAGTATTTTCACTTCATGCAGTCCCATCACAACCAGCTTCTATCACCTCCACTGACTGGTAGTATGATTCTTTTTCCATCTTACCATACTTAATTTATCTTTTCACCCCTAAGGTCAGTAAATGCACATCCAGATTTGCTCGTCACCATCACAAAAGTCACCATCTAGTGATCTGCTCTTCATAGCTTTTTGATAGACATGGTGAAACTGCACCAAGCTGGCAGACAGGTACAAGCCACATATCATGGGCCCGTAAGCTACATGTGGCTCCAGTACCACAGGTTGGGGAACCTCACCCTAGTTTATAAATACTAAATATGAGTAAATGTATTCGAGTGCAATTGAATTCGATTCAAATTTTACAAAAATCCAGATTTTTTGTAGTTCGCTTTTGTGCGGATTTAGCTCAATGGTGCCCGCTGGTAGACTTTTTTTGAGCTATAAAAGGCTATCAAAATAACAAAACTCCTTATATTCACCTCACCACTCACCTCTCCAGGCATTCTACTACTCAACTCCACCAGTCTGGTCCTTGTCGAATGTTTGGATTGGCAGCATTGAAACACTTGGGGTTTTGCGCATGTTCCAACAATGGTTAGGTTCTATGATGTCATGGCGTGCACTGGGACCTCTGCAGGCAAATTCGCAGAACTATCTTGGGCTTAGCAAGCCGAAAAGCCTATAAACCAACGTGGATGACGCTGATATAAAGATGTGACAAGGACCAGACTGGTGGCAGTGAGAAGCATAGGACCAGAAAGCTGAGAAGCTGAGTGGTAAGGTAAGTATAAGGTTTATTATTTAATGTGATTGTTATTTATTATTTTATATATTATGTTTATTATGCTCTGGGGTGTGAAAAGATTCCAGCGCATAAGAGCCTTTAATCTGCAAAATGAATTTCCCCAGGAAAAAAAACATACAATCAGGAGACTTTGAATTTTGCCAGATCCAATCATTCCTTATAAATATACATCCATATCAGTAAAGAAACATACATAAACAAATATGAATATACAAAAACACAAACATGAAAAAACCCTCAACTCCTGCACTCAATGCTATAGTAATATCAACCTCTAGCAAACATAGGATTTTAGAAAAAGAGGCTCACACACATAATACATACAGGATACCCACCTAACAAGTATACACACATATATGAACACACTATACACACATGTGCACATATTATACACACATAAACACACTATACACACATATATATGCACACAATATACACACATACACACACACGCTGGTCTGACATTGTGCTGGTGTGTGTCTCCTTGCTGCATATGCTGGCACCTGGACTGCCTTTATTCGCAGTTGTCTGTCTTTGCAACATGGGAGTGGTTCTGAGATGTCACAGGTATATGTGTTGCTTTTATATGGCTCTGCTTATTAAAATATTTCAGAGGCACAATGGTAAAATATATAAAATAGAGTAGGACCCCCCTATTGAGATTTACCATGACGTGGCAGGGGTGGCTCAAATTAATGATCAATTGTTTGTGAAAAATCTCATTTTGCATTATAGTACAGTATTTGTGAATGTTACACTTTTTATTTGTTGCATGCCATTCATAGGCAGTGCTGACTCCCCTCTCTATAACACATACACACACACACGCTATACACACAAACACGCGCACACTATACACACATACACTACAGTTCAAAAGTTTGGGGTCACCCAGACAATTTTGTCTTTTCCATGAAAATTCATACCTTTATTTATTAAATGAATTGCATAATGAATATAAAATATAGTCCAGACATTGCCGAGGTTAGAAATAATGATTTGTACTTGAAATAATAATTTTCTCCTTCAAACTTTGCTTTCGTCACTTTGCAGCAATTACAGCTTTGCAGACCTTTGGCATTCTAGCTGTTAATTTGCGGAGGTCATCTAGAGATATTTCACCCCATGCTTCCAGAAGCCCCTCCCACAAGTTGGATTGGCTTGATGGGCACTTTTTGCGTACCATACGGTCAAGCTGCTCCCACAACAACTCAATAGGGTTGAGATCTGGTGACTGGGCTGGCCACTCCGTTACAGATAGAATACCAGTTGCCTGCTTCTTCCCTAAATAGTTCATGCATAATACGGAGGTGTGCTTTGGGTCATTGTTCTGTTGTAGGATGAAATTGGCTCCAATCAAGCGCTGTTCACAGGGTATGGCATGGCGTTGCAAAACGGAGAGATAGCCTTCCTTATTCAAAATCCCTTTTACCTTGTACAAATCTCCCACTTTACGAGCACCTAAGCAACCCCAGACCATCATATTACCTCCACCATGCTTGACAGATGGCTTCAGACACTCTTACAACATCTTTTCAGTAGTTCTGCATCGCACAAATGATTTTCTGTGTGATCCAAACACCTTTTACTTCGATTCTTCTGTCCATAACATTTTTTTCCAATCTTCCTCTGTCCAATGTCTGTGTTTTTTTTGCCCATATTAATCTTTTCCTTTTATTACCCAGTCTCAGATATGGCTTATTTTTTGCCACTCTGCCCTGAAGGACAGCCTCTTCCCTGTAGACGATGACACTGGCATTTTGCAGGTACTATTTAATGAAGCTGCCAGTTGAGGACCTGTGAGGCATTGATTTCTCAAACTAGAGACTCTAATGTACTTGTCTAGTTGCTCAGTTGTGCAGCAGGTCCTCCCACTTCTCTTTTTACTTTGCTTAGAGACTGTTTGTGCTATTCTCTGAAGGGAGTAGTACACACTGTTGTAGGAAATCTTCAGTTTCTTGGCAATTTCTTGCATGGAATATCCTTAATCTCTAAGAACAAGAATAGACTGTCGAGTTTCACATGAACGTTCTCTTTTTCTGGCCATTTTGAGAGTTTAATGGAACCAACAAATGTAATGCTCCAGATTCTCAACTAGATCAAAGGAAGGTCAATTTTATAGCTTCTCTAATCAGCAAAACTGTTTTCAGCTGTGGTAATATACTTGCACCAGGATTTTCAAGGGATTTCTAAACATCCATTAGCCTTCTAAAGGCCGCTTTACACACTGAGATATCGGTACCGATATCGCTAGCGTGCGTACCCGCCCCCATCATTTGTGGGTTACGGGCAAATCGTTGCCCGTGGTGCACAAAATTGTGCGGACCCGTCACACTACTTACCTGCATAGCGACGTCGCTGTGACCAGCGAACCGCCTCCTTTCTAAGGGAAAGCAGTAGAGAAGGGTGTTCAATTGCCGCGCCAACAGATCTGTTGGCGCGGCAATTGAACACCCTTCTCTACTGCTTTCTGTTTTCTGCCACTGGGTGGCTGCAGCCGTGAATCGATCTGTACATGCAAATATAGTAGTTGTGACTCTCACAACTACATTCGGTGAGTAGTATTACTCCCCCCTCCCCACCCTACACATATTTGGGTAAGACCCTATTTGCGCTTGTTTGTCCAAAGCTCCTTCATTTATCCTTTTTAAGGGGGCGGTTCGTTCGGCGTCACAGCGACGTCACTAAGCGGCTGCCCAATAGAAGCGGAGGGGCGGAGATGTGCAGGACGAACATCCCGCCCATCCCCTTCCTTCCTCATTGCTGGCGGGATGCAGCTAAGGTGAGGTTCCTCGTACCTGCGGTGTCATACATAGCGAAGTGTGCTGCTGCAGAAACGACAAACAACATCGTCAAAGCATTAGCAATGATAATCGAGAATAGGGGGCATGTCACCGATGAGCGATTTTGAATGTTTTTGCGACGATTCAAAATCGCTCACAGGTGTCACACGCAACGACATCGCTAACGCGGCCGGATGTGCGTCACAAAATCTGTGACTCCAACGACATCGCTTTAGCTATGTCATAGCGTGTAAAGCGGCCTTAACACCATTAGCAAATGCAATGCACCATTTGAACACTGGAGTGGTGGTTGTTGGAAATGGGCCTCTATACACCTATGTAGATATTGCATTAAAAACCAGACGTTTGCAGCTAGAATCATTTACCACATTAACAATGTATAGAGTGTATTTCTGTTTAATTTAATGTTAGCTTCATTGACAAAAAATGTGATTTTCTTTAAAATATAAGGAAATATCTAAGTGACCCTAAACTTTTGAACTGTAGTGTATATACACACACTATACACACGTGCGCACACACTATACACACATGTACGCACACACTGTACACTTATATGCAGTGAAGTGATTATAACATATCTATAAGTGTACATATTCAGATATGTAAATTGTAGTCTCTTTTACACAGGATTACTTCTTCATTTGCCTAAAAACCATATTAATAAACTCGGAAACCTAATTGATCCTTAGAGTTGCTTTAATGATTTTTACTATGTGTTATTTATATGTTTGTGATTCAGCACAGTTTATATTCTGCATCCTATTACCTGGTAAAAAATGTGCATACTTATACAAGCTCTGTACTTTATATAGCTATTTTATTGTTTTATATGGATATGGAAGTAGTCATGTGGGAAATACTGAATGCAAAAGAAAGGATAAACCTGACAAATATTTTAACCACGATCGCAGAAGAATAAGAAAACTGCAAATCACAAGCCTAAATAAATCATTTGAAGGCTTATAAAATATAACCACAGCTGGCTTATAAAACCATAAGGACCATTTCATGCTACAAATAGGAAATTCAAAAATAGTAACTTAATAGAAAACAGTAAGTAAAATGCATTGTTTACAGTTTATTCTACATAGGAAATTGTATGTATAAAATATCACAACATTCTTTACATGTTGATGAAAACATAAAACTGTTGAGTCGGTGCAGGAGAAATTTCTCAAGAGACATTAAGGGGCTTTGATGCTTCAAAGGAAACTGTTTACTACCTGCCAAATAATCGCTAGGATATAGAGCCAGGGGCGCAACTATTGTTGGTTCACTGGAGACTAGGGGGCCCAAAAGGTCACTTTGGCCCATAAGAGAAGACCGATACTGAAGACCCATGGAATTTCGGGGTCAAATTGGATACAAGCTTCATGTTACTGTACTGTAAACAGGCATGCCTATACTTTCAGAAATAATATAACAACCCATATACACCACTGCTATCCTCTCTTGGATGGTACATGTATTCTAAGAAAAGACAAGGTAGACAAAATTGGTTCATTTATTGCAAAAGAACAGTGGGTTTTAGTAAATTAAAGCCAATACCAAAATTAGCCCATTGAGACTGAATACAGAATATTGATCCCCCTAGGCCACCAGGGGCACTAACAGAAAAAAAGGAGTGTATTCTAAATACAAAGTCATCAAAAAGGAGTGGTGTTACAGAGAATCCTAAATGAGGGTAATGATTGGACTGGATTCAATTTTACATGGGTGCTCTGTATTCCATCTTTGTATTCAATTGCAACAAATACTGTATTTCCCAGAAAATAAGACAGGTTCTCATTATATTATTTTTTTGTTCCGAAAGATGGGCTAGGGCTTATTTTTAGGGGATGTCTTTTTTCATGAACAACAATCCACATTTATTCTTGAACAAAAAAAAAAATCAACATTTATTCAATTATAGTCATATCTCATTCTGGAACATCAACATAACTCTCCAACCCCTGTGTGTAACACATGTGTCTGTCTGTCTATCTATCTATCTATCACCACACACAGCATATACATACCAGCCTGTCTCCTCTTCAGCTTTAGATTCCTGCAATTTAAGGCTGCTTTACACCTTACAATTTCTCATTTGCCATCGCACCCGCCCCCATCGTTTGTTCGATATGGGCAATTTCTTGCCCGTGTCGCACAATGCTGTAACCCCTGTCACACGTACTTAACTTCCAAACGACCTCGCTGTGGGTGGCGAACATCCACTTCCTGAAGGGGGAGGGACGTTCGGCGTCACAGCGACGTCACACAGCGGCCGCCCAATAGAAGCGGAGGGGCGGAGATGAGCGGGACGTAAACATCCCACCCACCTCCTTCTTTCAGCATTGCCGGCAGCCGCAGGTAAACTGTGTTCATCGTTCCCGGGGTGTCACAAGGAGCGATGTGTGCTGACCCGGGTACGATGAACAACAGGACATGCGATTTTTAGAAAATGAGCGACGTGTCAGCAATGAACGAGAAGGTGAGTATTTCTGCTCATTCATAGCTGTCACACGCTACGATATCACTAACAAGGCCGGATGTGCATCACTTACGACGTGACCCCGCCGACATCTCATTAGATATATCGTAGCGTGTAAAGCCCCCTTAAGAGACCTTATTGTGACAACCGTGTTGCATGATGTGATGTCACAAGGGTCCTGAAGCAGTGCTATCATAAGGTTATAAATGCTGGGGCCCTTAGGAGAGTGGGAGTCCTGTGAAATTGCCCAATTTGCTCTCCCTTCTTCCTAATGCCAGTCCTGCATACCAGCCTGTTATTTGTTCAGTTCTTTTACACTCCTGCAATTGAGACCTTTGGTCACATGAGTGTGAAGTCATCAAAGGTCCTTAAACAATCTTAATCTTGGAATACAACTGGTGGGGTCCATATCAGGGTGGGGGCCCTGAGAAATTGTGCAGTTTGACTCCTCCTAACACAAACACTGACTGTAACTATGGCTTATTTTTGGAGTAGGGCTTACATTTCAAGCAAAGTCACAACATCCTTAAAATCATGGTAGGTCTAATTTTCGGGGAAACACGGTAATAGTCTTAGCATAATAATAATTAACTTGCTGTATTTAATGTGTATGCTGAAAATATGTAAGTAGAAAATATAAATAATAGTTTTTAATAACCTTTGACAAGTCATTTGGGTACTGCACTGCACACCTTTATGTTTTTACCTTTAGCAGCATGCGCTGTCATGGAAATTTTAACCCTTTTTCAAAGTATTCAGGTAGGCACTACTTTTCTAAGGAAGTGGTGCTTGTGTTATGGGTTAGCATACCCAGTTATCCAAATATTTAAAAAGTGGCAGTCACATAAATCTTCTTTTCTTTCGATTTCATAATTCCATACAAAGTAGTTATCAATGACGTGTTTCAGCATATACAAGCAAACCTTTCTCAAATACAGCATGCAAATAAATCACATCGAATGGTTGAAATAGATATGTAGGCGTATCCAAGATCATTTTTCATAAGTGGACTTCATTTATTTCAGTTCAAACTTATATCTTTGATGGGAATATAAATATTCAAGATTACAATTTCTCATCATAACAAAACACATGGCATTGTCGCCATATTCCAGAGAGACTCTGTCATAGGGTAGGATGGTATGGGTATGAACATAGGATAGGGGCCTCTAAACTGGTCCTCAGACTTGCAAATCTGCACTGTCCCTTTTCTCAGAGGTAGGTTTGATGGTAACCAGGTCCAAGCCCCCAATGTGGCCATAACTCCTGTCCGGGCTCTGATCTTACTCCTCCTTTCCCACACTCTCAGGGCAGAGCGGGAGACACAAAGACAAAACCCCACAAAATCACACGGACAAGGGAGAACTGAAACTCGTACACATAGCACTCAACACACACAGAGAGACAATATGTGTTCTGGGAAGTAAGGAAAAAGGGGAAAAAGTAACACACAACAGAGAAACACTCACACCACTCATAAGTGCAGCGCGGATCACCATTAACAGGAGAAACATCAAAACTGGGATCACAGAAGCTATCATTGGCACATACAAGAAGAAAACCATGCCTAATATAGCGGGGAGGAGACTGCTGCACTTGGCAATCAGCAATCTGAGCATTTAAGTCCTGCTCACCGGTCTGCAGGGATTAACTCCTGCAGAGCTGCAGACCAGTAAACCTGGTGCAGCTGACGCCCAGCTCTGGCTGAACAATGCAGAAGCCTCAGGTTACTTGTCAGACTCTGTGGTGTGAACAGAGTCTGATGCCACCGTGCCAGCAGGTACATGCAGAGCTGAACATCGCAAGACAGACTCATATTAAGTATCTTGATAAAGATTGTTTATTCTATATATCTTTTATTATTTATGTATTCTCCATTATTTTGCCAATTATAATACTTTATTAATGATACTTTTTATCTATTTCAGCATTAATCAATTGCCAAAAAAATGCTTAAGGATATAATGTGAGATATCATGAATCTCACCGACACTATAATAGGCTCTCTGAAAGCAGGCAATCATGTGAAGAATATCATAAAATATATTGTCTTAAGTCTGAGTTTTACAAAAAGTCCCCAAATCGAAATCCAGTCATATACAGTTAGGTCCAGAAATATTTGGACAGTGACACAAGTTTTGTTATTTTAGCTGTTTACAAAAACATGTTCAGAAATACAATTATATATATAATATGGGCTGAAAGTGCACACTCCCAGCTGCAATATGAGAGTTTTCACATCCAAATCGGAGAAAGGGTTTAGGAATCATAGCTCTGTAATGCATAGCCTCCTCTTTTTCAAGGGACCAAAAGTAATTGGACAAGGGACTCTAAGGGCTGCAATTAACTCTGAAGGCGTCTCCCTCGTTAACTTGTAATCAATGAAGTAGTTAAAAGGTCTGGGGTTGATTACATGTGTGTGGTTTTGCATTTGGAAGCTGTTGCTGTGACCAGACAACATGCGGTCTAAGGAACTCTCAATTGAGGTGAAGCAGAACATCCTGAGGCTGAAAAAAAAGAAAAAATCCATCAGAGAGATAGCAGACATGCTTGGAGTAGCAAAATCAACAGTCGGGTACATTCTGAGAAAAAAGGAATTGACTGGTGAGCTTGGGAACTCAAAAAGGCCTGGGCGTCCACGGATGACAACAGTGGTGGATGATCGCCGCATACTTTCTTTGGTGAAGAAGAACCCGTTCACAACATCAACTGAAGTCCAGAACACTGTCAGTGAAGTAGGTGTATCTGTCTCTAAGTCAACAGTAAAGAGAAGACTCCATGAAAGTAAATACAAAGGGTTCACATCTAGATGCAAACCATTCATCAATTCCAAAAATAAACAGGCCAGAGTTAAATTTGCTGAAAAACACCTCATGAAGCCAGCTCAGTTCTGGAAAAGTATTCTATGGACAGATGAGACAAAAGATCAGCCTGTACCAGAATGATGGGAAGAAAAAAGTTTGGAGAAGAAAGGGAACGGCACATGATCCAAGGCACACCACATCCTCTGTAAAACATGGTGGAGGCAACGTGATGGCATGGGCATGCATGGCTTTCAATGGCACTGGGTCACTTGTGTTTATTGATGACATAACAGCAGACAAGAGTAGCCGGATGAATTCTGAAGTGTACCAGGATATACTTTCAGCCCAGATTCAGCCAAATGCCGCAAAGTTGATCGGACGGCGCTTCATAGTACAGATGGACAATGACCCCAAGCATACAGCCAAAGCTACCCAGGAGTTCATGAGTGCAAAAAAGTGGAACATTCTGCAATGGCCAAGTCAATCACCAGATCTTAACCCAATTGAGCATGCATTTCACTTGCTCAAATCCAGACTTAAGACGGAAAGACCCACAAACAAGCAAGACCTGAAGGCTGCGGCTGTAAAGGCCTGGCAAAGCATTAAGAAGGAGGAAACCCAGCGTTTGGTGATGTCCATGGGTTCTAGACTTAAGGCAGTGATTGCCTCCAAAGGATTCGCAACAAAATATTGAAAATAAAAATATTTTGTTTGGGTTTGGTTTATTTGTCCAATTACTTTTGACCTCCTAAAATGTGGAGTGTTTGTAAAGAAATGTGTACAATTCCTACAATTTCTATCAGATATTTTTGTTCAAACCTTCAAATTAAACGTTACAATCTGCACTTGAATTCTGTTGTAGAGGTTTCATTTCAAATCCAATGTGGTGGCATGCAGAGCCCAACTCGCGAAAATTGTGTCACTGTCCAAATATTTCTGGACCTAACTGTACATGGTATATTTACCATTTTATTATCTCCATGGAACTGTGCACTTATAAAACTCATATATAATCATTAAGATCCGTTGACTGAAAAGAGTAGACGCAACATCATCCCCGTTGCTTCAGAATACCTTGATACACACAACATCCTGTTGTCTATCAAATTTATTTAAGTTCAGACATTTAACTTTAGTTATATATAAATGTCAAAAGCTAAAAACTGCATAGCCAATCAAAGGACTTGTGTTTAAGATTAATAAGTTTAATAATCATCATATCATTCATAAAAATAAATATCTAATAAAAAGAACACTTATGTGATTGCCAGTTTTTGCAATATCTGGATACTTTAACCCAGGATTGAGGAATCTTTGGCCTACGGGCCACATACAGCCCGCGATGACTTTTTATGTGGTCCATGGGTACATTCCCAAGGACCGCAGTACTCTGGTCACAGATGTAGTCTCGTCGGCTGCCGACCCTTTAATCACAAAGTGTGGTGCGCATAGCATTAGGCCTTCAGCAGCTGGCCTGTTCTAGCATGCTTAGACCGTACTTTGGGGGTGGGGTAAGCATGAAATGTGCTGTGCTCCCATCCCACAAAAGAAGATGAGCAGCAGGTTTACCGATCTCCCTGCTGTACGTGCTGTGTGACTTTTGCCACACTGCTGTGCATGCCTCCCATCGGTGCTGTGTGACTCCTGCCTCCCTGCTGTGTATGCCTCCTGATGCTGTGTGACTCCTACCTCTCCAGTGCTGTGCATGCCTCCCTGTGCTGTGTGACTCCTGCCCACCCAGTACTGTGTGAGTCCTACCTCCCCAGTGCTGTGCATGCCTCCCTGTGCTGTGTGACTCCTGCCTCCCCAGTGCTGTGTGACTCCTGCCTCCCTACTGTGCATGTCTCCTGCTGCTGTGTGACTCCTGCCTCCCCATTACTGTGTGAGTCCTACCTCCCCAGTGCTGTGCATGCCTCCCTGTGCTGTGTGACTTCTGCCTCCCCAGTGCTGTGTGACTCTTGCCTCCCTGCTGTGCATGTATTCTGCTGCTGTGTGACTCCTGCCTCCCCATTACTGTGTGCAACCCCCCTCTCTCAGTACTGTCTGTGCCCCCTCGGTGATGTCTGTGCTCTAGGTGATGTCTGTGCTCCCTCGGTCCTGTCCATGGCCCCCAGTCCTGTTCGTGCCCCTCTAGTGCTGTCCGTGCTCAACAGTACTGTCTGTGCCACCAGTGATGTCTGAGCCCCTCCCTCCCTAGTGATGTCGAAGTCCCAGCCCCTCCTGTGATGTATATATGCCACCACCACCTCCTGTGATGTATATATAGCTCCAGCCCCTCCTTTGATGTATATATGCAAACAGCCCCTCCTGTGATGTATGTGCCTCCAGCTTTCCTATGTGATGTATATGATTTACCAATCTGTTGACTAAGCTCTAGACTAAGACAAACCTGGAAATGCAGTTGTGAGAAGAAACATGATCAATATCACTTAATATCACCGTCGCACCAAAGAGAAGCTGCTCCAGTCACCACAGTACGGGTGTAGGGGTGAGTTAATTAATTGTTTGACCAAATATATTACGGTAATTTTCAAGGTGATATTTTTTTGTGGTCCCCGAAGGTTGGTAGAAATTTACAAATGGCCCCCAGCAGAAAGCAGGTTCCCCACCACTGCTCTAACCCCTGTCAAACATAAGCATATACCGGAAAAGCAAAATTCCCCTTAAAGGGAACATGATAACTGGGTTTACCCCGTCAATGATTTTCAGAGCTCCTTATTAACCTGCTAATACCATTTGTAATGATCCCTATATGATCATGTTCTAAGCCCACTTTGAAGATTCCCAGACCAGTGATATAATTTATTATTCTCTTCTCTCCCTGTACACACTTTGGTGAAAATCATGTTTTGGTGGCCACTGTACCAATTACCTGTTATAAGCATTGCTGCTTATGGAAGTATGAATGGTAAAGCTTAGTAAGCCAAATGTCAGAGTTATCCTTTGGTTCACAAGGACCTACTGTATGTGGTGCTAAGTAACAGTCTTGAGGACAGCGATTGTAAGACAAGCCAAAGACACCAGTGGCAGAAACAGAGATTGTGGGTGGTATTTCCTACTCACTGTGGGCTATAAGAGTGCAAGACCTGAAGCCTACAGAAGGAACTGTACTGAGTTTCTTCAAGAAAGTGGTCTGGTGGGATAAAGAGGACTGTACCTATGTTTACCACCCTGTGGACTGACGATCGTGCTCCTGTGTTGCAACAATCAGTGCCAAGCATAGTTGGGATTCAATATGAGGTAGTGGTGCAGGAGCAACACCAACACCTTCACTGTTGTAAGTAACTTGTGCAATCTGCAAGTTGGGTCTAGGTGGGGTAGGCTGTAGTAGAGTGAAGCCTCTGAGAGAAATACAGTATAGCAGATCAGAATAGGCTACAAGCCAACAATTACATCAATGCAAACTGTCCTGGAGATACCGTCAGGAGAGGTCAAAGGGCCATTCTTGAAGACTGTGTCTGTTCAACTACAAGTGCAACGTCTGTGCTGTCTGAGGAGCTTCTTTTGTAATAAGCTCTATATTTCTCTATGATATGTTCATGATCTCTTTGACTGTATCTGTAACTCATTACAGGACATCTCCAACATTTGACACGAACAGTATTTTAGTCACTTTTATCTTCTTGTCACAGATCCAACTTGGTAACTTGTTTTTCAAGTGATACATTTAGTTTGATTTCGTTTTAGATTACCTTGTGTCTTAAAGTTCCCCAATATTGTTTAAATTGGGGTCTCCAAAGTGCTAGTATGTGGCATAAATAGTGTAAGAGTATGTTCACTTTTTTCCACCAAAACCATAACAATCACTGAATTTTTTCCTATTCGATCCAGTGGGTGAAAAACTCTAAAACAAATGTTGGAAGAATTAACATGTTGCTGATGCGAAAGAAATGCTTTGATGGTGCAAACCAGTGAGGAAGTTTTCTTGAGATTTCAGAAATCTCATTCTCTTTACTGGAACATTAAAGTGCAGCATTTTTAAACTTTTTCAAAAAGTGTACGGAAAAATGTGGCAAAAACATAGTGTGAAAAAGCCGAGACAACACATTTTCTTCAGTTCTAAAGCCTTATAAAGACTCAAAGAATTACTAATTTTTCATTTTCTTGACTCAAAGCTCTGCACACATATTCTATCCAAGTTTTGCAGGATTCAACTCATTTCTTAGCAGCAAAGTATTTTTACATTTTATGTATTAAGAATAAATATAGTTTAGAGAAGAAGCTTCGGAGTTCTGCTCGGTTATCCCACTTTGTTCCCATATTTACAAGCAAATACATATTAGAATTCAACATAATTACTTTTTTGAAGACAGGCAAGAGCTGTATATCACAAGAAGCCATGAAGAACCAATCCAGGAAATATTTTTTTTCTCCAGTGAGCCCACTAATTGGTACAGGCTGAGAATAATGTGTATTTTTGTAAGCAAATTTACTGCAGGCTTCACAAATAGAAATCATGAATATTTTATTATTTTTCTTATTTAGCTAAATGTTGATTCCTATTTCCCTTTCTAGGTGTTCAGAGACAATATCCGAATATGTTCCTTTTTTTAATTTCCGAATAAAAATATCTGTTCCTGTCAATCTGCTTTAAAGTCTAAGAACTAAAAGAGCAAAACTTTTTAGATGAAATTGAACGTCCCAGTTAAGGCTTTTTCAGTCATTTTATCATGCGATGATCGGTTCTGAACACACTTACTGGCACGACATGGTCAGACTCTGTTCACACTACAACAAGCAACAACAAGTCTAACAAGCAACCTGAGGCTCCTGGATTGTTCAGTCAGAGCCGGGCATTCGCTGGTTCAGGTTCACCAGTCTTTAGCTCTGCAGGAGTTAATTCCTGCAGACTGGTGAGCAGGACCTATTTGCCACATGCAGATGTCTCATCCCTATTTAAAACATGGCTTTCTTCCTGTACGTGCCAATGATAGCTTCAGCATAAGCTCCAGCAATCCCAGTATTGGTGGTTATCCTGTTAATGATGAACCGTGTTGCGCTTCTGAGTAGTGTGTGTTCCCCTGTTATGCGTTACTTCCTTTCCTTTTTCGTTGTTCCCTGGTACACATATTGTCTCTCCTGTGTGTTTTGTCTGCAGTGTACAAGTTTCCATCCTCCCTTGTCCATGTCTTTGTGTGGTGTTTTATCTTTGTTTTCTGGTCCCTCACAAGGGTGTGGGAGAGGGGGAGTAAGATCAGTGCTTGGATAGGACTTAGGGTCACGCTGGGGGCTCAGACCTGGCAACCATCAAGCCTACCTCCGAGATAGGGGACAGCGCAAGGTCTCAAATCTGAGGGACAGCCTAGGGGCCTCTGTCCTGTCATTACATACCCTGTGACACATTTGGAGATCTTGATTAGGCTCGGGTCATATGTCCTATAGTTATCCGTTATCACGGATCTGTTAGAGATCCATTTGCAAATATATTATGCAAATAAAACTTTTTTGACCATTGTTAAATAGCGGATGTCAGCCAGATTTGGTTTTAATCATGTGGAGACTATGGACAACAGATCCGTTAAATGATTGTTATTCATCAACCATTTGAAACAGATCTATTAAGAAAACAACGGATTTGTTACAAATACAAGTACATTGGATGGCTAAATAGCAATCCATTTATGGATCAGACAAAGAAACAGTTTCCCAATGGATCTGTTCTAACGAATAACTACAGGACAGGTGAACTTCCATAGTTGTAAATCTTCAAAAGACAAAAGAGCATTGGACAAATACAGACCTACTCCATGTAGACCAGCTTTGTAACTTTTCGGTGTTGAAAAGTGATGGCTTCCTTTAGTGAAATAGTCTATAATGTTTTTTGTATATTGAATTCTAATAAAACTATAGCATCTTTCTGCAAAATACAGAAATGGTCCAGTGAGTGATGTATTAAAAAATAGAAACAATATTTCTGGTTCTTCATAGACAATAGCAAGGAGAAAAAAAACTAAGAAATCACTGAGCAAAGAGAAAGTATAGAAAGTATCTCTTCTAAAATGCATGTGGGAATAAAAGTGACAAGCCAGTAATACAATTTCTAAGCAAAGAAGAGCAGCTGCATCATGTGAAAAGTAATAAGCCTTGCACTAAAGAAAGATTATATTTTTAAGAAAAAGTAAATAGAATACTTCATTTTATGCTTTAGACAAACTTAGTATGGAGATCAGCAAATGACCTAATATTCTGTGAAGACTATTTAACCCCTTCATTCCCCAGCAATTTTGCATTTTTCGTTTTCATTTTCTCCTCCCTCCCATTCTTCCAAAAGCCATAACTATTTTATTTTTCCATCAATATAGCCATATGAAGGCTATTTTTGCGGGATGAGTTGTACTTCTGAATGACACCATTCATTTTCCTATATAGTGTACTGTTAAACAGGAGAAAAAATCCAAGTGTAGTGAAATTGAAAAAAAAGTGCAATTCTAAATTTTCTTTTTCTTTTATTTACCATGTTCACTATATGGTAAAACTGACCTGGCATTATGATTTCTCAGGTCAGTACGAGTTCGTAGATACCAAACGTATAGATTTTTTATTATTTAAGTGGTGAAAAATCATTCAGAAATTTGACAAAAAAAGGATAACACTGTTGTCATCATTTTCCAAGACCCGTAACATTCTCATTTTTCAGGATCTGGGGCTCAGTGATGGCTTATTTTTTATGTCTTGAGCTGACATTTATAATTATACAATTTTTGGGTAGATACGATGTTTTGATCGCCTGTTATTGCAATTTTTTACAATGTTGCGGTGACCAAAAAAATTTTAGATTTTTTCCGTTGTGCAGTTTACCGATTAGATGAAATTTATTTTTTATATTTTGAGAAATCGGCCATTTCTGAAAGCGGCTATACCAAATAGGTATCTGTTTTTATATTGTTTTATTTTAAATTGTGCAAAAGGGGGGGATGATTTGAAGTTCTGCGTTTTTTACATTTTTTTAAAATATTTTTAAAAAATTTTCTATTTTTTAACTTATTGTTATTACTAGTCCCCTTAGGGGACTTGAAGCTGATATAGTCCAATCTCTTCTGCTGTCTCCTGTGAATGCTAGAGCTTAGCCTGTATTCACAGGAGCTCCGTCATGACAGCAACAAGGGTCATCAGCTGACTCTTAGCTGTCATGACAACCCGTCAGCACTCAGTGATTACGTCTTAGGGCCGCCAAAGGGATTGGGAACAGCGAACTCTCTGCCGGCATGTGTTAGATCGCACTGTCAGAGTTTGACAGCACAATCTAAGTAGTTAACAGGCACGGGTGGATCTCTGATTCACCTGCACCTGTTGTGTGAGGAAGGATGTGAGCTCAGCGTGTGAGCTTGCATCAAGGTCAGGGACACAATCAAGGACATCCTTGGTCGTAAAGAAGTTAAAAGAAGGTGCACCATAAAAAAATATTGTTCCATTGCATCTAAATTTAAAAAGTAAGTGACTTTGCAAATTAAACATTTATCTTATTTATATTTATCGCTCTTATGCAACCTTAGTTGTTTCCATGGTTACGTGTCGTGCCACTGCAAATGTATGAAGATCATAGGTAAAGGGGTTTTTCAATGTGTAACAGGGGAGGACATACTATTGGTGCAATCTGTGCAGCCACACATGGCCTAATAGGTAAGGGGGGGGCAGCTACCTCCAAATCAAGACTACAATGAGTTATTGGATTTCAAAGGGTCCATATATTGTTCTTGCACAGAGGCCAACTTCTGTCTGTGTTTACTCCTGATCTGGGGCATTAATGGCATATGGCTTTGATATCCTATAAATGTATAATATATGTGGGTACCACTGCTTGGAACCAAACAAATCTTTAAATCAGTCCCTGGCACATAGTCTCAGCAATTATGGGGTGTCTCCATTCACTACAATAGGAATTGCAGAGTGAGCATTGCTTTAGCTCACTGCATGAATTAAGGGATGACAAATCAACATGTATACATGTAAGCAGAGATGCAGATGGGAAGCCAAAAAGCACTAAAGCCTAACAGCAAAAACAATGGAATAGTGAAATATTGTAAAGATTGATTAGACTTGTTGTGACTCAATTCACAAGGCCCAGTTCAGTCACTGGGTCAATAATCTGTGGTCCTGAAAAGCATTATCTCAGGGCCACAGCAACTACAGTTCTTTTCATTAGCTAGCCTTTCATGACATCACATGTGTGTCATGCCATGCTCATGATGTCAAGCCAGGCTGGCTAATTAAAAAAGGCCCACAGATACCAGTAGGTAGGAGGTGGTCCTCATGGCTACCCTTCACCAGCCAGACATTACTGACCTGGCCTCTGGACTGGGTCCTCGAAATTTATTTGCTCCAACTATATGCAAGAGATATTAATTAAATGTCTTTTTTCCCCAAAGTCATTATGTGGGTTCAGTTTTCTGTATATGGAAAATTAATCATGTGCCAATGCAACTTATTTTTAAATGTGCACTGATTTGCAGCTATCACCCCTAAAGATGACCACCCAGGACCCTCTTTACCTTCCAATGCCTATGTACCCTACAGTAGATCTATTGCTGTTGTTTGAACATTCTCAGATGCACCTAATGACCCTGTGTAATAAAACATTTAACTGTTGTGTTGTAGCACAGGTCAGCTATGCAGCACGGAAGATCCAACTGATATTGACTGTATTTACACCTAATGATAATGTCTAATTCATCAAAGACAGATAAAGTATGACCCTTTAACAAAGCATTCCCCAGACCCTATTATAGCATCCTCATTGCCCTGACAGTCATGTTAAACATGTTATAGCTCAGCTTAACTATTCTTATGCTCAGCTTGCTATGCATTGAGTGGAGAAAATTATCAGATTCTGAAGATCCCCAGGAACCACCAATTAAATATTTATTTAGTGACTATTTACTACACTGCATTAATCTAGGCAAACTCATGTGAATTCTATATACCTTCAGACCTGTGTTGGTAAACCCGTAACTTGCTATTTATTTGTTAATCATTTGTGGTAGCATTAGAAACTGTAATTAGAGGCTGTTCACCTTAAGCTATTACTTGCTGTGGACTCCCCTTGCTATATCTGTGTGATGCTTCAATCTACTGTTTTCCCTGTATCTGCCCTTGTGGATCTGTGGCTTCCAGTGTGTTTTGCCTCAAGTTCAAGTTATCACTATTCCCCGTGCCTTCCAGCCTTCTCTACCAATGTCCTGGATCTGTGTGTGCAATGTGACCCGTGGCTTTGTGAATCCTTCTCGCTAGGTGAGCGGGCAAGCAGCACTGAGGATAAGCAGTGTGCCTTTCATAAATGAAGTTTTAGCAGCTAAGAGAAGCACCTCCTATTCAGCTCTGTAAAGATGGATG
This sequence comes from Anomaloglossus baeobatrachus, assembly GCF_048569485.1. NCBI lineage: Eukaryota > Metazoa > Chordata > Amphibia > Anura > Aromobatidae > Anomaloglossus > Anomaloglossus baeobatrachus. Next base: position 836,648,711 of record NC_134353.1, on the reverse strand, counting down.
CATCTAGGGCAAAAGGAGATGAAATAAGACACAAAGGTACAAGAAAGATACTTAGAGGCTGATTCATTAAAATTGTTATTGCACACGCCAGTCTTAATGAAAAGAATGCTGGAGTACGATGTATCAAATTCATTAAGAGGCATAGGGCACTTAATGAATTCAGCGTATCTTCTCAGTGGCGTGTGCCTTTGTGCACCTTGCCAGAAATGCTACTTTCTTCAGACAGTAGAGTACTAGCAGTACTTTTGCCAAGTTTGATGGACGGTGGTAACCAAGCTCCATCCAATCCCAGTTCCTTCCCAAATCTGCCCATTTTGGTGAAGCGTTTTTAACCTGACCTGAAATCTCCAAAAGTCGCATATTTTTTGCTCAGCAATACTCCGTATCATGCAAAAAATTAGCAACTTTTCAAAGGTTTTACACTAGTTTTCTGGCAAAACCACTTTGATGGATCGCGTACATTATCTTTGGCTTGTGCTGTATGATAACAGTCATGAAGGTACTGCTTTGCTATTAAGGGGTTAACCTTTTAACATTCTTCAATAGTCTGAATCACTTCGATAATAAACTATTATCTGATTCTCACATTGTTTCAAAAATCACTAAATGCTCTATAGTGGCTAAAAACTAGAGTGACAATGTTTCCAGCAAATCTATTTCTGATGTTTACCAAGTTCTTTCAAGGTTGAAATAGTTTCTAGAATATGAAAAATTGATGTGTGAAGTACGTATCTGCAAACAGAGTTGGAAAAGTCCACTGAGTTATAACTCTGGAGCTACACCGATACAACTAAAATATTATAAAAGTGATGTAATGAGATTTTCTGCTTACGCTGCATTTATTTTGAGTCCCATTAGGAGTTCTCAATAAAACTGAGCAGAAATGAATCTAGGGTTGTAATCATTGATTTTGATGTATTACATGTTCTTGGAAAGGATGAAAAGGAAATATCAATCAATACGACAGTCTTCAAGAGGTTTGCTTTTTATTTCTTCAGCTACCCCTCTTAAAAATGGTTCTTAATATTAGATAAATATTAGTTTGCAAACACAAATCAATACATAGGCATGTAATTATAGTTTGCAATATACACCGGGGTAAGCCGCCACATTAAAATCACCCGCGTAATAATGTTTAGGTCTCTTTCGTGCCTCTATAACAACTGTGATACATCAAAGTATGGAGTCTAAAGACATCTAAAAGTGTCCGGTGGTAGCTAGCATGAAGATATATGGTAACATGGCTGGAATTTTATCACAAGAAAATAATGGTTAGCCTATATAGGCTTCTGTACCTCAATAAAAAGGGTATGTTGTATGTAGAAATCTGAAGTGGAGTTCCTACCCCCTTCAGAGATGAAATTGTGGAAAGAATTAATCTTTTAGAATTTTATGGCTAATCAGTATAAGTATATTCATATGTATGCCCTGTCTCTTCAGGGAGGAAGGAGACAAACTCTAGTTCCACCTACTGGAAGTAGCAATCCTAAAAGTCAAAAGTGACTCTCCAACAAGCCTTGTCATATTTCTTAGGATTTATTCCAGATCAGAACCTCAATTTGTAGACATGGTGTTTTGGGGTGATTGCCCCTCGTCAGTGCAAAGTATGAGATCTGATCTGGCAGCATAAAAAGCTATAATGGGGTCTAAGGGGAAAACCTATCTCCTTGCAGAGACTGACAAACCAATCTGGCTGCCAGTGAGGAGTCTTATAGGTGAGATCTGATCTGGCTGTATGTATACCCTGTCACCATTGTAACAAATCCCCTTTATTACTCGCTAACAATCTACCAGCCTTTGAGAACCACAAAACTTTCTCATTCAGTCACTTGCATGCAAACTGATAAACTTGGTGGCAGTTGTTCCACCTACCCATTGGATTGATCACATATGTCTTTTATCTGCCTATCAGTAGCTGACAGGTTATATGTTGTCTTCACTCATTTATACAACAGTTTAAGAGGACCTGTTACCAAATTTTTCAGGTTGAACTGGTCACATGATGCTGTAGAGCAGAATAAAACTTTTTTTTAAGTTTTTTTGTCTCTATTGCAGAGATATTGGCAAAATGTCTGCCACTTAAACATTTACTTATTCTTAACCCCTTCACCCCCGGGCAATTTTTCATTTTTTGGGGTTTTTATGCCCCTCTTTTTCTGAGAGCCGTAACTTTTTTTTATCTTTCCATCAATCTTGCCATATAAGGGTTTATTTTTTGTGGGATGAGTTCTACTTTTGAATGAAACCATGAGTTTTACCATATAGTGTACTGGAAAACAGCAAAAAAATTCCAAGTGTGGAAAAATTGCAAAAAAAGTGTGATTGCACAATTATTTTGGGGATATTTTATTCATTGTGTTCACTATATGGTATGGTATATGATGTGTTGGTGTGATACCTCAGGTCAGTACGAGTTTGTAGACACCAAACATGTATAGGTTTACTTTTATTTAAAGGGTTAAAAAAATTCACAAGTTTGTCCAAAAAACGTGGTGAACTTATTGCACCATATTCCAAAACCCGTAGCATTCTCATTTTTCAGGATCTATGGCTCAGTGATAGCTTATTTTTTGAGTCTTGAGCTGAAGTTTTATACAGTACAGTTTTTCCACAGATGTAACATTTTGATTGCCAGTTATTGCATTTTGCGCAAAATGTGTGGCAACCAAAAGCTGTAATTTTGTTGCTGCTACGTCGTTTAGCGATAAGATTTATTGATTTTATATTTTCATAGGTTGGGCATTTCTGAACGCGGCGATACCAAATATGTGTTTATTATTTTTGTTAACCTTATAATTTTCAATGAGGCAAATGGGGGATAATTTGAACTTTAAGTTTTTTTATTTTTTTAATTTTTTTTAAGACTTTTGCATAACTTTATTTTATTTTTTTTAGTCCCCCAGCAGTCTGATGACTTGTGCAATTCTGTAGATCACAACTGCAGAGCTCTGATCTGCTAAAATGCTACTCTCCTATTACAGACAGCGCTCTGCCAGCATTAAGAGGAAGTGAGTCATGATAGTTACAGGAGTAATGACATGCTACTGTTCTACCAAGACAACAATTGGCTCCATGTGATCATGTCACGTGAATTCTGATTGCTTCGGGTGAGTGCGTGTTCACCACAGCGAGCATTTACATCGCGCTGTCAAAATTTGACAGTGCGATATAAGGGGTTAACAGATGCGGTTGGATCGCAGATCCACCCACACCTGCCCACATGTCAGCTATTCAAATCAGCTGACATGTACGGGGATCTCCAACAGCTCACTGCAGCAGCCGGCGGTGATTCACCAGACATGAGCCATGAAGTACCCAGTACGTCATGTGTCGTGAAGAGGTTAAGTTCAGAGAGATTTCACTGGGGGCGTGTACTTCTTCCTCTTTTTGATGCTGACCAATCATAAGCAAACACCCCCCCCACAATAGCTTGACAAATTGTTTGTTTTGCTCACTATAGAGTGATGACATGTGCTGAAGAACAGCAGATCTGAATGTGATTAACTAACAGCTTTCAGCTCTCATCTCTGGAAATTTGATAACAAAGATTTCTAGTAGCTCTCCTCTCATAGTGTGGCCACTTTGCCAATAATAACCACTTTTATTTCATGTGACCAGTTCAACCTGAAAAATTGCTGAAAATTCCTTTTTAAAACCACAGATATTTCAACTATTTCATTCATCTATAAAGACACATCAATATATCAATGTATTAACGTGAGATTATGAAGGTTATCTATTAGTGACGTGCAGATCTGGTGAGTCTCATTTTCACTAAATCACGTGAATTTTACAAGAAAATCAATTCTGAGATAAGTTATTTTGCACAATTTTAATGTTACCTATTATGCTGTGGGGTTTCCCCAGACCCCATAGCAAAATAAGCTTAAGAAATATTACAAAAGAAACAAACATCTAATACCTTAACCCAGCACGTCCTGGCGTCGCCTCTGTCTCCAGTGACACAACTGCCTCCAGTGATCCCAGCTGGCCTGACCAGTCCTTTTTCTGCATGCATAATCTCATTTACCTATCGTTCAAGGCTTCCAGGCCTCAGAGGTCAGGGTGCATCATTATGTCGAAAACTTACAATGCACCATGACTTCCCAGGCCTGATATCTTCACTCAAGAAGATGACTTCCAGGCCTCAGAAGACACAGCACGATGTAACGTTGTGACATCATTGTGGAGACACGGGGCTCAGTGGGTGCTCTCGTCCACTAAAACCCGCCGCCTTTAGAAAGACAGCGTGGCTCAGGGCTCATCCCAACTGCACGCCGGCCTCCTTAACCGTGGGCGTAACACTACTCAGACAACACAGGGTGAGGGAACCACAATAATTAGACTTTATTGGATCCCCAAACAATTAATGGCACATAACACATAACCAGCAAAACACAAATGTAACAGGCAACAGAGTCTCACCCTTCCGCTGGCTCACCAGGGATTTAGTATGTCCTTGCCTCAGAGGTTCCAGGGCCGCTTACTCCAATCCAGCAGCACCCCGCTTTCAGCGGGCACCCACCGAGAAAGGAATAGCGCCAGATTTAGGAAGCTGGCTGAGGTCTGCAAAGTCTGTTCCAGGTGACTGAACTGTCCCAACCTGAGTGTCCTCCTTAGGTAGTCCTGGTTTGATGTTACAATCCTGGCAGCCGGAGTCGAAATCCCTAGGCTGTGGATATGGTCTCCAACCGGAACCGGGGTCCCTAGATTGAAGCCATAAGATATCCTGATCCTCTAGTCAGCTCCAAATAGCTTAGACTGGATCCATCAGCATCCATCAACCTTCAACAACCCTGGTGGCTTAAAGAAGACCCTTTTATAGCCATAACCTTCCCTTAGGATACACTGCATCCTCATCGATTGGTTGCACAAGATTGCTTCTTCCATTGGATGAATTTCAAGCTGCATGGATAATGTTCATTTAAATGATGTGCATAGAAAGACTCAGTATATCTACATGGAGTCGGCAAGTCACCGACTAGACAATGGCTACTAAGGTAATTACATTATCAATTCACAACTACAATACAATGAATGCTCCAAAGGGTCTGGTCCCAAACAATAGTTAAGCAAACATGAGTTACCACACAGTAGAACAATACGCCTGGCTGAATTTTAAGAAACTTTAACCCATGAGAGTCCATGTCGTCACAATCATGATGCACCCTGACCTTTGAGGCCTAGTAGTAGCCATAAGGGCTTTTCTAGAGTGAAAACGCTGTTGTGCCACAATGGAAAGAAGGGGCCATGTAGGCTGGACAGTGGGCTGTGGGTACTGAAACCATTAAGGATGCTAGGATGGGGGAGCAGTGAGGTATTATGGGTTTTTTATTCTTTTGCTGACCCTCCACAGTTCAATAAAATGAAAGCCACAGCTGGTTGTCATTAATCTGTCAGTCAAGCAGAAGAAAAAGGCACAAGGTAACATTTAGAGACATTGATTAAGAGGCTCAGGAAGTGCTCTGACCATGCTCAGAGCACTTCAGCCTCATTTACATATAGATTAAGGTATGGATTTTTTTCTGTTACAGAGCTGTGAATTATTACAAAAAAACGTAGAGATTGGGGTATTTTTCAGATAACAGTGATGTAAATTGTAGTATTGACTGCAAAGAAGATAAATCCTAATATTTAACAATGTCTATGCAGAGGATCTTTGTTTAAAAACAAATTAAGCTTTGACTGCTATAAAATATATAATTTGACAGCATATGATATTGGACTTAATTACATCATATTTAACCCACAAATGTGAAAATGGGAGCATGTTACAGGTAACTTGACAGTTGATTAATGCTGCCCGAGCTATAAACAGCATTAATCAGACACTGGCTCTGTCATTTCAGCCAAGTATATTTTACTTTAAAACACTGCTGCATTTCAGAGAGAACAGGGCGGTTATGTCAAGCATGTGGCGTGGCCATCCCTGTGAAGTGGATGGCAGGTGGTTATGTCAAGTGTGTGGCAGGATAGCCATGTGAAGTGGATGGCAGGCATTCATGTCAAGCATGTGGCAGGCCAGTCATATAAAGCTAATGGTGGGTGGTCATGTCAAGCAACTCGCAGGCCAGCCATGTAAAGTAGATAGCAGGTATTCATGTCAAGTATGCGGCCGGTCAGTTATGTGAAGCTGGTGGAGGGCGGCAGGCTGTGAGGCATGGGGCAAGTATTCACAGGAAGCATGGGGCAGGTCGGCTTCTGATGAATACTGCTCCATGTTTAGTGCTCCGCAGAAGCCGGGTCCCTCCTCAAAGGTAGAGGAGTGAGGAGAGTAATTTCCCTCCCCCTCTGACGTTCAGGATACTGATTTGTGGAGGTAACTGCTGCTTAGCTGTCCCCACCAATCAGTGATCTATCCTTGACACGATTGTTGACCTGCTACAAGGTATTGTGTGGGCCTTAATGAAGAGCTACACTGTAAAGTAGGTGAGCAAAACATTGAAGGGGAGCTTAGTGGCTGACCTGGGATGTGCAAAATAACTACAACCCCCATTATCCTTCAGAATATACAATACCAATGGGTGTAGTCTGAAGGAAGACTGTGAGCAACTGAGCTTCTTAGATGATGACAGTAGTGATGAGAAATTCCTGGGGTTCCCCGACAACTAGAGGAGAGCTGTACCTGAGGATTAGAGTTTCTCTTCACATGTTACGTACAATGCTGCTGTTGAGTCTACATTGTTAAAGTAATATTGTGTTATTTTATGAAATGTTTTAGCACACTTAAATAGCACTTACATATTTTTTTCCTTATTTCCTCCTCTAAAACCTATTTGTGTCTTACAATCTGTGATGTCCATAGTGTGTCATAGATGAAGTCAAAACACTGAGACACTGAACCACCTGGGAGGTTGAGTTCTTGTTTTTTTTTACTGGTATCCAATCATATGTGGTTCCTTTCTCTCAAAGTGAAAAAACATGTTTAATTATATACTATATATATAATATACTCTAAAGTGAGCGAGAAAAAAAATTCATCTCCTTAGAAAAACATAACAGAAAATATCCTAACTTTTAAAAGGTATATTTTTCAACTACTGATATTAATAATATTTACTACAATCAATCACATTCTATATTTGATATCTGTCATTACTTCCATTGACGTTGTCAGTACCTACATTCATAACTTCTATACTCAAAAGACTTCAGCTGTGTAAGTTCTTTTCAAATGCAACTAACTTGTAATTTATCTACATAATTTATGTGCAGCTAGTAATTTAAATGTAACAAATCCCAAGAAGAACAAGTTTTATTTTAACAGCAAAAAAGCAGAAATGTTTCATTTTAAAAAAAACATTGCAAATAAAGTCATTATCATACATGAAATGGATAAACACTACTACCCGGAAGAAATACTGAAATGTCTGAAACGCTAAATATAGATCTGTCTGTCTGTCTGTGTCTATCTATCTATTTCTTTATCTATCTATCTATCTATCTATCTATTTCTTTATCTATCTATCTAACTATCTATCTATCTATCTCTTTATCTATCTATCATCTATCTATCTATCTATCCATCCATCCATCCATCCATCCATCCATCCATCTATCTATCTATCTATCTATCTATCTAGCTATCTCTTTATCTATCTATCTGTCTGTCTGTCTGTCTGTCTGTCTGTCAGTCTGTCTGTCTATCTCTTTATCTATCTATCTATCTATCTATCTCTTTATCTATCTATCTATCAAATCAAATCAAATCAAATAGGCGTTATTGGCAGGACCAAAAAACTATTAGCATTGCCAAAGCAAAAAAAAGAAGTGTGAAAGGGGAGTGGGTTAGGGTTGTGGGGATGGGGTGTTGGGGCCACAATTTAGGGAGTGATGGCCCATTTGGAGGGCTTTAGTACCCCTCATCTTATGACAAGTGAAGACATATTGGGCGGCGATCTCTGTTACATCTCGTGGCTCTCCTGAGGCAAGGACTGAGGCAGTCTCCCATTCCTTGCCTGCCACGAGCACTCCTGCTCAGCAGCGCCGAAGGTCTGCCAGACTGCGCAGTGTGCAGGAGATGCCTTCTCAGAGAGGCAGCAGAAGGGTGACACCTAGTGGTTCTCCTGTTACAAGGAGTGAAGCGGTCTCCCATTCCTGGCCTGCTGCGGACTCTCCTGCTCAGCGGCCCCGAAGGTCTGCGAGGCTGCGCAATGTGCAGAGGTTTACTGCTCAGGGAAGCAGTGAGATTCCCGTTATCTCTGCACATTGTGAGACCGAGGATCCCGCCTCTATTTCCCAGAGGCAGGAGGGTGAGCATGTGCAATGCGTGGTGGGTCCTGATTCGCTCACTGACGTCACACGGCTTGATGACAAGGCTGGTGACGTGGTGAATCCTGACTGGCCAGGCTGGGACGTCGTGGACCCTGATTGGGTCAAGTCCGTCATCTCCGCCTCGCGCCCGCCCTCGGGTGGAGCTGCACCTCCTTAAAAGCTCCCCCTGCCATCATGGCGGCGCGCGACCGTCCTTCTATGTTTGGATGTCTGGCAGCGTGCTGCCACGCCACTGCTCAGGCATTACTGTCTCTTGTGGGCTTGGCCCTTGCTGCTCCGGCAGTACCTCGTTTGCAGGCCGTGTTCCTGCCTTGCTGCTCCGGCAGTACCCCCGTCAACAGGCCGTGTTCCTGTCCCAGGTGAGCTCCTCAAGTCTCCATTGGACTCACCTGGTTATTGAAAGCACACGTGCGTGGGCACCTCTGTGCTACCCTCGTGCCATATTCTCGTGACTTCCACTGGCACACGTGCGTGGGCACCTCTGTGCTTCCTCGTGCAACAGGTACACCGAGCCGTGAGATCTGTGCCATACAACCCTCAGGGGTTAGGGCAGATCGGTGTACATAGATCGTCTGTGACATTCCAGACGATCGCTAGCAGCAACCCGCTCATTCTTCACCCACCATAGCGGCGGTCCCTTACACCGTACAGTGGACCTTGACCGGCGGAAGAAGTCCATTTCCCATCTTGGCACGCTTCCCCGGGTCCCCCTCGTAACATTACGGTCGCGCCAAAGGTCTGGCTATGGCTGAAGAGCAGCAGCAGTTGCTGCGTTATGTGCAGCAGTTGGAGTCACGATTGGCAGCAGTGGAGCAGTCTTCCTCCGATAAGACTACTCTGACGACAGTCGCCACCCAGGCGGCTACCCAGGCTGTGCTATTGGGCGGAAGGTCTCCTCGCCTTGCGCTTCCAGAGCACTTTAGCGGCAACAGCTCTGAGTGCCGTGGGTTTATAAACCAGGTTACCACCTACTTAGAGCTGTCCGCGACTCTTTACGCTACCGAGAAGGCGAAGGTAGCCTTCGTCCAGTCCCTGCTCACAGGGAGAGCGCTGAAGTGGTCCACGCCGTTGTGGGAGCGCGGAGATCGTGTGGTGAATAACTTAGCAGCTTATCTTGGGGCCATGAGAATGGTGTTCCTCGGGCCTCAAGTCACCCACGATTCCGCGCTGCGCCTCCTACGACTTCGGCAAGGGTCTGCTTCAGTCGGGGACTTTGCTGTACACTTTAGGACACTGGCCGCAGAGCTGGACTGGCCGGATAAGGTCCTTGTCCCTGTGTTTTGGGAGGGCCTGGCAGGGTTTGTCAAAGACGCACTGGCCACACGTGAGGTGCCTGCCACTTTAGAGTCCTTGATTCAGGTTGCCTCTCGCATAGACATCCGCCAGGCGGAGCGAAGGCTCGAGGTCTCTTCAGCACCCACGTCTTCTCGGCCTAAAAAGCGTCTGACTCCCGTCTTCCATCAGACAGGTCCCCCAGCCAGTCCTGTAGGCGACTCCGTGGAGTCAATGGAAGTGTCCAAGGTGGTCTCCTCTGCCCCAGGGTCTCGGTCTTGTGTCATCTGCTTTTCCTGTGGGCAGAGGGGACACATAGCTACCCTATGTCCCAAACCGTCGGGAAAAGACAGCGTCTAGTTTCTATCAGAGGGGGGACTCTAGACGCTACTTCTCCCTCTAGGTTGACTATCAGCGCCCAGTTGCAGTTCGGCACTACTCTCTTCTCTGCCCTGGCTTGCTTGGACTCAGGCGCTGAAGGCAATTTCATCTCAACCTCCCTGGCAACCCGATACTCAGTTCCCCTGGTTCTGTTGCCCAAGCCACTCAGGGTCCGGGTAGTCGACGGGTCCATACTACTCGATCCTATCACCCAGATCACCATCCCTCTCAGGATGGATGTACCACCGGGACACCATGAGCAGGTGTCCTTGCTGGTGCTTCCAGGGGGGACGGATGAGATCCTACTGGGTCTTCCCTGGTTGAGACAGCATGCTCCTATACTCAACTGGGCAACAGGGGAGATCTCATCCTGGGCAGGATCCTGTAGAGAGCACCTCGTGACTACCGAACCACCCGCTACCATTAGGTCGGTTGGGTCCTCAGGGAATACTGAGGGTCCGGGTTTACCGACACCTTATGAGGCCTACAGGGATGTCTTTTCCAAAAGGGCCGCAGATACTCTTCCTCCCCACCGGCCATATGATTGCCGAATAGACCTGAAGCCAGGCTCCGAGCCCCCTAGGGGCAGAGTGTATCCACTCTCTGCTCCAGAGACGGAGGCTATGTCCAAATATATTCAGGACAGCCTGGCGAAGGGGTTCATTCGCAAGTCTATTTCACCGGCTGGTGCAGGGTTCTTTTTTGTGCCGAAGAAGGAAGGGGATCTGCGCCCCTGTATCGATTACAGGGGATTAAATGCAATCACAATCAAGAACAAATACCCTTTGCCCCTCATTACTGAGCTATTTGATCGATTCCGCGGGGCAAAGGTCTTCACAAAGCTGGATCTACGTGGGGCGTATAATCTAGTGCGAGTCCGAAAGGGCGATGAGTGGAAGACCGCCTTTAACACCAGGGACGGTCACTACGAGTATCTAGTAATGCCCTTCGGACTCTGCAATGCCCCCTCCGTATTTCAAGACTTTGTGAATGACATTTTCCGGGATTTGTATCTTTCCGTGGTTGCATACCTGGATGACATTCTTATCTTCTCCCCCGATCTTACCACCCATCGGAGGGATGTCATCCGAGTACTTAAGAGGCTCCGCACCCATTCGTTATATGCTAAGCTGGAAAAGTGCGTTTTTGAACAGGAATCCTTGCCGTTCCTGGGGTACATAGTGTTCAGTCAGGGGTTAGCAATGGATCCGGGGAAGTTGGAGACAGTGATGAACTGGCCTGAGCCCCGCTCGCTGAAGGCGATCCAGCGATTCTTGGGGTTTATCAATTATTGTCGCCAGTTCATTCCCAACTTCTCGACGGTGGCAGCACCCATCATTGCCCTTACCCGCAAGGGCGCTAATCCCAAAGCATGGACACGGGAAACGGTAGAGGCATTTCACACTCTCAAAACTCACTTCTCCAGAGCTCCCATCCTTCATCGTCCAGACATCTCCAAACCCTTCCTACTGGAGGTAGACGCCTCTTTGGTCGGTGCAGGTGCAGTCCTGTACCAGAAAAACGAACGAGGAAGGAAACATCCGTGTTTCTTTTTCTCCAAGACCTTTTCTCCGGCCGAGAGGAACTACTCCATAGGGGATAGGGAGTTACTGGCGATGAAACTAGCATTCCAGGAATGGCGGCATCTCCTGGAGGGTGCGAAGCATCCATTTGAGGTTTTTTCTGACCACAAAAACCTCACATACCTCCAGACAGCACAACGCCTGAACCCAAGGCAGGCCCGTTGGTCTTTATTCTTCTCCCGGTTCCGCTTTATTATCCGCCACCTGGCCGGTGAGAAGAACGTACGGGCCGATGCCTTGTCACGTTGTATGGTTGTGTTGGAGGAGGACGAGGAGGAGCCTCGTCTTATACTACCCCCGGACAGCTTGAGGATGGTCACTCCCACTTCTTTGGACCAGGTGCCACCTGGCAAAACCCTCGTTCCCCCTGAACTACGGAACGAGGTGTTATCGTGGCCCCATGCCTCCAAGGTCGGGGGTCACTTCCGGGTCAAAAGGACCAGAGACCTGGTGACCAGGCATTATTGGTGGCCGAGACTACCCCAGGACATACAGGAATATGTGGGAGCCTGTATGTCGTGTGCTCGGAATAAGCCGTCCCGGCAGAGACCGGCAGGTCTTCTTCACCCACTGCCAGTGCCGGATCGTCCCTGGGAAGTGGTAGGGATGGACTTCCTGGGAGATCTGCCCAAGTCAGCAGGGCACAGGGTCGTATGGGTCATCACGGACCACTTCTCTAAAATGGTCCACTTGGTGCCTCTCCCACGACTCCCGACGTCACGTGCTCTCGCCACCTTGTTCATTCTGCATGTATTTAAGTTGCATGGCATGCCTGACAAGGTGGTGAGCGACCGGGGTCCCCAGTTCGCGTCTCGCTTCTGGAGAGAGCTCTGTAAGCTCTTGCAGATAGAGCTGAACATCTCCTCCGCATACCATCCCGAGACCAATGGACTAGTGGAGAGGACTAATCAGACCTTGGTAACTTACCTCCGCCATTTTATATCCGCGCACCACGACAACTGGGCTAACCTCCTTCCTTGGGCCGAATTTGCCATTAACAATTCGGTCCATGAATCCTCTGGCCAGACTCCGTTCCTACTCAATAACGGACAACATCCCAGAATCCCGGCTCCGATGCCCATTACGTCACCCGATACTAGAGTGGAGGATTGGGCGACCAAGGCCCGGGAGATCTGGGATGACACCCAAGAGGCTCTTAAAAGGGCCAAAGACCGGATGGTGACAACGGCTGATGTTCGCCGCCGCCCTGCACCATCCTTCGCCCCTGGTGACCTAGTATGGCTGTCCTCTAAGAATGTTAACCTACGGGTACAGGCAGCCAAATTCGCCCCTAGGTATCTGGGTCCGTTTAAAGTACTACAGCAGGTAAACCCAGTGGCATATCGACTCCAGCTCCCTCCACGCTGGGCTATAGCCAACACCTTTCACGTGTCCCTCCTGAAACCCGTACGACTTAATAAATTCTCGGGGTCCCTGCCGGCTCAAACCGACTCCCCGTCCGACGACCCTGAGGTGGCCAAACTTGTGGAGACAAAAGTCATACAGGGCAAGAGGTACTACCTCGTGGAGTGGGCCGGCCGTGGTCCGGAGCATAGATCCTGGGAGTTGGAGGATCATATCCGCGCCCCGGGTTTGATAGCGGCCTTCGAGCACGGACAGGGGGGGGGGCCTAGACGGGGGGGTAATGTTACATCTTGTGGCTCTCCTGAGGCAAGGACTGAGGCAGTCTCCCATTCCTTGCCTGCCACGAGCACTCCTGCTCAGCAGCGCCGAAGGTCTGCCAGACTGCGCAGTGTGCAGGAGATGCCTTCTCAGAGAGGCAGCAGAAGGGTGACACCTAGTGGTTCTCCTGTTACAAGGAGTGAAGCGGTCTCCCATTCCTGGCCTGCCGCAGACTCTCCTGCTCAGCGGCACCGAAGGTCTGCGAGGCTGCGCAATGTGCAGAGGTTTACTGCTCAGGGAAGCAGTGAGATTCCCATTATCTCTGCACATTGTGAGACCGAGGATCCCGCCTCTATTTCCCAGAGGCAGGAGGGTGAGCATGTGCAATGCGTGGTGGGTCCTGATTCGCTCACTGACGTCACACGGCTTGATGACAAGGCTGGTGACGTGGTGAATCCTGACTGGCCAGGCTGGGACGTCGTGGACCCTGATTGGGTCAAGTCCGTCATCTCCGCCTCGCGCCCGCCGTCGGGTGGAGCTGCACCTCCTTAAAAGCTCCCCCTGCCATCATGGCGGCGCGCGACCGTCCTTCTATGTTTGGATGTCTGGCAGCGTGCTGCCACGCCACTGCTCAGGCATTACTGTCTCTTGTGGGCTTGGCCCTTGCTGCTCCGGCAGTACCTCATTTGCAGGCCGTGTTCCTGCCTTGCTGCTCCGGCAGTACCCCCGTCAACAGGCCGTGTTCCTGTCCCAGGTGAGCTCCTCAAGTCTCCATTGGACTCACCTGGTTATTGAAAGCACACGTGCGTGGGCACCTCTGTGCTACCCTCATGCCATATTCTCGTGACTTCCACTGGCACACGTGCGTGGGCACCTCTGTGCTTCCCCGTGCAACAGGTACACCGAGCCGTGAGATCTGTGCCATACAACCCTCAGGGGTTAGGGCAGATCGGTGTACATAGATCGTCTGTGACATTCCAGACGATCGCTAGCAGCAACCCGCTCACTCTTCACCCACCATAGCGGCGGTCCCTTACACCGTACAGTGGACCTTGACCGGCGGAAGCAGTCCATTTCCCATCTTGGCACACTTCCCCGGGTCCCCCTCGTAACATTACGGTCGCGCCAAAGGTCTGGCTATGGCTGAAGAGCAGCAGCAGTTGCTGCGTTATGTGCAGCAGTTGGAGTCACGATTGGCAGCAGTGGAGCAGTCTTCCTCCGTTAAGACTACTCTGACGACAGTCGCCACCCAGGCGGCTACCCAGGCTGTGCTATTGGGCGGAAGGTCTCCTCGCCTTGCGCTTCCAGAGCACTTTAGCGGCAACAGCTCTGAGTGCCGTGGGTTTATAAACCAGGTTACCACCTACTTAGAGCTGTCCGCGACTCTTTACGCTACCGAGAAGGCGAAGGTAGCCTTCGTCCAGTCCCTGCTCACAGGGAGAGCGCTGAAGTGGTCCACGCCATTGTGGGAGCGCGGAGATCATGTGGTGAATAACTTAGCAGCTTATCTTGGGGCCATGAGAATGGTGTTCCTCGGGCCTCAAGTCACCCACGATTCCGCGCTGCACCTCCTACGACTTCGGCAAGGGTCTGCTTCAGTCGGGGACTTTGCTGTACACTTTAGGACACTGGCCGCAGAGCTGGACTGGCCGGATAAGGTCCTTGTCCCTGTGTTTTGGGAGGGCCTGGCAGGGTTTGTCAAAGACGCACTGGCCACACGTGAGGTGCCTGCCACTTTAGAGTCCTTGATTCAGGTTGCCTCTCGCATAGACATCCGCCAGGCGGAGCGAAGGCTCGAGGTCTCTTCAGCACCCACGTCTTCTCGGCCTAAAAAGCGTCTGACTCCCGTCTTCCATCAGACAGGTCCCCCAGCCAGTCCTGTAGGCGACTCCGTGGAGTCAATGGAAGTGTCCAAGGTGGTCTCCTCTGCCCCAGGGTCTCGGTCTTGTGTCATCTTCTTTTCCTGTGGGCAGAGGGGACACATAGCTACCCTATGTCCCAAACCGTCGGGAAAAGACAGCGTCTAGCTTCTATCAGAGGGGGGACTCTAGACGCTACTTCTCCCTCTAGGTTGACTATCAGCGCCCAGTTGCAGTTCGGCACTACTCTCTTCTCTGCCCTGGCTTGCTTGGACTCAGGCGCTGAAGGCAATTTCATCTCGACCTCCCTGGCAACCCGATACTCAGTTCCCCTGGTTCTGTTGCCCAAGCCACTCAGGGTCCGGGTAGTCGACGGGTCCATACTACTCGATCCTATCACCCAGATCACCATCCCTCTCAGGATGGATGTACCACCGGGACACCATGAGCAGGTGTCCTTGCTGGTGCTTCCAGGGGGGACGGATGAGATCCTACTGGGTCTTCCCTGGTTTAGACAGCATGCTCCTATACTCAACTGGGCAACAGGGGAGATCTCATCCTGGGCAGGATCCTGTAGAGAGCACCTCGTGACTACCGAACCACCCGCTACCATTAGGTCGGTTGGGTCCTCAGGGAATACTGAGGGGCCGGGTTTACCGACACCTTATGAGGCCTACAGGGATGTCTT
The DNA here is from genome assembly GCF_048569485.1 of Anomaloglossus baeobatrachus. NCBI lineage: Eukaryota > Metazoa > Chordata > Amphibia > Anura > Aromobatidae > Anomaloglossus > Anomaloglossus baeobatrachus. The sequence continues at coordinate 836,633,031 of NC_134353.1, read as the reverse complement.
TTCCAAAAGGGCCGCAGATACTCTTCCTCCCCACCGGCCATATGATTGCCGAATAGACCTGAAGCCAGGCTCCGAGCCCCCTAGGGGCAGAGTGTATCCACTCTCTGCTACAGAGACGGAGGCTATGTCCAAATATATTCAGGACTTCCTGGCGAAGGGGTTCATTCGCAAGTCTATTTCACCGGCTGGTGCAGGGTTCTTTTTTGTGCAGAAGAAGGAAGGGGATCTGCGCCCCTGTATCGATTACAGGGGATTAAATGCAATCACAATCAAGAACAAATACCCTTTGCCCCTCATTACTGAGCTATTTGATCAATTCCGCGGGGCAAAGGTCTTCACAAAGCTGGATCTACGCGGGGCGTATAATCTAGTGCGAGTCCGAAAGGGCGATGAGTGGAAGACCGCCTTTAACACCAGGGACGGTCACTACGAGTATCTAGTAATGCCCTTCGGACTCTGCAATGCCCCCGCCGTATTTCAAGACTTTTTGAATGACATTTTCCGGGATTTGTATCTTTCCGTGGTTGCATACCTGGATGACATTCTTATCTTCTCCCCCGATCTTACCACCCATCGGAGGGATGTCATCCGAGTACTTAAGAGGCTCCGCACCCATTCGTTATATGCTAAGCTGGAAAAGTGCGTTTTTGAACAGGAATCCTTGCCGTTCCTGGGGTACATAGTGTCCAGTCAGGGGTTAGCAATGGATCCGGGGAAGTTGGAGACAGTGATGAACTGGCCTGAGCCCCGCTCGCTGAAGGCGATCCAGCGATTCTTGGGGTTTATCAATTATTGTCGCCAGTTCATTCCCAACTTCTCGACGGTGGCAGCACCCATCATTGCCCTTACCCGCAAGGGCGCTAATCCCAAAGCATGGACACGGGAAACGGTAGAGGCATTTCACACTCTCAAAACTCACTTCTCCAGAGCTCCCATCCTTCATCGTCCAGACATCTCCAAACCCTTCCTACTGGAGGTAGACGCCTCTTCGGTCGGTGCAGGTGCAGTCCTGTACCAGAAAAACGAACGAGGAAGGAAATATCCGTGTTTCTTTTTCTCCAAGACCTTTTCTCCGGCCGAGAGGAACTACTCCATAGGGGATAGGGAGTTACTGGCGATGAAACTAGCATTCCAGGAATGGCGGCATCTCCTGGAGGGTGCGAAGCATCCATTTGAGGTTTTTTCTGACCACAAAAACCTCACATACCTCCAGACAGCACAACGCCTGAACCCAAGGCAGGCCCGTTGGTCTTTATTCTTCTCCCGGTTCCGCTTTATTATCCGCCACCTGGCCGGTGAGAAGAACGTACGGGCCGATGCCTTGTCACGTTGTATGGTTGTGTTGGAGGAGGACGAGGAGGAGCCTCGTCTTATACTACCCCCGGACAGCTTGAGGATGGTCACTCCCACTTCTTTGGACCAGGTGCCACCTGGCAAAACCCTCGTTCCCCCTGAACTACGGAACGAGGTGCTATCGTGGGCCCATGCCTCCAAGGTCGGGGGTCACTTCGGGGTCAAAAGGACCAGAGACCTGGTGACCAGGCATTATTGGTGGCCGAGACTACCCCAGGACATACAGGAATATGTGGGAGCCTGTATGTCGTGTGCTCGGAATAAGCCGTCCCGGCAGAGACCGGCAGGTCTTCTTCACCCACTGCCAGTGCCGGATCGTCCCTGGGAAGTGGTAGGGATGGACTTCCTGGGAGATCTGCCCAAGTCAGCAGGGCACAGGGTCGTATGGGTCATCACGGACCACTTCTCTAAAATGGTCCACTTGGTGCCTCTCCCACGACTCCCGACGTCACGTGCTCTCGCCACCTTGTTCATTCGGCATGTATTTAGGTTGCATGGCATGCCTGACAAGGTGGTGAGCGACCGGGGTCCCCAGTTCGCGTCTCGCTTCTGGAGAGAGCTCTGTAAGCTCTTGCAGATAGAGCTGAACATCTCCTCCGCATACCATCCCGAGACCAATGGACTAGTGGAGAGGACTAATCAGACCTTGGTAACTTACCTCCGCCATTTTATATCCACGCACCACGACAACTGGGCTAACCTCCTTCCTTGGGCCGAATTTGCCATTAACAATTCGGTCCATGAATCCTCTGGCCAGACTCCGTTCCTACTCAATAACGGACAACATCCCAGAATCCCGGCTCCGATGCCCATTACGTCACCCGATACTAGAGTGGAGGATTGGGCGACCAAGGCCCGGGAGATCTGGGATGACACCCAAGAGGCTCTTAAAAGGGCCAAAGACCGGATGGTGACAACGGCTGATGTTCGCCGCCGCCCTGCACCATCCTTCGCCCCTGGTGACCTAGTATGGCTGTCCTCTAAGAATGTTAACCTACGGGTACAGGCAGCCAAATTCGCCCCTAGGTATCTGGGTCCGTTTAAAGTACTACAGCAGGTAAACCCAGTGGCATATCGACTCCAGCTCCCTCCACGCTGGGCTATAGCCAACACCTTTCACGTGTCCCTCCTGAAACCCGTACGACTTAATAAATTCTCGGGGTCCCTGCCGGCTCAAACTGACTCCCCGTCCGACGACCCTGACGTGGCAAAACTTGTGGAGACAAAAGTCATACAGGGCAAGAGGTACTACCTCGTGGAGTGGGCCGGCCGTGGTCCGGAGCATAGATCCTGGGAGTTGGAGGATCATATCCGCGCCCCGGGTTTGATAGCGGCCTTCGAGCACGGACAGGGGGGGGGCCTAGACGGGGGGGTAATGTTACATCTCGTGGCTCTCCTGAGGCAAGGACTGAGGCAGTCTCCCATTCCTTGCCTGCCACGAGCACTCCTGCTCAGCAGCGCCGAAGGTCTGCCAGACTGCGCAGTGTGCAGGAGATGCCTTCTCAGAGAGGCAGCAGAAGGGTGACACCTAGTGGTTCTCCTGTTACAAGGAGTGAAGCGGTCTCCCATTCCTGGCCTGCCGCGGACTCTCCTGCTCAGCGGCCCCGAAGGTCTGCGAGGCTGCGCAATGTGCAGAGGTTTACTGCTCAGGGAAGCAGTGAGATTCCCGTTATCTCTGCACATTGTGAGACCGAGGATCCCGCCTCTATTTCCCAGAGGCAGGAGGGTGAGCATGTGCAATGCGTGGTGGGTCCTGATTCGCTCACTGACGTCACACGGCTTGATGACAAGGCTGGTGACGTGGTGAATCCTGACTGGCCAGGCTGGGACGTCGTGGACCCTGATTGGGTCAAGTCCGTCATCTCTGCCTCGCGCCCGCCGTCGGGTGGAGCTGCACCTCCTTAAAAGCTCCCCCTGCCATCATGGCGGCGCGCGACCGTCCTTCTATGTTTGGATGTCTGGCAGCGTGCTGCCACGCCACTGCTCAGGCATTACTGTCTCTTGTGGGCTTGGCCCTTGCTGCTCCGGCAGTACCTCGTTTGCAGGCCGTGTTCCTGCCTTGCTGCTCTGGCAGTACCCCCGTCAACAGGCCGTGTTCCTGTCCCAGGTGAGCTCCTCAAGTCTCCATTGGACTCACCTGGTTATTGAAAGCACACGTGCGTGGGCACCTCTGTGCTACCCTCGTGCCATATTCTCGTGACTTCCACTGGCACACGTGCGTGGGCACCTCTGTGCTTCCCCGTGCAAAAGGTACACCGAGCCGTGAGATCTGTGCCATACAACCCTCAGGGGTTAGGGCAGATCAGTGTACATAGATCGTCTGTGACATTCCAGACGATCGCTAGCAGCAACCCGCTCACTCTTCACCCACCATAGCGGCGGTCCCTTACACCGCACAGTGGACCTTGACCGGCGGAAGCAGTCCATTTCCCATCTTGGCACGCTTCCCCGGGTCCCCCTCGTAACAGATCTCCACCATTGATTCCTCTTCCGCCAGTAGGAGACGGAGTTTCCTCTCCTCGTCCATGGATGGAAAGTCCGGGGTATGAGCGGTAAATTTCTGGAAGTGGGAGGCCCTCACTGCTGAGTATTTGTCACAGTGCAGCAGGAAGTGCGCCTCGTCCTCCAGAGCCCCCTGCTGGCAGTGATGGCACAGTCTGTTCTCCCGCGGCTTGTATGTCTGTCGGTGCCGCCCTGTTTCCACCTCTAGGCTGTGGGCATTCAGTCTGTACAGGCTCAGGGTCTGCCTTTCTTTGGGGTGGCGTAACCTTTCCAGATATGGGGCCAGAGTGTAGTCCCTCTGTAGTGACCGGTAGATGGTGAGTTTCTGGGAGTTCTCTAACTCACTCTTCCAGTCCTCTATGTATTGCATCTTGCAGCTCTCTGAGATCTCTTTTATTTGGGCTTTTGTCAGGGTGTGTTGCTGACTTTGGCTGTACTGGCTGCCGCAGTTTCTGGCTTGCTCTGGGCTCCGTCTCAGCAGGGCTTTATGATGATAGGAGCTGAGGTTGCTATTCTGTATGTGTATGTATCTATTTATCTATCTATCTATCTATCCCTCTATCTATCTATCTGTCTATCTATCTACCTATCCCTCTACCCTCTATCTATCTGTCTGTCTATCTATCTATCTATATATCCCTCTATCTATTTATCTATCTATCCATCTATCTATCTCTCTTGTCCATCCATATCACATTTATCTATCTCTCTCGCCGTCCGTCCGTCCGTCCATCCATGCATCCATCTATCCATCTATCCATCATATTAATCTATCTATCTATCTATCTATCTATCTATCTATCTATCTATATAATAACTCTCTTACAACCTATCTACCATATTCTCCAGATTATAAGACGCATTTTTTTTCCCCAAAACTGGGGGTAAAATGCGGGTGCGTTTTATAATCCGGAAATGGTTTACTTTAGCTGCGGTGGTGGAGAAGGGTCACAGAGTCGGCGATAATGAGGGCTCGGAGGAGGGGGTGTCACTGCAGTGGAGCGTCTCAGGAGGATCACAGGACGGAGGGTTGGTGATGCGGCAGGTGCTATTGATCTGACAGCGAGATGCGGGCTTCATTGAATCGCCCACAGTCGACGAAATGGCCTTAAAAAAATGGCTGCAGTGGCGGCACGTGAGCAAATTGACGCAATGGACTTCAAGAAAATGGCCACAAAGTCTTATCTGCAAAAACACTGCCTCTGCAGCCATTTTCCTGAAGTCAATCTTGTCAACTGCGGGCAATTCAATGGAGCCAGCAGTCCGCCGGCAGATCAATGGCACCTGTTGCTGCAACACACGTGAGCCTGCAGTATCGTCGACTTTCCGTCCACTGACCGTCCTAACCCTCAACACCCCCTCCTCTGAGCTAGAGGCTGACCCTGCCTTTCGTGACCTTCCTGAGCCACTCCACCTCTTCCCTGGTGAGCTAATATAAGAGGCCCTAGGATTATAAGATGTAAGATGGACCCTCATTTTAACATTAAAAATTATTTTTTTGTATTTTCCTTCTCTACATTTGGAGTGCATCTTATAGTCTTATAAAACAAAAAATACGGTATCTATCTACAGTATCTATCTCTATCTCTTTATCTATCTATTTATCTATCTACAGTATCTATCTATCTATCTCCATCTCTTTATCTATCTATTTATCTATCTACAATATCTATCTATCTATCTCTATATCTATCTATCTATCTACAGTATCTATCTATCTCTCTATCTATCTATCTATCTACAGTATCTATCTATCTCTCTCTCTATCTATCTCTCTATCGCATCTGTCTCTTTATATTTATAAAGGATACCACGTATATAGTTCACCATAAGGTAATTACTGTAATTTATATGGAGTATGTGATCAAATCTCCGGACAGTCAATCATGACAGATATGATAGTACTTTGCCGTAACTGATGGCATGAAGCACAAATATTCCCAACTGAATGGTTCATGTAATGATAACTCTTTAGTTAATACATCACATCTTTCCAGCAGTAATAGAATCTTGTCTGATAGGAACACGTAACACACAGATTGAGATAGTCTTAGTAAATAGCCTCTTATACACAGGTTGGGAAATAAACCCCATTTAGGATTTACTAAGAACTCACTCTCTGTATTATGACAAAAAGGAAATCCTGAAGCAAAAAAAAACAAAAACTGATGCTGATATAAACATTATAAATATTATTCTGATTTTTTTTTTATTGATTTATTTTATTTCTGACAAGCATTTACAAGAAATGTATTTGCAAATTTAGGGTTGTCACAGTTCTGGCCATGTTAGCCAGACAGTTTTCCCTTACTATTCATGTTCTATTCCAGAAGCATGGACATCATATAATTGATGGTGGCGCCTCGAAGAAAAGACCTGGCTAAATTTGGTCCCATCCCCTAACAGTGAGTGCCCATGATCCGGACACGCTGCGTTATAGACACAGTGTTCTAATAATAATTTCTCTTGCAGAAACGCTAGTGTTCTCAGTGGAAGAACGCAGAATCTGTGCACTTGATCGGGATTCTGGGCGGAGCAGGTTTTCACATGCAAAAATATATTGACAAACTGTGTCTCAGAAAGCTGCAATATGTGTCAGTTTACACTGCATAGAAAATAAGCACAGTGGGTACAGGATTTCTATAAATCCCATCCACTGTGCTTGTACTGTACAACGCAGCAGTTTGGACTCAACGAAAACACACTGCGTCCAAAATGCTGCAAACATTAATCGAGTGGACATACCCTAAGCCATTGGGTGTTCTCCCACTTTCTAGGAAATCTGCACAGTTTACAAACAAGGTGGATTAGCCAAGGCACTTGCAAATGATTTAAAGGGGAAGGCAAAATGGCGTATTTCAATTTTTGCCCTCTTTTCTATCTACATCCTTTTTTCTTATTATAATGCTGGTAATATAACTGGTATTAAATGAAAGTGACCTTGAACAACATTTGCAAAGTTTCTATGGTTTCTCCATTTACTTCTCGTAAATTGTGATTCCCCTCTTCCCACATACATAGGGTCTTATGTAGCAACAAAATGCACCAGAATTGTGACATAATTTGCACCAAAAATTGCATTCAAAGAGTTACACGACATATATTATGTGTGGCATGTTATACCACTTGGCTGATATTAGAGTTTGTTTTTTTATAGAAAACGGGTATGCTTTAATGGAAGACGGAAAAGCCTAACGTGCAACACTATGCCAAAAAAGTGTCAAAATGTTGACTTACATTTTTGGTACAAAGTTAACCATCTAATAGATGTATAAATTTAAAGTCCATCTAGATAGACCAATAATTTGGAATATGTTCTACTAAGAACACTTGTTTATTGGCCAACCTAAAGAGCTGATAAATAATTAAAAAAAATATATATATATAAATATATTGAAGGCAAACAGGACAATTCCTACCGACAACAATATGTTCAATGCACACAGAACAACCATAGTAGCAATACAATAAGCAAAATTCTCATGCACTGTTGATGGTTTTTTTTTCATTCTCAGTAGGCCCTTCCATTAGGTCCAAAACAGTAGAAATCCAAAAGATACAAGGTACCAGAGAATGATCCTTAAAAAATTAAATCTTTAATCCATGATAGAAAAAGGTCACAACCCTAGAAAGACAAGACAATGTTTTGGCCATATCTGGGCTTTCTCAAGCCTAAAAATACAACTGTATCATTTAGGCTTGAGAAAGGACAGATGTGGCCGAAACGTTACCTTGTCTTTCTATGGTTGTGACCTTTTTGTGATCATATTAACAATCGTTTTATGTCCAGGAAAGTATGATTGGCCTGTCTAAAAGACTATTACTTGCATGTAGCCAATTTAAGGTCATTTAATAGGCTGAATTCGACCCATCAGAATAGGTAAACATTCTTAAAATACACCGGATTTATCAAACAGCATACATTTCTTTGATAGACTTGTCTAGTGTCAGTATGCACATTGTAAGAATTGGACACCATTGATAAATATGCTCCATTAATTATTACTATACTATGCAGTGGTGCTTGAAAGTTTGTGAACCCTTCCAAATTTCCAAATTTCTGCGTTAACAACCTAAAACTACATCAGATTTTTAGATGAGTCCTAAAAGTAAAAGTAAATAAAGAAAACCCAATCAAACAAATTAGTCAAAAATATAGGACATTGTATACAATTATTCAATATTAAATCTGTGAGTTGTAAAAGTCAGTAAACCTTTACTCTTAGTATCTGCTATGACCTCCTTGTCCAGCAATAATTGTATCTAATTATTTGTAATATTTGTTGACTAGTCCTCCCCATTAGCTTGGATGAATTTTAGCCCTTTCTTTCCTAAAAAACAGTTTGAACTCAGTTATGTTGAAGGGTTTACTCCCATAAACTGCTCACTTTAGGTCCTTTAACAGTATTTCTATAGGATTAAGGTCAGGACTTTCCAAAATGTTAGCTTTATTCTTCTTCTTTTGTAGAATAACTTGTTTGCTTTAAGTCATTGTCTTGCTGCATGATCCATTTTCTCTTGAAATTCAGCGCATGGACAGATATTCTTACATTTTTCTTTAGAATTTGCTAAAAAAAAATCAGAATTCATTATTTTCGCAATGATGGCTGATGGCAAGCTGAAATGGCCAAGATACTTGTTACGGTTGCTGCGAGCACTGGAGACTAAGTCCAGATGTCTTGCTACTGCACATGTGCGAGCGCTGGAGACTAAGTCCAGATTTCTTGCTACTGCACATGTGCGAGCGCTGGAGACTAAGTCCAGATTTCTTGCTACTGCACATGTGCGAGCGCTGGAGACTAAGTCCAATCTTGGAGCCATTGCACATGTGCGGGTGACATCATCGCTGACACGAGGTCACATGTCTCTGACACCTTCTATGCCGATTGGTCGCTGGTCATGTGCTTGTGACGTCTTGCTCGGTGATAGGCCAGCATGACGTCACTCCTGTCGTTCTGGCAGCGGATTGGCTCTGGTGTCCTCCATCTTGGATGAGGCACAGAGTCTATATAAGACCCTGACACACGCCGCATGGTGCTCAGTCCTCTTGGTTCATGCATATGAGTAGACGCTCTGTGCGCGTTCCTCTAGGCATTCCTCTGTCTATGCTAGGTGAGCGCTACCGGCAGGGTAGCGTTCTTATACCTTACAGCTTCGGCTGCTGTCCGTATCCTTACCTCTTAGGGGAGCGGACATAGGCAGGTGCCTGAGGCACATGGTCTGGCTGGGCCTTGTGATTCTACTCGTAGGTGGACGTTGCCGCTAGGGTAACGTTCCTTATACTGCGTCTGGCAGTTGTTCGTATCCTCGCACACTAGGGGAGCGAACAGAGGTAGGAGCTTTGTGCGGCTTACGCTGCTGTTCGTCTCTTTTGCACCACTAGAAGAGCGGACCTAGGCAGGTGCCATATCTAGTGGTTCGTGTCCTCGCACACTAGTGGAGCGAACGCAGGTAGGAGCTTTGTGCGGCTTACGCTGCTGTTCGTCTCTTTTGCACCACTAGAAGAGCGGACCTAGGTAGGTGCCATTTCGCACACATTGCCTTTGTCTCTGTGATTATTAACAGAGATCATTCCACACACCCTCCAAGTAAGGGAGGAATTGCTTTACTTACTTATTATATCCTTCTGTGAGTTAACAGAGGTATTGCACTCTGCCATAGTCTGCAGCAAAGTCTTTGCACGGTGGACCCTGACTGTCTGATACTCCTTTCAGTTATTATCAGACAGCCCCCCGTAACATTAGGACTGAGCCAAGGGTCTGGCAGTTATGGCAGAATATCAGCAGTTACACCGTTACATACAAGTACTTGAGTCACGGCTCAAGAGTATAGAGGATAAACCTCAGACCATGGTGACATCTGCACATGATCCTCGACTTGCTCTGCCAAACAGATATTCTGGCGATGCCAGATCATGTCGTGGTTTCATTAGTCAGTGTCAGATACACCTAGAGGTCAACTCTTCTCGCTTCTCTACGGAGAGGTCCAGAGTAGGCTTTATCATCTCCTTACTTCAGGACAAAGCCTTAGAATGGGCGACTCCCCTATGGGAGCGCTCTGATGTGGTTACTCTGAGACATCAAGACTTTCTTGATGCTCTTAAGGCGGTATTCATGGGTCCGCAGGTTACCCATGATGCGGCCCTGAGACTGTTAGATCTATCTCAGGGTTCGTTATCCACTAGTTCTTATGCCATTGCTTTTAGAACTCTGGTGGCAGAACTAGATTGGCCAGAGAAGGTGTTGATTCCTATCTTCTGGAGAGGGTTGGCAGGCTATGTCAAGGATGCCCTTGCTACTCGTGAGGTCCCTGCTTCTCTGGAGGACTTGATCACAGTAGCAACGAGGATCGATGTACGCCATAAGGAACGTAGACTCGAGGTCTCTTCCTCACGCCCTAAGCATCGGGCTATTCCAGTTGTTGAGGGTCCACTACCATCTTCCTCAGCATCTGAAACATCTCCCACTCCTATGGAGTTAGGTCATACGTCCTCCAGACTACGCAAGTCTGGTCCTCCTATATGTTACGTATGTCGTCAAGCTGGGCACTATGCCAACAAGTGTCCTAGTCGTCAGGGAAACTCCCTGGCCTAGTAACCATTAGAGGGGGGTTACTAGAGACGTCTTCTGCACCCTCTAAGTGTTGTATCCCAGGTCAGCTCTCGTTATCTGAGAATACATGGCCTATTATGGCTTTTGTGGATTCCGGAGCTGACGGGATTTTTGTGTCCTCAGGATTTGTAAAGGGACACAATATTCCCTCTATCATGTTAGAGGCGCCTATTCCTGTCCGTGTTGTTAATGGAACTATGTTGTCTGACTCCATTACATTGAGGACAGTTCCCTTGCGCCTTTCCCTGTCTCAGGGTCACATAGAGGAGATTTCTTTTCTTGTTTTGCCTGAGGGTATAGACGACGTCCTTCTGGGTCTTCCATGGCTTCGGACTCATGCTCCTCACATTGACTGGGAGTCTGACAGCATTATTAATTGGGGTTCGAAATGTCAGTCCCGATGTCTTCCCTTACCACCTAAGGTCGTTGCGGTTGCATCAACTGATCTCTCTCCCATACCTACACCCTATTTGGATTTCGCTGACGTGTTCTCCAAACAGGGTGCTGAGGTTCTTCCACCCCATAGGCCGTATGACTGTGCCATAGACCTTATCCCAGGTTCGGTTCCACCTAAAGGCAGGGTTTACCCCCTGTCGATACCTGAGTCGGAGGCCATGTCGACCTATATAAGAGAGAGCTTAGAGAAGGGGTTCATTCGTAAGTCTGTCTCTCCCGCGGGAGCTGGGTTTTTCTTTGTTCGGAAGAAAGAGGGTGATTTGCGTCCCTGCATAGATTACAGGGGTCTCAACGCAATCACAATAAAGAACAAATACCCATTACCTTTAATTTCGGAGCTCTTTGACAGACTGAGAGGAGCTCAAGTTTTTACGAAGTTGGATCTGCGGGGTGCGTATAACTTGGTACGAATTCGAAAGGGTGACGAATGGAAGACCGCTTTTAACACCCGAGACGGTCACTATGAATACCTCGTCATGCCTTTTGGGTTATGTAATGCACCCGCAGTATTTCAGGACTTCGTAAACGATGTGTTCAGGGATTTACTGTTATCCTCAGTAGTGGTGTATCTGGACGACATCCTGATTTTTTCTCCTGATCTGGAGACTCATCGTCAGGATGTTGTTCGTGTCCTTTCCCGTTTAAGGGAGCACTCATTGTTTGCTAAACTCGAGAAATGTGTATTCGAGCAGTCCTCATTGCCTTTTTTGGGTTACATTATCTCACAAGAGGGTCTGGCTATGGATCCTGCGAAGCTCTCTGCTGTCCTGCAATGGTCCGAACCTCATTCCTTGAAGGCGGTGCAACGCTTCTTAGGATTCATAAATTATTACAGGCAGTTCATACCCCATTTTTCTACTTTGGTGGCCCCTTTGGTGGCCTTGACTAAGAAAGGTGCTAATCCCAAAGCCTGGTCTACTGAGACATCTCAGGCTTTTGAGGCAGTAAAAAGACACTTTTCAACTGCTCCCGTTCTTCAAAGACCCGATGAGAGTAAGCCCTTCCTCTTAGAGGTTGATGCCTCTTCAGTGGGTGCTGGTGCGGTCTTGTATCAAAAGAACGGTGCAGGTAGAAAAAGGCCGTGTTTCTTCTTTGCTAAAACCTTTTCACCGGCAGAGAGAAACTATACCATTGGGGATAGGGAACTGCTCGCCTTGAGATTAGCCTTGGAGGAGTGGCGTCACTTGCTGGAAGGAGCGAAACATCCTTTCCAGGTCTATACAGACCATAAGAATCTGACGTACTTACAAACCGCTCAGCGTCTGAATCCTCGCCAAGCCCGCTGGTCCTTGTTTTTCTCCCGCTTTCACTTCTCCATCAACTATCTGTCTGGGAGTAAGAATAACAAGGCAGACGCCCTGTCTCGCTCTATGCTTTCTACCCAGGAAGAGATTGACGAACCTCGTCTTATCCTTCCCTCCAGGGTTTTTCATACGCTCTCCCCTGTGACGTTAGACCAAATCCCACCGGGCAAGACCTTTGTTCCGCCTGATCGACAGAATGATATACTGTCATGGGCCCACACCTCAAAGGTGGGTGGGCATTTTGGTATTAGGCGGACACGAGAGTTACTGGAGAGGTGGTATTGGTGGCCACACTTAGCCAGCCACGTCAAGAGATATGTCAGTTCCTGCTACTCGTGTGCTCGCAACCGTCCATTACGGCAGAGACCGGCTGGGCTCTTGCATCCTTTACCAGTGCCAGATAGACCATGGGAGGTGGTAGGCATGGACTTTGTGGGTGATCTTCCATGTTCACAGGGACATAGATTTGTGTGGGTCATTACGGACCATTTCTCCCGGATGGTTCATCTCGTACCGTTATCGAGAATCCCATCTTCCAGGGTACTAGCCAAACTATTCCTCAAGCATGTCTTTAGGCTTCACGGGATGCCAGATCGTATCATTTGTGATAGAGGCCCGCAATTTACTTCCCGTTTCTGGCGAGATCTTTGTAGCCTTCTGCAAATTGAGTTGAATCTCTCTTCGGCATACCATCCGGAGACTAATGGTTTGGTTGAACGTACCAATCAATCTATGATTATATACCTTCGACACTTTGTTGCTGAGAACCACGATAACTGGTCCTCCCTCCTACCCTGGGCAGAATTTGCCCTTAACAATTCGCTGGCTGAGGCCACTGGGCAGACACCGTTCGTACTCAATAATGGGCAACACCCTAGGGTACCAGTACCGTTTCCCGCTGCTGCACCTCCTCCTCTTGTGGCCGACTGGGCAACTAATGCCAGAGAGGTTTGGGATCGGACTCAAGAGTCGATCCAAGCAGCTAAGGACCGTATGAAGACGGTGTCCGATCGGTTTCGTCGCCCGGCTCCTGTCTTTTCTCCAGGGGACTTTGTGTGGCTCTCTGCAAAACACGTGAGACTTAGAGTGAGCTCTGTCAAATTTGCTCCTCGCTTCCTGGGTCCTTATGAGGTTCTTCGACAGGTAAATCCTGTAGTCTATCAATTGAAGTTACCTGTCCATCTTAGGATTCATGACAAATTCCATGTCTCACTGCTAAAGCCGGCTATTTTACCTCACGCTCGTGAAGTGCACTCTCCTGCCTCTGATTCCTCTCGCTCTAGCTATGAGGTACGAGCCATAGTTGGTTCTAAGATGGTTAGAGGGCGCAGGTTCTTCTTGATAGATTGGGAGGGCTATGGTCCGGAACATCGCTCTTGGGAGCCTGAGGAGGCTGTCCATGCTCCCGACTTAGTTGCCGATTACCTGCGTCGCCGGGAGGGGGGCCCTTGAGGGGGAGGTACTGTTACGGTTGCTGCGAGCACTGGAGACTAAGTCCAGATGTCTTGCTACTGCACATGTGCGAGCGCTGGAGACTAAGTCCAGATTTCTTGCTACTGCACATGTGCGAGCGCTGGAGACTAAGTCCAGATTTCTTGCTACTGCACATGTGCGAGCGCTGGAGACTAAGTCCAATCTTGGAGCCATTGCACATGTGCGGGTGACATCATCGCTGACACGAGGTCACATGTCTCTGACACCTTCTATGCCGATTGGTCGCTGGTCATGTGCTTGTGACGTCTTGCTCGGTGATAGGCCAGCATGACGTCACTCCTGTCGTTCTGGCAGCGGATTGGCTCTGGTGTCCTCCATCTTGGATGAGGCACAGAGTCTATATAAGACCCTGACACACGCCGCATGGTGCTCAGTCCTCTTGGTTCATGCATATGAGTAGACGCTCTGTGCGCGTTCCTCTAGGCATTCCTCTGTCTATGCTAGGTGAGCGCTACCGGCAGGGTAGCGTTCTTATACCTTACAGCTTCGGCTGCTGTCCGTATCCTTACCTCTTAGGGGAGCGGACATAGGCAGGTGCCTGAGGCACATGGTCTGGCTGGGCCTTGTGATTCTACTCGTAGGTGGACGTTGCCGCTAGGGTAACGTTCCTTATACTGCGTCTGGCAGTTGTTCGTATCCTCGCACACTAGGGGAGCGAACAGAGGTAGGAGCTTTGTGCGGCTTACGCTGCTGTTCGTCTCTTTTGCACCACTAGAAGAGCGGACCTAGGCAGGTGCCATATCTAGTGGTTCGTGTCCTCGCACACTAGTGGAGCGAACGCAGGTAGGAGCTTTGTGCGGCTTACGCTGCTGTTCGTCTCTTTTGCACCACTAGAAGAGCGGACCTAGGTAGGTGCCATTTCGCACACATTGCCTTTGTCTCTGTGATTATTAACAGAGATCATTCCACACACCCTCCAAGTAAGGGAGGAATTGCTTTACTTACTTATTATATCCTTCTGTGAGTTAACAGAGGTATTGCACTCTGCCATAGTCTGCAGCAAAGTCTTTGCACGGTGGACCCTGACTGTCTGATACTCCTTTCAGTTATTATCAGACAGCCCCCCGTAACAATACTCTATGATACTTCCACCACAGTACTTCACAGATCGTAGAAGATTTTTATGCCATAATGTACTGTTTTTGCTTTTCCTAAATACTGTATGTTTCTAATTTAAACATTTAAACAAAAAAACTACCTTGGTCTCATCATTCCACAAATCGTTATTCCAGTAGCTTTATATCTTGGCCAGGTGATCTTAAGCAATCTGCAGATGGACAGCAATGTTCTTTTTGCAGAATAGAGGCTTTCTATTTGCAATCCCGCCATGCTTACTATTGTTTTTCAGTGTACTTTTAATAGTAGGTACATAAACAGTAAAATTTACTAATGCGAGAGAGGACTTTAGTTGCCTAGCGGTTGCCATGGGTTTTTTTGTGACCTTGTAAACTATTATTTTGATCTTGGTCTTGAAATGGAGAGGGTAGTAACAGTCTTAAATTTACTCTATTTACACACAGTCTGCCTGACCTTGGATTGGTCGAGTCCAAACTCTTTAGAGATGGTTCTGGAACCTTTTCAACCTGATAAGCATCAACAACATTTCTTCTGAGGTCCTCATAAAATCTTGTTTGTGTCATAATATAGTTTCACAAATGTTTCGTGAAGATCGAACTATGGAATGCCCTACCACAAGAGGTAGTATTGGCAGATACTATAACAGCTTTTAAAAAAGGGCTGGATGATCTCCTCAGTACACACAGCATTGTTGGTTATAAATGACTTAGTGACAAAATGTAGAACTGGTGGAGGAAGGTTGAACTAGATGGACCTAGGTCTTTCTTCAACCTAAGTAACTATGTAACTATGTAACACATCCATGTTCTTTGAATAAAACAGGTTGCCTACTCGCACTTGATTGTAATCCCATTGATTTAAAACACAAGACTGTAATTTCACCTTCAAATCTTCTGTTTAGGTTCAAATATCTTTTATATATTTGTATACTTTGCTTGTTGAGTTTCTTATTATCTACATTTACAAATCTGATGTAGTGTTAGGTCATATTCATGCAGGAATATGGAACATTCTGAAAAGTTTACAAACTTTTAAAAATCACTGTCCATTGTAAACGTAAAAAGTTGTAGCAACAGAGGAAGAAACAATTACCTGTAACCACTGTGACTGATCACTTCTTCCAGAAGTCCAAGCATTCACCTTGCCTTGTTTATCTAGCCGAGCTTTCCTGCACTCCCAAGTGAACATGTCCATGTTCAACGTTCTGAAAACGCTGGAGGCTGTGATTTGGTAATCTTGTATATGTCCTGATTTCATTCCTAGTGGTTCCGAACAGCCTGTAAAAGCATCAAGCAGAACAGATGATAACAATGGCTTACAAGAAAACAAACATATTTGTGTTCTTTAAAATCTATGAACTCTGCTGGGAGAAAAGGGGGTTTTATTGCAGCGGTAGAGCAGATTAAATGAAATGAAGTATTGTCTCTAGAAAGACCCTGAGATGGTGAATATGAAAAGGCTTAATCATAATTGCCTCAGGAAAGAGTCTAAATAAAATGAGCTATTTCTCCGGTACTACAGTACGAGCTCCTGCATGATGCTCACAATTATTCTCAGAAGATAACATTATTTCGCCTGGTGCTGTAGCTTAGAATTGGAAATCTTTACTTTAGCTGAGAACAGATATGAACTTACTTTATTTAGACTTTATATATCATTTTTCTCTTAATTCATACAAAAACTAAAACCACTCAGTCTTACTCTTGGCTGAGAGCTACAATACGTTTCGGTATCATGCACACACTGGAATTTAAAGTACATTTTTATTTCTTATTATACAAAGGAAATGTTTGATTGATTTCACAAAAGAAAAGAAAAAAAAGAAGTTATTTAAACAGTCTGGAAAGTAAACACCACTGAAAGAACCAGTGAAATTTAGGAACAAAAACAATATAAGGACTTGTAGACGTCTAAGCATTTTGTAGAACTTTTGTAAAAGCATTGAAAATTTTGACTAGTGTTAACCCTCTCGATAGAGATGATCAGGTTGACCCACTGTGAGTCAACTTTGAGTCAAATTTCCTCAAATTTGCAGGTCCTGGTGAATTAAAACAAATTATGTATGGATTAAATAAAAAAAGCAACATTTCACACATTGCTGAATATTGATTAGCCAAAAAGTGGGCTTAGTTGTACCCTTCCTCGTAATGTCTTACAGCTATCACATTACATGGTCAAGCCAATAGCAGGGGACTGTAATAGGCAATATAATAGATATATATAAGCAATCGGCAACTGTAGCAGGCAAAATAATAGGGGCAAAAATAGTAGTGGACATTTTAGGATCTTTAAGCTGAGGGATAGGACGTGATTGATCATAGCTCATAAAAACATATAGGGATAAGAAAGCTTAAATACATAAATCTGATTGCGGTGTATTGCTGCAACACTGAACAACACAGAAAATGATCGTGGCAGTTAGAGATGAGCAAACCTTTGGAAGTTGATTTTGGCAGGTACAATCGAACTTTAAAACAGTCAATAATTGGGCAGTTAGTGGTTCCTCCCATATGTACCCAGCCATAAGCAATTCCGAGGGAGGGTGGGAGGGGTATTTAATCTTTTTTGTGTGTGTGCGCGCTACATCTGATCACAATGATTTTACCACAAATGTGAGCTGTTCAAACACTGCAAGCGGCTCACACAGAGCTGACCATAACTCATACCTAAGCACAGGGCTGAGCATCACTCATACCTAAGCACAGGGCTGAGCATCACTCATACCTAAGCACAGGGCTGAGCATCACTCATACCCAAGCATAGTGATGCTCACTTGAGTAGTTTGCACTCATAACTCACTTGAACTTCAAACCCAAACTTTAATTTTTTTGGAAGTCAGTTTCAGAACCCGAACTCCGAACCTCAGGTTCACTCATCTCTAGTGGCAGTCTCAATGTGTGAATAATAATTCACAGATTCAGGAGACAGGGAGGTGCTCGACCATCAAAGTTTGTATGACTGAATTGATTGATCCTTGATATTCTGCATTTCAGAAACTTAACAACTATCCACAAATTATATAAATATTTGTTTCTTTTTGAAAAAGTTTTTTTTTATATAATACAAAAGTAAAAATTTCAACATTCTAGAAATGTAAATGAAACAGTTTGGTGCGCATGGTTTAAAAAAAAATGTTTAATTCCTCTGCAGACTTATCGTAACACTCAATACAGTTGCCTGTTGCAGATACTTGCTTTTGGGACGTGAATACATAATATTTCTTGCACCATCCTATTTGGTATATGTGTGTTATTTTTTTTAATTTTTTTAAAGTCTTTAAAAAAGGACATATTTTCATTTTTGTATGACTGTTCTACTAGTCCAATTTAGCAATCATACCTTCCATGGTAAAACTGGATGCCGCTGCCGTAAACCTATGCGTACTTACCTAGCAACATTATATTTTCAGCTAGGGCAATGTTTTTGTAAAGGTGGGGCTAATTAAAAAAATATAAATAAGGTTAACTTTTTACATAATTGTTTTACTAGTGTAATATAACAACAGTACACATCACAACAACACTGCTGCCTGTTGCAGCATGCACCTGAGTGGCGATGAAAATGTTTAGGGCTAGACAACTTTTGCTGAATGGGAGCCAGAATTGTAACAGAAATGTAAAAAAAAAATACAAAGATACAAAAAAAGGTTAACGTTTTGCAAAACTGTTTACTAGTCCAATTTGGCAACCGTACACCCCAGAACAATCCTGCGGGCTGTTGCTGCATTTGCAAGCCATGTACCTACCTCCTGGCATTTGTTTTTATGTTGATCTTTTTTTGGCAGGGGAATAAATCTGCTGGGTGTAGGCTGTAGCAATATACACAGCAGAGGTGATGTACAACTCAAATATCCTCAGAGACAAAACATGTTGCTTAGTGTGACGGTACCTTTAGTGGAGAAGACTGCCTTTCAAGAAATGGTGTGCAATTGTCTTTGCTGCAATATATCCAGATGCCAAGATTAGTCATTAGGAACAACTGCGGAATCAACACTATCACCTCCCTTGTATTTATGTTGGAAAAACACTCTCCAGAATGTAAGAAGGATGGAGGAAGATCAACAATTTGTACATGTTCACCAGCACCCAAAGTGTATTTGGGACCCTCAAGGCTAGAGTTAGGCTATGGGGGCACTTTGCGTTTTTACCTGCGTTTCCGCAGCGTTTTGAACTGCAGCGTTTTAATGACAAAAGGCGTGTGTTTTGATTTTCAAGCAAAGTTTATTGGAAATGGGAATTTCTTGTGCGCACTTTGCTGTTAAAACCGCTGCGTTTAATTTGCATATTTTTGGGCAAAAACTCAGCATTTAAAGAAGCAGCATGTCAATTGTTTTTGCCATTTGGGCAGCGTTTTGCTAACACTTAAGTCAATGAGAAGTTGCAAAACGCAATCTACATCAAAATTCTAGTATTTTATATGCTTTTTTGATGCAGAAAACATGCTTTTTGGACCAATTAATTGCCTGCATTTTTGGCAAAATATTAGTGGCATGATATGTTCCTTTACACACATACATAGTCCGACAATTAAATTTAAGAAAATCCATAAATAAATGTAGTTTTATGCATAATTATTATCACAAAGTTATCATTTTAATAAAATAAGCCATTTTTTGATTGATAATAATCTTGATATTTGTTATCATTTTTTTCCTTTTTTGTCATAGTGTTTGAATGTTTAAACTTTATTTAGCATTGTATTTGTAGTCAAAACGCATATGAGTTTAAGCAGTGAAAAAGCATGTAAATCGCAGTAAAAACGCAAGCGTATTTATAGCGTTTTGATGGTCAAAACCAACTTTGGCAAAAATCATTTCTGCCAGAGGATGCGTTTAGAACTGCAACTACCTCGACGCAAAGTGCGCATATAGCCTAAAGCCCGCTTTACACGCTACAACATATCTAACGATGTGTTGGCGGGGTCACGTCATAAGTGACGCACATCCGGCATCGTTAGTAGTGTTATAGCGTGTGACAGCTACGTGCGACTGTGATTGAACATAAAACCGTTCATCGCATACACGTCGTTCATATCCTAAAAATTGCACATCGGGTTGTTCAATGTTCCCGAGGCAGCACACATCGCAGTGTGTGACACCCCGGGAACGATGAACAGATCTTACCTGCGTCCCGCCGGCAATGCGGAAAGAAGGAGGTGGGCGATATGTTTACGTCCCGCTCATCTCCGCCCCTCCGCTTCTATTGGCCGGCTGCCGTGTGACGTCGGTGTGACGCCGAACGTCCCTCCCATTCCAAAAAGTGGATGTTCGCCGCCCACAGCAAGGTCGTATGGAAGGGTAAGTACGTGTCCCAGCTTTTAATCGATTGTGCGACACGGTCAACAAATTGAACATGCAGCACATACGATGGGGGCGTGTCACATCGCATACGATGTTGTATGCTTAATTGAGAGGTGTAAAGCAGGCTTTACACTCAGCAGGATGTCAAAGATTAGGAGGAGGAGGAGGAGCAAATGCAGGTGGATATGGAGGGGTACATTAAGTTAGCACAAGCAGAAGATGAGGCTGACAGTATGAAAGCAACAATGACAATGATGACAATGGTCATGGCAACTAACCATTGCAGTGGGGTGTGAAATTTGAACCAAAGGAGCCCTTGATTGTACTAGTGAGCATGCAAGTTGTATGCTGGAATGCTTGTGGTTTGCCAGGCTTGGATTGGATAGACAAGCTTCTAGAACTTAGTTTTTTAAAGCAAAATGTGTAATTTTTTTCCAGGTTTCTGTAAGAGAGGTCAAACTGACATGTTATAGACCAACTGTTTTCCATGCTCGGTGATAATTTTACAGAGCCGATCAGGAGACCCATGTCTTCTTCTCACAGAACCAATACTATCTTGTCTGTGCTAACATTAGAGTTTCAACAAATAGCTGAAACAGCAGCAATGAGTGCAGTATATCTGACTTGATGGATCAGAAGTTTTATATGCCACTGCACCAATCTGAAGCACTTCATCAAACACATGCATTGATTGAGCAGCCAGGCCGTCGTTGTCGTCGTCGTTATGTGTGACACCAGCTTTACTCTGTCCATTCTCTGACACCTGATACCTTAAGCTTTAATCCCCTGGACTTCTAGCTCAGCAGATTGGAACAGTGGTAAGGACAGTCACAGTTTGCTTTGGGTGTTTAGTAATTTTCAGCTTCCATTGATACATGGTGTCTTTACTGTAGTGTAGGAGAGGGTATTCAGTATGGCTGGTGACTTGGTTACACCCAAGGGTACCATGTTATCATCGCCAAGCATGGAAAATCTTACATTTGTTAAAACGAATAAGAAATGAATTGTTGCCAACTTTTATTCACCTAATGATGCCAATGATTACATTGGTTGTGCCATCTGCCCGCCTGTCTGTATTTTGTCATCTATACTTTGAGCTGCTAAAAGTGTTCATAGATGGCTTACGCTAAGCAAAGCATCAACTCTATTGCTAGCCATTCATTGTCGCACATCTCATAGCCTGCAACTTCATATTTTTAAACATTATGGCCTCTGCTATACCACACAGTCATGCCAGCCACATTTCCTAGCTGCCCACTGTGTTTAATATTGCTATTCCGGCTCTAGGCTGTTAAACATTTCCTTGCTTGGTTCATTATATATTTATATCTTGGGTCTTCTGCCACTGCACAACCACACAAGTGACACATCTCCTACCTGCTCACTGTTTTCTATAGTGATTTAGTGTACTGCTGCTGCCTGGGCTTTTGCATGCACAAAACTACTGGATATCTTTTTGACTCTTCCATCCTATTCTATACTGTGATTTTGCTGCCACTAGAGGCCCACATACAACTCTTGTGCTTGTCCAGTGTGTTGTATAGCTATACTATTGCTTGGGAGTGTACTATCCTTATGCTACACAAAAGTGATTCCCAAAATAAGATAATTCTTTTGCGGCTTGTTGACAAGCAATCAGGGCCAGCCTTAAGCTGGGTTCACACACAACGACAACAACGACGTCGCTGTTACGTCACCATTTCCTGTGACGTAACAGCGACCTTAGATGATCACTAGTAAGCTGTCAAGCATGTAATTTTAAGCAGCGATGGAACAGCAATCATAGCAACCTCGACGGTCGTTGTGCGGTGTGACACGCGTCGCTAAGCGACGACTCAGACCTTGATAGAGGCGTGGTGTTTACCCCTAGACATGTTTTGTGTTGCCTCTTTTCACGCCCCTCTGTTCCAATTGGTGATC
This sequence comes from Anomaloglossus baeobatrachus, assembly GCF_048569485.1. Lineage (NCBI taxonomy): Eukaryota > Metazoa > Chordata > Amphibia > Anura > Aromobatidae > Anomaloglossus > Anomaloglossus baeobatrachus. The sequence continues at coordinate 836,611,015 of NC_134353.1, read as the reverse complement.
GCTACAGCGCCTTTGTGTTGCCTTTTTTCACGCCCCTCTATTCCGATTGGTGATCACTACAGCGGCGCTTGATTGGGTGACCGTGCCAAACAAAGGAAGATGCAGTAGTGCTTTCATTCATTCTATTTCATTTCATTCAGATCCACAAAGAACGACACACTAGCAACACCAGAAAGAGAATCTACTATGTGGAACAAAGAATGGAACTTAAAGAATGAAATCACTGTAACGCCTTCAGCAAGGTACTCAATCGGAACGCTGTTGTAACCACTAATCGGAGTCGTAGGGGCGTTGCAAAATACACCGCAAAAACAAGCCCTTGTCCTGCCTTCAGTCCTACATCACTGCCTTCAGCGTCGTCGCGACCGTCGCTGCTGCGGTGTCAAACACAAGGATGCTGAGCTTATCATCATGGCGCAGCGGGATAGCAGCGATCAAAAAATGACCTGGAATATTCAGGAGCGAGCAGCGATTTCGCAGCAGGGGTCTGATCGTTGTCACCCACAGCGACGTCACTGTTGAGGTTGTTGCTACGTCACAGAAAATGGCGACTTAGCAGCGATGTCGTTGTTGTCGTCGCTGTGTGTGACACCACCTTTAGACTGAATGCAACCCTATTCAAAAATCCTCTTTGATGCTTCCCACCTCATTATTTGTTTACTTAGAATGACATGAGCATGCATGTTTCTATGTGATAGGAACCCCTACACAGTATATGGAGAAGTGATCTGCTCCACTTTTGGCTGCAGAGAGAAATGTGTAAATGACAGCTGAACATTGGGGTGACAGACTCCAAGGATAAGGATATGCCATCAATGTGTAAATACTCGTCAACCTCTTGTCCCAAGCTTAACTATCAATAGAATTGTCAATCCAGTAGAGGAAAAAATCAGGTATATGCCACGCTAAAACTCCATTGAGTATTGATGAAATGATTCCTTTATTGTTTGTATTGGTCTACGCGTTTTCAGATACATCCCATCTCCTTCATCAGGACATATAAAGGAACAGTGAACAGTTTTTCACTGTTCCTTTGTATGCCCTGATTAAGGAGACGGAAACGCCTAGACCTATACAAACAATAAAGGAATAATTTCATCAATATTGAATGGAGTATTAACGTGGCATATACCTGATTTCTTGCTCTACTGGATTGACAATCTACACTTCGAGGCTGCAGCTAATGCCACTATATGCTTTACAGGGGTTGTGACTCTCACAACCTCAAAAGGTGAGTTCCTTCTTCCTGTTTATTTATTTTTTATACCGGATAAGACCCTATTGCGCTCTCCTTCCACAGTACCCATTCTCATGTATCGACAGTGATGCACGTTTTATGTTTATTTAGAAGTCTGTAGTCAAATAGAGCAACTGCAAACTTTTAGCAAAAAACTGGACAACCACTGCAGCTGCACTGAATCATACTGTTGAAGTGCGCATGACACCGGATGACAAACCTGAGTTGGGTTTTTATTGGTAAGATTTTGGGATACATAACATTTTTTTATCACTTCCAATATAAGGCTGAACACCTATGATGGGAATTCTATGTAAATCCCACAAAAATGGGATTCAGACAAAAACTCCCAATGGAATCACTCATTGTAATGAGGGAGATGGAGACACTTTGGACTTTGTTTGGCATTTTTGCTGCTGGTATCCATCTTTTTAGGCATGCACACAACTTTGGTCGACCACACTTGGGCACTAAAGACACATAAAATGATAGGACACCTCCAGGACAGAGACCAAACATACTCCAAATTGGCACAATCTGCCTCATTGTAGTAGGGGTTTTGGTATTTACACGGAAACCCTGGTGCAAGTGCTCAGAGGACAGCCCAGGATAAATGTGAACTGAGAATCATTTTCAATGTTTGGGAGGTAGAATGAACAAACAGACATCAGTACAATAATAGTTCTGTTTTTGAATTTTGTGCGGTTCTTTGCACAAAATTAGTGGTAAGACGGCTTTATTCTTTGGGTCGGTACTATTAAAGCACTATCAGATTTACATAGATTTTTTATGTTTTCCTACTACCACACAGTCAAAATCCTTTTTTTATAATTGTAACTATTTATTTTTTGGCTTACATATGACCTATACATTTTTAAGGAAAAAAAAGAAATAAATAAGTATATATATATATATATATATATATATATATATATATATATATATATATATATATTCGCTACAGTTGAAAAGTTTGGGGTCACAGACAATTTTATCTTTTTCATGAAAAATCATACTTCTATTTATCAACTGAGTTGCATAATGAATAGAAAATATAGGCCAGATATTGAATAGGTTAGAAATAATGATTTTTATTTCAAATAATAATTTTCTCCTTCAAAATTTGCTTATGTCACAGAATGCTGCCTTTGCAGCAATTCCAGCTTTGCAGACCTTTGGCATTCTAGCTGTTAATTTGCTGAGGTAATCTGGAGATATTTCATTCAATGCTTCCAGAAGCCCCTACCACAAGTTGGTTTGCCTTTATGGGCACTTTTTGTGTACCTTACGGTCAAGCTGTTCCCACAACAGCTCAATAGGGTTGAGATCTGGTGACTGGGCTGGCCACTCGGTTACAGATAGAATACCAGCTGCCTGCTTCTTCCCTAAATAGTTCATGCATAATTTGGAGGTGTGCTTTGGGTCATTGTCCTCTTGTAGGATGAAATTGGCTCCAATCAAGCACTGTCCACAGGGTATGGCATGGCGTTGCAAAATGGAGTGATAGCCTTCCTTATTCAAAATCACTTTTACCTTGTACAAATCTCCCACATTACCAGCACCAAAGCAACCCCAGACCATCACAATACCTCCACCATGCTTGACAGATGGCGTCAGGCACTCTTCCAGCATCTTGTCAGTAGTTCAGCGTCTCACAAATGTTCTTCTGTGTGATCTAAACACCTCAAATTTTGATTCTTCTGCCCATAACACTTTTTTTCTAATCTTTCTGTATCCAATGTCTGTGTTCTTTTGCCCATATTAATCTTTTCCTTTTATCAGCTAGTCTCAGATATGGCTTTTTCTTTGCCACTCTGCCCTGAAAGCCAGCATCCCGGAGTCACCTCTTCATTGTAGTCATTGACACTGGCATTTGGTGGGTACTATTTAGCTGCCAGTTGAGGACCTGGTAGGAATCAATTTCTCAAACTAGAGACTCTAATGTATTTGTCTTGTTGCTCAGTTGTGCAGTGGGGCCTCCAACTTCTCTTGCTACTCTGGTTAGAGCCTGTTTGTGCTCTCCTCTGGAGGGAGGGAAAATAAGATGCTCGCCCTGTCCAATAATCCTCCCTCCTGTCCACTACCTACCGCGGGGATCGGCACCCTGATATCTGCGAAAATGGCGCCCCCACTCAGCGGTGGCTGACCCTATATTATCCCTGAATTGACCCTCAATAAGGTGGTGAAAAAGGGATACCCCTTATCCTGACAATATGCTGTCCTGAAATCGATTGGCAAGCCTTATATCAAGCCTCCTGATGATCCGTGTCCGGAGAAACGCGTTGAGGTGAAACTGGGGCAATTCTGGGACACGCACATGAAACCCCCCCACACGATAAGTGTTTGATTGAATTTTTTTACTAACCTGCATGATTATAATTGGTTGATCTATGCAATTGCACGTGGTACGCATTGACACTTCATCCTACATATGAGCAGACTGGCTGGTTGTACCAGTTAGCACCTGAAGCCAGGCCTTGTTCATATTTCTGTACACTCTATTTGCACTATGCACCTTTCCATGCACTTTATTCAATTTGCATACCAAGTAGTCATTTTGGGTATCTAATGTACGCATTTTGTTATTGATACTCTTGGTCCCTGGGGTCATATAGGACTATACATCCATTGTATCGGATACATTTTTTGGTCTATATTATCACCCCAGAATCACCAGCAACGATTGAGGTTAGTCTGAACCTGGTGTTCATGTGTGGTTGTTCCAGTCTATCTGTCCACTGAGTATGAGTGTGCCCTACCTATGACCCTTGACTCTATCTATTTTTCACCACCTTATTGAGGGTCCATTCAGGGATAATATAGGGTCAGCCACCGCTGAGTGGGGGCGCCATTTTCACAGATATCAGGGTGCCGACCCCCGCGGTAGGTAGTGGACAGGAGGGAGGATTATTGGACAGGGCGAGCATCTTATCTTCCTCCCTTTATTTTCCCTTCTTAAGTATTTTGCACAAGGGTTGTGGATTTTAATAAGTATTAATAAAATTGAATTTTTAAAGGGTTATATAATTTGTTATGCAACACCCCCTTTTTCATATAGTTTCTCCTCTGGAGGGAGTAGCACACACCATTGTAGATAATCTTCAGTTTCTTGGCCATTTCGCGCATGGAATATCCTTCATTTCTAAGATCAAGAATAGACTGTCAAGTTTCACATGAAAGTTTTCTTTTTCTGGCCATTTTGAGAGTTTAATGGAACCAACAAATGTAATGCTCCAGATTCTCAACTAGCTCAAGGGAAGGTCAGTTTTATAGCTTCTCTAATCAGCAAAACTGTTTTCAGCTGTGCTAACATACTTGCACAAGAGTTTTCATGGAATTACTAAACATCTATTAACCTTCTCATACAGTTAACAAAGACAATATACCATTAGAACACTGGAGTGGTGGTTGTTGGAAAGGTGCCTCTATACAGCTATGTAGATATTACATTAAAAACCAGACGTTTTGAAGCTAGAATAGTCATTTACCACATTAACAATGTATAGAGTGTATTTCTGTTTAATTTAATGTTGGCTTCATAGAAAAAAAATGGTTCAGGTCGGTACAGAAGCAGTGATACCAATTATATGCATTTTTTGTTTATTTTTCTTTTAACACAAAGGCTGCATTTTTACTGTTAGAATGGGTTTTTGTTATTTTTGTGCGATTTTTTTTTAAACTTTCTTTTAAAATTTTATTTAATTTTATTTTTTTTACTTTTTTCACTTAATCCCACTGTGGGACACTCTGATCACTGATCTCATGCATTGCAGTACTCGTGTACTCTGCAGAGAGAAGAGGACGTGTTCATAAAAATTTAGAGTAATTGTTTAGTCATTTTTTAGAATATCAAACGTAGCGTACTCCAAAAAAGGAATAGTTTTTTTTTACCCTTCTTGAGAAGCCATTGCTCCTTTAATTTCATATCAGAACACCTGCTGCTGCTTTATAAATATTATAAATACAAGGTTATTTTTGGATGGCTTGCGAAAAAGCTTTTGCTTTTTCATTTAGCTAAGATCAAAGACCTTAATACTCGCAAAAACATGGATAATTATTCCACAACCCCTTGTGAGAAAGCCACTGCTTCACCTATTTGCACTGACTGTGTTTAATATCAAGCAAAGCACACATCTGTCACAAAAAAGGGATCATTTTGAACTATTTTTACAATTTAAGGAGTCTAAAAAGTTTGTCAGTATACTGTGCTATTAAACAGTTGGTTATTACTGGTTACCATCAGTTGACCGATAGCCGTCTGTGCTTGTATTAAAAAGCTCAACAGGGGTTCAACACAGTCCTGGAGGGAGATCAAAATGTTACACACATCTTTTCTGGGAAATTACAGGCTTTTCAGTATTGAAATTTGCAGCAAAATCCTGTGCCGCAAGTATTTTTTTTAAATTAGTTAAACCCAGAAATTTGAATTTTGAAAGGTGTGATCGATCATCTCTGTATCTTACTAAAAGAGACGGATCCATTAAGCACTGTTATGTTTCAGCCCACTTCCCATAGTAGTTTTTCAGCACTTGTTTACAAAGACTTATGTAATTGATTTGTTCAGTCCATGATTGATCTGTTGGTTGGAGAGCCAAATGTTGTGTGTATTCATATTATAGCATAGCCCTTACACTTTGCATTGTGTGAGGTTGCTTATGGTGAGTAGAGATGAGTGGTTCCGTCAAGGCTCGGTTTGCTGGCAGCAAATGAGCTGAGTTCCACAGGCTCGAGCTTGACCCGAACCCTGGATCAAGACACTGATTGGTAGTTTGAGTTTCCGCCCACATACAGACCAGCCATAAGCAGATCACTTCCGGGGAAGTTGGGCGGGCTTGTTCAAACTTTTTTTTGTTGCACACTATATGTGATCACGCTATTGTTCCCCCAGTATTTACCATTCAAACACTACAAGCGGTTTGCACAGGGCTGAGCACCAAGCATACCTGACCACAGCTTTGCTTGCACAAGGTTTGCTCGCCCGTACAGCATCCAATCCACAAACTGGAACTTTGATATTTAAATTTGGTTTTTGGTTCGAAAACCGATTCTCAGGTTTCCTCATCTCTAATGGTGAAAATGCAAGAGCATGAGTTGAAAAAAACCTTGTGTTGCCAAACCTGTTGTTGCCCAGTTGGTCAGATTTGCCTATCTTTGGGGTATTTTTTTACTTAAATGCTAAAAAATGTTTTACTTTAAGCTAAAAATTATTTATGCAATTGATCTTTTAAAATATAATTTTTGCACTGTTTGTCTTCCATAGCCTCAGTATTGCTGGCTGTAGAATGGGTTAAGTTGTAATCCATTGGTGAGCTCAAACTGACTGGAGAGTTGATAACTCTTTACACTGTTCTACAGCCAAACAGTCCAGAGATGAAAACAGTTGAACTCAACTAATTTTGTGATGCTTAAATTTGCTGATTGGCTGTAATTTTTAAAACCCAGAAGACATTGTAATTACTTATTACACCTTTCATACAGGCTTAAAGAAAAAATACTTCTTTATTATTCCATCATCATTATTGCATTGTTAGTATCTGGCCTATTACATCATCTATTTATTCACCTTAGGGTCATTAATCAAATAACGGCAACTCAACTCCAATGACGTAATCTTAATTACAGTTGCATCACCTATTTTTATAAACATTCTGTGTAAGTTATGCAGTATCAGGATTTATTACCTTAGTTTCATAGCATATTATTTCTACATGGTTTTTGAGATATTCTTCATTCTTTCATTAACAAAGATAAAATAGATTTTGTTACATAAGCAGAGGCGAGACTTTGGTGTCACAAAGGCAAAACATGACAACAATGATAAGGAAAGCCTAAAACCTGTATTTTGGCAGCAGAATAGAAGATCAGGACAAGAGTTGGGCTCCACACATATACTGCAAGAGATGTGCATCACATCTTTTCCAGTGGTTGAATGGGAAGAGGCAATCTACAGCTTTGGCAAAAATTAAGAGATCACTGCACAGTTTTATAAAAAAAACAGCTAATTTACATGTCTGGCAGCCATTCCATTCCAGTGTCAGTTGAATTCAAACCAGAGTACACCTCATTCTACTTAATGTGCTTCTAATTAGGTGATCACCTGGATCAAATCTTATTTAACGAGGGAAAGTATAAAAAACACTGCTGTGGTCTTCACAATCCTCTTGCAATAACACAAGCTGGATGGCAAAACAAGTGCTAGTAACATCCCAAAAGTAATAAGAAGGAAAAAATAACTTTTAACCATGTCATATTATTATTATTATTAATAATTATTATTATTATGTCAAAGGAGTTGAAAAGAAAAATCTTGAGAGAGGAAAAGAAGGGCTCAATTCTAGCTTTACTAGCAGAGGGATGCAGTAAGCGTCATGTTGCCTCCATCCTTAAAATTTCTAAGACGGCAGTCTGTCATAACAAGGTCAAGCAGCAGACATTGGGGACAACACAGCTACAGACCGGCAGAGGGTGAAAGTGACTCTCCACTGACCAGGATGACTGTCATCTTATTCGAATGTCACTCAGCAACTGCAGGGTGCCATCAAGTGACCTACAAAAGGAATGGCAAATGGCAGCTAGCGTGAAGTGCACAGCAAGAACAGTTTGTAACAGGCTCCTGGAGGCAGAACTCAAGTGATGTAAAGCTAGAAAAAAGCCTTTCATCAATGAGAAGCAAAGGAGAGCAAGGCTGAAGTTTGACAAAGACCATAGGGATTGGGACTCAGCCCCAATTCTGTATAATAAAACTTGGAATCTTTATTTTAAAAAGTTAAAACGATCACAGGTCATCCAGAAAAAATGCCATGCGGCTTTTTTTCTGCTGTTGCCTTGGATTACGGACCTGCCTGTCCGGGGGAATACGGGCATCCATCTCAGTTTGAAGAACATCACACGGGTGAGCTGAAACCTATATAGACCATAAGGATTGTACAATAGAGGACTTGAGTAAGGTAATCTTCTCTGATGAGTCCAATTTTCAGCTTTGTCCATCACCTGGTCGTCTAATGGTTAGACGGAGACCTGGAGAGGCGTACAAGCCACAGTGTCTTGCACCCACTGTGAACTTTGGTGGAGGATCGGTGATGATCTGGGGATACTTCAGCAAGGCTGGAATTGGGCAGATTAAACTTTTCGAAGGATGTATGAATCAAGCTGCATACAAGGTTATCCTGGAAAAATAGTTGCTTCCTTCTGCTCAGGCAATGTTCCACAACTCTGAGGACTTGTTTTTCCAGCAGGATAATGAGCCATGCCACACAGCTAGGTGAATCAATGTGTGGATGATGGACCACTACATCAAAACCCTGTCATGGCCAGCCCAATCTCCAGACCTGAACCCCATTGAAAACCTCTGTAATGTAATCAAGAGAAAGATGGGTAGTCACAAGCCATCAAACAAAAAGTTGCTTAAATTTTTGCGCCAGGAGTGGCATACGGTCACCCAAAAGCAGTGTGAAAGACTGGTGGAAAGCATGCCAAGACGCATTAAAGCTGTGATTAAAAATTGTGGTTATTTCACAAAATATTGATTTCTGAACTCTTCCTGGGGTAAAACATTAGTATTGTTGTTTCTAAATGATTATGAACTTGTTTTCTTTGCATTATTTGAGGTGTGCAAGCAATACATTTTTTGTTATTTTGACCGTTCTCATTTTCAGAAAATAAATGCAAAATGTATTACTTTGAAATTCGGAGACATGTTGTCAGTAGTTTATAGAATAAAAGAAAAATTTACATTTTACTCAAAATATACCTATAAAGAGAAAAATCAGAAAAACTGAAAATTTTGCAGTGGTCTGTTAATTGTTGCCAGAGCTGTATATCTTTTGTAGTCCCAATGATCAGGAATGAGCCAAACAATCACACTACCAATTGCTTTTTCTGCATGGTGCCCCCATTACAAAAGGAGTTCCAAGAAAGAAGTGGACTTTATAGTACCCAAACATTTCATGTGCAATACGTCTAGAACCACATAGAGAAAAAATGCTGATTCTAAAAGCATCAGAAACATCGTCAGTCAAGTGATGAAGAAGAGGAGGATGCTTGGTGTCCTGAAGAATCTTCCTCTCACTATCCAGACTTTCTGTAAGCAACCTCAATTGAACCACATCTTATTACACAAAGTGAAATTAATGATCTTGTTAAGGATTTGTTTCTGCCCAAAGAAAGGCTGAGTGTTTAGGTTCCAGGCTACAGCAGCAGAATCTCCTAGCGGGTGATGTTTGGACTTCTTTGTTCTGCAACCGTGATAACGATCTTGTCCAATACTTCATAGAGGGTGATATTGTGGCATGAAACAACATTATCAGTTTAATATAAGATCTAAAGCTAATTCATAATCCAGAAGAATAGAGGCTCTTTGTCAATTCATCCAAAACAAACCTAAAAGTCATCCTATTGCATAACAGCAATGTGCTACCTTCAATTCCAGTTAGATATGCAGTCCACATGAAAGTAACCTATGTCAACATTAAACAGCTGTGGAAGTGCCTGAACTCTGACCGACTCTGAGGATACTCAGTTCTTTTAAACAATTTTTGAACTCTGACCAACATATGTGGCTCCTCTGTGGTGACATAAAGGTGGCTGCCCTCTTACTTTCTGTCCAGGGTAGATATGCTGAGTACTTTTGCTTTCTGTATGAATGGAATAGTCATGCAAAAGAATATAACCACAATCAAAGAGACTGGCCTTGTTTACCGACATAAGACTTTGTTGCCATCATTCCATATTAAGTTGGGTCTAATCAAGAACTTTGTAAAGGCAATGCATAAAAAGCCAAAAGAATTCAAGTATCTCATTGGCAAATTTCCAAGTTTGAATGAAGCAAAGATAAGGGAAGGAGTCTTTATTGGACCCCAGATTCGTAAGCTTTTTCAAGATGAGACATTTCAATGTTTGTAGCAGTGCAAGGAAAAGGCTGCATTCTCATCAGTGCTAACTAATTTTTTGGGAAACTCAAGAGTAGATTACTATGAAGAGTTGGAGTAAAATCTCCTCAAAACATAAAAGGAACTTGACTGTAACATGTCTTTAAAGATTAATGTCTTACATTCACATCCAGACTTTTTTCTGCTAAAATGTGGAGCAGTGAGCAACGAACATTTGAGAAACAAAATAAAAATGGTTTCCTAAAGGTGGACAACTCCTTTATGTATGTGTTGAAGACTTGAGACAGACTGAGTCTTCACACGCATGTTCGGGGCAATATAGGGACAACTGAGTAAGTAGCACAGGTTATTTAGGGCCCTGATTTGCTGTAAGTAGTCAGTTGCACCTGTCCGGCAATTGAAATGAGGCTGGAGCCTCCCACAACACTCAACGTACCTCTTCTACTTCTTTTGGAAACTCTATCAATTGAATAGAGTTGCATTGGGTTTTTGAAACCTCTATTATTTAGCCAAAGCAGAGAGTAGCTCTGATATAAAAGGTACAAAAAATGTTCAAATAAGCATACAATAACAAAAAAAGAAGTCTCACCTGTAGTCCATTTAGCTTTAATGTGCTAAAACACAATTGTAAACATGTAGGGAAAAATACCAACACCTTGGGAATTTTCCCTACATGTTTTTAATTGTGTTTTAGCACATTAAAGAATTGAATTTTGGACTACGGGTGAGACTTCTTTTTTTATTATTGTATGCTTATTCGGTGTTGCCAGCCATCTGGTCTCACCAGATCCAGAGGTAATTGGAGCCAAGCCCATTTGTTTTTCCTTTTTTCACAAAAAATGTTCACTACTTTGTCTGAAGGACTCAGAAAATTCATGCAATAGATGAAAAGTCCATTGAAATATTAATAAGTTACATATAATAATTTATTTCAACTATGGTGATACTACAAGAAACAGAGCTACATTATATTCACAAGAACCAGTCCAAAAGTGGGTAGTCCGACTCCTGACCAGACCACTCATTTCTACGCACGTGTCTATAGATTCTAAGTGGATATCCAATGCTGTAGACAGTGTAAGTCTATATGGTCTTCTTTTTGCTTTTTTTCTTATCTACATCTTATTTATCTTGTATAAACAAAAAATTATTATATCCTTCAGTCCGTCCTTAAGTCAATAGGCTACAAAAACGTACGAATGCCACTATATATTATTATGGCTATGGCGTTGAAGCACAAATCATATCTCAGTTTCACATCACAATTACTTTTAGTACTAGCACGGATATTATATCACTGACAGTATATATTTTATGGCTCAACAAGGCATCTAAAATTATGTTTCACATACATACTGCACTATAGAAACAGTAAATTATCTAGAACATCATATGATATAAGGGAGCCCTATTGAACGCATAAAACAATGGCCTCCTTGCCCTTGCGATTGGATTAAGCCATTGCTGCAGAGAGCTCATACAGTATAAATATTGGATGTGTCTTTGGTGCTGCAACAATTACTTGGGGTCACTGTGTATTGTTCAATCCATTAAATCACCTTTTGTTTTTAACTGTATCTGGAGAAAGTCATCCATTGTAATCAACATAATATAATATAGGTTCAAATAGATCAGCCACTCGTGCCTAATGACACAATGAGCTCCGGGATGTAATTTGTTTCGTAAATGTACTGTCAGATTATGCTCAAAACAGAATCACTCAGACTCTCCACAGATCAATACTATAAATAACAAAGGGACGAAAACACGCTGCGCACGGCAGCTGCTAGTACTGCCAGTTGGCTAGGTGTTAGCTGCAGTAGGCCAACAACACAATTACATATGTAAAGCTATACCCATGACTGAATAAATAGTCTTATGGCATGGCATTTTCTAATTTGATGATGTGGGAATCACAAAGCTATGGACTGGAAATATCAGACATATTAACGTGAGATTCTAATTTGGAGAAGAAAGAACATTTCCCTACAGTAAAAGCATGCTATATCCGTGCACTCATGAACCAGTAAGAGTTGCCTTATCATGAATTTCAAGTATATATTTTATATGAACATATAAATGTAATAAAGTATTCCAGGCAGCTCATTGAAATCAATTATCTGGTTCTCCAAAGGTGATATCTATACTGGACATAGATCAGCATATCCTATAAATGCACAAGACACATGGATTTCTGAGCCATGAAAGCTGTAAACATATACTAAAACAGAAAAAACGTCTAAGGCATTTCTGTTACATGTCATTTATATTTGTTTTTATAAAGTTGTCAGTTATTTCTAATTGGTTTAAATCTGTGACCTAATTTACTGGTATTTTACCTGCACCTAATCCTCCGATCCTCACAAGATCTCCTTCTCTCCTCTCCTCTTATCTCCTCCTCCCACAATTCCATCCAAGATTTCTCCCATGCCTCCCCCATACTCTGGAATGCTCTACCCCAGCATATTAGACTCTCACCTACCATGGAAAGCTTCAAAAGGAACCTGAAAATCCACCTCTTCTGACAAGAATACAGACTGCAGTAACCCTCAGTCTGCTATAGCGCTGCACGAACATCAACCCCTCACCTACTGTATCCTCACCCATCCCTTACAGACTGTAATCCCTCGTGGGCAGGGTCCTCTCTCCTCTGGTAGCAGTCTGTGCCATGTATTCATGAGTATTGTACTTGTCCCTGTTATGTGTACTGCTTTGACAGTTGAATAAATGGCGCTATAATAGTAAATAATAATAAAAAATAATAATAAACAATAATAAAAATATACTGTTCATGAACAACATTAATCCTCTCTCCATAGGATCCTCATTGATCCCTATATTAGGGTTCCGAAACTTTTATGAATGTAGCAGCATGATTACCAATCCAATAAACAGTGAATTTCAGCGATGTCCATGAGTGTACACTACCACTCCGTTCACATGAGACATTAAGTCCCTCTTCTCAGGTTCAGTGAGGGCTCAAGAGAAAGGTCCTCAGCTGAATTATATATTTATCATCTAGCCTGGATAGGTGATAAATGTTATTTTGGGACAATCTTATTTTTTTTTTATACGTGTATCTATTAATACCATATATGACTGATTTAATTCAACGGCTCACATATGACTACAATGTTCTAAATTCTTTACACATTATTTAAGTACCTTTTGGCAATCTCTTCTTTTCTAATGAATCATTTTTACGTAATAATTTGGCTATAACGAAAACCCTCATAAAGGTTGCAGGATGTGTTCACGTTAGCGTCATGTCTTCCATTCTTAAAACCTTTGAGAAGCCAATTTCCAAAACAGTTGGGTCTCTTAGGATTCCATCGTTTTTAACAGCAAGAGAAGTTTTTCAGGCTAGAAACAAAATAGTTGGTTGTCCAGCTGCACAGGAATGATATGTTCACCAGAGAACTGTTGATGAATCAGATCCTTTACAGGTGGATTCCCTAAATATTAAATGCCAAATAGTAGTGTCTAAAATAAACTGTTTTGTTGGCTGTAGAAGCAGAAATTGTCAAATGGAAACAAAAGGGTCAAACTTGGAAAAAAAAAATACAGAATTTGGACACTGAATAATTGGACTGGAAACAGATGCCTTCTGTCAAACATGATGACTAAAATGTAAATGTATGGGGCAGGAAAGGTTAACGAGCTACACATGTACAATGAGCTTAATGACTCAAAATGTTATTACTCTCCCAATTCTATCCTTGTCATGTTCTGCAATTACAGGTGCACAATGAAGAACAGTATGCATAAAGTAGTACATGGGCAAACACAATGGAAAAATGTATTTGGGGGAGAAACCTGGTTGTTGATTTATGAACATGGACGGACTAGTCATACAATGAAAAGATGTCAACCCTAGTGAGTAGAGATGAGTGATACTGATCTGTAAAGTTTGGTGCTCTTACCGAACATGGAATTTTAGAAAAAATCAGTGTCAAAGGTTCAGGAGCTCAGGTGCAGAACGTATGCTAACTACTTAGTTGAACATCAGGGTGTTCGGAAACGCTTGGTGCTTGGCCCAGTGTGAGCTGCTTACTGTCCCTAAATGGCGCTCACTGGGGGTAAAAACAACATTTTCAGATATAGTGTAAAAAAAGAAAACAACTGCCCTCCCCCAGAAATGCTCTGTTTATAATTGGCTGTATGTGGGGGGGGGAGGAGACTTCCAATGGGGTTCAGGCTCTGGGTTCAAGTTAATGTTAAATATGGGTACTGAACTGAACTTTATCTAACGTCCAACTGATCCTCACAAACCCAAATTTCCATTGGTCCACTCATCTCTACCAGTAAACGTCTGAGATAACTTTAACTAAATCTGTTAATAAATGTATGCTTCTCGACTGTGAATGCAGCCAGTTGTGTCTATACCATAGTATTTCTAATAAAACATAGCTTGAGAAGCTAACCATGTGGTAAGACATGACCAGTCTGGAGCAAAGAGATGACCTGTCAATTACCTGGAGCCTGGTAGAGAGAAGCCGGACAGCTTTTCAAACTCTATTTTCTCTGAAATGCTGAAGCATTTAAAGGGAATCTGTCAACGGGATTTTGCAATGTAACCTGAGGACAGCATGTTGCAATAGTTAAAAAAGAAAAAAAAACCTTACCTGTGTACCAGCTATTGCTTACCCATACTAAAGGATTTATTGCTGTGTAACTACCATTGGTGTGATACCTCAGCAGAGCAGACCAGCATGCTCTCTGCTGTGAATGACACCTCACAGTCAATGCACAATCTGTATTGAGAGCCTGGTATGGGCGGGGACAGCTACCAACTCTGCTACACTCAATTATGAGATAAAGTCAGAATGGCTGCACCCTGTAATCTAAGTGAAATGTGGTTAATTTCAGAATCTCTTTGCTTTCCTTATGCTGCTCTCAGATGAAGTAGGTAAAACCTTATGATAGATTCCCTTTAAGAGAAAGGTAGACCTGGCTGCAATTGTACAATCAAGCTATGGCTTATGCTGTCTGTGGTTCAGACATAATGAATCTATTGAAGGGTTCCCTTTAACTAGGTAAAATTAAAAAAAAATGTGAAAATGGAGGACTGGTATGTCTAATGAACGGAAAACTTGGCCCACATACAGATGTGTCCTTCATAACCTTTTCTTTTAGCTCAGCATCAACTGATACGTGTGATGCAAGATGACAGCTTTTAAAAACAATATGATTTTGTAATTCTTTGTCACGAAACGTCTATGCTTCTGTGTATGAGTTTATGTGTGGCCACACAGTAGAGTTAATAATTTGGATTGCAGCCTATCAAAGCTTCGGCTTGTATGTCAAAATATTGTTTTGAGTGTATTTTGTGAGGAAATGCAAATAACCAAATTTGGAAAACATAAGGACGGTCTCATACAGTATGTAGTGTTCTTGTGTGGAGCTCTCTTCTCATATGTGTTCATCTCTGCTATTGCCATATTTAATTTATAAAATACTGTATTTTTTGGATTATAAGATGCACTTTTCCTCCCAAAAATTTCAGAAGAAAGTGAGGGGTGCATTTTATAATCCGAATGTAGCTTTCCGGGGGAGGTGGAGAGGGGTCACAGGAGATTCTGTGGGGCTGTGCTGTGGTTGCAGGCTGTGCTGCAGCTGCGGGCTGTTCAGCGACTGTGGGCTGTGCTGAGGCTGTGCTGGGGCTGTGTTGGGGCTGTGCTTCTCCTGGCTGTGAGGCAGGGATTCAAATAATGGCGCTTAGAGTTGGCGCATGTGCAAATAGAGCTCTCAGTTGAAGATCTCATCTGCGCATGGGCCGCCTCCAGCTTGTTGATCTCCATGCAGCGGACTTAAGGAAAATGGTGCCCAGAGGTGGCGCATTCGCAGATGAGAACTCAGCTGGCCATTGAGCTGAGATCTCCATCTGCGCACGCGCCAACTGCCAGGCACCATTTTTTTGAAGCCCACATCACCAACTATTACTGGATGCTCCAACTGCCTCACAGTGCCTGCAGAAAGAATTTGGGACCTGCTGCACCGCCCACAGCATCGCCCTACTCCAGCACCACCCATACCTCCTGTGATCCCGCTCCACCACCTCTGCCGACCGCTCCAGTAAGACACCACTGGATTATAAGACGGACCCCCTATTTTTTTTCCCTTTTTTTGTTCCTCTAAATTTGGGGTGCATCTTATAATCACATGCATTTTATAAAACAAAAAGTACGGTATAATGTATAGACAAACTATACCTGAGTAAATATTCAACATGTAACAATCACATATCTATCCAAGTCTAACCAACTGGTTGTACTCCTAACTGTTCTTGACTGTTTGGCCCTATCTATATTTCTTTTGTGTTAATTTGTACAAATGTATTACTTTGGTGAAAGACTAAAATGTAATTATTAAGGGAAATATTATAATAAGGTAGCTCATCAACAGAGATTAGATAGCAGTGACCAGTCAATTATTGCACTAGCATTATGAAACATAACTTTTTAAAGGTACATTTTAGGATACAGTATGGCATAGCAGCCATCGCATGCTGCATGGTAACCTCAATGTTTTGTGGGTTAAACATATTTATTTGCAAAATCATGCAGCTATTAACAATAAATTTCAATTCTACTTCACGACCTTGAGCAGCAGCTATTATGTGATGCCATACCCTAAGAATATAAACTACATACCAGACAATAATAACAATGAACTGGAGCTGCTCACATTTCTACTCTTCTTGATTCTATGAAGAAAAAACAAAAAGCCAGCACTAAATGTGCACTTCAGCACTAAAAATTCCAAACTGTACTTATTATAAAAATTTTGAGATTTTTGGCAAAAAAATTGCAATTTCTTGAGCTACCCCGCCACGTCACGGCAAATCTCATTTGGGGCAGTCCTACACTAAAATATTTTTAAAAAATGTGCCATACGGCCTCACATATGAATAGTAGAACTGCTCTTAGCAGCACTCACCTGGTCTATTTCAATCCCGTACCCATGACTGTACGAGTCATGGCTGTGGGCGGGACAGGTCCAAGCAAATGCTGCATGAAGTAAATAGCCTTGATTCTATTAAAACACAGCCTCTGAGTATGCTTTATAAGACACATCCAATGGTCACAAGGCGAAAAGGACACCTGTACGAGACGTATGTATGGGCACCCTCGCTGCCACACAAAGCTATATTCTAAACTCCGCTATCACTAAAGATCAAATTGAGAATGACCAGAGAGGAGGTGTGCATGATCTATCTACACTTCATTCAGGGGTTCTTTAGAGCCATCCCTGTTCTATGGATCCCAGGGGTCCTAGCGTTTTGACCCCCAGCCATTAGGAAGATATCATATATTGGTATGAAATATTTAACTTCCTAGAGCCAAAGGCTACTTAATGTCCGGCCTAGGGTCCAAGTACAACAATCTTTTAATTCTTTTACTAAAAAAAAATTATAAAGAGATACGGGCTATATATGTCCATGTTTGACATGTCCAATAGATTGCTAGTGAGACATACTTATAGACAGTGGAGATAAGCAAATCTTGGAAAATTCAAATTCTGCAGCTTTGACAAATTTTCTCTCAAAAATGTATTTGCAGTGAGTAAATTCACTCTGAATCTCAGTGCCAAAAAGCCTCTAATTGTCCAGAAAGGATGTCTTTAATACTCTGAGGTCTCCTAACACTGCATTGAATACCATTTGATTTGTTGATTGCAAATATAGCCTTAGTAATGTCCAACTGTCCTCAACATATTTGGCTTAGGAAAAAAACATGTTAACTGGTGGTAAACAACAGCCTATTTAAAAAAACTGCAGTAACATTTTATGCTACTTAAATTGTAAAAAACAGTTCAAAAATAATATTTTATTTACATAGGATCAACATATTCATCGCACTTTACAATTTAGTGGGGAATTTTTAGTTACACTAACTCTGCAGTTTGAAAACCTCCCAATTGTCACACAGTGTCTAAACTCACCAGGTATCATTGCGCCTTCTGACCCTGTTCACACTGTAGAGTCCAAAATGCCACCAGGTGCTTTTGAGTTGTTTACTTCAAGTTGGTTGTCATCCTGTTGTGTGCTTACTAATGATCAGTCTAGCAGCTTGCTGGAGATCTATCACAGCTGCCTCTACCCTTTAAATGATGGTGGAATCTTCTTCTTCATGACGATAATAGCTTCTGTGATTCCGGACCACATGCATTGTTATCCAGTGTCTGGTGAACTGCTCTATGCTACTCTGGTGTGTTTTGGAAACACTCTTGTTGTTTGATTACTTCCTTCCTTTACTTTATTTCCTACTGAGTACGTTATGTCTATATCTCTGTGAGTGATTGCTGTGAGTTTGAGTTTGGGTTTCCCCAGTCTCTCTTTTTGTGTGGGATTTACAATTTCATTCCTGGTCCTCTCCTGGCTTGTGAGTAAAGGGATACTAGACCTAGGGCTGATCAACAGTAAGGGCTACGCTGGCGGTCCAAACCTCTTCACCTTCCAAAGTACCTCTGGGATATATATCAGTTAGGACCCCCTAGCCCGACGGCCATTTTGGTAGCCCCTATTCCCAGTTACTATGCTACTCTCATGACACCTATCAGTTGAATCTATGAATTACTTTTCACAGAGTTAGACTGCCTACTCCCATTTTCAAAGCAGCAGTATTACAATTTGTCAAGGCCTGTGAATTTTAGAGAACCCGACTCGATCTGCTCATCTCTAATAAATAGCAATATATTTCTGTCAATATGGATGAAGCCAAAGTAAATGCATTATAAAATAGAAAGTTATATCAGAAAAAAAGTTAACTTGCAACACTCTTAAAGGGAACCTGTCACCACTTTTTTGGCCTATAAGCTGCGGCCACCACCACCGGGCTCTTATATACAGCATTCTAAGATGCTGTATATAAGAGCCCATGCCGGGAGTATAACATAAAAAACACTTTATAATACTTACCTAACGGTCGCGCGGTGGGCCCAATGGGCGTCTCCATTGTCCAGCTCCCGGCGCCGTATTTTTTGGCCATCTTTGATCTCCTTCTCTAGCTGTGGTGCATGACGGGTCTGACGTCATACACACTCGCCGGCATTCAAGTCTTGAGCAGGTGCACTTTGATCTGCCTTGAGCAGGGCAGATCAAAGTATTGTAGTGCGCCTGCGCAGGACTGGCGAGTGTGTATGACGAGGCCATGTCATGCACACAGGCTTCAGAAAGAGGATGAAGATGGCCGAAAAGGGAGGCACCCGCACCGGAGAATGGAGGCACCCATTAGGCCCACCGCGCGACCGTTAGGTAAGTATTATAAAGTGTTTTTTATGTTATACTCCCGGCCCGGGCTCTTATATACAGCATGTTAGAATGCTGTATATAAGAGCTTGGTGGTGGTGGCCGCAGCTTACAGGTCAAAAAAGTGGTGACAGGTTCCCTTTAAGTTATAGCCCCTATGAACAGCACAAAAAGACAGCTTTTTTATTGAGAGGTATAAAATTTCAAAATTACCAAAGCTTGTTACTATTTAAGCGATTTTTAAGGGACAATTTGGGCTGGTGGCATGGTTGGGCTGCTATTCCAATTTATGAATGCTTCAATGCTCCTAGCAGAGGCACCTTTGTCTCTGTTGCATTTCAGGAATGAAAAGCGTCATTGAAGCGTCAAAGCAGAGTTTGCAAGCTCTATAGGAAAAGCATGCAAGTGATGAATTCCGTTCATTGAAAATAAGCCACTGATAGACAATACAGGTGGCTGAAAGAATTAAAAATCTCCCCCTTTATTTATTAACAAATACATTTTAAAGTTGTTTGTTTTACAAGCACTTTGCACTTAAACCATTTATCATATTGAGGCAAACTGGATTTAAAAACAAAGTTTAGGTCAGTTTTCTTATAATTTTAAGTGTAATTTTTATTTTTTTTGCAGTTTATGGGGAATTTTTCTTTTTTAGTCTTAAAAATCTGAACAGCTGGTAGAAGTAAATAGCAGAACTTGGTGGTCTCTCTTTTTTGTACCATTTGGGCAGATTTTTTCAGATGTATATATACTCAATATGGCATTTTGAGGACTTTTGTACCCAGAGAGCTCTTATCAAATATCATAACATAGTAATTATGTGAACTAAAATAATAGTCAACCAAACTAAAATTCATTGCTTGTTATTCAACTAAACTAATAGTTTGCAAAATATACCAAAGGAGCTATTGCAAAAAAGACACAGACTAAGTAGTATGAGTATAGCAGGCTACTGACACTGTTAATAATAATTCTTATTTTTTTATATTATTCCTGCATCAATAAACTGTCTGTAATATTTCTGAATAGGCAATAAACATGGAAGATTTTTCGAACACAAAGCAGAAATGAAATCTCTTTGAGAGCATTTTGTTGGCAAGCTATTTTTTTGACTTGTATATCTGTACTTGTGACACTATAAAACATATTGATATTTTGGCTAGTCTTTCATGGCACCGATAGAAAAGCACAAAAACAATGACTCTAAGCATTTGTTATACAGACATAACAAGGTAGAACATCAGGATTCAGAAATTGATACGGCATTGTTTATATGAGCCTCGAGAAAAATACTCCATTAACAAAACCATATGTTAAATGCTGTAATGGCAGTGCTAGGGCCTTCTTTCTAAATTGAGATTGTGTAACTGTATTGCCTAGAGGGCTACACATTATTTTCTTAGAAAAATGAATTTATTTTGATGGAAAAATACAATTAGTTGTTAATTAAATCTTTAACAAAATTAAACATTTATTTGCCAAAAAAACCCCAACATAACCGTCTACAGTACACTGGAATCAATTCTAAAATTTCTAATCACGATTTTCTAGACTTTGCACCGTGGATCAGAAATTTCTATCCCATGTTTTATAAATGCCAAGACCTGGGAGTTCAACTCTCGCAAGTCACCATGTCAATATACTGCACAGAATGGGGAGTTACTGAGGGTGAAAGGTCCGACACTGGAGAGCTTGTAACTCATTTCACAAAAAATTGCAGCCATGACTCTTTCTTGTTTGAGCTTGACTTCAGGATATATGGGCAGCAGAATAAGGTAAGATGTCATGTACATTTATAGCAGCGAGGGATATATTTACTGTAGATAACCTTAGCTACTGTAGAGGTGCACCTTCATCTCAAAAGCAGCAAGAACCTTTAGATCACATTTAATGGCAAATATTTTAACCAATCTCACACAAGAATTTTATAATAGAAATGCAATAAAATGTTTTAGCTCTAAAAATTGGTTTAAAGTTTGATACCTTAGGTTCCACCAGTTGTCCATCTAACCATTTTTTACTCTCACAATAAAAAAACAACAACTAAAAAGGAGATTTTGGCTGAAGCTAACTTTATGTTCCTAGCTCCTTGACAGTGGGACACAGGTCTCACCAATGCCTCCCTGTTCACAGAAAGATAGCGGGAGACCCAATTTATTGATGACCTCTTATCTTCTTTGAAAAAAGGGGGGAAGAAGGTGTCAAACCACAGAACTATCTATGAATATATTGTATTCAAGGTAGTGCCACCTATTGGAGGAAACATAGTGCAATCTGATGTCCTCCTACCAATTAACAACCTTTGCAACAAGACCTTGGATATTAGCTATGACAGACGCCCATCTGCAGACTGCTGTTTTGGTGTATAGAGCAGAGTTTGGTTCAATAAAAAACCTTTCATGAATCTTTGAAGGGAAAAGACTCCGTATTAATGAAGAGCAAGTAACTGCCTTCCATATACAATAGGTAGATGTCAGATGAATGCTCATTTGGCTTATAGCTATATCTCCTGAGTCCGCATACACAGGAATGGCTTGACTTAGCCAGTGCTCCTGTGTTTTCTAAGAGAGTGCTTGATTCCTCTGGTGGCATCCTTCCTATCTCCTAGAAAAACAAAAATTGTCTGTCAGAAATCCACTAAGCTAAATCATTTTCTCTTCTGAAATGATCTGTCAAGGAAGTGCTGGGAGGTCTGCCCACACATCAGCCAATTGTTAGATTCAGCCAATACCAGAGGGATTAAATGACAGTGTAATATGTACAGAGGTCTTCAAAAAACAAATCTCAGATGGGTGTCTAGCTTGGCAAATATCCCACTATCACATTGGAAATCTTATTAATGGGTTTTACATTCACATTCAAGTTTGCAAACTTCAGATAGTGGCACTAGCAAAATAGTGTTCTTTCCTTCTTAGAAGGAGCACATTTGCATCCTTTTTTCCCCATGGAAAAATTCCAATCAGACTCCATACAGAGCTGGTCTGCTTAAAGAGAATCAGATTCATGAAGTTGGAATAATGGGGGGACAGCACCCATTTTTTGTTGCTATAGGACCCTCACAAACACTTTTAGATACATACTTGCTACCTTTCATCAATTTGCAAATAATAATTTGCTACTTGTGCTTGAAAGAATCAATTATTATTTTTTGTGTACTTCTTGTATTATACATATAAAAAAAGAACATTATTTTTGGTTGCTAAAGTGCCAGAGATATTTTTGCACCTTCTATAAGTAAAGATGAGTGGACCCGTTTAAGTTCGGGTTAACCGGGTTCAAACAGACTTTAACCCCTTCACCCCCGGCCACTAAAACACCCTAATGACCGGGCCATTTTTTGCAATTCTGACCAGTGTCACTTTGACAGGTTATAACTCTGGAACGCTTCAACGGATCCTGGCGATTCTGACATTGTTTTTTCGTGACATATTGTACTTCATGTCAGTGGTAAATTTAGGCCGATACTTTTTGCGTTTATTTGTGAAAATTTAGGAAATTGTGCGAAAATTTGGAAAATTTCGCAATTTTCAAACTTTGAAAATTTATGCCCATAAATCTGAGAGATATGTCACAGAAAATAGTTACTAAATAACATTTCCCACTTGTCAACTTTACATCAGCGCAATTTTCGAAAGACATTTTTTTTTCGTTAGTAAGTTAGAAGGGGTCAAAGTTCATCAGCAATTTCTAATTTTTCCAACAAAATTTACAAAATATTTTTTTTAGGGACCACATCACATTTGAAGTGACTTTGAGAGGCCGAGGTGACAGAAAATACCCAAAAGTGACCCCATTCTAAAAACTGCACCCCTCACACTGCTCAAAACCACATCCAAGAAGTTTATTAACCCTTTAGGTGCGTCACAGGAACCAAAGCAATGTGGAAGGAAAAAATGAAAATTTTACTTTTTAACACAAAAATGTTACTTTAGCCATAAAATTTTCATTTTTACAAGGGGGAAAAGAGAAAGTGCACCCTACAATTTATTGTGCATTTTCTCCTGAGTACGCTGATACCCCATATGGGGTAAAAATCAATTGTTTGGGTGCACGGCAGAGGTCGAAAGGCAAGGAGCGCCATTTGAATTTTTGAACACAAAATTAGCTGCCCTCATTAGCGGACGCCATGTCGGGTTTGAAGACCCCCTGAGGTGCCTAAACAATGGAGCTCCCCCACAAGTGACCCCATTTTGGAAACTAGAGCCCTCAAATATTTTTTCTAGATGTTTGATGAGCACTTTGAACACCTGGGGGCTTCACAGAAGTTTATAACGTTGAGCCGTGAAAAGAAAAAAAAAATTTTTTACCACAAAACTGTTGCTTCAACTAGGTAGCTTTTTTTTCACAAGGGTATCGGGAAAAAATGCAACATAAAATGTATTGTCCATTTTCTCCTGAGTACGCAGATACCTCATATGTGGTGGAAATCAAATGTTTGGACACACGGCAGGACTCGGAAGGCAAGGAGCGCCATTTGAATTTTTGAACGCAAAATTAGCTGCACTAATTAGCGGACGCCATGTCGGGTTTGAAGACCCCCTGAGGTGCCTAAACAATGGAGCTCCCCCACAAATGACCCCATTTTGGAAACTAGAGCCCTCAAATATTTTTTCTAGATGTTTGATAAGCACTTTGAACACCTGGGGGCTTCACAGAAGTTTATAACGTTGAGCCGTGAAAAGAAAAAAATAAATTTTTACCACAAAACTGTTGCTTCAACTAGGTAGCTTTTTTTTTACAAGGGTATCGGGAAAAAATGCAACATAAAATGTATTGTCCATTTTCTCCTGAGTACGCAGATACCTCATATGTGGTGGAAATCAAATGTTTGGAAACACGGCAGTGCTCGGAAGGCAAGGAGCGCCATTTGAATGCAAAATTAGCTGCACTCATTAGCGGACGCCATGTCAGGTTTGAAGACCCCCTAAGGTGCCTAAACAATGGAGGTCCCCCACATGTGACCCCATTTTGGAAACTAGAGCCCTCAAATAATTTTTCTAGATGTTTGGTGAGCACTTTGAACACCTGGGGGCTTCACAGAAGTTTATAACGTTGAGCCGTGAAAAGAAAAAAAAATTTTTTTACCCCAAAACTGTTGCTTCAACTAGGTAGCTTTTTTTTCACAAGGGTATCAGGAAAAAATGCACCATAAAACGTATTGTCCATTTTCTCCTGAGTATGCAGATACCTCACATGTGGTGGAAAGTAATTGTTGGGCGCATGGCGGGGCTCAGAAGAGAAGGGCACCATTTGACAGCAAAATTGATTGGAATCATTAGCGGACGCCATGTCACGTTTTTAGACCACCCCCCCATGGTGCCTAAACAGTGGAGCTCCCCCACAAATTACCCCATTTTGGAACTAGACCCCTCAAGGAATTTATCTAGATGTTTAATGAGCCCCTTGTACCCCCAGGGGCTCCACTGAAAGTTGATAACGTTGAACCGTGAAAATTATTTATTTTTTTTAAATTTATTTTTTTAATTTTTGCAGCAACAAGGTAGCTTTTTTTTTTCTTTTTACAACGGTATCAGGAAAAAATGCACCATAAAACGTATTGTGCAATTTTTCCCGAGTACGCAGATACCTCACATGTGGTGGAAATCAATTGTTTGGGCGCATGGCGGGGCTCAGAAGACAAGGAACGCCATTTGACTTTTCAAACGCACAGACGCGGTGCACTGATCGGCCGCTGCAGGAGGCACAGTCGGATGAGATACAAAAAGCACTGGGGATACGGAAAAAAAAAAAAAGTCACGCCAAAAATTGAGCAGGGATGTTGATCCGCGCTCAGCGGGACGCACGGACAGATGCGATACTTTTTTTTCCGTATCCCCGACGCTTTTTGTATCGCATCTGTCCGTGCGTCCCGCCGAGCGCTGATCAGGGATGCACATAACGGATCGGCATCCCTGCTCAATTTTTGGCGTGACTTTTTTTTCCGTATCCCCGATGCTTTTTGTCACGCCAAAAATTGAGCAGGGATGCCATCCGTTATGTGCATCCCTGATCAGCGCTCGGCGGGACGCACGGACAGATGCGATACAAAAAGCGTTGGGAATTCGGGAAAAAAAGTCCCGCCGAAAACTGACCACGGATGCAGATACGTTATCTGCATCCCTGATCAGCGCTCGGCGGGACGCACGGACGCATGAGGTGTAAAAATAGAAAGGGGATAGAGATAAAAAAAGAAAAAAAGAAAAAGTTATACTCACAGTACCCAGAGGATTAGCAGGAGGAACAGCTTTACAGCAGCAGCCAGCAGGCAGGAAGTTGGACAGCTCAGCAGAAGACCCAGGAAGAAGGACCCAGCGATGGAGGCAGATGTGATCGGCCGGTGAAGACAGGTAAGAGGGCGTCGGGGGGACAGCAGAGGGGGACGGGGACAGCAGAGGGGGAGGGGGAGAGCAGAGAGGGAGAGCAAGGAGGGAGATACCGGAGGAGCTGCAGAATAGAGATCACGGGGGAGGCTGGCAGACTGGGATGTCGGAGGGCAGACCGGGATGTCGGAGGGCAGACCGGGATGTCGGAGGGCAGACCGGGATGTTGGAGGGCAGACCGGGATGTCTGGGGGCAGACCGGGATGTCTGGGGGCAGATCGGGATGTCTGGGGGCAGATCGGGATGTCGGGGGGGGGCAGATCGGGATGTCGGGGGGGGCAGATCGGGATGTCGGGGGGGGCAGATCGGGATGTCGGAGGGCAGATCGGGATGTGGGGCGGCAGATCGGGATGTGGGGGGGCAGATCGGGGAGACAGGTGGCAGATCGCGGAGGGCGGCGGCGGCTCGTGACACTTTCGCTGGTTTCATACAGTGCA
Source organism: Anomaloglossus baeobatrachus (assembly GCF_048569485.1). Lineage (NCBI taxonomy): Eukaryota > Metazoa > Chordata > Amphibia > Anura > Aromobatidae > Anomaloglossus > Anomaloglossus baeobatrachus. The sequence goes on along the minus strand of NC_134353.1, from coordinate 836,584,823 downwards.
ATGGCAGCGCGGCAACTTCCGGGTCCCATGCTCCGGTCTCATAACAGCATGGCACCGGAGCTTGTCGCCCTGCCATTGCACTGTGTACACTCACTGTGCTGGCGTGCTGCAGGGACGACAAGTGAAGCTGATGGGGGCGGTCACCGGCAACAGGTCCACTGTGATTGGAGAAATCGGTCACAAGGCCGATCTCTCCAATCAGAGCTACTGGAGCTGGGGGAGGGTGATCCAGTGAGGTCACCCAGCTCCAGCCAATGGCCAGTGCTACAGCTGCACTGGCCAGGGCTGGATTTCAATGTTTCAGTCATTTTAAATGGCTGGAACATTACAGTGGCTGTGATTGGTTGAGCGGCGTTCGTCAGCCAATCACAGCCTCCGTAGGTTCGGGGAGGAGGCACCACCCCTCCTAAGGTCAGGAACAGGTCCCCTCCTCCCCGAATCTGTGGTTTATGTTAACATATTGCAGTCACCGGAGGCTCCGGTGCCGCGATTCCGCCATGACGGAAAGATCCGTCCTTGGTCGTTAAGGCCCAGGGCACAAGGACGGATCTTTCCGTCCATGGTCGTGAAGGGGTTAAATAAAGTTAAGTTTGAAACCCAGTCTTAACCTGAACTTGATCCCGGAGCCTGTACGCCATTGGAAGTCAGTGATTGGGCAATACGCTACATCTGAAAATGTTGTTTTTACCCACAGTGAGAGCCATTCAGAGACTGCAAGCAACTCACATCGGGCCGAGCACAAAGCAACCCCGAGCACAGCGATGCTCAATCGAGTGGTTAGCATATGAAGAGCACCACAAACTCTGAACTCAAGCACAGAATTTTTTTCAAAGTCCATGTTCAGTACAAACCCTGAACTTTGACAATTTGTGTTTGCTCATCTCTATAATATGAACTGTTATGGTCGCTGAGGGGCGGCAAGTGTCCAGGAGTCCACTAAGTCCACTAAGCCGTACACCGGAGGAGCTAACCAGTAGCGAACCCCTATACAGGGATTTTCTGGTGCAGCCCCAGCAGGTCTAAATGCACAACTGCAAGGAATCATTGAGGTCCCAGGTTAGGAACACGAGACTGGTACTAGGACACGCAACAAGCAGAACTAGATGCAGTAGTGTAATGGGAACTGAGAACTAGCAACGCACTAACTAATAGGCAATATTGTTCAGGTGCCTCCCCTAAGATGAGGCAGACTTAAATACCTTTAGGGTAATGGCTGACCTCAGGAAACAGTTTCGGGTAATGAGACGCTGGTCCTTTAAGAAAGGGGGCTGACTGCATGCGCACAATATGGGCACTCACAGAAGGCCTGCATGTGGCCTGGTAGCAGAAGAAGGCCACTGCAGACCCTGGTGCAGGAATGAAGCACATGGAGCCGCCGAGCAGGTAAGGAAAGTGGAAACCCCGCCGAGGCCTGGGAAAGGGGGCATGTGGCGGTGCCACGCTGGGACCAGGGCTGGGCGCTACATGAACCCTTTATGCACACATGCTACCCAGTTAATAAGAATAACTCTTAGTTCATTTCTAGACTTAATGGGGGTTTTTTTTGCTTTTTTTTTTGCAGTTTTGCAATCTAAACCTTTATTTTTCTTATTTGTATAATATTGGTGAAAAGAAGACACAATAATTCAATTTTTTATACAAAACACAAAAAAATTATAGCTATGAATAACTAATTCTGGTGTTATAAAATTCCCATAGTTGCTAGAAAAATAATCTGCCAAAATGTTTCTTAGTGAAATGTAAGAGCATAGCCTAAGGGGTACTTTGCACGTTGCGACATCGCAGGTGCAATGTCGGTGGGGTCAAATCGAAAGTGACACACATCCAGCGTCGCTGTCGACATCGCAGTATATGAATCCTTTTACATACGATTAACGAGCGCAAAAGCGTCGTTATCGTATGATCGGTGTAGGGTCCGACATTTCCATAATTTTGCAGCAGCGACGGTACGATGTTGTTCCTCATTCCAGCAGGCAGCACACATCGCCGTGTATGAAACCGTAGGAGCGAGGAACATCCCCTCACCTGCGTCCCGGCTGCAATGAGGAAGGAAGGAGGTGGGCGGGAAGTTTACGTCCCGCACATCTCCGCCCCCCTGCTTCTATTGGTCGCCTGCCATGTGACGTCGCTGTGACGCTGCACAACCCACCCCCTTAGGATGGAGGTGGTTCCCCGGCCAAACCGACGTCGCAGGGCAGGTAAGTGCATGTGAAGCTGCCGTAGCGATAATGTTCGCTACGGCAGCAATCACAAGATATTGCTGCTGCGACGGGGGCGGGGACTATCGCACTCGACATTGCAGCATCGGTTTGCGATGTCGTAGTGTGCAAAGTACCCCTAAGTCAGAGGTCCCCAACCTATCTGACCTTGAGAGCCACATTCAGTTCTGAGAGAGGGTCACAAGCTACATCCAGCTTCTGCCCATTCACAGTAATGACATCCAGAGCCCTAATTACCAGTATAAGGGCAGCCAAAGCTTTCCCATAGAAATCATATTGAGGCAGTGTACCAAAATCAATAGGTTCTTACCTTACACCCATCCAGATCTACTCTTATGTGTGGGGATAATTTCTTCAATAATGGTCTTCATAGATGTTTGCAAGACCTAGTGCTAATGCACCTAGCTGGCAGACTGCAGAGAGCCAAACATCATAGGCCTGTGAGCCACATGTGGCTCCCGAATCACAGGTCAGGGAGCCCTGGTCTAAGTGTTTTATTAATGCCAAGCACTTACAAATATAGAACAAAAATAGTTAACGTTATTGTAAGAATGAGAAAATTAAGCAAATGTACACATTGCAATGTTAGTTTAAGTAGATATATAAATCTATACAGGCAAAAATGGCATTTTGGGTTGTGGGCTATTTGCTTGGGGCTGAATGGCTACTGTGGCAATGATGCGTGGCAGAATGCCAAAAATCACAGTGCATTACATTAGCCATCAAATTGCCACATCTGCAACATAGGATGAAAAATTAGTGGTTTGGGATTTCTATACCCTCCTCCACTCCTCCTAGCATTTGGGGTAATTCAATGTGTCATTTTGTGACAGTTTTTTACGTAGTGGAAAAAAAGGCTACTTTAACATATGGTTAAAATATGACCTAAATTCTTCTCCAGACCTTGTGGCTATTGCAAACATGTTACTTAGTTGGAGCTTTTCCAAAAAGCCATAAGGATGCCTGCAACTTTTAGTTAAAAATTGCACTGTTTGCCGGTTTAATTTGCTGTGTAGCCCTGTCCTCTCTTACTGCCTATAAAACATTATCCCCCAAACATAAATAGAATAATGATAAAGTAACATTCTGATAAAAAGTCCTTTTTTACCTTTCTTATTTCCATCGCAATATACAGAAAATAGTTGAATTCTTGTGACAAAACTGAGAATTTGATTAAATATTTCTCTTAGATTCTTAAGCCTCTTCACTTATGAAAATCTTTCGTTCCATAAGTGGAAAGACACCGCTGAATGCAGGCTGCAGATGTTTCTAATTACTTGGTTTTATCTAAACACAGCCTGTAATAATGCACAAAGATATGTTGATCCCTTTCAGCAGGTTTTATATCCAAAATTATTGACCTTGATGTTTAGCAATTATATCTCTGAGAAACAGAACTCTAAATACATAATCTACTTTGAATCTCGGAATTGCCGCAAATAAAAACATGGACAATCTGTTCATCAACATCATAATATGCTAAGATAATCGAGAACCATCAAAACCTCTATTAGGTAAAGAATCATAAATGAAATGTCCAGTCTTCTTTGGCTACTTTGCAAGCATTGTTTAGCTTTTCCCACCGGGACATGAAAATTGGATAGAAACATTACTTTTCTAAAATATCAACGTAAAAAATAATAACAAGATTAAACCTAATAACAGTAAAAGTCCAGTCAAGAACTAGACATACTTTGTGTTTGTGTGATTGTATGCAGTTTCCCGCTAGGTCCACACTGCTAGTTCCTTAGCTTTCTATAAAATTACAAATTTTAGGTTGTAAACTTTGATAACATAAATGGTGGCAACCGCTGTATAGTGCTGCAGAAATCTAAGCAATAAGAAAATGTCAATTTTGGGTTTTAAACTACCGTATTTTTCTGATTATAAGATGCACTTTTCCTCCCCAAAATTTTGGGGAAAAATAAGGGATTCATCTTAAAATCCGAATGCACCTAACTGGGAAATGGTGGAGTGGAATCGCAGGAGGCAGGCGCTGTACTGGGGCCTGTGCGGAGGCAGGCTGTGCTGGGGCCTGTGTGGTGGCAGGCTGTGCTGGCAGCAGCGGGCTGTGCTGGGGCCTGTGCAGTGGTGGGCTGTGCTGGGGCCTGTGCAGTGGCAGGCTGTGCAGGGGCCTGTGCAGTGGCGGGCTGTGCAGGGGCCTGTGTGGGAGCAAGCTGTGCTGGGGCCTGTGCAGTGGCAGGCTGTGCTGGGGCCTGTGTGGTGATGGGCTGTGCTGGGGCCTGTGTGGCGATGGGCTGTGCTGGGACCTGTGCAGCAGCGTGCTGTGAGGCAGTTACATCCTGAAAATGTCAGCGGTGCAGGGTTCAAATAATGGCGCCCGAGGGGGTGCGTGCGCAGTTAGAGCTCTCGTCTTGTCATTGAGCCTCTAGCTAAATCTGTGCACCATTTCTTTGAAGCCCGCAAATCTGACAGTTTCTGCAAGTTGCCTAACTCACAGCATCTGGGATACCTGCCACCCGCAGGCAGCATCGCCCTGCTCCACCACCACGCCTTCTTTCTGTGACCACGCTCCACCACCACTAACATCCCTCCTGGTCAGAGACCAACGAATTGTAAAACGGACCCCCCCCCTTTTTTTTTTTACCTTTTTTTTGCTCTAAATTTGGGGTGTGTCTTATAATTTGGTACATCTTATAACTGAAAAATATAATACTGTACTTGATACAGTAACACATATACTATGGTTTATTAATGCGTTTGAATGTGTTTTTGTCCAGTTTTGTATTTTACGCCTTTTTTGCTTGTACCCAATTCAATTATCTATTTGCGCCTTTTTTGTTGTATTTTATATGTGCTCGTTTGTTTTTTCCTCCTCTTTTGCCCACAGACCACTGTAAGTCGCCTCACCAGTTCAGTGTCCACCAGATGACATATGCTCCATGTACAGATTGTGTTGCGGGCGGGGGCCGCTGCCAATTCTCTGGGCCCGCTCGGATCCGGGTTCGCTGCTGCGGCTTGAGTGGTGACCGGACACGGCTCGCTCAGCAGTCCGTCCTCACAACCGTCGGAAAGGGGAATATTTACAGGGGGTTTGTTGTGTCGGTGACGCCACCCGTGAGCTGTGGTGAGGGTTGGTGACACCACCACAGCCTGGTGATGGGGCGCCCGGGTTGGTGTAGCGGGGCAGCAAGATGGGATCCCCTCCACGGGTAGGGAAGGCGTAGTCCCGGGGCCCGTGGTCGGTACATGGGAGTAATGGCTGCTGGAGGTGGCGTGCCGGGTTGGACCGGGGGTCAATGGTGTACTCACAGTTCAGTAATCTCACACAAGTCCAGTGGTAAACCAAGTTGCCAGTGACCGGCTGCCGTTGGAGGGTGTATTCGTCCGACACCCGGGTTAGTGAACAGGTGTCCCTTCCTCCTGCACTCTGTGTTTGTCTCTTCTGTCGGACGACTTCGCATGGAACAGAGAAGTCCACTCCCGGTACTGTGTATGTTTGGGAGCTGTGGCCCGTGAAATCTGACCCTTGGGATTTCTGTGGGTTGTGACGGACACCTTATCCCCTGCATTGGGCTTTTGTTCGCTCTCTGGGCTTCTAGAGAACAAGGCCTGAAACCTCGTCCTCTGCTGGTTGATTAACAAAGGGCATGCAACCTTCCTCGTCCTAGAGTCCAGGTACCCTGTCTGTGCATGGCCTCCGGACCGGATTCCCACTGTCGGCACCAGCGGTCTACGACCCTGCCCCAGTCCACTTAAGATCTCCCGCGATCAGATCTCCGTCGCCTGTGGCCCTGTTCACTGTCTGCCACCTAGCTGGGTAGTCCAAGGGCCCCTACCCCTGACTCAACTTCACAGTCTGCACTTTACTACTGCTTGACTCAACTGTCAGAACTGTTCTCTACTTCAACTTCCACTTAATACTGTCAACTCTGTTGTGTTGTGTTCCCCCCTCTGACACCTCAGGACCCCAAGGTGGGCATTCTCGTCCGCCTGATCTCGCCCACTGGTGTGTCCTTATTATCATGAGGGGGTGGCTAGGCTTTAATGGCTGTGTGTTGTACCTGGGTGTGGGTTTTTGGTGGTAACAAGGAGGGGGGACAACTTTTGTGACTACCTGGTTTTGCCAGGCATCACAATTGTCAAACCACTTATAATGATTACCCAAGCAAGGCTCATACACCCTCAGGCTGGCAACTCTTCATCTAAAGTCTGGAAGGACGTTAAAGACTCCTGACCTGATATTCACCATCACCACAAAGGCGTCAACTTAACCATTCAGAAATTCTTTAATAGTCCATAAAATAAAGCTGTAAAATTTTTTGGTGTGTCTGTGATTATTTTTTTTACACTGGATAATCCTGTACAGATTATTATGACTGTATGTATCATTATTTTACAGTTCATGGTGAGTACTGGTAATGTCTCTGAATCACAGTTAAGGGCGGTAGACATATAGCACTTACAATCTTAATAATATGTGATAGTTTTTCAGTGTTTCTAAAAAATTGTTTTATAGTTTTTCAATAGGTTTGAATCCCAAGTCTGTCTGCAGTTTTTGATAAGCTGCCTAGAAAAAAAATACCAAGTTGGTAACTGTGGTCCAGACCAAATTACTAGACAGACCTTCTGCAGTTACGTCTATTATCTTGAGGGGAAAGGTTGCATTAAATGTGTAATCCTTATATTAACAGGAAACAATAAATATATACAGACAGAAAAGAGGCTGCAAACAGAAGTCACAAAGTTCTCTCACGTTATAAATGCATAACAAAAGGTCTTTCAAACTCTTGGACCCTTCTAACTACAACCAAATTGTGTATAAGTGAGTAACTTCCACTATACATTTATCTAGCAGCAGAGGCGAACATATCATTGGTGCAGCCTGTGCAGTTGCACAGGGAGTCAAGAGGTAAGGGGGCCTATTTCTACCTCCAAAGCTGGTGGAATTGTACATTTTGATGAATTCTTTGGCTGCAAGGGCCCATTGACTGTTCTTGCACAGGGGCCCTTTTCTGTCTGTGTTGACCAGTGTCTAGCAGTGCATGTGGTATGGATTCCTACTCTTGCAGTCATGTTTGAGGTACAAGTAGAAGTACATTTTGGTAACACACTTCCAGTGTACACTTCAAACATATTTATCTATATATATCTATATAGTCATGAAGTGGTAAATGTTGCTTATACTGTAGTTATGTCAATGGTGTTTGTCACATGTGACAGACAGTCATGTGGTTTCTGGCCATCAAAGGTCAAAGCGTCTGGCTGAGCAGAATGCTCCCTGACTTTTCATTCTTCCTGCTGTCAGTATTCATTGGTGTAGGTAGCTTTTCTGCTGGATTCATCACTCTCCCTTTTTGAGCCAGCAGGAGCTTGGTTTCCACTCAGCTGATTATCCGTATTTCTTGGTGTCTAAATACCCCTTCCTTCCTTTGGCCTATCCTGGTCATATTTCAGTTCCTTTAAGCCGAGGTTGCAAGCAGGTGGCTTGGACTACTCTGTGGTATCGTTGGTGAAATCTCTGCTTAACTCCTACCTGAGTCATCTAATAAAAAGTAGTTCATGCTTTCCCCCCTGTGTCCCCCTCTTGTGTTTACAGTGCTATAATTGTTTAGTGGGGTTGATGAATTGTTTATCCCATCCATTCCCTATGTAGGACCCAGCATTAGGGATACTCAGGGTCAGGTGTTGTGAATACATTTGAATTAGATTCCAGTTTGGGGTTCCCTCTTGTAGTCAGTGTTGGGATTGCAGTTGACTTGCTGAGTGGGAACTGGACAGCTGAGTAGGATTTGCAATCAGGCCATTTGGTTTGGGCCTATATAACTATGTAGCTTCCTTTTGTTCCTTGCCGGTGCTCAATTGCATTTACTGTGTTATAAGGACTTCCTGAAACCAGCCCTGTTCTCTTTGTCTACCAGAATGCCTCTCAGATAAGTTGGTCTTGTACCTTTGCTTATGGTTTTTCACTTTCTTGTGATTTTGCTTGTGTGGAGTTCCTGGTGGAATTGGATTATTCCCTGCTGGGAGTATCTGTGTACCTTGCTCCATGTTCTGTTATGTATTGAGTTGTCATGCTTGGTATAATATTCAGTCCCCTCTCTATATCAATGTTTTTCTTGGATCCCAGTAACACCAGAGTACTGATACAGCGAGGAAGAGCCTGTTCAGGCTCAGTATTTTTCCATGTCAGACGTGCTGGTATTTATTAGGGTTTTTACGGCTGCAGTCAGTGCTCTTTCCTATTCTTTCCTATGCAGATAGTTTTGGGCCTCATATTTGCTTAATCTGTTCTCTAGATACGTATTGTGTTTTCCTATATCACCGTAATCTTTACATGTGGGGGGCTATCTATATCTTTAGGGATGTTAGAGTATTATTTCTCCGGCTGTGTTGAGATGACTCGGTCATCGTAGGCTCGTCCCACGGCTACTTCTAGTTGTGTGGCAGTATTAGGGTTGCAGTCCGTTAAGGTTCCAGCCACTCTGGTTATTTTCTGGGTTTCCGAGTTATTGCTTTTTTTCTGATCATCTTCAGTCACTGGATCACAACAGTCAGGTATTCGGCTCGGCACATAGGTGGGGAACCTATCTAAGGTGGTGATGGACCCCACGGACCAGCAGTAGATTTGGTCAGGGGTCACCATATTTCCAATCCCTAGACAAAGGGTTTCCCTTCCCTTTCGCATTGCGCTTGGTACTTCCCTCTATTTAACATGACAAGTTATCCATAACTTAATTAAGATACATGACACTCATGAAACAAATAGTACTGAATTAGGGTTCCAACCTGCAGCACAGAATAATGAAGAGAACTTGGCACTCAATTGTAAATGCTAACATTTTCATTTTTTCAATCCAAGATTGTTATTATATGAAGTTTTGGTCTTGACAAAAATACCTTCCTCAGACAGATTATACCATTAAACAAACCACAACGAATATGTATAGTAGATGAACATGAGTAAAAGTAACAGCAGAGTATATCGATACAGAAAACACACTCTTTGAGTATGTGTTGTAAGAATTGTTCTTTAGAGAATTAATCTGTCCAGCAAGCCTATCCTTAAAGCACCACTCCAGTGTTTTTTTGTTTTCAATCTAAGTTCCCTGACTCTCCTCTTCCATTTACCTACCCCCATCTTCATCTTTTATCACCACTGCTCCCATTGTCTCCGGCGGTTTATGATCTGTCGGTAGCTCCAGTGTTTCATGGAGCACACTGGAGGTTAAAACTCAATACAAGTCTATGAGAGTCTCGTTCTGGCTTTTATAGAGATGCACTGAGAATTTGTGATGTAATTTCTGACTTCCTGGCAGTAAAGAGTTACATCACAAGATGGTGCCGTGAGACTGAAGTGGAGTTGTTAAAATGTGAAGACGCAAGAGGGTGAGTATATGCAGGGGGCTTCGATTAAAAGCATCACTCCTGCACTGAAAAACAAAACACTGCAGGGGTGCTTTAATTTTGGGTGGTTAAAAGAAGCAGGGGAGGAAGGGTTTTTGAGATTCCTCACGGAGCACAGACAAGAACCCTTCTACAATATATCACAATGTCTGTGTATAACCTTGTGTACGCTGTAGGCAAAAAGATGAAACTCATGTACAAATGGAATTATCTTTACAAGATCTCAAGTTGCTCTCAGGGTAACTCAGCTTCAACACTGGATAAGGATTTTGTTTGGGTAGCCCGTGCGGTCAAACGTTTCTCAGCTCTCTTCTTTACAGTTGCCCCTAATGACGCACCCTGGATGTCTAGAATACTATATCTTTGTCTGATGTTCTCACTCAGTAAAGTATCATCTGTATTCTTTATTACTATACTCCCAGAACTGTATGTTTCTTTTGACCAGCAGCTAATTTAAAGTTAATTAGAAATGTATACTAACATTCTATCATGTTATTTACTACATGCTGTTTAACTATAAGTATCCCCCTGATGCTACACATTTTCCTGATGGAATTATGAAAAGCACAGAATTGACAGATATTTTAATTAAATGCAATTCAGAAAAAAATAAACAAAATGTTCGAAAAATCTTAATTTATTCAGCTTCGAGTATGAGCATCATGTGGAGAAATGCATGCAATTACACTTACAGTGATTTGGTTGTGAAGCCAGTGGTAGGCCCATTTGTCCAAAGTGTGCCAGGATCCATTTTTAAATACATCAGGTCACCGGTTTCTAAAGGCTGCTTTACACGCTACGATTTATCTGACGATATGTCGTCGGGGTCACGGTTTTCGTGACGCACTTCCGACATTGTTAGCGATGTCATTGCGTGTGACCCCTACGTGTGACTCCGAATGATCGCAAATAGGGTGAAAATCGTTGATCGTTGACACGTTGTTCAGTTTCAAAATATTGTTCGTCGTTTGGAACGCAGCAGACATATTGCTATATTTGACAACCTGCCAACGCCGAACAACATTCACACGACCGCCTTGGTTAAACAATATATCGCTGAACGATGTAGCGTCATTTGTGAGATGTGTACGTGTGACCGCTACAAAACGACCTATAAGCGATCTCGGTAAGTCGTAACAACGATCTGGGTGTGTCACATCGCTAACGAGATTGCTAGTGATATCGTTGTGTGTAAAGCTGCCTTTAGGCTTCCGTGAGCAGCCTGCATTGCCTAAATGTGCTATCATGGTCTGCAGCATCTCTAGACGAGATTCCCGTAGAGCACCTCATGGAAATCATTGGTCAGCAATTGCAAAAAAGCTGCCAGCAGCGGATCTTGATGATTTGCCCAAATGCATTTAGTGTGGCAGAACATTCCTCAAACAACCTTTATTAACCTCATTAATAGCATGTCAAAGTGTGTAAGGCCCGTTTCACACGTCAGTGAAAAACACTGACGTTCTTCACTGACGTGTAAAACACGCACATGTCCCTCTATGTTCCGTGATTCACGGCACACGTGGGTTGTCCGTGTGCAATCCATGATCCGTGATCCTGTGATTGCATATGGACATTGCTCACCTGCCTTCACTGCTGCTGTCCATGGTGCTGAAGTCTCCAGCTCTGCAGTGTCCGCCCACCGCTCTCTACACCTACTTCCTGGTCGGCAGTTCCTGCTTTCATGAATATTCATGAGCCAGGCAGGAGTTGCCGAAAGCAGAGGCTGCAGAGCGAATCGCAGGCAAGGTAAGTTGAAAATTTCCAATATTTAATATGTATGTGATTTTCTTGTATGTGTTTCACTGATCACACACGGATCACACCATAGTGTGGTCCGTGGGTCATCAGTGATGCCAGACAAAAACTGACATGTCTCCGTGCAGAATCACAGCCAAGGGTGCACGCTGCACGGAGACACGTTCAGTGAAATATCACTGATGTATATGCAGACCCATTGATTATAATGGGTCTGCGTATGTCAGTGATTCTGGTACGTATAAAAAAAGCACAAACGTACCAGAATCACTGATGTGTGAAACAGGCCTAAATGTGTGCATTTTTGCAAGTGGCACAAATATCCAAACTGAATAAATTGAGATGTTTAGAAAACGTTGCTTCCAATTTTTCATCAATTGCATATCCTTAAGATGACTATTGATCCAGTGATTCACAAAACTACTTTTCCTTCTTGGTGTTGCAATGTTGAGGAGTGAATATTCAGAAGGTCCTCTCACCATCTGCACCTGTGTAGTGGCAAGAGCATCTGGTATAGCCTATTCCATTTGGACCTTCCACAATTCCTTATTTAGGTCACCATGCTATATTGTATGTATAACTTTATCCCTGTATATCGTAACAATGAATTATATATTTTCTGTATCCACATATTGTTCTGTTACTTCTTCTGATTTTCATATTTTATATAAATATTTTTTTTTTTAATTCTTTATATTACAGTTTGTCTATGGAACATGTTTTAATCAAGATTGAAACAACACATATGTACTAACTTGGATTACATTACATTATCCCCTGGCGACCCCTTCTCAAGATGAGTGCTTGTCCACAATAAAATAAAAAAACTTATACTCAACTCCAGAGATGAGTAAAATCCCCGCGTTTTGATTCGCCAAACCGAACAAAGATTCGTCGAACCTTTATCGAACATAACTTTGAACCTTTATCGAACCTTTCTGAATCTTATTGGATTCAATGGGAGGCCAAATGTAAGGCACAGAAAATGCCTTTAGATGGGGTGAAAAGCTTCCAAAATAGCAAAAATATGTTTTACAGTGCAGCACTAATGTTTTGTCATAGCCATAAGCTTCCTAGACTATTGAGAAAAGGAAGATAGAGGTGGATGAGAGACAGGTGTAGGGCTGGTGCTCCCATACCTCTGCCAGTACAGACAAGAGACAATTTGGAGACCTATCTAGTAGTATCGACATTAAAAATCCTTTCAGGGACACAGCGATACAGTAGCATGAATTGTCCCCCCTTCCCATAGGGCTTTAAAAGAGCAGGGAAAGACAGTTCATGCAACACACAGGCTTGTGGTCCGGCATTAGAAATAGAAAAAGGAAGACATGCTACAGTGACCAGGCCTCTTGGTCACAGAATCCTGGCACTACCTGCAAGACAAACGTTTCATACCCATTTTGGAGTCTCGACATTAAAAATCCTTCCAGGGACACAGCGGTACAATAGCATCAATTTCCCCCCTCCCCATAAGTCTGTAAAAAAGCAGGGAAAGACGGTCCATGCAACACACAGGCCTGTGGTCCGGCATTAGAAATAGAAAAAAGAAGACATGCTACAGTGACCGGTCTAGGCCTCTTAGTCATAGAATACTGGCACTACCCACAAGACATGTTTCACATGGAGTCTTGACATTGAAAATCCTTCGAGGGACACAGCGGTGACACAGTGCGTGATAATACCAAGTTTAAAATTCCTGCTCCCCATTCACACCTAAGCCCTTGCAACACTAATAAGTCTCATAACACCAGGGAGGGAAAATGAGTAGTTGGGCACAATTTGGCCATTTTCACTTAGGGATGTATTGACTTTTGTTTCCAGAGGTTTAGATATTAATGGCTGGGTGTTGAGTTATTTAGAGGGCACCAAATTTACACTGTTATACATATTGTACACTGACTACTTTACATTGTCTCAAAGTGTCAGATCTTCAGGGTTGTCCCATGAAAATATATAATAACATATTTACAAAATTGTGATGGGGTGTACTGACTTTTGTGATATTATTTATGTTCCACGAAATTTTTAAACTTTTCATAACCCCAACCAGCATTGGAAAGGCGCAGAGTGACAATGTAAGATCCTCCGATGGGAACCCATGCTGGATATAAAGGGAGCCTGTCGGGAAGTGCAGTCATTCTAATGACTACAGCGACCATTAAATGTCACTCCTATGCCCCGCAAACTGACATCAGTGTGCAGCCTCTGAAGGGTCAGTGGACATTTTAAAGCAAAATATAAACAAGGCACTCCTAGATCCAGTGAAAAAATATTTTTTATTTTTTATTAAATGCTCAGTGTAGTTAAATGTTGCGGCCCAAACATGGCCTTCATCAATAACTAGCACCTGAGTTGAGGAGGAATAGATTATGGTATGTTGTTGCCGTCAGTGCTAAAGGGAACACTAAGAAATGTAACTTGCAATATCACACTGCTAAAATGTGCAGTTGTGGGAACGCTGGCAAGTAATCAGCTATGGTCTGCAGTTTTCACATTAAAGAATTATGCAGTTGTAGTAGCGCAAATGAGTGTTCAGCTTGTACTCAGAGACTTGTCACTGCTGCATTATGTGGTTGAAAATAGCGCTATTCAGGGAGCTTCTGTGATAACAGCCTGTGCGTAGCAGTATCCACATGGCTGTGCTGGGTATCATACTGTGACAGGAGCCTATGCCAATTTGATTGGCTGCAGTCAGACACACTGTCACAGAGGGTGGGGGCATGTCTGACCTGACTGAAACCAATCAGAGATGCAGGGAGTGCCGGCGGTTGGGGGAAGCAGTGAATATGCAGGAAGAATAATGAGCAGCCCCAGAAGTAGCGTTAGAGACATGCGGAGGCTCGGTAAGTATAACGCACATGCTCCAATCCCCCTATTCCTTCTACTACCATTTTAAAGCACCAAATTCTTGTCCCTGTAGACTTATATGGGGACCATCATCTGGCTAGATATACGGGATCAATTCTGGGCCTGAACCAGGTTTTTTAACCTGGTTGGACCCGCTGATACCAGGCATCTGTGAGTCCACCCATCACTACTCCTGACCAAATACTGACTGTGCGCATGTGGCCTAAGGATAAGTGACAAATTATTAATTGGTGGAGGTCTGACCAGCACAAATCCACTGAATGTACAACGTTTATCCCTAATAGAATGGAACTCGTCTTCTACCCGACCACTGATCATGTTCACTGATCATTCTGATTCATCACTGTTCATTCTCTATATGACTGCAATCACTGCAATTGTTTTTCCTGGCTGCCCCAAAGAGGATGAATGGAGCTACATTCAAACATCTGACTTGTCACTTTATTTTAAAATGGGGATAAAAGTGACTTTTTCAGGGATAAAAGTTCCTGATTCTTCCGCTGGGTGCTATTTCCAATGGTCAGATTCTACCGATCAGTAAGTTATCTCCTACTTAAATTCTGGATTGGTGATAATTTGTTTTCATGAAAGAACCCCTGTAATTCAAACTACCATAATTCTACATCCCAGATATTGTGCGCACGTAGATGTATAGGAGCTTCTTATAAGAGGAGACTTTGTGCAGCAGGCCTTCATGGTAAAATAGCTGCTAGAAAACCACTGCTAAGGACAGACAACAAGCAGAAGAGACTTGTTTGGGCAAAAGAACACAAGGAATGGACATTAGACCAGTGGAAATCTGTGCTTTGGTCTGATGAGTCCAAATTTGAGAACTTTAGATTCAACCACAATGTCTTTGTAGAAAAAGTGAACAGATGGACTCTACATGCCTGGTTCCCACCGTGAAGCATGGAGGAGGTGTGATGGTGTGGGGATGCTTATCTGCTGACACTGTTGGGGATTTATTAAAAATTGAAGGCATACTAAACCAGCATGGCTACCACAGCATCTTGCAGCGGCATGCTATTCTATCCTGTTTGCGTTTAGTTGGACCATCATTTATTTTTCAACAGGACAATGACCCCAAACACACCTCCAGGCTATGTAAGGGCTATTTGACTAAGAAGGAGAGTGATGGGATGCTACGCCAGATGACCAGGCCTCTACAGTCACCAGACAAGAACCCAATCAAGATGGTTTGGGGTGAGCTGGACCGCAGGGTGAAGGCAAAAGGGCCAACAAGTGCAAAGCATCTCTGGGAACTCCTTCAAAACTGTTAGAAAACCATTTCCGGTGACTACCTCTTGAAGCTCATCAAGAGAATGCCAAGAGTGTGCAAAGCAGTAATTAAAGCAAAAGGTGGCTACTTTGAAGAACCTAGAATATAAGACACATTTTAAGTTGTTTCACACTTTTTTAAGTATTTCATTCTACATGTTTTCATTCATAGTTTTGATGTCTTCAATGTGAATCTACAACTTTTAGAATCATGAAAATAAAGAAAACTCTTTGAATGAGAAGGTGTGTCCAAACCTTTGGTCTCTACTGTATATATATATATATATATATATATATATATATATACACAAGTAAAATATATCTTTGTACCGTGTTAGCCAGTAGAGATAAAAAAATTGTTTAAAAGAACTGAGAGTCCTCAGTGGTTGATACCATTTAATGGCTGACTGAAAAGATGGTAATAATTGCAAGCTTTCGAGACTACTCAGGTCTCTTCATCAGGCATGGTATAACACAAAATCTGAAGAGTCACATATTTATACACAACAGGACTTAGAATAGTGCAGTAAAAAAAAAACAAAAAAACAAGTTATACAGTTAGGTCCAGAAATATTTGGACAGTGACACAAGTTTTGTTATTTTAGCTGTTTACAAAAACATGTTCAGAAATACAATTACATATATAATATGGGCTGAAAGTGCACACTCCCAGCTGCAATATGAGAGTTTTCACATCCAAATCGGAGAAAGGGTTTAGGAATCATAGCTCTGTAATGCATAGCCTCCTCTTTTTCAAGGGACCAAAAGTAATTGGACAAGGGACTCTAAGGGCTGCAATTAACTCTGAAGGCGTCTCCCTCGTTAACCTGTAATCAATGAAGTAGTTAAAAGGTCTGGGGTTGATTACAGGTGTGTGGTTTTGCATTTGGAAGCTGTTGCTGTGACCAGACAACATGCGGTCTAAGGAACTCTCAATTGAGGTGAAGCAGAACATCCTGAGGCTGAAAAAAAAGAAAAAATCCATCACAGAGATAGCAGACATGCTTGGAGTAGCAAAATCGACAGTCGGGTACATTCTGAGAAAAAAGGAATTGACTGGTGAGCTTGGGAACTCAAAAAGGCCTGGGCGTCCACGGATGACAACAGTGGTGGATGATCGCCGCATACTTTCTTTGGTGAAGAACAACCCGTTCACAACATCAACTGAAGTCCAGAACACTCTCAGTGAAGTAGGTGTATCTGTCTCTAAGTCAACAGTAAAGTGAAGACTCCATGAAAGTAAATACAAAGGGTTCACATCTAGATGCAAACCATTCATCAATTCCAAAAATAGACAGGCCAGAGTTAAATTTGCTGAAAAACACCTCATGAAGCCAGCTCAGTTCTGGAAAAGTATTCTATGGACAGATGAGACAAAGATCAACCTGTACCAGAATGATGGGAAGAAAAAAGTTTGGAGAAGAAAGGGAACGGCACATGATCCAAGGCACACCACATCCTCTGTAAAACATGGTGGAGGCAACGTGATGGCATTGGCATGCATGGCTTTCAATGGCACTGGGTCACTTGTGTTTATTGATGACATAACAGCAGACAAGAGTAGCCGGATGAATTCTGAAGTGTACTGGGATATACTTTCATCCCAGATTCAGCCAAATGCCGCAAAGTTGATCGGACGGCGCTTCATAGTACAGATGGACAATGACCCCAAGCATACAGCCAAAGCTACCCAGGAGTTCATGAGTGCAAAAAAGTGGAACATTCTGCAATGGCCAAGTCAATCACCAGATCTTAACCCAATTGAGCATGCATTTCACTTGCTCAAATCCAGACTTAAGACGGAAAGACCCACAAACAAGCAAGACCTGAAGGCTGTGGCTGTAAAGGCCTGGAAAAGCATTAAGAAGGAGGAAACCCAGTGTTTGGTGATGTCCATGGGTTCCAGACTTAAGGCAGTGATTGCCTCCAAAGGATTCCCAACAAAATATTGAAAATAAAAATATTTTGTTTGGGTTTGGTTTATTTGTCCAATTACTTTTGACCTCCTAAAATGTGGAGTGTTTCTAAAGAAATGTGTACAATTCCTACAATTTCTATCAGATATTTTTGTTCAAACCTTCAAATTAAACGTTACAATCTGCACTTGAATTCTGTTGTAGAGGTTTCATTTCAAATCCAATATGGTGGCATGCAGAGCCCAACTCGCAAAAATTGTGTCACTGTCCAAATATTTCTGGACCTAACTGTATAAAACAGAACTATCTCTATGGCGGGGGGGGGGGGGGGGGCAAACTGTTGTGGCTATAAATTTTGCTGCAGTTCAGTGTGAAAGTTTTATTGTCCTCTGATAAGGGTCTAGTCCAGGGCTGTGCCACGCTCGGATGGTCAGAGGAGCACATCTTTTAACTGATGTAAAAAGACATGAATCCATGAGACACATTCATTCCTACTCTGAATGTGTCAAAGGTCATCATAAGTTTGTACTCCCATAGTCTCCTATCTCTCTGAGACTTGAAATTTCCTTTCAATACCAGCAATTTCATGACCATGATGCTGTGGTCTGAGTTACAAAAATGTTTGGCCACAGGTAGATCCATCCTTTTTTCTCTAATTGTGTGGCGGTGAGAATTCATCCTTGTCCAGAGCTGTTGTCCGGTCTTCCCTACATACAGACCCCCAGTTGGACATTTGGTACATATAATTAAGTACACCACATTGGTTGTGGTGCAGCTGAAGGTACCTGGGATCTTGTAGTCCTGATGTGATCTGGGAATCTTTATCTTGTCCGTTGTCAATATTAATGGACAGGTCTTACATTTTTTCTGGTTGCAGGGAAATGTTTCTGTTGGTGTTGGAGAGGACAGGGAGCTTCTGACAATGATGCTTCTTAGATTTGGGGGCTGTCTAAAACACAGAAGTGGGGGGTCTGGAAAAATAGATTTTAACCGGGCATCTTTTTGCAGTAATGGTTGTAGTTTCCGTGCAGCTCCTCTAAACACCTCCAGATGTGGATTGTAGGTGACTACAAGAGGGACCTGGTTGTTTTCTTCTTTAGTTTTATAATGTAGGAAATGGATTCTTGATATTCTGGTGGCTCTTGTAATCTGGTTTTCAATTGTTCTTGGGTGGTAGCCTTGATTCAGAAAGGTCTTTCTGAGGTCCTCAAGGTGATTGGCTCTATCTGTACTGTTGGAACATATCCGATTGTACCTGATAGCCTGGCTGTATACAATAGAGTTTTTTATGTGTTTTGGATGAAAACTGTCCCATTTCAGGTATGTTGTACGGTTTATTGGCTTCTTGTACAGGGATTTCTCTATTTCATTGTTCCGTAGTTTAATGACGGTGTCCAAGAAGTTGATTTCCGTGCAGGAGTAGTTGAGTGTTAGGTTGGTGGTGAAACTGATTAAATTGGTCATGGAAGGTCTTCAGCTGCTGCCCAGACTCTGTCCAGATGATTAAAATATCGTCAATGTAAAGGTAGTAGGCCAGAGGCCTGATAGGACAAGAGGATAAAAAGTCACTCTCAAGCTTGGCCATGAAAAGATTTGCATATTGTGGTGCCATTTTGCTTCCCATTGCAGTCCCAGTCTCCTGTAGATATATGTCATTGTCAAATGCAAAGTAATTATGGGTGAGGATGAATTTTATAAGCTTCACCACAGAATTGGCATCAGTTCCTGTATTTTCCAGGAAAATTTTGCAAGCATTTAATCCATCCTGGTGTGGAATATTCGAGTACAAGGATTACACATCCACGGTAGCAAGGATGGTTCCCTCTGGAAGAGGACCTATTGCTGATAGTTATATATATATATATATATACCCACACAAAAGAAAAGTATACAAAAGGAAACAATAAAATTAAATTGATTGCATTCATGTACAGATGAGTCCTTTTTCACTTTATCTCTTTACTCATAATATACATAGGTGGGCCACCAATGTACCCACAGAAACAGAATTTTGCTATACATGTCATGGGATGTCTGAACTTTGTGTGTTCGTGTTACCACCCAGTGGTTGTGATGTGGACTTCAACATGTCGAGAGTGTTGCTAGCAATATTTGATAATAATTCTGTTGTTAGGCATTGGTATCTAAAACCAAAAGAAAAGAGTGGAGACATATTTTGGAAAATATTTTTAAAATGAAAAATAAAAATCAATTCCGATAACAGTTTGACTTGAAAAAAAATACTCATAATAAAACATTAGAAGTAAAAAAAGTCACTTTAACAAAGCGCCATTCCAAAATGTGAGACTTTGTTCTGGATATAGTAACTGGATATAGATCATGACAGTTAATGAAGTGAGTTGTTCTGAAGGTGAAGGTCTGACCTCTTTTCACAAGAATATTTGCTAAAGTCAGGGTGAAAATAGGCATTTTATCTTAGCAGCAGATAGGACATGATGATTTTAGATGTAACTTTTATTGGCAAGTTAAGCAGACAGTAATTGTTTCCTTTCAAGACTTCTTAGGCCTATGCCTACATGATTGATGGAGTGATCTACAGAGCCTTGAAAGCTTGCAATCACTGTATAGAAAGCCAAAAAAAGTATATTATTTTCACTCCAATTTCCCCTAATATATCTATGTGAAAACTGCTTTCTTGTACTCACTATATTTTTTTTCTCCTTAAACTATATCCCTGAGTAACTCAGAGACATTTTTTCAAGAACTACTAAATTTGGCAGAAG
The DNA here is from genome assembly GCF_048569485.1 of Anomaloglossus baeobatrachus. NCBI lineage: Eukaryota > Metazoa > Chordata > Amphibia > Anura > Aromobatidae > Anomaloglossus > Anomaloglossus baeobatrachus. The sequence continues at coordinate 836,564,672 of NC_134353.1, read as the reverse complement.
TCTAACGGAAAATGATTTGAGAAAATCATTGTTGCTTCAGTAAGTGCGATATGGATGTCTAGCCAAAAGCTAGGAATAATTGCAACAACTGGCAAAGTCAAACATAGTTATGTTTGTTATCAAATAGTCATTTCTTCTCATTAGGAGTATTATCTGAAACAATATTTTATATGAGTCTACCATCATATACAGCATGTGAAATAAGTATTGAACACATTACCAACTTTCTAAGTAAATATATTTCTAAAGGTGCTATTGGCATGAATTTCTTACCATATGTTGGTAACAAACCATCCAATCCTCACAGGCGAAGAAATTAAACCACCGATGAACATAAATTATACAGTATGACACAGGGAAAAATAATTGAACACGCTTACTGAAACTTATTAAATATTTTACTTAAAAGGCTTTGTTGATGTTGACAGATTCAAGCCGCCTCCTGTAAGGAGAAACTATTTGCATGCATTGCTCATGTTTGAGTTTGACCATTCTTTCACACAAACACTCTTCAAATCCTGCAGGTTCAGTGGGCTGATTCTATGAACTCTTAACTTTAGTTCCTTCCATAAGTTTGTGATTGTATTCAGGTCAGGTGATTGACTTTGGCCATTCAACCAGCTTTATTTTCTTTCTCTGAAACCAATAGAGATTTTTTTTAGATGTTTCATTTGAAGATTTTTATAAGGAAGGTCTGGGTACTTTTGTTCATTCATCCTTCCCTCAATTATATGATGTTTGCTACGGCCCCTTACCATGATTTTCCCTCCTTCAAACTTCACTGTTCGTATGGTGTTTTTGGGGTGATATGCAGTGCCTTTTTTCCTCCAAACATGGTGTGTATTATGGTATCCAACTATATTCTCTCAGTAATTCATAGGTTTGTCTAAATGTTGTTGAACAAATTTAAAATGCTATTGAACATGTTTTTGTTCAGCAATGAAGTCTTGTGTGGTGAGCAGCCATGGAGGTTGAGTGCATTACTTATTGTTTTCTTTGAAAGAATTGTACCTGCTGATTCCAGGTCTTTCTGTAGTTCTCCACAGGTGGCCATTGAATTTTAGACAACTATTCCGATAATTATTTCACTCTTCTGTCTGAAATCTTGTGGGGTGGACTTTATAATGGCCTGTTTATGGTGAAATGATATTTTTTTCCTCTTCCAAAGTATGACCACAACAATGCTTACTGGAACCTTCATTAGTTTAGAAATTCTTCTATAACCATCATGTCATCAGTATATTTTGCTACAGTAAGGGTGAAATGTCTTGAGACAACTCACTAGTTTTGCCCATCATGGGATGTTTCTTGTGTAGTATTTTGGTAATGAGATACCTTTCTATAGGCACTCAGTTGAACCAGCTTATAGTATTTTTCCACAAGTGACAGGATTGCTTTCTAATTAATGATAGAGTTCAACTGGTGTCATGACTTTCCATGGCTTTTTACACCTCTTTCTTCCTGTGTTCAATACTTTTTTTCCTGTTTCATGTCTGATTATTAGTTACAAGTGAAAAGGTTTTGGTACCATGTTAACCAGTTGAGAACCTTCAATAATGTCTCATTATTGCACATAACTTACTTTATGGACAACTATGGCTTCATTTCTTTTCCTGTGTGGATTGATGGGTTGTTACCGATATCTGGTGAAAAATTCATGTCAACAGCACCTTTAGAAATATATTTACTTAGAAAATTGGTGACGTGTTTAATACTTAATTCACCTGCTGTATATCTTCAATGATTAAGTAGGATTACAGAAGTGTTAAGGCACTTAAATTTATGTAATAAAAAAGGAAATCCACCTTGTGCTACCTCATTTATTTTCAAGATGAGATTTCAATAAGGTATTTAAAAGCTGTCATATTATACCAAATCAAATTCTTAGGATTTGGCATTAATGTTTTACAGCTGAAGGACCATGCAAAACAATGGGACCAATTGGGTGACTAGCCCTACTGTGCCTCACTGCGGATCTTGACGAGATGGGCACCGGATGCCTAAGCTTACCTACTGCTTACAGTACTAAGGCTCTAGCCGCAATGTGGCTCACCAGCTCTGCTGTGGCTGTAAAGCTATTGTTACGGGGGGACTGGCAGATCAGGATAAGGTGGTAAATATCCCAATGGCCATTCGGGGCCCACCGTGCTCCAGATAACAACGGAGCTGCTGGCAGTCCGAAGGTTAGGCGGAGAATACAGAGCTGGGTGGCTCTGAAATAATAGGGGCCTGATCCAAGTTAAGTAACACTTGAATCAGGAGACTGTGAACCCTGTTAGCATCACAGGGTCCACTCACCCAGCCCAGGAATTCCCTGTTGACTGCACAGGAGACCTGGGAACCGGTCACATGTGTAGGGACACATCAGACCGGACGACAACCAAGTTAGTGTTTCGTGTACCTTTGGCACTACACTAACCACGTGTGCAGGGAACATGTCAGGCCGGGTAGTGATGCCCCCTGATGAAGGCTTTCATGCTGAAACATGTGTAGGGACGGACGCCAGCACCAGCAGGAGGAGATGTCACTAGGTAATTCATCATTAGATCTGGTTTACTGATATACCTTTATATACTACTTTATAATAATTTGCTGTCTGTACTTCATTGTTTTGTCTTGCTCTAACTCAATTGGAGTCTTTCTAATGCACACTTGTGCTTTATATTTATCTTTATTTAATCTTTGGTAGCATGGAGTAGGGCTATCTACAGCTTTGTACAGCCATATCTTTCATTGTATATCTCGCCCCTGCTGTTTTTGTTGGTGTCTCTTAGTCACCTGTTTTTACCTTGTTTTAATTCACTTCAAAAAAATTTACATTTAATTGGCTATTTGTTTTTGTATCTTTGGTAATTTCAATTGTTGCTTTGCACATACCCGGGGCCACTTTTCCCTTTGCATTACTATGATTGGGATTAATTGATATATTTTTACATCCTTTTGAACTATTTCCCCTTTGTTTTGGCAATTTTGGTCATTTTAGTGGTGACCAGGTAGCGTTGACCGGAAGACCGCCACGAAAGCACTCTGTTGGTGTATGACACGTCAGACCGAGCGATCCCCTGATTAGCGTTTCTGGCCACCAGGGCTCTCAACTGGCCACGTGTGTACAGGACATGTCAGGCCAGGTGGTCACACCAGTAGCATTGACTGGGAAGCCGATATGAGGAGGATAGGTGGCGCAGCAGCCGCAGCCCAGTTGACTCCACTGGGCTGCACTGGCAGGACTGTATGGTAGGAGGTGGAAGCCCGGAGCCTGACCCTAACGTGCTGAGCCACGGGTGTCTTGGCGTGACAAGCACCGGATGCCTAACCCTGCCTACCGCTTCCAATCTATGGCTTATGCCGTAATGAGGCTCTAACATGGAGGTGTGCTCTGTCTGAGCAAATTTGAAGACTGCGCACCTTCATGTTGTCTCCAGCCCCTTTTATAACCTGGGTCTGCCCCAAACCCAGGGTGGACCACAATGGCACCTCCAGGGTCCAATAGCGGAGTGCCACGTCATCAGCGACATCACAAGCGGCCTAACCAGAACCGCCACAACACTGCTGACCTCATGTCTGCCACGCCCCAAACACCTCACCAGTTATTGTCTGACGACCAATGGTGAGGTGCCGTGTCATAGGGGCGGGCCTCCGCGAGCCAGTCCAGAGTTGCCACATCATCAGGACACTTGATGTGTGTCAGCCTGATAGAGCCTGCTATCTCACGGACATGCCCAGTGAGGTCCTTACCAGACCTAGCCTCTGATGCACTAAGTGCCTGAGCATGCTCAGTAGCCTGAACAACAGTCTCAGAAATCAGACTATCTGCCCGAGTATGCTCAGTAGGCACAACACAGGACTTAGACATGGCACGATGTCCAAGTACCTGTGCAAAAAGGCTTTTCCTAAGTGTAGGATCATGCTCAGTAGCCTGAACTGAAGATCAGGCTCAGGAATGGCACAGTCAGGATGAGCATACTCACTAGGTGAAACACTGGACTTTAGCTCTGGCTCTGGTAAATCGGCACACACATGCACACTAGCCATATCTCCACACTTAGACGTGGAGGAGGAAGCGGCTAGCTGGACGACCCGAGGCACAGCCAAAAATGGCAGCCGGCACGATTAAATGTATATCTTTAATATCTTTATACAAGATGCAGCAAGGCCCATTAAATGTAATGTAGGCCTTTTAAGCTAGGGTCTCCCTTCCTGTGTGGTGCACTTATATAGTGCTGGGCAGCCCACCTTGTCTAATAGTATGGGCTGTAAGCCAGACACTGTGCACCTACATGTATGAACGGCATCCTATACAAGCCATTTGTGTGTAATTTTAATACTAAACAATCACCCCCTCCATGGATTGGTAGTGTGAGTGGTTGCTACATCAGTGTTTTGCACCTGTTGCCTCCATTTTTATTAAGGCGTTTTGCTGCACCCTGTGAGTGCATTTGTTTCTGTGGCCCGGGCAGGTAAACTTTATTGCCCTTTCTTGCTGTGAATTTTTCTGATTTTTGGGGGAAATGTAATTCCTCTTTTTGTAGTTTAGCTTTTGATTTAATTTTGCATTAGATCTTTGCTTCATCTTCAGTTTCAATCCACTTCCATAATAAATGGTATTTATTTCCTATAACTATAGTACTGATCATCGAAATATTGAGGCGGATGCAGGCACTGGTATCCTAGTATAAGGACAAGCGCTGCCTTTGAGGTGAAATGTCATGACCTTGATAGTGAAAATAAAGCAGTAAACCAATTAACTTAGCAAGTCTATGGCTGATAACTTGGGCGGCTTTGAAATTGGGTGTCAGGAATGAGAGACAACAAAAAGCTAATTTGCTGAAGTACCTTTATTAAGCCTTCTGTTCACCTCACCGAATCCTGATACACTTGAATCGGGAAGATTAATGCAGCAGATTTTCAATTGTGTGTCATTTTTGTGTGGCTCTGGAAGGCCAGAAATCATTTAACGCAAATTGTTTTGCTGTATCACACTTGAACTCAGCGACCGCCACTTATACAATAAGAGTAGCCATCTAAAACGTTACCTGTAAATGGATTTACCGCCTGCTCTAGGAGAGGGGAAAAAAGCTGAAATTGCTTTACTGCGTTAGAGGCAATATGTCTAAGATAATATGTGACAAAGGGGTCAAACTTTAGGTTTTGTTCGCCAAACTTTGGAGGTGGGTCAATGAGCTGGGTCACGTATCTGTTTGCAGGAGCTGCGGCACATGGAAGGGTAAGAGTTTAGCATTTAAACCATGAAGCACATTATCCGGCTGATGTTTACTATTCAGTCTTAGTGAATGATGCGGCATGGAAGGAAATGGGAATAAAAGGAAATAAAAGCTGATAGAAAATAAACATTCCCATCATATATCATCTCATTTGTTAGCATTTTCTTATAAAAATCCTGACAACACAATAGAGCGAGAAAGAAAGATAAATCGTAAAAATAAACAGGGGCAATCTAGCAGCTTCAAGCATCTTATCGTCGCCGAAAATAAATATGGACGATCTGTCAGCTTCAGACATTTTTTAACCTTTGGCTGCAAATATTCTACTTCTCATATGTATTCTCTAAGCTCTAGCATCTCTACACAGTGTTTCATTCTGTCACACCAGCAGCCCACCAGACATCTGCTTGCCTATTTTCTCATTCTACTGTGCAGAATGCATAAAAATAGGAATTACTTCAGAGTGTGGGATACAAAGGATGAGCGATGCTTTCAATCACAGTTCATTTAGACCAACCTGATAGTTCACATCCGAGAAGTTCCATCCTTAGAGTACAATGGCGTCTGCAAACTTGAGGATATAGCCGGATGTACTGGGCTTCAATGGGTGGCGTGAAAGAATTGGCATAGGGTGTGTTGTTGTCGACATTTCCTCGAAACACCTATGATACAATATAGAGTACAGTTCAGAACGGGAATCCCTTGTCTAACATCTATATGTCCACTTATTTTATAGTTCATTTACTTTCCTGTTTATTGTCACCTGTCCATAAACCTTTATGACCTTTAAAGTATTAATGAATTTAAAGAAAATACATACATTATCAGCGGGAAGCTTAAAGAAATAATGCAGCTTTTTATAACTGTTGGGCTATCCTTAAGAAAACCATAAATATTACATCAGTGGCGGCTCAACTCTATGCACCAACTTGTAAGGAGGCAGAAAAGTGAGAAACTCCCTCAGCTAAATACACTGTGTGCAGAATTATTAGGCAAATGAGTATTTTGATCACCTGATAAGTTTTATACATGTTGTCCTACTCCAAGCTGTATAGGCTTGAGAGCCAACTACCAATTAAGTAAATCAGGTGATGTGCATCTCAGTAATGAGGAGGGGTGTGGTGTAATCACATCAACACCCTATATAAGGTGTGCTTAATTATTAGGCAACTTCCTTTCCTTTGGAAAAATGGGTCAAAAGAGAGAATTGACGGGCTCTGAAAAGTCCAAAATTGTGAGATGTCCTGCAGAGGGATGCAGCAGTCTTGAAATTGCCAAACGTTTGAAGCATGGTCACCGAACAATCAAGCGTTTCATGGCAAATAGCCAACAGGGTCGCAAGAAGCGTGTTGGGCAAAAAAGGCGCAAAATAACTGCCCATGAATTGAGGAAAATCAAGCGTGAAGCTGCCAAGATGCTATGAGTGTAATGTGGACAAGTGTGCCCAGTGCAAGTGAGGCAGGTATCCCATATTTCCATGTGTGTGGACTTCTGAATGTCTGGGGCATAAGGCTCAGAGCTGGTGGTAAGGACACCCTTCCATATAATGGTGGGAGACAAGAAATCGCTGGGAGGAAGAGTCAATGAGCCCAGAGCTGAGAGAGTGTAAGATTTTAGTGCCAGTGACTCTGAAGGTAGTGCGAACCTAGTGAGGGAAATGGAACTAGTAAAGTTTATTATAAAGTGAAATGGAACCAGTGAAGTGTATTGTAATGTGAAATGGAATACCAACCTTTGTAGTACCAAAGCTTTTGATGTAGCCTAAGGAAAAAGAATGCTGTAAAATGAGGCGTACCTTACAGAATTTATTTAAGTGCAGCGCTCGTAGTATCAATTTGTTGAAAGTACTGTGCATAACGTTTAGTAAAAGACTGTTAAAAAAAGAACTCAGAGTCTGTGTCGGTATCTCCTCTGCAGAAAGGTCCTAGACTGTTAAATAACCTGAAACAAGGTATGACTTGCATCCTGGAAGACCAAACACCTAGTCAGAACCACCATAAACAAGAAACCCCTTGCTCTGTGGGGATGGCCGGGGCATGGACTACTGGAGGGATTCCCTCACCCGTGACCACCACCCCAAGTTACCCTTACAATAAATGGCTGACCTGAGGAATCAAGAGGACTGGCTTCCCAGAGGAAACAAGAGGATTGAATGACCAAAGGAATTGAAAGGACTAGCTGACCAGAGGAATCAAGAGGATAGGCTGACCAAAGTAGTTGAGAGAATTGGCTGACTAGAGACTTCGAGAGGTCCCACTGAACAGAGAAATTGTGACTACCACCCCAAGTCATCATTACAATTACTGGCTAACCAGAGAAAGCCAGATGACAAGCTGACCAAAGAGCAGATAAATGTAACCCAGATGACTTCAAAACCAGATAGGGAATACAGACAATCGTGTGAGCTTTAACCTGAGGTGTATATTACGATATACAGGGGGCCAGGGTTGTGCTTTATGAGACAGGAGGTGGCCAGAGTAGAGTTTCGCAGAGGAGACTAATCAGTAAGAGAATTGTGGCCTAACAAAGTAGCAGCACTGACACTCGTTAGGGTCTGTACTGAGATCACCGTAGTAGACTTATTGCCCAAGTGACAACAATAATAACAACCCAACAAACTCTGATGTGCTACAGACTAAGGTATAAGATGGAGACACCATGGTAATTGGTAGGTGTTTATTTACTTACATCATAATAGTCTATTGTTAAAATTGTTATAGTAACCTTCATATTAGGAATCAATATGTCTATAGTGTAAATTATACTGTGCACCATTCCTATAATTTGTTACCTTCCTGGACACTGTAACCTAACTACCTAAATTGTTCATGTTAAGTAAATAAATAATCTTTGATGCAAGTTACCAATGCGTCTTCATCTTCTGCACCGTTGCATCCTTGCACTTCTTTACTTGACTGCTTATACTAACTTGCACAATGCTGTACTTTTCATTGGTATTGGTATTACATCAATTTTGGTTAAAACTAAAATAAACAGTAAACAGGAACAGAAATTATGGCATTGTGGAGGAATAATCAATGTATGAAATGGGGAGCCTGTACCTCTCATCAGAGTATTGCAGCCCCACAAACAACTCATTGGTAGAGTCACAATATAAGTGAATCTTACTGATTTAACTTTGCTGATGTATCCTAGGGCATCAATTTTAAAGACCTAGGGACTGCATAATACAGACAGCTACTGCCCATGTGTACTAATAGAGCTAGGATGTTGTAAAGAGGTGATCATAAAATAGGTGTCTACTGCTATTTAAGAACATCTCTCTCTCTGTCGGACCTAGAATAATGACTGGCATGTAGTCTACAGCTACTCAACACTACTGAAGAAGGTACGCTGAAACGTACGTTGGGGAAGGTGACGCACGTGTACATCGGACATCCTACAGGTAATTTGTGCAATCATTTCACATCATTCTTATTTTGATTGGCGATTTGTGGGGTCTACCAGGGATTTTAGTTTACACCACACATGTTATTTAATTAATGAATAGAATATATTTAAATACACTTTTTTGTTTATGTGTTGTAGTATTGTCCAGGATTTATTTTGGTGCTATATGTACGTATTTTTAATTTTTGCAGCACTTTTTTTGATTGATTAGTGGATTCCTTGCATGTTATTTTCAATTTTGTACGGTGTCTCTGGTTTTTGTAGCTACCAATTCAGCTATTATTATATGAAATACTTGATTGTGCACTATTATCTGGTATTATTTTATTTCGTACGTCATCTATAGATATTACATTGTGTTCATGTGGTTTTTACCTGTATCTGTTTTTTCTTATATTTATCAATAAACATTTGTGATTTATTCATACCAGACCTCATGTCGATTTTTCTTTTTAGGTGAACTTAGCTACTCAACAAGAAAAGAGTGGCTAAATAAACCTTTGCTCAGTAATTACAGCTGTTACTGGAGAAACAGTATGCAGATGCTAACTTGTCAACCACATTTATTCTTTATGCAGAAGTATAACAGGGCATCTACCTTCATGTCCTTTAGAGTACTAATGCAGTGTATCATAGTGTGATCTCTTAATCTTTCAGTTACCAGAGCCTGAGTTCTTCTGTTACCTCTGCAAACACCAGACATTCAAATGAATCTAGTATTCAAATGTAATCAATACATTTGCTATTACTATATAATAAAGGCAGCCATGCACCTTTCTTAGCATTTGGCCAAGAGTGCATTTGACCTAGAATTATTCTTCAAGCCTTCCATATATAAATATATATATATATATACATATATATATATATATATATATATAATACATATATATATATATATATATATATATATATATATATATATATATATCTACAGTTAGGTCCAGAAATATTTGGACAGTGACACAATTTTCGCGAGTTGGGCTCTGCATGCCACCACATTGGATTTGAAATGAAACCTCTACAACAGAATTCAAGTGCAGATTGTAATGTTTAATTTCAAGGTTTGAACAAAATTGTCTGATAGAAATTGTAGGAATTGTACACATTTCTTTACAAACACTCCACATTTTAGGAGGTCAAAAGTAATTGGACAAATAAACCAAACCCAAACAAAATATTTTTATTTTCAATATTTTGTTGCGAATCCTTTGGAGGCAATCACTGCCTTAAGTCTGGAACCCATGGACATCACCAAACGCTGGGTTTCCTCCTTCTTAATGCTTTGCCAGGCCTTTACAGCCGCAGCCTTCAGGTCTTGCTTGTTTGTGGGTCTTTCCGTCTTAAGTCTGGATTTGAGCAAGTGAAATGCATGCTCAATTGGGTTAAGATCTGGTGATTGACTTGGCCATTGCAGAATGTTCCACTTTTTTGCACTCATGAACTCCTGGGTAGCTTTGGCTGTATGCTTGGGGTCATTGTCCATCTGTACTATGAAGCGCCTTCCGATCAACTTTACGGCATTTGGCTGAATCTGGGCTGAAAGTATATCCTGGTACACTTCAGAATTCATCCGGCTACTCTTGTCTGCTGTTATGTCATCAATAAACACAAGTGACCCAGTGCCATTGAAAGCCATGCATGCCCATGCCATCACGTTGCCTCCACCATGTTTTACAGAGGATGTGGTGTGCCTTGGATCATGTGCCGTTCCCTTTCTTCTCCAAACTTTTTTCTTCACATCATTCTGGTACAGGTTGATCTTTGTCTCATCTGTCCATAGAATAGTTTTCCAGAACTGAGCTGGCTTCATGAGGTGTTTTTCAGCAAATTTAACTCTGGCCTGTCTATTCTTGGAATTGATTAATGGTTTGCATCTAGATGTGAACCCTTTGTATTTACTTTCATGGAGTCTTCTCTTTACAGTTGACTTAGAGACAGATACACCTACTTCACTGAGAGTGTTCTGGACTTCAGTTGATGTTGTGAACGGGTTCTTCTTCACCAAAGAAAGTATGCGGTGATCATCCACCACTGTTGTCATCCGTGGACGCCCAGGCCTTTTTGAGTTCCCAAGCTCACCAGTCAATTCCTTTTTTCTCAGAATGTACCCGACTGTTGATTTTGCTACTCCAAGCATGTCTGCTATCTCTCTGATGGATTTTTTCTTTTTTTCCAGCCTCAGGATGTTCTGCTTCACCTCAATTGAGAGTTCCTTAGACCGCATGTTGTCTGGTCACAGCAACAGCTTCCAAATGCAAAACCACACACCTGTAATCAACCCCAGACCTTTTAACTACTTCATTGATTACAGGTTAACGAGGGAGACGCCTTCAGAGTTAATTGCAGCCCTTAGAGTCCCTTGTCCAATTACTTTTGGTCCCTTGAAAAAGAAGAGGCTATGCATTACAGAGCTATGATTCCTAAACCCTTTCTCCGATTTGGATGTGAAAACTCTCATATTGCAGCTGGGAGTGTGAACTTTCAGCCCATATTATATATACAATTGTATTTCTGAACATGTTTTTGTAAACAGCTAAAATAACAAAACTTGTGTCACTGTCCAAATATTTCTGGACCTAACTGTATATATATATATATATATATATATATATATATATATATATATATATATACATATATATATATATATATATATATATATATATATATATATATATATATATATATATATATATATGTTACATTTTTAATGGGGAAAGGATAATAATTGTAGGAGAGATCTGATGGTAGCCTATCTTCCTTGAGAAAAAAAAATGAAGGTACTGGAAATTCAATATTGCCATTCCTTGAATTTCTCCAATAGCTACACTACAGTTCAAAAGTTTAGGGTCACTTAGATATGTCCTTATTTTTGAAAGAAAAGCACATTTTTTTCAATGAAGCTAACATTAAAGTAAACAGAAATACACTCCTATACATTGCTAATCTGATAAATGACTATTCTAGCTGCAAACGTCTGGTTTTGAATGCAATATCTACATAGGTGTATAGAGGCCCATTTCCAACAACAACCTAAGGCTAATGAATGTTTTGAAAACCCTTGAAAACCCTTGTACAAGTATGTTAGCACAGCTGAAAACAGTTTTGCTGATTAGAGAAGCCATAAAACTAACCTTCCTTTGAGCTAGTTGAGAATCTGGAGCATTACATTTGTTGGTTCCATTAAAATCTCAAAATAGCCAGAAAAAGAGAACTTTCATGTGAGACTTGACAGTGTATTCTTGTTCTCAGAAATGAAGGATATTCCGTGCGAGAAATTGCCAAGAAACTGAAGATTTCCTACAACAGTGTGTACTACTCCATTCAGAGGAGAGCACAAACAGGCTCTAACCAGAGTAGAAAGAGAAGTGGGAGGCCCCGCTGCACAACTGAGCAGCAGGACAAGTACATTAGAGTCTCTAGTTTGAGAAATCGATTCCTCACAGGTCCTCAACTGGCAGCTTCTTTAAATAGTATCCACAAAATGCCAAAGTCAATGTCTACAGTGAAGAGGCGACTCCGAGATGCTGGCCTTCAGGGCAGAGTGGCAAAGAAAAAGCCATATCTGAGACTGGCTAACAAAAGTAGAAGATTAATATGGACAAAAGAACACACACACTGGACAAAGGAAGATTGGAAAAAAGTGTTATGGACAGACAAATCAAAGTTTGAGGTGTTTGGCTCACACAGAGGAACATTTGTGAGACGCAAAACAACTGAACAGATGCTGGAAAAGTGCTTGACGCCTTCTATCAAGCATGGTGGAGGTAATGTGATGGTCTGGGGTTGATTTGGTGCTGGTAAAGTGGGAGATTTGTACAATGTATAAAGGATTTTGAATAAGGAAGGCTGTCACTCCATTTTGCAACGCCATGCCATACCCTGTGGACAGCGCTTAATTGGAGCAAATTTTTTCTTACAACAGGACAATGACCCAAAGCACACCTCCAAATTATGCATGAACTATTTAGGGAAGAAGCAGGCAGCTGGTATTCTATTTGTAATGGAGTGGCCAGCCCTGTGATCAGATCTCAACCCTATTGAACTGTTGTGGGAGCAGCTTGACCGTATGGTACGCAAAAAGTGCCCATCAAGCCCATGCAACTTGTGGGAGGGGCTTCTGGAAGCATGGGGTGAAATATCTCTCCAGATTACTTTAGCAAATTAACAGCTAGAATGCGAAAGGTCTGCAAAGCTGTAATTGCTGCAAAGGAGCATTCTGTCACGAAAGCAAAGTTTGAAGGAGTGTTACGGTTGCTGCGAGCACTGGAGACTATGTCCAGATTTCTTGCTACTGCACATGTGCGAGCGCTGGAGACTAAGTCCAGATTTCTTGCTACTGCACATGTGCGAGCGCTGGAGACTAAGTCCAGATTTCTTGCTACTGCACATGTGCGAGCGCCGGAGACTAAGTCCAATCTTGGAGCCATTGCACATGTGCGGGTGACATCATCGCTGACACGAGGTCACATGTCTCTGACACCTTCTATGCCGATTGGTCGCTGGTCATGTGCTTGTGACGTCTTGCTCGGTGATAGGCCAGCATGACGTCACTCCTGTCGTTCTGGCAGCGGATTGGCTCTGGTGTCCTCCATCTTGGATGAGGCACAGAGTCTATATAAGACCCTGACACATGCCGCATGGTGCTCAGTCCTCTTGGTTCATGCATATGAGTAGACGCTCTGTGCGCGTTCCTCTAGGCATTCCTCTGTCTATGCTAGGTGAGCGCTACCGGCAGGGTAGCGTTCTTATACCTTACAGCTTCGGCTGCTGTCCGTATCCTTACCTCTTAGGGGAGCGGACATAGGCAGGTGCCTGAGGCACATGGTCTGGCTGGGCCTTGTGATTCTACTCGTAGGTGGACGTTGCCACTAGGGTAACGTTCCTTATACTGCGTCTGGCAGTTGTTCGTATCCTCGCACACTAGGGGAGCGAACAGAGGTAGGAGCTTTGTGCGGCTTACGCTGCTGTTCGTCTCTTTTGCACCACTAGAAGAGCGGACCTAGGCAGGTGCCATATCTAGTGGTTCGTGTCCTCGCACACTAGTGGAGCGAACGCAGGTAGGAGCTTTGTGCGGCTTATGCTGCTGTTCGTCTCTTTTGCACCACTAGAAGAGCGGACCTAGGTAGGTGCCATTTCGCACACATTGCCTTTGTCTCTGTGATTATTAACAGAGATCATTCCACACACCCTCCAAGTAAGGGAGGAATTGCTTTACTTACTTATTATATTTACTTACTTATTATATCCTTCTGTGAGTTAACAGAGGTATTGCACTCTGCCATAGTCTGCAGCAAAGTCTTTGCACGGTGGACCCTGACTGTCTGATACTCCTTTCGGTTATTATCAGACAGCCCCCCGTAACAAGGAGAAAATTATTATTTCAAGTAAAAATGATTATTTCTAACCTTGTCAATGTCTGGACTATATTTTCTAGTCATTATACAAATCATTTGATAAATAAAAGTATGATTTTTCATGGAAAAATGAATGACCCCAAAAATCCCCACGCCTTGGCTGCTATCAGTGAGATTATTAATGGTTGTTCGAGGAATGGTCTGCAGGATTGAAAGCACTTGGGCACATAAATCAGCAAGTTCTCCTGCTTATATACATGTGGTTTAAAGAGCTAATAACATTTTTACTAGTTTGCATAATGAAATTACTTTTACATTTTTCAAGATTCACAGGACCTGTTTTTTTAATTATTGTCACACTATCTTTTTTTATTTTCTTATTTGCCTTTATTGTGCTATATTAGTAATGAAATTAGGGTCCACTAAAGATCCACTAAAATACATTTTAAACTTTGTTAATTTTTCCAAGTCAATTATTTCTATATATTGGAAACTTATATTACATTGGAAGACATATCAAATCAATTTGGATTGGCAGCAGCTTTTTTGTTAAAAAAAACAACTGTATTTTAATCAATCAATTTAAAGTGAACCTGTCAGGTCCAATATGCACCCAGAACCACGAGCAGTTCTGGGTGTATATTGCTAATCCCTGCCTAACCGTCCCTGTATACATTAGCAGCGATAAAGGGATTTTTATTAAAAGTATTTCCAAAGATCTTTTATTATATGCTAATGAGCGAAGAAACTAGTCCCTTGGGTGTTGCTTCCCTTGCTAGTCGGCTCCATTAGCATGCTAACATGCCAATGAATATGCAGCATCAGAGGATGATCTCACTCGCCTGTGTGCTGCCATCGTCACCCGAGGCTAGATTTCGGCTCAGTGTGCATAACCTCGGAGTTTCAGTCATGTGCACTATGAAGCCGAGTGTACGCTTCCTGGATTCAAACTGAAGTAGTGTTGATGACCAAAAGTCCGGGATAATGTGAACTTAGTCGAAATCCAGTGTCAGGGGGCAATGGCAGCAGAGAGGTGAGTGAGATCATCCTCTGATGCTGCTCATTCATTTGCATGTTAGCAGGCCCACAGGAGTGTACAAAGATACTAATTGAGCCGACTATCCAGGAGAACTAACGGCCAGGGGACTAG
Source organism: Anomaloglossus baeobatrachus (assembly GCF_048569485.1). NCBI lineage: Eukaryota > Metazoa > Chordata > Amphibia > Anura > Aromobatidae > Anomaloglossus > Anomaloglossus baeobatrachus. The sequence continues at coordinate 836,549,529 of NC_134353.1, read as the reverse complement.
TCACCGGCCTCATTAACATACGGTAAAAGATCTTTAGAAATACTTTTTCTAAAGATCTCTTTATGCATGCTGCTAGATACTGGGACAGTTAGGCAGGGATTAACACTATGCACCCAGAACTGATCGTGGTTCTGGGTGCATATTGGACCTGACAGGTTCCCTTTAAATTATTTCACACATTGCGACCTCTCAAAAATCTTAAAAAACCTTTGGGGGAGGATTTCAATATTTAAATACTTAAAAAAAAAAAAAAAAAAAAAGATTCCCCTGTAACATATGGATATTAGCCCCAGTTGGGGGTAAATTTAACTTCCTGCCTGCAGAGCATAGCTGACTGGGTTTCATAAGAGAAATAGCAAGTGCCTACAAATATGTTTAAAACTTAACCTCTATTAAAAAATTAAAAGAACACCACTCTCCTGCCGAGAGCTCTGTGCATCAGCCAATAACAAAATCTAAAGGGCAAGCATGTGACAATATCCACCTTCTTAAAACAGCAATGTCACATCTACAGCCCTAGCTTGACCAGATCACTCAGATCAAATCAAGCAATATTTATCCCTATTTTTGTAGGCACTCGCTATTTCTCTTGTTTATCCCTATAATTGTCTAATCCGGTTATAGTATTGGGTTTCATAAGACTCAGCAGTAGAGATGAGCCACCCCCCTAGAGTTCGAGTTCGGTTCGGTTCGTCAAACGGGGTCCCGTTCGATGAACCATTCGACGAACCGTTCGTCGAACCTCTCAAACAATGGGAAGCATTGGTAGATTTGCATCAAGCACATTCCAAGATACGCCAGACTTAACTGTCCCCAGGATGACACCGGGGTAGATAGCAAAGTCTTTGCTGAACCATTACTTATTCATCTTGGCTCGTCTTTAAAAACACCGCATGGGGACTCCAGGCAGAGTCTCCTTTTTTTTTTCAAAAAATTGGGCCCCACAGACCCCACTTCAGTGGCATCACTTGTGCCCTAGTTGCAAACAGGATGTTTTGATTTGCATCAAGCACATTAAAAAATACACCAGCTTTAACTGTCCCCAGGATGACACCGGGGTAGGTAGCAAAGTCCTTGCTAAACCAAGACTTGGTCATCTTGGCTCATTTTTAAAAACACAGCAAGTGGACTCTAAGCAGAGTCTCCCTTTTTTTTTTAAATTTTGCCACACACACCACTTCAGTGGCATCACTTGTGCCCCAGTTGCAAACTGGATGTGTTGAATTGCATCAAGCACATTCAAAAATACGTCAGCCTTAACTGTCCCCAGGATTACACCGGGGAAGGTCTAGCAAAGTCTTTGCTGATCCCAGATCTGTTCATCTTGGAACATTTTTAAAAACAAAGCAAGCAAGGGTTACTCCAAGCAGAGTCTCCATTTTTTCCAAAAATTGGGCCACACAGACACCCCTTCAGTGTCATCACTTGTGCCCCTGTTGTACACTTCACAGGTACATTTGCATCAAGCACATTCAAAAATACGCCATCCTTAACTGTCCCCAGGATGACACCGGGGTAGGTAGCAAAGTCCTTGCTGAACCAAGACTTGTTCATATTGGCTCATTTTTAAAATCACCGCAAGGGGACTCCAAGCAGAGTCTCTCTTTTTTTTTCAAAAATTGGGCCCCACAGACACCACTTCAGTGGCATCACTTGTGCCCTAGTTGCAAACTGGATGTTTTGATTTGCATCAAGCACATTCAAAAATACGCCATCCTTAACTGTCCCCAGGATGACACCGGGGTAGGTAGCAAAGTCCTTGATGAACCAAGACTTGTTCATATTGGCTCATTTTTAAAAACACCGCAAAGGGACTCCAAGCAGAGTCTCCCTTTTTTCAAAAATTGGGTCCCACAGACACTTCAGTGGCATCACTTGTGCCCAAGTTCCAAACAGCACATTAAAAAATATGCCAGCCTTAATTGTCCCAAGGATGACACCGGGGAAGGTCTAGCAAAGTCTTTGCTGATCCCAGATCTGTTCATCTTGGATCATTTTTAAAAACACAGCAAGGGGACTGCAAGCAGAGTCTCCCTTTTTATTCCAAAAATTGGGCCACACAGACAACCCTTCAATGGCACCACTTGTGCCCCAGTTGCAAACTTGACAGGTACATTTGTATCAAGCACATTCTAAATCCACAAGCCTTTACTCTCCCCAGGATGACACAGGGGTAGTAAATTCCTTTTGGATCCATGACTTGTTCATGTTGATGAACGTTAGTCTGTCCACATTGTCACTGGACAGACGCGTGCGCTTATCTGTCAGCACACACCCAGCAGCATTGATGACACGTTCTGAGACAACGCTGGCAGCTGGACACGACAAGATCTCCAAGGCATAAGTGGAAAACTCAGGCCATTTTTCAAGATTTCAAGCCCAAAATGAGCAAGGCTCCAGTTGCAAAGTCATGGCATCGATGTTCATTTGGAGATACTCCTGTATCATCCTCTCCAGCCATTGACTATGTGACAGACTTCTTGTCTCTGTTGGCCTTGCAAAGGATGGTCTAAAAAAATTATGAAACGATTCAATAAAATTGCTGTTAACAGCAATAGGTACGGTGCTGCTGGTACGGTTAGACTGTTGATGACGAGACTGTCCCTTGTTTGTCAAGTTACAGCTGGGAGATTCACTCCGTGCACCACTGGTGTTTGGTGGAAAAGCCGAGCTAAGATTAAGTGTGGCAACCCAGTAGTCATCATCAGAGGGTCATGTTGTAGGTTGTGCAGCAAGAAGGCGCTCATGTGTCTTGCGTATCCATGCGGACTAAGTCCTTGCTGTGTTTGTGGCATAGAGGTGCTAACCGTTCTTTCTTCCTCTGACATCTCCCCCCAACCTCTTTCAACTGAAATTTGACCAAGGTGTCCCTGATCTGCTGAGTCTTCCATGTCCATGGACAGTTCGTTCTCCATTTCTTCATGTTCTCCTGCACCTTCCTCAACATTTTGCCTGCTACCATGTGCCCTTGCTAATCCCTCTCCCCCATCGTCCCATGCCTGCCGCCTTGGTGATGATGAACATCTGTACCTTGATGATATTGTTATCTCTTGCGCATATGAATCCTCCTATACTTCCTCCCCTTCCTGTTGAACCACCCCCTGACTCCGAATAGTGTTTAGCGTGTGCTCCAGCATGTAAATGACTGGAATTGTCATGCTGATAATGGCATTGTCAGCGCTAAACATATTCGTCGCCATGTCGAAACTGTGCAGAAGGGTGCATAGGTCCTTGATCTGAGACCACTCCATCAGTGTGATCTGCCACACCTGTGCTTCTCGTTGCACCAGGATATACGTCATGATGTATTGCACCAGTGCTCGGCGGTGCTGCCACAGTCGCTGTAACATGTGGAGAGTCGAATTACAGCGTGTTGGCACATCGCTTTTCAGGTGATGAACCGGCAGGCCGAAAGACGTCTGGAGAGATGCAAGTCGCTCAGCTGCGGCAGTTGAACGGCGGAAGTGAGCAGACAGTTTTCGTGCCCTGTGCAGAAGGCTATCTAGGCCGGGATAGTGTGTTAAAAATTGCTGGACAACAAGGTTCAACACGTGAGCCATACAGGGCAAATATGTCACCTTGACCTGGCTGCAGGTTGAGTGGAGACAACCAATTAAGAAAATTGGACCGCAGAGCTTCCCACAACTCAGCCGCTGTGTGACTCTTAGTTCCAAGACATTTCAAGCTAAAGACCTCCTGATGCCATTGCGCTCTGCTGCCAGCATAGTAAGTAGGTGTGCGTGATTCCTTGTGCGCAGTAACATTGCTGGTGGCCTGACCAGGTAGGCTTGGGGCGGAGGTGGAGGACCCAGACGAGGTTGCAGGAACTTCTACATACAGAGGATTGACGCACAAGTCATGGGAACGGCAAGACTTGTTCAGCAGACCCTTCTCCATCTATCACCATAGTTACCCAATGCCCAGTCGGCGACATGTAACGCCCCTGTCCATGCTTACTGGTCCAAGTATCGGTGGTGAAATGCACCCGTTCACACACAGATTTTGTCAAGGAAGCGGTGATGTTGTGTGCGACATGCTGGTGTAGCGCAGGCACACCTTTTTTAGAGAAGTAGTGGCGACTGGGCATCTGGTACTAGGGCACAGCGATGGATATAAGGTCTTGAAAATCCTGTGTGTCCACCAGGCGGAAAGGCAGCATTTCGGTAGCTAAGAGCTTACACAGGGATAAAGTCAACCTCTTAGCTTTGTCATGGGTCGGAGGAAATTGTCTTTTATTTGTCCACATCTGAGGGACAGAGATCTGGCTGCTGTGTGTAGACGGTGGTGAGTAGTGTGTCCCTAAAAAAATGCAGGTTTGTGAGGAAAGTGCAAGCGGAGACATGATGTTGCCTTTATCCAACGTTGGTGCTATCGATGTCTGAGAGAGCTGTACACCCGCACTTGTTTCCCCTTCCAAACCAACTGACGACCTACCAAGCAAACTGCCTGTTGCGGTTACAGTGGTGGAAGGTGTGCGTGGAAAACCAGGTGTGACAGCTGTCCCCACAGTCATAGAACATGAAGAGCGCGCGGATGCACTGGAAGGGGCAGGCAGTGGTTGGCCTGCTACGCTAGGCCACATTGCAGCACAGTGAGCTTCCCACTGGGAATTATGCTTGGTATTCATGTGACGATTCATGGAAGAAGTTGTCAAACTGGTGAGCTTTTTGCCTCTACTTATAGATTCCCGACAAATTTTACAGATCACATGATTTGGGAGATCCTTTGCAAGGTCAAAAAAGGACCAGGGTAGGCAAGGCTTAGAGGACATGTGACCTGCAGAGCCACCCTGACTTGTGCTCAGAGTCAGAGTGGTGGCTGAGGATGCAGTTGTAAGTGTGCTACCAGTACTCCGACTCTGTCCAGGAAGGCGCAAGGTAACTTCGTCGTCAGTTGCATCCTCATCGACCGCCTCTGTTGACCACCTCAGGTGCCTTCTGTGCGTTGACAGTAAGTGGGATCTAGAACATCATCATCAAACATTGTGTTTGCACTCCCCTTGCCCTCAGACCTAGCCTCTTCCTGCCCTGACCGAAAATTTAAGTTGTCATCCCAATCTGGTATCTGCGTCTCATCATCATCAGTATGTTCCTCATTGTCTACACCAACAGGTGTTACAGTTTGTGAATGAGGGTTTACATTATGCTCATAAACTTGGTCATCAGGGCCTGAATCTGAGTAACAAAGCTTCTGGGCATCACTGCAGATCATTTCCTGGTCTGAACTCACTGTGGCTTGGGAGCAGACCTCTGATTCCAGGCTATAGTGTGACTGAACAGCTCTGCAGACTCAGCCATCTCTGTTACACCATACTGTGCAGGGCGGGTGGAGACTTGAGAGCTGGGAGAAAGCAAGTGTGATTGGGATGACAACTCAGAGGACTGGTTTTTTTTGATGTGCTAGTTGAGGTGGAGGAGAGGGCACTTGTTGGAGCACTTGAGATCCATTCAAGCATGTTCTTTTTTTGTGCATCATCTACCTTTCCTACAGTTGTTCGGGTCTGTAAAAAAGGGAGCACATCGGATTGTCGATGAAAAGTAGTAAACATCTTACTTTTGCTGGAAGATGGCTTCTCCTCAGCAGATGTTAATGTAGCTTTGACACCTTCCCCACGGACACAAACCTTTTTTCCTTTTCCAACACGCCTGTTCCCTTTTCCACCAGCATCTGTCATTTTGCCACTCATTTTGTTAGCGACAAGATTAGTCACTTAAAATGTGGTAGCAAAAATTGAGAGGTGGTGTATATTACAGAGGTGGTCTAGCTTTATTGACAGCAGAAGAACCAACACTGACTATCCCTGACAATGCAACTATGGCCCTAAAACTGACAGCACTCTTTGCCATAAAAATAGCGTAGCAAAATGTGCAGGAGGGTAGAAAGCAGAGGTGGTGGGACTTGCTTGGCACAAGTGGGACACAAAATTAGTATAGCGGACACAAAATTAGTATAGCAGACACTTTGTGGATGCCACTAATTTTCAACACTGTTTGCTATAAAAATAGCGTAGCAAAATGTGCATGAGGGTAGAATGCAGAGGTGCTGGGACTTGCTTGGCACAAGTGGGACACTAAATTAGAATAGCAGACACTTTATGGATGCCACTAATTAGTTCAGCACAGTTTGCTATAAAAATAGCGTAGCAAAATGTGCATGAGGGTAGAATGCAGAGGTGCTGGAACTTGCTTGGCACCAGTGGGTCACTAATGGAGTATAGGAGACACTTTGTGAATGCCACTAACTTTCAGCACTGTTTGCTATAAAAATAGCGTAGCAAGATGTGCATGAGGGTAGAATGCAGAGGTGGTGGGACTTGCTTGGCACAAGTGAGACACTAAATTAGTATAGCAGACACTTTGTGGATACCACTAAGTTTCAGCACTTTTTGCTATAAAAATAGCGTAGCAAAATGTGCATGAGGGTAGAACGCAGAGGTGCTGGAACTTGCTTGGCACCAGTGGGACACTAAATTAGTATAGCAGACACTTTGTGGATGCCACTAATTTTCAGTACTGTTTGCTATAAAAATAGCGTAGCAAAATGTGCATGAGGGTAGAATGCAGAGGTGATGGGACTTGCTTGGCACAAGTGAGACACTAAATTAGTATAGCAGACACTTTGTGGATGCCACTAATTTTCAGCGCTGTTTGCTATAAAAATAGCGTAGCAAACATTGGCAGGAGGGTAGAATGCAGAGGTGCTGGAAATTGATTGGCACCAGTGAGACAACAATGGAGTATAGCAGCCACTTTTTGGATGCCAGCACTGTTTGCTATAAAAATAGCGTGGCAAAAGTGGGCAGGTGGGTACAGTGGCCAGGTTTTCTGGGTCAGTGGACAGGAAAGGAAGCCTTACTTTCTATCCCTCCTAATGGTGAAATGCAGCAAGGAATTCCCTGAGCTTGGGTACACAGACGCTATCTAAAGCTGTACACAGCGTTTCCACGGACCTGCCTGTGACCTATGGCTCTGAGCCCCAGAAAATAAGCCCTGAAAAGGGCTGAAATAAACTTCTGTCCCTAATCTATACAGTGCTGTGTGTGTAGCGTACACAGCAGGAGCGGTAACAGGAGCTGCATGAGCGGTGACTGTCACCTACACGCAGAAGGCAGATAATGGCGCCGTGAGGGAAAATGGCAGTATTTATAATGCAAGGACATTTGACATTCCCAGCCTATGACACATGCCCTTGCTTGCCTGGCAAAAAAGTCCACTTAGCTGTGTGTGTGTCTGTGATTGGCTGACATGCTGGCCCGCCCCACTGCACGAGCGCTTAGGGAAGAAAAAAAAAATGGGGATGATCCCAGCAGCACTGATCTAAACGCGCCCCCCACACACTATTACAGTGAAAAGCCAGCTAGTAACTAGCTAGGCTTTTTGCTGATCGAATCCTTCTCAAACGTAACTCGAGCTGTGGAGCTTTTAGCAAAAAGTTTGCGTTCGAGTTCGATCTCGAGCACCCCCAAAATTACTCGAACATGAAATTGGCGAACCTCGAACATCGCTCAACTCTACTCAGCAGCCTCTGCTCTCTGCTGCTCCTGATCAATGGGTCCAAAGGAGGAGACGTTATTAGTGTTTCTCTCAGTATTGCTTTTTTACAGCTCCAGGGATATAGGCCATTTTATTTACTATTTATTTTATGGGCTTTATCATGGAAAAAGTCCAAATCTCTAGAACCATAAAGTGCATAAAGAGACAAATTACTGAAGAGAAAAATTGGAATAAAATAAGTGCAAAATCTGGCCACTTTTAACCTGGTGACAGCTCCTCTTTAAGTGGAAATGCAAGAATTAGCAGTAGAGTCCAGAAATGGTTTTGTTGGAAGAATTCAATTAACGTAAAATAGAAATGGTTATTTGTCTTGTGTGCACTTGATGTTATATATGGTAATTTTTAGTATTCACTTTATGGTGGCATCTTCTCAATACAGTAACATACAGAGAGGTTAATTCCTAGCTCGTAATACCTTACTATCTCTCCCTTCCCAATGTGTGCACCATCTTGAGTTACAGAAAATCATTAACTAATTTTTCCACTGTCAATTTACTTTAACCAAGACAAAACTGATTACTTAGTACTAAGGCTTGTGAAAATACAAGAGCTGATTATTTTATGTTTTGCATTTTTTAATGGAACATATCAAGGTGGTCAAAATTGTTGGTACCCCTCGTTTAATGAAAGAAAAACCCACAATGGTCACAGAAATAACTTGAATCTGACAAAAGTAATAATAAATAAAAAATCTATGAAAATGAACAAATGAAAGTCAGACATTGCTTTTCAACCATGCTTCCACAAAATTTTGAAATAAAATAAAATTCATGAAATAGGCCTGGACAGAAATGATGGTACCCCTGAAAATAATGTGACAAAAGGGACAAGATAAAGCAAGGTGTCTCCACTAACTAGCATCACATGTGTCTATAATCTTGTAATCAGTCAGTGAACCTGTATATAGGGCTACAGATACTCACTGTGCTGTTTGGTGACATGGTGTGTACCACACTCAACATGGACCAGAGGAAGCAAAGGAAAGAGTTGTCTCAGGAGATTAGAAAGAAAATTATGGACAAGCATGTTAAAGGTAAAAATTATAAGACCATCTCCAAGCAGCTTGATCTTCCTGTGACTACAGTTGCAAATATTATTTAGAAATGTAAGATCCATGGGACTGTAGCCAACCTCCCTGGACATGGCCGCAGAAGGAAAATTGATGACAAAACAAAGAGACGGATAATACAAATGGCAACAAAAGAGCCCAGGAAAACTTCTAAAGAGATTAAAGGTGGACTTCAAGCTCAAGGAACATCAGTGTCAGATCGCACCATCCGATGTTGTTTCAGCCAAAGTGGACTTCATGGGAGACAACCAAGGAAAACACCATTGTTGAGAAAAAAAATCATAAAAAAAGCCAGACTGTAATTTTCTACACTACATGTTGACAAGACACAAAGCTTCTGGGAGAATGTCCCATGGACAGATGAGGCAAAAATGGAAGTTTTTGGCAAGGCACATCAGCTCTATGTTCACAAATGGAAAAATTAAGCATATCAAGAAAAGAACACTGTCCCTATCGTGAAACGTAGAGGAGGCTCTGGTTTGTTCTGGGGCTGCTTTGCTGCATCTGGCACAGAGTGTCTTGAATCTGTGCAGGATACAATGAAACTTCAAGACTATCAAGGGATTCTGGAGAGAAATTTGCTGCCCAGTGTCAGAAAGCTTGGTCTCAGTCGCAGGTCTTGCAACAGGATAATGACCCAAAACACACAGCTAAAAACACCCAAGAATGGCTAAGAGGAAAACACTGGACTATTCTGAAGTAGCCTTCTATGAACCTTGACCTAAATCCTATTGTGCTGTAGTGGGAGAGAAGAATGCTCAATAGGGTCTTACCCGGTTTACAGGGCTAAAGGTAAAAGAGCAATGCACTCACCTGGCTGGGTTGTGCCAGTCACAACCCCTTTGCAGACGTGGATAAGCGCTTAGGTGGTTCAGCAGTGGCCCCGTCACAGAGCGAAATTATCAGAGTAAATAAAAACTAGAGAAAACGGGTTTTATGCCGCGCTAGGAAACCTCGAGCATGAATGTGATGAACTGTTCTTTTATTTAGATCATTCCAACGCATTTCGGAGACTCATCTGCCTCCTTCCTCAGGGAAAAGAATCCATTTCCCTGAGGAATGATGCAGATGAGTCTCCGAAACGCGTTGGAATGATCTAAATAAAAGAACAGTTCATCACAATCATGCTCGTGGTTTCCTAGCACTACATAAAACCCGTTTTCTCCAGTTTTTTTTACTCTGATAATCTAAATCCTATTGAGTATCTTTGGAAAGAGCTGAAACAAGCCATCTTCAAAAAGGCAACCTTCATACACGAGACAACTAGAACAGTTTAATCTTGAGGAGTGGCCAAAATACCTGTCGAGAGGTGCAGAAGTCTCATTGACAGTTACAGGAATCATTTGATTTCAGTGATTGCCTCAAAAGGTAGTGCAGCAAAATATTAAGTTAAGGGTACCATCATTTCTGTTCAGGTCGATTTCATGCGTTCTATTTTTTAAAAAAATTCTGTGGAAGCAAAAAAGCAATGTCTGACTTTCATTTGTTCATTTTCAAAGATTTTTTATTTATTATTATTTATGTCAGATTCAAGTCATTTCTGTGACCATTGTGGGATTTTCTTTTATTAAACGAGGGGTACCAACAATTTTGACCGTGTGTGTTTATTAACCTCTTCATAACCCATGACGGATATATCCGTCATGGATCGTGTGATGTTAATCCCTGCCCCTGCCGAAGGCAGGTCGCGACGATCCGCGCACATATCAGCTGTTTTTAATAGCTAACGTGAGCCTGCAAGTTACAAGCGGAATCGCTTCTACCTGCAACTTTTAACCCCTTACATCTCGCTGCCAAAGTCTGGAAGCGAGATGTATATGTACGCGGCCATTACTTTCACTTACCGCTGCCCCCACCGGAAGTCACGTGCGTGATCACGTGACTTTCAGTGGTTGCCATGATAGCACAGGGTTATGTGATGACTCCTGTAGCTGACATGAATTACTAAGCAGAAAGTGAGCATATCTGCTGTTTATAGCTGTGTAGCTGTGATCAGCAGATAGGGCAGAGTGATCGGATTGTTGATCCATATAAAGTAAAAAAACGCTTTAAAAAATAAAAAAAAAAAAAAAAATTCAAATCACCCCCCTTTCACCCCATTGAAAATTAAAGAGTTAAAAAAATAAAAAATATATACATATTTGGTATCGCCGCGTTCAGAATTGCCCGATCTATCAAAATATAAAATAAATTAATCTGATTGGTAAATAGCGTAGCGGAAAAAAAATTCCAAACGCCAAAATTATGTTTTTTGGTCACCGCAAATTTTGTGCAAATTGCAATAACAGGCGATCAAAACGTAGCATCTGCGCAAAAGAAAATGTCAGCTCAAGACACAAAAAATAAGTCATCACTGAGCCATAGATCCCAAAAAATGAGAACACTACGGGTTTTGGAAATTGTGCAAAACGTACGCCACTTTTATAGGACAAGCTTGTGATTTTTTTTAACCCCTTAGATAAAAGTAAACCTATACATGTTTGGTGTCTACAAACTCGCACCGCCCTCAGGCATAACAAAACCACATCAGTTTTACCATATAGCTAACATGGTGAATAAAATATCCCAAAAACTATTGTGCGATCACACTTTTTTTTGCAGTTTTTCCACACTTGGAATTGTTTTGCTGTTTTCCAGTACACTATATGGTAAAACTTATGGTTTCCTTTAAAAGTACAACTCGTCCTGCAAAAAACAAGCCCTCATATGGCAAGATTGAAAGAAAAATAAAAAAGTTACGGTTCTCCGAAGAAGGGGAGCAAAAAAAAAAACAACGGAAAAGCGGAAAGCATCCTGGGGCTGAAGGGGTTAAAGCCACTGAGATTTTTCATCTCCTTGAAAGTATTCTGCAATGGAAAAAAAATACAAAAAATATGAGAGGAGGATAAATTTATCATACAAACAATGAGAAGAGTCAGATTTGGTTTTGGTTATGGGAAATTTATTCTTTTTAAATAAGTTTATATACTGAGCAGTAATAAGTTGCAAATATTCAAGCACAACTCACTATGTATAATTGTTTTTTCTTTTTATTAGATATGGTTTCGGTAATATGAAAAGAGGAACATCATTTTTTCTAAAGAAAAAAATCAGCTGCTATACAAAGTCGTTCTCCTAAAACTTAAGCAATGTTTCATAAGATTTTTTCTCTTTAGATGCTTCTTTAATCATGACCACAGCATCTAAACAGTTTGATAAAGGAAGAGAACTTCCTGTGTCAAAGCATCACTCTCCTCACATTTTATCGTATTTTCTGGCATATAAGACAACTTTTTAACCCCTGAAAATCTTTTCAAGAGTCGGGGGTCATCCTATACGCCGGGTGTCGTCTTATACGGCGGTGCACGGTGCCGTCATGGCTTTACACACTATAAAAGATATTCTTACCTCTCCTCTGTGCCCGCGGTGCCTCCAGCTGTTTTTTGCAGTCCGCACACAGACCCAACCGTGATAGCTTCCTGTTACGGAGCAGCCGCTGCAGGATGTTTTCATGGCTTTACTAAAGTTGAATGCTACGGCGTTACAAAGCATTCAACTGCAGTAAAGTGCTGATAGTAGCGGTGGCCCTGTGTATTGGACACGTTTTACTGCAGTTGAATGCTTTGTGGCGCCGTAAAGTATTTAACTGTAGTAAAGCCATGACGACATCCTGCATCGGTCGCTCCGTAGACAGCATGCTATCACGGTGGGGTCTGTGTGCCTGCGCACTGCAAGAAACAGCTGGAGGCACCGCGGGCATACAGAGAGGGGGTGAGAATATCTTTTATTGTGTGTAAACAATGGCACATAGGGGGCAGAAGGGAACCAGCAGGAGGATGTTATTAAACAATGGAGACATTACTGCATGGGACATTACAGCAGAGGACATTACTATACAATGGAGAGATTACAGCAGGGGACATTACTATACAATGGGGACATTACAGCAGGGGACACTATTCATTAAACAATGGGCTCATTACTGCATGGGACATTAAAGCAGGGGACATCACTAAACAATGGGCACATTACTGGGGTCGGCTTACACTCGAGTATATACGATATATCCCAAACTCTATATTTTAACTGGAAAAGTTAGTGGTTGTCTTATATGCCCAGTCATCTTATACGCCGGAAAATGCGGTAACTGTTGGATGCGGATGGCAACAAGAGGCCACAGTTACCTCAGTGTCTTCCATTTACTCATACCTATTAGATCCTGTCTCTGGTATAATACTGGTAATGATGACCCTGGCACTCATAGTCAAGAAAAATGTCAATACGATTATTTGTGTATTATATTGCCACAAACAAGACATATTTTGCTCAACATGACCTTCATCAGATATACTATAGCTCAACGAAAGAATGAGAATCCTGGTAGTGAACAAGTGCTATGTAAGGTGGTCTAATTTTTATCAAAGATACATGTCAACTGTCACAGGTAGAATCCCGCCAAAAAAAATCACATTTTTATAATTGTTTTATAATTAATTTGTATTTTATTGCATTAAATAAGTATTTGATCACCTACCAACCAGGTCCTATTCTGTACTCATTACCTGTATTAATTGCACCTTTTTACCCATATAAAAGCTACCTATACACACACTGAATCAATCACACTTCAACCTCTCCACCATGGATAATAACAAGGAGCTGTCTAAGAACTCCAAGGACAAAATTGTAGACATGTACAAAGCTGGGATGGGTTAGGACAACTATGGGCAAGCAGCTTGGTGAAAGGCAACAATTGTTGTTGTAGTTATTAGAAAATGGAAGAAACACAAGATAACTGTCAATCTTACTGGATTTGGTGCTCCATTCAAGATCTCACCTCGTAGGATAAAGATGATTATGAGAAATGTCAGGAATCAGCCCAAAGCTACATGGGTGGATGTGGTCAATGACTTGAAGAGAGCTACAATAACAGTCTCAAAGACTACCATTGGTAACACACTATGCCATCATGGGTTAAAATTATGCAGGGCACGCAAGGTCCTTCTGCTCAGACCAGCACATGTACAGGTCTGTTTAAACTTTGTCAATAACCATCTGAATGATCCAGAGGAGGCACGGGAGAAGACTATGTAATTAGGTGACACCAAAATAGAACTTTTTATTAACTCTACTCGCCATGTTTGAAGAAAGAAGAAGAATGAGTGGTGGAATAATCATAATTTGGGGTTGTTTTCTGCAAAGTGGACAGGATGATTACACTGTATTAAAGAGTGGATAGATGAGATTATGTATCTCAAGTTTTTGTCCAACAACAATCTTCCCTCAATAAGAGCATTGAAGATGTTTCATGGCTGGGTCTACCATCATGACAATAACTAGAAACACAAAGTCAGGGCAACTAAAGAGTGTTTCCGTAAGAAGAATTTCAAGGTCCTGGAGTGGTCTAGCCAGTCTCCAGACCTGAATCCAATAAAACAATCTTTGGAGGAAGCTGAAACTCAATGTTGTCTAGTAACAGCCCCGAAACATGAAAGATCCAGAGAAGATCTGTATGGAGGAGTGGGCCAAAATCCTTTTTGCAGTGTGTACAAACTTGGTCAAGAACTACAGGAAATATCTGAAATTTATAAGTGCAAACAAAGTTTTCTCTACCAAATACTAAGTTCTATTTTTCTATTGTATCAAATACTTATTTAATGCAATAAAATGCAAATTAATTATTTAAAAATCATTCATTATGATTTTCTGGGAGGGGTCGTATTCTGTCTGTCACAGTTGAAGTGTACCTTTGATAAAAATTACAAACCTCTCCTTTCTTTGTAGGTGGGAAAACTTTAAAAATCGGCAGTGTATCAAATATTACTTTCTTTTGCTATTACTTCCTTTCTTATTACTTTGTGATGGTGTTACGGGGGCTGTCTGATTATAAAAACCAAAGAGATATCAGACAGTCAGGGTCCACCGTGCAGAGACTCTGCTGCAGACTATGGCAGAGTGCAATACCTCTGTTAACTCACAGAAGGATATAATAAGTAAGTAAAGCAATTCCTCCCTTACTTGGAGGGTGTGTGGAATGATCTCTGTTAATAATCACAGAGACAAAGGCAATGTGTGCGAAATGGCACCTACCTAGGTCCGCTCTTCTAGTGGTGCAAAAGAGACGAACAGCAGCGTAAGCCGCACAAAGCTCCTACCTGCGTTCGCTCCACTAGTGTGCGAGGAAACGAGCCACTAGATATGGCACCTGCCTAGGTCCGCTCTTCTAGTGGTGCAAAAGAGACGAACAGCAGCGTAAGCCGCACAAAGCTCCTACCTCTGTTCGCTCCCCTAGTGTGCGAGGATACGAACAACTGCCAGACGCAGTATAAGGAACGTTACCCTAGCGGCAACGTCCACCTACGAGTCGAATCACAAGGCCCAGCCAGACCATGTGCCTCAGGCACCTGCCTATGTCCGCTCCCCTAAGAGGTAAGGATACGGACAGCAGCCGAAGCTGTAAGGTATAAGAACGCTACCCTGCCGGTAGCGCTCACCTAGCATAGACAGAGAGATGCCTAGAGGAACGTGCACAGAGCGTCTACTCTCATGCATGAACCAAGAGGACTGAGCACCATGCGGCGTGTGTCAGGGTCTTATATAGACTCTGTGCCTCATCCAAGATGGAGGACACCAGAGCCAATCCGCTGCCAGAACGACAGGAGTGACGTCATGCTGGCCTATCACCGAGCAAGGCGTCACAAGCACATGACCAGCGACCAATCGGCATAGAAGGTGTCAGAGACATGTGACCTCGTGTCAGCGATGATGTCACCCGCACATGTGCAATGGCAAGAAATCTGGACTTAGTCTCCAGCGCTCGCACATGTGCAGTAGCAAGAAATCTGGACTTAGTCTCCAGCGCTCGCACATGTGCAGTAGCAAGAAATCTGGACTTAGTCTCCAGCGCTCGCACATGTGCAGTAGCAAGAAATCTGGACAAAGTCTCCAGTGCTCGCAGCAACCGTAACAGTACCTCCCCCTCAAGGGCCCCCCTCCCGGCGACGCAGGTAATCGGCAACTAAGTCGGGAGCATGGACAGCCTCCTCAGGCTCCCAAGAGCGATGTTCCGGGCCATAGCCCTCCCAATCTATCAAGAAGAACCTGCGCCCTCTAACCCTCTTAGAACCAACTATGGCTCGTACCTCATAGCTAGAGCGAGAGGAATCAGAGGCAGGAGAGTGCACTTCACGAGCGTGAGGTAAAATAGCCGGCTTTAGCAGTGAGACATGGAATTTGTCATGAATCCTAAGATGGACAGGTAACTTCAATTGGTAGACTACAGGATTTACCTGTCGAAGAACCTCATAAGGACCCAGGAAGCGAGGAGCAAATTTGACAGAGCTCACTCTAAGTCTCACGTGTTTTGCAGAGAGCCACACAAAGTCCCCTGGAGAAATGACAGGAGCCGGGCGACGAAACCGATCGGACACCGTCTTCATACGGTCCTTAGCTGCTTGGATCGACTCTTGAGTCCGATCCCAAACCTCTCTGGCATTAGTTGCCCAGTCGGCCACAAGAGGAGGAGGTGCAGCAGCGGGAAACGGTACCGGTACCCTAGGGTGTTGCCCATTATTGAGTACGAACGGTGTCTGCCCAGTGGCCTCAGCCAGCGAATTGTTAAGGGCAAATTCTGCCCAGGGTAGAAGGGAGGACCAGTTATCGTGATTCTCAGCAACAAAGTGTCGAAGGTATATAATCATAGATTGATTGGTACGTTCAACCAAACCATTGGTCTCCGGATGGTATGCCGAAGAGAGATTCAACTCAATTTGCAGAAGGCTACAAAGATCTCGCCAGAAACGGGAAGTAAATTGCGGGCCTCTATCACAAATGATACGATCTGGCATCCCGTGAAGCCTAAAGACATGCTTGAGGAATAGTTTGGCTAGTACCCTGGAAGATGGGATTCTCGATAACGGTACGAGATGAACCATCCGGGAGAAATGGTCCGTAATGACCCACACAAATCTATGTCCCTGTGAACATGGAAGATCACCCACAAAGTCCATGCCTACCACCTCCCATGGTCTATCTGGCACTGGTAAAGGATGCAAGAGCCCAGCCGGTCTCTGCCGTAATGGACGGTTGCGAGCACACGAGTAGCAGGAACCGACATATCTCTTGACGTGGCTGGCTAAGTGTGGCCACCAATACCACCTCTCCAGTAACTCTCGTGTCCGCCTAATACCAAAATGCCCACCCACCTTTGAGGTGTGGGCCCATGACAGTATATCATTCTGTCGATCAGGCGGAACAAAGGTCTTGCCCGGTGGGATTTGGTCTAACGTCACAGGAGAGAGCGTATGAAAAACCCTGGAGGGAAGGATAAGACGAGGTTCGTCAATCTCTTCCTGGGTAGAAAGCATAGAGCGAGACAGGGCGTCTGCCTTGTTATTCTTACTCCCAGACAGATAGTTGATGGAGAAGTGAAAGCGGGAGAAAAACAAGGACCAGCGGGCTTGGCGAGGATTCAGACGCTGAGCGGTTTGTAAGTACGTCAGATTCTTATGGTCTGTATAGACCTGGAAAGGATGTTTCGCTCCTTCCAGCAAGTGACGCCACTCCTCCAAGGCTAATCTCAAGGCGAGCAGTTCCCTATCCCCAATGGTATAGTTTCTCTCTGCCGGTGAAAAGGTTTTAGCAAAGAAGAAACACGGCCTTTTTCTACCTGCACCGTTCTTTTGATACAAGACCGCACCAGCACCCCCTGAAGAGGCATCAACCTCTAAGAGGAAGGGCTTACTCTCATCGGGTCTTTGAAGAACGGGAGCAGTTGAAAAGTGTCTTTTTACTGCCTCAAAAGCCTGAGATGTCTCAGTAGACCAGGCTTTGGGATTAGCACCTTTCTTAGTCAAGGCCACCAAAGGGGCCACCAAAGTAGAAAAATGGGGTATGAACTGCCTGTAATAATTTATGAATCCTAAGAAGCGTTGCACCGCCTTCAAGGAATGAGGTTCGGACCATTGCAGGACAGCAGAGAGCTTCGCAGGATCCATGGCCAGGCCCTCTTGTGAGATAATGTAACCCAAAAAAGGCAATGAGGACTGCTCGAATACACATTTCTCGAGTTTAGCAAACAATGAGTGCTCCCTTAAACGGGAAAGGACACGAACGACATCCTGACGATGAGTCTCCAGATCAGGAGAAAAAATCAGGATGTCGTCCAGATACACCACTACTGAGGATAACAGTCTGTCAAAGAGCTCCGAAATTAAAGGTAATGGGTATTTGTTCTTTATTGTGATTGCGTTGAGACCCCTGTAATCTATGCAGGGACGCAAATCACCCTCTTTCTTCCGAACAAAGAAAAACCCAGCTCCCGCGGGAGAGACAGACTTACGAATGAACCCCTTCTCTAAACTCTCTCTTATATAGGTCGACATGGCCTCCGACTCAGGTATCGACAGGGGGTAAACCCTGCCTTTAGGTGGAACCGAACCTGGGATAAGGTCTATGGCACAGTCATACGGCCTATGGGGTGGAAGAACCTCAGCACCCTGTTTGGAGAACACGTCAGCGAAATCCAAATAGGGTGTAGGTATGGGAGAGAGATCAGTTGATGCAACCGCAACGACCTTAGGTGGTAAGGGAAGACATCGGGACTGACATTTCGAACCCCAACTAATAATGCTGTCAGACTCCCAGTCAATGTGAGGAGCATGAGTCCGAAGCCATGGAAGACCCAGAAGGATGTCGTCTATACCCTCAGGCAAAACAAGAAAAGAAATCTCCTCTATGTGACCCTGAGACAGGGAAAGGCGCAAGGGAACTGTCCTCAATGTAATGGAGTCAGACAACATAGTTCCATTAACAACACGGACAGGAATAGGCGCCTCTAACATGATAGAGGGAATATTGTGTCCCTTTACAAATCCTGAGGACACAAAAGTCCCGTCAGCTCCGGAATCCACAAAAGCCATAATAGGCCATGTATTCTCAGATAACGAGAGCTGACCTGGGATACAACACTTAGAGGGTGCAGAAGACATCTCTAGTAACCCCCCTCTAATGGTTACTAGGCCAGGGAGTTTCCCTGACGACTAGGACACTTGTTGGCATAGTGCCCAGCCTGACGACATACGTAACATATAGGAGGACCAGACTTGCGTAGTCTGGAGAACGTATGACCTAACTCCATAGGAGTGGGAGATGTTTCAGATGCTGAGGAAGATGGTAGTGGACCCTCAACAACTGGAATAGCCCGATGCTTAGGGCGTGAGGAAGAGACCTCGAGTCTACGTTCCTTATGGCGTACATCGATCCTCGTTGCTACTGTGATCAAGTCCTCCAGAGAAGCAGGGACCTCACGAGTAGCAAGAGCATCCTTGACATAGCCTGCCAACCCTCTCCAGAAGATAGGAATCAACACCTTCTCTGGCCAATCTAGTTCTGCCACCAGAGTTCTAAAAGCAATGGCATAAGAACTAGTGGATAACGAACCCTGAGATAGATCTAACAGTCTCAGGGCCGCATCATGGGTAACCTGCGGACCCATGAATACCGCCTTAAGAGCATCAAGAAAGTCTTGATGTCTCAGAGTAACCACATCAGAGCGCTCCCATAAGGGAGTCGCCCATTCTAAGGCTTTGTCCTGAAGTAAGGAGATGATAAAGCCTACTCTGGACCTCTCCGTAGAGAAGCGAGAAGAGTTGACCTCTAGGTGTATCTGACACTGACTAATGAAAGCACGACATGATCTGGCATCGCCAGAATATCTGTTTGGCAGAGCAAGTCGAGGATCATGTGCAGATGTCACCATGGTCTGAGGTTTATCCTCTATACTCTTGAGCCGTGACTCAAGTACTTGTATGTAACGATGTAACTGCTGATATTCTGCCATAACTGCCAGACCCTTGGCTCAGTCCTAATGTTACGGGGGCTGTCTGATTATAAAAACCAAAGAGATATCAGACAGTCAGGGTCCACCGTGCAGAGACTCTGCTGCAGACTATGGCAGAGTGCAATACCTCTGTTAACTCACAGAAGGATATAATAAGTAAGTAAAGCAATTCCTCCCTTACTTGGAGGGTGTGTGGAATGATCTCTGTTAATAATCACAGAGACAAAGGCAATGTGTGCGAAATGGCACCTACCTAGGTCCGCTCTTCTAGTGGTGCAAAAGAGACGAACAGCAGCGTAAGCCGCACAAAGCTCCTACCTGCGTTCGCTCCACTAGTGTGCGAGGAAACGAGCCACTAGATATGGCACCTGCCTAGGTCCGCTCTTCTAGTGGTGCAAAAGAGACGAACAGCAGCGTAAGCCGCACAAAGCTCCTACCTCTGTTCGCTCCCCTAGTGTGCGAGGATACGAACAACTGCCAGACGCAGTATAAGGAACGTTACCCTAGCGGCAACGTCCACCTACGAGTCGAATCACAAGGCCCAGCCAGACCATGTGCCTCAGGCACCTGCCTATGTCCGCTCCCCTAAGAGGTAAGGATACGGACAGCAGCCGAAGCTGTAAGGTATAAGAACGCTACCCTGCCGGTAGCGCTCACCTAGCATAGACAGAGAGATGCCTAGAGGAACGTGCACAGAGCGTCTACTCTCATGCATGAACCAAGAGGACTGAGCACCATGCGGCGTGTGTCAGGGTCTTATATAGACTCTGTGCCTCATCCAAGATGGAGGACACCAGAGCCAATCCGCTGCCAGAACGACAGGAGTGACGTCATGCTGGCCTATCACCGAGCAAGGCGTCACAAGCACATGACCAGCGACCAATCGGCATAGAAGGTGTCAGAGACATGTGACCTCGTGTCAGCGATGATGTCACCCGCACATGTGCAATGGCAAGAAATCTGGACTTAGTCTCCAGCGCTCGCACATGTGCAGTAGCAAGAAATCTGGACTTAGTCTCCAGCGCTCGCACATGTGCAGTAGCAAGAAATCTGGACTTAGTCTCCAGCGCTCGCACATGTGCAGTAGCAAGAAATCTGGACAAAGTCTCCAGTGCTCGCAGCAACCGTAACAGATGGCCACTTCAAAATTTTGACTTTGTAATCCTTAAGGCACTTTGTAACCAGTTTGGCAGTATGCTTCGGGTCATTGTCAACTTGAAATATCCATTTCCGCACAAGCTTTAAGTTCCTGGCTGATGTCTTGAGATGTTGCTTCAGTATTGCCACTTATCTTTCCGCATAACGCAATCTATTTTGTGAAGTGCACCAGCCCATCCTGCAGCAAAACTACCCCATAACTTGATGCTGTCACCCCTGTGTTTAACAGTTGGGATGGTGTTCTTACGCTTCAAATCTTATCCCTTTTCCCTACAAACGTAACCATGGTCAATTTTAGTTTTGTTAGACCACAGTACTTGTATTTGTTCCTGTGTGCTTCTGCAAACATTAATCTGGCTTTTTTTTATGTTTCTTTAATGTAAAGCCTTCTTCCTGGAAAAATAGCCTTTCAGCCCATGATGACACAGCACTCATTTCACTGTGGATAGTGACACAATCTTACCAGCTTCTGCCAGCATCTTCACAAGATCTTTTGCTTTTGTTATTGGGTTGCTCTGCACATTTCTGGTCAAAGCACATTCATCTCTAGTACACAAAACCTGTCTCCTTCCTCAGTGGTATGATGGCTATACATTCCCATCTTGTTTGTACTTACATATATTTAGTTTGTAAAGATGAACAAAGCACATTCAGGTATTTGGAAATTGCACCCAAGCATGAACCAGACTTGTGCAAGTCCTCAACTCTCTTTCTGAGACCTTGGCTGATATCTTTTGACTTTCCCATAATGCTACACTCAAAAAGTGTGTTTCAGGTGTGCATTTAAATATGTCCACAGGTGTGTCTCTAATTAACTCAGATGTTGCCAATAAACCTATCAGAAGTTTCCAAAGACATGACACCATCATATGAGCTCTGTCCCATATTGTTTAAAGCCACAGTACTCTTAGTATATATATAAACTTTTGACTTTGCAGAAAGTAATAAAAATGCCTTAAAACATCCCCTCTCTTATTATTCTGGCATTTGGCAAATATAAGTAATTTTGGTAATCCTAAGTGACCTAAAACGGGAAATGTTTTTTCTGATTTCATGTCTGATAGTGAGAAAAACATGCATATGTGTCTTTTTAGTGTATGTAAACTTCTGGTTTCAACGATATATATATATATATATATATATATATATATATATATATATATATATATATATATATATATATATATATATATATATATATAAAATATATATAAAAATACATATATATATATATATATATATAAAGAGAAACCAACCCAAAATGCTGTTTTTGTTTGTCCAGCTTAACAAGAAATAGAATCAAAAAGTCATACAGACTTCAAAATGGCATCAGTACAAATTAATAAAATAATCAGCACTCAGCTCTGTCTATGAAACAATACAAATGTTCTAGGTGTTAGAGTATGATGACAAAATAAGTACAAATATATCAATTTGGTGTTGTCATAATCTTCATTTCTCAATTATACGGAATGGTAAATAATATTAAAAAAAATCCCATAATTGCTGTTTTTTTTTCATTCTGCCTCCCAAAAGTGTTAAAAAGTGATGAAAAGCTATTGTTTTTATCACAAAATGGTACCAATGAAAATCACAGCTCGACTCACAGATCCAAATATAAAACTTTGGCTGTTAGAATACAGATTTTTTTAGCTTGACAATGATAATCCAAAAAAATGTCAAAATAGGCTTAGTCCTTAAGGAATTTACAGTGTAAATTAGGGAAAGCGTTATAAAACCCCAAAGATCTGCTCTATAGCACACTGTGGTAAAAATGTAGTCCAAGTAATGTACAAGAAAAGAACTTACCATGTCTTCAGTGGTTCTTCTAATTTTATATGTTGACCATGATTTTCCATCATCACTGTATGCAATCTTATACGATTTTATATATTCTGGGCTTCCTATTCTTTTTGCTCCTTGGGTAATAACTCCTGTCACTCTCATTTTCCTCTGTAGATTTATCTGTTAAGAAATAATAAATATGGGTCATATCTAAGTAGAACCTTATTTAAAGTAAGATCATATGACGTTATCTTACAGGCTGTACTAGGAGGCTCTTATTCACTCAAAAATATATAATATTCGCTTCTGATAAGATTTTCTTGGAGTAAAACAAAATCACATTTTTTAAAGCTAGGATCACGCAAGTGTTCAGTCTATCTTTCTTCACTTCTAAATTTTAGGATGGTGGTCTCGTCTGAATCTTTATCTTTGGCTAGTTGCTTCAGTCTTTCTGATCAAGGTTGTTAAGATCATGTGCCACAGAAAATCATACTCAAGCTCAGTTCTGTTCATAAGTCTTCCTCTGGTCTGAGGTATTTTGTTAGCACAGTCCCACCATAGATGTTCATCAATACCATACAAGTCTGATGAGTGAGAATTCAACTGCTTTCACCCCACTAATCCCAAGAACTCTAGTGCCTGGTCAATGGCCCCAAATGACAAGTGACTACTCATGATAATGTTGGACTTTTCACCAAATTTTTCATGTTGAGCTGGTAAAGTATATCTTTGCACCGTGCATTTGTGTTATACTTGACCTGATGATGAGACCTGAGTAGTAGTCTCGAAAGCTTGCTATTTATTACCATCTTTTCAGTTAGCTATTAAAAGGTATCAACCTCTGAGGACTCTCAGTTCTTTTAAACATATTTATTTTCATGTTGAGCTGGACACTTGATGAGTAACTCTAAAGCAGAATTTTTTTTTTCCTTTTTTTTGCCTCTCTATTGAAGAGATATTAGCAATCAGTGCATTTGACAACTAATGGTTTTCTTTGTTAACCCCTTAACGACCCATGACGTACTAGATACGTCATGGATCGTGTTCCGGTAAGCCACGCCCACCTCCGCCGGCAGGCGGCGGCGAGACGCGCACATATCAGCTGTTATCAACAGCTGATATGTGTGCCTGCTAGCCGCGGGTGGAATCGCTTCCACCCGCGGCCATTAACCCCTTACATTTCGCTGCCAAAGTCTTGGCAACGATATGTATATGGGCGCCGCCATGACAGTGACTTACCCCGCCCCCGCCGGAAGTCACGTGACATGATCACGTGACTTTCGGCGGTTGCCATGGTAGCACAGGGTCATGTGATGACGCCTGTGGCTAACATGAGTCACTTCCTCTTAATGCCGGAATACAGCCGGCATTGAAAGTGAAGCAGCAAATCTGCAGTTCTCAGCTCTGTAGCTGAGATCTGCAGATTGTGCAAAGCGATCGGATTGCTGATCGCAATAGCCCCCTAGGGGGACTAGTAAAATAAAAAAAAAAAGTAAAAAAAAAGTTTTAAAAAATTAAAAAAAAATAAAAAAACCTAAAAGTTCAAATCACCCCCCTTTCACCCCATTGAAAATTAAAGGGTTAAAAAAATAAAAAATACACACATATTTGATATCGCCGCGTTCAGAAATGCCCGATCTATCAAAATATAAAATCAATGAATCTGATCAGTAAACGGCGTAGCGGCAAAAAAATTCCAAACGCCAAAATTACGTTTTTTGGTCGCCGCAAATTTTGCGCAAAATGCAATAACAGGCGATCAAAACGTAGCATCTGCGCAAAAATGGTACCGTTAAGAACGTCAGGTCAAGACGCAAAAAATAAGCCATCACTGAGCCTCAGATCCTGAAAAATGAGAACGCTACGGGTTTTGGAAAATGGCGCAAAACGTGCACCACGTTTTTCGGACAAGCTTGTGAATTTTTTTTAACCCCTTAGATACAAGTAAACCTATACATGTTTGGTGTCTATAAACTCACACCGACCTGAGGCATCATACCCACACATCAGTTTTACCATATAGTGAACACGGTGAATAAAATATCCCAAAAACTATTGTACAATCCCACTTTTTTTGCAATTTTTCCGCACTTGGAATTTTTTTGCCATTTTCCAGTACACTATATGGTAAAACTTATGGTTTCATTTAAAAGTACAACTCGTCCCGCAAAAAACAAGCCCTCATATGGCAAGATTGATGGAAAAATAAAAAAGTTACGCCTCTCGGAAGAAGGGGAGCAAAAAACAAAAACGCAAAAACGGAAAGTGCCCGGGGGCTGAAGGGGTTAAAGGGAACCTGTCAGGCCCAGTATGCACCCAGAACCACGAGCAGCTCTGGGTGCATATTGCTTATCCCTGCCTAATCGGCCCTGTATGCACTAGCATAGATAAAGAGATCTTTAGAGAAAGTATTTCTCAAGATCTTTTATGATATGCTAATAAGCGAGGGGACTAGTGGCAAGTGCGTTAGTTCCTGCGCTCATTTTGCCCTCTTAGCATGGCAGCACGGGCACCGGGGCATGCTAACATGCTATTCAATGTAGCGTCACCAGCGGTAAGGCGCATACCTGTGATCACTGATCTGAATGCCCGACACTTCCGGTCATGCACAGTATGAAGCTGAGTGTACGCGTCCCGGCTTTAGAGAGGTCTAGTGCGCATGACCGGAAGTGCCTGACATTCAGATCAGAGTTCACAGCGGACAAAGGAACGTGCCTCACTGCTGGTGATGCTACATTGAATAGCATGTTATTACGCCCCTGTGGGTGTTCTAGCATGCTAAGAATAAGCACAGGAACTAACGCCCTTGCGACTAGTCCTTGCCCCCATTAGCTCACTGCTCCTCTGCCTCCCTACTCTCTGCTAGTCGAGTGGTGTGCTCCTAAAGATTGAGAGTTCGGACCAGTGGCATGACTGCGACATGGCTGTGACACTGTCCTAACATGCACAATCCCATGCAGCAAGTAATCTAGAACAATCCGGTCAGCCTCAGAGCAGAGCATTAAAGATAGATGATAGACTGCGGAGGTGGCTCCTTGCCACGCATCAGTCAGTACACTGTAGAATTATAAATTCCTTCATTCTTAAGAATGGAGACAGTTTTAATAAGAGGCAAATTGCAAAGCTGCTTGTTTTTATATGCACTTTTCAATTTAGCCATTTAACAAGATTAGACAATCCATTTAATGTTGAAAATTAATGTTCAGAATTATTTAAAAATCTATAATCCACATTAAAGAAAAATGCTGCCTCTTCAACTATTATTGTGCCACATTATAATTACATTGTAGCTAAAGTGGATGTGTCATCAGATTTCACAATATAAATTGCATACTCTTCCACCTGATAAGGCTGGTGTGCTTACTATGAAAATGTATGTCCAAATCGCTGCATAATCCATATTAAAAGTCCAGCTCATGTTACTATCTGTATGGCAGGAGCACCCTTTTGTGATTCACAGCGGCCTTGGAAAGCTGCACCCTTGATTGTCAACTTCATGGGCAGGTTTGTAGTATCTAAAAACATTATTTCTGATTTAAGCAATTTACCAAAATACTTGAATATTTATAAAACTTAAAAATACTGTTCTATAGAAAGCAAATTGCTGGTGGTTCTTGCATTTTTTTCTATTCGATCCTTTAGAACATGAAAATCATCACTAATACACAAAGCGTATGAGTAATGCCATTCACTGATGCTAAAATACCATTTGCTATTTCAATGCTACTGTCAATGAGTCCTTCAAATGCACTGCTGAATGAGAACATGTATTATCTGCATGAGGATGGCTTTAAAAGATGCCACTTAGTCTAACAATGATATTTTTCCCCCATATTTCATCTTGTTTTTCCTTTATTTTCTTACTTGTAAATGTATAACATAGCAACAACTGACCAAATTATTGATATATGTTCGGTAAAGTATCTCGACGTAAAATAGAAAATTAATTTCTTTAGTCTGCATTTTTATGAGATAAAAGTTAAAAGTTGGACATGCCGTGTCTTGAAGAGAATGAACACCATCAATCATTTATGTGGCCTTAGCATGGCAAACAAAGGCACAATAAAAGCACTTGTCACATGCAACAACGTTCCTCAAGTTCAGCGCTCAAGGGCTACAACCACCAGTCATTGGAAAGATTTGCCCTGGTAATTGGATAAGGATTAGAAACCTTGCCATTTCCTTGTCCTTAAAGGAAGAAAATGGAAGGAGCCTTGGAAACGTAGAACTAGTTGGGCTATACCTTCGACATGAAGAGAATGATCAATGTGTGTGACAAATTACTCGGAGGTGGACAACTGTGGTTCTTTATAGGTGAGGACTTGGAAAAATAGGGCAATAAATCTTCGATAAATATTCCACATGCAGAGCCTGGAATACTTTTTAATGATAAATTGTTTGAGCTCACATTAAGCAGTGTGTGGGACTTAATTTTATTAGGGATGTGAGATGAATAGATGAAATGCAAGTTGTCTTGTACAGCATGCATTATAAAATCCAAATCTTAGTATGAAAGGCAAATTGCCTGCTCACGTGGGATTTTCCACCTTCTTCCAGCTGTTTAATGCAGTCTAGACTTATGAATAGTACTGACAGACGAATAACAAGTTGTCTCTTTGCTCCACAGCGAAACAGTTTACTGACATTAATACATCAAGGAAGAAAATCTCAGTTTTGAACAGTATAACTAGATTAGCAAGGGATAAAAAAGGTCAGAACAGGCCTGAGGGCAATGCCGGAGAAAAAGAAATAAATAAAAAAGGAAACCCCCTCCAGCGAGAGAAGTCTTAGAAAGCAAATTCGGCACTGCCAACGTAGGAAAAGGAAATTATGAGTGTGCGTGACTTAAAGGTTAACGGAAAGCAATTGAGTGATCTTTGATTTCCAATCCAGACATTAAGGAAGGTGGCTCGGATGTTGCTTTAGAATACATTTCTAGGCTCTGTCCCAGCTTCAAAAGACTTCTTCTTATTGTGCCAACTAACCTTGGGGAGCCTGCTTAGGTTGCTTTTATTACAATTCCATACAGATTATCTGCCGGTACTATGCTCATTTTTACAGCTTTTAAATAATGAAACAATCGTTTTTACAATACTCAATGAACCACCTTGGCCAAGCAATTTCCTGCGTTTCAAGTGTCTTCAAACACAAAATCAACACTGTAACACTTATCATAATTAAACTTGCTGTTCTTTGTCTTTCACCCTTTTAATTAAAAGTCCAATAACTCGCAAAACAAATATGAAAACGGCTCCTCGCAGCTGTTAATCAGTGTCACATGTGGCAATACATTATGGCGGGTAATATTTCTGCAGGTACTAACCCATTTCAATGCGGCTGATGAGAATTAATTGCTTCGCACTTGTAGTTGGAAAGTTCAGCTCAATATTTACAATACAGATAAATATTCATCTCATATATTATCAGTATTTGCTAATGCATCTAAACTGCCGTTAATATGATTAATGCTCTTTTTAAGAGGCGTTTCAGCCTTAGGGATATAATGAAATAGATAAATTATCATATGTGACGCCAGGATGGTCATAATCAAAATAAGATAATGAATATCTCTGGGCCATGAGCAGAAATATTCCTATTGTTTGTCATGTACTGGAAGCAAATTGATTTTCTAAATAAGTTTCTAAAATGGCTCTCCAGGATGGGTTGGTAATTGAGAGCTGGCCATACACAATAGATGTGTTTAGTAAAGATGAGTGGTTCTATCATGGCTCGGTTCGCCGGCAGCAAACGAGCCTAGCTTCCCAGGCTTGTGCTTGACCCGAACTCCGGATCCAGTCACTGACTGGCAGTTTGAGTCTCTACCCACATACAGCCAGCCACAAGTAGAATACTTCCGGAGGAGGGTGGGCGGTCTTTTTCAAGCTTTTTTTTTATGCACATTACATCCGAGCATGCTGTTGCTACCCCCAATGTGCGCCGTTCAAACACTGCAAGTGGTTCACACAGGGCAGAGGACCAAGCATACCTAAGTACAGCATTGCTCGAACGGGTTTTGTTCCCATGTAAAGCATCTGATTCCCGAACCTGAACCTTGAATTTTAAATTTCGTGTTTGCTTCGAAAACCGAAGCTAAGGTTCGCTTATCTCTAGTGTTTAGACCAAATCACGTAATATTAACTGGACTGGCCAATCATTGAATGTTTAAGGATGTAAGGATTAGGCAGTTGGATTTCAACATGCCTAATCTTTCTGATCACAGAAATATAAGTAACCTACAGAGATGTCTGGTAGCATCTTACTCTATTCTCTTCATACAAAACAAATGCATGTTTGAATGGGAAAATAGCTGTCTACTGAATGAGCATTTTACCAATAGCTATGTGGCATGGGTGACCAGCTTTAGAATTTACTCTAAAGCCAGATGTCGAACTTAAAGGGGTTTTTCTATAAACAAAGTACATTTGGTGCACGCAGCAGGTTTTGAATCCCCTGTTATATTGATGGCCGGACCACATATGGGAACTTTTCTCCCCCCTTTCACCTTTTGTGCCTCCCCTATTTCCTCATAGACAGTAAGCTTATGAGTAGGGCCCTCACTCCTCTTGGTATCTGAATTTTGTTATTTATATTGTCTGTACATGTCCCCTCTAAATTGTAAAGTGCTGCGGAACATGTTGGCGCTATAGAAATAAAAATTATTATTATTATTATATTTGATTAATAGATCTTTGAATAAAAATAAGTTGCACAATTGGTTTTGTTAAAAAAATGTTCCTGTGTGGAGATAATCTTAGATATGTGCTCCTGCTATGTACTGTGTAGTTGCCATGTCTCACTCAACGGGGACATGGTATGTTCATACCACAGTTCCTGTAAAGGGGCGGAAACTAAAGAGAGAATGTAAACAGCACAGCAAGGGATTGCAGCTGGCTCTTTATGTGAAGTACAAAATATTTCTGTGAGGTAAAACATTTTGTCAAATGTTTTATCTCACAAAAAAGGGGAGGAAACTAAAGAGAGAATACAAACAGCACAGCCAGGGATTGCAGCTGGCTCTTTATGTGAAGTACAACATATTTCTGTGAGGTAAAACATTTTATTAAATGTTTTATCTCACAAAACACGACAGCTGCTATCCCATGCTCTCCTCTCTGTATACTCTTTTGCTTCCTCCACAGCCCAGGAGCTGTGGTATAATCAGACCATGTCCCTGTACAGTCAGACACAGCCATTGCAAAGTACATAGCAGGGACACATATATAACATTATCTCAGCACAGGAACATTTTTTTAACACATCCAATAGCGGAACCTATTATTCCAAGATGCATTGATTAAAACGTACTTTATTCGTGTGATAACCCATTTAAAACTCCTGAGAAAAATGAGGACCTGTCAAATCTGAAATTCATAATAATTTATAATAGTGGTATTGTTCGGTTATATAGCCGATGGGGGTGTTGGGACTACTACTCTTGCATCCTTCTACAGTTTTGTCTGTGTCTTTTTAATTTTAAAATATTTATTTAATTTAGTTTTCCCATTTTTAAGACATTATCATTAGCAGTTCCTTTTTCCTATTAATATTAATGTCATATTTCTATCTTTAAAATAAACAAACACTATGCAGATAATATAAAATGATATTTTCCCAGACTGTCCAGAATCATTTTTATCAGTGTAATACTTTAATATATTCCAGCCTTCTGCCAATCTATTATCTTCATGCCGGCTACCTCTTGATGTTCTGGTTCATATAATACACTGAATCTCAGTTGGTGCCAGCATACGATTAACAAATTACAGCACAAGGCAATATCTCAGGATGAACAGATAATTTTAATTTATTTTTCACTTAGATTCAAATGTTTAAGCTGAGACTCATGACCTTCTCCACTCAAGGAGGTCCTGGAAAAAAATACTACTCTATGGCATTGGCAGTTATTGTCTCCATTCAGTAATTGTACCATATGATGGAAAATATAAGACTACTCCTGATATTTAAGTTTAGGTGTATCAGCCATATCCAGTGCAATTAACAACATTAAAACAAAACACAGAGCCATGTACTCTGCATAGACAAATGTTATTAGTAGTACTGTTCTGGTGATCGGGGGATCCCAGAGACAAAACCAATAGGCATTGAATGCTCTGCCACAACATATCAGACTCTCACCTACCTTGACAAGCTTCAAAAGGAACCTGAAGACCCCCCTCTTCCGACAAGCCTACAACCTGCCGTAACCCTCAATCTGATATAACGCCGCACAACCAGCTCTACCCTCACCTACTGTATCATCACCCATCCCTTGTAGACTGTGAGCTCTCGCGGGCAGGGACCTCTCTCCTCCTGTACCTGTCTGTGCCTTGTATTGTTTATGATTATTGCAGTTGTCCCTATTATGTACACCCATTTCACATGTAAAGCACCATGGAATAAATGGTGCTATAATAAATAATAATAATAATAATAATAATAATTGCCTATCCAGATAATCATTTTTGGAGTCTTTAATAATTCTTTAATTTGAGTGAAGAGTGGCTAAAAAAACCCCATGTCTTGCCCTAAATGAAAACTGTAAAATGGCCCATTACAGTAAGGATTAAACAACTGGTGATCGGCTATATGCTATATTGGCGGTCATTTAATTAATTGCATGTTAGACTGACCTAAATTTTAAGGGAACATAATGATCACACTTCTGTACAACAATTTTGCTGATTACAAGAAAACACGTGATCGTTAAGAATTTTTTACTAAGGAACTTTTACAGTTATAATGTAACATTATATATAAATACAATTATATTATTTAGATATGCTGAATACGCAATAAGAAAATGCTGAATATGCAACTTTATGGCTCAAAATTAAAACCTTTTAGTTCAAAACTATCACCAGTGTGCCACGGCCTGATGTGATCTCGGGGGATCTGTGATCAGAATCTGCTTTAGTGCCCGCTCATAATTTAACCTGAGTTACAGCGTATTTAATTCCATCCAGTGCTGAAAGGTTTAAGGTGCATTCCTATCCTGCAAAGCTTTAATAAGGCTATGTGCGCATGTTGCATTTTTTCTTGCATTTTGGTTGCATTTTAAACTGCACTGTGTCATTGACAAAATGCAACCGTTTTACTTCCCCAGCAAAGTTTATAATAAATCAGAATTTCTATGTGAACGTTTCTTTTTATTCGGCAGCGTTTTGTTTGACAAATATTTGTGAAAATTGTTGACCTAAAAACAGCAGCATGTCACTTCTTCATTGTGTTTTGTGAACATTTTCCACCCATTTAAATGAATGAGGTGTGTCAAAAGGCAACCAAAATGTTTAGCTGTGCAGTTTGGTTGCGTTTTGGATGCATTTTTGTCAACAAAAACACAGGTCACCAACTTTTCTCCATTCTCGCTCTTGCTCGCTCGCTGTCTCTCTCTGCTTCATACTCACCGATCACTGGCGCGGCGCAGCTGTCACACTGCTCCCACGGCCTCTCCTGTTTCTGAAAGTGCCAGACGCTCATTAGGCTCATCACCCGCTCATTAGGCTCATCTCATATTCACTGCTTCCCCCGCCTACTGGTGCCTATGATTGGTTGCAATCAGACATGCCCCCACGCTGAGTGACAGCTATCAGACTCCAACCAATCACAGCTGCCAGTGGGCGGGTCTATATCTCATAGTACATTAAATAAATAAATAATTTAAAAAAATGGCATGCAGTCCCCCAAATTTTGATACCCAGCCAAGATAAAACCTCACAGCTGGGGCTGGTATTCTCAGACTGGGGAGACCCACGTTATTGGGAGCATTCCAGCTTAAAAATATCAGCCAGCAGCCGCCCGGAATTGCCGCATCCACTAGTTGCGACAGTCCAGGGACTTTACCCGACTCACCCCGATTGCCCTGGTGCGGTGGCAATCGGGGTAATAAGGAGTTAAATGCAGCCCATAGCAACCACTAAGTCCTAGTTTAGTAAAGGCAAGTGCCTATGAGACACCCCCTCACCACTAATTTGTAAGTGAAAGTAAATAAACACGAACACCAAAAAATCCTTTATTTGAAATAAAAGACAAAAAAGCCACTCTCTTTCACCACTTTATTAACCCCCCAAACACCCCTCCAGGTCCGATGTAATCCACACGAGGTCCCACGACGCTTCCAGCACTGCTACATCTGACACTCACTTAGCACCATAGAACAAGACTGCCTGCTGTGAGTTCCACACAGCAACTGATGTGAGTCGTGCTATCAGCAGTAACGTCACTCAGGTTAGCCACTGCCACAGCTGTAGTCATCCATCTGTGACAGCAAATCACCGGAGTGACTGAAGTGAGCTGCGCGATCTACGGTGCCATCACTTAGGTGATTTCTGGTCACAGCAGGAGTCCTTCACCTGTGACTGCAAATCAGGCCACAACACAGAGACAGAGCCACATGCTGAGAATGAACTCAGGTGAACCTCTGATGTCACAGTTTTGGGCCCCGCACTACTACCTGTGTCGTGGCACTGACGTCAGAGGTTCACCCGAGTTCATTGTCATCACGCGGCTCTGTCTCTGTCTGCTGTCAGCGGGGAATCATGCTCTACGGTGTGGCTGTAACAGGTAAGGGATGTAGCAGAGCTGAATTGCTGTGGGACCTCGTGTGGATTACTTCGGACCTGCAGGGGTGTTTATGGGTTAATAAAATGGTGAAAGATGGTGTTTTTTGCATTTTATTCCAAATAAAAGATGATTTTGGTGTATGTGTTTATTTACTTTCACTAATAGATTAGTCATGGGGGCGAGGTCTCATAGATGACTGTTATCACTAATCAAGGACTTAGTAGCTGCTGTGGGCTGCTATTAACTCCTTATTATCCCGATTGCCACCACACCAGGGCAACGGGAAGAGACGGGCCAGTGCTAGATTTTCACATCTTATGGATGCGCCACTTCTGGGGCGGCTGTGGGCTGCTATTGTTAGGCTGGAAAGGGCCAAATAACAATGGGTCTTCCCACCCTAATAATATTAACCCCCAGTTGTCTGCTGCACCTTGGCTGGTTGCTGGTTTTAGAAAAATGGGAGAACCCCATGTCATTTTTTTTAAATAAATCAAATAAAAAAAAAAGTGGGATCCCCTCTATTTTTCATAACCAACCAAGGTACAGCAGGCAGCTGAGGGTTGCAGCCTGCAGCTGCTGTTCTTGTGCTGGGTATGAAAAATGGGGGGACCCAACGTAAATTTTTACCAAAAAAACAGCTGTCCAAGCTGGCTATCCCTCTATCAAGCTATTCTGTTATTTCTTTCTATCTATTCTATATTTCATTTCTTATTATCTATTCTATATGTTCTTTCTACCTATTCTATATGTTCTTTCTATCTATCTATTCTTT
Source organism: Anomaloglossus baeobatrachus (assembly GCF_048569485.1). Taxonomy (NCBI): domain Eukaryota; kingdom Metazoa; phylum Chordata; class Amphibia; order Anura; family Aromobatidae; genus Anomaloglossus; species Anomaloglossus baeobatrachus. The sequence continues at coordinate 836,515,813 of NC_134353.1, read as the reverse complement.
CTATCTATTTCTTCTATCTATTCTGGCTATCTATCAATTATCCTATCCTATTGTATTTTATTTCTCCTTTAAAAAAACACTGTTAAAAACGCATTTAAAATGTATCAAAATGCATAAAAAATTGCATAAAAACGTATGTATTTTTACAGCATTTTTTTTTTACAAACGCAGTGTTTATAGTTGTCAAGTCTGCCAGAGGATACATTTTTTTTTTGTCAAATCAAGAACGCAGTGTGCGCACATACCCTAACAGGTAGTTGTAATCTCAGCTGCAGCCACACCCATCTGCTGTAAATATCCACTCCTCAACACTCCCTGTGTTGGCTATAGCTCAATCCTTAGCTGTTTATGTTGAAGGAGCTTGTCTCTGCACAGCTGTGGTGTTGCTGCATTTCCAGCTGCAAAGCTACAGTTGCAGCTGTGACGCTCCAGCTGAAAAAAAAACTTGGGAGAACTCATTGTTGTGTCTTTCTCCTCCTGTTTCTCTTACCTTCCTCGTGTTGTCTTATTTGCAGTGGCGAGACTAGCGTCTCTCTGGCCATCACTAGTCAGGGTGCGTTCAAGGCCAGTGAAGGCCTAGGTACATGATCAGCGATGGGGATCAGGACTCGCATAGAAATATAAGGGAGCTTAGAGATTAGCCTCAGGTGAGTAATAGAAGTTAACCCAGTTCCCCTCTCCCTAGACCCAGGGCCTTCCCTTGTATAGTTTCCCCGGTGTATTCTGTGTGTTGCAGTGCTCGCCTGGAATCCCATCTACACCTGGCAGGGCCCCAGTAGTTACTGTGTGACAAACAAATTTTAATTACTTTTTAAAGACTGGGAGCAAACCTGAGTGTCAAACGGCATTTACTTCATAGCCTCCTCAACTACTTCCCCTCCAATCTTGGAGCTTAAGTGAAAAACAAGGAGAACGCTTTCACCAAGACATCAAGACCATGAAACACAGATCAAGGCAGATGGAGCATAATCATGATGGCCGACTACTGCTGGTGTTTACAGCGTGACAACCCTGATCAGAACTATTCCAGAGCATCCAAAAAGGAACGATTGTCCCTAACAGTTAAAATTTACACAAATATGGCTCTCATGGTTGGATGATTTGTCGTTATTTGCATGAAACAAATATATTTTATGCTATAATTTCAATATAATTTCTTATGTTAGAATATGTTATATATATATAAGTTTTATTAAACATTTCTCATTTGCTAAAAAAATTGTTGTTGTTGTTGTTGTTGTTGTTGCACCTTTCATTTGGTAAGGTCAGCAAAAATACTTAGGTCAGTAGAATTTTTTTTCCCAAATATAGACCAGTGTGATTAATAAGTTTGATCTGTGCACACAGAATATCATCGTCACCAGCAGCACATATGTTTACACAGGAAAATGTACTGTGGAGATCAATGATTATATTACTGACATGAGTAATCCAATAGCCCAACACATGAGATTCTTACTTTGTCATTGTCTGATTGTCGTTTATACAAGCGGATAATCAGTGAACAAACTTTCTAATGAATGTTTTTTCACAATTGCTGGTCGTCTAAATACATTTTTAAAGCTTCCAAGATTATGTATAACCACTTAGATTTCAAGGAGCGGGATATCAACTTGTCTAGGCCCCGTTGTAACAACGAAGCCAATCATTCTTTATGAAGGTACGCGGCTTCCATTAGTGATCTGACTTATTATATAGATAGGCTGCACAGAAATTACATTACAGTAGTGCATCTTCTTATCTCAGATGCTTTGTTCTGTAAGAAAAAGAATATTACACAAAGATGATAAATACTGGGATGCCCTGGTTCCTTTACCGGCTTAGATCTCATGCTTATCAATGCTGGGTTATTCCATGACTACCTAATATTGCAGAACGCACTTAGTTATTCTGAGTATAGCTTTGCGAGCTCTAACAACCGATCAGAGACTGGTGATAGCTTGATAAATATATGTATTTAAGATAACAGGAAATTGAAAATGCCCAGTCTTAGGTTTAGATACATATCTAAACCAATGCAACATTTTATTCCTCTTTTGGGGAACAATGAATACAATGTAGGCAGCAATGCAACAATGTCTTATCTACTTAAACAGCTGCTCTAGTCCAAAACACCTATTTATATCACAAGAAAAGTTGCTGGCTTCAACACATTGTTTCCATTTACATTTGTATTGTTTCTGATATGATCGTTGGTGACAGATTAGTTTGCAAATGCCTCATATACAAAATCCATTGGAAAGCTCACTTTTACAGTATGTGGATGCAGCAAGTGAATAGCTATTAATGACGCTATTTATCTTGTATTAGGTGTATGCTGGGGAGTGGCACCAATTGTCATCATTTTTGGTAAATCAAACAGTTTCTGGAATACAAAATGATAGGATTGGTCTGATATAATTATTTACTATCTACATAGCAACCTTACCAAGCAAGCCACAACTTTCCCTATTAGTGAAGAAGGTCATTATTTCCTAATCCAGTTTCCACAGAAGACCAGGTCTCTATGGTAGGGTCTCTTGGATTCAGCGGATTGTTCCTCAAGAGTGATGGGTGAGAACTAAAATGCATGAATGCGCGTTGCTCAATTTGAGCTGGTCAGATGCTAGGACGAGCTTGACTTGAGTAACAGCATTATGGAAAGTTAAAGATTGGCCTGTTCGAGTCTCCATCCACATACAGACGGCCATAACCAAAGCATTTCCCACAGGAGGGTGTTTTTTTGTCAAACTTCATTTGAGAACGTTGTTTTAACCCCTGGGAGAGCCGTTTAGAGAATGCACATGCCTCTCCCGGGGTTGCCTGCACACATCATGCAGTGAAGCAAGCCTGTGTTTGTGGTTGTTGTTTCACAGGCGAAATATCAGAGCACCCGCGATACTCAGCTGAGCCCCATTAATACCCGAGCACCCTGATGCTCTATTGAGTAACAAGCAGTGCCGATCACGCTCACTCATCACTATTCCTCACTAATTTGCTCACTGCATGCATTGGCTGCATAAAACGATATACCCTGTAGGAAAAAGCAGGGCGGCCAACAGGAATTTCAGATTTCCTTACTGGCCACATTTTCTTGCCCCCTTGACACTCCACCAAGGTTCCACCCCAGGTCCGCCTCCACCCCTTGAACCTTCCACATTCCCACTGCCCCCACATGGAAAAACTCCACTTCTGCATCATGTCCTCACCAATCAAACATTAACAATTTCCATCAAACACCATATCACATACATAACCATCAGCTATTGTTTTGCTCAAAAGATTTTTTCATGCCGTCCACCACAACAAAGTAGACTCTTTTGGCAGGGTCCTACTCTACTCTAGCCTATTAAAAACTTCTTAAAATATTCAATACTTTTTCTAGGTATATTTTTCTTTATTTTTCTTTAAGGGAATGAATCACATATATTTTATACTGATTGAAACCAGATTGTGATTTTGTTTTTATAATCTGTATTTCTGATTGCAGATTATTGTATTGTTTTCTCCACATTTAGGTAAGCTGTTTTCTTGCTTGTTTTGAGATATGGGCATTGGCCATATGCATGTACAGTATACTGTATATATCTCAAGATATTATGGAGAACTCTATTTTTTGGGAGAGTTTTCTATACATGTTCTCTTGTTTAGTGACATGCAGATGTCATTGTGCAGGAAGGGAGAAGAGCTGAGCTATATTCACACAGGGCATCTTTTGATACATCTTTGGTGCATTTTTGACATCACAAAGATGCACCCAAATGCATGCATTTCCTTCCTCCAGCAAAGTCTATGAGATTTCTATTTTGCTGTCCCCACTGGGCATCTTCTGTTGGCTGCATCTTGGCTGCGTTTTCGAAGATGCAGCATGTCAATTATTTCTGCATTTTTGCAGTTTTGGAACCCTTCCAGTCAATAGATTTGACTTAAAAATGCATTGGGGAAAACGCAGTAAAACGTGGTAAACACGCAGTGCAGTTTTGTTGCGTTTTTGTTGTGTTTTGCAGAGGTGCGTTTTTGGTGCGCTTTTGATGCACCCAAGATGCACTGGCACAAAGATGCCACTCCTTAAAGGTCAAATATTGACTTCCATGATAGCTACCTTCACTATGTGGCACCTGTGATCTAATTTTTTGGCAGCTCGTGAGGGACCTAATAACAGCAGATACGTCCCACTAAGTTATAATCATCACCTAAGGGTATGTGCACACATCACATTTTTTCTATGCATTCTTTCTGGGAAAAATGCTGTATTTTAGTGTCCAACCAAAGTGAACGAGATTTCTGAAATCTCATACACGTTACTTATGTTTTCCTTGCAGATTTCAATTCTGCAGTAAGTTAATTTTTTCCCAGTTTTGCAATATTTTTTCACTCTATAAAAGGACCAGGAAAAAAGCATTCAAAAACACATAAAAAATGCTCCAGAAGCGCACATTTTATGCAGCCTTTTTTCTGCCAAGGGATACATTTTTGATGCAGCAAATACTTAACGTGTGCATATACCTTTGTGGTGTGGGTAGCTTCTAGACTGGGATTAGATGCTCCCAGACCTGTAATATAATACATGATATTCAAGATGATGGACAAAGTGCTTTTAGCCTCTCGCATCCTTTTATTCCCCTCTCTCCTCGTTTACTTACCTGCATTTATATCCTCTTCAGTATCATTTTCTATATTCAGTAATACCTTATTTTTCTTTTTCTCTGCTCACATTTTAAGTTTCTCTTATTTGCATAATTTTAACATTTTAGAAATCCGCTGTGTTTACTGCCGGATATTTTCTAACTTTTCTGACTTTCCATCAATGTATTGTTCCTAAAATATTAATAAGTATTTTCTATAAAACAATAATGGTGACATTACTGCAATGTGCCCATGAGTACGCAACTATTTTATTTTGTATGATCTGATTTAATAGCAATGCCTTGACTATTTCACTTTTTTTTTAATTAAAACAAACTCTCAAATGATTTTTAAACTTTACTGATTACAGAAGCTCAAAAACAGTAAACTAATAGAATTCTAAAAAAAACTGTAATAAGCCTTTTTATCAGAATGATGGGGATGATTCCCATCTCTATGGAATAATAGATAATAATTCTTAAGCTCTTAGCTCATCTGCACGATTTGATCTCAAGAAGATCAAAAACTAGAGAATGATGTAATGAGAGTCACTGAACAGTACAGTGTCAGCCTCCTCTGTGCCGGCTTAATAGATTACAATATTCATTGCTGTCCGGTGGTAAATTAATAATGACAACCAAAGTAAAAAATTAAAATGACGGTTACTCTTTATTTCTTAAATCATTAGTACGTATGAAAATAAGAAACTTTATAATATATGATATTGGAGAAATTTGTTTCTTTCTCCTCCTGGACTGATCAATCAATATCATTTTATGAGTAAAATTTGTATTCAGTGAAGAAAGATTCTCCCATTACTGAGATGAGAGTTGGTTCTTTTAAAATTCTATGGAGAGGAGCTATAAGAAGGTAAAGATACTGTACGCCAAGTTTTAAAATGTCAGTTACAGTTCTCCATTGATCGATGAGTATCAACTGCCATATCTTAGTAAAGAAAAAAATCTGCAATAACTAAATACAGATTATAGCTTTTAATTGAGAATTTTCATAATGAAAGATCATTTCAGGGGGAGAAAGAATCACTACTGAGATATATTAGAAAGGTTCTTATTTTCAATTGTTTTATGGAAAAAAATAAAATAAAATTACTGTTACTCTTTAAAGTGAAGCTATGACTATATGTATCAAATTGTTTAAATCAAGTGTTTGTGTTTTATATATATATATATATATATATATATATATATATATATATATATATATATATGTATATATACAGTCATATGAAAATGTTTGGACACCCCTTTTAATTTTTTATTTATAACAATTTGGGTTTTTGCAACAGCTATTTCAGCTTCATATATCTAATAACTGATGGGCTGAGTAATATTTCTGGATTGAAATGAGGTTTATTTTACTAACAGAAAATGTGCAATCCGCATTTAAACAAAATTTGATCGGTGCAAAAGTATGTGCACCCTTATCAATTTCTTGATTTGAACACTCCTAACTATTTTTTACTGACTTACTAAACCACTTAATTGGTTTTGTAACCTCATTGAGCTTTGAACTTCATAGGCAGGTGTATCCAATCATGAGAAAAGATATTTAAGGTGGCCACTTGGAAGTTGTTCTCCTATTTGAATCTCCTATGAAGAGTGGCATCATGGGCTCCTCAAAACAACTCTCAAATGATCTGAAAACAAAGATTATTCAGCATAGTTGTTCAGGGGAAGGATACAAAAAGTTGTCTCAGAGATTTAAACTGTCAGTTTTTACTGTGAGGAACATAGTAAGGAAATGGAAGAACACAGGTACAGTTCTTGTTAAGCCCAGAAATGTCAGGCCAAGAAAAATATTAGAAAGGCAGAGAAGAAAAATGGTGAGAACAGTCAAGGACAATCAACAGACCACCTCCAAAGACCTGCAGCATCATTTTGCTGCAGATGGTGTCAATGTGCATCAGTCAACAATACAGCACACTTTGCACAAGGAGAAGCTGTATGGGAGAGTGATGCGAAAGAACCCGTTTCTGCAAGCACGCCACAAACAGAGTCGCCTGAGGTATGCAAAAGCACATTTGGACAAGCCAGTTACAATTTGGAAGAAGGTCCTGTGGACTGATGAAACAAAGATTGAGTTGTTTGGTCATACAAAAAGGTGTTATGCGGGGAGGCAAAAAACACGGCATTCCAAGAAAAGCACTTGCTACCCACAGTAAAATTTGGTGGAGGTTCCATCATGCTTTGGGGCTGTGTGGCCAATGCCGGCACCGGGAATCTTGTTAAAGTTGAGGATCGCATGGATTCAACTCAGTATCAGAGGATTCTTGAAAATAATGTGCAAGAATCAGTGACGAAGTTGAAGTTACGCAGGGGATGGATATTTCAGCAAGACAATGATCCAAAACACCGCTCCAAATCTACTCAGGCATTCATGCAGAGGAACAATTACAATGTTCTGGAATGGCCTTCCCAATCCCCAGACCTGAATATCATTGAACATCTGTGAGATGATTTGAAGCATGCTGTCCATGCTCGGCGACCATCAAACTTAACTGAACTGGAATTGTTTTGTAAACAGGAATGGTCAAATATACCTTCATCCAGGATCCAGGAACTCATTAAAAGCTACAGGAAGCAACTAGAGGCTGTTATTTTTGCAAAAGGAGGATCTACAAAATATTAATGTCACTTTTATGCTGAGGTGCCCATACTTTTGCACCGGTCAAATTTTGTTTAAATGCGGATTGCACATTTTCTGTTAGTAAAATAAACCCCATTTCAATCCAGAAATATTACTCAGTCCATCAGTTATTAGATATATGAAACTGAAATAACTGTTGCAAAAACCCAATTTGTTATAAAGAAAAAAGGTTAACATTAATAGGGGTGCCCAAACTTTTTCATATGACTGTATATATATATATATATATATATATATATATATATATATATATATATAAATATATATATATATATATATTTTTACTTTTTTATATTTTACATTTTTGATTATTTTTTAGGTTTCACATTCTGTATTAAAAATGCAAAATAGAAATCTTGCGATTTTTACACTTGTCACTGGAACTTAATAATAATAATAATAGCAATAATATTAATTCTTTAATTTATATAGCGCCAACATATTCTAAAGCACTTTACAACTGAGTGTGGCACTGTCAGGCAGGGACAATGAGATGTCTGGCGCATGGTGCAACAGACGCTCATGAGCCAACTACAGTTCAGTGCAGAAGGAAACTCACAGGGGACACCGGGGACAATTTAACAATGGAGGGCCTTGCTGTTAGGGAGAGGGGTAATGGGGCACCTCCTAAACTCACCTCAAGCTGTTACCTGAGCTTCCTATTGTCCCTATACAGGGAGTTTAAAGCCATCACCAAGCCAGATGCCTAATCCCTCACTAGCCCTGCAAACACCCTGGATAGTGAGATGGCTGGCGAGAGACACTAGTCCCGCCACTGCACTAAGAAACATGGAAGGGAAGGAAAGACAGACACGGGAAACAACAAAGAATGAACTCTAACTTCTTGGCTGCAGTCAGACACCAGGACTGCAGCAAACACCGCTTCAGACAGCAATAGATCCAGCAGTTCCTTCCACCGAAAGGCCTAGGCTCAGAGTAAAGATTCAGTATAACCGCTGCCCTCTACAGGGAGATGTGATAATATATAGCGGATGGGAGGGGTCACAAAATGAATGTACCAGAGGAAAGGAATCAGAAGCTGCTTGCAAGGAAAACTGACATTATACCTTGCCACACCCAAAAGAAAGAAAACACATTTAATCTCCAGAGTTCCACCAGAGTCTCACAAAGCAAAGTGAGACTCAGGGCCCAAACCTCCACAAGTTTCCAAACAACGGAAGACATCCGTGACAAGCATGTACAGGTAATAAAACATTATAGAGTAAAATATAGTTCAACAGTTACAGGAGTAAGGGCCATGTGCGCAAGCTTATAATTTAAAGGAAATAGTGGGGCCATAATAGGTTGAATGTGCTTGTCATGTATAGTCCAGCCATTATTATAAAAAATAAGAATTGACTTAAAAAGCTGCATGATCAGTCATCAGTCAGTGTCTATTGTATCTATCTATCAAGTGCTATTGGGGTGCATGGAAGATGTGGAGACAGATGAATAAGAGGGACCAGATACTGAGGAGAAAATAGATAGGGTGAACAGGGAATAGTTAGATTATTGAAGTTAGTTATTAGGCCTGTCTAAAAGAGGAGTTTTAAAACATGCTTAAAAATGTAGGTATCAGGTAAGTGCTAGGTATCAGTCAGATCATCTGGGATAGTTCATTCCAGGAAATTGGTTCAGCATTAGAGACGTCTTGATGACAGAATTGGGAGGTATGGATTGTGGAGGATGTTGGTCTTATATCAGTTGCAGAATGGAGAGCATGGGTAGGGTGATAGACGTACATTATTGAAGAGTGGTGGTGGTGCAGAACTGTGGAGACCTTTGTGGATGGGTAACCAGTGCAATGATTGTCACAAGGTGGAAGCACTCAGGATGGCCTGGAAAGGAGAAAGTTTGGTAACACTTTTTTAATTGTTTTTTAACTGTAATTTCTTGTTGTTTCAAGGAAAATCCCATGTACATAACCACACTGGTCAAATACTGACCTTATCTTTTGTGTTAAGGCATCTAATAAGCCTATGCAAAGGTCATTATGAAGGGTGGGGTAGCAGGGTCTGGTGTGACATCACTTATTGTAACTGGTAGGATCCCGTGTTATCACCTGTGTATACAAGTCATTATAATACAGCATTTGGAAATAAGAAAATAAGAACTCTTGCTGAAAACTCATTCTGAAAAGATAGTCTAAAGGGTGCTTTACACGCTGCGACATCGCAGCGACATCGCGATAGCTAGGTAGCGAACATTATCGCTACGGCAGCCTCACACGCACATACCTTTTCAGCCACGTCGCTGTGACTGCCGAACAATCCCTCCTTCAAGGGGGAGGTGCATTCGGCGTCATAGCAACATCACTGCGGCGTCACTAAGTGGCCGCCCAATAGCAGAGGAGGGGCGGAGATGACCTGCTGGAACATGCCGCCCACCCCTTCCTTCCTCATTGACGGTGGACGCAGGTAAGGAGATGTTCGTCATTCCTGCGGCGTCACACATAGCAACGTGTGATGCCGCAGGAACAACGAACAACATTGTACCTGCAGCAGCGGCAATGATATTATGAAAAGGAGCGATGTGTCAACGATTAACGATTTTTGACGCTTTTGCGATAGTTGATCGTCGCTCCTTGGTGTCACACGCTGCGATGTCGCTAACAGCGCCGGATGTGCGTCACTAACGACGTGACCCCGACGATATATCGTTAGCGATGTTGCAGCGTGTAAAGCACCCTTTAGACTAAAAAATTCCCCAGTGGCTAGTGTAAAATAAAAATTGTAAAATTACTATTTTATTCATTTATTTTTTTGTACACTAAAGATTGTGCTAAGTAAGAAAAAATGAAAATACATTTAACGCAAGAACTTAATAAAAACAATAAGTTATTTTCTGATGATACCTTCCCAGTCTTAGATATGGGTAAAGCTCTGTTCAGATCTTCATCATAGCTTGGAAGGCAAATCCCTTGTGTGACATACCAGATCAGTATAATACACCTCGATGACTTGCAAAGTATTAGTTGTGTTAATTAATTTTATAGGAAAAAGGATTTACTTGCACTCTACCAAGGTGGAAACTTTGCAGTTACATTAGCTGTTGCCACATGCAAACATTTAGCCGTATCAAGCCTCTGCCGCTCCAGCTATGTTAAAACTGTAACTTCTTCTAGACCATGGGTCCACTGTGAGTTGTAGTTTTGCAGCAGCTGAACAGCCATTAGTTGGAGACTGATCTTTTTAAAAGGAACCTGAGAGCTGATAAATGCTGGCCGCTCCATGTGCATCATGTATTACTTGGCTGTGTGATTTCAGCCATGTATGTTGGCTCTGAAACGCTCTGCATTTCAGACAAAAACATACCTTGGAAGTCACTAGTGACAAAACCGCACCTTGCAGCCAGGTATATATTATTCTCTGAACTTCTCTGGGAAAATAAACTTTAAAGATCCGAGTATCCATAGCTGGAGGCGAGATTATTCCAGATGTGCTTTCCAACAGCTTCTCCTAGAAGCACTCTAGGTAATTGACAAGTCTCTCCCTATGGAAGTAATTACAGCTTGCTGACAGTATAGTGAACAGTGACTGTAACAAATCCCTGCACTGCCCCGATGACTGGATAGGAGCAATTGCAAGGTGAATAAAACTTTTCTCCCTTCAGCCACTGCTCTAGCCTGCCAAGAATGATTTATACTCTATTTACCTGCAGCTTTCCTCTATATCTTCAGGCAAATAGCATTTCTGTACTTGAAAAGTTTACCTTTAAGGTAAACTTTTGTAGATCCCTATTGTGATGTAAAACTTACAGAATTAAAAAAAAAACTTGGCATAGAATCTGCCCATATTATGATACCCAGCACAGATAAAGCATACAGCTAGAGGTTGCCAGCCCCCAATCTTGCACTTATCTTGCCTGTGTATAAAAATAAGAGGAACCGCATCTTGTTTTTTTATTATTTAAATAAATAATTAAAAAAAAAATGTGCTGCCACCTAAATTTGATACCCAGCCATGATAAAGCCAACAGCTGGTGAGTGGTATTCTCAGGCTGGGGAGGACCCATTGTTATTGTGCCCCACCCCAGCCTAAAAATATCAGCCTGCAGCTACCCAGGATTGTCGCATCCATCAGATGTGACAATCCCGGCACTTAAACCAGCTCATCCCAATTGCCCTGGTGAGGTGGCAAATGGGGTAATTAGGGGTTAATAACAGCTCAGAGCTTCCTCTAAGTCCTAGATTAGTAATGGGAGGTGTCTATGAGATACCTCCATTACTAATCTGTAGGTGAAAAGAAACAAACACAAACACTAAAAAAAATCCTTTATTTGAAATAAATTACAAAAAACACACCATCTTGCACCACCTCCAAAACACCCAGGTCCAACATAATCCATACGAGTTCCCACAACAATTCCAGCTCTGTTTGATACTAATGGCACAGCACGTGGCCAAAGAACAAGACCGCCCGCTGTTTGAATCAGGCTGAAAATGAGCCGTGGGATGAGCGGTGACATCAATCAGGTTATTTGCAGTCACAGCTGGAGACTCCCATGGTTCTCCACCTGTGATCCCATTTAACTTGACCTCAGGTGACCTCAGTAAACTCAGTCAACTCACAGACCTGCATCTCCTGGCATAGTGGTAAGTATAACTTGCTTTCTCCAAGGCCCCTATCCCTTCTATCACATTTTTAAGAGCCAGATCCTGGCCCCCATAGACTTATATGGGGACCGGCGTCCAGCCATATACCTGGGATCAATTCCAGGCCGGAACTTTTGCTGCTTTTTTTTAAAAAAATCCAGTTAGACCCGCTGATCCCAGTTATCTGTTATGTTTGTTTTATATACGATGTTTGATAGATACCTACTGGCATATAAAATCTGTCTAATGTCAGTATTGCACCTTTGAAGACTAATGTAAAACATTTTCAGGATCCAACAGTGTTTTGCTCTAAAGAGTGACAAAAGAAGTTTAAGATAAGAAAAAAGATCTTTGATTTTGCACAAATTTAATCACTCACCATGGGCCAAGTTGAAGAATTTGGTGATAAAAATGGCAATGATTATATTTAAAGTTAAATAAATAAAGAAAGTCACTTAAAAAGAACCTTTCTTGATCAATTGTGCCGAAAAACTAATGGCATCTAGATTTTAAAGGGTTGACTGGACTAATGATATTCTTGACCTATCCATTGATTAGAGATGAGCGAACCGGTCGCGGTTTGGCTCGAGGTCGGTTTGCCGAACGGACGTCCCGTACGAGTTCAGCTCGTCGAACATTCGACGAACCGAACTCGAACTGCATAGGAAACAATGGCAGGCAATCACAAACACATAAAAACACCTAGAAAACACCCTCAAAGGTGTCCAAAAGGTGACAAAGAACTCACAACACAACACAAACACATGGGAAAGTGACAAGGACATATAATCATGCGAAAACAAAAGAGCTGGACAAGGAAAAAGAGGAGGACACACAGATATAGGCATGGCACGCCCTTCTAAAATCATGTAAAACACCGCAAGGTGACTCCAAGCGGAGTCTCCCTTTTTTTCCAAAAATTGGGCCCCACACACACCCACCCATTCAGTGGCAGCACTTGTGCCCTAGTTGTACATTTCACAGCTAGATTTGCATCAAGCACATTCAAAAATACGCTATTCTTAACCGTCCCCAGGATGACACCGGGGTTGGTAGCAAAGTCTTTCCTGATCCCAGCTCTGTTCATCTTGGATCATTTCTAAAAAACACAGCAAGCAAGGGTTACTCCAAGCGGAGTCTCCCTTTTTTTCCAAAAATTGGGCCCCACACAGACACCTTATCAGTGGCAGCACTTGTGCCCTAGTTGCAAACAGGATGTTTTGATTTGCATCAAGCACATTCAAAAATACGCTATTCTTAACCGTCCCCAGGATGACACCGGGGTTGGTAGCAAAGTCTTTCCTGATCCCAGCTCCGTTCATCTCGGATCATTTTTAAAAAACACAGCAAGCAAGGGTTACTCCAAGCGGAGTCTCCCTTTTTTTCCAAAAATTGGGCCCCACACAGACACCTTATCAGTGGCAGCACTTGTGCCCTAAATGCAAACAGGATGTTTTGATTTGCATCAAGCACATTCCAAATCCACAAGCATTTACTCTCCCCAGGATGACACAGGGGTAGTAAATTCCTTCTGGATCCATGACTTGTTCATTTTGATGAACGTCAGTCTGTCCACATTGTCACTGGACAGACGCGTGCGCTTATCTGTCAGCACTCAGCACACACCCAGCAGCACTGAAGACACGTTCAGAGACAACGCTGGCAGCTGGACACGACACAATCTCCAAGGCGTAAGTTGAGAGCTCTGGCCATTTTTCTAGATTTGAAGCCCAAAAGGAGCAAGGCTCCATTTGCAAAGTCATGGCATCGATGTTCATTTGGAGATACTCCTATATCATCCTCTCCAGCCGTTGACTATGTGTCAGACTTGTTGTCTCTGGTGGCCTTGCAAAGGAGGGTCTAAAAAAATTATGAAAAGATTCCATAAAATTGCTGTTACCAGCACCAGATACTGTCCTACTGGTACGGGTAGACTGTTGAAGATGACGAGACCGTCCCATGTTTGTCAAGTTACAACTGGGAGAATCACTCCCTGCACCTGCACGGTTGTTTGGTGGAAAAGCCGAGCTAAGATCGAGTAACAGCTTCTGCTGATACTCCTGCATACGTGCGTCCCTTTCTATGGCTGGAATTATGTCACAAAATTTGGACTTGTACCGGGGATCTAATAGTGTGGCAATCCAGTAGTTATCATCACTTCTAATTTTGACAATACGAGGGTCATGTTGGAGGTAGTGCAACAAGAAGGCACTCATGTGTCTTGCGCAGCCATGCGGACCAAGTCCACGCTGTGTTTGTGGCATAGAGGTGCTACCCGTTCTTTCTTCCTCTGACATCTCCCCCAAAACCTCTTTCAACAGAAATTTGACCAAGGTCTCCCTCATCTGCTGAGTCTTCCATGTCCATGGACAGTTCGTCCTCCATTTCTTCATGTTCTCCTGCACCTTCCTCAACATTTCGCCTGCTACTATGCGCCCTTGTTGATCCCTGTCCCCAATGGTCCCATGCCTGCTGCGTTGGTGATGATGAACGTCTGGACCTTGGTGATGTTGTTGTCCCTTGCGCATATGAATCCTCCTGTAGTTCCTCCCCTTCCTGTTGTCCCACCCCCTGACTCCGAATAGTGTTTAGCGTGTGCTCCAGCATGTAAATGACTGGAATTGTCATGCTGATAATGGCATTGTCAGCACTAAACATATTCGTCGCCATGTCGAAACTGTGCAGAAGGGTGCATAGGTCCTTGATCTGAGACCACTCCATCAGGGTGATCTGCCCCACCTCTGCATCTCGTTGGCCCAGGCTATACGTCATGACGTATTGCACCAGGGCTCGGCGGTGCTGCCACAGCCGCTGTAACATGTGGAGAGTCGAATTCCAGCGTGTCAGCACATCGCATTTCAGGCGATGAACCGGCAGGCCGAAAGACTTCTGGAGCGATGCAAGTCGCTCAGCTGCGGCGCTTGAACGGCGGAAGTGAGCAAACAGTTTTCATGCCCTGGTCAGAAGGCCATCTAGGCCGGGATAGTGTGTTAAAAATTGCTGGATGACAAGGTTCAACACGTGAGCCATACAAGGTACGTGTGTCACCTTGCCCAGGCGAAGGGCCGCACCCAGCTTTGCAGCATTGTCGCACACGGCCTTACCAGGCTGCAGGTTGAGTGGAGACAACCATTTATTAAATTCGGACCGCAGAGCTGACCACAACTCCTCAGCTGTGTGACTCTTATTCCCAAGACATGTCAAGCTAAAGACCGCCTGATGCCGTTGCGCTCTGCTGCCAGCATAGTAATGAGGGGTGCGTGATTCCTTCTGCGCAGTGAGAACGCTGGTGGCCTGACCAGGCAGGCTTGGGGCGGAGGTGGAGGACCCAGATGAGGTGGAGGAGGCAGAAGCAGTGGCGGAACTTGAACAGACAGAGGATTGACACACAAGTCGTGGGGACGGCAAGACTTGTGCAGCAGACCCTTCACCATCTATCACCATAGTTACCCAGTGCCCAGTCAGCGACATGTAACGTCCCTGTCCATACTTACTGGTCCAAGTATCGGTGGTGAAATGCACCCGTTCACACACAGAGTTTCTCAAGGAAGCGGTGATGTTTTGTGCGACATGCTGGTGTAGCGCGGGCACACCTTTCTTAGAGAAGTAGTGGCGACTAGGCATCTGGTACTGGGGCACAGCGACAGACATAAGGTCTCTAAAATCCTGTGTGTCCACTAGGCGGAAAGGCAGCATTTCGGTAGCCAACAGCTTACAGAGGGATAGAGTCAACCTCTTAGCTTTGTCATGGGTCGCAGGAAGTGGCCTTTTATTTGACCACATCTGAGGGACAGAGATCTGGCTGCTGTGTGTAGACGGTGTTGAGTAGAAGTCCTAGAAGATGAAGAGCGCGCGGATGCACTGGAAGGGGCAGGCGGTGTATGGTTCGCTCCGCTAGGCCGCATTGCAGCACGGTGAGCTTCCCACCGGGACATATGATATTTATTCATGTGACGATTCATGGAAGAAGTTGTCAAACTGCTGAGGTTTTGACCTCTACTAAGAGAACCATGACAGATTTTACAGATCACATAATTTGGGCGATCTTTTGCTATGTCAAAAAAGGACCAGGCTAGGCAAGGCTTAGAGGGCATGCGACCTGTTGATCCACCCCGACTAGTGCTCAAAGGCAGAGTGGTGGCTGAGGATGCAGTTGTAGACGTGCTACCAGTACTCCGACTCTGTCCAGGAAGGCGCAAGGTAACTTCGTCATCAGTTGCATCCTCCTCCACCACCTCTGTTGACCTCCTCGAGTGCCTGACTGTGGGTTGACAGTAGGTGGGATCTAGAACTTCATCATCAATTGTTGTGTTTGCACTCCCCTCCCCCTCAGACCGAGCCTCTTCTTGCCCTGACCGAATATTTAAGTTGTCATCCCAATCGGGTATCTGCGTCTCATCTTCATCAGTATGTTCCTCATTGTCTATAACCACAGGTGTTACAGTTTGTGACAAAGGGTCAACATTATGCTCAGAAACTTGGTCCTCACGGCCTGAATCAGAGTCACAAAGGTTCTGGGCATCACTGCAGACCATTTCCTGTTCTGTACTCACTGTAGCTTGGGAGCAGACATCTGATTCCCAGGCTATAGTGTGACTGAACAGCTCTGCAGACTCAGCCATCTCAGTTCCACCATACTGTGCAGGGCTGATGGAGACTTCAGAGCTGGGAGAAAGCAAGTTTGATTGGGATGACAACTCAGAGAACTGGTGTTTTTTGGATGCGGTACTTGAAGTGGCTGAGAGGGCACTTGTTGGACCACTTGAGATCCATTCAAGCATTTTCCTTTTTTGGCCATCATCTACCTTTGTTCCTGTTGTTCGTGTCCGCAAAAAAGGGAGCACATCGGATTGTCCACGGTAAGTAGTAGACATCTTACTTTTGCTGGTAGATGGTCTATCTTCAGCAGATGATAATGGAGCTTTGTCACCTTCCCCACGGACAAAACCTTTTTTCCTTTTCCACCACGCCTCTTCCCCTTTCCACCAGCATCTGTCATTTTGCCACTCATGTTGATTGCGACAAGATTGTGGACTGAAAATGTGGTAGTAAAAATTGAGAGGTGGTGTAGATTGCAGTGGTGGTCTAGCTTTATTAACAGCAGAATAATAAAGAATAAATATCCCTGACAATGCAACTACGGCCCTTAAACTGGCAGCATAAATTGCTAGTATAATGGCTTAGTAACTATCAGTTTGAGTGTGCAATGCAGGCAGACGTGCTGCAAATATCTGTGCACTACTGGGACTATACAGAAGTCCAACAGCCACGTTTAGGATGACACTAAGTTCACTCAGTGTTTGCTAGTATAATGGCTTAGCAACTATCAGTTTGAGTGTGCAATGCAGGCAGACGTGCTGCAAATATCTGTGCACTACTGGGACTATACAGAAGTCCAACAGCCACGTTTAGGATGCCACTAAGTTCACTCAGTGTTTGCTAGTATAATGGCTTAGTAACTATCAGTTTGAGTGTGCAATGCAGGCAGACGTGCTGCAAATATCTTTGCACTACTGGGACTATACAGAAGTCCAACAGCCACGTTTAGGATGACACTAAGTTCACTCAGTGTTTGCTAGTATAATGGCTTAGTAACTATCAGTTTGAGTGTGCAATGTAGGCAGACGTGCTGCAAATATCTGTGCACTACTGGGACTATACAGAAGTCCAACAGCCACGTTTAGGATGCCACTAGGTACACTCAGTGTTCGCTAGTATAATGGCTTAGTTATAATGAGTTGGAGTGTGCAGACGACAGGAGGGTACAGTGCCAGGATTGTGGGGCTCTGGGTAGAGGAAAGGAAGCCTGCCTTTCTATTCCCTCCTAATGGGGAAATGCAGCGAGGAAATCCCTGACCTTAGCTACACAGACGCTGTCTCTGTTTTCAGGACCTGTCACCTATGGCTCTGACCCTGCCGGTACGAGCCCTTAAAAGGACTGATAGAAAGTGCTATCCCTAAGCTGTCCAGCGCTGTGTATGGAGCGCATACCGCAGTATAGGACTCAGGACGGAGCTGCGCCAGTGATGTCTGACACCAAGGATGCAGAAGGCAGATAATGGTGTGCTGGAGGAAAATGTCCGGTTTTATAATGCAGGGACATGTGACATGGACATCCTATCACACATGCCGTTGCTTCTCTGGCTAAAAGTCCACTTAGCTGTGTGTGTGTCTGGGATTGGCTGACATGCTGGCCCTCCCCACTACACGCACGCGCTTAGGGAAGGAAGACAAGGAAAAAAAAAAAAATGGCGATCGCTCGATTTTGCTGCTAGAACTGTTCTCGAACGTTTCTAGAACTATCGAGCTTTTGCAAAAAGCTCGAGTTCTAGTTCGATCTAGAACAGGCCCCAAAATCACTCGAGCCTAGAACTGGAGAACCTCGAACCGCGCTCAACTCTACCAATGATACAGCATCAATATTAGATCGCTGCGTCTTCAACAACCAACACCCCTACAATCAACGGTTACAATATACAATGTGTAGTGGCTAATGCCGAAAACTGCAACTGAGCTTCTATTCAGGTGCAGCATATCATTGATAGCGAAAGGTCCTATCCTATTCAGCAGTAGTCAATATGTCGAACTTTTAGCAGTATAATACCGGATTTGTAAAGTCTTATCTACCGCCCATCATTCAATAGGAAACAACAGTCAAGAATTGAAATGATTGAACATTCCATCTTTTATTTAATGGACTTTTGAGATTTGATTCAATAACAACAAATTCAGGAAACTAGAAAATGATTGCGCTAACACATTCAATTGATAGTCTGTGGGCTTATTTTCTCTTGTAGAAATATATTTTTCCTCCCTATGTCTTGTTTTTTCAATTTGGCATCTGCTCATGACTACTAACACTTACTTGTCTTTGTACTGTATCTAGAAAGGGAAAATACTTACTATGTTTTCAAATGTAATAATTACTGCATCTCTCTAATGCTCTTCTTCTGGGACACCTCTGTCCATTTACTTATGGTGCTTCATTTATATCTATATAGCTGTTATTTGTATTCTTTTTCTTAACTTTTAGAATTAAACAACAAAAAAAAATTCATTCCAAAATCCACAATAGTCGAGATGCATATGTATTCATGCAGTAGGGCATATAACAACATAGCATAAATCTGTAAGGCTAAGACGTAGGCTAAAGCTTTATTCGTACAGGGGTATTTGCTGCTGTCTTTCCATTCAAATTTGGTTCCAAAAATCCATAGCAAAAAAACAATGCAATGCAAGTGAATGTCCTAGTTTTGTCTAATTCAATAGAATTAGAAAAAGCATCGATACCAAATAAAAGCTGCTACGAAAGGAACAGCAAGTGCAGTACAAACCATTGTGATAGTGGATGGAAACAATAAAGAGGCTATAAAGCTAATTAGCTGAGTCACATCACCACCAAGATCATATTGACGGCCTATTCTTGGAACAGGGCATCAATTTTAAAAACCTGCAAATTCCCTTAAAGAGAAATTTTAGGAGAGATTTTTTTTTCTCATTGTGCATATTTTTTATGATTTTAAACTGTAGAAAGAATAAATTTACTTTCAGTTTATTTTCTTTAAAAAGGTTGATTCAACTTCTTAAATAGATAAAAATGCTTTTAAAAACAAGCAACTTATTTGAATGGAATTGAATTGTTGAATAAAGATGAATGGACCTGTAGAAACTTGGGTTTGCCAGGTTCAGTCAAACTTTAGATAAACTTCTCTTCTGGACCTGAACTTGACCTAAACCGCATTTGAAGTTACTAGTTGGGCAGTTCGGCTCTCCGATCACATACAGCCAGCATGTGGCCAGAGCACTTCCGTGGGAGAGTGGGTGAGGTTTTTTAATTTTTTCACACACTACATATGAAAATGTTGTTGGTGCACCCTGTGCAAGCCATTAAAACACTGCAAGTGGCTCACACTGGGACAAGCACCAAGTGTACCAGAGCACAGCGATGCTCACTTGAGTGGTTAGCATTAGAGATTAGTGGACCTGTGGAAGTGCGTTTCGGCGTGTTCATCCGGACTTTAGATAAAATTCTGTTCTGGACCCGGACTTGACCTGAACTCCAATGGAAGTCATTAATTAGGCAGTTTGGGTCACCACCCACATGCAGCCAGCCATAAACACTTCTGGGAGTGGGTAGACAGTTTTTTTTTTCTTCTTTCTTTTTTTTGCACACTACATATGATAGCGCTGTTGTTACCCCCAGTGCGAGCCGTTCAAACACTGCAAGTGGCTCACACTGTGCTGAGCACCTAGCGTACCCAAGCACAGCGATGCTCGCACAACTGATTTGCATACGTAAAGCACCCAATCTCCGACCCCGAAGTCTGTTGCCTTTTTAAAGTCTGTGTTTGTTACGAATACTGAACACCGAACCTAAGTAAAGTACCCGAATTCCTAACTCAAACACTGATTTTTTTTTTAAAAATCTGTGTTCAGGACGTCAGCTCATCTGTATTATTGAACTTTTCCAAAATCTGTATTCTCCAGTATATGGATTTTTTGCAATTTTCTCTGAGCAAATGCACAATAGTGACCAGTTGGCCGCATTTTGCTATTTTGCTGAACCATAGAGGGATGGCAAAGGATAAAATACTAAAGTACTATTCCAACACTGTTCACTTGTACCACTTCCACCACAGTTTGGTGTCTCCTCCTCTTCACCTTTTTTTTTCTTCTTTTCTGGGTTGCCTGCATCTTCTATGGACTAATATCCAAAATTTCACAATTACCATTTTATGTAATCCAAAAAGGCACATTTCTACATGGGCAAAGAGGATATTCGCATAAACTCCATATTAATAAGTAAAAGAACCAGAGGTAACATGCAAAAAGTTTTTTAATTGGAATAAAAAATAGTGATTTTACTAAAGGGCAGTTTACACACAGCGATATCGCTATCGATATCGCTAGCGAGCGTCGGTTGTGCGTCACGAGCAAATCGCTGCCCATGGCGCCCGTGGCGCACAACATCGCTTACACCTGTCACACATACTTACCTACCTAGCGACTTCACTATGGCCGGCGAACCACCTCCTTTCTAAGGGGGCGGTTCGTGTGGCGTTACTGCGGAGTAACTAAGCGGCCGCCCAATAGAAGCGGAGGGGCGAAGATGAGCGGGATGAACTTCCCGCCCACCTCCTTCCTTCCTCATTGCGGGCGGCCGCAGGTAAGGTGATGTTCATCATTCCTGCGGTATCACGATGAACAACCTGCAACCTGCAACAGCAATGATAATCGGGAAAGGAATGACGCGTCAACGATCAACGATTAGGTAAGTAATGATTATTAACGGTCGTTCGTGCGTTTCACATGCAACAACGTCGCTAATGAGGCCGGATGTGCGTCACTAATTCCGTGACCCCAACGACATCTCGTTAGCGATGTCGTTGCTTGTCAAGCGGCCTTTAGTTAAAGTGGCAAGGACAATGTCCTATAAATATAACACTACAATTAAACAAGAAGACAGTAAATACATATAATTCATGGTTATGGTACAAACTGTGAGGGCCAGGAGAACTGGTAGGCCCAGGAGGTGGATCCACTGGACCATGCACCCCACCAGGAGAGCTAAGTACACGGTAGCCAGAGCACAGGCGTGGCAGGAACGCGTATAACCAGGTCACCAGGGTCACGGAGTTCTTTAGGACAGTACAGCAAACAGACACAGGTACCAGGTAGCAAAGACAAGAAGTCTACAGGACACGGCACCATGGGGCCTGAGCACCTAGCTCACAAGACTAAGCTTCAAGACACGTTGATCAGGCCCCTCCCATATGGAAAGGCCAGTCTTATATACCCAGCACAGCCTCATTTCATTTCCTGCTGCAGGTGTGCTGGGCCTATAAGACCAGGAGAGTGGGCGGGGCCTGGTCCTATACAGAAACATGTGGCTAAGACTCAGAGTCAGACTCATAAGACCAGGAGCAGGACACAGGAGAGCACGAGTGGGAGCAGCAGCCATGACCGGTGGACACGTGGACTGGATCAGTAGTTAAGGAGCGGTGCCGGGATGGTGCGACCGGATCAGTGGGTAAGGAGTGGTGCTGGGTGACGGGGAGCGTGACACAATAATGGTAAATATTAGGACATTGTCCTTGCCACTTGGACTTATTAAAATCACTAATTTTCATTTCAATGAGATATTAAATAGGCATTTCTCATCTGTATTCACCAAGGAACTGACTGTACCAGGGATCATTCAACAAGTGAAAAATCAAAGTCCACCTCCCGATATAATTAATTTAACACAAGATGAAGTACGCCTACGTCTGAGTAAATTAAACATTGACAAATCCCCAGGGCCAGATGGCATTCATCCACGAATATTGAGGGAATTGAGCTCCGTAATCGACAGACCGCTGTATCTCATCTTTTTAGACTCACTTGTAACAGGGTTGGTGCTTCAGGATTGGAGGATTGCTGATGTGGTACCGATATTTAAGAAAGGTAAGAGGGTAGATCCAGGCAACTACCGTCCAGTAAGCCTGACATCAGTAGTATGCAAAGTTTTTGAGGGCATTTTAAGGGATGACATGCAAAAATATATTGCAGAAAATAATATGATAACTGACAAACAGCATGGATTCATGAAAGATAAGTCGTGTCTAACCAACCTGTTGGGGTTCTATGAGGGGGTAAGTTCAAACCTGGATATTGGTAATGCAGCTGATGTGATTTATTTGGACTTTGCAAAGGCATTTGATACTGTACCACATAATAGCCTTATACTAAAGCTCCAGAAGCAAGGACTAGGGGACACAATATGCAACTGGGTAAGGAATTGGCTAAAAGATAGGAAACAAAGAGTAGTCATAAATGGAACATTCTCTAAATGGGCTATAGTCAGCAGTGGGGTGCCGCAGGGATCTGTGCTTGGACCGATTCTTTTTACTCTCTTTATTAATGACCTTATGTTTGGGATTGATAGTACAGTGTCAGTCTTTGCTGATGACACCAAACTATGTAGGATATTAAAAACTGACCTGGATAGTACAATATTACAAAAAGATCTGGATAAGATGTCAGAATGGGCAGATACTTGGCAAATGAGATTTAATGTTGATAAATGTAAAGTAATGCACCTAGGACGGAGTAATCCTATAGCTGCGTATACATTAAATGGAAGTAAACTCGGGACTACAGAACAGGAGAAGGACTTGGGTATTCTCATTACAAATAAGCTGAGCAGCAGCACTCAATGTCAAGCAGCAGCTGCTAAAGCAAACAAGATTTTAGGGTGTATAAAAAAAGAGATTAGATCCCGTGATCCCAACGTATTGTTACCCCTCTATAAATCACTTGTCAGGCCACATCTGGAATACGGGATCCAGTTTTGGGCTCCACATTTTAAAAAGGACATTCAGAAGTTAGAGTCAGTTCAAAGGCGGGCAACTAGACTACTACAAGGGATGGAAGGCCTCCCATATGATAACAGGTTGAAAAAGTTAGATATGTTTAGCTTAGAAAAAAGATGTCTCAGAGGAGATCTCATTTATATGTATAAATACATGTGTGGTCAATATAAAGGACTGGCACATGACTTATTTCTTCCAAAGACAGTACTAAGGACCAGGGGGCACTCACTGCGAGTGGAAGAAAAGCGATTCCGACACCTAAATAGGAAAGGGTTCTTTACAGTTAGAGCGGTCAGACTGTGGAATACCCTACCACAAGAGGTAGTAATGGCAGATACTATAACAGCTTTTAAAAAAGGGCTGGAGGATTTCCTCAGTACACAAAACATTGTTGGTTATAAATGACTTAGTGACTAAATGTAGAACTGGTGGAGGAAGGTTGAACTAGATGGACCTAGGTCTTTTTTCAACCTAAGTAACTATGTAACTATGTAACTATCTATGAAAAACATTTTGCATGTTATACTCTCTGTCCTCCGGTTCTTTTGCTTTTTTTTTTTTATCTTCTTTGGACTGCTTCATACTCAGCCATGGTTTCTGGCGTGACTAAACCTCTTGCACCCCTGCGCATTATAGCACACATAGTGACATCACAAGATACATCCTCTGAGACCATGACTAGGTCATTGGTGATGCAAGTTGTAACATCATACCATCATGACGTGTGCTGTGACAGTACAGCATGCAGGTATGTCAAAGACCTAATTGCACTAAAAGCTGCAGGCACAGATTGATGCAGGCTGAAGAAAACAAAAAGATAAGGCATGGAATACCAGACAGTGGGCTGCAGAGGTGAGAGGACACATGAGCGGGGAGTACTTATTTTTATTTTTTTTCTTCCTACACCATAACAAGAACAATCAATTCACATTGAAAAACTCAAATGTGAATTGAATTTCCCTAGTAAATTCAAGAGATTTGCAAAATTTGATCCTCTAGAGATTCGATCATCTTTACTGGTCACCTAGGCAATTAACAAAAACAAAACAAAAATATGTGCTAAACAACTTGTAAGTGCTACTCTGAACCTGACATATAGTTCAGTGCTCCTGTGCTCTTAAAATGTTGTTGGGGCAAAGATGGCTCTGCTTGCAGCCTCCAAGAGTGCACAGTTTTGGCCTACAATGCAACCATGCTGCTATCACGAACTGTCAATCTTTCAACAGAGTACTCTATCCATGACATGCAGGAAGCTGGAACAAAGGGTGGAGGTTTACGCCTGAAACATGAACATGAGAACAATACTTTAAAAAATATATGTAAATACATAATCAATTAAATTTAAATAGATCCTGTCATCACAATAGATGAGCAAACCCATGAAAGTTCGGTTCAGCGCATGCAGCTGAACGGTACCTCCATGGGTTTGGACTTGACCCGAACCACAATGGAAATCACTGATTGGCAGGGCGGGTCTCCACCCACATGCAGCCCGCCATAAGCAAATCCCTTCCTGGGGCAGGTGAGCGGGTTTTTTCTATTTTTGGGGGGGTGCACACTAAATCCGATATCACTGTTGTTACCCCCAGTGCAATCCATTCAAACACTGCAAGCGGCTTGCACTGGGCAGAGCACTGAGCGTACCTGAGCACAGCTTGTGTGACTGAAGTTCATACATAAAGCATCCGAACTGTTTTTTTCTAAAAAGTTGGTGTTCGGCCAAAAATCAAACGTCGAACCTTGGGTTCGCTCTTCTATAGCTATGAAGTCAAAAGTGCCCAGTTTGTTCTCCCATCTTATTTCCACTGCTTCCCTGAGTATTCTGCTTTCCGTTCTGTTTTTTTTCTTTTATAAAATTCATCATATGGTTCTAAATGTCTTAGTGCTATTTTTTTTGGGAGTTTACCATGGAAGTGTGGGTCGCAGGTTTCTCTGGGGTCATGTATTAAGTCTGCACCTGTATCATTACCGTTAGGCATGCCCCCTCGGTAAAGATCATTATTATGTAAGTGCTAGTTTAAATAAAATATGTGACAGAAAACATGAAATATCAATTTATTTTAATTCTCCTGATTTACTTTCTCAAAGACTCTGAAAATGCACATATAGCTTTAGAAGACCATTTTGAACTGCAAGAAATGTATAATGGCTATTATCATACTGCAGATTGTTTGTGAACATCAATTTAATTTATGTTTCCCACTTTTTCTGAATTATACTATATACTGTATTGTGCAATATTGTGAGAACATCAAGCCTAAACACAGGCAATTATTATTCTGAGGCTGAAAGATATTTAGCTTTAAAAGGAAATATCCAGGCATAATGCACATTGTCATATTGTCATATTAAAATATGTACTATACCTAGCCTGGTGTGGGTATAAAATAAAGAAAATCAAATATTTTAAAATACAAACTCGTTCAGCTTTTGCATATTAAAAAAAACTAAATTATTGTTGGCAGTTCAATTTCCTAAAGGTGGCTTTACACGTTACGAGATCGCTAAAGCGATCTCGTTGGGGTCACAGAATTTGTAACGCACATCCGGCCGCTTTAGCGATGTCGTTGTGTGTGACACCTATGAGCGATTTTGAATCGTCACAAAAACGTTCAAAATCGCTCATCGGTGACATGCCCCACTCTTCCCAATTATCGTTGCTGCTGCCGTAACGATGTTGTTTGTCGTTCCTGCGGCAGCACACATCGCTGTGTGTGATGCCGCTGCAACGACAAACATCTCCTTACCCTCGTCCACCAGAAAAGGAGGAAGGAAGGAGGTGGGCGGCATGTTCAGGCCGCTCATCTCCTCCCCTCCTTTTCTATTGGGCGGCGGTTCAGTGACAGCGTCGCTGTGACGCTGAACAAACCGCCCCATTAGAAAAGAAGCGGTTCGCCAGTCACAGCAACGTCGCTGCACAGGTATGTGCGTGTGATGATGCCGTAGCGATAATGTTCGCTACGGCAGCGATCACCACATATCATTACAACGACGGGGGTGGGTGCTATCGCACTCGACATCGCTAGCAATTGCTAGCGATGTCATAGCATGTAAAGCGGGCCTAAGAGTCTCAAGTACTGCAAAGTCTCCAACTGCCCTGAAAAGATGTGTGGAACTGCATCAAACCCATTTAACACAAATACAACCATATTAATGTCAAAATGACTCTGACATATACAGTATGGCTATAAAGAAATGCACAGTAACTGTTCTTAACTTCTATTTTGTCCTACAAACACTATGTGTGCAGTTTATTTAGATATTGTTTTTTCTTGGTTTCTTGATTTTTGATCGTTCCTACTTTATCTATTGTTAATATGTAAGCAATCATGCTATTACCAGATTCATCCAAAATGGCTGCTGCATTCCTTGCCTCTGCTTTTATACAGACTATAAGAGTTTATGCAATATTATGTGATTTTCTATAACTATATCATCCTATTTATGCAATGTGATATCTGCAAGGCATTATGGGAAAATACTGTCCAGTTGTGTACCTTCTGTGGCTTATGTAATCTTTTTCATTGCATAAAATAGCAGCAATCACTCATTCACAGAAATCCAATTTGCTAATTGTTTGAATTTGGCAGTGTGACAGGGTCCTTCTCCCATATCATATCAACAGAGCAAGAGATTAGTGAGCAATCCAAAGTGCATTTCCAAGCAAATCAAATGGTCCATAACATAATCCACAAAACAGAGGGTAGAATTAGTCCAGAAACACAAATATAGTAAGTGATAAATGTCCAGGTCTCTCTGAGAAGCCGCAGCTTCTCCCAGAGGATCAAACCTTTTCTCTTTAAGTTTTCAAACAGACTGCCCTATTCTTCAGGTAAGGAGAG
The DNA here is from genome assembly GCF_048569485.1 of Anomaloglossus baeobatrachus. Classification (NCBI taxonomy): domain Eukaryota; kingdom Metazoa; phylum Chordata; class Amphibia; order Anura; family Aromobatidae; genus Anomaloglossus; species Anomaloglossus baeobatrachus. Next base: position 836,488,751 of record NC_134353.1, on the reverse strand, counting down.
AGTTTAGGTGGATCCCAGGCCCCCTCCCCCACATCTAGGGACAGAAGCACTTCAAGGAGTTATAACCCTGCAGACAGGAAAAAAAATACATCAAATAGACAGCCCACCATGCCCAAAACATGAAACCACACAAAATAGTACATGACCAACAATATCCCACCATCACAGGCAGGTTTAGTCAACTTCCTAAAACTCAACACAAGTTTGTTATCATACAAATCAATTTGCTCATTTCTAGTCTATACAGTACATGTCTTTGATTTATTCTGAAAGTGCAAACATGTTTTCAGGATTGTGTATAAAACTGGGGAAATAGTATTGCGGCACATTCCATCATCTGTCATAGTATGCAGGAATTTTTCCTAAAATCAATGGTAGAAAAGAACAATAATACAATAAAAAATGAATAAAATAAACAACTTTTAACCCTTTACTGACATATGACGTACTGGTACATCAAATGCCAGCTTCCTGAATTTGATGCAGGTTATCAAGACGAGCTTGCATCTTTCCTGGCTGAATTATTCAACCATCATCTGCCTCTAAAAACTGCTAAAAACCTGTTCAATGCTGCTGCCAATCTCTGGCAGCAGCATTTAATGTGCACCGAAAGGTGGGTCTGTCATTCTATGTTGTTCTACTTTTGTTCTTTATTTTCCATTTTTAGTTTTCTACTAATTAGAGGTGCACAGAGGTTGGACTATACACTGGGTCTTGTGCTCTCTGTCTGTGATTAACCGGCCCCTCCGCCTGCCTCTGGTCTGTGAATGACAGGTCACTGCTGACATTTCACACAGAGGAGGCAGCTTATTAAGTAGAGGCAGATGAGGGGCCGGGGAATCACAGACAGGGAGAAGACCCAGTGTACAGTCCGGCCCCATTGCACCAAAATCTAATTAACAGGAAACTTCAAATGGTAATTAAAGAATAATAAAGTGGATTTCTTTAAAAAAGGTGTCAATTCAAATCTCTCTTCTGACCCATTTGGCCAAAGGAAAGGAAGTTGCCTAATAATTAAGCACACCTTATATAGGGTGTTGATATTATTACACCACACCCCTCCTCATTACAGAGATGCACATCACCTGATTCACTTAATTGGTAGTTGGCTCTCAAACCTATACAGCTTGGAGTAGGACAACATGTATAAAAAGTATCATGTGCTCAAAATACTAATTTGCCTAATAATTCTGCACACAGTGTACTGTTAAAACACGCAAATAAAATAAAAAGTACACATATTTGGTATCACCGCATCAAAACAACTTAGTTAACCCTTTTAGTGAACACTGTAAATAAAAAAACCTAAAAAAATGTAGATCTTTTCATCATATAGCTGATAAAAGTGAAATAAACCGCAATCAAAAAGTCATATGTAAAGAAATAAATTGTATAGCTGAAAACATCATCTTGACCAGAAAAAAACTAGCTTCCATACAGCTCTGTCAGTAAAAAAAAATAAAAAATAGCTCTCAGAATAAAGCAATGCAATATTTCTATAACATTTCTATTTTCTATAAAATTGTTTTTATGAAGTAAAAGTTGCAAAACATAAAAAAAACTATATAAATATGATATCGATATAATCGTACTGAGCCAAAAAAATAAAACTGTCTTATCACTTTTACGATACGGTGAATGGTGTAAATAAAAAAATCAACTAATCCTGAATTGCTGCTTCTTCTTGATTCTGCCACACAAAAAGTGGAATAGACAGCGATCAAAAAATATTGTGGCACAAAATGGTACCAATAAAAACTCCATCTCATCCTGCAATAAACAAGCCCTAACATGACTGTCGGTAGAAAAATAAAAAAAAACTATAGACTTCAAAATACTGTGATGCAAGAAAACTATTTTGTAAAAAAGCATTTTTAGTGTGATAGTCAAACTTAAAAAAACTATATAAATCTGGTATTTACCAATGTGACATGGCACCTCAAAACCAAACCAGCAAAATCTGAACTCCAACATGGTGCTCTAATTTTTCTTCACTATATGCTGTGCCTCAAAAGTTGTTTTTGCAAGACAAAGTGAAAAATAGGGGGCGCAATGAGAAGCACCAGTGGGATTATTAATATAAAAAACTTTCCTTTCTTTACTGCTCACCTTAAAAGGTTGTGTGCCCCCGCACAACCCCAGTAGTAGGCTGGATATTACTTGCGGGATTCCTCCTTTAACCGCGCATTAGTGTTGTATCTGTGGTGCGCTTGGTCCGGACATCATGTGATCAAACACAGTGTGACATCACCGCAGATCCTCTGGTCTCGTAAGTCCGGTATCCGACAGGTGTATCACTAGTTAAATTCATGGTCTCCTTTATTCTAAGCTGCATCTGCCAGGCTTCCCACCGGGGAATATATTTACACAAGAAAACAAAGACGCCGGTCTGATGGAGCGCTATAACTGAACTAAAGGAAACCAGGGAATGTTTTTTTGGAAATGTAAAAAAAAACAATACTTTTATTAATAGTCACTTATAGTCACAACGTGTTTCAACAACAATGTTGTCTTCTTCAGCCAAACTCTTTTTAAAGTTATCAATCATTTATTTTTGTATTCTGTGTTATAGCTACAAATTCATCTTGTTATAAAAAGCTGTCCTTTAGTAATCCCTTTAAAGGTTTGTGGAGCATAATAACTCAAACCTAAGTGTATTATTATAGTCTATTGGTTTAGAAAGTAAAGTAGTCCCAATAACTATCAGATTTCCTAGAAACTTTAACTTCTAAATTTTGGAATGTTATTGGGCTCTTTTTCTAAATGAAATTTGATTTATTTATGACAAGATTAAAGAAAAAGAATAAATTATGTTAATTTTGTTTCTGATCCACAACAAAGCATAAAAACATCATCCACAAAGCGTTTCCAAAATAATATGTGAACTCCAGTTAGAATTAAAGCCAAAATTTTGCTCTAACATACATAGATCTGCTACATGCACAGTTACACTTACACACACACACACACACACACACACACACACACACTTGTACTTCCTGATCAAGACCTAAGTAAAGGTTGTAGGAGTTGAGCAGGTGAAGGACTTTCTACTCGCTTAACTGTCACATGACCTGAAAGGTTGTAAAATAAATCTTGTGAAAGGTCCATATATGGACCATTCCAGTAATCATCTGATTGCTCGGATTCTGTTTTTTGACATCCTTTCTAGTTTCATGAGGGAACACTGCTGTGAAATCTATTTTGTAGTGAACTACAGTACATATAAGCTACAGTGCCTACAAGTAGTATTCAACCCCCTGCAGATTTAGCAGGTTTACACATTCGGAATTAACTTGGCATTGTGACATTTGGACTGTAGATCAGCCTGGAAGTGTGAAATGCACTGCAGCAAAAAAGAATGTTATTTCTTTTTTTATTTTTTTTTTTTAAATTGTGAAAAGTTTATTCAGAGGGTCATTTATTATTCAACCCCTCAAACCACCAGAATTCTGTTTGGTTCCCCTAAAGTATTAAGAAGTATTTCAGGCACAAAGAACAATGAGCTTCCCATGTTTGGATTAATTATCTCTTTTTCCAGCCTTTTCTGACTAATTAAGACCCTCCCCAAACTTGTGAACAGCACTCATACTTGGTCAACATGGGAAAGACAAAGGAGCATTCCAAGGCCATCAGAGACAAGATCGTGGAGGGTCACAAGGCTGGCAAGGGGTACAAAACCCTTTCCAAGGAGTTGGGCCTACCTGTCTCCACTGTTGGGAGCATCATCCGGAAGTGGAAGGCTTATGGAACTGCTGTTAGCCTTCCATGGCCTGGACAGCCTTTGAAAGTTTCCACCCGTGCCAAGGCCAGGCTTGTCCGAAGAGTCAAGGCTAACCCAAGGACAACAAGGAAGGAGCTCCGGGAAGATCTCATGGCAGTGGGGACATTGGTTTCAGTCAATACCATAAGTAACGTACTCCACCGCAATGGTCTCCGTTCCAGACGAGCCCGTAAAGTACCTTTACTTTCAAAGCGTCATGTCAAGGCTCGTCTACAGTTTGCTCATGATCACTTGGAGGACTCTGAGACAGACTGGTTCAAGGTTCTCTGGTCTGATGAGACCAAGATCGAGATCTTTGGTGCCAACCACACACGTGACGTTTGGAGACTGGATGGCACTGCATACAACCCCAAGAATACCATATCTACAGTCAAGCATGGTGGTGGCAGCATCATGCTGTGGGGCTGTTTCTCTGCCAAGGGGCCTGGCCATCTGGTCCGCATCCATGGGAAGATGGATAGCACGGCCTACCTGGAGATTTTGGCCAAGAACCTCCGCTCCTCCATCAAGGATCTTAAGATGAGTCGTCATTTCATCTTCCAACAAGACAACGACCCAAAGCACACAGCCAAGAAAACCAAGGCCTGGTTCAAGAGGGAAAAAATCAAGGTGTTGCAGTGGCCTAGTCAGCCTCCTGACCTTAACCCAATTGAAAACTTGTGGAAGGAGCTCAAGATTAAAGTCCACATGAGACACCCAAAGAACCTAGATAACTTGGAGAAGATCTGCATGGAGGAGTGGGCCAAGATAACTCCAGAGACCTGTGCCGGTCTGATCAGGTCTTATAAAAGATGATTATTAGCTGTAATTGCAAACAAGGGTTATTCCAAAAAATATTAAACCTAGGGGTTGAATAATAATTGACCCACACTTTTATGTTGAAAATTTATTAAAATTTAACTGAGCAACATAACTTGTTGGTTTGTAAGATTTATGTATCTGTTAATAAATCCTGCTCTTGTTTGAAGTTTGCAGGCTCTAACTTATTTGCATCTTATCAAACCTGCTAAATCTGCAGGGGGTTGAATACTACTTGTAGGCACTGTATATAAAAAAAGAACATCCTGTATCACCCACACTTACGTATCCTCATACATGACCTGTAGTCTATGAGCCCTCACTGGCAGGGTCCTCTCTCCTCCTGTACTAGATTGTCCTGTATTGTTCATGGGCATTGTATTTATTTTTATCATGTGTACCCATTTTCACATGTAAAGCGCCATGGAATAACTGGCACTATAATGATAAATAAAAATAATAATGGTATAATTCAATAAAAGTATTCATGACAACACTGATGAACTGATAAATACTAGATAGATAGATAGATAGATAGATAGATAGATAGATAGATACAATACTGATAAACAAGTAATCATCTTCTCGATCTGGTCAGTTAGCGGATCCATGGATCTCACCACTGTCCGGAAGGCGAAAATAAATAAATAGCTTGTACGTTTACATTAATTCCACTCAATGGTAATGTACCATTTAATTTAAGCATGTTAAGCCTATATCAACTTTAATATCCTATCAAGCATATATTTCCATTAATTCTCTAGAAACTAATAATGTGAGAATGTAAGAATACTAAACAAAGAAAACTAGACATTCAAAAGCAGACATGGAAAACACTGCTGCTATAAAAAGTGTGAGAACACTTGAAATTTCTTTTAGACAAAAACAGCATTGGATCCTTAAAATTAAGAGTAATTCTAGGTGGATAAATCTTATATCTTCTTTATCCCTTGACAAAAGGAGTACATTGCATTGCAGTGAATAATACCTATCAGTAGGTACACTATATTTACAAAAGTATTGGGACAGGCTTCTTAAGTGTTCACATTTTTCATTCTGTCCTAATGCCACAGGTGTATAATATCTACCATAGAGCCATTCAGCCTGACTTTACAAATACGTGTAAAAGAATGGTGAATGTAGAGAGGTCACAGAATTGGAGTGCAGTAACATGATGCTACCATTGTAACAAGTCAGCTCATCGAATTATTTCTCCTCTAAATATTCCACAATCAACTGTGAGTGGTATACTTATTATTTATTATTATTTATTTATAGAGCACCATTAATTCCATGGTGCTGTACATGAGAAAGGGTTACATACAGAATACATACCCAAGTTACAGTAGACAGACTAGTACAGAGGGAAGAGGGCCCTACCCTTGCGGGCTTACATTCTATAGGATTATGGGGAGGAGACAGTAGGTGGAGTGTAGATTGGACGGCAGCTCCGCATGGTGGTCGGGCGAGGTCATTGTAGATTGGACGGCATTTCTGAACAGATGGGTTTTCAGGTTCCGCTAGAACTTGAGAAGTAGATGTATTTAGGAATCATGGAAACTCAACCACTAAGTATCTGACTACAAAAAGTTGCAGAGCGGAGTGCTGAGGCACAGGTAGTTTAATGACGTGATCTCAAGGCCAAACAGACACATGTAAGCCTTATATCATCAAACACATTGTCAATAATCAGATGGATCGGTATAAATCACTAAAGAAGATATTGAGTGCCCCGCACAACGCCCTCACATCAAACCCATCAAACACTATTGGAATGAACTAGAAAGGAGATGATAAGCCAGTCTCTTTCATCTAAGTGTCTGACCTCATACATTCTCTTCTGGATGAATACCTAAAGTTCCCAACAAGCAGACAACAAAAACTTGAAAAAAGCCTTCCCAGAAGAGTGGACACTGTTTTAGGTGCAGAGGTGGGATTAATTCCATGTCTGGGTCTCTAAATATAGAATCGGATGTGATAAATGCTCCAGTAGGTGTAACATGTAGGTGTGCCAATACTTTTGTACATATGCTGCATCATTGAGGAACCTCAGTAATTTATTGCAGAAATGAGATCTGATAAGATCAAATGCATGCAATAAACCATAAACCTAACTTTTAATTGCACGTTTTTGCAATTTCATTGCACTTATAACTTTTTCTTTTCCCTTTTTCAGTACAATTTGAAGCACAATGAATGGAGTCGGTCAAAAGTACAACCTCGTTCCCCAAAAGCAAGCCATCATATGGCTATATTGACATGAAAGTAAAAAAGTTATGGCTCTTGGAAGAAGGAGAGGAAAAATTGAAAACAAAAAACGAGGTTAAATGAAAAAGGCTACATAAATATAATTCTTGGGATTATTATGACCATAGTGGACATCTTTGAATAATTACTTCCATCAGAATAACAATGATGTTACATATATCACATGTTATGTCAATCTGCTTCCAAAATGTGACAATAGGCTTCATTTATTAAAACGAATAGTGTAAATTTCTTTCTCATACCAACCAATCAAAGATCAGCGTTCATGTCTTAAACAGCTCTGGAAAAATATAAGCTGAGCTCTGATTGGTTGCTATGGACAAAATAAGACTAATAAATGAGGCTTTACTAATTTAATATATTCTACTGACAATGCAGTCACCAAATTTCAATAGAAAAACACACTCTTAAGGACCTTATCCACTACTTTAACATTGATGGTCTATCACTAGGATAGGTCATCAATGTCTGATCAACCGGGGTCAGAGACCCGGCACCTGGCCGAACAGCAGCTCTGGAAAAATAGAAGCTGAGCTCTGATTGTTTGCTATGGACAAAATAAGACTAATAAATGAGGCTTTACTAATTGAATATATTCTCCTGGACAAAGCACGCCTGTTGCGAAACGCGCGTCAGTGTGAGGGGTTGCCGCACCACTCTTGGCATTGGATCAGCTGTCTGTTGGTAATATTGGTTGCCTTTGTATGATTATTTATATTTTTTCTCTCTTCTTTACACACATGGATAATAACTTTTGTCACATATAATTTTATAACAGACAACGTTTTCCTCTGCCATGTATAGTCTACATAAACTGGATGTAATTTATTGAATACCACTATAGATTGTGATATCTGTTTTGTGAGTGCTGGCTCCCCATATCAATACCATCCGTCAACTGGGGTGGTACATTTGGGTTTTTATGTGTTTATTAATTTTTAATAAATAAAGTATTTTGAAATTTGATATGGGCTTGCTTGTTGTTAATCGGTGTTGATATATCACATGCTATGTCAATCTGATTCCAAAATGTGACAATAGGCTTAATTTATTAAAACGAATAGTGTAAATTTCTTTCTCATACCAACCAATCAAAGATCAGCGTTCATGTCTTAAACAGCTCTGGAAAAATATAAGCTGAGCTCTGATTGGTTGCTATGGACAAAATAAGACTAATAAATGAGGCTTTACTAATTTAATATATTCTACTGACAATGCAGTCACCAAATTTCAATAGAAAAACACACTCTTAAGGACCTTATCCACTACTTTAACATTGATGGTCTATCACTAGGATAGGTCATCAATGTCTGATCAACCGGGGTCAGAGACCCGGCACCTGGCCGAACAGCAGCTCTCGGTGCCAGCGGCAGCACAGGCAGCTTTAAGCAGTCCATTTCGGAGTTGCCCCGGCTGGGTACTGCACTTTTGCTTCCCAATAAAATCAATAGGAGGCGGGTGTGCGGTATCCGGTCACAGCTGTTATCAAAAGAAGGGACAGTTTTGGAGCTAAGCATTTCCAGCTGTCTGCTGCCATCACCGGAAATGTGAACAGATGATTAGCCAGAATGCCAGGTGTGGGACACTGGCCGATCAGACATTGATGATCTATGCGTCTATACTGAAGGAGTGGTCAGCCTTGGCACCACATGCCCAAAAGCACACTTTTTTGGTATACTTTAATAGGATGTTTTATTCTCAGTGTTATACATTTTTTGACATTCATCAAGGTAATGGGACCTTTTATATTTTTTTCTTGTACTTACTGTACATATTCCCTGTGATTTTCCTGAATTTATAGCCAAAATTACTACCTGACTATTGCTCTGGATCAAACTCTAATATCAAAAAGTACACAATTTAGTAAGCATAAGAAACCGAAGAATTTAGAAGAAACAATATTTTTTCTCCAATTTTGTCCTAACTTGGGTTGTAGCTAATACTGTTTTAAAAATGCAAGAAAAATATCTCAGCAAGAAAAAACAAAGAAGCAATAAGATATAAGTGCTTCTCAATAAATTAGAATATCATCAAAAAGTTACTTTATTTCAGTAATTAAATACAAAAAGGGGAAATGCATATATTATAAAGTGTCATTACACACAGAGGGATCTATTCCAAGTATTTATTTCTGTTAATGATGATTACGGCTTAAAGCCAAGAAAAACCCAAAAGTCATTATCTCAGACAATTAGAATATTATATAAGACCAAAAGCAAAAATTATTTTAAACTCAGAAATGTTGGCGCCTACTGAAAAGTCTGTACAGTAAATGCCTCAATACTTGGTCGAGGCTCCTTTTGAATGAATTACTGCATCAATGCGGCGTGGCAAGGAAGCGATCAGCCTGTGACACTGCTGAGGTGTTATGGAAGCCCAGGTTCCTTTGATAGCAGCCTTCAGCTCGTCTACATTGTTGGGTCTGGTGTCTCTCATCTTCCTCTTGACAATACCCCATAGATTCTCTATGGGATTTATGTCAGAAGAGTTTGATGGCCAATCAAGCATAGTGATACTGTGGCTATTAAACCAGGTATTGGTATTTTTAGCAGTGTGGAGAGGTGCCAAGTCCTGCTGAAAAATGAAATTTCCATCTCTAAAAGCTTGTTAGCAGTGGAAAGCATGAAGTGCTCTAAAATTTCCTGGTAGATGGCTGCACTGACTTTGGTCTTAATAAAACACAGTGGAGCTACCCTAGCAGATGACATGGCTCCCCAACCATCGCTGTTTGTGAAAACTTCACACTAAACCTCAAGCAGCTTGGATTGTGGCCTCTCTACTCTTCCTTCAGACGCTGGGACTTTGCTTTCCAAATGAAATGCAAAATTTACTTTCATCTGAAAACAAAATCTTGGACCACTGAGCAACAGTCCAGTTCTTTTTCTCTTTGGCCCAGGTAAGACACTTCTGGTGTTGTTTATTGGTCATGAGTGACTTGACACAAGGAATGCGACAGTTGTAGTCCATGTCCTGAATACATCTGTGTGTGGTGGCTTTTGAAGCACTGACTCCAGCAGCAGTCCACTCCTTGTGAATCACCCCAAAATTTTTGAATGGCCTTTTCTTAACAATCATATCAAGGCTATGGTTATCCTGGTTGCTTGTGCACTTTTTTCTACCACACTTTTTCCTTCCACTCAACTTTCCATTAATATGCTGGGATACAGAACACTATGTACAGCCAGCTTCCTTATCAATGACCTTTTGGGCTTACCTTCCTTGTGGAGTGTGTCAATGACTGCATTCTGGACATCTGTAAAGTCAACAGTCTCCCCATAATTGTATTGCCTACTTAACCAGACTAAGGGACCATTTTAAATGCTTAGTAAGCCTTTGCAGATGTTTTGTGGTAAGTATTCTAATTTTATGAGATAATGCGTTGGCTATAAGTCAAAATCATCAATATTAACAGAAATAAACACTTGAAATAGAGCACTATGTTTGTAACAACTCTATAAAATATATGTGATTCCCTTTTTGTCTTAAATTACTGAAGTAAATTAACTTTTTATCTAGCAAAATAAGAAAGAAAAGTTGTCTCCATTTAACAAGCAAACACCAGAAAACATTCTGAAAGTTGAATGCAATTTGCCTGACAGACAGGACTCTTGAACAGTCCACTCAGACACATTTCTATGATACTTCTAGCAATACATAAATATAATTATGTGCTGAAGTGCTATTATCTTCAATGGCTCAATGCACTGGAGTCTTTGTAAATGAGAGCTGCAGTGGGTTATATAACAAAAAGTTTTAAACACCTGAAGAGAAACCCATCTACTGTTCTACTTGGTCATTGAACTCCGATAAAACTTTAAGGTCATGATGCAATTATCAGTAGCAGAGTATATCTCTCCCTCAATGTATTTTATACTGTAACATTGGATGAGAAACTGCACAAATTACTGTCTCAGTGCTCATCTGTAAGCAAGAAATATATTTGCCTACTAAAATAATAATGGTGATAATTTCATGTAATGAGCAATGTAATGTTCATCGTTTGACGTTTTACGCCGGCGCTGCAAGGATAAATGAATGTTTAGATGATCCAGGCTTAAATAACCCTGTTTAACACTCAGGAGGTAGGTGTAATGATCAGTTGGCCATAAGGTCTAGAGGAACTGAAATTACGCCATTTATTTTCCCAGCTTAGATACTGATATGGAAAAGGGTTTGTCCTAAAATACAGTTCAGTGAGAAAGACAAAGGTTAAAAAGTTAAGTTTTGCCAGCAATGATATACATAACAGTATAGAAAATATTAAGGATAATGACAAGATAAAGGCATAAAATATAATGTTATATATTTACTAATATTGGCTCACCACCGGCAATAACTCTAAAATGGGCTTTACACGCAATGACATTGCTAACGAGATGTCGTTGGGGTCACGGAATTCGTGACACACATCTGGCCTCGTTAGCGACGTCGTTGCGTGTGAAACGCAGGAACAACCTGTTAACGATCAAAATTACTTACCAAATCGTTGATCGTTGTCCAGTCGTTCCTATCCCGATTATTGTTGCTGTTGCAGGACGCAGATTGTTCGTTGTTCCTGCGGCAGCACACATCGCTACGTGTGACACCGCAGGAATGATGAACATCACCATACCTGCAGCCACCGGCAATGAGGAAGGATGGAAGTGGGCGGGATGTTCGGCCCACTCATCTCCGCCCATCCGCTTCTATTGGGTGGCCTCTTAGTGACGCCGCTGTGTCGCTGAACGAACCGCCCCCTTAGAAAGGAGGCGGTTCGCCGGCCACAGCGACATTGCTAGGCAGGTATGTGTGACTGTTCCTAGCGATGTTGTGCGCCACGGGCAGCGATTTGCCCGTGATGCACAAACGACGGGGGCGGGTGCTTTCACCAGCGACATTGCTAGCTGTGTGTGTTTGTACTTGTGTTTTATTGTTTGTGCAGAAGAAAAAATAGGCACCTTCAGGTATCTGAACATTGCACCCAATGATGAAACAGACTTGTGCAAGTCCACAATTCTCTTCTTGAGATCTTGGCTGAATTATTTTGATTTTCCCATGATGCTACACAAAGAAACAGTGTGCTTCAGGTGAGCATTAAAATGCATTCACAGGTGTGTCTCTAATTAACCCAGATGTTACCAATAAACCTATCAGAAGCTTGCAAAGACATGACATCATTATATGGGCTGTCCCATATTGTTTAAAGGCATAGTACTTTTAGTGAATGTAAACTTCGGACTTTGCAGAAACTAATAAAATTTGCTTTAAAACATTCTCTCTCATTGTTCTGGCATTTGGCAAATATAAATAATGTTGGTAATCCTGATTGACCTAAACCAGGAAAGGTTGATTCTGATTTAATGTCAGATAGTGAAAAAAACATGCAGATGTGTCTTTTTAGATAGTGCATGTAAACATCTGGTTTAAACTGTATGAGCATTCTCGTACATTCCTATATGTTATATTGAATAACCTAAAAAGAAATTGGGGACTACAGATGTAATTAAAAATCTAGAAAGTTTACTGAGTATCATACAATTAAATTAAAATACTATGGATATTAAAATACAGTCGCCATCCTGGGAGAAAAGACTATAGCACGTATAAATTATAATAGTATGAATTAATGAATTAAAGCGGTATCACATATCACAGTACACAGGCTATATTAGTAAATGTAATATAAATGATTTCAAAGTTTATTGCACTTAACCCTACATGAAAGTGCCTAAATGGCTGCTAAACAGAGTGTATAAATGTAACCATACCCATAACTGAATATTATTTATAAAGGAATAAGAAGGTATGGAAGCTCTCAGGATCCCAGTGTTTGCTGTTAATTTCCTATAAATGCAACAATTTGAAATTAGATGTTGCTTAGAAAAGCATTTTAATATCTATGCAACCAATGCCCCAAAAAGTAACGCAGCCTAACAATCAAAATGACTGAAAATTACCTGTAGCCATGTGGATTATTGTGTACTAATGACCTCAACGCACATTTCATTGCCACACTGGATTCACTAGGAGGTATTTGGACATGTGTCAGTGTGCTTTATATCGTTAGCAAGAACTTTATAATATCCCTTAATATTTAGTATACAAAGCTGAGGGTGTCTTTCTGTCTGAAGCTGTAATGGTAAGAGGACATGCCCCAGCTACTGACTGGCTTCAGCAGTGCAGGAGAGACCTGCCCCATTCAGTTACATGCCATTCCTCTTTACTACGGCAGCACTAAAACTGAGGGAAAGACGTCCCCATTGTGTGTGTGTGTGCGTGTGTGTGTGTGTGTGTATGTATATATATATATATATATATATATATATATATATATATAAGCAGCACATCATATATATTAGTCCCCTCAGTGTACAGCACAGTATATATATATATATATAAATATATATATGTATATCAGTACGTCAGTATACTGCACAAATATGTATATATATATATATATATATATATATATATATATATATATATATATACAGTTGGGTCCAGAAATATTTGGACAGTGACACAATTTTCGCGAGTTAGGCTCTGCATGCCACCACATTGGATTTGAAATGAAACCTCTAAAACAGAATACAAGTGCAGATTGTAACGTTTAATTTGTAGGTTTGAACAAAAATATCTGATAGAAATTGTAGGAATTGTACACATTTCTTTACAAACACTCCACATTTTAGGAGGTAAAAGTAATTGGACAAATAAACAAAACCCATACAAAATATTTTTATTTTCAATATTTTGTTGCGAATCCTTTGGAGGCAATCACTGCCTTAAGTCTGGGACCCATGGACATCACCAAACGCTGGGTTTCCTCCTTCTTAATGCTTTGCCAGGCCTTTACAGCCGCAGCCTTCAGGTCTTGCTTGTTTGTGGGTCTTTCCGTCTTAAGTCTGGATTTGAGCAAGTGAAATGCATGCTCAATTGGGTTAAGATCTGGTGATTGACTTGGCCATTGCAGAATGTTCCACTTTTTTGCACTCATGAACTCCTGGGTAGCTTTGGCTGTATGCTTGGGGTCATTGTCCATCTGTACTATGAAGCGCCGTCCGATCAACTTTGCGGCATTTTACTGAATCTAGGCTGAAAGTATATCCCGGTACACTTTAGAATTCATCCGGCTACTCTTGTCTGCTGTTATGTCATCAATAAGCACAAGTGACCCAGTGCCATTGAAAGCCAGGCATGCCCATGCCATCACGTTGCCTCCACCATGTTTTACAGAGGATGTGGTGTGCCTTGGATCATGTGCCGTTCCCTTTCTTCTCCAAACTTTCTTCTTCCCATCATTCTGGTACAGGTTGATCTTTGTCTCATCTGTCCATAGAATACTTTTCCAGAACTTTTAACTACTTCATTGATTACAGGTTAACGAGGGAGACGCCTTCAGAGTTAATTGCAGCCCTTAGAGTCCCTTGTCCAATTACTTTTGGTCCCTTGAAAAAGAGGAGGCTATGCATTACAGAGCTATGATTCCTAAACCCTTTCTCCGATTTGGATGTGAAAACTCTCATATTGCAGCTGGGAGTGTGCACTTTCAGCCCATATTATATATATAATTGTATTTCTGAACATGTTTTTGTAAACAGCTAAAATAACAAAACTTGTGTCACTGTCCAAATATTTCTGGCCCTGACTGTATATATATATGTATATATATATATATATATATATATATATATATATATACAGTCAGGGCCAGAAATATTTGGACAGTGACACAATTGAAAACTTGTGGAAGGAGCTCAAGATTAAAGTCCACATGAGACACCCAAAGAACCTAGATAACTTGGAGAAGATCTGCATGGAGGAGTGGGCCAAGATAACTCCAGAGACCTGTGCCGGCCTGATCAGGTCTTATAAAAGACGATTATTAGCTGTAATTGCAAACAAGGGTAATTCCACAAAATATTAAACCTAGGGGTTGAATAATAATTGACCCACACTTTTATGTTGAAAATGTATTAAAATTTAACTGAGCAACATAACTTGTTGGTTTGTAAGATTTATGCATCTGTTAATAAATACTGCTCTTGTTTGAAGTTTGCAGGCTCTAACTTATTTGCATCTTATCAAACCTGCTAAACCTGCAGGGGGTTGAATACTACCTGTAGGCACTATATATATATATATATATATATATATATATATATATATAAGATCAGTCCCTCAGTATCCAGCACATTATATATCTCAGTATAAAGTACATTTTTTATATATATATATATATATATATATATATATATATATATTAGCCCTTTATTATACAGAACATTATATTGTATACATCTCAATTCCCTCAGTATACAGCACATTACATATATCAATCACCTCAGTATACAGCACATTTTATATATACATATATATATATATATATATATATATATATATATATATATATATATATATATATATACAGTCATATGAAAAAGTTTGGGCACCCCTATTAATGTTAACCTATATATATATATATATATACATACACAGTGCCTACAAGTAGTATTTAACCCCCTGCAGATTTAGCAGGTTTACACATTCGGAATTAACTTGGCATTGTGACATTTGGACTGTAGATCAGCCTGGAAGTGTGAAATGCACTGCAGCAAAAAAGAATGTTATTTCTTTTTTTTTTTAAATTGTGAAAAGTTTATTCAGAGGGTCATTTATTATTCAACCCCTCAAACCACCAGAATTCTGTTTGGTTCCCCTAAAGTATTAAGAAGTATTTCAGGCACAAAGAACAATGAGCTTCACATGTTTGGATTAATTATCTCTTTTTCCAGCCTTTTCTGACTAATTAAGACCCTCCCCAAACTTATGAACAGCACTCATACTTGGTCAACATGGGAAAGACAAAGGAGCATTCCAAGGCCATCAGAGACAAGATCGTGGAGGGTCACAAGGCTGGCAAGGGGTACAAAACCCTTTCCAAGGAGTTGGGCCTACCTGTCTCCACTGTTGGGAGCATCATCCGGAAGTGGAAGGCTTATGGAACTACTGTTAGCCTTCCACGGCCTGGACAGCCTTTGAAAGATTCCACCCATGCCGAGGCCAGGCTTGTCCGAAGAGTCAAGGCTAACCCAAGGACAACAAGGAAGGAACTCCGGGAAGATCTCATGGCAGTGGGGACATTGGTTTCAGTCAATACCATAAGTAACGTACTCCATCGCAATGGTCTCCGTTCCAGACGAGCCCGTAAGGTACCTTTACTTTCAAAGCGTCATGTCAAGGTTCGTCTACAGTTTGCTCATGATCACTTGGAGGACTCTGAGACAGACTGGTTCAAGGTTCTCTGGTCTGATGAGACCAAGATCGAGATCTTTGGTGCCAACCACACACGTGACGTTTGGAGACTGGATGGCACTGTATACGACCTCAAGAAAACCATCCCTACAGTCAAGCATGGTGGTGGCAGCATCATGCTGTGGGGCTGTTTCTCATCCAAGGGGCCTGGCCATCTGGTCCGAATCCATGGGAAGATGGATAGCATGCCCTACCTAGAAATTTTGGCCAAGAACCTCCGCTCCTCCATCAAGGATCTTAAGATGGGTCATCATTTCATCTTCCAACAAGACAACGACCCAAAGCACACAGCCAAGAAAACCAAGGCCTGGTTCAAGAGGGAAAAAATCAAGGTGTTGCAGTGGCCTAGTCAGTCTCCTGACCTTAACCCAATTGAAAACTTGTGGAAGGAGCTCAAGATTAAAGTCCACATGAGACACCCAAAGAACCTAGATAACTTGGAGAAGATCTGCATGGAGGAGTGGGCCAAGATAACTCCAGAGACCTGTGCCGGCCTGATCAGGTCTTATAAAAGACGATTATTAGCTGTAATTGCAAACAAGGGTAATTCCACAAAATATTAAACCTAGGGGTTGAATAATAATTGACCCACACTTTTATGTTGAAAATGTATTAAAATTTAACTGAGCAACATAACTTGTTGGTTTGTAAGATTTATGCATCTGTTAATAAATACTGCTCTTGTTTGAAGTTTGCAGGCTCTAACTTATTTGCATCTTATCAAACCTGCTAAACCTGCAGGGGGCTGAATACTACTTGTAGGCACTATATATATATATATATATATAAGATCAGTCCCCCAGTATCCAGTATCTCAGTATAAAGTACATTTTATATATATATATATATATATATATATATATATATATATATATATATATATATATATATATATATATATATATATTAGCCCTTTATTATACAGAACATTATATTGTATACATCTCAATTCCCTCAGTATACAGCACATTACATATATCAATCACCTCAGTATACAGCACATTTTATATATACATATATATATATATATATATATATATATATATATATATATATATATACAGTCATATGAAAAAGTTTGGGCACCCCTATTAATGTTAACCTTTTTTCTTTATAACAATTTGGGTTTTTGCAACAACTATTTCAGTTTCATATATCTAATAACTGATGGACTCAGTAATATTTCTGGATTGAATTGAGGTTTATTGTACTAACAGAGCATGGACAGCACGCTTCAAATCATCCCACAGATTTTCAATGATATTCAGGTCTGGGGACTGGGATGGCCATTCCAGAACATTGTAATTGTTCCTCTGCATGAATGCCTGAGTAGATTTGGAGCGGTGTTTTGGATCATTGTCTTGCTGAAATATCCATCCTCTGCGTAACTTCAACTTTGTCACTGATTCTTGCACATTATTGTCAAGAATCTGCTGATACTGAGTTGAATCCATGCGACCCTCAACTTTAACAAGATTCCCAGTGCCGGCATTGGCCACACAGCCCCAAAGCATGATGGAACCTCCACCAAATTTTACTGTGGGTAGCAATTGCTTTTCATGGAATGCCGTGTTTTTTTGCCTCCATGCATAACGCCTTTTTGTATGACCAAACAACTCAATCTTTGTTTCATCAGTCCACAGGACCTTCTTCCAAAATGTAACTGGCTTGTCCAAATGTGCTTTTGCATACCTCAGGCGACTCTGTTTGTGGCATGCTTGCAGAAACGGCTTCTTTCGCATCACTCTCCCATACAGCTTCTCCTTGTGCAACGTGCGCTGTATTGTTGACCGATGCACATTGACACCATCTGCAGCAAGAGGATGCTGCAGGTCTTTGGAGGTGGTCTGTGGATTGTCCTTGACTGTTTTCACCATTCTTCTGCTCTGCCTTTCTGATATTTTTCTTGGCCTGCCACTTCTGGGCTGAACAAGAACTGTACCTGTGCTCTTCCATTTCCTTACTATGTTTCTCACAGTGGAAACTGACAGTTTAAATCTCTGAGACAACTTTTTGTATCCTTCCCCTGAACAACTTTGTTGAATAATCTTTGTTTTCAGATCATTTGAGAGTTGTTTTGAGGAGCCCATGATGCCACTCTTCATAGGAGATTCAAATAGGAGAACAACTTGCAAGTGGCCACCTTAAATACCTTTTCTCATGATTGGATACACCTGCCTATGAAGTTCAAAGCACAATGAGGTTACAAAACCAAATTAGTGCTTTAGTAAGTCAGTAAACAGTAGTTAGGAGTGTTCAAATAAAAAAATTGATAATGGTGCCCATACTTTTGCACCGGTCAAATTTTGTTTAAATGCACATTGCACATTTTCTGTTAGTACTATAAACCTCATTTCAATCCATAAATATTACTCAGTCCATCAGTTATTAGATATATGAAAAATATATATATATATATATATATATATATATATATATATATATATAGAAAAAAGGTTAACATTAATAGGGGTGCCCAAACTTTTTCATATGACTGTATATATAAAAACAGCACATGATATATATTAGACCCCTCAGTGTATAGCACAGTATATATATATATATTTATATTTATATGTATATATATATATATATATATATATATATATATATATATATACACACAGTGCCTTGCGAAAGTAATCGGCCCCATTGAATTTCTCAACCTTTTCCCACATTTCAGGCTTCAAACATAAAGATACAAATTTTAATGTTATGGTGAAGAATCAGCCACAAGTGGGACACAATTGTGAAGTTGAATGAAATGTATTGCTTATTTTGAACTTTTGTAAGAAAGAATAAACTGAAAATTGGGGTGTGCAATACTATTCGGCCCCTTTACTTCCAGTGCAGCAAACTCACTCCAGAAGTTCATTGAGGATCTCTGAATTATCCAATGTTGTCCTAAATGACTGATAATGATAAATATAAGCCACCTGTATGTAATCAAGTCTCCGTATAAATGCACCTGCTCTGTGATAGTCTCCGTGTTCTGTTTAAAGTACAGAGAGCATCATGAAGACCAAGGAACACATCAGGCAGGTCCGTGATACTGTTGTGGAGAAGTTTAAAACCGGATTTGGTTACAAAGAGATTTCTGCAACTTTAAACATCCCAAGAAGCACGTGCAAGCAATCACATTGAAATGGAAGGAGTATTATACCACTGCAAATCTACCAAGACCTGGCCGTCCCTCAAAAATTTCACCTCAAGGAGAAGACTGATCAGAGATGCAGCTAAGAGGCCCATGATCAGTCTGGATGAACTGCAGATATATATATATATATATATATATATATATATATATATCCCCTCAGTATACAGCACATTATATATATCAATCACTCAGAATGCAACACATCATATATCAGTCCCCTCAGTATAAAACACTTTATATATTGGTCCTTCAGTACACGGCGCATCATATATATCAGCTCCCTCAGTATGCAGAACATTTTATAAATATATTTCAGTCTTTTCAATATACAGCACATTTTATATATATATATACAGTGCCTACAAGTATTCTTCAACCCCCTGCAGATTTAGCAGGTTTGATAAGATGCAAATAGGTTAGAGGCTGCAAACTTCAAACAAGAGCTGGATTTATTAACAGATGCATAAATCTTGCAAACCAACAAGTTATGTTGCTCAGTTAAATTTTAATAAATTTTCAACATAAAAGTGTGGGTCAATTATTATTCAACCCCTAGGTTTAATATTTTGTGGAGTAACCCTTGTTTGCAATTACAGCTAATAATCGTCTTTTATAAGACCTGATCAGGCCGGCACAGGTCTCTGGAGTTATCTTGGCCCACTCCTCCATGCAGATCTTCTCCAAGTTATCTAGGTTCTTTGGGTGTCTCATGTGGACTTTAATCTTGAGCTCCTTCCACAAGTTTTCAATTGGGTTAAGGTCAGGAGACGGACTAGGCCACTGCAACACCTTGATTTTTTCCCTCTTGAACCAGGCCTTGGTTTCCTTGGCTGTGTGCTTTGGGTCGTTGTCTTGTTGGAAGATGAAATGACGACCCATCTTAAGATCCTTGATGGAAGAGCGGAGGTTCTTGGCCAAAATCTCCAGGTAGGCCGTGCTATCCATCTTCCCATGGATGCGGACCAGATGGCCAGGCCCCTTGGTTGAGAAACAGCCCCACAGCATGATGCTGCCACCACCATGCTTGACTGTAGGGATGGTATTCTTGGGGTCGTATGCAGTGCCATCCAGTCTCATCAGACCAGAGAACCTTGAACCAGTCTGTCTCAGAGTCCTCCAAGTGATCATGAGCAAACTGTAGACGAGCCTTGACATGACGCTTTGAAAGTAAAGGTACCTTATGGGCTCGTCTGGAACGGAGACCATTGCGGTGGAGTGCGGTGGAGTACGTTACTTATGGTATTGACTGAAACCAATGTCCCCACTGCCATGAGATCTTCCTTCCTTGTTGTCCTTCGGTTAGCCTTGACTCTTCGGACAAGCCTGGCCTCGGCACGGGTGGAAACTTTCAAAGGCTGTCCAGGCCGTGGAAGGCTAACAGTAGTTCCATAAGCCTTCCACTTCCGGATGATGCTCCCAACAGTGGAGACAGGTAGGCCCAACTCCTTGGAAAGGGTTTTGTACCCCTTGCCAGCCTTGTGACCCTCCACGATCTTGTCTCTGATGGCCTTGGAATGCTCCTTTGTCTTTCCCATGTTGACCAAGTATGAGTGCTGTTCACAAGTTTGGGGAGGGTCTTAGTTAGTCAGAAAAGGCTGGAAAAAGAGATAATTAATCCAAACATGTGAAGCTCATTGTTCTTTGTGCCTGAAATACTTCTTAATACTTTAGGGGAACCAAACAGAATTCTGGTGGTTTGAGGGGTTGAATAATAAATGACCCTCTGAATAAAGTTTTCACAATTTAAAAAAAAAAAAGAAAGAAATAACATTCTTTTTTGCTGCAGTGCATTTCACACTTCCAGGCTGATCTACAGTCAAAATGTCACAATGCCAAGTTAATTCCGAATGTGTAAACCTGCTAAATCTGCAGGGGGTTGAATACTACTTGTAGGCACTGTATATATATAATAATAATATATATATATATATATATATATATATATATCAATCATTCTCTAAGTATACAGCACATTATCTATATAAATCGTTCAGAATACAGCACATTATATATATATCAGTCTCTCAGCATATAGCACATTATATATCAGTCCCCTCAGTATCAAACACTTTATATATTGGTCCTTCAGTATACAGTATACTATATATCAGTCCCTTCAGTACACAGCGCATTATATATCTATATCTGTTGCCTCAGTATATGGCACATTATATAAATTAGTCTCCTCAGTACACAGCCCACTATATCTGTCTCCTCAGTATAGAGGTATACAGCACAATATATTTCTATATATATATATAGATATAGATAGATAGATAGATATATACATATATGTATATACAGTATATATATTGTGAGACTGTGACCGGGGTTATCTATGACGGCCGGTATGTCTCGCCCAGGTTGTGCTCACTCCATGATAGAAAGTAAATCCACTATAGGGTTAATGCTGTTTCCCTACAGGCTTAAGGAAGGGTTAAAAGGAAACAGGAACGAGGGCAGGTGTGCCGGGTGTGGGGGAAGTGACCAGAACTTCCTGAGCCCTCTGCTGGAGAGGCACATGTATTTTGTTATGGACTTTTTGTTTGGACATTAAACACCGTGTGCTGTGAACCTTGATGCCTGGATCCCGTGTCTTCTGCTGCGCAGCCGACCGCGCTACCTCACATATGGTGGAGAATCGGCGGGCATGACAGCCGGTGAGGTGTAGCATCCATCCCTGGTGACCCAGCTGCGCATGTCCTGGATTCGAGCGGCTATACTACAGCCCAAACCCGGCGACGCCATGGAGGACATACTAAAGCATTTGGCTCAGGCTAATGCACATCAGCAACAGACCAATGCACACCTGCTCCAATCCTTGCAAGTGCAGGAAAAAAAACTCCAAGAACAGTTGGATCAGGCCAATGCACGTCAGCAGCAATCCTTGCAAGTGCAGGTCAAAATGCACCAAGAACAGATGGAGCAGGCCAATGCACGTCAGCAGCAAGCCTTACAATTGCAGGAAAAAAGGCACCAAGAACAGATGGTTCTCCTGGCCAAGTCGATCCGTGCCGGACCGGCAGCAACAACCCCGGGACCGGGTGACGACGGCAGCGTCCGGAAAGCGGTGAGACAAGCGTTGCAAAAGATGACCCCGGGTGATGATGTGGAAGCGTTCCTGGCGGTGTTTGAGCGGGTGGCCGAGCGGGAAAAGCTGCCGACCCCGCAGTGGGCTGAGGTATTGTCGCCCTATCTGACGGGGGAACCCCAAAAAGCGTACCTGGACCTCGGTACCGAGGACGCCATTGACTATGTGACCCTGAAAGCCGAAATACTGGCTCGGTTGGGGGTGAATACCTATGTACGGGCTCAGCGGGTAAATCAGTGGTTCTATGAGGAAGCCAAACCCGTACGCTCCCAGGCCTATGACTTATTACATCTTGTAAAAAAGTGGTTGCAGCCTGACACTCTGAGCCCGGCGCAAATGGTGGAAAGGGTAGTAGTGGATCGTTTTGTGCGCACTTTACCCGTCACCGTTCAACGGTGGGTAGGACAGGGTGACCCGAGTACCCTGGACCAATTAGTGTCCCTGGTAGAGCGGCATGTGGCTACGCAGGACTTGATACGGGACACTGAGACTTTGCGTACCGCCCGTCGGTCCGGCCCCTCCAAGCCTAGGGCCAAGGACCCACCGCCGACACCGGTACAGGAGTCCGCTACCATCCTGGCTGAGGCCGCGCCCGCCGTTCCTGAGGTCCGGAAGGCCATGTACCCTAAACGACAACTTGTCAAGGGGGTTTCCTTCCCTATTAGATGTTGGCGGTGCCAGCGGGTGGGACATATGGAAGCCCAGTGTCCACTCACCACGGAGCCCATGGATTGTGGGGTTACCCGGCGGGGTTCAATGTATGCTCAGGTGGTGTGTACCGCTGACCTGGTCTCCCCAGAGACAGAGCCCCACTTGTGCCAAATACAGGTGAATGGATGTCCGGTTACAGGATTGTTGGATTCCGGAAGCTTAGTGACCCTTGTGCGATCCACCTTGAGAGCTAAAGTAAAGGCCACAGGACGCACTGTGGGGGTGGTTTGCATACATGGGGACCGCCACGACTATCCCACGGGGATTGTCACCATCACAGCACCTTGCGGTCAGGTGCAACATGAGGTGGGACTTCTTAACACTCTTCCTTATGACGTGATCCTAGGAAGGGATCTGCCCTATTTTTGGACTTTATGGAGGGGACCCCCTAAGTCCCCTCAGATATTGGTCGGTCCGGGACCTGAGCCCTACAATCCTGAATCCGGGACACCTGCCGTAGGGGTCACCATGATAGGGACAGAGTGTGAACCCGATAGGTCGCCCCTAGAGGTATTGGCAGGAGAGGCTGAGACGGTCGAGCCCATCCCGGAGTTGGAGGCGTCCCCGGATACGTTTGGGACAGCCCAACTCCAGGACCCTACGTTAATACATGCCCGGAGTCGGGTGACAGTAGTTGACGGGGTGGCACAGCTGCCCGGTGCCCAGGTAAGGTACCCCCATTTCGCTCTTAAGCAGGATTTACTCTACCGGGTAGATGAAATACGGGGCGTAGGGGTAGAACAGTTGGTGGTGCCCCAGCCGCATCGCCGGCGGGTCCTCGACTTGGCTCATAAACACCTGATGAGTGGCCACCTAGGGGTCAAGAAAACGCAGGAGCGAATATTGCAAAGGTTCTATTGGCCCGGGGTCTTTGGGGAGGTAAAACGGTTCTGCGAAACCTGCCCGGAGTGTCAGCTTACTGCACCCCTGACCCATTTTCGCAGTCCGTTGGTACCGTTACCCATTATAGAAGTCCCTTTTGAACGGATAGGGATGGATCTGGTGGGGCCCCTCGTAAAGTCCGCTCGAGGGCACCAACACATCCTAGTGATCGTTGACTATGCCACCCGGTATCCCGAGGCGATACCTCTCAGACATACTGCAGCAAAGCTTATAGCTCGGGAGTTGTTTGCTGTGTTCTGCCGGGTGGGATTGCCCAAGGAGATCCTTACGGATCAGGGGACCCCATTCATGTCTAAAGTGACCAAAGAGCTATGCCGGCTACTCCAGATCAAGCAGTTGCGTACGTCTGTGTATCATCCGCAAACGGACGGTTTAGTCGAGCGTTTCAATAAAACCCTGAAAACCATGCTAAGAAGGGTGATTTCAAAAGACGGGAAAGACTGGGATATGATGCTTCCCTATTTGATGTTTGCCATACGAGAGGTGCCACAGGCATCCACGGGGTTTTCGCCTTTTGAATTGTTATACGGGCGACATCCCCGGGGATTGTTGGACCTGGCAAAGGAAACATGGGAACAAGAGCCCACCCCCCATAAAAGTGTGATTGAACACATTTTGGGTATGCAGAACCGCATAAGCGCGGTCATGCCAATTGTGAAGGAGCACTTACAGGAGGCTCAGGCCGCGCAAAGCGGCCGCTACAATAGACAAGCCACCGTGCGGACCTTTAAACCCGGGGATCGGGTGTTGGTATTGATCCCCACGGCGGAGAGCAAATTCCTGGCTCAGTGGCAAGGCCCCTACGAGATAAAGGAAAGAGTAGGGGTGGTTAACTATAAAGTATTGCAGCCCGGTAGGCGGAAACCTGAACAAATATACCATGTCAACCTATTAAAACCTTGGCAGGAACGGGAAAGCCTGATGGCTGTTTTTTCCCCACCTCCCTCCTCTTCGGGTCGTTCACATCCGGCTCCAGCGACCTCCGGAGAGGACGAACCGGAAGTAAGGATTGGAGAAGCCCTCACCAAGCAACAGAGGCGAGAGGCCAGACGGTTGGTTCAGCAGAACCCCGATGTCTTCTCCGAGCTGCCCGGTAGGACCAGTCTGATACGACATGATATTGTCACCGAGCCCCACCTGAAGGTACGCCTGAAGTCATACCGGGTGCCGGAGGCTCGACGACAAGCCATATCGGAGGAAGTAAAGACAATGTTACGCCTGGGGGTCATCGAAAAATCCCGGAGTGAATGGGCTAGTCCGATTGTCCTAATACCAAAACCCGATGGCTCCTTAAGGTTCTGCAATGACTTTAGGAGATTGAACGAAATATCCAAGTTCGATCTCTACCCCATGCCCCGGGTGGATGAGCTGATTGATAGGCTGGGACAGGCGCGATATTTTACCACGCTCGACCTGACCAAAGGGTACTGGCAGGTGCCACTAACGGAGTCCGCCAAGGAGAAAACAGCTTTTGTTACGCCGGAGGGTCTCTTCCACTATGTTGTCTTGCCTTTTGGGTTACATGGCGCTCCGGCCACGTTCCAGAGGTTGATGGACTTAGTGCTGGAACCCCACCAGGCGTATGCATCAGCGTACCTGGATGACATCATTATTTACAGCTCCGATTGGCAGACCCACTTGGAACAGGTACAAGCGGTGGTGGACGCGCTTCGAACAGCCGGATTGACAGCCAATCCCAAGAAATGTGCATTGGGACTCACGGAAGCCCGCTACTTGGGCTACGTGATAGGCCAAGGGGTGATTAAGCCCCAAATTAACAAGGTTGAGGCGATCCAGAAGTGGCCTAGACCCCTGACCACGAAGCAGGTTAGGGCCTTCCTGGGTATCGTGGGGTACTACAGGAGGTTTGTAAAGGATTTTGCGGGACTATCAGCCCCCTTGACGGACCTTCTCAAAGGCAAGAAGTCCGTCATGGTGCGGTGGACTCCGCAGGCCGAGGACTCCTTCCGGGCCCTGAAGGGGGTCCTGTGCGGACAGCCCGTTCTGGTCAACCCTGATTTCCGGAAGGAGTTCATAGTACAGACTGACGCCTCGGAGGTCGGCCTGGGGGCAGTGCTGTCTCAGGTGGTTCAGGGGGAGGAACACCCCGTCACCTTCTTGAGTAGGAAGCTCACCCCTCCCGAGCGGAATTATAGCGTAGTGGAGAAGGAGTGCCTGGCGATCAAGTGGGCCTTGGAGTCCCTACGCTATTACCTGCTGGGACGGCAGTTTCGCTTGGTGACGGATCACTCTCCACTGGTCTGGATGAGGTCCGCCAAGGAACGGAATGCCCGGGTTACCCGGTGGTTCCTTTCTCTGCAGAACTTCCGGTTTACGGTTGAACACCGGGCCGGTAGGTTGCAGGGCAACGCCGATGCCTTGTCCCGCGGCCCGTGCTTGATGGCTGGAGTTCAACCCCGCACGCTTGAACTGAGGGGGGGGGTATGTGAGACTGTGACCGGGGTTATCTATGACGGCCGGTATGTCTCGCCCAGGTTGTGCTCACTCCATGATAGAAAGTAAATCCACTATAGGGTTAATGCTGTTTCCCTACAGGCTTAAGGAAGGGTTAAAAGGAAACAGGAACGAGGGCAGGTGTGCCGGGTGTGGGGGAAGTGACCAGAACTTCCTGAGCCCTCTGCTGGAGAGGCACATGTATTTTGTTATGGACTTTTTGTTTGGACATTAAACACCGTGTGCTGTGAACCTTGATGCCTGGATCCCGTGTCTTCTGCTGCGCAGCCGACCGCGCTACCTCACAATATATACAGTTAGGTCCAGAAATATTTGGACAGTGACACAAGTTTTGTTATTTTAGCTGTTTACAAAAACATGTTCAGAAATACAATTATATATATATAATATGGGCTGAAAGTGCACACTCCCAGCTGTAATATGAGAGTTTTCACATCCAAATCGGAGAAAGGGTTTAGGAATCATAGCTCTGTAATGCATAGCCTCCTCTTTTACAAGGGACCAAAAGTAATTGGACAAGGGACTCTAAGGGCTGCAATTAACTCTGAAGGCGTCTCCCTCGTTAACCTGTAATCAATGAAGTAGCTAAAAGGTCTGGGGTTGATTACAGGTGTGTGGTTTTGCATTTGGAAGCTGTTGCTGTGACCAGACAACATGCGGTCTAAGGAACTCTCAATTGAGGTGAAGCAGAACATCCTGAGGCTGGAAAAAAAGAAAAAATCCATCAGAGAGATAGCAGACATGCTTGGAGTAGCAAAATCAACAGTCGGGTACATTCTGAGAAAAAAGGAATTGACTGGTGAGCTTGGGAACTCAAAAAGGCCTGGGCGTCCACGGATGACAACAGTGGTGGATGATCGCCGCATACTTTCTTTGGTGAAGAAGAACCCGTTCACAACATCAACTGAAGTCCAGAACACTCTCAGTGAAGTAGGTGTATCTGTCTCTAAGTCAACAGTAAAGAGAAGACTCCATGAAAGTAAATACAAAGGGTTCACATCTAGATGCAAACCATTCATCAATTCCAAAAATAGACAGGCCAGAGTTAAATTTGCTGAAAAACACCTCATGAAGCCAGCTCAGTTCTGGAAAAGTATTCTATGGACAGATGAGACAAAGATCAACCTGTACCAGAATGATGGGAAGAAAAAAGTTTGGAGAAGAAAGGGAACGGCACATGATCCAAGGCACACCACATCCTCTGTAAAACATGGTGGAGGCAACGTGATGGCATGGGCATGCATGGCTTTCAATGGCACTGGGTCACTTGTGTTTATTGATGACATAACAGCAGACAAGAGTAGCCGGATGAATTCTGAAGTGTACCGGGATATACTTTCAGGCCAGATTCAGCCAAATGCCGCAAAGTTGATCGGACGGCGCTTCATAGTACAGATGGACAATGACCCCAAGCATACAGCCAAAGCTACCCAGGAGTTCATGAGTGCAAAAAAGTGGAACATTCTGCAATGGCCAAGTCAATCACCAGATCTTAACCCAACTGAGCATGCATTTCACTTGCTCAAATCCAGACTTAAGACGGAAAGACCCACAAACAAGCAAGACCTGAAGGCTGCGGCTGTAAAGGCCTGGCAAAGCATTAAGAAGGAGGAAACCCAGCGTTTGGTGATGTCCATGGGTTCCAGACTTAAGGCAGTGATTGTCTCCAAAGGATTCGCAACAAAATATTGAAAATAAAAATATTTTGTTTGGGTTTGGTTTATTTGTCCAATTACTTTTGACCTCCTAAAATGTGGAGTGTTTGTAAAGAAATGTGTACAATTCCTACAATTTTTATCAGATATTTTTGTTCAAACCTTCAAATGAAACGTTACAATCTGCACTTGAATTCTGTTGTAGAGATTTCATTTCAAATCCAATGTGGTGGCATGCAGAGCCCAACTCGCGAAAATTGTGTCACTGTCCAAATATTTCTGGACCTAACTGTATATATATATATATATATATATATATATATATATATATATGCGCAGCACTCCTGAGACTGGTCGCTACAGGGTATTGTATTTTATGTATTTTACACTGTCCGTCCATCCTGGGCGGGAAGAGGTTAAAGTCTGGTAAGTTTCATTTTGCATCCCACAGCCTTGCAAACACAGGCAGCAGGTGCCTCACACAGAGACAAGGGGAATTCCTGGTGACCATAACAACGGGCTGGAACATTCCTAGAGTGGGGAAATGAGCAGGAGTTACAAAACAGACAGTTTAGTTTCACTTTACCTCAGAGCGGCTTGAGAGACCACACAGAGTGGACATACAGTGAGCAGCTCACTGAGGTAGCTCCCTCAGGGAGGCAGAGGAGAAGAACAACAAGGTCAAGACCGGTGCATACACCCTTCCCTCACCTAGGACAGGGCTGGTGGATGGCTGAGGGCCCCTAAACTGAGAGAGTGGATCCAGGGGGGTACTAGATGCTGCTAGTTAGGAGGTTCCCATTCCATTAGCCGGCAGGGACCTGGAATGGGAGAGGTGGCCAACCAGGAAGGAGTTGAGAGATGGAGACTGGTAGTCATGTGGCATGGAGGAGAAGAGGGTTGCGGAGGGGAGAATTTTGTTGTCTCCTTGAACCAGCGCAGCTTTTGGTAGCAGAGTAGCGGGTCCCAAGTGCTCCAGGGACAAGGAGGTGACCGCCACATGAGAGCACAAAAGGAGAAAGCCCACAGACTGCCCTACAAGGCTTCGACCTCTGCCCTGCCTGGGATCGACTGGAGCCCATCACAGTAAGGACCAGCATCCTGGGTGCGACACAAAGACCTGTGAGTAAAAGATCTGAAACCCGCAACCCAGTGACTCTCACCCTATTTGTCATTGCCTGGCACTCTGGCGATTCCCAGTCTCCCGTTCTCCCTCCCGGGGGCCGCTCCGCCTGCGGGGAGTGATATCATCACGGCTGCACTCCATCATCTTCCCTGGCAAGGTACCCTGCAGTGGCGCCCTTATCCCTGGCCGCATACCACAGGTAGCGTAGTCGACATCATCCGTTCCACTCCTGGAGGATGAAAGGTCGGAGGAAGGGTCCACAGCGGAGGAGGCCAAGACCCTAGTCGCAACCGTAACCGGTGACATCTTCTCCAGGTACAATTCTTGCTTGCCCTTTTACTGTGCACCACGAGGGCCACGAAGTCGGGCCAGGCCACGACCTCTGAAAACCAGTGGCCTGCTCAGTCTTTCAGTATACAGCACATATATATATATATATATATATATATATATATGTATATATATCAGTCCCTTATAATACAGCACATTTGAGATATATATATATATATATATATATATATATATATATATATATATATATATATATAAATATCCCCTCAGTATACAGTACAAAATATATCAGTACTTTCAGTATGTAGCGCATTATACATATCAGTCCCTTTAGTATACTGCACATTATATACCAGACCCCTCAGTGTACAGCACATTGTATCAGTCCCCTCAGTATAAGGCAGATTACATATATCAGTCCCTCAGTATACAGCACATTATATACATCAGTCCCTTCAGTATAGAGCACATTATATATTAGTCCCCTCGATGTAGTGCACATTATACCAGTTCCCTCAGTATAAAGTACATTATATTAGCTCCCTCAGTCTACAGGACATTTTATATATATAAAACATATTATATATATATTGTGAGGGGTGTATATGTATGATGTGCTGAACACTGAGGGCACTGATTATATATATATATATATATATATATATATATATATATATATATACATATATATATATATAATCAGTGCCCTCAGTGTTCAGCACATCATACATATACGCCCCCTCACAACACATTTACAAATGTGCATCCAGCTCACCTTTCTGTTTAGGAGACCATCATCTGACCGTGCAGGGATCTGAATGGAGTCAGCCCGCTCCTTTGGTATCCACAATTCAAATGAAAAAAGTTGATCCAGCATAGTTCCAGTATATAAAATTAAAAGTCCTTTTTTGGAAAAGCATTAAAAGTCCATCATGCCATGCTGCGAGGACGCGTTGGGAAACTGAGTAAGGACGGTTAGTCCGAAACGCGTCCTCGCAGCATGGCATAATGGACTTTTAATGCTTTTCCAAAAAAGGACTTTTAATTTTATATACTGAAT
Source organism: Anomaloglossus baeobatrachus (assembly GCF_048569485.1). Lineage (NCBI taxonomy): Eukaryota > Metazoa > Chordata > Amphibia > Anura > Aromobatidae > Anomaloglossus > Anomaloglossus baeobatrachus. Next base: position 836,458,138 of record NC_134353.1, on the reverse strand, counting down.
CTGTGCTGGATCGACTTTTTTTCATTTGAAATATAAGCCCCCTCATCGTACAGCACGTCACATATATTAGTCCCTCAGTATACAGCCCTATATATATATATATATATATATATATATATATATATCAGTCCACACAGTAAACAGTGCATTGTATCAGCCCCCTCAGTGTTCAGCACACACATTATACATATCACTCCCCTCAGTATACAGCACATTTTATATTTATCAGTCCCCTCAGTTCCTTCAGTATTCAGCACAAGAAATATATCAATAACTACAGCATACAGCACTTAACATACATCAGTCCTTCAGTATACAGCTCATCTTATATATATATATATATATATATATATATATATATATATATATAAATCTCAATCCCCTCAGTATACGGCACATTACAATGGCGCTGGACTCAGCAGGTGTGTATACTGCCAACTCAAGCGCCATTTTATTGATGACAATGTTTCTGTGAATATGAATAGCCACCAGTTTGTTTCAGATGATATGACACAGTGTCTTCACTAAAATGACACCTGAGTTTGCACTGACTCTGCAGCCTTTTTTTCGAAGAATTCAACTACAACATGAGCATATGACTGTGCACAAGCCGTCCATAGGGATAATGGCGGCGGCTGAGGTGCAAAATTTAAATAAATGGGATGAAAGCAGCAAGGGGAGGAATAGATAAAAAAGATCCTTCTCACAAAGTCCCATCCTGATGCTAAATCATCGACACCCAAGCAAAGAATGGGTTCAATAAATAATATATATATATATATATATATATATATATATATATATATATATATTTATACACACAAACATATATATATATATATATATATATATATATATATATATTTTTTTTTTTTTTTTTTCAAATCATTTTCTTAACTTGCATAGTATCTAATGATGACCTGGATAGGACAAGGCTTTTGACTTTAACACAGTAAAGTCTATTGAAGTACTTTCTATGATCCCTCCTTCATAGTGAGAGCACTACAATACCTGACACTGAATATAACAATTATCTTATGATAGTATTCTTCATAAGATGTATAAAAAGGTCAAAGAATTTTCCCATCGAGTATTCATGATTCCTTCATGAATCAATTCCACGATTACAGAATAGCTGGCATTTTGTACTTGCAATAGGCAAAGTAATAGAAAATGACAATCAGTTATAGAAGATAGGTAAAAGTTAAGTCAAAAATCGTTTTTAACACTTAATTCTTTTAGGTAGCTTACATGTTGATATGCGATCTCTAAATGTTACTTTGCATAATGCCTAAAGCTTCTGGAAATGCTCATCTTTTATATTCCCGGCTTAGCATCAATGTCATTTTTTAGTAGCAAATCTATTACTGTAGTTAGATAAAGGGTTTGTTCCTGTCGTACCTTTACACTTAAGGCTGCTTTACACGCTGCGACATTGCTAGCGATCTCGTTAGCGACATGACATTGACATGCCAGATTGCAGATAAGATTTGCCGAGATCACACATAGATCATTTTTTGTAGCGCCGGTCACATGTGCGATCTCGGCAAATCGTATATGCGATCTGGCATGTTACATCGCTAACAAGATCGCTAGCGATGTTGTAGCGTGTAAAGCACCCTTTAATGTGGCATACATGAAAGACATAGACGGTGGACCCCTTTCCCAATGCCCACTCATTGAGTTAGGATGGAGGGGTCCCATACATCACCCACTCTGGCAGACGCGACATGACTATACAATACACAGCTGAATATGTACTAAGTAATAATTTTCAGTTGCAGAATGGCTGGTTATGTTATCTCCCAGACTAAAATTGTCTCACGTTTTCTTGAGTTAATTGGAAATGTAGCTTAATATAAAGAAGGGTAAGTCAAGACGTTTCCAGCCCCCTAATGCTTGGTAGTGATTATCTTAGCATAGCGCTTCAGGAGCACGTCACTCCCCAGCCTAATGACTTCCTGCTTGGAAGGGATGGCGCACTCCTGACTGATCGGCTATACCAAGTTGATGGCAATGGTTCAAAGCTTCCACTCCCCAATGCTGCAAGTTGAGGCTGTTTTGCCATTGCAGTATTGAAGGCCACTGAAGCTGGTTAGATCCACTGATTTAGTCATATTCAGAGCACATCTTGCAAGGTCAATAGTAAAGAGCTTGTGAACACTGAAGTAGATTACCGGCCAAAGCTTATCAACTGCAGAACTGGCTGCTAATCTCTTCCAACAATTAGATAAAAAATCTCTCTGTTCTTGAGTACAGAGATCATTTTCAAAAGGGAAATTATTGCAAACCACATTGTCTGTTGAGGCAACCCCTTTAAGTGCCCTAATTGAAATTTCCAACCATAAAAAAATTCTGGAAAAAAATGTCTTTTTTTGGAGTTATTCTTCAACTTTAGGTGACAATTAATGGGTAAAATGATTCAACTGAATCTTAATTTCTTAAATTAAAGCACCACTCTAATATTTTTTTGTTTTAATTTCAACACTGGAGTGACATCACCAATGTATGTTCCTTGCCCCTAGCAATATATTTACAGGCTGCTGTCTTCAGCTCTTCCCAGTGCTGTTCTGGTCCTGTTCCGCTATCTTTTAATAGCAGCTTCTAACTGATTGGACAGCAGAGGTAACGGTTACCAGTTCTTAATGTATGTATATGGCAGCCTTATTCTGACTCTAATAGAGTTAAGGGGGCTTTACACGCTGCGACATCGCTAATGCGGAGTCGTTGGGGTCACGGAATTTGTGACGCACATCCGGCCGCATTAGCGATGTTGCTGCGTGTGACACCGATGAGCGATTTTGCATCGTTGCAAAAACGAGCAAAATCGCTCATCGGTGACATGGGGGTCCATTCTCGATTATCGTTACTGCAGCAGTAACGATGTAGTTCGTCGCTCCTGCGGCAGCACACATCGCTATGTGTGACGCCGCAGGAACGAGGAAGCTCTCCTTACCTGCCTCCCGGCCGCTATGAGGAAGGAAGACGGTGGGCGGGATGTTACGTCCCGCTCATCTCCGCCCCTCTGCTTCTATTGGGCGGCCGCTCAGTGATGACGCTGTGACGCCGCACGGACCGCCCCCTTAGAAAGGAGGCGGTTCGCCGGTCACAGCGACGTCGCCGGGCAGGTAAGTAGTGTGATGGGTCTGGGTGATGTTGTGCGGCACGGGCAGTGATTTGCCCGTGTCGCGCAACAGATGGGGCGGGTACCCACGCTAGCGATATCGGGACCAATATCGCAGTGTGTAAAGTAGCCTTTAGTGTCATGATTCCGCTGTGCAGAGCTTCTTGCAGACTAGGAGATCCTCTGCAGTGTTTTCCTGGGCTACTGAGCTGGTAGGTTGATTGACTTCGCAGGATTCCATGCTTGTTCTGGGAGGTGCTGATTGCTCAGTTGATTCATCATCCTGATAATTGCTCTGCTTCTTTACTGAGCATGCTCTCCCAGAACCTCACCAGTCGTACATTCTGGTTCAGTTGTTGTGCTGTTAGCCTGTCTTTCTGCAAGTATTCTGATCTTGGTTTTCTGACCTCAGACTGTTGTTCAGACTGTTCTTCTCTGCCTGTTCCCTGTTCTTGCAGTGGCTTTTACCTCGGACCATTACCTGACCACGTCTGTGTTTTCTCCCTGAATCTATTATGTGCCTTCCTGGAATTCTGATCCTCAGATTGTGACCTGACTACGCCTCTGTGTACTCCCTGAACCCATACCTGTTACCTGACCCCGGCTTTCCTGACTACTCTTCCGTCTATACTACCCGTAAGTAGTGACCTGCATTACATTTACATTGAGAAGTGACCTCCGGCTCGCCAAGCAAAGACCCGGGGGTGATCCGGCTGATTCCAAACTGTAGAAGACGATGCCAAGAACTGAAGAAGACAGCGGCTGGTAAGCATATTACCTGGGGCAGTAAATTACATTACTGATACCATTACGGTGGGGGAAATAAGAAAAATAAAAAATAAAAAAAAAATGCTGGAGGAGTGCTTTAAAGACAATCTATGTATGAAAGTAGTTTCTCCATTATTAATAATTTTCACATTGGTAATATGGGAAAAAAACTTTGCTTTATATAGAAGATTACAAAATTGACAATATAGCTCAGAGAAAAAAAAAAATTATGGCAGAACTGCATAAATTTCTGTTTGGAGCCTCTATTGAAGATTTGTCAATATTAGGAGCAAGAACAGAACAACCAGTCACATGATTCTTGCTGTGATATAAGAGAAACCTCAGCACAATCCCAGTGGGCCCCATTATAAGTCAATCGTAATGTCGCTATTTAGATCTTTAACGCAAAAGCCATAATGGATATTGTTGGGATAGCAGGCTTGATTACTGATTTGTTGATGACATAAAAGCTGACCATACATATAAGATAAAACTTGTTAGGCTAGCCAATTATGGAAAAATCAACTATTATCTTATGTGTATTGAGGTCTCCCAACTGGCAGATGTTGAAAAAAGAGAGAAATATTTCCTCTCCCCATTCAAATAAACGTGTGCTCATACCTGTATATGGTGGAGTCTAGAGAAATAGAAGATAAATACATTTAATTCACAGGTGGACAACTATCTATTTTGTAAGGCCACCAGCTAACAAATACATGTAATGAACAGGTGGACAGCTATCTATTGTGAAAGGCCACTAGCTAACATACCTGCCCTTTCACAAAGGTCCTTTAGAAAAACATGATCTTGCTGCCCTTATCCTCCATCAACAATTTAAAACTGCTTTTGATGTACTTATTAGTATATATCCAGAAACTGTCCAAATTGTCCTGCTCTGTGACTTGCCATTCATTTTTCTTTTATTTAGTGGCTTCTTTTCGTCTGCTTTCTGTCAGAGCTATAGAAGCTTGAACTTTTTGTTTTTATACATTGTTACTGCCATTATCAAATAGCTTGCTTGTCCTATTATGCATGTATGGAGGTTGACAGACAGAAGAGATACAACTGAGACAAAGCTCAACCAAAACTTCTAATCTGTCTCAGAGTCTCTGCTGCTGGAGACTCTATATACAGGGGCTATGTGGGGGCTCATTCTGTATACAGAGGCCTGTGTGGGGGCTTATGCTGTATATAGGAGGCATTTTGGGGGCTCCTCCTGTATATAGGAGTCTTTGTGGGGGCTTATGCTATATATAGGAGGCTATTTAGTTGCTCATGCTGCATATAGGGAGCTATGTGGGGGCTTATACTGTACATAGGGGCTAAGTAAGGGTTCATACTGTATATAGCAGGTTATGTGATGGCTCTTGCTATATATATATAGGGGCTATGTGGGTGTCCATACTGTGGATATATATATATATATATATATATATATATATATATATATATATATATATACTACTGTATATAGCAGGCAATGTGGGGGCTCATGCTGTACATAGGATGCTATGTGGGGGCTCATTCTGTATATAGGAGGCTATGTGAGGGCTTATTCTGTATATAGGAGGCTATGTGAGGGCTCATACTGTATATAGCAGGCAATGTGGGGGCTCATGCTGTATATCGGAGAATATGTGAGGGCTCATGCTGTATATAGGAGGCTATGTGGGGGCTTATGCTGTATATAGCAGGCAATGTGGGGGCTCATGCTGTATATCGGAGAATATGTGAGGGCTCATGCTGTATATAGGAGGCTATGTGAGGGCTCATGCTGTATATCGGAGAATATGTGAGGGCTCATGCTGTATATAGGAGGCTATGTGAGTGCTCATGCTGTATATTGGAGGCTATGTCGGGGCTTATGCTGTAAATCGGAGGCTATGTGGGTGCCAACAGAAAAGAGCTTTACACATTGTACCATAAGCATATTATATGTCACATGTCTGAAATCAGTGACCATTTCATGTTGTCAATTCCATCATTTTATAGCAATTCCTACCAGTTGCCAATTTTATTACATGACATCCCTATGTATACAAAAGGATTCAGACAGACATAATATCCCTTCATACACAGTGCTGGGTTATCTGAGCAAATCCCTTAGATCCCAATGAATCCCCATTATGAAAATAAAAAAAAATCCTTTCCCAGCAAGAAATTCTTCTACAGTAGAAGAAAAAGTCTAAAAATAGCCAGAATGAAAATGTAATATATTCTTCTCTTTTATAAAACAATAGGTGGTATCAAGATTCTGAATGCATGACACACCGCAGTAACATTTAATCCTCCTCCTACTCTCTATAGTTTATTAACATTGCAGATTGACATATTTTCTCATCTTCTGTTCTCCCACCTCTGACACCTACCTTACCTACTTAGCTAATATATGTTAATCCTCCGTAAATTCTACTTAACATTCCCTGTGAAATTACTTTCTGCCCTGTCTCATACATTTAGAAATCTTTTCATATCGTGCTTGATTACATCTGCGGAAACACACGCAATCGACAAGCCGTCACTATAAAGACAAACCACTGCATATCTTCATACAGTATGGCGTATAATATATATACCAAACGTAATGTCTTACATGAATTCTCTAATAAAAAGTATAAAATGTGTATTCTTCCATCTGGGATCACTTCAATACTTCAAGAAGAACTGAAAACCTAGCAGGAAATTAATCAACTGCAATAACTATAAGACCTAAGGGGCTGAAAAAAATGTAATTGTAGACCAGATACACGTTGTGACCTACATTTTTTTATTTTACAATGATTTCTAAGAGGTTAGCCAAGTTAATTATTAATTAAAATATACTTGCTCTAGGTTATTGAAATCCACTTGGAGATGATTTCAATGACTTTTGTGTTCTTCACATACATTACTTTGCCATATCATCACTTTGTCAGCCATTATTAAAATGATAAAAGTTGCTCATAGAAGTTATTGAGATTATTTTTTTTTTAGCACAAGAATTCTGCTTTTATACATTATACAATAACTGATACTGATGATCTTCATTATACTGCAATAATGTGGTTTTATGCCTTCCATGATAATCACCTTTTCTGAAAGTTTTAGATTTAGCCATACTACAAGGACCACTTGGTTAATAAAGCAGTGGGATCCATCAAGGTATGGATTCTGCAAGACCTTTGAAGGTGTATGTGGTATATGGCACCAAGAGATTAGCAGTAAGGCTTAAATTCTATAAATTGTAAAGTGGAGACTCCATGGATTAGATTTGTCTTCTGTAATGCCGCTGGCGTCCCTATCTCTATATACAGTATGCTGGCAATCAGGTGCTTTCCTGCACTTATGACCCTGCATTCTCTTCTCCCTCCCCCAACAGGGATACTGATGCCTTTACCTCCTTGGCCACCTGCTTTTCCTTGTGGGTATGCTCATGCTGCACAGTCCTCTGCTCTGTTGCATGGCCGCGCAGGTGTGTCTGAGCTGCCTGCCTTCCTGTGCAGCTAGCCACATGTGTGTCGGTCTCCTGCCCTCCCGCATGGCTGTCCATGTGTTGCATTGTCCTCTTCTCTCCTGATGCCCACATTTAGCGCAGACCCCGATTCTTCTCCGCACCTGCCCATGTGTGTTTCAACCCCTGAATAGCACCGTGGTCCCTAGGCCCCAGGCCTATGTATGCGCATTTGTTTTCCTGGTCTCTAGCCCAGAGTGCACACGCTTGCGCTCCCTATCTCTTTATGGAGCAGCATGTACACTTTGAAAAAGTGTCAAAAGGCTATTACTGGGAGGGGTCAGGTTTTTAAGGCTCCCTCACCTGCTGGGAGGGGTCTTATAACTTCACTAGGGTTCCATGCATAGTCTTGTCATGTTGAGCCATCCTGTTGCTATGATCTGCTTTCTTCCAGCATGAGTCCTGCCTGTAATCAGTTCTGTGCATGCTGTGCTTCTGTACTTGACCTGTCCGTGATCCTGTATCCTTCCTGCCTGTGTTCCTTTCCTTTCCCTGTTCGTGTTGCTGGACGCATCCAGTCTATGTTCCCGTACCTACCCTGTTCATGTTCCTGGACCTGTCCAGCTTATGTTCCTGCGTCCGGTATCATACCAGAGTTCGGCATTCTGCCTGAGTCCAGTATACTGTCTGAGTCTGGTATCATACCCGAGTCCAGTGAAGCATATTCTGAATCTGGTGTCTTCTGTGTCCTGCAGGTGCACCTACTCCTGTCCTGTTTGTGTTCCTGTGTCTGCGTTGCCTGAGTCCTAGTAACCTTTATGTCTGTGGCTCTATTCTTGTCCTGTTGTTGTCCAACTCCTCTCAGCTACCATAGTCCCAGACACTTGCTTGGGAATGGCACCAAACATCTACCAACAGCATAGCCCCACCTCATCATCAGAGGCTCTGGTGAATGTGCAGAGTGCACTTAATTATGCCCCTCCCATATCAGGGTAAGCCCAGCTCTGTCTCTAGACCAGTAGGCCACCGCTCACTAACTCACTTGCATGTGATGTACTAACATGGAGCTTAACATCTTCAAGCACATTCCACTGATATTCAATTCGATTGCGATATGGCAAATTTGGAGACAACATTTTTAACTTTTTTGTCATGTTCCTAAAATCCCTCCTGAACAGGTCTTGCACTGTGGTAAGGCCCAATATTCTTTTGATTTACAAAAATACTAATATATTAAAGTTTATACTTGGAGATGAGCGAATTTCAAAAGTAAAGTTTGGTATTCATATCAAACATGTACTGTACATAACTAAAAAAACAGTGTTTGAGTTCAGAGTTTGGGTACTTTCCATATGCTAACCACTCAGTCGAGCTTCGCTGTGCTCGGGTACACTCGGTGCTCGGCCCAGTGCGAGTTGCTTGCAGTGTTTGACTGGCTCACACTGGGGGTATCAAGAGCCTTATCGTATGTAGTGTGTATAAAAAAAATAAATGGAAAAAGCCATCTCACCCTCCTCTAGAAGTGATCTGTTTATGGCTTCCTGTATGTGGGTGTGGAGCCGAACTGCCCAATCAGTGACTTCCACTGGTGTTCAAGTCAAATCCCGATCCCGAACCTGAACTTTATCTAAAGTCCGGCTGAACCCTCCGAAGCGAATGTCAACGGGTCCGCTTATCTCTAGTTATACTTGTTTTGTTAAAATATTCCGGTACAGTAGATGTTATAAGTCAAGTAACATCAATATAAATGTCAAGAACAAAATAATACAGCCAAGAATGTAGCGAGATAGTTGTAGTGAGAGTGCTGTATAAGACAGGGAACCTGGAGTGCTTGTAGGAAAAAACAAAGGGCAGTCTGTGACCCTTTTGTAACAATAGCCTGTTCCCTTCTATTTAAAGAGATTGTCTGTCCTGTCTAAATCCATAAGTCTGCAGTCTCTGTATGTGAGTCTCTGTATGTGACTGCAGACTTATGAATCCTCACATTGCACGCACTGGGGGCTATGAAAATTCACCAGTCTCAGACCCGTGAATTTTGGTCACATTGCTGCAAGTACTTGATATGCAGACTCCTGGACAGAATCTGACTAGAGGGGTGTGACCTTGCTCAATATGCTTGCACCTGCCCACCTAGTTGGATTCTGGCTGGGATTATGCATATGGCATACTTTTGGCTATGTGACCGCCATTCCCAGCTCTGACACTGACGAATCCTCACAGCAAAAAGTACATACAATGTGAGCATTCACAAGTCTGTAGTCACATAAAGTGACTAAATACTCTAGGATTTAAACTGGACAGCCCTGCTAAAGGTTTATAAGAGGGTGTCACAGTGAAAGTATTACTATGTAGACCCAGCTCCGGCTGTCTTCTCACTGTTACTACTATGTACAATTAGGGAGCATGAACACTGTGGAGTCTCTGCTCCCGCAGCAATCATACTTGGTAGCTCCTTACTCAAGATGTGGAATATGGATCTATGCATTTAGTAAAGCACATTTCAGTGTGGATTTTCTGTTTGAATGCAACAAAATCAATTAACTCATAGAGTTGGTCTGAATCGCTTTGAATGTCCCATTCCATCAACCACAATGGTAGTTATTGGCCACTGGAATGGAAGAGGGAATATTGCTTCTTAGCTGTTGGCATTTGTGGCTCATATTTTGAATAGCTGGTCTGGTGAGATGTCACATTCATGTTCACCAATACATGGAGCCAGGCCGGCTAAGCAAAAAAAGAGCTACGAAAATAAGATGCAATAATTCCCTCTCTCATTCCAGCAGACACTAACTACTGCTGTGGCTAATGGATTGGGACTTGCAAATACATTTGGAACAACTCTAGGAGTTACAGGGGTTGACCGCTACTTGGACAGAATCTTCTCATTCCCCATGTTTAGCCCTATTAAAATAAAAAAGCTTATACTCACCTCCTTGGCTGGTGGTGTCGGCACTCTTGTTCCAGGCTCCTGTGAGCTAGTGATATCATGTGAGTCCTGCGCCCAATCACCACCAACTTCCCTCTCCCCACCTTTTGACAAATAATTAATCAACTGGAAGTTAGAGCTCCTGCTGGCCGCTCACTTCTTGCTGGTTACTCATTAGTCCAAATGTGAGGAGAGAGATGCAGGGGGGATTAAACACGGAGCTCTTGTGACGTTACAACCACACGTGAGCCCTGGGAACATCTGGAACAGCGATGTCAAGGGAGGTGAGTAGTGGACAAACCCTTTAATACTATTAGAAAATTAATACAAATGACATTTTATTCAAAAGAAATAAACAAGTTTAGCGGTTTTGTGATGCATTTATTAGGGGATGAGAATTTAAATTAATTGTGGCTCATAAACTTTCTCAGAACATCAAAAACAATGAAATCTTAAAAATAAAAAATAAGGACAAGGTTCCTTTTTTTCTAAGGATATCAGTCTATTTTCAGCCCATGCTTTCAATACATACTCATTACACTTTTGTATGCAATGTGCTTTGCAGTCAACCAGCAAACAACATTTTATTTCTTTAAAAATATAGTCCCTTCATGCAGAAACCTAATAATGCAAACACAGAATACATTACTTTTAATGCACGAAGACGCCATGTTTAATATTCTAAATACATGATGAGAGCCTGAACTGAATTTCCTTAACAAACAGAATCATTGACCCTTCAGCTCTCAAACCAATTATCACTAATATAACACCATAACTAATTATATGCTTTGAATGAATATTTAAATAATGCTTTTAATTTTCCTGTTATCATGTGAAAGCAAGTCAATGGAATTATAAGCTAATTGCTTTATGTCTATCTGCACCTGAAAAAGTGTTGAAAAAAGCGGAAATTCGTTCAATTGAAACACTAAGTGCCCTTAAATGATAGTTTGCAATGTATGCACTAAAAATATAAAAAGACATAAAACAAGATATAAGCAGGTCTAAAGTAGCAACAAACAACAATACTATAGAAAAAGAGGAACAATATAAGTAATTAAATGCATGTATTATTTTTGGCTGTAAAAAGATTACATTTTAATGTTTAGAAAAGTGAAACATCACAATAAAACTTTAATATCCATATAAACCAGTATAACATATCGTGATTTGCAAATATTCAGCAGTGAGATTTCTTTTGGGCATGAAGACAATGATCACTTAGTGGTGAATATTGGAAGCAGAATATGAACTGCCATTGTGCTTAGTCACACAATGAAATGTTTTTATAAAAAGTGTCCTGTTCATTCGAAAAATGAACAGTGCATGGCCCATACAAGTCAATGTAACTTATTTCAACCATTTCACATCTCCTTGTGCCGATTCTAAAAATATAAAACCCTCACTACATGACTTACGGTATTCGGGTACGCTTTTTACAGCAGACTTGGCCATTCATGTCTAGTTGAGTGAGAAGAAAACTGAATGCACATGGAAGCCATCCGGCCATGGTCCTAGTTGTCTGATAGTTTTCTATTTCCAATGCTTAACAATAGTAGTGCATTTTACAGTGCTTGAGACAAAAAAACCAGTACCAGTACTAGCCAAAGGGAATTATAGCACCAAAACCAGTATAGCATCGCTAAAGGGTGATTTACACGCTGCGACATCGGTAACGATATATCGTCGGGGTCACGTCGTTAGTGACGCACATCCGGCGCTGTTAGCGACATCACAGCGTGTGACACCAATGAGCGACGATCAACGAGCGCAAAAACGTGAAAAATGACTCGACACATTGTTCATTTCCTTAATATCGTTGCTGCTGCAGGTACGATGTTGTTCGCCATTCCTGCGGCAGCATACATCGCTATGTGTGACACCGCAGGAAAGACGAATATCTCCTTACCTGTGTCCACCGGCAATGAGGAAGGAAGGAGGTGGGCGGCATATTCCGGCCGCTCATCTCCGCCCCTCTTCTCCTATTGGATGTCTGTTTTTTTACGTCGCTGTGTCGCCGAACGCACCTCCCACTTGAAGGAGGGATTGTTCAGCATCAACAGCAACTTCGCAGAACAGGTATGTGCGTGTGACGCTGCCGTAGAGATAATGTTTGCTACGGCAGTGATCACTACATATCGCACCAACGATGGGGGCGGGTGCTATCGCTTGCGACATCGCTAGCAATCGCTAGTGATGTCGCAGCGTGTAAAGCACCCTTTAAAATAATTAAAAGGTCACATGCTCCCCTTTCATATCTCTTATAAATATTCCATACCATAGGCTTCAAACTCACCTTTTACCTATGGTTACTGGACAGAAGCAAAAATCCCCGTTAAACTTAACATGTGACTGCACAAAGGTCATTATAAACAGAGCTGCCACTTTTACGTGTTGAAAATGGTATATACTGCTTGTGACCAAAAATACATAGACTGGCAGAGAACCAAAGAACCTTTTACAGGTTTTGAAACGTTTGTAGAACCCCAGGAAAGTGCCACTGGTAGCAGAATATGATACCCACTCAAGAGCAAGATCACATTTCCCACCCGTTGTGGCTCACTACCATAGGAGTGTGGACATAAATGGAAGTACAAGTTACATGCTTCTCTAAAAATAACAAACTGGCTGTTCTCCCTCTAAAATCTTTATACAAGGGACAGTTTGGGTTCTCATGATTTAGTGACCAGAACAGATTGTTGTTGTACTGCCCCATTTAATTCAGCCACCTGGAGAGACAAGGTCTGCAATTTCATAGAGAGCGTAACAACTGGGACCATGTTGGAATAGAAAGTGGGGCCAGCTATAATGTCACAATGATTTTGGGATAGCAGGGAACAAGAACCGGGCTCCTAAGGTGCTCCTCAAGCAAGGGGACCCAATGCTATCCCTAATCTCGGGGATACTCCTGATGGTGGAGAGGCCTTAATCTCCTTCCTGGCCCTCCCCTTAACCAGCCCTGATCTAATTCCCTCTCCCCCTAGGGAGGGACGGGACAGGAGTGTATTGAAAATCTCAGATAGAGACAGACAAGGGAAAAAATAAAACTCTGTCACACAGCACACACACACACACACACACACACACACACACACAAAGGTAAAGGCAATAAGAGATTCAGGAGGAAAAACAAGAGCAGGAAGGAAGTACAAAACATCAGGGGTAAACTACACAACAGCTCCAAGCAACAGGTACAACTAAAGCACAACTTTCACCAAAGAGTCTAGTACACCACACCCCCCAGACCAACATATACCAGCTTGGGTATGGGTATTGGTAGAAGGATTGCACCAGCATAAATAGGAGGGGAACAAATGTGATAGGCCTCCCCACAACATGTGATTAAAGGAGCAAGCAGACTAGCACAGGTTAACTCTTGTTAGACTGCCTATGAATCAGCACACAGCAGGTCAACACCTGAGTATATGGAAGTGCCACACATTATAAAGTTTTTCTTTCTTTTGCTTTCTCTTTTGTCCTCTTCTCCTCACTTACTGTACACCTTTCCTAATCTACTACATTTTCAACTGCATTCTCTGGTTCTGCATATTTACCAGGTCCCTGTATACATGTATATATGTTACTTTTACTGTGTGTCATCTTGTCCTTTATCAAAAGTACAATACTGTATATATTATTTTTATCTTAGTTGAAATCGTGTTTTCTTGTTAGTACTTTTAGTACACCAATATGTGGTTATTTACTCTAGAGACAAGCGGCTCTACAGAGAAAAAGCAGGGCGAGCCATGTCAGCTCTACTTCATCGCTCTGTACAGACATATACAGAGCAAGAAGCACTGAAAGCCATGTCAGCTCTACTTCATCGCTCTGTACAGAGCAAGAAGCAGGCTGACACTGAGGGTATGATTCCACTTGTGTATGACTTGTTCTCACATTGCATCAACTCGCATGGCCTGACACTTTCCGGACAGGAGCGGCTCAGCTGCATGGTAATAAATGCAGCCGAACCGCTCCTGTCGGGAGAGTGTGCGCTCTGCCAGGTGATATGATACGACACTTACAAAATGACAGTCAAAAGTCAATCGAGTCCATGAGCCATGGACTCAGGTGAACCCTAACGTCACCACGAACATGGCCAAAAACAGCCGAAGACTTCCAAGTGACGAGAAGTGCAATGAATACCCCCGGAAGTTAACAGGACCTTCGATGACATCATAGCCATGTGACCAGTCTGTAAGCAAATGTCTGTACAACATTCACACCAGACTTGTCACATGGCTATGATGTCATGGAAGGTCCTTTAGTCAGTGGTGGTTACCCGGGGGCACAGCAATAGTTGGACATGGAAGCAGAAGTGGGAGACCTGTAAGTATAATCAGAATGTTTTTTAACAATGTGCTTTTTTTTACAGCCCATGGACCCGAATTGGACCCGAACTATAACATGAGCTTCCCAAGAAAGATTGTGTTTGGGATCGTGTGCACGAACACTATGAGTTTGGTACATACCCCGAACTTTACAGTTTGGGTTTACCCATCACTAGTAAAAATATAAAAACGTTTCCCGCCATGAGTTTATTTTTAGCTCTAGTTATCCTTAAACATTTAGAAGAATGTACAGTATGTGAATGATATTAGCAGCTCTTCTATACAATTTGTCTAATAGGTTTTGTAAATTAGATCTAGTTAACATCTAACCCATAGTTACATGATAAATGGGCACATGGAGATGCAGGACGGATTGATTGTACATTTCCGACAAGTAAATGTATAAGTCCATGGACACAAAATTGTTAAAAAAATCCTAAATATTTGGAATACAGGTACAGATAATCCATTTTTTTCATTAAAAAAGCCAAATTAATTATGCTGAAAAGTTAATTACTTCCTGCTATGAATGTAACATGTTAAGCAGCTGTCAGAATGGCGATTTTATAAATGAGTGGAAACCTGAAGAGGATTTATTCCAAGAAAATACTCCAGATAATAATACGGCACATGGCACTCACTTAGATATATGGTTAAAATATCTGATTCATTGACAAGTCAGCAGTTGGAAAAATAAAAATGGAAAGGACAAGCAATCTTTACTATTTACTAGATCAAATTCTTGACTATAACAATAATATGTAATTAATGCATAAAGTATATCGAAACCATGCACAGGCAATATACATATAAATAAAATAGGCATACAATAATTAATAAAAGTCCCATCGCACAATAAGTACATAGTTGCATTCTGTAGTGCTAAGATATATGGAACAATGAATATGTGAAAATAAACATGCATTACTGCTATGAAAAAACATGTAAAAATTGAGATAGCAGACAAAAATGGCCAGTTTTATGTGAGCCCAACAGCCAACAGCAAGGCAACCTCTTTTACAGAGTGCAACTGTCTCCTTTTTGTTACTATGTTTCATGTTCAGCTTCCACCTGTTTACATTAGAAAGGTAGGATGTGCCATCAGTCTTTTTCTAAGACAAGTACATAGTGATGAATGATGCAAGGAGTCACCTAAAGGTATGGTAACTACAGTAGCCATAAAAGAGTGAACCCCAGGAGTGAGATATTGATGGTATTTTGCACTATTGTATGGCAGGATGTCACTTTCCATGGAGCACCACTATCTCCACGCTGTGAAGGCCAGCCAGAATTGTTGATTTTATGCTACAGATGTAACATAAATTGGTCCATGAGCAGTGTTGGGCAAACCCGAACTATAAAGTTCGGGGTCTGTACCAAACACATAGTGTTTGTGCACAAGGTCCCGAACACGAGTCTTCCTGGGAAACCCATGTTACAGTTCGGGTCCAGTTTGGGTCCAGGGGCTGTAAAAAAAAAAACCCTCTGACGTAGTCCAAAGAAAAACCTTCCTTAAATGTCCTGAGGAAGGAGATGGATATATCTCTGAAATGCGTAGATTTGTACTTCAAATAAAGGCATTTCTTTTACAAGACTGGATCCGGTGGTAAAGAAAGGCTGAAACCCGATTTCTTCTCTATTGGATATAGATACTGTAGTCCAAAGGCGAACATCTTCAGCTCTGCTACATCTGTGCTAGGAGACAAACACAGGTCTGCTCACACAGAGAGCAGGCACAGAGTCAGCTGAGAGCTGTCAGAGACTTCACCCAAGTGCACAGCTGAGGCCAGTCAGCTCTGCCCCCGGGTAACCTCCACTCACTACAGGACCTTCCATGACATCATAGCCATGTGACCAGTCTGGTGTGAATGTTGTTGTTACCTCGTGGGTTACAGAACCTTCCATGATGTCATAGCCATGTGACTAGACTGGCTTCAGCTGTGCACTAGGGTGAAGTCTTTTTTTATTTTACTAATAAAATAACAGACAATCACAGATGCTGTCACAGAGTAGGCATCTGTGATTTAATACTGGAGTAACTTGAAAGAAGTAAAAACATTCTAGCATCTAGCATGTATGGGCACATTCCAGGTTACTCTATCAGCCAATCACAGGCGCCCATTCTGCGTGACAGCATTTGTGATTGGCTGTTGGGTCCCTCACACATATAGGAGTGTAAAAATAAATAATTTAAAAAAAAATGATGTAGCACTCTGTGGTATTTTTGATTCTCAGCACTGGTAAAGTTTACGGCTATGGGCTGCCACCCCCATCTGTCTGGGTTTACCTTGGCTGGCACTGAAAATACAGGGAAGCCCATTAATTTTTTTAATTATTTAAAAAAAAATTAACAAAAGAAATGCGTGGGCCATATGTTGATTGCCAGTCAGGTAAAACCAGGCAGCTGGGGGCTGGTATTCTCAGCGTGGTAAGGCCCAAGCGTTCTGGGCCCCCATGCTAAAAACCACAGCCCACAGCTGCCCCTAAAAATGGCGCATTGTTTCTTAGCGCCATTTCCAGGTGCTTTACCCAGCTCATCCAGCAGCCCTGATGGCGGTGGCATGCTGGATAATAAAGGGGTTAGTACCAGCTATGTTTTCTCAGCTGGTACTAAGCCTAAAATTCATGGTGTCACGCAATGTCAGCTCTGCTTCAACGCTCTGTACAGGCAAGGGTCTAAACAGTGCAATAAGCAGGCTGACAGTGATAGTCAAAGTTCAATTGAGTCCATGGCTAAGCCATGGACTCGGGTGAACCCTGACATCACCGTGAACATGGCTGAATTAAACTGAAGACTGCCGAGTGATGGGCAGTGCAGTGAATACCACCAGAAGTTAATGAACAGACCCGGAAGCAGAAGCGGCCGGAAGGCAGCGGCTGAGCGGATCTGGAAGATGCATCACGGGACCGATAAATATAATGACAATGTTTATTATTAACTATATTCTTTCTTTTATAGCCGCCACCGCCCCATCCCATAGCTGTAAAGTTCAAGCTCAGAGTTTGGACTCAAGCTCGCGTTACCTTCGACCCTGAACTTGAAGTTTACAAAACGTTTGGGCTAGGCTCCCGATCCCGACCATCCCGACCTTCACCAATCACTAGCCCTGAGGTCTATGAAGCAGCAAATGTAATGGCCTTTACCTGATTGAATTTCATCTCCTTCTCTATACATTTTGCCATTTTATTGATGCAATCAGCCACACTCTTTATGGACCTTTAGTATGTATTATTATTACTCTGAAAATGTGAAAAACGGTCTACGACTTCCAATCTATGTATACCCAATACCCATAATTGATGTTAGTCATGCCCAATCATATGCTGACTTTATTCTGACTCTATGTGGCTCCTAGGTTTTTTAAGCATGTTATTTCTATGGGACTAATCAGAATGCATTTAGAAAGGGACACAATCATTTGTATGATGTGAGCATTCATTAAATGAAGGACTTGAAGCCTGAAAGGAAGCTAAAATCTCAAGCAGAAAACATATTCTGAGTATTCAGAGGAAGAAAAGCAACCATACAAAAATATATTAAAAGGTCCTTATTAGTGATGAGCGAGCATGCTTGTCACTACTCGGTACTCGCACGAGTATCACTGTACTCGGGCTACTCGGCGGGTACCGAGTAATTTTGCAATACTCGTGCTTTACTCGTGGTCTTCATCCCTGCATGTTGGCGCTCTTTTGAGAGCCAGCCCTCATGCAGGGATTGGCTGGCAGACCACTGCAATGCCACAGCCCTGTTAGTTGTGGAATTGCAGTGATTGGCCGGCCTGCACAGCGTGACCGAGCCTTTATACCGGCCGGCGCGCTGTGCTCTGTACACAGCCATCTCATATTCCCTGCTTTCCACGTTCACAGGCGCCTATGATTGGTTGCAGTGAGACACGCCCCCACACTGAGTGACAGGTGTCACACTGCACCCAATCACAGCAGCCGGTGGGCGGGTCTATACTGTGCAGTAAAATAAATAAATAAATAATTAAAAAAAACGGCGTGCGGTCCCCCCAATTTTAATACCAGCCAGATAAAGCCATACAGCTGAAGGCTGGTATTCTCAGGATGGGGAGCTCCACGTTATGGGGAGCCCCCCACCCTAACAATATCAGTCAGCAGCTGCCCAGAATTGCCGCATACATTATATGCGACAGTTCTGGGGCTGTACCCGGCTCTTCCCGATTTACCCTAGTGCGTTGGCAAATCGGGGTAATAAGGAGTTAATGGCAGCCCATAGCTGCCACTAAATCCTAGATTAATCATGTCAGGCGTCTCCCCGAGATACCTTCCATGATTAATCTGTAAATTACAGTTAAAAAACACACACACCCGAAAAATCCTTTATTAGAAATAAAAAACACTAACAAAGTCCCTCATTACCAATTTATTAACCCCGACAAACCCTCCATGTCCGGCATACTCCACGGACTCCGGCGTCGCGTCCAGCTCTGCTGCATGGAAGTGACAGGAGCTGCAGAAGACACCGCCGCTCCGGTCACCTCCACGCAGCTAATGAAGGGAATAGCGCGATCAGCTGCTGTCAGTCAGGTAACTCCCGGCCACCGCTGGATCCAGCGGTGGCCGCGATTAACCTCAGTGACAGCAGCTGATTGCTATACTCACCTCAGTTGGTGCATGGAGCTGACTGGAGCGGCGGTGAGTAGCGCGATCAGCTGAGCTGTCACTGAGGTTACCCGCGGCCACCGCTGCATCCACCGCTAGATCCAGGTAACCTCAGTGACAGCTCAGCTGATCGCTATACTCATCTCATTAGCTGCGTGGAGGTGACCGGAGCGGCGGTGTATTCTGCAGCTCCTGTCACTTCCATGCAGCAAAGCTGGACGCGACGCTGGAGGACTGTGGAGTACGCCGGACATGGAGGGTTTATCGGGGTTAATAAATTGGTAATGAGGGACTTTGTTAGTGTGTTTTTATTTCTAATAAAGGATTTTTCGGGTGTGTGTGTTTTTTAACTGTAATTTACAGATTAATCATGGAAGGAATCTCGGGGAGACGCCTGACATGATTAATCTAGGATTTAGTGGCAGCTATGGGCTGCCATTAACTCCTTATTACCCCGATTTGCCAACGCACCAGGGTAAATCGGGAAGAGCCGGGTACAGCCCCAGAACTGTCGCATATAATGTATGCGGCAATTCTGGGCGGCTGCTGACTGATATTGTTAGGGTGGGGGGCTCCCCATAACGTGGAGCTCCCCATCCTGAGAATACCAGCCTTCAGCCGTATGGCTTTATCTGGCTGGTATTAAAATTGGGGGGACCGCACGCCGTTTTTTTTAATTATTTAATTATTTATTTCACTGCACAGTATACACACGCCCACCGGCTGCTGTGATTGGGTGCAGTGTGACAGCTGTCACTCAGTGTGGGAGCGTGTCTCACTGCAACCAATCATAGGCGCCGAAAAGCAGGAAAGCAGAGAATACGAGATTGATTAATGAGCGGCCGGCTTTTTCAAAAGAGGAAAAGCCGCCGGAGTTTGAACAGCTGTGCAGCGCCGCGGCAGTGATCGGGGAACGGTAAGTAAGAGAGAGGGGGGGGGGAACTGACCGACAGACTGTGAGAGGGGGACAGACAAGACAGAGAGAGACAGACCGACGGACTGAGGGAGATAGAATAAAAAAAAAAAAATGACCGACATCGCTAGTAAAAAGCACAAAACGTGCGTTTTGGACATCGGAGTGCCACACAAGGTTTTCATGTAAAATCTTTCATGTATTAATCTCAAAAAGTAACATACACCAGCTCTATCTCACTATTGGGTATGTGCCCTTAACATTTCCGCCATTAAAATTCATTTTGGTGTCATTTTGGAAGGTTTTCTGGTGAGTCCGTAAAAATGGCGTAAAACTTGGACAAAATTGTTCACAGCTGTGACTTTTGAGTGATAAATGCTTCAAGGGGTCTTCCCCATGCTGATGCCATGTCATTTGAGCACTCTTCTGAGACTTTTGTGACATTTTTAGGGTTTCTACATGCTGCCGGGGGGTCATTTCACAAAAATACTCGGGTCTCCCATAGGATAACATTGGGCTCGGTGCTCGGGCCGAGTACACGAGTATCTTGGGAGGCTCGGCCCGAGCTTCGAGCACCCGAGCTTTTTAGTACTCGCTCATCACTAGTCCTTATGATGACAGGAGAAAGGAAAATGTTTGTACAGTAGGAGGGTGGTGGCGCTCCTGCTAGTTACTCCCTTTTCAATGCCATGTTTCATCGTATTCCTAATGCCTACATATTCTAACTAATTTGGGAGGAAGTTACTCATCGCAGGTCATGTAAGCATTCCATCTGCAACCACAGGTAATTGCGTACCACCGAACTGTGTCTTAGGATTCTTCCGGCCAGAAGAAATTGGTATCGCTGGATGTGGTGAGTGTGTGTGTGCGTGCGATCTGATGGGTGATTGTGTGTGTGATCTAATGGGTGATTGTGTGTGTGATCTGATGGGTGATTGTGTGTGCGATCTGATGGGTGATTGTGTGTGTGATCTGATGTGTGCGGGTGTGAGATCTGATGTGTGCGGATGTGCGATCAATGCAGGTCCTCTCACTCTGCATCTGGTGAGTATGATTGCAGGGTGTCCACTGTCTATAATGAAGTGTCGTGCAGTATCTTTAACATTTTTAGCTGCAAAGACACGTCATTATTGAACCGTGACTAGGGCTTATTTTTGGGGTAGAGCTTATATTTAAGCCTTGCTCTGAAAATGCTGAAAATCCCTGCTAGGGCTTATTTTTTTTTTCCAATTTTAAGATTTTATTGATTTTCAAAGGAATTACAATATTAGAACATACATCCATGCTGTACCAAATGATACAAATCAGAAATCCAAAGTCAATGCTACACCAAGCCTTCGCAGGCTTCGTGATATTCTGTGGATAGTAGAAATAGTACATGGATAAACATTTAAAACCTTAGATGATAATAGAACAAGAAGAACAGATTAAGTTGAGTGATAGTCACAGAATCCAAAGAAGGAGAGGTATTTCAGAGGAAGGAGAGGAGAGATAGAAAACAGGGTGAGGCGACCGGGGCTGATGCATTGTCCATTGAGCTAAGATTTGTCGAGAAAATGGTGTGTGCTGTCTAAAGGAGAAAAAGCCAGAGAGCCAGAGATTGAATTAGTTCAAGAAATTTCTCACTGGACAGGAAAGACTGCTAGGGCTTATTTTAAGTGGAGGTCTTATTTTTGGAAAAACACAGTATCAGGAGAACTATACTACATTTTTAATTGGAGGTATTTTCCTAAATTATTATTATTATTGTTATTGTTATTATTACACCTACTACATATTGGGATAGGATCTTGGAGATGGGAATACCCCTTTAAGGACTATAGAATATTCAGTGGGAAAAAAAAGTATTTAGTGAGCCACTAATTGTGCAAGTTCTCCCAATTAATAAGATGAGAAAGCCCTGTAATTGACATCATAAGTAGACCACAACTATGAGAGACAAAATGAGAAAAGAAATCCAGACAATCATCTTGTCTGATTTTGCAAGATTTTATTTGCAAATTATGGTGGAAAATAAGTATTTGGTCAATAACAAAAGTTCATCTCAATATTTTGTTATATATCCTTTGTTTGCAATGACAGAGGTCAAACGTTTTCTGTAAGTCTTCATAAGGTTGGCAAACACTGTTGGTGGTATGTTGGCCCATTCCTCCCTGCAGATCTGCTCTACAGATGATGTTTTGGGCCTGTCGCTGGGCAACACAGTCTTTCAACTCCCTCCAAGGTTTTGTATGGGGATGAGACCTAGAGACTGGCTAGGCCACTCCAGGATCTTCATATGCGATTACGAAGCTACTCCTTCATTGTCCTAGCAGTGTGCTTTGGATAATTATCATGCTGAAAGACCCAGCCATGTTTCATCTTCAATGCCCTTGTTGATGGAAGGAGGTTTGCACTCAAGGTTTCATGATACATGGCTCCATTCATTCATTTTTCATATACATGGATCAGTCATCCTGGTCCCTTTGCAGAGAAAAGCCCCAAAGCATGATGTTGCCACCCCCATGCTTCACAGTAGGTATGATGTTTCTTTGGATGCAACTCAGCATTCTGTCTCCTCTAAACATGATGAGTTGTGTTTCTACCAAACAGTTCTACTATGGTTTCATCAGACCATATGACATTCTAAAAATACTCTTCTGGATAATGCAAATGCTCTATAGCAAACTTCTGAGGGGCCCAGACATGTATTGGCTTAAGCAGGGGGACATGTCTGGCTCTGCAGGATCTGAGTCCCTGGTGACGTAGTGTGTTACTGATGGTAGCCTTTCTTACGGTGGTTCCAGCTCTATACAGGTAATTCACTAGGTCCCCCCATGTGGTTCTGGGATTTTTGCT
This sequence comes from Anomaloglossus baeobatrachus, assembly GCF_048569485.1. NCBI lineage: Eukaryota > Metazoa > Chordata > Amphibia > Anura > Aromobatidae > Anomaloglossus > Anomaloglossus baeobatrachus. The sequence goes on along the minus strand of NC_134353.1, from coordinate 836,435,182 downwards.
CAATGTTCTTGTGATCATTTTGACTCCATGGGGTGAGATCTTGTGTGGAGCCCCAGATCGAGGGAGATTATTAGTGCTCTTGTATGTCTTCCATTTACATATAATTGCTCCCACAGTTGAATTCCTCACACCAAGCTGCTTGCCTATTGTAGATTCAGTCTTCCCAGCCTGGTGCAGGGCTACAATTTTGTTTCTGGTGTCCTTCGACAGCGCTTTGGTCTTCACCATAGTGGAGTTTAGACTGTGACTGTTTGAGGTTGTGGACAGGTGTCTTTAATACGGATAACAAGTTCAAATAGGTGCCATTACTACAGGTAATGAGTGGAGGACAGAGGAACTTCTTAAAGAAGATGTAACAGGTCTGTGAGAGCCAGAAATCTTGCATGTTTGTAGGTGACTAAATACTTATTTTCCACCATAATTTGCAGATAAAATCTTGCCAAATCAGACAAGGTGATTTTCTGGATTTGTTTTCTCATTTTGTCTCTCATAGTTGTGGTCTACCTATGATGTCAATTACAGGCCTCTCTCAACTTTTTAAGTGGGAGAACTTGCACAATTGGTGGCTGACTAAATACTTCTTTTCTCCACTGTAGCTTAACAATATAGTGTCAACCCAAACTATTCGGAACCTAGAAGGAATAGTGTGCTAAATTATTTTATCTTATTTTAATGGAGAAACTATGGACACAAGTTAAACAAAAGGATTAACTCTAAGGTGAGTTTTTTATTTTATTACTAATAAAATTAGACATCTGCAAGGAAAGAAAGTCCAAATGTATTAGTTAAAATACTGTCTTTAGACAGTGGAAGAAAACTAGCTCATACAATACTGTATATGTGACAAAATGTGATGTCTACGTACAGATCAGAGAACATACAGATTCTGATAGACCTTTGTCGCTTCAATCTTCAGCATCTTTGCAAAAAACATGCAATTCCAATCACGGCACCATTATGCCCCACACTAATGATAGACATTTAGCTAAAGCTCACATGGAGGGTCATTGAGAAATAATAGTGGAATGGTATTTATGAGAGGGAGATACGGAATTGTCGTGAATACTTTTCCATTCTTAATGCTAGCATATATTACTACTGCTGCATTATATTATACATATGTGTTGCAAACATATAATGACATTGTAATATATACAGTATTATTCATGCCTAATGTGCACAGAACATTAGATCTCATGTATGGGAAAAGCTTGAGAATCTGTCACAGAGATCAATGATCTGTACGACTAGCGCAATTTCCATGTGGAGTAGCTCTTTATTTTGATCGAAGTTGTACAGAGACATAAGATAGTGAATGTGCAAATAATAAACATAAAAATCCTATAAACACTACAAATGCCACATTTAACATACAGAAATCATTAGATGAATATGGATAGTCACAAGCCATCAGACAAAGAACTGCTTAAAGTAGTAGTTTATAGAATAAAAGAACAATTTACATTGTACTCAAAAATATACCTATAAAAAGAAAAATCAGAAAAACTGAGCATACTTACTCTCTTAACCACTTCAGAATTAAGCTATTTTGACACAAATATTTGGACAATGTTCAATAGCTATATTTGTTTCTATATTTCTATTATTTTTGCTACTTTAGGCTTTATTTTTGCCTGTTTTATGCAGATCTAATGTAGAATATACAATGTGGTATAATTATCATACATTTTATTTCAAAATTTTTAAGGAAAAACTTGTACAGATACAGAGAATTTTATCCCAAAATTGTAGAATTTTAGACTGTGTCATCTATAGCAGCGCACACGAGCAAATACATCGGATGAGTGCCATCCGATGTTTTGTCACTGAGTCTAATTTTATTGTGTGGGGCAGTACCAACCATCATATTGCATAGAAAAGATTACAGCATGCTGCAACTGGCAGCGCAAATTGGATGACGCACACCCATTCAAGTCTATGGGTTCATGCAAAATATCAGACAGCACAGCACAGATGAAAAGTCTACGGACTCACAGAATTGAGAAGATGGAGAAATTCTGTTCTCCATCTTCTCAACTGTGCTCTGAATCTATCACCCGAGAGAATCTGATCACACTATGCTGACACTAAGATCAGACTCTGATCAGTGTCATTTACATAATTGATCTGATTCTCTCACAAGAGACAATCTACGGTTGGGTGGGCGCAGCCTAAGCATCAAATTGGAGCAAATAGTTTTATTTATATTTACATTTCTGCTGCTTCATGTAAATGTAAAAGAAGCCTTGTTATATGTAGATAAGACCAACATTTATTATTATATGCAAGAAATCAAAAAGGGTGCATTGCACTCACCATCTGGCAAACAAGGGGTCCCAATAAGGTAAGTTGAGACATCAGATGATGTCTTTAGACTTGTCTCAATGACATAGCAGGAGATATTTAATTGTAAACTTTCACTTTATAAGAACTTTAGATAGAGAATATATTTGTTGTGAGGTAGCGACCACCAATGTTGTGGATGGTCGCAGTGGAGAAGGATCCCCCTGTGATATTGAACTGAAGGTGTGACTGTGGGACTTGTAGTTCCACAGAACTTGGGTTGTAATTAAGGGTTAGGTTCCCTTTAAATTGTGACCAGTGTGATGGACAGAGCTGGAGAATCACATACCTCCACCTGTGGGTGTATCCAGTTGGGTTTTAAGAGACTGTTAGTTTTAGAAACAGGGGAAAGCCTGAGAGTGCTGCACATGGAGGATGTGTGCTGGAGATCTCAGTCTGTGTGAAGACTGAAGAGAGACTCCTGGAAATCAGTCCCGGTGATGACTGGGGAAAAATACTGCAGCCTGGCTGGAGAGGGCTGGAGGCTGCAGGAAGCAACCACAGTGACTTGTGTTCGCTGGCTGGAGCCAGAGTGTGGAGAATCCACTATGGACACTTAATTGGACTGGAAGCCCACGGTATGTGGATGTTATATTTTCCTTTAAGCCAGGAGAGGCTTCATTGTGTTTTGGAAGGGCAGTTTATGTTGGTTACTAATAAACTGCTGCATTTTTGAGAGAGACTGTGTTGCCTGTGTATGCCTAAGCTACCCTGCACCGCCGCAAGCGAGTAAAACCCCCGGGTTGCAGTAAGCAACGTTCACATATGGTGCTAGATAGCGGGCAGCAATCCAGGCAGCACATCTAGCAACTGCAGAGGTGTTGTTCCTGTGGATCGGCCGGGTCCATGAAGGTTGTTGTTTTTTTTTTTTTTCTGCTGTCTACACACTACAAGAAAGTGTTGCCTGTGGATTGGCGGGTCCACGAAAACAATTTTCGAAGCTGTCTGCAGTGGATCGGCGGGTCCACGAAAATCGTGTTGGCACACTCAAGCAGCTGGCGGTGGATCGGTGGGTCCACGAACAGGGACAGCGTACTCCAGCTGCTGGCGGTGAATCTGCGGGTCTGCGGGGTTCCGTGCTGCAGTGGCGAGAGACCAGTGACTGGAGGTTCCAGGCCAACCCAGAATTGCGGGGCCCTGTTTGGTGAGCAGCGATACACCACATGCTGGAGATCCTGGTTGTACGGGCGGTACAACCTGGAAAGGTTAGTGGTTCTCTAACTCCCCCCTCTTTAGACCACCGGGTATTACCCATTGGAGCGCCCCTCCTGTTTGTTTTCTTGTTTCAGCATGGAGGGCGCACAAATGGATGCTATGGAGGAGCTGTACCAGTTCCTTGTGCGTGGACAGCAGGAGCCGTCAGTGCGCACTGATGTGGCAGCAGTGGACCAGTTGATGAACTCCCTTCTGGGGCCAATACGAACACAGGGTGCCCAGCGAGATAAAGGGGAACTGTGTGAATTCTGGTCTAAAGACACTGCAGGGAAGCCACAGAAACCCCAAAAGGAGGCGGAGTCCCGGAAAGGGGCGGTTACCCAAACGGGGACAGAGGCCCGGAAAGGGGTGGTTACCCAAAAGGGGGCGGGGTCCCAGAAAACGGTGGTGACACAAAAAGGGGCGGAGCATCCCAAATCCGAAGGTGTAGTGACACCAATGGACAGTAGCCAAGGACAATGGTGTTCATGCTATTCGTGTCCAGTCTGCAGTACAGACTGCCCGGCTGACGAGAAGTCACGTCTGTGTTCTGTGGAAGTTGATGGCAAATGTGTGACTGGGCTGGTAGACTCGGTGAGCTTGGTGTCCCTGGTGAGGGCCACGCTCGATACCTACCCGATTCTTGGAAGGACGGAAGCCCGCTGCAGACATGGGAACATTGGAGAGTATCCACGGTCCCGAGTGGTCATTGAGACGGATGGGGTGTTTGGATCCGTTAATGTTGGGGTAGTGCCTGACTTACCGCATCCCATTATAATAGGCCGGGACTTTAATTTTTTTGAGGACTTGTGGTCGATGGCAGAAATGGCCAGCTGCTTGTGTAAAAGCCGGAAAGGCTCAAAGGAAGCCCTATCACAGCGGGAGGCTGAAAGTGTTCCTAGTAGTATGATATTGTGTAATAAGGGGAAGACCGTTAAAAATGGGAGAGCTCCAGACAGGGGGTTCAACACTTGGTTAAGTGGGGGCTTGTTAGTCCAGGACACCAGGGGGAGTGACACTGACTCTAGTAACCTGACGACTGAGTACAGTGAGGTACAGACAGTTGAGAAAGATAAAATCTCTCGACGCCGAAGACGTAATAAGCGCCGAGGGGTAGTGCAATGTATATCGTCTGAGTGGGGAGAGAAGGTTGAGGAAGGCACGTTGACAGTAGCAACCACTAATGTAGAGTCAGACAGTGAAATCCTGAAAAAGAAAGAGTCAGAAACTGAACAGACACACTGTAACGACAGAAATCAGCAGGGTGAAAGTGCAAAAAAGGAGCCGACCAAAACAGTATTGGTGATGTCCCCTATGATTTCCTGGTTTGAAGCTGATGGTCTGTTGAGTGAAAACACTATAGGAGAAGAAATCCTGGAGGCTGTTGGTGGAGGAAAAATCCACAAAGGTCATGGTGAGCAGACCAGTGATCCACCCAGTGCTGGGGTGAATAATAGTGCAAACGGCACAAAAGCTGTTGTAGACCCCAGAGAATCTGAGGTTGAAGGTATGGAGTGCAAGAAAGCCTCTGAAGTTGCAGAGAATCAAGAGGAAATTGAGGGAGATGCTGCAGAGTCCCAAGAGATGGCTGAAACTGCAGAAATTGAGAGAACCCTTAAAGTAGGGAAATCTAGCCCAGAAGTCCCATCAGCAGCTGAGAGCTTAACTTACTGGTAAGACCAAGATGTAGGCCATAAAGATGGACTTGGTACAGAAGATTGAGAATCTTGAGGCCAAAGATGAGGAAAAATTCAAAGGCTCTGAGGCTATGGAAAAACCTGAGGAGAATGCAACTCCAAAGGTGGAGCCTGTGATAAGAAAAGAGGATGGATATGGAAGACCCAAGGAACGGTCCGATGGCCTTACAGGTAAAGAAATTCGGCCAGTCTTTACGTCCATGGTAGAAGTCCCTGCAGACTTGAGAAAAGCCTGTGCCAGTGAGGCGGTACATGAAAAATTCAAGATGGCCGTAGGAGCCTATAAAGTGTACTTTGCCCCAGAGTCTTGTCGGTTGCTGGTGTGCTCTGTAAGTGATGTCACAAAGAAGCGGGTGGCTATCATGAGTGGCATGCACCTACAGTATCTTCGCACGAAGTGGCTCATCTCTACAAAGATGGAAGAAGACACCAGACGATTAGAGCATATGAAGCGGCTCGCCGCAGCGTTTCAGGAAGTGGTGGTTGTGAAGAAACCATTAATTGGGCTTGCAATAAGAGCGCTGAGAAGTAACATTCAGCAAGCCAGGAAGGTTCCAGGTATTACAGCTATTGAATTGGAAAAAAAAACAGTAGACCATTCCGAATCTATGGGAAAACTGCAGGAGCAGTCAAGACAGCTCGGAAGTTGTTGGAGTTTGTGGAGGAGGTCACACAAGTGCCCAGAGAACTGGTTAAGAAGCTGATTGGAAGAAATGGAAGAGTCATGCAGGAGATGGTTGACAAGTCCGGTGTGACGAGAGTAAGAATTAATATTCATAATGAAGTCAAGATACTCTGTGAAGTCGGTATGGTTCCATGTGTCATTGTGGGAACAAAGGAGTGTGTTGAAAATTTACGAGTCCTCCTAGAGTACCGCCTGGGTTACCTGGAAGAACTAAGACAGTTGAACCTAAAAAGGCAGAATATTGCAGAACAACTCCATCAAGTGGGTATGAGGTGGAGACCGCTTTCAGGCTGGGGCCAGGAGAAGGGTTGCCCACCCGATAAAGGTGTTGCTTCAGTTGGCACAGAAAGTAGGTCCTATAATGAAAGGAACCAAGGTCATGGAAGACCTAACTACACTTTGGGCTATAGCATAGACTCTGAATGGTCCAAGTCCTCTACTCTAAACTCCAAAGGAATGGATGAAGGGAGTGATGTATCTACAGCGAAGGATGGTCTTGAAAGAACACACCAACAGAGCGATGACAACCGAAGACGCCATGGCAGAACAAGCCATAGTATATCTGCAAAAAGAGAATGCAGACGGTCTAGATATAGCAGATCGTCTATCCGCTCAGTGCTGAGGTGCCCAGACAGTAGCCCTTCTAGTGGATTCGATAGCTCAGAGTCAGACCAGACAGTAGTTTCGACTGGAAGAGACTTTCGCTACTACACTAGCCGTTGGAGACAGTCATGGAGAGATAGGTCTGACCGGGGGGCGTACCTGACAAGGAGGTTGACTGAGACGAGTCTGGTGACAATGACCGACTTTCTGTCAGGAGCTAAAGCTCAAATTTATCAGAGAGGGCCCTCTCAACTTGTAGGGCAAGGTAACACTAATGCCCTGTCTCAGGGCCCCTATGGGTTATCAAATGTTCAACCCTACAAGTTTGAACAGAGGGGGGGGATATGTGAGGTAGCGACCACCAATGTTGTGGATGGTCGCAGTGGAGAAGGATCCCCCTGTGATGTTGAACTGAAGGTGTGACTGTGGGACTTGTAGTTCCACAGAACTTGGGTTGTAATTAAGGGTTAGGTTCCCTTTAAACTGTGACCAGTGTGATGGACAGAGCTGGAGAATCACATACCTCCACCTGTGGGTGTATCCAGTTGGGTTTTAAGAGACTGTTAGTTTTAGAAACAGGGGAAAGCCTGAGAGTGCTGCACATGGAGGATGTGTGCTGGAGATCTCAGTCTGTGTGAAGACTGAAGAGAGACTCCTGGAAATCAGTCCCGGTGATGACTGGGGAAAAATACTGCAGCCTGGCTGGAGAGGGCTGGAGGCTGCAGGAAGCACCACAGTGACTTGTGTTCGCTGGCTGGAGCCAGAGTGTGGAGAATCCACTATGGACACTTAATTGGACTGGAAGCCCACGGTATGTGGATGTTATATTTTCCTTTAAGCCAGGAGAGGCTTCATTGTGTTTTGGAAGGGCAGTTTATGTTGGTTACTAATAAACTGCTGCATTTTTGAGAGAGACTGTGTTGCCTGTGTATGCCTAAGCTACCCTGCACCGCTGCAAGCGAGTAAAACCCCCGGGTTGCGGTAAGCAACGTTCACATTGTAGAGAAATACACCAAATTTATTTTAAAAAAGGAATCCAGGTTTGCTTTCACTAATATTCCCATGTTTCCTAATGCTATTTTTATTAGGCCTCTGTCACACGTTTGTGCCTCCGGTACGTGTTTGGCAGTTTTCTCACTTACCGGAGACACGTACACACGTGGACCTATGTATTCCTAATGGTATGGACACACGTAAGTATTTTGGAATGGAACGTGTGTCCGTTCTGTACTTACGTGTGTCCGTGTGTTTCTCACGCTGACATGTCTGTTTTTCTCCGGCATCACGGGTGTCACACGGCCCGCACCCGTACCAAATGGATGTAGTGTGGATGCGGTCCCGTGTGACACGTGCCAGAGAAAACTCACGTGTCAGAGAAAAAAATAACAAATCCTTACTCATCTTCTCCAGCCCTCCTGTCTTTGCCGCTGCTGCCACTTGCTGCCGACCGCCGCTCATTATGCTCATTTAATATTCCCTTCACTGCAGCCGGAAGCAGCAGCGGGGAGTTGGCAGGGCTGGAGACCAAAGATCAATATCTTGGACAGCAGCAAGGACCTTGTGAGTATGCAAATTACTGGTTCTCCATGTGTTATCGCGGATAGCACACATAGAACACACGTGGTCCACACGTACAGGAGACACGTACTTACCAAACGCAACACGCAGGGAAAATACGTATCTCGCGGCACGTGCGTGATTTTCACGTAGGTGTGGCAGAGGCCTTACTTTGCTTTGTATATTTATCCATTTTAATTGCAATGTGTCTCAGGAGATCATCTATGCACCCTCCTTCTCTTTACAATTTTAGGCTTGACTGCAGGAAAACAGAGCTGCTGAAGGCATTTTTCCTACATGTCCATATGCAAAAAGGGTAAAAGAGAGGTAAGTACCCCCTCACAATTAGGTTTCACTGCACAGTTATTTCTATCCCATCAGCCATTTAAATTGCATTGAGGTTTTATTAAAGTACCATTAGAGGTTTTTTGTGTTTTTCACCACAAGATACTGTAGGTATCAGTGAGTTATGTTCCCTCTATTACATTTTGTGACCATAGCTCTTACTGGCTGGAATTCACTGCTAACAGTTACTATTTCTCTTACTGTAAGCCTATGAGAGTGTCATGAAAATATAATAAGCAGATATGTTTTCATGGTCTCTGGATCAGGGGTGATCCCCCCCTCCCTCGAGAACCCTACACACATTAACAGCCAGGAAAAGATTTCCTTGTTAGGGGATTTAACACGTGCCTTTCAATTACCTTACAACACTTCCCCCCAGCTCTTCAAAGACCCCCTGCGTAGCCAGAGATGCTCCGACTACAATCTGTATACACAGGGGCGGAGTACAAATTTCCTTCAGGAATATAGCTTTGCTGATCAAAAGACTAGGGCAGCCGTATTGTCTCCGTTGGGGAAGTATTAATATTGCAAGATACATATGTCCCCCAGATATGGTGGGCATACCACTGATCTCAAAATTCCATAACGCACATCTCCCATATTTCAGCTTAATAGTAGGACATACAGAAGAGCCACAAATAATATCTGGCCCCCAGAACATACCAGATCCACCTTATTTGGTATCCACCTTCTGCTAAAATCCTAAAATAAAATACGACAGTAATATCGTCCACGTGGGATGCTCCCACACGGAGATATGATGACCATGAGGATTCCATAATTTCCATAATTCCTCAAATACAGCAAAAGTGCCACTGACTGGAGTATCATTTCTGATGGGGAGCACAGCACTGATAATTCATTAGGTAGCATGTACCTCTTAATGAATTTATCACGTTCTTCTTGAATTCCCCTCATTACGGCTGGCGTACAATGTCAGTCTTGAATGATCAATGTCTCTAGTCTAAAATGACCTATACACAGATACCAAAGTATAAAGTCCACTAAAGCTTCATCAGAAGTACAGTCTGTAAAAAAGAAAAAATCATCAAGCTTACAGCAAACATTAAAGGAATGATTTGGTGCTTTTCTTTTGTTTTACTATGTGTATAAGAACTATTCCGTTCTCCACCAACATAGAGTAGTCACAGGCCGCTCCTTCCAGCAATTCAGCAGCTTCCACTGACGTCACATTGCAAGAGCAGAGACTTATTTTCATGATAGTGTCCGCGTCGTGTTGATTGACAGCCGGCTCCCTGCTGGCTTGTTGCGGGAAGCCGGCTGTCTATCAACATGATGGCGACAGTCAAGCCCTACCGACAGAGCAGCCCAGAAGAAGCAGAAGAGCTGTTCTGTTGATAAAGAGTAGCCGAGTTATTGGCAGGAGTGGTCAATGACTGCTATTTTCCAGTGCCGGGATTAACAGGCAATTAGTTGTCCCTGTTAGCAACTACTTGGCTATTAGTTTTTAGGCGTATAATAAAAAAAAAGTCCCAGACAACCCCCCTTAAGTATTACAATAATAATTTTGAAAAAGATTCTCATTATCATTTTCTATCTAATATTATATACCCTCATGTATATTCTCTGCAGAGTTGTAGTGAGATTCATCCCTAAACTGACAAGCCAATTTAGAAGTCCATTTATTCTTCTGCATGTAATATGATAAAAAGTATCGAAATCCAGAAATGTTCAACAAGACATGATTTCAATTCTATTTATCATATTGCCCCATAGCAGTAATAAAATAGATGTGTTTCTGCTGAGGTTTCAGCTTATCTTGACTTTTATTGCCAAGTTTCTGTTTCTGTGAAGGAAATCAAACCGGACATGTAAGACCTGAGGCATGTTCTGCTGAAGTAACCATATATATACATATAGAAAGTTTAGATTCAGATAATGGGTTGGCTGTATGTATGTACTTATTTAAAGTCTGATATTAATTTTTAACGATAAAAACGCTTTACTAAAAATATTCAGTAAAAAAGGAAACATGTTTTCTCTTTAAATTTAAAAGCAGAATTATCCTGATACTGTGATTTTCTAATTAGACCTTAATCGCACTGTTCTAAAGGCCACTTTACACGCTACGACATCGCTAAAGCAATCTCTTTGGGGTCACGGAATTTGTGATGCACAACCGGCCGCGTTAGCGATGTTGTTGCGTGTGACACCTATGAGCGATTTTGAATCGTTGCAAAAACGTTCAAAATCACTAATCGGTGACATCCCCCCTAATCTTGATTATAGTTGCTGCTGCAGTAACGATGTAGTTCGTCGTTCCTGCGGCGGCACACATGGGTACGTGTGACACCGCAGGAACGAGGAACCTCTCCTTACCTGCATCCTGCCCGCAATGAGGAAGGAAGAAGGTGGGCGGGATGTTACGTCCCATTCATCTCCTTAAAAAGGAGGCGGTTCGCCGGACGTCGCTAGGCAGGTAAGTATGTGTGAAAATTCTGAGCGATGTTGTGCGCCACGGGCAGCGATTTGCCCGTGTCGCACAACCGATGGGGGCGGGTACGCACGCTAGTGATATCGGTAACGATATCGAAGCGTGTAAAGCGGCCTTTATTCTTTACATTTTTTTTATTACTATGACATGTTAATTCTTTTATTTGCAGTATTTGATTACACTTAAGAGAGACAAAATTAAACCGTGGAGCTATTTTTCACCCATGATCTCTTCACTAACGTGTTTTTTTTCTCTTCTCCACTAGGCCACTTATCCTTTACTAATGTATAGCTATAAAGCACAAATTGGCATCACAGTACAAGAATAATGCACATAGTGATGTCAGAACGCAAAAATGAAGCACAAAGACGACAACGTATGACTAGTGTCTACGAAAAACTAAGCATGCACATGATATCAAATGAGTCGATTTATTAAACCTTGCGGAGTTACAGTATACAGATTATACAAAAAGTGATGACACACTACAAGGGTAATGCACACAGTGATGCCATAGTGCAGTAATACTATATATATATACTATATTATCTTATATATACAGAAAGAAGTCCAATGGGGTCAGGTCAGGTGAGCGTGGAGGCCACTCCATGCAGCCACCATACCCAATGACTTGTAGGAAGGTCTCCATGAGGTATCGCTTCACGTCCGCAGCCTTGTGAGTTTTACACGTTCTAATCATAGTATTTAAGTATGCAAGGTGTTGATTCGTATTGAATTGATGATGCCCTACAATTTTTTAATTCACTTTTTTTTCTCTATCTCATTCCGTTTTCAAGATAAAAATGCTAACTCTGTTGTTTTCCACCAGGTGGTGTTATAGGTGGTTTCATTGCATAGCACATGGCTACTTTATTATACCTAGACACTAGTTCTATGCCTATAGCTGCCACCATTCTCAAGTTAATGGTGGTGGACAGGATATGGGTGGACACACTGTATATATATATTACATTGTAATATCGCACTACACAGATAAGGCACACAGTGAGGTCATATTACAAGAATAGAAAGACAACACACCAGTTCATAAAAGGGAATCTGTCAGCAGGTTTTTGCTACCTCCTCTGAGAGCAGAATGATGTACACAAAAAGACCCTGAATCCAAAGATGTATCACTTGGCTTACTGGGTGCAGTGGTTTTGACATAACCAGAGTTTTTAGCCATCCAGGCAGAGCTGAGAAAGCTGCCACTGCCCTCACCAGGTTCTGTATGTACACTGTTATAAACAGTGAGCTGCTTATCAGAAAGGGGAGTGTCAGACTACCCAGCAAGAGGCAATGTAGTCCAAGCAATGATAATCTCCTTTTGCTAAAACAATAGTTGAAAGTAAACATTACAGAGCTTGAAAGGAGATACATCTTTGAATTCTGTGTTTTAACCTGTGTTTTAACCTGTACAACATGCTGTCCTCATATTACATAGCATAAATCTCCTAACAGATTCCCTTTAAGGAACCAGGACTAAGCTACTAAAACACACTACCTGAGAGCTGCTATTCAGCAGCTGAATCAGACTGTTTCATTAGAAATAGATTTATTTTAAAAAATGGTATTTTCTTGACAGTGCAATTACTAGAATATTTTCAATGTATGATGACATGAATGAAAAATGTGCTTCTATGCATCTATATTTAAGGCTTTTGAATGGATACTAGCCAATATTGTGCCTCCAAGAGCATCCGTAGTCCCACCATGGTATGCTTCATGACTCTTTTTGGTCTCAGACGCCTGTATCTAAAAACCTGAGACAGCCTTTGCAAATTTAGGACAATTGGCGAGTATGTTTGACTTTTATGTTTGTTTTTTACCAGGGGTGTAACTTAAAGCATAGCGGTGTTAATATAAAATCTGTAACATGTATCAAGTCCTATTTATAATGCATTTTATTATATGGCCTAGGGCATCTGGATCCTCTCAAGTGGGGTCAAGTGTAACTGCTACTTGTGCAACCATGAAAAGTTCCAATTTAAAGATTTAAATTTAGAGGCCCTTATATTTAGCGGTAAGCAATTGTATTATCTATGCCATAAAGGCTTATCAGTCCAATATTTTACTGAGCGTAATTATGTTATAGAATTACAATTGGAGTTGATTGGAGCTATTGAAATTCAAATTCATCAGATTTGGAAATTTTTCTAAAATTCACAGGTGTTCCAATAACACTGGAATAATGAGTATAACACTCTAATGTCTTTTTGTCTCCTAGGATTATATCCAACCTCTATGAGTCTATTTTAGTTAAAAACAGCATCAGTAACCTCACTATAGTAAATGATGGTAACTTATTACATTTTACAGGTAGTAATCCTGCATAATGTAAGTCCTTAAGGCCAGGGTCCTCTCCCCTCTGTACCTGTCTGTCACTATTAATTTTTTTACTGTATTTTCTACCTATATTTTGTATGTAACCCCTTCTCATGTACAGTACTATGGAATTAATGGTGCTCTATAAATAATAATAATAATAATAATAATAATAATAATAATAAGACTACTAACCAAAGGCCAACTATTAACACATTACCCTGACAAACGTTTCCTGTTTTTGAAAATGAAAAAAATGTCCAAAATGTATCCCTTTAAGGCCTCTTTCACACATCAGTTTTTTGCCAGCAGTCACAATCCGTTTTCTCAACGGATCCGTCGCAGATTGTGGCTAAATTGATGCGACGGATTCATTTTTCAACAGATCCAACTAGCTGGGGGCTAATTAATAATTAGAGCATGCTCAGTTAAAAAAACGGAATCTGTCGCCGGATTCCATCATTTGATGGATGACGACAAATCCTGCGCCCACAAACTTCCATGGCACCAAACGACGGACAGCGACGGATCCGTCACTGTCTGTTTTTTCGACGTACACAAAAACATTACTGTGGACGTCGTCTCCGTCTGACGGAAAAACATTTTTTGATGGATCCATGGAACGACGGACGAAACGTGATACCATCCGTTGCAACCCGTTGCTAAAACAAGTCGATGAGAGAAAAACAGATCCAATGACATCAGTCGTTGGATCCGTTTTTTTCAAAATTCGACGGATTGAGAGTGATGGCAAAAAACTGATGTGTGAAAGTGGCCTTAAGCCTGCTTTACACATTTCAATTTCGCATACGATTTCGTGTGCGATTTCCAACACCCCCATCGTATGTGTGGCACGTTCAATTTGTTGAACGTGCCGCACATACGAGTAACCCTGTCACACGTACTTACCCGTCCATACGATCTCACTGTGGGCAGCGAACGTCCACTTCCTCGAGTGGGAGGGACGTTCGGCGTCACAGCGACGTCACACGGCAGCCGGCCAATAGAAGCAGAGAGGAGGAGCTAAGCAGGACGTAAACATCCCGCCCACCTCTTTCCTTCCGCATTGTTGGCCGGGAGCCGCAGGACGTAGGTAAGATCTGGTCATCGTTCCCAGGTACGATGAACAATCTAACGTGCAATTCTAGAGACAGGTACGATGTGTATGCGATGAACGTTTTAACGTTCAATCGCACGTACCTGTCACACACTGCAATGTACATACAATGCCGGATGTGCGTCACTTACGACGTGACCCCGCCGACACATTGTAAGATACATTGCAGTGTGTAAAGCGGGCTTTAGTCATTTGTGATTAGGAAGACCATTCTGTGCAGAACTTTGGCTCAAACTGATAGTGTCGCTCTTAAGGGTGCTTTACACGCTGCGACATCGCTATCGATATATCGTTGGGGTCACGTCGTTAGTGATGCACATCCGGCGCCGTTAGCGACATCGCAGCATGTGACACCAATGAGCGACGATCAACGAGCACAATAACATGAAAAATCGTTGCTCGTTGACACGTCGTTCATTTCCTTAATATTATTGCAGCTGCAGGTACGATGTTGTTCGTCGTTCCTGCGGCAGCACACATCGCTATGTGTGACACCGCAGAAAAGACGAACATCACCTTACTTGCGTCCACCGGCAATGAGGACGGAAGGAGGTGGGCAGCATGTTCCGGCTGCTCATCTCCGCCCCTCCTCTGCTATTTAGAAAGGAGTTGGATTGCCGGCAACAGCGATGTCGCAGGGAAGGTAGGTCCGTGTGATGGGTGTTAGTGATGTTGTACGCCACGGGCAGCGATTTGCCCGTGAGGCACATCTGACCGGGGCCTGTACACTCGCTAGCGATATCGGTACCTATATCACAGCGTGTAAAGTACCCTTTAGAGGTAGCATCATGCTACTGTGAGTGAGACAAGTGATGTGCAATATGCTCCACAACCCCTTCCACTAATATACTTGGTGAAAGCAAAAGAGGCCAATTGTGACCAGTGTTTGGATGCCTAATGGCAGTGGTGGTGCTAGTGGCCTCCATAGTCCTAGCCATGGAATGTTTTATTTTCTTTTTCACATTCATTGCCATTTACATTTTTTCTTTAATCATACATTTTGTACAACACTATTATTAACTTTTAACATTTTTTTTTAACTTCAGTTAATCAACCCTTGCTAAAAATGATGTAATAGACAATGATAAGTAGGTAAGAACAGGTATATAAAGCAAAATGTGGCAGTATCCTGTAGTATAAGTGTGGCATGTAGGATTGTCAAGTAGTAAAACAGGTGTGAAAAAAACTTACATGCCAAGTTAAAGCGTAACCATCAGTTATTTTATTTTCCAAGAATTCATGTGAAAGTATATGTAAAAATTAGAAACTTTGTAATAATTTTCTCCTCCTAGACTGATTATTAATTCCAAAGCTCTTAATTCATGGGCAAAACATATAACTTCAGTGAATTCAGATATTCCTATTACTGATATAGTTGATCACAGTTGGTGCTCATTAAGTCCAATGGAGAACAGTAAAGCCTGCTTTACACGCTGCAATGTATCTTACGATGTGTCGGCAGGGTTACGTCGTAAGTGACGCACATCCGGCATCATAAGGTACATTGCAGTGTGTGACAGGTACGTGCGATTGCGATTGAACGGTAAAACGTTCATCGCATACACATTGTACCTGTCTCTAGAATTGCACATCAGATTGTTCATCGTACCTCGAACATCGAACGATGAACAGATCTTACCTGCGTCCTGCGGCTCCCGGCCCACAATGCGGAATGAAGGAGGTGGGCGGGATGTTTACGTCCCACTCAGCTCCGCCCCTCCGCTTCTATTGGCCGGCTGCCGCGTGATGTCGCTGTGACGACAAACGTCCCTCCCACTCCAGGAAGTGGACGTTCGCCGCCCACATCGAGGTCGTATGGAAGGTAAGTAAGTGTGACGGGGGTTAACCATTTGTGCGACATGGGCAACAAATTGAATGTGCCACACATACGATGGGGGCGTTCCAAATCGCATACGATATCGTATGCGAAATTGCAAAGTGTAAAGCAGGCTTAAGGGTATGTGCCCATGATCAGGACCTGCCGTGTCCTGATGTACAGAGCTGTGAGTCTCCTCCAGAGGAGAACGCAGGAGGCTGCAGCTGCTTGGGCCTACTATCTTGGCTTGGGCAGTTGCGGTTTCTCTTTTCTTTTCTCCCTATGGAGAACACTTATGACTCCGCATTAAACAATTGACATGCCTGCGGCTCAGAGAGCCGGACCGCAGGACAGTTTACACTGTGGGCATGAGATTTCTAGAAATCCCATCCACTGTGCTTGTACTTTACATCGCAGTGTTTTCGACGCAGCTGAAGTATGCTGTGTCCAAAATGCTGTGAACACTGATCATGGGCACGTACCCTAACTGTTGATTCAGGAGAACTTGCATCACAATATCTGTATTTGCTTCTAGCTCCTCCCTATCCAGCCTTTCTCAGAATTTTAAAATCAGCTACTCTCATCTACTATCTCACGAACAGGAAAAATATGTCTTCATTGAATACAGAATTTACCCATGAATTGAGAGTGAAAGATCAGTCCAGGAGATGAAAAAAGCAGATTTCTCAGATAAAATACATTACAAAAATGCTTATTTGCATGTGTAGTATTGAGTTCTGAAATAAAATGTTACCCCTTTAATAAAAGCAATTGCAGAAGAAATGTAACAACTGAAAACAGTTGCTTATGACTTGCACACCATGTGACGATTCATTTTCTTCTGTAATGAATATTGTGCTGTCTTACTTATGCTTTCTATTGCATTCAAAATAAAGAAAAAATGAATATGTAGTTGCAATTCAAATGTGGCAACACAGATGCATCTCATCTTCAACATATCACGAATCAATCACACTGGTAGTGCTCCTGGCATCTCTGTCTACCTCTATCACATGAATTTTTGTATTAATCCCAGACTACTACTGTCCTCTTCAGTCCTGCAGTTTTACAACACATTACTGTCTGGAGTATTTGTCCATTGTTTTAGGTTTTCTTTTCCTATGTCTATTGCTGAGGTGAGTTGTGACATCCTCTCAATATTCTAAAATCACCTAAAATGGCTGCTGCAATTCCTGTTTAGACTATTATACAGGCTATTATTGCCACTCCTTATTGGCTATGCTAGACCATGTGATGTGATAGTTGCAAGTCAAAACTGCAGGGATGCCTGTGAGATTCCCCCTGAGGTTAGATCAGTCATCTGCTTCTGACACAACCTTCTGCAATGTGTAAAAAAAAAAAAAAAAAAAAACCCTTCATTGCAATTTGCGTAATTTAACTCAAGTTTCTTGGGACCTGCATGCTCCGTAAAATTTTATACATGTATATTCTATGCCACATTCTTATTTATTGCAGAGTCCATTGCCTCACATTTTTATCTATTTGTTTGTGACACCACACCAGCAGCCATGGGTTTTTTTTTCTCACCGACTTTTAGATCAGCTATTTTTGAATTGTATTTCTTAGTGTTCGATGAATCAATGAAAATGGGAAGACCTTTTTTGCCTGCTGTAAAAGCCTCCCGGGATTGTGACCTGCAAAATGGGTATGGTCTAAGAGTTGTTTTACATAAGCGGTGTGGCTTATGTCTTAAAGGAACCAGGAGATTAGAGTGGATATCTCTGTACTGCTGGAAACAGAGATTATAAACCAATATGCTGAATTTAGACGAAGGTGATTTAGTCAACGCGTTTCAAAGTGTATCGCTTGAAAGTCAAAGAATTTTGCTGGGTTCCTGTGCATTTTATCTGCCCTTAGGGTCCGTGGCTTCTACAGCAGTTGTATTTTATGTCTATTACAAGTTGTGTGAGACACAATCTTACACGGTGACTGACCAGCCTCTTACAGTTATTTCATTTTTACAAGGTTGCACTTGTTAGTCCACAGCTCAATATTTTCATTATTTTTGCACCAGTGCCTTAAAAATATCTCCCTGCAAACAATTTCCAAAATTGGACATTTTCTAGTAGTTCTTTTTCCAGCTGGGGCATATTTTGTAGACTGAGGTGGATGCAGGGTTCAGATACAAATTAATAGGGAAATCTCACCCAACTGGCCTAATCCACCTGGGCAATCACACCTAACTGGCCTAATCCATCTGGGAAATCTCACCGAACTGGCCTAATCCACCTGGGCAATCTCACCAAACTGGCCTAATCTACCTGGGCAATCTCACCTAACTGGCCTAATCCACTTGGGCAATCTCACCTAACCGGCCTAATCCACCTGGTCAATCTCACCTAACCGGCCTAATCCACCTGGGCAATCTCACCTAACTGGCCTAATCCACCTGGCCAATCTCACCGAACTGGCCTAATCCACCTTGGCAATCTCATCTAACTGGCCTAATCCACCTGAGCAATCTCACCTAATTGGCCTAATTCACCTGGGAAATCTCACCTAACTGGCCTAATCCACCTGGGCAATCTCACCGAACTGGCCTAATCCACCTGGGCAATCTCACCGAACTGGCCTAATCCACCTGGGCAATCTCACCTAACCGGCCTAATCCACCTGGGCAATCTCACCTAACTGGAGCAATGAGCAGAAATCATTGGCTCAGCAATGCCAAGGTTTCACTAACTCAAGAAAAATTGTACGTTAGGAAAGAAGGAATAGACATGCCAGTCAGCTAACAGTTAGACATTAAACTGACAATTAAACAGGTAGACATATGTCTAGGAGATGCAGTGAAGGAACAATCAGCAGAGAAGACGGGTGTTTCACATATCATTGTTACTGGCTCACAAAGGGAATTCGTCATGATCAAAAGAGAACCAAAATTGAAGCACAGTAGTTGTAAATGCTGCGATTTAAACAAGCAGATGGTAGAAACGGTGGGAACAATGGTATCGCTAATATACAGAGACAGGGAAAAGAGACATGGTAACAGATTATTATAATTTATTCAGTAGTGTAATACAAAAAGAAACGTGTGTATAAAAGGCATAAACACTGAAATGAAAGGTAGCAGAAAAGAATGGTCCTGGTATATGAATGCCGTAATTAAATAAAGCACTTCTCAGTACTAAAACCCTATAGCAATAAGGTGGTTTGTAATTCTGCAGACTGTTTAAAGATAGTTGATTATATCTCCAAAGGGTCGTAGACTTATAGCAAGCCATTCATGTCAACTCATAGATTCAAGGAATGTCTTACCTGAATCCAAGGCCACCGGTCATTTTCAGCTGAAGTCCAAGCATTTACTAGACCTTTCTTATTGAGTCTTGCAAAATACGGGTACCACTTTTGTAATCCAAAAAGAGCCCGGTGAGTTGAGGATGCTGTTATTTGCTGGTTAGAGATGATCCCTCCTTCCAACCCCAGCGGTCCAGAGCATCCTGGTAATAAAAAAAGGAAGAGAAGATCAATTACAAATTTATACCTCTTTATTTGTAATGTGCTGGATTGATAAGTGCTAATTAGTAAAGAATTATTTGCATCCTAAAAGTTGGATTTAATTGTAAAGTGCTTGTAAATACAATTAACTGTATATTATTAAAATTGCGCACATTTTTACTTTTTATTGTTTACAGTTTAGCTAAACATGCGCAGAGCTTACAATATTTTTTTCGCTGAGTTTGTAATAACTGCACAATATCAGGGCAATATCACTGGAGAATGCTTTTACCTCTATTTCCAGCCATCTTCGGAGTATACAGAGCTCCTCCGATGCCACAAAGTCAAGGCTACCCTTTGTATAGTATCAGAGAGCGCTCAGTTCAGGCCAGCGGCACAGCAATGTGGCTAGTCCAAACTTTTAAGCTAGCAAGAGTGCCTGACTCGCAACAAAGAAAGAAGCCAGGTGGTTGGGGAGCAATGCACCTCTGAAATTAAAGTGTGAGACATATCCTTTAAAAGAAATCTGTCAGTAAGTTCCAACTATCCTAAACTGCATATATAGGCAAGTAGGTCTTTGAAATGTCAATCTATCAAATTGTTTATATATATGCATTCCCAAATGATCAGCGTTTTAATGTATATTCAAATGAGGTATCAAGTGCTCTGGGCATGACATAGCACTTAATGTTCCTCTGCCTCCCACGGTTGTTTCCCCGCCTAGCTACAGCCTCTTTAGACGGATTGTTAGCTCACAATGAAGCTAAACACTATGGTGCTGGGAAGGGAAATAAATTTAGATCCAAAAGCTAATTAAGTGCTCTGTCACAGATAGAGCACTTAATGCTTCATTGGTATATGAATTAAAATGCTAATTTCCTGGGAATTCAGCTTCAAATAGAAGATATAAAGTTGTTGATGAATTTAAAGTGGTTAGAAACCATTGTTCACAAAGGGCAATTTTAATGCCTTTTTTTTTGCTAAAACCAGAAATACAGCATAGCCAAAGCAGATGAAGGGTATCCAAGAAATCAGCTTTTTTTCCCATTTATCTGACACTTCTTCCCCTTCGTCTGCATTCTCAACTTATTATAGGAAAAAATACAGCTTAAATCCATCTTGCTCAGACAATACTGCTAGCTCCTCCACTAGTGTAATGTAACACAGCCCATTATACTCTAAGGAGAGGGGATAGGTGAGAAGGAGTAAGGAGCATGGGGATGAAACAAGCAGAATGTGAAATAGATACATTGAGTAGAGCTTTATAACAAGTCTTTTACCACACCCCAGATCTGATTCAAGATAGCTTAGCTCTGCTTCATATTTTCCTCCATGCCACTGCAGTTTGTCTCTGTATACTAAATATTCAAGAAATGGTATTCCTCTCTTTGTTATTTACTGGGTATGTTACTGAGTATGTCAGAGATCAGTGCGGCTGCTATCCTCCCTAAGCGTCTCATGAATTGCAAATGAAAGCTAGAAAATGTAGAAGGGAAAACTGGCAAAAATGCAGGATGCAAGTCATATACAGTTGAAACCAGAAGTTTACATACACTATGTAAAAGGACTCATATGCAGGGTTTTCTCACTAACTAAACATATAAAATCAATATATTATAACCAAAATATTCCCACAAAAGAAGCCACAGCTAATAGAGATAAAAATAATAGTACATTTTATTTAGAAAATGAATGAAGATACAATATAAGAAAAGAATATCATAGTATGACAAAATGAGAGACCAATCAAGGGGGGTCTAGAAAATACCATGATAAGTGTATGAAGCTAAAACAGAGCCACCAAAAGATGTATTCAAAGTATCATGATAAATACTAGAGATGAGCGAACCAGCCGCGGTTCGGCTCGAGTTTGGTTCGTCGAACGGAGGTCTCGATCGAGTTCAGTTCGGCGAACGTTCGACGAACCGAACTCGAACTGCATAGAAAACAATGGCAGGCAATCACAAACACATAAAAACACCTAGAAAACACCCTCAAAGGTGTCCAAAAGGTGACAAACAACTCACAACTTAACACAAACACATGGGAAAGTGACAAGGACATATACTCATGCGAAAACAAAGGAGCTGGCCAAGGAAAAAGAGGAGGAGACACAGATATGAGTATATGCAAGGGAACATCGATGCCATTACTGTGCAACTTGAGCCCTGCTCATTTTAGGCTTCCAATCTGGATAAATTGCCTGAGCTCACCACGTACGCCTTGGGGATCTTCTTGTGTCCCGCAGCCAGCGTTTTCTTGGAACGTGTCCTCAGTGCTGCTGGGGGTGTGCTGACAGCTATGCACACGCATCTGTCCACTGACAATGTGGAAAGACTAACGTTCACCAAGATGAACAAGTCATGGCTCTCAGAGGACTTTTCTTCCCCTGGTTCAGCCAGGGGAGGCGAAAGGCACGCGTATTTTTGAGAGTGCTTCATGCAAACCATCTTTTTCATCTTGAAAATGGGGTCAACTGATGCCAGTCAAGTGGGGTGTGTGTGGCCCAATTAGTGGAAACGAGGGAGACTGTGGTTGGAGTCCCCTCGCTGTGTTTTTTAAAAGAACCAAGATGAACAAGTCATGGCTCTCAGAGGACTTTTCTTCCCCTGGGTCATCCAGGGGAGGTGAAAGGCATGCGTATTTTTGAGAGTGCTTCATGCAAAGCATCTTTTTCATTTTGAAAAGGGGGGTCAACTGATACCAGTCAAGTGGGGTGTGTGTGGCCAAATTAATGGAAACGAGGGAGACTGTGGTTGGAGTCCCTTCGCTGTGTTTGTAAAAGAACCAAGATGAACAAGTCATGGCTCTCAGAGGACTTTTCTTCCCCTGGGTCATCCAGGGGAGGTGAAAGGCATGCGTATTTTTGAGAGTGCTTCATGCAAAGCATCTTTTTCATTTTGAAAAGGGGGGTCAACTGATGCCAGTCAAGTGGGGTGTGTGTGGCCCAATTAGTGGAAACGATGGAGACTGTGGTTGGAGTCCCCTCGCTGTGTTTCTAAAAGAACCAAGATGAACAAGTCATGGCTCTCAGAGGACTTTTCTTCCCTTGGCTCAGCCAGGGGAGGCGAAAGGCACGTGTATTTTTGAGAGTGCTTCATGCAAAGCATCTTTTTCATCTTGAAAATGGGGTCAACTGATGCCAGTCAAGTGGGGTGTGTGTGGCCCAATTAGTGGAAACGAGGGAGACTGTGGTTGGAGTCACCTCGCTGTGTTTTACATGCTTTTAGAAGGAATAACAATAAGTTAAGTGAAGAGTACATAGTTACATATATACCATTATGATAAATATGGATTAGACAATTACTTGCTGGACATTCGCTGAAAGACACGAGAAAAGAGAAGAAAAGAGGCGAACAAGGTCCAATATATGTATAAAAAAAATATTTATTTATAACAATTTAATCCGAACAAAATTTCATTCTAGAGCAGCGAATGAGGGCACAAAGTAGAATTAAGTGGTGAACAAATGTCAAAAAACCTGCAGAAATCGCACCTATCATTATGAATAGAAAGAGGGATATAGCAAGGGACTACTATACACATATATAGCTATAGTGACAGTGTCATGTAGCATAACACATGATATGATAGGTAGTCAAACGAGTAGCACCCGTGCGTAATCTGATGTTATCCCAGTTGGAAGCTGCATACAACACTCCCATATATTTTAAGCCACTGAGCAATAATAGGGAGCCAAATAAGGACTCACCAAAAAATAGGCCAAGTACCAACAATATTAATTATGGCAACCATACATATACGTGGCATATAATACAACTCACAATGGGAAACACACATATATATAAGCCTCGTGTGCTAGACAGCTAACCAGTGGTGAAAAGCCCAGTTAGGGACTAATCCGTAAGAATTAGAACATGGACTGACAATAGAAATTGCATATATAGCGTTACACAGAATATAAAGTGCACATATATCCCTCATATCCTTCATAAACTAGAACAGCAAAAGAGCTGAATAATAGTGGGGAGCACAACCAGGACTCACCCACTAATACATCCTCACTGATATGGTGGAAAATCCAGAATATGACATAGCAATGGACATATCAGAGCAGCTGACTAGACACGTAGCAGGATTGCTGCAGGAAACAGCCCGCAGCTGAATAGTAATGGGGAGCACAATCAGGACTCACCCACTAATACATCCTTACTCATATGGTGGAAATTCAAAATATGATATAGCGATGAACATACCAAAGCAGCTGACTAGACACGTGGCAGGATTGCTGCAGGAGACAGCCCGACGGCCGTTTCGAAAACCTTCGTCACGGGGCAGTGATGAGGTAGGAAAGCACCTGGTATATAATGTGGCTGGCAACCAATCAGGGACGGACCGGTGGTGACGTTCACGCTGCTATGACAATGCGAGACGCCGAGCGGCGGCCGCGTCAGTGACACGTGACCAAGGAATTCCCAGACCACGTGACACTATGTGACGCGACAGGCCAGTCAGCGGACCACAGCCACGGCACCGCGAACGTGCAGCAGCCAACCCAGATCGGGCGCCAGCGGGGGTATATAATAATGCTTACAATGACACCAATGATAATAGAGAACACATTAACCACAATTGTGCATACCTTAAACATAATGATACCAGGATCCACATATAGAAAACATCATATCCATATATTAGGACCAGACCAGAAAAAACAAACATGGTCATAGTACAATCCAAATGGTAGTTATTGCGGATCACATCAATTATATGACACAATCAATACATTTGGACAAAATATGTAATATCACATCAAATATATAAATATAATCCATGCATTTAGACAAAATATTATAATATCACATAAAGCATCAATACAATTTTAATGATATTATCAAGAACACACGATCCATGACTTCACAAATATTCCTCAGATGACATAAATGGATTTCAGATCCCGAACATAAGACATGGTCATAGTCCAATCCAAATGATAAATATTGTGGATCACTGTAAATATCATATGCAAGAACACATATAATAAGAAACCTAGAAAAGAGAATTTAAAATTAAGTTAAAACAGTACTTTCAAACTAAAAACATCACAAATAAGAGGAGAAACTATTATGTTCATTGAGGCCAGATGGACATGTGGTATTGAGAGTCCATATCCATCTGGCCTCAAGCTGAGCCAAGCGCACACTGACCGCACCTCCCCTAGCATCCATATTGAGCATATCAATACCCCTAACCTTAAGTCCCCTTGCGTCAGAATTATGACATAATTTGAAATGTCTCGGCAAGGTCTTAAGGGTAGGTGTGTCCTCAACTGTTGCAGCTGCCAGAATTCCCAACACATGCTCCCTGACTCTTACCTTAAGCTGCCGGGTAGTAAGCCCGACATAAATTTTACCACAAGGGCAAGTTGCGTAATACACAACTGCACAACTAGTGCATGTAATGCGTTGTTTGATAGGGTAAGTTTTTAAGTTAGACGAATCGCAGAAGGAGTCAGAGCGCAAAATGTTGGGACAAGCTACGCATCCGCCGCAGGGGACACACCCACCCCGGACCACCGGTATAGACTGGCCAAAAATAGTCTGGACAGGAGGAGGTCTATACTGGGACCGAACAAAATGGTCATACAAGTTTTTAGCTCTCCGGATACCAAAGTGAGGCCTATCAGGTAGAATTTTACGGAGAGTGGGATCAGCTCTCAAAATAGACCACGATTTGAATATACACTCCCTCATGGCTGGAAACTGAGCATGATACTGAGTGACAAATCTCACCACCTCATCACCATGAGGTTTGCTTTTCGGGTATAGCAACTGATCACGTGTGCTATATTTTGCGCGATGGTAGGCATGTTTGATTGATCTGTTGCTATAGCCACGTTCTCTAAACATTGTCTTAAGTTTAGTAGCTTGAACCTCAAAGTCCTCATTGGTTGAGCACACCCTACGTATCCTCAAAAATTGTCCCACAGGGACAGCATTGAGCATATAGGCAGGATGGGAGGATGAGGCGTGTAGAAATGAATTGGCAGCCGTCGGTTTGCGGAAAAGATCCGTCTGTATAAATCCCGAAGCATCACGCTTCAGGACCACATCGAGAAAGTCAATCCTGTCATGGGAAAAGGAATATGTTAAATGAATATTATACTCATTTTTATTAATAACAGAAAAAAACTCCTTCAATAAATAAGGCGGCCCCTGCCAGATCAAAAAGATGTCGTCAATGTACCGTGCCCGTGATGTTTTTAGTTTGAAAGTACTGTTTTAACTTAATTTTAAATTCTCTTTTCTAGGTTTCTTATTATATGTGTTCTTGCATATGATATTTACAGTGATCCACAATATTTATCATTTGGATTGGACTATGACCATGTCTTATGTTCGGGATCTGAAATCCATTTATGTCATCTGAGGAATATTTGTGAAGTCATGGATCGTGTGTTCTTGATAATATCATTAAAATTGTATTGATGCTTTATGTGATATTATAATATTTTGTCTAAATGCATGGATTATATTTATATATTTGATGTGATATTACATATTTTGTCCAAATGTATTGATTGTGTCATATAATTGATGTGATCCGCAATAACTACCATTTGGATTGTACTATGACCATGTTTGTTTTTTCTGGTCTGGTCCTAATATATGGATATGATGTTTTCTATATGTGGATCCTGGTATCATTATGTTTAAGGTATGCACAATTGTGGTTAATGTGTTCTCTATTATCATTGGTGTCATTGTAAGCATTATTATATACCCCTGCTGGCGCCCGATCTGGGTTGGCTGCTGCACGTTCGCGGTGCCGTGGCTGTGGTCCGCTGACTGGCCTGTCGCGTCACATAGTGTCACGTGGTCTGGGAATTCCTTGGTCACGTGTCACTGACGCGGCCGCCGCTCGGCGTCTCGCATTGTCATAGCAGCGTGAACGTCACCACCGGTCCGTCCCTGATTGGTTGCCAGCCACATTATATACCAGGTGCTTTCCTACCTCATCACTGCCCCGTGACGAAGGTTTTCGAAACGGCCGTCGGGCTGTCTCCTGCAGCAATCCTGCCACGTGTCTAGTCAGCTGCTTTGGTATGTTCATCGCTATATCATATTTTGAATTTCCACCATATGAGTAAGGATGTATTAGTGGGTGAGTCCTGATTGTGCTCCCCATTACTATTCAGCTGCGGGCTGTTTCCTGCAGCAATCCTGCTACGTGTCTAGTCAGCTGCTCTGATATGTCCATTGCTATGTCATATTCTGGATTTTCCACCATATCAGTGAGGATGTATTAGTGGGTGAGTCCTGGTTGTGCTCCCCACTATTATTCAGCTCTTTTGCTGTTCTAGTTTATGAAGGATATGAGGGATATATGTGCACTTTATATTCTGTGTAACGCTATATATGCAATTTCTATTGTCAGTCCATGTTCTAATTCTTACGGATTAGTCCCTAACTGGGCTTTTCACCACTGGTTAGCTGTCTAGCACACGAGGCTTATATATATGTGTGTTTCCCATTGTGAGTTGTATTATATGCCACGTATATGTATGGTTGCCATAATTAATATTGTTGGTACTTGGCCTATTTTTTGGTGAGTCCTTATTTGGCTCCCTATTATTGCTCAGTGGCTTAAAATATATGGGAGTGTTGTATGCAGCTTCCAACTGGGATAACATCAGATTACGCACGGGTGCTACTCGTTTGACTACCTATCATATCATGTGTTATGCTACATGACACTGTCACTATAGCTATATATGTGTATAGTAGTCCCTTGCTATATCCCTCTTTCTATTCATAATGATAGGTGCGATTTCTGCAGGTTTTTTGACATTTGTTCACCACTTAATTCTACTTTGTGCCCTCATTCGCTGCTCTAGAATGAAATTTTGTTCGGATTAAATTGTTATAAATAAATATTTTTTTTATACATATATTGGACCTTGTTCGCCTCTTTTCTTCTCTTTTCTCGTGTCTTTCAGCGAATGTCCAGCAAGTAATTGTCTAATCCATATTTATCATAATGGTATATATGTAACTATGTACTCTTCACTTAACTTATTGTTATTCCTTCTTGCTGTGTTTTGCACAGGCCTAGTGATTATCAACATGGATTTTAGAGCTAAGGAAACATCTTGGCTCAACCAAATGGAGCAAGTGTATGGCGGCACTCCAGATTGTACTAATACGAGTGGTGATCAACAGATTGAGGAGCTATTTTCTGACATTCAATTTCATTTACTTAAGCGCACACGCTTATGGTGGAGTAGAGCATTGTTAGAGAGGTACACCTCTAAGCAAATTATACCACGTGGACTTCGGGTTCGTGTGACCCCTACCTTCATTGTTGAGGATGATGAGTTTATTAAAAAATGGGAAGAGGCGTGCCACTTATGCTCATCCACCCTAATGCAATTATTGATCAAATATAATACTGACCATATTTTGAAACTGGACAAAGAACTGGAGAGTGAACAGGCTTTGCTGAAGAGCAAATGCACGGAGGATAAGTTTAAAAATTTTGAGAGGGCATTGGATGCTAAATTGGATTCGGCAGTTAAAAAGATTCAGGATACTCAATTAAAGAAACTTAATCGTGACCAACGTGATTTTGCCACGAATATGGTATACTTTTGGAGAAGACCTTCTTCTACGCATAATAGTTTGGTTAGATCCTCTTCCTTTTCTTCTGCAAATTCAACTAGCGACCAATCAGATATATCATCCATGTCTCAGACACGATCTGGAGCTCATTTTGGAGGTGGTGGACGTGGAGCTGGATATTCTCGACAGTATCAGACATCTTTACGTCCCCCTAAACAACATAGGGGTTCCAATAAGGTAATTAATTTAAGCCCGCACCAATTGACCTCAGCAGATGTATCCTTATTGGAGAGGGGGTTGTCATTCTCTCCTGTGGCCAAGTTCGATCCGTTCTTGGCCACTAAGGATCTTCACATCTTTGCCCGTTCTTTAATTTTCAAGAAGTACTTCTTTGATGATCAATTGCACTCTATGTTTCCCTCAGCACAGGAACAGGAGGCTATAAGGATCCTAGAGGAGCTATCTGCTGAGAGTACAATTGGTGTTGAAGGTAAGATTCCTTCTTCTATTAAACCACGCTCCAAAAGGTTCCCATCTTTTGCATCTTGCCCTAATATTGAGTTATTTGTCCAGATTGTGGCTGAGAACTTCAAGGAGATCGCTACACATGTTACATCTAGAGAGGATAATCTCACTCGGGAGGAGAGATCTCGCCTCCATGAACTAAAACACTTATCTAATGTAGTGCTGAAGCCGGCTGATAAGGGCGGCAACATCGTCATTTGGCCTTCAGATATGTATGAGAAGGAGGCGTTTCGCCAGCTATCTGATTCGGCTTGTTATAAAAAACTAACATATAACCCTTTGTCTAGTTTTTCTGCCCAACTTAAGAACATATTAAAAAGGGCAACAGATGACGGTGTTGTCACCTCTGATCTGGCTTCAGCATTACAGGTAAATGAACCATCTGTGGCGACTATGTATCTATTACCAAAGATACATAAGAATAGTTCTACTCCTCCCGGGAGACCTATTATCTCTGGATGTAACGGCTTCCTTGAGAATGTCAATAAATGGATAGAGTCCATCCTCCAGCCCATTGTCCAGACTCTCCCCTCCTTTTTGAAGGACACTGGGGACTTATTAAAGCGGGTGGATGGTATGCATTTAGGTGATGATACCTTGTTGGTTTGTGCGGATGTTGAATCACTGTACACCAATATTCGTCATGGCGATGGATTGGCAGCCGTGCGGTATTTTATCAATATGTCTAACCTTACATCGGAGATCGTCAATCTTGTCATGGCTCTTCTTGAATTTTCTTTAACACATAATTTTTTTCTTTTTAAGGGGTCCTTCTACTTACAGCTCCAGGGTACAGCGATGGGTGCGGCATTCGCGCCGTCGTATGCCAACTTGTTCCTGGGGCTGTGGGAGAGGGACCTCTTCCTGTCGGATCGGCTGTCGTCAATGGACCGTGTCCCCTTCTGGGCACGGTACATTGACGACATCTTTTTGATCTGGCAGGGGCCGCCTTATTTATTGAAGGAGTTTTTTTCTGTTATTAATAAAAATGAGTATAATATTCATTTAACATATTCCTTTTCCCATGACAGGATTGACTTTCTCGATGTGGTCCTGAAGCGTGATGCTTCGGGATTTATACAGACGGATCTTTTCCGCAAACCGACGGCTGCCAATTCATTTCTACACGCCTCATCCTCCCATCCTGCCTATATGCTCAATGCTGTCCCTGTGGGACAATTTTTGAAGATACGTAGGGTGTGCTCAACCAATGAGGACTTTGAGGTTCAAGCTACTAAACTTAAGACAATGTTTAGAGAACGTGGCTATAGCAACAGATCAATCAAACATGCCTACCATCGCGCAAAATATAGCACACGTGATCAGTTGCTATACCCGAAAAGCAAACCTCATGGTGATGAGGTGGTGAGATTTGTCACTCAGTATCATGCTCAGTTTCCAGCCATGAGGGAGTGTATATTCAAATCGTGGTCTATTTTGAGAGCTGATCCCACTCTCCGTAAAATTCTACCTGATAGGCCTCACTTTGGTATCCGGAGAGCTAAAAACTTGTATGACCATTTTGTTCGGTCCCAGTATAGACCTCCTCCTGTCCAGACTATTTTTGGCCAGTCTATACCGGTGGTCCGGGGTGGGTGTGTCCCCTGCGGCGGATGCGTAGCTTGTCCCAACATTTTGCGCTCTGACTCCTTCTGCGATTCGTCTAACTTAAAAACTTACCCTATCAAACAACGCATTACATGCACTAGTTGTGCAGTTGTGTATTACGCAACTTGCCCTTGTGGTAAAATTTATGTCGGGCTTACTACCCGGCAGCTTAAGGTAAGAGTCAGGGAGCATGTGTTGGGAATTCTGGCAGCTGCAACAGTTGAGGACACACCTACCCTTAAGACCTTGCCGAGACATTTCAAATTATGTCATAATTCTGACGCAAGGGGACTTAAGGTTAGGGGTATTGATATGCTCAATATGGATGCTAGGGGAGGTGCGGTCAGTGTGCGCTTGGCTCAGCTTGAGGCCAGATGGATATGGACTCTCAATACCACATGTCCATCTGGCCTCAATGAACATAATAGTTTCTCCTCTTATTTGTGATGTTTTTAGTTTGAAAGTACTGTTTTAACTTAATTTTAAATTCTCTTTTCTAGGTTTCTTATTATATGTGTTCTTGCATATGATATTTACAGTGATCCACAATATTTATCATTTGGATTGGACTATGACCATGTCTTATGTTCGGGATCTGAAATCCATTTATGTCATCTGAGGAATATTTGTGAAGTCATGGATCGTGTGTTCTTGATAATATCATTAAAATTGTATTGATGCTTTATGTGATATTATAATATTTTGTCTAAATGCATGGATTATATTTATATATTTGATGTGATATTACATATTTTGTCCAAATGTATTGATTGTGTCATATAATTGATGTGATCCGCAATAACTACCATTTGGATTGTACTATGACCATGTTTGTTTTTTCTGGTCTGGTCCTAATATATGGATATGATGTTTTCTATATGTGGATCCTGGTATCATTATGTTTAAGGTATGCACAATTGTGGTTAATGTGTTCTCTATTATCATTGGTGTCATTGTAAGCATTATTATATACCCCTGCTGGCGCCCGATCTGGGTTGGCTGCTGCACGTTCGCGGTGCCGTGGCTGTGGTCCGCTGACTGGCCTGTCGCGTCACATAGTGTCACGTGGTCTGGGAAATCCTTGGTCACGTGTCACTGACGCGGCCGCCGCTCGGCGTCTCGCATTGTCATAGCAGCGTGAACGTCACCACCGGTCCGTCCCTGATTGGTTGCCAGCCACATTATATACCAGGTGCTTTCCTACCTCATCACTGCCCCGTGACGAAGGTTTTCGAAACGGCCGTCGGGCTGTCTCCTGCAGCAATCCTGCCACGTGTCTAGTCAGCTGCTTTGGTATGTTCATCGCTATATCATATTTTGAATTTCCACCATATGAGTAAGGATGTATTAGTGGGTGAGTCCTGATTGTGCTCCCCATTACTATTCAGCTGCGGGCTGTTTCCTGCAGCAATCCTGCTACGTGTCTAGTCAGCTGCTCTGATATGTCCATTGCTATGTCATATTCTGGATTTTCCACCATATCAGTGAGGATGTATTAGTGGGTGAGTCCTGGTTGTGCTCCCCACTATTATTCAGCTCTTTTGCTGTTCTAGTTTATGAAGGATATGAGGGATATATGTGCACTTTATATTCTGTGTAACGCTATATATGCAATTTCTATTGTCAGTCCATGTTCTAATTCTTACGGATTAGTCCCTAACTGGGCTTTTCACCACTGGTTAGCTGTCTAGCACACGAGGCTTATATATATGTGTGTTTCCCATTGTGAGTTGTATTATATGCCACGTATATGTATGGTTGCCATAATTAATATTGTTGGTACTTGGCCTATTTTTTGGTGAGTCCTTATTTGGCTCCCTATTATTGCTCAGTGGCTTAAAATATATGGGAGTGTTGTATGCAGCTTCCAACTGGGATAACATCAGATTACGCACGGGTGCTACTCGTTTGACTACCTATCATATCATGTGTTATGCTACATGACACTGTCACTATAGCTATATATGTGTATAGTAGTCCCTTGCTATATCCCTCTTTCTATTCATAATGATAGGTGCGATTTCTGCAGGTTTTTTGACATTTGTTCACCACTTAATTCTACTTTGTGCCCTCATTCGCTGCTCTAGAATGAAATTTTGTTCGGATTAAATTGTTATAAATAAATATTTTTTTTATACATATATTGGACCTTGTTCGCCTCTTTTCTTCTCTTTTCTCATGCTTTTAGAAGGGCATGACATGGCTTAGAGGTTGACTTTCAGCATCTGCAAACTGTTGGCTACCAAAATGCTTCCTTTTCAACCTTTTTAACCGAGGATTTTCGAGACCTTATGCCCATCGCAGTGCCCCAAGAGCCGATGCCCAGGCGCCACTCCTTCTCCAACAATGGAGTGCACGCGCTACACCAGCATGTCGCATCAAACATCACCGCTTCTTTGAGAAACTGTGTGACAGGGTGCATTTCACCACAGATACTTGGCCCAGTAAGCATGGCCAGGGGCGTTACATGTCGCTGACTGGGCAATGGGTTACTATGGGCAGAGATGTAGAAGGGTCTGCTGTACAAGTCTTGCTGTCCCCACGAGTTGTATCAATCCTTCCTCTGTATGTAGAAGTTAATACACTGCTTCTGCCTCCTCAACCTCGTGTGGGTCCTTCACCTCGGCCCAAACCCTGTATGGTCAGGGCACCCTTCCTTGTAACTGCGCACAAGGAATACCACACACCTCCTTACTATGCTGGCAGCAGAGCTCAATGCCATCATGCGGTCAAATGTTTACTTTGAAATGTATGGGAAATGTGAGTCACACCGCTGAGAAGTTGTGGACGTTTAGCTCTGGAGACCAAGTTTAATCAATGGTTGTCTCCACTCAACCAGCAGCCACGGAAGGCCGGGTGTGACAATGATGCAAACATGGGTGCGGCCCTTCGCCGTGACAATGTGACACACGTGCCTTGTGTGGCTCACGTGTTGAACCTGGTTGTCCAGCAATTTTTAAAGCACTATCCTGGCCTACATGGCCTTCTGCAGAGGGCACGGTGTAACGCCTTCCTTAATCCACACACTCAGATGGGCTGTAAAGGATAGGCTAGAGGGAAGCCACTCACCAAGCAGGACCTCCAGAACCCTGAAACCCTTTAACCCCTATACAGGGATTAGGAATTACACAGGGCCCAAGGTGATCAATACCTGTGGAAGGCTGCAGTTGCAGAGAATAGTAGTCAGGCAGGGACAAAACATTAATTGAAAAACAGGAACAGAATGGGACGGCCAGGACTTAATCAGAAAACAAGCAGAGGTGAAATGCGGATCGGCCAACAAGGTACATAAACAGCAAGCAGGAAAAGTAGTCAGGTAACAAGCACACAAAATCATAAAACTGAACTGGGGGTAAAAGTAACCAGAGGTTCATAACTATGTCTGGCAGTGGTCTGCAGACAGGATGGGCATAAAAAAAGGTGTGGTGTCTTCCCATTGGTTGTAGCTGAATGATGGTACTTCATCTGTGAGATACCCACCACCTACATTCAGCCAGAGATTCTGCATCTGTCAAGGTAATGCAGCCCAGTGGGTGAGCATAACCGGCGTCCACCTGCGCTGCTGGCATCAACTTCTCTCCTATCATCAGCACTATGCATGAAAGGAACACGTTGTCACCTGGCGAACGGAGTACAAATTGACGGAGCGTACTCCGTTGATGACTTAACCGCCGTGTGCGGCAATGATGCAAACCTGGCTGCGGGCCATCATCAGGGCAATGTGACACACGTGCCTTGTATGGCTCACATGTTGAATCTAATTCTCCAGCAATTTTTAAAACACCATCCCGGCCTACATGGCCTTGTGCAGCGGGCACGCTCGCTATGTGCTCACTTCCATCGTTCCCACACAGCAGCTCAACAACTTTCATCGCTGCAGAAGTCTTTAGGTCTGGTGGTTAAACGCCTGAAATGCGATGTGCCGACACGCAGGAATTTGAATCTGCACATGTTGCAGCATTTGTGGCAGCACCGCTGAACCCTGCTGCAATACGTTATGACATATAGCCTGGCCTAACTTGATCTAGAGGTGGTGCAGATCACGCTGCTGGAGTGGTGTCAGATCAAGGACCTATGCACCCTTCTACACAGTTTACAAATGTCGACAAAGATGTTTAGCACTGGCAATGCCATTCTCAGCGTGACAATTCTGGTCATCTACATGATGGAGCACACTGTAAGCATTATTCGGAGTCAGGTGTTGGGACAAGAGGAAGGGGAGGAAGTACAGGAGGAGTCCTATGCGGAAGGGATAACAAGATCTACGAGGTCTAGATGGTCAGCGGCACCTAGGCGGCAGTCATGGTGGGGGAGAGGGATTAACAAGGGCGCATAGTATCAGCAAAAAGTGTTGAGGAAGGTGCAGGAGCCCATGAAGAAATGGAGGACGAACTGGGAATGGGCATGGAAGACTTAGCAGATGAGTGAGAGCTTGCTCACATTTTGGTTGTGCAAGGTTGGGGGGAGAGGGCAGAGGAAGGAGGCATGATTCTAACCTCTCTGCCACCAACACACCAAGGACTTGGTCCTCCTGGATGCACAAGACACATGAGTGCCTTCTTGCTGCACCACCTACAACATGACTCTCGGATTGTACGAATTCAAAGTAATGCTAACTACTGGGTTGCCACACTGTTAGATCCCCGGTACAAGACAAAATTTGGCGAAATAATTCCTGCCATAGAAATGGACGCACGTATACAGGAGTATCTGCAGAAGGTGGTACGCAATCTTAGATCTGCTTTTCCACTAAACACCAGTGCTGCACAGAGTGAATCTCAACGCTTTGTCATGGATAGGAGGAAATGGTCTTTTACTTGTCCACATCTGAGGGACGGAGGGCTGGCTGCTGTGCTGAGATGGCATTGAGTACGGTGTCCCTGCAGAGTTGCACTTTTGGTCATATACAAAATGAGTTGAAAAAGGACAGATGCTGGTGGAAAGGGGAACAAGTGTGTTGGAAAGGGGAAAAAAGTTTTTGTCTGTGGGTTTGGTGGTTAAGCAAAAGTAACATTTGCTGAAGAAACACCATCTGTTACGGTGGGACTGGCAGATTTGGATAAGGTGGTATATACTGTGTTACCGCTATATAACGAAAATAATAAGAAAAGAAAGAGAAAGGTATATATCCCCATCAGCTGTCAGTGTCCACCGTGCTCCCAGATGGAAAAGGAGAGGTTGGCAACTGGAAGGTTAGGTGGAGGATACAGAGCTGTGTGGCTATGAAACTAATAGTAGCCTGAACCGAGTTAGACGCCACTCGGATCTGGATACTGGGAGCCCTGTTAGCGTCACAGGGTCCACACGCCCACCCAGCCCAGGAACTCCCTGTTAGCATCACAGGGGCCATTGAGTACGCTGACCGTATGCATTGGGGCCACACCTGTGGACAGCAGGCGCATCAGCAGCAGCAGGCCTGTTAATGCCACTGGGCTGCACAAGCAGGAATGGTAGGACAGGAGCTGGTCTTAACCGTTCTGCGTTACCAACTGTGGTGGCGGCCTGCATTGACGCCGTATCCCTGCCTACCTCTGGCCTAAAGCCGCAATGGGTTGAACACATGGAGGTGTGCTCTTTCGGAGCATAATAGAAGACTGTGCACCTCCTTGTTGGCTCCAGCCCATTTTATAACCTGGGTCCGCCCCAAACCAGGGTGGACCACAATGCACCTCTCCTGGAGACAAAAGCAGAGTGACACGTCATGAGTGGCATAACTAGCGTCCTATTTGGAACCGCAACTTCAATAATGACCTCATGGCTGCCACGACACAAACACCTCTCCAGTCATCGTCTGACCATCAGTAATGAGGTGACAAGTCATAGGGGCGGGCCTCTGCAAGCCATTTGGGAGTGGCCTGGCCACATCGTCCGGACACCTGATGCCCTGTGGTCTATATGGGCCCCCCACATCAGGGGCAGGGCCAAAGAGTTCATTACCGGACCTAGTCTCTGATGCAGTAAGTGCCTGAGCATGCTCAGTAGCATGAAATACAGTCTCTGAAAAAAGACTATCAGCTTTAGCATGGTGTCTAGGCACAACACAGGACTTAGACCCGGCACGGAGTGCACGTACCTGTGCAAAGAGGCTTTTCGCAATAAGTGTGGGAGCATGCGCTGTATCCCGAAATGAAGACAGCCTCAGGAATGGCACAGTCAGGCTGAGCATACTCACTAGGCGAAACACTGTAGTTAGGCTGCGGCTGGGGTAAATCGGCACACGCATGCGCACTAGCTGCCTCTCCACTCTTAGACGTGGAGGAGAAATTGCTCTTCGGGTGTGGACTTGGAGATGCTGTCTATGAACAGAAGGAAAAGCGAAAGGTGTGTGTTACAGCAAGAAGCCACCACGGAAAGACTTCGTTCAATTGTGAGGGGAGTCATTTTGGAGTTTGGTGAGGAGTACCGTAACGCCAGTGAGCAGCATCCTGTGCCACAGACCAACATTCTTACGGTGCTGTCTATACTGCTTACCGTGAGAGGAGCGTAAAGTCTGTATTTCTGGCAACTGGACATCACAGTACCCGGGTACGGTAGGCTGTGACCAGACAATAATGCGGGCACGCAAAACTTTGTTTTATTAGCAAAACACATATCTGTTCTGGGTAGGCCGACTATATAGACAATAAGACTTGCTGCCTCTGCACTGTCAAATTGTCACGTACAGTTTAAATCATAGAGGGACAGCGACACATGTTTGCATTGACTGTTGCTTTTCAAGATTTCCATGACTGTGTTGCAGAGCTGTGTGGTTTGCATTCACACTGCTATCATCTGCCTTATCTGTCAGGCTTCAGCTAACAAGGGTATTCAGGGGGGGTAATGTGTTTTGTCAATGTTTAGGTAGATAACTTGAAAGCTCTTGTGATGCGACACTGGTAAGTAGTGTTCGCACACACACACAAACACACACACACACACACGCACAAACACACAATTACTGCTACGCAGAGGGATTAGCAGGTAGTAGGCAACAGAATAGATTGTTCAATTATTTAAATTGTATGCATGGTTCTTATTGTTTGTTTTGGTAAAGTTAAACAATCATTTATCAACCCAACTGCCTAGAGTCCTTTTCCTGTTGCCTGGTTTTGCTGCATACTGGGGAGCCCACCCTGTACACGACTTAAAATGAACCATAAGTCGCAATGTGAATTTCACTGTGCTACAATGCAGCCTAGCGTGCCTGTGCAACCACCGCCTGCCCCATCAAGTGCATCTGCGTGCTCTTCATCCTCTGTGACTGTGGGGACAGCAGTCTCACATGGTTTTGGAACAGGGAGTGTGATTGGCAGGTCATCACTTGTTTTGGAAGTGGAAACAGATGGTATTGTTGAGCTGTCAGACATCGAGAAAACCAACATTGGATGCAGGCTACATTATATCCACACCTGCCCCTTCGTCACAGATTGGCTGGACTACCTGCAGTTAATAATTGCATTCCAGAAATGGAAAGGAGTGTAGAATGCACATGTGTTGTACCTTGCTTGGCAGCAAAGGAACACTAACTTAGTATTACAGACAATTTTAGGAAGGCAGAAAAAGAGTCAGCTCTTTGGGCAAATTAAATAGCGTGGCAAAAGTGGACAGGTGGGTACAGTGGCCGTGTTCTGTGGGTACCAGGACAGTAAAGGAAGCCTCACTTTCTATCCCTCCGAATGATCAAATGCAGCAAGGAATTCCCTGAGTTTGCTATAAAATAAGCGTAGCAAAATGTGCATGAGGGTGTCATGCAGAGGTGCTGCACATAGATTTACACCAGTGGGGCACTAATGGAGTACAACAGCCACTTCTTGTATGCCACTAAATGGCAGCATTTTTTGCTATCATTATAGCTTATTAAAAACAGAGCAGGAGGGTGTCATGCAGAGGTGCTGCACATAGATTTGCACCAGTGGGGCACTAATGGAGTACAACAGCCACTTCTTGTATGCCACTAAATGGCAGCATTTTTTGCTATCATTATAGCTTATTAAAAACAGAGCAGAAGGGTGTCATGCAGAGGTGCTGCACATAGATTTGCACCAGTGGGGCACTAATGGAGTACAACAGCCACTTCTTGTACTCCACTAAATGGCAGCATTTTTTGCTATCATTGTAGGTTATTAAAAACAGAGCAGGAGGGTGTCATGCAGAGGTGCTAGAAATAGCTTGGCACCAGTGGGGCACTAATGGAGTACAACAGCCACTTCTTGTATGCCACTAAATGGCAGCATTTTTTGCTATCATTATAGCTTATTAAAAACAGAGCAGGAGGGTGTCATGCAGAGGTGCTGCACATAGATTTGCACCAGTGGGGCACTAATGGAGTACAACAGCCACTTCTTGTATGCCACTAAATGGCAGCATTTTTTGCTATCATTATAGCTTATTAAAAACAGAGCAGGAGGGTGTCCTGCACAGGTGCTAGAAATAGCTTGGCACCAGTGGGACAATAATGAAATACAACATCCAGTTCTATGATGCCACTAAATGGCAGTATTTTTTGCTATCATTATAGCTTATTAAAAACAGAGCAGGAGGGTGTCCTGCACAGGTGCTAGAAATAGCTTGGCACCAGTGGGACAATAATGGAATACAACATCCAGTTCTATGATGCCACTAAATGGCAGCATTTTTTGCTATCTTTATAGCTTATTAAAAACATAGCAGGAGGGTGTCATGCAGAGGTGCTAGAAATAGCTTGGCACCAGTGGGGCACTAATGGAAGTCCAACAGCCACTTTTAGGATGCCACTAAGTTTCCTCAGTGTTTGCTAGTATAATGGCTTAGTAACAATGAGTTTGAGTGTGCAATGCAGGCAGACGTGCTGCAAATATCTTTGCACTAGTGGGACAATACAGAAGTCCAACAGCCATGTTTAGGATGCCACTAAGTTCACTCAGTGTTTGCTAGTATAATGGCTTAGTAACAATGAGTTTGAGTGTGCAAAGGGCAGGAGGGTACAGTGGCAGGGTTGTGGGTCTGGGTAGAGGAAAGGAAGCCTCCCTTTCTATCCCTCCTAATGGGGAAATGCAGCGAGGAAATCCCTGACCTTAGCTACACAGACACTGTCATCTTGTGTAGCTGTTAAAATCTGTTTTCACGGCCCTGACTGTCACCTATTGCTATGACCCTGCCAGTATTAGCCCTTACAAGGGCTGAAAGAAACTTCTATCCCTATTCTGTATAGCGCTGTGTATAGAGCGTACACAGCAGTATCGGAGACAGGAGCTACGCCAGTGGTGACTGACACCAAGACACAGAAGGCAGATAATGGCGTGCTAGAGGAAAATGTCCGTTTTTATAATCAGGGACATGTGACATGGACATCCTATCACACATGCCGTTGGTTCTCTGGCTAAAAGTCCACTTAGCTGTGTGTGTGTCTGGGATTGGCTGACATGCTGGCCCGCCCCACTACACGCGCGCGCTTAGGGAAGGAAGACAAGGAAAAAAAAATGGCGATCGCCATTATCCATAAAGCAGTGATATGAATGCGCTGTTCCCGCACACTATACACTGAAATTTCACAATAGTGTGAGTCACAGAGTGACTTACACTATTACAGCGGAAAGCCAGCTAGGAATTAGCTTGTCTTTTTGCTGCTAGAACCATTCTCTAACGTATCTAGAACTATCGAGCTTTAGCAAAAAGCTCGAGTTCTAGTTCGATCTAGAACAGCCCCCAAAATCACTCGAGCCGCGAACTGCAGAACCTCGAACCGTGAACCGCGCTCAACTCTAATAAATACATAGTGATAACAATCATCATGTTTCTCAAATATAAGTCCAGCTATACAATAACTAAAACACTGCCACAAAAATATTACAGATTATGCTGGTGTCATGGTGAAGACATGCACTGATAAACAGTATCTATATATATGGCATAAAATATCCAATATAGACATCTGAGATAGAATTTGTTTGTGCAAGCATGCAACTAAGAATATTTCTGTGCAAAAAGGCAACTGCGGTAGGATATTTAGGGTGCATCTGAACATAATAGGTCATAATTGTATAATTGCATATTAGGGATGATCGAATACCGCAAATATTCGGCAACGCCCATATTCGCCAAAAAGGACGCCACTATTCGACGATTTGCGAATTTTCGATGTGCAATGTAAGTCTATGGGAAACCCGAATAATTGCCGAATAGCAACTATTCGGGCTTCCCATAGACTTACATTGCACATCGAATATTCGCATAGCGGCAAACTATTCGGCAGATATTCGCGAAGTTGAATATTGCCGAATATTTGTGATATTCAATCATTCCTATTGCATATCCCTATAATATATTACCATAAATGTACATCGGATGGTACTACAGTGTAGTACTATAGTATAATACATTGTTTAGCACTAGACAACTAGCTAGCAGCAATATAATCTGAACGATATAAAATCGTTATAAAAAAGTGTCTAGAACGCTGAATAACCTTATTGGTGGTTTAGTGGTGTGAATAACTGAAGGCTGCCGGTGTTCCCTCCCCTCCGACACTTGCTTCTTTGGGGGTAGGGCGTC
Organism: Anomaloglossus baeobatrachus; assembly: GCF_048569485.1. Taxonomy (NCBI): domain Eukaryota; kingdom Metazoa; phylum Chordata; class Amphibia; order Anura; family Aromobatidae; genus Anomaloglossus; species Anomaloglossus baeobatrachus. The sequence goes on along the minus strand of NC_134353.1, from coordinate 836,394,362 downwards.
GAAGAAGCAGGGCAAAATGCATGTCAGGGTGGGGGGACTTCATCACATTAGATGCGCTAATACTGATGCTTCACCAATGTTCTACCTTGATTGCCCTGGTGTAGTGGAAATGGGGGTAATGTGTTATGCAGTTGATGTCAGCTGCGAATTGTCAGCCGGCATCAAGCTCAAGGGTTAGTAATGGAGAGACACCCCTATTACTAACCCAGTATGTGTAAAGTAAAAAGAAAACACACAAAGAAAAAAAATAGTTGACTTGAATAAAGTCTTCTCCACAATATCACTCGTTTACCAGTTTATTATTTTAAAGAAAATCCACAAAGCTTTGACGATGACCATCTCTCAGTCTAAGCTCCATAGGTCACTGAGCTACTGATATTAATGAGTGTGAGAAATTTTGGGTCTAGCACAGACCAGAAGTGACCTACAGAGCCTTGTTCTTGCTCCAAACGTTGCAGTACCGATTCAAGGGTTGTCGTGGGACCAGAAAACCATGGTTTACTTTGGAAATTAGTGGATTTTTTAAAAAATAATAAATTAGTGAACAAGGGATAGTGTGTGAGAGTCTTTATTCAAATACACATTTTTTTCCTATGTGTGTTATTCACTTTACATTTACTGGGTTAGTAAATGATGTGTCTGATAGAGGCCTCTCGATTACTAGCCCCTGACATTAACCCCAAAAGTATTACCACGACTGCCACATCAGGGCAGTCCGGAAGAGCCAGCCAAAGCGACAGAATTGGCGCATTTAATGGATGTGCCACCTCTAGGGCAGCTGTGAGCTGTTATTTTTAGGCTTGGAGGGGCAAAATAACCATGTTCTTTCAAACCCTGATAATGCCTGCCCCAGCTGTCTGCTTTACCTTGGCTGGGTATCAAAAATAGGGTGGAGCCTACGCTGTTTTTTTAATTTTGGAAACAAATGTAGATAGGCAATAAATGAAAAAAAAAAATGATGTGCAGTCTTGTGTATTTTGAAAAACCAGCCAAGGTAAAGCTGACAGCTGAGGGTTGCAGCCCATAATTATCTGCTTTAGCCACGCTGGTTATCAAAAATAGATGGGAACTCACATCATTTTTTTTTTTATTTAGTGCCTATCCACATTTGTTCGCAGGGCAATTGCCCCAATTTTGCTTCCTTTTGCAGCCCCCTGGCTCTTACTACAACCATTTTACAGCCATTTTACAGCACACAAGTTCGGGTCTCCATTGATTTTCATAAGATTCTGGGTCCGGGGTCATTCCGTGTGCCAAACTGAACTTTAATTTAAAGCCCGGCCAAACCCTGCGAACCCAAACATCTATGGGTCTGCTCATCTCTATGACTAAGTCTTGCTTAGAATTAGACATATTTAGGATACAATCACTAAATTTGCGTCTATTAACATAGTGTTCCTAGGCACGGAAGACGTAGTTAAATTCCCTGATAATTATGAACATACAGGGAATAAGCGTAGTTTTCACATTACCAAGCATAATAAATGTGGGTTAATAAATGTATTTTGTAATTAGATTTCAGTCATGATTTACTATTTCATTTATAACAATAATAAGAATAACAGAATTTTCCATTTGAAGAATTTTCCAATCTTCAATGACAAGTTCACTGTAATGCATGGTGTATTTTACTACACATTATAATTTACACAAATGACATACTTAAATTAACATGAATGTTAACACTGATCCAGCTGGCATACTCCTAATAAATATGAAAAATGTATAAGCCTATGTACAATTCTCACATTTGCAATCAATAGTGTCTGGAATAGCTTTTACAAGTAGCTTTTATGTGTTGGACATAGTGTAGAAGCCTAATCCTTGGGCAGATTTACCACTGATGCTGCCAGTGCAGCTGCATAGAGGCACAGAGATGGAGTGTGGGCCATGAAGGGTCGGCTTATATTGAAGGCAATATGGCCTGTTGCTTGGGAATGAGGCTCCGGGGGTCCGATGGCCAGATTGTTCTCATCATAAGCAACCCATCGAGCAAAGTTCCTGCAGCTCCTTTTCCTACCGTAGAAAATAGCAGCTTAGCCGCAGAAAACCACCTGCTGCTTCCTGCCTATGTCCAGGCTTTTTCTGTGACATAGGTGTGTGTTGTGATGACATCAGCATGATGCCTACAACATTTTTAAACTACCAGGTCGAGAAGAGAAAGGAAGCAATGCCGTGGGGAATTTTCTGGAGGGATAAGTGATTATTTTTATTTTTTTAACACAATTGGGAGAGCCTAGTTGGGGAAAATTAGGATAGAAGGCTTTGTTATATATTGGGGATGATGCTATCAAGGACCTATAATGAATTGAGGGTAGGGGAGGATGCTACAGAAAACTTGTAACTAATTGGGTATGGTGAAGGATGTTATCAGGGAGTTATAATGAATTGGGGGTGAGGGAGAATGCTGTCAGCAATTTACAACAAATTGGGAATGGGGGAGATCCATTCACACATTTGTGAACATCACAGACCCAAAAATGAGATTTATGAGACTCAGAGCATGAGGGTAGAGCCAATCATGTAAAACAGGTATTGGTTAGAGATGAACTAATCTTTCAAAATCAACTTCGACAAATCTTCCCAAAATATTTGATTCATGACAAATAAATTTGTGCAAATTTCAATACTAGAAGACTTGTAATTACTCAAACAATACATGTAGGGGAGAGGTGAGAGAGACCATAACAGCTTAAAATGAACAGGAGAGAAAGAGAGGACCTTGCTTAAAATGAACATGAGAGAAAGAGAGGAGCTTGCTTAAAATAAACAGGGAGAAAGAGAGGACCTAGCTGACTTTGAGATCTTACAATATAGGAGCAAGAGAGGACCAAAAGAGCTTACGCTAAGGAAAGAGAGGCTTACTCAGTGACTCTGGAGATGCAAAATCACTCTGCTGTGCAAACTGTGCTCCACTGGGAACCGCTGATTTCTAATGGCACAGGTACTGAACCCTACTGGACAAGGTATGAAATCCATAAGATGGGAAGGCCCAAAATGACATTTGCCTGCTGCCTGATGCTTCATCAGTTCGGCAAATGATGCCGGGAAAGTTTGGGGTTTTTTCAGAATCACAAATCAAATGTCAGAATGTCTGAATTTACATGAAAACATAAATTTCTGGAAGTCAACTCAAGTCCTGACACAACTTTTCTTTATTACATAGATTCCTTATTTGTAAAAAATAAAATAAAATGATTGCTGATGGAGTTGCAGCTGACCAGAAGACCTGAATCAGCTCCTCCATTGGAAAATCAGTTTTGCCATATTCGATAAATTGACATTTTTTCTTACAAAGAACAAAAGCGGATGCCATGAAATAAAGAGCTAGTGCTATGAATAACAAAAATAACAGTTGACAGGGATGGTGCTTTACATAGCACAAAAGAGGATACTAAGTAATAATAGAATTGGGCTATACATAACAAGAGTGGACACTATGTAATAAGGGACAGCGTCCCTGATCTATTTCGGCTTTTGAGCACGTGGACTCTGCAGCAGCTGATTACATTCCTTAATTCTGGTTGTGTGTCACTCAACCTTAGAAAATGAGCATAATCCTTCATCATCCTCATATGTTTGTTGGGTAAGACTCTTTTGCGCTTTCTCTCCTCAGCTTTTATTTTATATGTAATAAAAGAAGACACTGTATGTACATACACATACAGAATATATCACGTGTAGCACATTTCTTTCACAGTGGCCCCAAGCCGTCCACTGGTCTAATCAAAAGGGTCAGACCACTGCAATCCAAAGTACAAGGGTCCCAGAATAAAAGTGTATTTATGCACAGATTCATTCTTCATTAGAGACAAATATAGAAATGGCCACATGTGGTTGGACCCCTGATTGTTCCTGCTGATATGGTATAAGTCATTCACAGCAAATTTTAAACATTCCAAGAATTTATGTAATTAAATATTTAGTCTCAAAATAAATTAATTGTACAATTTTGTAGTTACCTTTGCTAGTGCCTGAATAAATGATTCCTTGGAGGATTCAGGAGAAATTTAATGGGAATATGCTGGCCATATGCGCAATATACAGTAAAGGAGTGCCAAACAATTGCTTTGCCAACAGTTATCAGATCAAAATACTTTCATGAATATACAAATTGGCCAAATGCGCACTAAAGCAGAGGGTGATACGCATCTTCCAGACACCTGTGGCACTCATTATGTCTTATCCATTCCTCTACCAATACCAAGTGCCAAAGAAGAGTCTGTCAGCCTTCAATATTTATTAGATATTTGTTGGACAATGTGGAGAATGATACTATCTGGTAACTAAAAAGTCCCCTCTATGTCCCTTTTCAGTCTTATGTAAAACTACTATTGGATCACTAATTAAATTAGAAATTCAATTTGAATGGAAATTTAACCTCGTCAACTAATATTAAATACAAGGTGGTCATAAAATAACCTAAGGAGTTTGGAGCCGTGTGCTGACTGATGCAGTGGACAGAATTTGCTGAAAATTGGTATGTATGCTATTCAAGGCATGGAGAAATGGAAGGCGTCTTAAACTTTTTTTTGTATCAAAACTTCGCTGAGACAGATGATGACACGTTTCAAGGCAGCAGGGTGACTGAGTGTTCTACCAGGGCGCGGGCGACGACCGGTAAGCAGAGAGATTGTGGAGGACATTGCTACTGCCGTCGTGGAACAGGGCATGAACAATCCTGCCGGGAAAAACAGTGCATGCAGTGTTTCCAGGCAATTGGGGCTCCCGTACAGCACAGTGAGGAAAGTTCTCCACGCCCTGGCTGAACACTCAGTAACCTTGTTGCCTCAAAACGTGTCATCATCACATTTTTTTTAAAGATCCCTTCCGGTTCCACATGCTTTGAATAGCATACATACCAATTTTTAGCCAATTCTGTCCACTGGGTCAGTCTGCACAATATCTTAGGTTATTTTATGGTCACCTTGTATTACTGTCAGACTTAACCTACTGTAAATGTGGGAAAATAATTTAGGAGTAGAAGAAGTAGGTACACAAATGAATGGTCTTGATTTTTGTCTAACTGTATGTTAAACCTGGAAATTCAGTTATGACTGAAATAAATATCAATACCCACTATTCTATTATTTATCATATTCAGTGACCCATAATTTTGGGATAAACCATAGTAACTTTCTTTTGGTCACTATTCTGAGTAAAATGTACTGGAGGTGTATCACCCCGTGCTTGGCAGCCGAGACTCTCGGATCCGGACCTTCTGTGGGTGGCTCGAGGGTCTCCGGACCCGGGAGTCTCGCGGTCACTTCAATTGAAAAGGGGGTTATGGTGTATGGGATTTTGGAAAGTTTGTACGTGACGCCACCCACGGTATGTGGTAAATGGGGTACCACTGCTGCCGTTGAGGGGACTCCCGGGGGCGTTGGGCTGGCAGCTGGATGTTATTATCCTCTGTGGGTAGGGATGGATGCTCCCGGGGCCTAGTGGGAGTTGTGGTGGTGGCAGGGATTGCAGGGAGCAGGAAACTCACAGTTCGGTTGTCCTGGTGTTGGATAAGGCTGCTTTCATGTGTAGGGTCAGGTCCAGTACTTAACCAGAAATTGCCAGTGTCCATAGGCCTTTGGTACGGGGGTGTTCGGATCCCACACCCGGTACAAGAAGCAGGGCCCTCTCTCTCTCCTGCACTCCAGCTAAGGGGTACTTTGCACGTTACGACATCGCTAGCATCGGCTAGCGATGCCGAGCACGATAGTTCCCGCCCCAGTCGCACATGCGATATCTTGTGATAGCTGCCGTAGTGAACATTATCGCTAAGGCAGCTTCACACGCACTTACCTGTTCTGCGACGTCGCTCTGGCCGGCGAACCGCCTCCTTCCTAAGGGGGCGGGTCGTGCGGCGTCACAGCGACGTCACACGGCAGGCGGCCAATAAAAGCGGAGGGGCAGAGATGAGCGGGACGTAAACATCCTGCCCACCTCCTTCCTTCCGCATAGCCGGTGGAGGCAGGTAAGGAGATGTTCCTTGCTCCTGCGGCTTCACACACAGCGATGTGTGCTGCCGCAGGAACGAGGAGCAACATCGTTTCTCCTATTGGTGGGACATTATGAAAATGACCGACGCTACACAGATCACCGATTTTCGACGCTTTTGAGATCGTTTATCGGTGCATCTAGGCTTTACACGTTGCGACGTTGTTACCGGCGCCGGATGTGAGTCACTTTCGATTTGACCCCGACGATATCGCAGTAGCGATGTCGCTGCATGCAAAGTACCCCTAAGAGTCTCCTTCTCTGTTTCGGATGGGGGAAGTCCTCTCTTTGCACAAGTCCAGGGTCCCGTGCACACTACCGGCGGGCCACCACCCTGTCCCGGTCCACTACAGGTTTCCTTTGAGCCTACTCTCCAATTCAGCTCCAAGACTTCTGCTTTCTCTTGGCTTCACTTCCCCTGCAGCACAGGGGACCACAACCCTGCCTGCACCCCTCTCCCTCCTTCCACTGACTGACTCAACTCCTCCACTCCTGCCCCTTTTGTTACACTGGAGGGGGGAGGTGCGGCTGCTTCACTGTAACTGTACCAGTGTGGGATCAGGTGGTACCAAGGAGGTTTAACTCTTTCTGTGACTACCTGGTTTTGCCAGGGCGTCACATACACCCTTGGTTAAACACAGACCGTCCGTGGGCTGTCCAGACACCGACATTTTTTATTTTTCAGGAAAACTGCAACAAAAAAATGGGTAAAACATTAACATTTTATCCCCCTAAGAGGAGGCATTTTTGCTTACAACGTTGCTAAACTGTCCTTCCTGCCAGTCCATAAAACAATATTTTTACAACTGCTGCCATTCCCAATACGGGGCACGGGTTCCATGCTCCGACTCCTGCTCAGGAGCCAGGCCCACTCGGATGCCCTCAGCACCGGCTACAACCGGCCTCACTAACCGCCGAGAGCCCTAACGCTCAGTGGCCTGCTCCTCCTCTCGGCAGGTGCACTCCCGCTGTTCTACAGCCAGGACAGGGTATTTGGGAGCGGCTGGCGCTGCAGCTGGGGGAGATTTCAGGACAGAGGCCGCCTCCGTTGCGGCCGGGCGGACTGCCGGAGCCGACGTCATCACCGTTGCGGCCGGGCGGACTGCCGGAGCCGACGTCATCACCGTTGTGGCCATGCTCGGGGCCGGGTGAGATGTCATCAGGGTTCAGCCTGGCTCGGGGCTGGACGGGATGTCATCGGGGTTGCAGCCTGCTGTGACATCTTGCCGCTCTTGTGTCCAGGAATGGAATTTTGCAGAGTCCTGGCATCCCTGCACTTTACAGTTCTGGTTACATGCTGCAGATTCTTCACCAGTCCCCCCTTTGTCTTTTGCAGGCACTCTCTTCTGCTGCTGGTAAGTTAAGTTTTACGACCTCGGGGCTCACCTTCCGGCCGTGTTCCGAGGGGTGGGGCTTCGTCTTCGCGCACTTTCTCGGGGAAGAAGATGCTGGGCTGCACTTTTCGCGCCCAAAAATGTCGACTTCTGAAATTTTTTTAACGGATCACCGCTGACTGTCCAATTCAAGGTGCACTTCCACCAGGTAGGTGGATGGGTATGTATCCTGTTCGTGACGCCAAAAATTGAGGTGTACCACCCCGTGCTCGTCAGCCAAGCCGCTCGGATCCGGACCTTCTGTGGGTTGCTCGAGGGTCTCAGGACCCGGGAGTCTTGCGGTCACTTCAATTGAAAAGGGGGTTATGGTGTATGGGATTTTGGAAAGTTTGTACGTGATGCCACCCACGGTATATTGTAAATGGGGTACCACCACTGCCGTTGAGGGGACTCCCAGGGGCATTGGGCTGGCAGCTGGAAGTTATTAACCCTCCGTGGGTAGGGATGGATGCCCCGGGGCCCAGTGGGAGTTATGGTGGTGGCAGGGATTGCAGGGAGCAGAAAACTCACAGTTCGGTTGTCCTGGTATTGGATGAGGCTGCTTTCATGTGTAGGGTCAGGAAACACAGAGTCCAGTACTTAACCAGAAATTGCCGGTGTCCGTAGGCCTTTGGTATGGGGATGTTTGGATCCCACACCCGGTACAAGAAGTAGAGCCCTCTCTCTCTCTCCTGCACTCCAGCTAAGAGTCACCTTCTCTGTTTCAGAAGGGGGAAGTTCTCTCTTTGCACAAGTCCAGGGTCCCGTGCACACTACCGGCAGGCCACTACCCTGTCCCGGTCCACTACAGGTTCCCTTTGAGCCTACTCTCCACTTCAGCTCCAAGACTTCTGCTTTTTCTTGGCTTCACTTCCCCTGCAGCACAGGGAACCACAACCCTGTCTGCACCCCTCTCCCTCCTTCCACTGACTGACTCCACTCCTCCCCTCCTGCTCCTTTTGTTAGACTGGGGGGGAGGTGCGGCTGCTTCACTGTACCAGTGTGGGATCAGGTGGTACCAAGGAGATTTAACTCTTTCTGTGACTACCTGGTTTTGCCAGGCATCACATATCTATAATACAGCCCTCCAACAATAAAAGAATAACATATAGTAATAGGACTCAGGCTGGAGTACCTTGGGCTCACCAGAAGAATTTATTCTGAGGTCCCATCCTTCAACTATACAGAATATGTGCACATCCAGATATCATTGAACACTTAAAACAGTACAGTCAATCAAACATTTGTGAATTAATCCATAGAAAGTACACAATGATGTCAAATGATTGACTCCATGAAATGTTACCTTCAGGTGTATGCTAGTCCTTTAGTTCATATTCTTGCATTAAAGACTTGTCCCACCCGAAGACCTTTAGCTATTTTGACTGAGTAATAGCACCCATACTGTGTTACTAAATTTAATATAAGACCTGTTAATAAATTCAGCCATGCATAAATTTGATCATTCAAAAGATTCACACAGCTCCTCTCGATAACGTCCCAACATACAGTTCCTATACTACACAGTTCCTCTCCGTATTATCCCCCCCAAACAGTGTGGTGGAAACCTGTTTCCTAGGAAAGCTAACTTGGGGTGAGATACAAGGAATCTCCAGATCTGCCAATGTTAGTCCAATTAATAACGATGCATCGGAGACAAGAACACTAGAACCCGCAGCCAGTGTCAGTTTATCAGTCTTGTCTAACTTCACCTCACAAGATGCACATGTTCATTACATTTTCATTACAACCACAAAAGAATGGGGATAGCTCAGTCCTTATCCAAAAACATGTAGGTTTCACAACACAAATTCCTTGAACCATAGTCTCTTCTGGGTAAGGTTTAAACAAGGATTAAGGCTGTCTGATAACTAGCCATATACAGTCATGGCCAAAAGTTTTGAGAATGACACCAAAATTATTTTTTCACATGATCTGTTGCCCTCTGGTTTTTAATTGTGTTTGTCTTATGTTTACATCACATACAGAAATATAATTGCAATCATATTATGAGTACCAAAAGGTTATATTGACAGTTAGAATGAGTTAATGCAGCAAGTCAATATTTGCAGTGTTGACCCTTCTTCTTCAGGACCTCTGCAATTCTCCCTGGCATGCTCTCAATCAACTTATGGACCAAATCCTGACTGATAGCTGTCCATTCTTGCATAAGCAATGCTTGCATTTTGCCAGAATTTGTTGGTTTTTGTTTGTCCACCCGTCTCTTGATGATTTCCCACAAGCTCTCAATGGGATTAAGATCTGGGGAGTTTCCAGGCCATGGACCCAAAATCTCTACGTTTTGTTCCATGAGCCATTTAGTGATCACCTTTGCTTTATGGCAAAGTGCTCCATCATGCTGGAAAAGGCATTGTTGGGCGCCAAACTGCTCTTGGACAGTTGGGAGAAGTTGCTCTTGGAGGACATTCTGGTACCATTCTTTATTCATGGCTGTGTTTTTAGGCAAGACTGTGAGTGAGCCGATTCCCTTGTATGAGAAGCAACCCCACACATGAATCGTTTCAGAATGCTTAACAGTTGGCATGAGACAAGACTGGTGGTAGCGCTCACCTCTTCTTCTCCTAATAAGCTGTTTTACAGATGTCTCAAACAATCAAAAAGGGGATTCATTTGATAAAATGACTTTACCCCAGTCCTCAGCAGTCCACTCCCTGTACCTTTTGCAGAATATCAGTCGGTCCCTGATGTTTTTTCTGGAGAGACGTGGCTTTGCTGCCCTCCTTGAAACCAGGCCTTGCTCAAAGAGTCTCCGCCTCACAGTGTGTGCAGAAGCACTCACACCAGCCTGCTGCCATTGCTGAGCTAGCTCGGCACTGCTGGTAGTCTGATCCCGCAGCTGAAACAGTTTTAAGATATGGTCCTGGCATTTGCTGGTCCTTCTTTGGCGCCCTGGAGTCTTTTTGGCAACAATGAAAGCTTTCTCCTTGAAGTTCTTGATGATGCGATAGATTGTTGACTGAGGTGCAATCTTTGTAGCTGCGATACTCTTCCCTGTTAGGCCATTTTTGTGCAGAGCAATGATGGCTGCACGTGTTTCTTTAGAGATAACCATGGTTAACTGAAGAGAAACAATGATACCAAGCACCAGCCTCCTTTTAAAGTGTCCAGTGGTGTTATTCTTACTTAATCATGACTGATTGATAGTCATCCCTGTCTTCATCAACACCCACACCTGTGTTAATGGAACAATCACTAAAACAATGTTAGCTGCTCCTTTTAAGGCAGGAATGCAATGCTGTTGAAATGTGTTTTGGGGGTTAAACTTAATTTTCTTAGCCATTATTGACATTGCAAGTAATTGCTGTTAAGCTGATCACTCTTTATGACATTAGAAAAACTTAAGCAGTAGACTTTGTAAAAATTAATATTTGTAGCATTCTCCAAACTTTTGGCCATGACTGTATGTATTAATACAATTAGGAGTAATATACGCTGTGTAGGAGGTTTCTGAATAACACTTTCAAATCATATGCAAAACACAAAATTGTCAAAGCTATATAGATATATAAATTGTCTGAATGATAATCAATACATGATATAAAATATTGACCATAACAACAGACACAGCTCCTCTCGTAATTTCCCCCCATACACGTGATGAAATCATCATGCTGCTACACTTCAGGGCAGGGAATGACCAGTGCTGCTCTGGTCTGCTCTTGAAGTGTTTAACTGTATTCACGTTTGGCAAACGCAAATAGGCCTAAGGGGTACTTCTCACATAGCGAGATCGCTAGCGAGATCGCTGCTGAGTCATGGTTTTTGTGACGCACCAGTGACCTCATTAGCGATCTCGCTGTGTGTGACACTGAGCAGCGATCTGGCCCCTGCTGTGAAATCGCTGCTCGTTACACACAGTGCTGGTTCATTTTTTAGGCGTTGCTCTCCCGCTGTGAAGCACACATCGCTGTGTTTGACAGCGAGTGAGCAACGATCTGAATGTGCAGGGAGCAGGGAACCGGCTTCTGGCAGTCTGCGGTAAGCTGTAACCAAGGTAAATATCGAGTAACCAAGCGAAGTGCTTTGCTTGGTTACCCGATATTTACCTTGGTTACTAGCATCCGCCACTCTCAGGCTGCCAGTGTCGGCTCCCTGCTCACGTAGCCAGAGTACACATCGGGTAACTAAGCGAAGCAGTTTGCTTATTAACCTGATGTGTACCCTGGCTACGAGTGCAGGGAGCCAGCGCTAAGCGGTGTGCGCTGGTAACCAAGGTAAATATCAGGTAACCAAGCCCTTGATTACCTGATATTTACCTTAGTTACCAAGCACAGCATCGCTTCCACGCGTCGCTGGGGGCTGGGAGCTGGTCACTGGTCGCTGGTGAGATCTGTCTGATTGACAGCTCACCAGCGACCATGTAGCGACGCACCAGCGATCCTGCCCATGTCAGATCGCTGGTGGGATTGCTGGAGCATTGCTAAAGTGTGACGGTACCCTAAGGCACATGGCAAGAAAAAAGGTGTGAGTGGAGTGCGATAAAACATCGCATTCCACTCAGATTAATATTAGCCTGTGTGTCAGAACACGAGTAATTATTTTCTAAGCCCTAATCGGACCGAGAAAACAATCACTGCATGATCTTTCTCTCGCACCCATTCAAGTGTATGGGGCGAGAGAAAAATCACACTGCACACTGCAGAGCGAGAATCGCAATAGCTGGCTACGGAGGAGAGAGGGAGAGAAATCCCTCCCTACCCTCCGCAGCACTGGGCCACCCCCGCAGCTGAGGTACGCTCACACAGTCGGACCTCAGTCGCAGGGACACTCACATGACACTTGGCTCTGCTGTACTGCCAGCGTGAGCCGAGTGTCATGCGGGGATCGCACTAGTGCCCCTTATGGCCCCGGCCATATAGTTGAATATAGGGATGTGAGTGCCAGAGTTTCAAGGTCCTCTGTGGGCCACACAACATCCTTCGGGGAACCACATGTGACTCATAGGCTGTATGATGTGCAGCTCTGGACTAGAAGAAGATCTCGCTTTTCATAATACTTTCCTGGTGTAAAACAGCAAATCAAAATGAAAAATATAACATTAAAATGCAGTAATGAAAAGAAATAAAACACTCTTTGTTCAAACTTGATAGGTTACATATACTGTAGTATCTAAAAGTAGATCTTGAAATCAAAAGTTCAATATTGGCATCATTTATGGGTTACAAGTTAAAAAGTTAGAGAATAAGCGCATAGTGTAAAAAAGCAGATCCCTTGATACGGCATTAAATAGAAAAATTTGAAATAAAAAGATATGTAATATAAGGTGAACTAAGGCTTGTTCTATGGTGAACACAGTAAAAGGAGAATGTATTCTGTAACTGTACATTTTGACAGTACAAATCTTTAAGCCCAGTGTCATGCAGTCATCTTTCCTCTTCCATCAAACTTTCAACCCTGCCTAAATGATAAGATATAAATTCAAAAATGTAAAGTAAGGAAAAGGGAGGTCATATTAAGTTGTGTAACCAGAAAACCAGAGGCAATTTGATAACTGTGAATGTGGAAGCTTCAAATGTGTGGCATTTTATGAGAAAAAAATCCTTTTTGGATGTGGAAGTAGAGATAACTAGAAAGTTACCTGGAGAATTTATAGTCTTATATCATTATAAGTTTTATTTCTCTATGCCCGTCAGGTCACCTGAATGCTCTATTTTAGACTTTATATCGCAATTAGAGTCAAGGTTTCTCTATCACTTTTTCTGCAGATTAGCTGAAAGGAAGATATAGTAAGGAAAGATAGTGAACTGAAAAGTAACCAAAGAGCAGGTTTGTGTGGTAGAAAGATTCCAAAACTGTACATATAATGATGGGAATAGTCTTAGCATTAGTCATATTCCCTTCATGGTGTCATGTGACTCAATAGTGTTACAAGGTCTCAGGTGTGAATGGGGAGCAGGTTTGTTAAATTTGGTGTTATCACTCACATACTCTCTTAGACCCGCAACACACATCCGTTTTTTTTGTACGTGTGCGGTACGTATTTGCACATACCGGAGACACGGCGACCCATGTTATTCAATGGTAGATGGCACACACCCGTAAAATCACACGGAACATGTGTCCGTGTGGTAAGTACGTGTGTGCGCTTTTCTACACGGACGACAAGTCCGTTTTTGGCCGGCAGCAAGCAGGCACGGACCCGCTTTAGTCTATGGGTTCGTGCCTGAACGGATCGCACACGGAGTATGTCCGTGTTCAGCACGTATCGTCCGTGTCCGTTTTTCATCACAAAATCTGCAACACTTGCTTCCAATCTATCAGATCAATTGAAAGCAAACAACAACACCAGGATCTCATGATGAATGATTAAAATCGTTAATTGGGTAAGAATGCGGGCCTTTAAAAACGGACAGCACACGGACAGCACACGTACGTATTTTATGTCAATACGGACATTCCACACGCACACACGGCTCGCACACGCCATCACACGGATGACATACGTACCGGAGAAACGCCCATAAAAAACGGAACACGGACCCGAAAAACGGACCGTAAGACACGTACGTTTTTTTTGCGGAAGTGTGTTTTAGGCCTTAAGGCCTGTTTCACACGTCAGTGATTCTGGTACGTTTGTGCTTTTTTTTCTACGTACCAGAATCACTGACATACGCAGACCCATTATAATGAATGGGTCTGCTCACACGTCAGTGATTTTTCACTGCACGTGTCTCCGTGCGGCGTACACGCGTGTCCGTGATTGCCGCACGGAGACATGTCCATTTTTTTCTGGCATCACTGATGTCCCACGGACCATGCAGTGATGTGATCCGTGAAACACGTGCCAGAAAAAAATGTGCATATAAAATAAAAATCATTTTTACTCACCCGGCTCCAGCAACGCTCTCTGCAGCCTGTGCTGCCTGTTGCTTCTGAGCCGGCTCATTACTGTCGTGCATATTCATGAATGCACGACACAGCCAACCCAGAAGCAGCTGCTGCGGGGGTCAGCGCCGGCCGGATGCTGCACCGCGGGAACGTTCAGCACCATGGAGAGCGGGAGCGGGCACAGGTGAGTTAATCTCTATGTGCAATCACGGACCACGGAGTACGGAGCCTGGATTGCACATAGACAACCCACGTGTGCCGTGAATCATGGCACATGGAGGGACATGTGCGTGTTTTACACGTCAATGAAGAACGTCTGTGTTTTTCACTGACGTGTGAAACGGGCCTTATACTGGACACTGAAAGTTCAACATGGCACTAGTGATGGGCAATCGCTAAAGTGCTTGTTATTTGAATCAAGCAGGTCCGACACTCAGATGGGCTTGATTCGAGTAAAGAGTATAATAGAAGTCAATGTGGAATGCAAGCATTTTTCAGACACACTCCCTTAGAAGTGTTGGGGGGGCGGAAAATCAGTGAAATGGTTGGAAACAGTCCTCACGTGTAATACGAACAGCATTGGAAAGACGCTTGGACACATCTCTGAGTCTTAGGTTGCTCCTGTGAAGTATATAAATACAGTGCCTACAAGTAGTATTCAACCCCCTGCAGATTTAGCAGGTTTGATAAGATGCAAATAAGTTAGAGCCTGCAAACTTCAAACAAGAGCAGGATTTATTAACAGATGCATAAATCTTACAAACCAACAAGTTATGTTGCTCAGTTAAATTTTAATAAATTTTCAACATAAAAGTGTGGGTCAATTATTATTCAACCCCTAGGTTTAATATTTTGTGGAATAACCCTTGTTTGCAATTACAGCTAATAATCGTCTTTTATAAGACCTGATCAGGCTGGCACAGGTCTCTGGAGTTATCTTGGCCCACTCCTCCATGCAGATCTTCTCCAAGTTATCTAGGTTCTTTGGGTGTCTCATGTGGACTTTAATCTTGAGCTCCTTCCATAAGTTTTCAATTGGGTTAAGGTCAGGAGACTGACTAGGCCACTGCAACACCTTGAATTTTCCCTCTTGAACCAGAACTTGATTTTCTTGGCTGTGTGCTTTGGGTCGTTGTCTTGTTGGAAGATGAAATGACGACCCATCTTAAGATCCTTGATGGAGGAGCGGAGGTTCTTGGCCAAAATCTCCAGGTAGGTTGTGCTATCCATCTTCCCATGGATGCGGACCAGATGGCCAGGCCCCTTGGCTGAGAAACAGCCCCACAGCATGATGCTGCCACCACCATGCTTGACTGTAAGGATGGTATTCTTGGGGTCGTATGTAGTGCCATCCAGTCTCCAAACATCACGTGTGTGGTTGGCACCAAAGATCTCGATCTTGGTCTCATCAGACCAGAGAACCTTGAACCAGTCTGTCTCAGAATCCTCCAAGTGATCATGAGCAAACTGTACACGAGCCTTGACATGACGCTTTGAAAGTAAAGGTACCTTACGGGCTCGTCTGGAACGGAGACCATTGCGGTGGAGTACGTTACTTATGGTATTGACTGAAACCAATGTACCCACTGCCATGAGATCTTCCCGGAGCTCCTTCCTTGTTGTCCTTGGGTTAGCCTTGACTCTTCGGACAAGCCTGGCCTTGGCACGGGTGGAAACTTTCAAATGCTGTCCAGGCCTTGGAAGGCTAACAGTAGTTCCATAAGCCTTCCACTTCCAGATGATGTTCCCAACAGTAGAGACAGGTAGGCCCAACTCCTTGGAAAGGGTTTTGTACCCCTTGCCAGCCTTGTGACCCTCCACGATCTTGTCTCTGATGGCCTTGGAATGCTCCTTTGTCTTTCCCATGTTGACCAAGTATGAGTGCTGTTCACAAGTTTGGGGAGGGTCTTAATTAGTCAGAAAAGGCTGGAAAAAGAGATAATTAATCCAAACATGTGAAGCTCATTGTTCTTTGTGCCTGAAATACTTCTTAATACTTTAGGGGAACCAAACAGAATTCTGGTGGTTTGAGGGGTTGAATAATAAATGACCCTCTGAATAAACTTTTCACAATTTAAAAAAAAAAAAAAAGAAATAACATTCTTTTTTGCCTCAGTGCATTTCACACTTCCAGGCTGATCTACAGTCCAAATGTCACAATGCCAAGTTAATTCCGAATGTGTAAACATGCTAAATCTGCAGGGGGTTGAATACTACTTGTAGGCACTGTACATGATAAACCGGTTTTTGATAACCAGCCAAGGAAAACTGACATCTGGGGGCTGGTATTATCATGCTAAGAAGTTCTATGGTTATTTAGCCCTTCCCACCCTTAAAATGATAGCCTGCAGCCTTCTCAGAATTGGTGTATCCATTAGGTGTGTTAATTTTAGCTCTTCCTGATTGCCCTAGTACGGTAGCAATCAGGGTAATATTTCTGGGGGTTGAGATCCACAGTGTAATGTCAGCTGGTATCAAATCCGGTCCAGGATAGAAAAGGCAGCATCACTGTGTCTTCGTTCGTGGCTTTTTATTTTTTAAATAGCATGTGGATCGGGTACAGCATAAAGGGGAGGTGGGGGGAGGTGAATGGAGTAGGACAACTGGTATCAAGCCTATGGGTTTGTAATGAAGCAGCATCTATCAGACACCTCCATTACTAACCCAGTAAGTGTGGAGTACAAAGACAAGTTTGTTTTCTCTATAGTCAAGCATGGTGGTAGGAGTGTCAAGGTTTGGAGCTGCATGAGTGCTGCCAGCTGTGGGAAGTTACACTTCATAACGGGAACCATGAAAGCCAACATCTACTGTGACATTCTAGAGCAGAATATGATCTCCTCCCTTCTGAAACTAGAACCCAGGGCAGTATTCCATCATGATAACCACCCCAAACACATCTCCAAGATGACCACTGCCTTGCTAAAGAAACTGAGGGTAAAGGTAGTGGACTGGCCAAACATATTTCCAAACCTAAACCCTATTTAGACAATATGTGGGTCACAATTAAATGGAAGGAAGACAAGTGCAAGATCTCTAACATCCACCAGCTCTGTCTGTGATATCATCTCGATGGAGTGGTAGAGGACTCCAGTGGCAAGCCGTAAAGCTCTAGTGAATTCCATGCCCAACAGAGTTAAGACAGTGCTTGAAAATAATGGTGGTCACTCAAAATAATTTGGCACAATTTTGCAATTTTCACTTAGTACTGTACTCACTTTTGTTACCAGGGGTTTTGACATTAATGCTGTTTGTTGAGTTATATAAGGGCACACATTATTTTCCCTCTTATACAAGCTGTATACTAACTACTTTACATTTTATCAAAGTGTCATGCATTCAGTGTAGTCTAATGAAAAGTGATAACAAAATATAACAAATATATGAGGGATGTACTCACTTTTTTGATATGCTGTATATACATATATACTGTGATTATGCACACCGTAACCTGGGAGTTTCACTCGCTTTTAGCAAAGGAACACACAGTACATTAAAAATCCAAACGGTTTATTATATCCTCCATAAACTGCAGCTCAAAAACATAGCACATTAATAATTGACCCGGTCAGTATACACGCATGGCTTTCCTGGCTGTTACCTTCTGCACTGGTTTCCACCAGCCTTCAGGAACTTGAGCAGGGCTACCACAGATCTTTAGAAAGGCTGCCTCTCTGGGACCACCAACCAGGAACTGTGCCTTGCTCTCAGCCACGGATGTCGCGGTTATTCCAGATCCCCAGGAGGACTCCAGCTCCCTAAGTGCAGAGCGACCACAGGTTCCATACACCTGGCCTCTTAGCCAGAGACATCAGGGGAAACTGCGGCCAGCTCTAAATCACATGGGCTCCTTACAGGGTGCCTCCAGGAAGTGAAGTCCTTCCAAGAACCCAGAGACCCTTCACCAGAAGTCTTCTCACCTCTGCACACTGACCCTGGTAAGTATATCGAATTCCCACTCATGGGTTCATTCCTGAAGGTTTCACAACACTTCCAACACAGACAGGCCCAGTCAGTCTAGAGCACCTCACACAGGCTGCTCTAGAGAAACTTTCCAGACTCCTGTCTGTCTCTCCGGCACAGGGTGCCTCCAGGAAGTGAAGTCCTTCCAAGCACCCAGAGAGCATGTGACCAAACAGTCTTTTAAATCACACCTGGCACACCCACAGGTGAAGGCATGTGACTATCCAGACCTGTACAACCCACTGGCCATTGTTAAAGGGAACCTGACCCTTAAATGCAGTATCAAGACTCTGTGGAACTACAGGTCCCATAGTAACACCTTCAGTTTAATATCGCAGGGGACCTTCTCCATGGCGACACATAGCGACCATTCACAACATCTGGGGTCGCTACCTCACAATACATGCAGTCATGGACAAAAGTGTTGGAACCCTTGAAATTGTTTCATAAAATAAACTTTTGCAATTGCATGTTTTGTTATACACATGTTTATTTGCTTTATGCATTGGAATAACACAAAGAAAACCCAAAGAATAAAAGGCAATTTTGACAAAATTTCACATAAAGCTCCAAAAAAGGGCCAGACAAAATTGTTGGCACTCTCAACTACATATTTGGCTGCACACCCTTTGGAATAAATAACTCCAATCAATCGCTTCCTATAACCATCAATAAGCTTCTTACACCTTTCAACTGAAATTTTGGATCACTCTTCTTTTGTAGCCTGATCCAGATCTCTCATATTTAAAGGCGCCTTCTCCCAACAGCAATTTTAAGATCTCTCTACGGGGGTTTAATGGGAATCTCATCTGGACTCATTGCTGGTCACTTCATAAATCTGCAGCACTTTGATTCCATCCATTTCTAGGTACTTCATGAAGTATGTTTGGGATCATTGTATTGCTCGAAGACCCATGACCTAGGATACAATCCCAGCTTTCTGACACTGGGCACCACACTGCGACCCAAAATCATTTGGTAATTTAATTCAACCACCATCATATTTGACTGTAGGTACTATGATTTTTTATTTGTAGGTGTCATTTCATTTTCGGTAAACAGTAGAATGATGTGCTTTAAAAAAAAGCTCTATTTTGGTTTCATCTGTCCACAAGACGCTTTCCCAGAAGGATCTTCGTTTACACATGTACATTTTGACAAGCTGAAGACGAGCTTTTTTATGTCTCTGTTTCAGCAGTGGGGTCCTCCTTGGTCTCCTGTCATAATATTTCATTATATTCAAATGTCGACGGACACTGATGCACCTTGAGCCTACAGGACAGCTTGAATTTCTTTGGAACTTGATAGGGGCTGCTTATCCACCATACAGACTATCTTTTCATCATTTTTTTCTCCACTATCCACGTCCAGGGAGATTGGCTACAGTGCCATGGGTTGTAAAATTCTTGAATATGTTGTGCATTATGGACAAAGGAACGTTCTCTGGAGATGGACCTGTAACCTTTGAGATTAATGATATTTTTTTAACAATTTTGGTTTTAAAGTCCTCAGACAGTTCTCTTCTCCGCTTTCTGTTCTCCATGCTTAGTGTGACACACACAGATACACAAAGCAAAGACTGAGTCAATTTCCCCCTTTTTATCTGGATTTGTATGTGATTTTTATATTTCTTACACCTGTCACTTACCACAGGTGAGTTTGAATGAGAATAATATGCTTGAAACAAAAATTAGTACCCCAATTTTGGAAAGGTGCCAACAATTTTGTCAGGCCCATTTTGGGGTTTTTGTTTGAAATTATGTTCAATTTACATTTTTTTCTCTGGTATTTTTTCCAGTGTTGGAAATAAACTTTTGTATGGAAAAACAAGTGTACGGTAATCACAATAAATCTCAGGGGTAAATACTTTGCTTTCTGGAACAATTATTTCAAGGGTGACAACACTTTTGCAATGCCTGTATATATACGGTATATATATATATATATATATATATATACAGTGTGTCCACCCTTATCCTGTCCACCGTCATTAACTTGGAAGCGTAGGCAGCTATAAGCTTTGAAGTGGTGTCTAGGTATAGTAAAGTAGCCATTCGCTACGCAATTAAACCACCTATTGCGCCACCTGGTGGAAACAACGAAGTTAGCACTTTTATCTTGAAAACGGAATGAGATAAAAAAAAAGTGAATTACAAAGTTGTAGGGCATCATCAATTCAATACAAATCAACACCTTGCATACAGAAATGCTATGATTAGAAGGTGTAAAACTCACAAGGCTGCGGACGTGAAGCGATACCTCATGGAGACCTTCCTACAAGTCATTGGGTATGGTGGCTGCGTGGAGTGGCCTCCACGCTCACCTGACTTAACCCCATTGGACTTCTTTCTGTGAGGTCACATTAAATAGCAGGTGTATGTGACCCCTTCACCAACATTGCAGGACCTACGACAACGTATCACAGATGCTTGTGCAAACGTGTCAGCTACAATATTGCACAACGTGCAGCAAGATACAGTATGCTGTCCAGAGTCCAAAGTTGCAGCTGACGGTGGCCACTTTGAGCATTAAAGTTAAATGAGCGCCATATGCGTGACCAGCATTCAATGTTTTGGGGGGGTCATGGATTTAATATCATAGCATTTCTGTATGCAAGATGTCGATTCGTATTGAATAGATGATGCCCCACAATTTTTAATTCCCTTTTTTTCTGTATCTCGTTCTGTTTTCAAGATAAAAATGCTAACTCTGTGGTCTTCCACCAGGTGGCGCTATAGGTGGTTTCATTACGTAGCGCATGGCTACTTTACTATACCTAGACACCACTTCTATGCCTATAGCTGCTGCCATTCTCAAGATAATGGTGGTGGACAGGATGTGGGTGGACACACTATATATATATATATATATATATATATATATATGTATATATATATATATTGTGACGACCTGGGCCCTGAACGTTTTGGGGCACACGTCTTGCACCGAAATCAAGGCACACACGAGCACTTTGTCACAAACAATCTCAGTGATTTATTCACATCCTCATAAACCACGCAGTGTAATGGGCCACAACCACTCTCCCGCAGGACAACGTCTCACTGTCTGTTTAAACTGCCGATTGTTCATACAGTTGATTCTCTGGCATCAGCCAGTAAAGTCCTTTCTGGGGTGTTACCTGCCAGTAGGTTTGCAGGCTGTCAGTCTGCCTCCATCCAGTCCAGGGAGACTCTCACACTGAGCTCACCATCCCGGCCCTTGTACAAGTTCCAATTCCTCAAAGCCTAAGTGGATTCTGCAGCTCCCTGACATTTCAGAGCCCTCACCAGCTCTGTATGCACAGGATCTCCTACACATGCGCTCCAACCAAGATGGCACCCACCAGCACACAGAGATCATGTAACAAACGACAACTCCATTAAATCTCCTGAGACACACCTACGTATGGGAGGTATGTGGATGGTCAGTCCCGTCCATCACTTCTGACCATCCCATGAACCCAGCCCTGAATGTGTACAACAATCCTCATGGAACTACAAGTTCCAGAGAAACATTCCAGGTTCAGATCGCAGAGGATTTCCACCTCTGTGACACATACCGGCCATCTGCCACCTTGCCGGTTGCATCCTCACAATATATATATATATATATATACATATATATATATATATCTATATATATAATTGCCTTATTCTGTCTGTCTGTCTGTCTGTCTGTTTTGCTCCAAAATTGTGTCCTTACGGTGACACAAAGCTGATTGGCCACTGGTCTCGCCATGGCCCCGCCCCCCCGCACGGATTGGCCGCTCGCCAAGGCTGCGCCCCCACACGGATTGGCCAGCCGCTCGCCCAGGCTCCACCTCCCCCACAGATTGGCCTCTCGCCCCGGCACCCTGCAGGCATTTGCAACTTGGCCACGCCCCGCCCCCCTCACGCAATGCACGTTCGTCTGGCCCCGCCCCCCCACGCATTCCCCGAACCGACACGGTCACGGAGCCACGACTACCAGGTGAGTACTGTACCCCTGGGAGCCCACATCAGCGTACGCCGCCAAACCAGCCGACACATACCCTCGCATTGCTGGGGCTGGCCGGCGTATGCTGGTGTGGGCTCCCGTGTGAGCGGGGGACGAGATACGCTGGTAACCATGGTAGCATTGTTGCCAGCGCATCAAGGTCCTGCAGCGGCGGAACATACACACACGCACACACATAACAGCACACATACACACACACATCAGATCACACTCACTCTCACACACACCTCACACACACATCACATCGCATCCACACACTCACAACATCCTGGGATATCGCTTGCTTCTCGGCGGCGATACTGTGCTGTGAGCCTCCAGGACCTGCCGGAGGATCACATGGCCAGAAGCATGTGGTATCTCCAGATGTTGTGAATATGAGCGCGTATGTGCGATATCGTCAATGTGTGTGTGCATGAGTCTATGCGATCGGGTGTGTGTGTGTGTATGCGATCGGGTGTGTGTGAGTGTATGCGATCAGGTGTGTGTGAGTGTATGCGATCGGGTGTGTGTGAGTGTATGCGATTAGGTGTGTGTGAGTCTATGCGATCGGGTGTGTGTGAGTGTATGCGATCGGGTGTGTGTGAGTGTATGCGATCGGGTGTGTGTGAGTGTATGCGATCGGGTGTGTGTGAGTGTATGCGATCGGGTGTGTGTGAGTGTATGCGATCGGATCTGTGAGTGTCGGCAGAGGAGCACGGCATGCTGGAGGAGGCTGGGAGGAGAGAGGCTGATCCTGGGGAAGGCTGAGATGGGGAGGCTGAGAGAAGAGAGGCTGATGCTGGGGGAGGCTGAGGCTGGGGTAGGCTGGGAGGAGAGAGGCTGATGCTGGGGACCAAAAAGGCTGATGCTGGGAGGAGAGAGGCTGATGCTGGGGGAGGCTGAGGCTGGGGTAGGCTGGGAGGAGAGAGGCTGATGCTGGGAAGAGAGAGGCTGATGCTGGGAGGAGAGAGGCTGATGTTGGGGGAGGCTGATGCTGGGGGAGGCTGAGGCTGGGGTAGGCTGGGAGGAGAGAGGCTGATGCTGGGGACAGAAAAGGCTGATGCTGGGAGGAGAGAGGCTGATGCTGGGAGGAGAGAGGCTGATGCTGGGAGGAGAGAGGCTGATGCTGGGAGGAGAGAGGCTGATGCTGGGAGGAGAGAGGCTGATGCTGGGGGAGGCTGATGCTGGGGTAGGCTGGGAGGAGAGAGGCTGATGCTGGGAGGAGAGAGGCTGATGCTGGGGACAGAGAGGCTGATGCTGGGGACAGAGAGGCTGATGCTGGGAGGAGAGACGCTGATGCTGGGGACAGAAAAGGCTGATGCTGGGAGGAGAGAGGCTGATGCTGGAGACAGAGAGGCTGATGCTGGGGACAGAGAGGCTGATGCTGGGAGGAGAGAGGCTGATGCTGGGATGAGAGAGTCTGATGCTGGGGACAGAGAGGCTGATGCTGGGAGGAGAGAGGCTGATGCTGCGGGTAGAGAGGCTGATGCTGGGAGGAGAGAGGCTGATGCTGCGGGCAGAGAGGCTGATGCTGCGGGTAGAGAGGCTGATGCTGGTGCAGCATGGGGGATGGAGCACGATGGGGGGTGCACAGCATGGGGGATGGAGCACGTTTGGGAGTGCGCATCATGGCGGATGGAGCACGTTTGGGAGTGCGCAGCACGGGGATGGAGCACGTTTGGGAGTGCGCAGCATGGCGGATGGAGCACGTTTGGGAGTGCGCAGCATGGCGGATGGAGCACGTTTGGGAGTGCGCAGCATGGCGGATGGAACATGTTTGGGAGTGCACAGCATGGTGGATGGAGCACGTTTGGGAGTGCACAGCATGGCGGATGGAGCACGTTTGGGAGTGCACAGCATGGGAGATGGAGCACGATGGGGGGTGCGCAGCATAGGGGATGGAGAACGATGGGGAGTGCGCGGCATGGGGGATGGAGCACGATGGGGAGTGCGCTGCATGGGGGATGGAGCACGATGGGAAGTGCACACCTCCCCCCAACACACACACACATGCGCGCACTGCACAACACACCACACACACACACTGGGAACCACAAACAACTGCCCTACACAGACACACACACACACAGACAACGCTGCACACACACAACACCCAACACACAAACACCACGGCACACACAAATATACGCACATACCGCACAACACACACATTGCACAAAACATACCTCCCCCAAAACACACCACACACACACAAACCGCGCAACACACACACACACAACGCTCCACAAACAACGCAACACACGCAACACACATACAACACCGCTCTCACTGCCCATCTCACCCAGACAACACACAGAAAATGTACAGCGCCCTACACAAATACTTGGTAACTACACACAATAACAACTATATATATATATATATAACAAAAATCATACATGAACTACACAATACGTAAATACCTGATGCGTAGAATCGGGCCACCTTCTAGTATATATATATATATATATATATATATATATATATATATATATAATACACCTTCACTATTCACGTTGTGGATTTCTGTTGCTGAAATCTGTTCCACACAAGTATGAAGAATTTATGCAAATCCTAATTGGATGCTTTGGAAAACAATCTGCAGCATATTGTCATATTGTATGTATTTATTATATTATTATTATTATTATTATTATTATTTAGGTCATATAGTACCATCATATTCTGCAGCACATTACAGAGATTATCATCATTGTTCCCATTGGGGCTCACTATCTAAATGAAGCAGATGTTGTGGAGGTTTCCTAATAGGATGTATGAACATCAAAAAAAGGGTTGTTCGTTAGGTGGAATAGAGCTATCCAAATATTCAATGAATAAGTATTCATCTGTATGGCCCAATAACAACTTCTTCACATTGGCTGGCTGTGGCTTTACTTGGCAAAATTAGCTGTTTGGCAGAGGGTAACAAAAGCTGGAGCGATAAGGACTAGACTCGTCTGTAATGAGACAGACTCTTTATCACTACTTCTATCTGTTGCAGAATATTGCACAGATTTTAACTCCAGTTTCATGATAAATTGGTGAAATAATACAAATTTTAAAGATTTTCTTTTTATCTCAAACGTATCACTTTCCCAGGGGAGGGTAACCTGCTCAACACAGAAACTATTTACACATTATACATAGTACTCTGACTACAAACATAAATACTATATACAGACTGCACACACAGTACACACATCTACATACAGAATATAAAAAAATGAGTACACCCCTCACATTTTTGTAAATATTTATTACATCTTTTCATGGGACAACACCGAAGATATGACACTTTGATGCAATGTACAGTAGTCAGTGTACAGCTTATATAACAGTGGAAATGCGGTGTCCTTTAAATAGCTCAACACACAGTCATTAATGTCATAACCGCTGGCAATAAAAGTGAGTACACTACTAAGTGAAAGTGGCCCAATTGTGCTTAATGAGCCATTTTCTCTTACCACTATCATGTGACTCATTAGTGTTACAAGGTCTCAGGTGTGACTGTGGAGCAGATGTGATACATTTGGTATTATCTCTCACACACTTCCTCATACTGGTCACTGGAAGTTCAACATGGCAGCTCATTGCAAAGAATTCTCTGAAGATCAGGAAAATAAGAATTGTTGCTCTAGAAAAAGATTTAAAGATGGCATGTGTTATAAGAAGATTGCCAATACCCTGAGACTGAGCTGCAGCATGGTGGCAAACACTATAGAATGGTTTAACAAGACAGGTACCACTCAGAGCAAGCCTAAATTTGCTGCAGATGTTAAAGGGGTGAGGGGTCTGCCTGTCAGCAGTCAAACCTTTTGCCACACACTGCATCAAATTGGTATGCATGGCTGTTGTCCCAGAAGGAAGCATTTTCTAACGATAATGCATCAGGAAGCCAGCAAACATTTTGCTGAAGACAAGCAGACTAAGGACATACATTACTGGAACTATGTCTTGAGGTCTGATGAGACCAAAATAAACATATTTGGTGCAAATGGTGTCAAGTGTGCATGGTAGCAACTATGTCAGTAGCACAAAGATAAGTGTGTCTTGCCTACAGTCAAGCATGGTGGTGGGAGTCTCATGGTTTTGGGCTGCATGATTGCTGGTGGCTGTGGAGAACTACAGTCCATTGAGGGAACCATGAATGCCTACATTTACTCTGATATACTGAAGCAGAGCATGAATCTCTCCCTTTGGAAACTAGGCCACAGGGCAGTGTTCCAACATGATAATGACCCTAAACACACCTCAAAGACGACTACTGGCTTGCTAAACAAACTGAGGGTATAGGTGCTAGACTGGCCAAGCATGTCTCGAAACGTAAATTGCATTAATCATCTGTGAGGCATCCTCAAACGGAAGGTGAAGGAGCACAAGGTCTCTTACAACTACACCTCTGTGATGTCATGCTGGAAGGGTGGAAGCGGATTCCAGTGGCTCCTGTGACACTCTACTGACCTCCATGCCCAAAGAGTGTTAAGGCAGTGCTTGAAAATAATGGTGGGCACACAAAATATTCAAAATTTGGGCACAATTTGTTAGTTTTCGCTTAGGGGTGTACTCACTGTTGATGCCAGCAATTCTGATATTAATGGCTGTGTGTTGAGTTATTTAATTAATTAATAATAGTAATAATAATTTTATTCATTTATATAGCGCTATTACTTCCACAGCACTTTACATACATCAGCAACACTGTCCCCATTGGGGCTCACAATCTAGAGTCCCTATCTGTATGTCTTTGGAGTGTGGGAGGAAACCAGAGAACCCGGAGGTAACCCACGCAAACACGGGGAGAACATACAAAGTCCTTGCAGATGGTGTCCTTGGTGGGATTTGAACCCAGGACCCCAGCGATGCAAGGCTGCAGTGCTAACCACTGAGCCACCGTGCTGCCCATTTAGAGGGCATACCAAATGCACTCTGTGATACAAGCTGTACACTGACTACTGCACATTGTATTAAGAGTGTCATATCATCAGTGTTGTTCCATGAAAATATATAATAAATTATTTTTAAAAAAATGTGTGGGTGTACTCAGTTTTGTGATATACTGTGCATATTGAAAACACAGCACACACTACAAACACATATTGCACACAGGGCACACACTGCAAACAGAAACACTGCGTACGTATTATACACACTGCACACAAACTAGCAATATAAACATACACACACTGTTCAAGCGATACAAAAATAAACAATACATACATAAGCACTACATTTATAATGCAAACACAATACACACTTCAAACACTAGCACTGAATACATACTGCAAAGATACGTAACACAATACAGACATAAAAAATACATCTATAACGCACACACAGTAAACACTACAAACAGAAATATTTCATTTATACTGCACACACAGTACAAACAATATAAACACTACATACATACTGCACATAGTGCACACACTATATATACATACTAAACATTACATACATATAAAACATAGTATGCACACTACAAGTATAAACACTACATACACTACAAACCCTCACTTTCCAGTCAACACAATAAGTTCTAACATATCAGGCACACTCCTGTTAAAGCGTTTATTACAGTTGCATTCCTCTTTAGATAACTATGTGTTACTTATCCCAACTCTACCTACTTTATGCAGTAGTTGACATGTCCATTTTTTTTTGGCATCACTGATGTCCCACGGACCACACTATGGTGTGATCCGTGAAACACGTTCCAGAAAGACATTGAAAATAAAAGAGCATTTTATACTCACCTTCTCCATCTCTGCTTGTCTCCGGCCTCTGCTTTCTGCTGCTTCCGAGCCAGCTGCTTATTCTCATGCATATTCATGTATGCAGGAACAGTCGACCCGGAAGTAGCTGCAGCGGGGGCGGAAACACAGCAGAGTCGGAGAGTTCAGTACCATGGACAGCAGGAGCGGGCACAGGTGAGTATACGTCCATGTGCAATCACGGATAACGTATCATGGATTGCACATGGACAACCCACGTGTGCTGTGAATCACGGAACACGGAGGGACATATGCTTTTTTACACATCAGTGAAAAATGTCTGTGTTTTTCACTGATGTGTGAAAGAGGCCTTAGACATACCTGTAAGGTTGGTTTCTATACATGTGCAATGTGAACCACCATGTGATAATCTTCATCACATGTGATATATGATTTATAAGGCATATTTCTAGAGAACCTAAGAAGAACCAACCTGGGATGAATAAGGATTGGTTCTACAATATAGAGCATAAAACTATATATATAAAATAACTGTTCCAGAAGAACCTTTACATCAGAGCCCAGATCAAGCTCAGTCCATGCATAAACCAGGCAAATAATTAGTACATGCCTACCCATGGCAACAATGCAGCTTGCTATCACACATAGGCTTGTGGAGCAGAGATGAACGCATTCATTTAACATTTATGAGTGATTATAATAAGTAGGCTCGCCTGCAGTCATGTGTAAATGAAAAGATAATATATCTCACTGCCAAATAACTCCACTTAGATTCCCTACACAGGGGCAGCCATTTACATTCCCGAAGCTTCATGGCCACCACATTGATTGCCAACTGTTAACCATGATGATCTTGATGTCCAGATTGGAGTCATTAACAGGTTACACTATACTTATGCAGTGTACGTTTAGAACATTGATATATGGTAAAGAACGGGATTTAAATGTCCCACATTGAAAAACTAAGATTCTCACCAGTATCTGTGCGAAACAGGAAGTAATTGCATTCAAGCTTCATCCAGAAATAAGATCTGAATGGGTAACAGCTTAATTGTGCTCTCCCTGGTTAATTGGTTATTGATTTATTCTGTAGCGTGACATGTAAAAAGTAAAATCATTGATCTGTTGTACAATTTATAGGTTCTCGCCTCTATTATGATCACATGCATGAGAGGCACAGTGATCAGATACAATCATAAAAATGAGGTGCACATCAACCTGACAAAAATATATTGATCTCTTTAACTCAAAAAAGAATTCTACACAAAAGATTCCTAGAAATGTATACACTCTATATAGACTCTGCATAGACTATATAGACTCTGTTCTGTGTAGACTGTGCAGACTATGTATATACTAGGTGTAGACCATGTATAGACTAACTAGACTATGTATATACAATGTATAGATTAAAGCGGACTTTACACACTATGATATTGCTAGCAATTGCTAGCGATATCGTACGCAAAAGCACCCGCCCCTGTCGTGCATTCCATTTTGTGTGATCGCTGCCGCAGCGAACATTATCGCTACGGCAGCGTCACACACATTTACCTGGTCGGCGGCGTCACTGTGACTGCCGAACAATCCCTCCCTCAAGGGGGAGGGACGTTCGGCATCACAGCGATGTCACCGCGACGTCACTAAGCGGCCGGCCAATCAAAGTGGAGGGGCGGAGCTGAGCGTGATGTAACATCCCGCCCACCTCCTTCCTTCTCATTGCAGCCGGTGGCAGGTAAGGAGACGTTCCTCGCTCCTGCGGTGTCACACACAGCGATGTATGCTACCACAGAAGCGACGAACAACATCAATAATCAACCATTATCGATTTTTGTTTTTGGGACGACCTCTCCATGGTGAACGATTTTCACCATTTTTGAGGTCGCTTAAGGTCGCTGGTCAGTGTCACATGCTGCGATATCGTTAATGACGCCGGATGTGCGTCACTAACAACGTGACCCCGACGATAAAACATTAACGATATCGTAGCGTGTAAAACCCCCTTTACTAGACTTTATAGACTCTATATAGACTCTGTTCTGTGTAGACTGTGCAGACTGTGTATATACTATGTGCAGACCATGTATAGACTAACTAGACTATGTATATACAATGTATAGACTAACTAGACTTTATAGACTATATATAGATATTGTATGTCTGTGCAAATATTATGAATAGACTGATTAGTCTCTGTAGAGAGTAACTATGGCCTATGTTCAGACTAATTCCAGGCTACCTATAGACCATTTATAGACTATATTCAGACTATGAATAGGCTATGCACATAATATATAGTATATATATTGTGTATACTATGTCGATACTATGATAACATGGGGTATAGACTATACTGACAATATGTTTTGACGATGTATAGACTATGTACACTACATCTTGCAATCTCTGCTGATACAAAACCTTTCTGCAGGTCTTTGAAGTCATATGTGAGTTTTTTGTGTTTGACCTTCTGCATACTCGGGATTCTGGTATAGTACATAATTATATACAGTATTATATTGGTAAAAAAAAATAATAATAATTTGCAGAAAGTTTTGATTAGTTTTGTTAATCTTAGAACCAGGTTAATCTTCCCAGGAGGATTTCATAATTTAGTATAGTCTTCAATCTAGGAATAATAAACATTGGTGGAAGGAAAATTGAATGTTACAAATAAGCTGATTCTCCTGAATCCATATTTTTTGCAGTTTGCTTTGTGCAAATTCAGAAAAATAATGGCAAGCCAACTAACATTTGGTTGAATTGCAAAGGACTGTGAATGTTTTTCTTTAAATATTCATGTCACTGCCTTAAGCGGGCTTTACACGCTACGATATCGTTAATGAATTATCGTCAAGGTCACGTTGTTTGTGACGCACATCCGGCTTCATTAACGATATCGCAGTGTGTCACACTTATGAGCGACCTTAAATGATTGCAAAAGCGGTCAAAATCGTTTGCCGCGGAGAGGACGTCCTGAATCAAAAAATCGTTTTCTGCATATTAGCGATGTTGTTTGTCATTCCTGTGACAACACACATCGCTGTGTGTGACATCGCAGGAGGGACGAACATCTCCTTACCTGCCTCCACTGGCAATGCGGAAGGAAGAAGGTGGGAGGGATGTTACGTCCCGCTCATCTCCGCCCCTCCGCTTCTATTGGACACCTGCTGTGTGACGTCGCTGTGACGCCGCACAAACCGCCTCCTTAGAAAGGAGGCGGATTGCCGACCAGAGTGACATCGCAGGGCAGGTAAGTGCGTGTGACAGGGTTAAGCAAGGTTGTGCGGCACGGGCAGCGATTTGCCCGTGTCACACAACCGACAGGGGCGGGTACGATCGCTTGCGATCTCGCTAGCAAAATCGCTGCATGTAAAGCCCACTTTAGTCCACTATCCGGTCATCTGCTCAGTCCAATTCCTTCATACCTACTTCCTCTGGTATGCAATGTACTCTTTTGCTATATTCACTCGGCATCAGGATTTTGATGCCAAATATGGCTCTGAAATCACAGCCCGTATTGAGACATCAGAGGTTCATCTGCCAAAAAAATCCCAGATACAGAGTGAACATGGCTGAAGAGCAGACTGCACTCTGGAAAAGGAATAATTAAGAGGCTACAGTGGTGGCAGGACAGGTGAGCAGTGAGATATTTATTTTTATACTCTGTTTATTATGCTCTGGGCTGTAATGAGACCCAAAAGAACGTTCAATTTAGATTAAATTCCCCTACCAAATGTGAAACAGAAAAGAAAGACAGGAGCACTCCTGTGTGAAATCTGTAAGGTGGGTTAGACTGGACAGATAGGTGAATCCCACTCACCTATGATGGTTGTGCTGACAGGCACAACACTGATCCCCCGCACACTCATAGGGATGTCTGGAAGACCCCAGGATGACTGTCACATGGATGCCGTAGGTCTCCAATGATCCCTGCACTGGGACTACTCGGGTCATCTCAGGGGATGTCTGTAGAAGCCTCGGGGTGGCGACACATGGATGCCTCTGGTCCTGAATGTTCCCCGAGCTGGGAACACTCAGGTCGTCTCACTGTGGACAGGTGATATGTCTCATACAGTGAGATGCTGTAATCAGCAGGTCCGCCGCTCATCAGACTGGTCAGGAGCTCTCCTGTCCAAAGCCTTGAGTCTTCTGACATGATCACTGGCAGATTCACGTGGCACTGTTACGTGTCCGCTG
The DNA here is from genome assembly GCF_048569485.1 of Anomaloglossus baeobatrachus. NCBI lineage: Eukaryota > Metazoa > Chordata > Amphibia > Anura > Aromobatidae > Anomaloglossus > Anomaloglossus baeobatrachus. Next base: position 836,362,279 of record NC_134353.1, on the reverse strand, counting down.
AGTCGGTGAGTCAGAACTGAAATGGAGCTTGGGGAATCTGCATGTCCACCCTGCTGCTCCACCTGAGGAAGGGGTAGGACAATCCCAGAAACACTTAGTGATAGGGGCATTGTGTGAACAAACTGGTTGAATCTTTGTACATGGAGTCCACTACTTGCAGCATCCAGACACCACTAAATTTCCTTTTCAAACAATAGCCTGCTAAATATAAGTGATCTGCTGAGTTGTCTTGTCCACTCAAAACTATCTCTATCTCCAATCTCTCTTGGAACAGTCACCCGAAGCACCAAGACCCCGAAGCAAATGTTGAAGCAGCCCCACACACTCATGGACACACCTTTTTACTGGCCATCAGATGAAGCAGATGATATAATTTTTCACTATGTGGCAGGATTGCTTTGTAATTACTGATAGATATCATCTGTTGTCATGACTTTCTATGGCGCTTTGCACCTCTCTGTCGTCACATTTTAATATTTTTTCCCCGTGTCGTCATTTCTCATTATTACCCAAAACTTATTTTATGGACATCTATGGTTTCTTTACCTCTGTGGATTGGATGAGTTGTTACCGACATCTGGTTAGAAATTCATGTCAACAGTACCTTTATAAATATATTTACATAGAAAATTGGTGATGTGTTCAATACTTATTTCACCTACTGTACATATTTGCTCATACAAAAGATGAACACGATTTATTTCCTCAAAGATCTTGCAAAAGACCTGGGGACATACGGAGAAAGGGCAATTTAGACATCCATATAGGAAAGGGTTCTTTACAGTTAGAGTGGTTAGAACCCCTGAAGAATAGAAAGTACTATATTGGCATTTATCACACAGCAGATCAAGTGATAATTGTACCGCTGTTTGAAAAATATGAACTTTAATGTTCCTGTTTCTTTTCTCAGCCTACCTAGCTATGTAAATAACTCGTTAAATAAAGATTACATTAAATGCGCTTCACAGGACAGAATACTAAGTCCAATTCTGGATGCAGTAACTGATACAGATTGTTCAAGTTGTCGTTATGTTCTTGGAAGTGTTTTACAAATCCTCCTGAAAACATTTCAAGACTATTTTTTGCTTGTGTTGTCAAGGTGATTAGTTTTATTGGAAGGACATCTGTGTTTCATAGTAGGAAAAAGAGGACACTTCATCCAAACAGCTGTAGTTATGTTTCATCTACTATTGTGAATTACATGAGAACCAGCGCTGGTGCGAATACGGGACTGGAAGGTGCAATCAGCCAGAAGATATGTGAGGTTAATCATCATCATGACTCAGGTGAATGCAAGCGTCCTACAAATGTCTGAAAGAACAACATAAAAATGACCCCTCGTCACCCTTGTTATGTCTTTATTAGTAAAGATAGGTGCTTCCCATGTAATAATAATTCTGGTTCATCCTTTTTCTTATTGCTATGATGTGCTATTCCTCCTGCATATTGATGGTTGTTACCATTTGTAACTAGCGGACCTGAACAGTAAAGTTTGGTGTTTGTACTGAACACAGACTTTACAAAAAAAAAACAGAGTTCGGATTCAGAGATCGGATACTTTAGGCATGACCACTCGAGCAAACTTGTGTACACTCAGCCCCGTGTGAGCCGCTTGTAATGTTTGAATGGCTCGCTTTCAGGGTATCAACACCATGATTGGATGTAGTGTACAAAAAAAGAGTAAACTATCCCTCCCTTGGAAGTGATCTGTTTATTGCTGGCTGTATGTAGGTAGAGACCCGAACTGCCCAATCAGTGACTAGCAATGGGGTTCAGGTCAAATCCGGGTCCCGAACTGAACTTTATCTAAAGTCTGACTGAACCCGTAGACATGACTTTCCACTGGTTCACTCATCTCTAACCATTTGTCAAAGCGGTCTGTGCCTACAGAGACTAAGGCGGGCTTTGCACGTTGCGACATCGCAAGCCGATGCTGCGATGTCGCACGCGATAGTCCCCGCCCCGCCGCAGGTACGATATCTTGTGATAGCTGGCGTAGCGAAAATTATCGCTACGCCAGCTTCACATGCACTCACCTACCCTGCGACCGTCGCTCCGGCCGGCGACCCACCTCCTTCCTAAGGGGGCGGGTCATGCGGCGTCATAGCGACGTCACACGGCAGGCAGCCAATAGCGGCGGAGGGGCGGAGATGAGCAGGATGTAAACATCCCTCCTTCCTTCCGCATAGCCACCGGCGGCAGGTAAGCTGATGTTCCTCGCTCCTGCGGCGTTATACACAGCGATGTGTGCAGTCGCAGGAGCGAGGAACTACATCGTACCTGTCGCTGAAGCATAATTATGAAAAAGTCGGAGCCTGCAACGACGATACAATAACGACGCTTTTGCGCTCGTTAATCGTATCATCTAGCATTTACACACTACGATCTCGAAAGTGACGACGGATGTGCGTCACTTTCGATTTAACCCCACCGACATCGCATGTGCGATGTTGCAACGTGCAAAGCCGCCCTAATACTATCATCAAAAATTAGACAACTGGAGCTCCTATAGAGAGAAATTGAGAAAATGGCACATGCGCAGTTATTTCTCTATCCTTAACAGTGTGTCTGGCGTTCATTCTTGCACCAGATGAAACCCATATCCATGGGTCAGTTATGGAGTGAACATGGTGCAAGATTAAAAAAACAAAACTATACAATAGGATAAAGAGTTGCACACAAGTCATAATGTATATGGGAATAATGACTGAAAAAAAACTGCTATGGGAATACTAGACTGAAAAATATAAGGAACTATCTGAAAAAGAGAAAAAAACATGCAAAATGGAATATGCATAACTGCTATGAATAATAGGAATATAAGAGATGTTTAGCCATTGTATTGATCAATGCAAAAGAGCCCCAAATATATTGCTTGGTGCTTTGATTCCCATACAGAGCAATGTTTTTAACTGCAAGTGAGGTTACACATAGGTTAGGGACCCCAAAAATAGAGATTACCTTGGCGTTGGTTTGGGACTCTTTTGCATTCCATATTCCATTTTTCATTGTTTTTTTTCACTTTTTCAGATAATTCATTGTATTTTTCAGTCTAGTATTCCCATAGCAGTTCTGCTTTTCATTATTCCCATATACATTGTGACTTGTGTGCAACTATTTATCCTATTGCATGGGTCAGTTATGGCATATCCTTTATATATCCTAAATGTCTCAGAACAATATACTTCTTTAACCTTAATAAAGTGATGGGGTTTCTCTACAACTGCCTTTTTTTCACTGAGCCAACTGTGGTCTTAGGATGAAAAAAATAAAAATCTGTATTCACACACTGATCCTACTTCTTTGTTGTGCTTCGCTGAGTAAGCCATTGCCACTGATCAGTGGTCACATTCTCCCAGCTGATTATGAAACAAGGAGACTGGCAAGGGACCTGGCAATACTACCAAGGAGGATGGCTCTCTGCCCATCAGCCACAGGGCGGCTTTAATTAGTGCCAGATCCTATCTGCCCATATACTGTATTTGTAGCCATGACACTAGCATAGGGGCCCATCAAAGAAAGGTCACCTTGCTGCGGTTGATGGGAGTAGAAGTGCTGGGCAATTTGTGAGCAAAGAACCTTCATTTTAGTATATTCTGCAGCTTAAATTTCATATATTTTATGTTTGCATATGTCTTGGTGCTTAGAGTGCTGCTGCATTCTTTTGGTTGTGTTTCATGTAGTATATAACAGCTGGCACCTATTCACACTTTCTATATTTTATTTGGAGATGCAGTTTTTTGTTTGTTTTTTTTTTGCAAGGAGGATGGTCGGCTATCGTTAGGTAAGTAAAAACCTTTTTGATTTCTCGTTTTAAACAATGCATAGTCTATTTCATGAATAGGTAATGAGAATATGCGCACACGTAGCGCCAACAATCTCACGTGACCTCTTCTGCTATGAGCAAAAAATGGAAATGTTATGAAGCCTGCACACACATCATTATAATTAAAATGTATGGATTACCTGTTTAAGTGACCGGAAATATAATTACTGTACTATTGAGGGCAATGACAGGTTTGTTTTTTTTTAAAGACGACATTTTATTTGATCTGTCTGAAATTAAAGTGTTAAAACTGTACACTATCCCTGGGGGCTCGGGATGTAAAACTCTGTTCTTCTATTTATATGCTTGATTTTATTGTTTTTGGTTATGGACTAAATGTTACATTACGCTGAGAGGTGTTCAGCCAACCATTATTTGCAATAAAGAGACTATTACCCTTTCAGAATAGATCCCTGTATTTGTAGTGTAACATTAGATTTTCTGTTTGACAGAATAAAAACATTATTGCTTTTGTGTTGTTTAAAGTACATGGCTACACATGCATACACAAACACAATGACATTACCAAATATCTGCCCCCTTCCATTTAACGTCAGGTATATTCGTCACACTCTGTTGTTTCTGAACTTTAAACAAAATGTAAAATACAAAACTAATGTAACTAACCAGAGATCCCAGATCTGAAGTCTAACTGAATTTACTGGAGAAATAAGATAATTTTCCCTTTTTTAAAAAAAAAATCCACCTAAAACTTAAAGAGACTGTCAACTTATTCTGGATCTTCAAAATGATGGCCTGTGACTAGAGATGAGCGGACCAGTGGAAGCTTGGGATCCTCAGGTCCAGCCGGACTTTAAAAAATGTTCAGTTCAGTTCGGGATTGGGTCTTCACCTGACCTTGACCCTGCGGCCCACTGGAAGTCCCTGATTGGGCAGTTCAGCTCTCTGCCCACATGCAGTCAACCGTAAACAGATTTGTCCAGGGGAGGGAGGACATTTTTTTTTTATTTTTAAACACACTACACACTACATCCAAAAACATTATTTTTACCCCCGGTGAGAGCCATTCACAGATCGCAAGCGGCTCATACTGTACCAAGAACCAAGAGTACCTGAGCACACCGATGCTCTATGGCGCAATCAGCATACATAAATCACCAGAACTCTAACCTTGGACACTGATTTTTTGTAAAGTCTGAGTTCAGTACAAATCCCAAACTTTACAGTCCCATCCCGCAATTTATTATATGGCCATGATAGCATCCTCCCCACTCCACAATTTATGATATGGCCCTGATAGCATCCTCCTCCACCCCAAAGTTCATTATATAGCATTAATAGCATTTTTCCCCACCCCACAGTTCATAATATGGTCCTCCTGATAGCATCCTCCCGCACCCCATAATTTATTATATGGCACTAGTTTTATCCTCCATCCCCCACAATTAATTATATGGCCCTAATAAGGTTCTCCCACACCCCACAATTCATTATATAGTACTGATAGCATCTTCCTCAACCCCACAATTCATTATATGTCCCTGATAGCATCCTACTCAACCACACAATTCATTATATGACCTTGATTGCATCTTCTCTCACCCCCAAATTAATTTTTATGCTATCCTTAGACTAGTCAGCCCCCCTGATTGTGTGTGTGTCATCACACAAGAACTTTTCCTACCCCCCGTCTACAATAGTTGCGGAGTCTATTACTCTATATTACACCATGTAATCACAGATGCAGTTTTATGATTTGCAACTATAGGAATGACTAATGTTAAATAGTAAATATAAATATATACAGTCATATATATTATGCAGGGTAATCAATACAGAGGAGGATAATTTTATATTACAGGGAGATTTATGTAAATTGGAGGATTGGGCTGAGAAGTGGCAATTGAAGTTTAATGTAGATAAATGTAAGGTCATGCACTTGGGTAGAGGAAATAACATTTATGATTATGTACTTAATTGTAGAACACTGGGTAAAACAGACACAGAAAAAGACTTGGGTGTATGGGTGGATGGTAAACTTCACTTTAGTGGACAGTGCCAGGCAGCTGCTGCCAGGGCTAATAAAATAATGGGATGTATTAAAAGAGGTATAAGTGTTCATGAAAAAAATATAGTTCTACCTCTGTACAAGTCACTAGTGCGACCGCACTTAGAATACTGTGTACAATTCTGGTCACCGATATATAAGAAGGACATAGCTGAACTGGAGAGGGTGCAGAGAAGAGCGACCAAGATTATTAGAGGAATGGGTGGGCTGCAATACGAAGACAGGTTATTAAACTTGGGGTTATTTAGTTTGGAAAAACGAAGGCTTAGGGGGGATCTAATCACAATGTATAAATATATGAGGGGACAGTACAGAGACCTTTCCAAAGATCTTTTTACACCTAGGCCTGCGACTGGAACACGGGGGCATCCGATACGTCTGGAGGAAAGAAGGTTTAATCATAATCACAGACGAGGATTCTTTACTGTACGAGCAGTGAGACTATGGAACTCTCTGCCGCATGATGTTGTAATGAGTGATTCACTACTAACATTTAAGCAGAGCCTGGATGCCTTTCTTGAAAAATTTAATATTACCAGTTATGTATATTAGATTTTATGACAGGGTGTTGATCCAGGGAACTAGTTTGATTGCCGGATGTGGAGTCAGGAAGGAAATTTTTTCCCCATTGGAACTTGTTTGCCACATTGGGGTTTTTTTTGCCTTCCTCTGGATCAACATGTTAGGCTACGGGTTGAACTAGATGGACTTAGAGTCTCCCTTCAACCTTAAAAACTATGATGATACTATGATATGAAAAAGTTTGGGCACCCCTATTAATGTTAAACTTTTTTCTTTATAACAATTTGGGTTTTTGCAACAGCTATTTCAGTTTCATATATCTAATAACTGATGGACTAAGTAATATTTCTGGATTGAAATGAGGTTTATTGTACTAACAGAAAATGTGCAATCCGCATTTAAACAAAATTTGACCGGTGCAAAAGTATGGGCACCTCAACATAAAAGTGACATTAATATTTTGTAGATCCTCCTTTTGCAAAAATAACAGCCTCTAGTCGCTTCCTGTAGCTTTCAATGAGTTCCATGAGTTCCTGGATCCTGGATGAAGGTATATTTGACCATTCCTGTTTAGAAAACAATTCCAGTTCAGTTAAGTTTGATGGTCGCCGAGCATGGACAGCACGCTTCAAATCATTCCAAGATGTTCAATGTTATTCAGGTCTGGAGACTGGGATGGCCATTCCAGAACATTGTAATTGTTCCTCTGCATGAATGCCTGAGTAGATTTGGAGCGGTGTTTTGGATCATTGTCTAGCGGAAATATCCATCCCTTGCGTAACTTCAACTTTGTCACAGATTCTTGCACATTATTGTCAAGAATCTGCTGATACTGAGTTGAATCCATGCGACCCTCAACTTTAACAAGATTCCCGGTGCTGGCATTGGCCACACAGCACCAAAGGATGATGGAACCGCCACCAAATTTTACTGTGGGTAGCAAGTGCTTTTCTTGGACTGACGTGTTTTTTTGCCTCCATGCATAACGCCTTTATGTATGACCAAACAACTCAATCTTTGTTTCATCAGTCCACAGGACCTTCTTCTAAAATGTAACTGGCGTGTCCAAATGTGCTTTTGCATACCTCAGGCTACTCTGTTTGTGGCGTGCTTGCAGAAACGGCTTCTTTCGCATCACTCTCCCATACAGCTTCTCCTTGTGCAAAGTGCGCTGTATTGTTGGCCGATGCACATTGACCCCATCTGCAGCAAGATGATGTTGCAGGTCTTTGGAGGTGGTCTGTGGATTGTCCTTGACTGTTCTCACCATCCTTCTTCTCTGCCTTTCTGATATTTTTCTTGGCCTGCCACTTCTGGGCTTAACAAGAACTGTACCTGTGTTCTTCCATTTCCTTACTATGTTCCTCACAGTGGTAACTGACAGTTTAAATGTCTGAGATCAACTTTTTGTATCCTTCCCCTGAACAACTATGTTGAATAATCTTTGTTTTCAGATTATTTGAGAGTTGTTTTGAGGATCCCATGATGCCACTCTTCATAGGAGATTCAAATAGGAGAAAAACTTGCAAGTGGCCACCTTAAATACCTTTTCTCATGATTGGATACACCTGCCTATGAAGTTCAATGAGGTTACAAAAGCAATTTAGTGCTTTAGTAAGTCAGTAAAAAGTAGTTAGGAGTGTTCAAATCAAGAAATTGGTAAGGGTGCCCATACTTTTGCACCAGTCAAATTTTGTTTAAATACGGATTGCACATTTTCTGTTAGTACAATAAACCTCATTTCAATCCATAAAGATTACTCAGTCCATCAGTTATTAGATATATGAAACTATAATAGCTGTTGCAAAAACCCAAATTGTTATAAAGAAAAAAGGTTAACATTAATAGGCGTGCCCAAACCTTTTCATATCACTGTATAAATATACAAATACACATACATTTCAAGTTTATAATGCTTGCTCTGTTCCTCAATCTGCTCCATTATAGTAGGTCAAAGGGTTGTTTTACTCTTTTTTTTCTTTACTCAGAAGAACCTTCTTTAATAAACTAAAAGATACAGAAGGATAAAAAGTGTAATATTATTTTTTATATTGGATGGAAATTTGTACATTTTCCATTGCTATAATATATAAATTCAGTAAAATATATGTATCCAGTAAAAGGAAATCTTCAATGACCCCTAGTAATAATGTGCCTGCCTAGATCTTCACATGAAGCCTTTCCACTCTCTAATCTCTTCTTATTATACCAATGTTTCATAGTCTGACTTTACTTTCCTCAGCTGTCACATTTTGCTTCCTTTAAAATGCCCACAGATAGCAAACATGTATACAACAAATCCTCGCCATATGGAAGAGCAATCCCCCAGGCAGTGCCGGCTGCCAGGTTGTACCTGCACTACACGAGCGCTGAAAGGAATATGACATACAGTGAAGACAAACAATATAAAAAGAATAACAAGGTATTAAAACGACTATATCGTATAAGTTATGGAACTATGACTAATCAGTATTCCAAAAAGGATTCATTGTGGATTGCAGTGAAATTGGCATTGCCCCCCTCCCCCCTCCTACTTAAAAAAGTAAAGCTATTCAGAGCTCGGGAACCACTGTGCCCCTATGGATATAAATCCTTTTGCTCCAAATCTCTCGGCTTGCTACATATTGTTGGCTCATTTCATGACGTAAACCATAACTGCCACAAAATTTATCCACCCTAAAACGTTGCCATAGTGTTATATATCACAGTAAAAGCTTTCTACAGATGTCCCTCTAAAATGAGCTTCAGAGCATAAAGGGAGAAGCACTGTTAGCATATAGTACCTGGAAAAACTCAAGAGAAAGGTCCTCTGGAGTCTTGTAGTCCTTATATTACAAAGCAACTCCATCAGCATCTGATACACAATGTGCTAATGACCCTAGCTCCAATACACCCCACTTCACGATGTAGGAACCAGATGCCACCACATACACGCTATCATTCCAGGATTGTCCTTTGACTCTTTACAGGTATGGAGAAATACTTTATTACTTTATTTTTCTTCTTTATGCTCTTTGACCAATCACAGAGACGGACACTTCTAAAAAACGTTAATTAATATCTATAATACTATAGTTATAGCGTTTTAAGAACAATAGGATCTATGACAGGTTCAAATATATTAGGGCCAGACACAAAAAAGCACTCCTAGGGTGAATGGTGAGAAAGATAAGGCTTTCCTTGAGAGGTTGTGTTGCGGTCAGATCTTCAATGAAGGCGTATAAATCAAAAAAATCCTTAAGGAGTGTAGGCAAGACCACCAGAAGGAAAATAGTGACAGAAACAAATCATATAAATAAAATATCAAACTTTTATTAGAATTTATAGTAAAACCAAATCATGCAAGAAATCACGACAGGGATATCCCAAATAGAAGCAAAATAGAAAGTGACAATGCAAGTGAGACCATATATTCCACTTTGGATGATCAGTATGGCTTAAAATAAAGTGCATACAATAATACAATACAAGGGCTACAGACGATTTGATATATAGAGTGATGACCCATTTATAAAGTGTACTAGTGCAAGAAAAGTCTCCAGGAGACCCAGTGCACTGTGAATTTCAGCACTAGTGATGAGCGAGCATGCTTGTAACTACTCGGTACTCGCACGAGTATCGCTGTACTCGGGCTGCTCGGCGGGGACCGAGTAATCTCGCGATACTCGTGCTGTACTCGTGGTCTTCATCCCTGCATGTTGGCGCTCTTTTGAGAGCCAGCCCTCATGCAGGGATTGGCTGGCAGACCACTGCAATGCCACAGCCCTGTTAGTTGTGGAATTGCAGTGATTGGCCGGCCTGCACAGCGTAACCGAGCCTTTATACCGGCGGGCGCGCTGTGCTCTGCTCACAGCTATCCAGACAGTGAGTGCAGGGAGAGTGTCGCTGATTCAGGGAAAGCTTTGCGGCCCTTTATAGCTTTTTCAGTTGCAGGGCTGCAAACAGTGTGACCAAAAGTCCTTCTCAGGACTATTCTAGTTGTATACAGGCAGGCAGGGTATAGCCAGGTCGGAGTACAGTAGCAGAGTCCTTCTCAGGACTACTGTTGCTGTATACAGGCAGGGTATAGCCAGGTTGGAATACAGGCTAGTGACCAAAAGAGTCCTTGTCAGGACTATTGTAGCAGTATACAGGCAGGCAGGCAGGCAGGCAGGGTATATAGCCATTCCTAGTGGTGACCGTATACCAGCCTTCATCATATCTGGGGCTGGTGTACACAGTCTAAAACAGTCCTGATAGTGTCAGACTTCTCAGCAATTGTCGCTCCTAAAACCTGTTAGGTTCTTAGTGCGTCCGTGCTTGCATTTAAAAACCGCACGTGTGTGCCTGTCGGTGGCAGCGTACAGGTGCACTTGTGTGCGTTTTTACCAAACTATTATATAACGCACAAGTGTAGTGTATAATACACGTCAGTCAGCAGTGGCTGATAGTGTCAGAGTTCTTAATTTTTGCTCCTAAAACCTGTGTTAGGTTCTTAGTGCGTCCGTGCTTGCATTTAAAAACCGCACGTGTGTGCCTGTCGGTGGCAGCGTACAGGTGCACTTGTGTGCGTTTTTACCAAACTATTATATAACGCACAAGTGTAGTGTATAATACACGTCAGTCAGCAGTGGCTGATAGTGTCAGAGTTCTTAATTTTTGCTCCTAAAACCTGTGTTAGGTTCTTAGTGCGTCCGTGCTTGCATTTAAAAACCGCACGTGTGTGCCTGTTGGTGGCAGCGTACAGGTGCACTTGTGTGCAATTTCCACAAACTTTGATATAACGCACAAGTAGTGAATACACGTCAGCACAGCATTGCAAAATGCGCAAGGGCATTGGCAAGGAACAAGGAAGTGGACGTGATGGTGGTGCAGGCAGAGGCCGAGGTCGTGGGCAAGCTCTAATTTCGCCACAACAAAGGGCCACATCTAGTCGCTCGCACGTCCTGTCCCAAATTCTTGGGGACCGCAGCAGTACACCGCTCTTGAACCAAGACCAGTGTCAACAGGTTGTTAGTTGGATAGCAGATAATGCTTCCAGTCAGATTGGCACCACCACAAACACTCTGTCTTACACACGGTCAAGTGTCAGTAGCCGTGATACTGCACCGCACATTTCTGAACCTGATCCTCCTTCCTACCACCAGGCTAAGTGCACGTCCTCCTCGGACATTAATGATCCCACACTTGGACACTCGGAAGAGCTGTTCACGTTTCCATTCACACATTCTGGCCTCTCGCCAGCTCATATTGAAGTGGGTCATGAGGAGATCGTCTGTACAGATGGCCAAATATTTGAGCAGCCACGTTCTCACGAAGTTGGCAACGTGTCTCAACAAGTGGTGGACGATGATGAGACACAATTGTCAGGAAGTCAGGAGGAGGAGCAGGGTGCGGAAGAGGAAGACGACGTGGTGGATGATCCAGTAACTGACCCAACCTGGCAGGAGGATATGCAGAGCGAGGACAGCAGTGCACAGGGGGAGGGAGGCGTAGCATCACAACAGGCAGTAAGAAGCAGGGTGGTGGCCCCAGGCAGAAGTCAGGCAACCGTTCCCCGGAACAACACGACGACACAAGGTGCCAGCATCAGCAGGGGTACCAAAACTAGCAGCCTGACCACCACCAGCATGATCAGGCACATGTCAGCCAAGCACCCGACTTTGTGGGAAGTACAACAGAGTCGAGGAGCAGTGCTTGCTGATGTCACTGCTACGTCTTCGCTGGTTGTGCATGCGAGCCAATCCCCTGTCCATGCTGCCTGCGAACAAGCCTCTTCCACTCCTGCACCTGCAGTTGCCTACGCAGAAAGAACACCATCATCAAGCACGTCCTTGTCCCAGCGCAGCATTCAGTTATCCATTCAGCAAACCTTTGAACGCAGGCGCAAATACACTGCCAACACCCCACATGCCACAGTTCTAAATGCTAACATTTCGCGACTGCTTGCGCTGGAAATGTTGCCTTTTAGGCTGATGGAGACAGAAGCATTCCGCGACCTGATGGCGGCAGCTGTCCCACGTTACTCGGTCCCCAGCCGCCACTATTTCTCCCGGTGTGCCGTCCCCGCGTTGCATAACCACGTGTCACAAAACATCACACGTGCCCTGAACAACGCTGTTTCACCCAAGGTCCACCTAACCACAGATACGTGGACAAGTGCTTGTGGGCAAGGCCGATACATCTCGTTGACGGCACACTGGGTTAATATTGTGGAAGCTGGGACCCAGTCTGAGCGAGGGACGGAACACGTCCTTCCCACACCAAGGTTTGCAGGCCCTACCTCAGTCAGTGTTTCACCCACACTCTACAGCTCAGGAATGTCATGCTCTTCAGCCTCCTCCTCCTCCTGCGCATCCTCATCCACTGTACCCTCCACACCAGTCCCAAGCTGGAAGCACTGCAGCACTGCCTCGGCGAAGCGGCAACAGGCTGTGCTGAAGCTAATCTGCATCTGTGACAAACCCCACAATGCAGAAGAGCTGTGGACAGCTCTGAAACAGCAGGAAGATCACTGGCTCACACCTCTGAACCTAAAGCCAGGAAAGGTTGTGTGTGACAATGGCCGGAACCTGGTGGCGGCTTTGAGGCGAGGCCAGCTGACACATGTTCCATGCGTGGCCCATGTGCTCAACCTCGTGGTTCAGCGGTTTATAAAGTCATACCCAGAGCTGTCTGATCTGCTGGTAAAAGTTCGCCGCCTGTCTGCACATTTTCGAAAGTCAGCTACTGCTTCAGCCGGCCTTGCCGGCTTTCAGCGCAGTTTGCATCTTCCGGCTCACAGACTGGTGTGTGATGTCCCCACGCGTTGGAATTAAACTCTGCACATGTTGGTCAGGATATGTGAGCAGAAGAGGGCAGTTGTTGAGTACCTGCATCACCTAAGCCGTCGGGAAATGGTTCAAATTCCACACATAACACCTGAGGAGTGGAGATGGATGTCAGACCTATGTACCATCCTCCAAAACTTTGAGGACTCCACCAAGATGGTGAGTGGTGATGACGCCATTATTAGCGTCACCATACCGCTACTCTGCCTTCTAAAACGGTCTCTGCTGAAAAACAAACATGATGCATTGCAGGCGGAGCGCGATGAGTTGCAGCAAGAAACAGTAGTGGGTGTGGGTGATAACACACAGCCCAGCCTCATCTCATCACAACGTGCAGTGGACGACTATGACGAGGAGGAGGATGAAGACATGGAGCAACTCTCCGGCCAAATTGAGGATATGACATGCACACCAGTCATATCCTCGGTTCAGCGTGGCTGGCCAGAGGACAGGGTAGATGAGGAGGAGGAGGAGGAGGAGGAGGAGGACAGCATGTTCAGTCATCTTGTTGTTCAGGCTACTGAAGTCCTGGCTGTTAAGAGTCTGGCGCACATGGCTGACTTTATGGTAAGCTGCCTGTCTCGTGACCCTCGCGTTAAGAACATCTTGGCCGACAATCATTACTGGTTGGTAACACTGTTAGACCCACGCTACAAGGAGAACTTTTTGTCTCTTATTCCCGTGGAGGAGAGGTCAACCAAAATGCAGCAGTTCCGGAAGGCCATAGTCACGGAAGTAGGCAAAGCATTCCCCTCACAAAACGCTAGCGGCATAGGTCAGGAATCAGTGGACAACCGCGGCGTACAGCCGAGAGAGGCACAAGTCCAATCCGCCAGAGGTAGGGGAACAGTCTTTAAGATGTGGGACAGTTTTCTCAGCCCCTCACGTACCACAGCCCCTGAGGTGCGGGGTAGTGCCACAAGATATCCTAAGTTTGCCCAGATGCTGAAGGGGTACCTTGCAGATCGAACAACTGTACTCCGACATTCCTCTGTGCCTTACAATTATTGGGTATCCAAGCTGGACACGTGGCATGAATTGGCTCTCTACGCCTTGGAAGTCCTGGCCTGCCCTGCCGCTAGCGTTTTGTCAGAGCGTGTTTTTAGTGCCGCAGGTGGAATCATTACAGATAAACGCACCCGCCTGTCAACTGAAAATGCTGACAGGCTGACTCTGATCAAGATGAACAAGGGTTGGATTGGGCCAGACTTCACCACACCACCAGCAAATGAGAGCGGAATTTAAAGTTTGCCATGTACCTCCACTCACCCATGGGTACACACTTCTGGACTTTGGATAATCGCTGGACTGCTCCTTCTTCTCCTCATGCGCCACCATGATGACCGTTACAAATTGCAATACTTAGGCCTTTGTTTCAGGTATACCCCCAGTGGTAAATTTTTTCGCCCATTCTTTGCAGAATGGACATTACAACGACAGGAGACCCGCTCCTTTGCAATGGGAACAATGTTTTGAGGCCCTCATGCACGTCTCTACCCAGGGACAACGTGGAGCCTCCCAATTTTTGGCTGCCCTGCCTAAGGGCTATACTATAATACACCCACTTCCTGACAATGGACACTTAATGTTTTGAGGCCCTCATGCACGTCTCTACCCAGGGACAACGTGGAGCCTCCCAATTTTTGGCTGCCCTTCCTAAGGGCTATACTATAATACACCCACTTCCTGACAATGGACACTTAATGTTTTGAGGCCCTCATGCACGTCTCTACCCAGGGACAACGTGGAGCCTCCCAATTTTTGGCTGCCCTGCCTAAGGGCTATACTATAATACACCCACTTCCTGACAATGGACACTTAATGTTTTGAGGCCCTCATGCACGTCTCTACCCAGGGACAACGTGGAGCCTCCCAATTTTTGGCTGCCCTGCCTAAGGGCTATACTATAATACACCCACTTCCTGACAATGGACACTTAATGTTTTGAGGCCCTCATGCACGTCTCTACCCAGGGACAACGTGGAGCCTCCCAATTTTTGGCTGCCCTGCCTAAGGGCTATACTATAATACACCCACTTCCTGACAATGGACACTTAATGTTTTGAGGCCCTCATGCACGTCTCTACCCAGGGGCAACGTGGAGCCTCCCAATTTTTGGCTGCCCTGCCTAAGGGCTATACTATAATACACCCACTTCCTGACAATGGACACTTAATGTTTTGAGGCCCTCATGCACGTCTCTACCCAGGGACAACGTGGAGCCTCCCAATTTTTGGCTGCCCTGCCTAAGGGCTATACTATAATACACCCACTTCCTGACAATGGACACTTAATGTTTTGAGGCCCTCATGCACGTCTCTACCCAGGGACAACGTGGAGCCTCCCAATTTTTGGCTGCCCTGCCTAAGGGCTATACTATAATACACCCACTTCCTGACAATGGACACTTAATGTTTTGAGGCCCTCATGCACGTCTCTACCCAGGGACAACGTGGAGCCTCCCAATTTTTGGCTGCCCTGCCTAAGGGCTATACTATAATACACCCACTTCCTGACAATGGACACTTAATGTTTTGAGGCCCTCATGCACGTCTCTACCCAGGGACAACGTGGAGCCTCCCAATTTTTGGCTGCCCTGCCTAAGGGCTATACTATAATACACCCACTTCCTGACAATGGAAACTTAATGTTTTGAGGCCCTCATACACGTCTCTACCCAGGGACAACGTGGAGCCTCCCAATTTTTGGCTGCCCTGCCTAAGGGCTATACTATAATACACCCACTTCCTGACAATGGACACTTAATGTTTTGAGGCCCTCATGCACGTCTCTACCCAGGGGCAACGTGGAGCCTCCCAATTTTTGGCTGCCCTGCCTAAGGGCTATACTATAATACACCCACTTCCTGACAATGGACACTTAATGTTTTGAGGCCCTCATGCATGTCTCTACCCAGGGACAACGTGGAGCCTCCCAATTTTTGGCTGCCCTGCCTAAGGGCTATACTATAATACACCCACTTCCTGACAATGGACACTTAATGTTTTGAGGCCCTCATGCACGTCTCTACCCAGGGACAACGTGGAGCCTCCCAATTTTTGGCTGCCCTGCCTAAGGGCTATACTATAATACACCCACTTCCTTCCAATGGGCACTTCAGGTTTACAGGCCCTCATGCACGTCTCTATGCAGGGGCATTGGTGAACCTCACAATTTTGGACTGCCCTGGCAAAGGAAAATACTACAAAGACTCACTTCCTCAAAATGGGCACATTAGACTCAAGAGGCCTTCATGTACGTCTCTTCTCAGGGACATCGGAGTGCCACACAATGTTTTCACGTAAAATCTTTCATGTATTAATCTCAAAAAGTAACATACACCAGCTCTATCTCACTATTGGGTATGTGCCCTTAACATTTCTGCCATGAAAAATCATTTTGGGGTCATTTTGGAAGGTTTTCTGGTGAGTCCGTAAAAATGGCGTGAAACGCGGACAAAATTGTTCACAGCTGTGACTTTTGAGTGATAAATGCTTCAAGGGGTCTTCCCAATGCTGTTGCCATGTCATTTGAGCACTCTTCTGAGACTTTTGTTACATTTTTAGGGTTTCTCCATGCTGCCGGGGGGTCATTTCACAAAAATACTCGGGTCTCCCATAGGATAACATTGGGCTCGTTGCTCGGCCCGAGTACACGAGTATCTTGGGATGCTCGGCCCGAGCTTCGAGCACCCGAGCTTTTTAGTACTCGCTCATCACTATTCAGCACGTGTGAGGTCTGCAGCACAATCCCAGAATAGGCTCAATAATATAGTAGCAAATGTAGTGGATGGTCACATAATTCTGCACGCCACTAACCCCAATGTGCGTTTCGTCCGCTAGTTCTTCCTCAGGGAGCTCTAAAGGCATGTTTGACATAAAATGAAAGGTGATTGCTCCCAGTGAGCTCAGGACAGGATCTGCTAACATTCCCAACATTCCCATCCTACTATAATAGATATGAAACCACACTTTCCTGATCACACACATTGTTTCTTATGAAAGATGAATCCCTATGTTTCTTTGGACTTACTGCATGTGGTTGGTGTTGGAGTCTTACGTTGTTAGCCATCTACAACCCATGAGTGCCTGCACTTAAGGCACACTAAAAGACATACAGAAAGATGTTCCTTCGAGGAGACCACTGATTGGTCCATTCTCCATTTATTCTCTATGGCATTACATCTTATGCCTATGACGTGATGGGAATGACGTTTAGCCTACCCAACCATCTGATTGGTCAAATCCTAATGAACATCCCATCTCCATGGTGACGTCTTATACGGACAAAATATCTTTATTCCTTTTGTTTTCTGTGGATTTTGATTTCATTCTCTTACTCATAGTTGGAATGTGTTTTATTGATATGAGGTCTTAAAAATTATCAAAGAATTTAAAATCAGGTAACTTAATTATTATAGGTATCGTGTTTACGTGAAAAAGAGGTCTAGGTCTACTGTAGGAACCTCGAAACCCAGTGTACCTGTTTTTGTACCTGTTTTTATCCAAATGAAGAACTGACAGCTACCATGTGCAGCACCATGTGGTCATCGGCGCCAAACAAAAGTGTCATTTCCATCACTTTGAGGTTTTCTTTAAAGCACTTTACAATGGTTCAATGCTCTTATCCAAGGTCACTGCACAACCCTAACATAAAACCTTGTTCTAGTCCCAATGTTCTATCACTCATTCCTGGCATTTGCACACCCTGTGCTTTTCTGTTTTGCTGCAGCAATCACTAGTGGATAAAACCTGAGTTTACAGGTGGTATGTTGTCACCTTATATCCTCCTGGATATTAACTAAGGCATCTGAAATACTAACCCTATCCACTAAAAACCATATCGAAATCTCATATTTTTCAGACATTTAGAATGATGAATGTTTGTTTCCTGAGATCTGTAATGATAAGGTTCTGCTAAAATCGGCAAAGTTCTTAAACACTGATTAGCACACCAACAATATGTATGTTAATATGATATACTATATAAACAGTATATTCAGCAGGTGAAATGATTACTGAACACATCACCAATTTTCTAGGCAAATATTTTTCTAAAGGCTGCTTTACACACAACCACATCGCTAACGCGATGTCGTTGGGGTCACGGAATTCATGACGCACATCCGTTCTCATTAGCGACGTCGTTGCGTGTGACACGTACGAGCGACTGCTAACGATAAAAAATACTCACCTTATCGTTGATCGTTGACATGCTGTCCATTTCCCAAATATCGTTGCTGCTGCAGGTACGATGTTGTTCGTCGTTCCTGCAGCAGCACACATTGCTATGTGTGACACCCCAGGAACGAGGAACATCTCCTTACCTGCGGCCGCCCACAATGAAGAAGGAAGGAGGTGAGCGGGATGGTCATGCCACTCATCTCCACCCCTCCGCTTCTATTGGGTGGCCGCTTAGTGACGTCGCTGTGACGCCAAACGAACCGCCTCCTTAGAAAGGAGGCGGTTCACCGGTCACAGCGACGTCGCTAGGCAGGTAAGTAGTGGACGGGTCTGAGCGATGTTGTGCGCCACGGGCAGCAATTTGCCCATGAAGCACAACCGACGGGGGCGGGTACGCTAGCTAGTGATATCAGTACCAATATCGCACCGTGTAAAGTACCCTTAAAGCTGCTACAGACATGACTTTCTCACCAGATGTCATTAACAACCCATCCAATCCACACAGGTAAATAAATCAAACCACAGATGTCTATAAATTTGCAGGTGTGTAATAATGAGAAATGACAAGGTAAAAATGTAATAAACAAAATGCATTAAATACTTTTTACAAAAGCCTTTTCTGGTGATGACAGTTTGAAGGCTCCACCTGTATGGAGAGACTAGTTGCATGCATTGCTCAGGTGTGATTTTAGCTCAATCTTTCACACAATCTCTTTTCAAATCAAGGTTCGATGAGCTCCTTCTATGAACTCTGAGCGTTACCTGCTTCCATAAATTTTCTTTTGGATTCAGGTCAAGTGATTGGCTGGGCCATTCTAGCAGCTTTATTTTTTTTCTGTGAAACAAACTGAGAGTTTTCTTGGCTGTGTATTTGAGATTAATGTCTTGCTACATTATCCACCATAGTTTCATCTTCATCATCCTGGTAGATGGCAGCAGAGTGTTTTTTTTTTTTTATCAAGAAAGTCTCAGTACATTTGTCTATTCATTCTTTCTTCAATAATAAGAAATTTGCCAGTGCCGTATGCTGAAATACAGCCCCTCACCATGATGTTTTCACTTCCAAACGTCACTATTGATATGGTGCTTTGGGGTGATATGCAGTGCCCTTTAGCCTCTAAACATGGTGTGTATTATGGCATCCAAAGAGTTTAATTTTAGCCTCATATGACCAAATTATATTCTCCCAGTATTTTCCAGGCTTGTCTAAATGCTGTTGAGCAAACTTTAAAAATGTTTGCACGTGCTTTCTGTTAAGCAATGGAGTCTTGCCTGGTTAGCGTGTATACAAGCTATGGAGGTTGAGTGTATTACTTATTGTTTTCTTTGAAACAATTATACTTGCAGATTCCAGGTCTTTCTGTAGCTCTCCACAGGTGGCACTTGGCTCTTGGACAACTCTTCTGATAATTCTTTTCAATCCTCTGTCTGAAATCTTGCAGGGAGGACTTGGTCATGGCCAGTTTATGGTGAAATGCTGTTCTTTCCACTTCTGGATTATGGGCCCAGAAGTGCTCACTGGAACCTTCAGTAGTTTAGAAATTCCTCTGTAACCAATGTCATCAGTATGTTCTGCAACTACAAGATTGGAAAGGTCTTGAAACAGCTCACTGATTTAACCCATCATGAGATTTTCCTTTGGTGGCACCTTGGTAATGAGAAAAGTTTTTATAGGCCGTCAGTTGAACCAGCTGATATTAAGAGGGGCTGCTGATAAGTCTTTGGCTTTACCCAGAAAAAAACGAGATAGGATGATGAAACTTTACATTTATTCCACATACTCACCACTGATGTCAACACACATCTTACATCGGTACTCCAAGTTCTGTAAGCCTAGCAAAAAGAAGGAATTCGGTTGTGCCACAAACCAGACATCCGTATCAGCCATGGCATCAGAAATGGTGTGAAATCGGGTACCCTTGAGGTGTTTCTTCAGGTTTGGAAATAAATGGTAGTTGGGGGAAGCTAGATCTGGTGAATAAGGTGGGTGTGCAGTGGGAGCAGAAGCATTGTCTTGCAGGAATGCAGGAACACGACTCCTTTGGACAGCTTGCCGCACCTTTTGGCCTTCAGAGCTGCCTTCAATTGGTTCAAAAGTTCAATGTAATACCTTGCGTTGATGGTGGAACCCTTTTGAAGGTAGTCCACTAGCAGCATCACCTTGGTGGCTGATTTTTGCATCTTGAACTTCTTTGGACGAGGAGAACCACTGTGCTCCACTCTTTTGACTGCTCCTTGTTTTCTGGGTCATACAAATAAATCCAGATCTCATCTATACATAGTGACCAGTTGATCCAGGAAGATCTTATCAGACCCTAAACGCTGACAAATGGACCAGGAAGTTTTCACTTGCATGCTTCTCTGCTCTGTAAACAATTGGGGATCCACTTTGCAGATAGCTTCCTCATGTCCAAATGTTCATGGATATTTAAACAAACATTTTCACGGCAAATCTCCATGATGTCTGCTATTGCTTTAGCTGAAATTTGTGGATTCTTCAGTATGAGGTTGGGCACAGCATCGATGATCTCCGGAACAACAGCCACTCTCGGTTGTCCAGGATGTTCCTCATCATTGGTTCTGAAGTGGCCCGTTTTAAATTTGGCAACCTAGTTCTTAACTGTGGAATATTAAGAGCATTGATCCCCCAATGTCTGTGACATATCACCATGAATATTCTTCACGGACTTTCCTTGCAGAAACAAGAATCACTCCTCTGCTCTCAGTTGCTGTGAATATCACATTAGACTCCGCCATTTTGTTTTCCCCGCATGTGTAGAACACTGTTGCCAGAAGTAACAAACACAACATTTTGAAAATATATATTAGATACATAAGGCTTTCATGTGATGTAACATTCGTTACCATAGAAATAAAAAATGATCACAAAGCCAACGACTTATCAGCAGCCCCTTATATTTTTCACTAATTGGCAGGATTGTTGTCTAATTACTGATAGATTCCAGCTGATGTCATGACTTTCCATGGCTTTTTGCACCTCTCTTTCTTCATGCGTTCAACAACATTTTCCCTGTATCATTTATCATTATTACACATAACTTAATTTATGGATATCTATGGTTTGATTTCTTTGCCTGTGTGGAATAACATTGTTTTGAACTTTTGATTTTCAGGTTCCATATCTCAACATCCAATACAACTTTGAATGTGAGACTAACTTAATTTTATAGACAATCATCTTGGCTATAAAACAAATTTGACTTGCAATTATTTAGCATATGATTAGTTATGCAGATTCTTGTCAAGTCCGTGCATTATTACTGTTTAATTCCTAAAAAATAAAAACTGTAATTTTCATTTTCTTAGTATTTTGTAAATCCACATTTGGCTTTCAACACTGCCTGAGTTCGCTCTTGATCAGATTTAAGCATGTCTCGACCAAAATCTGATCCCAGGTCTCTTCTACATGTTCTCAATGTAGGTGTATACTGGTCAACTCACTTGGGTATGTATACAGTTTTCTCTTCAACTCTACCCACAAGTGTGTGATTGGGTTGGGGTCTGGGGACTGTGAGGGCCAATCCAGCACCTCTACTTCCTTGTTCATTGAAACATTTCTTCATTAATCTCAACATATGCTTTGGGTCATTGTCCTGCTGGAACACTATGTTGTCCTTTTAATACCCATAGTACTCGAGTGTACGAAGTAACCTGTCTTGAACAATACTCATATATAGCTCAGCATTAAGAGCACCATTGATCTTGGTCAAGTATCCAATGCCTTTAGTTTTGAAACAATTCCATATTATCAGGCTTCTTCCACCAAACTTGAAAGTTCCTTCAATTTCTCGATCCATTTTCCCCTTTACTCTTGTTTCTTCCAGACTCATTTGCACCCATCAGAGCCTAGTCTATTTACTTTTCTCTCATGGCTCTATCTCCCACATTTCCAATTTTCTACTGTCCACTTTTCGTACTTTTTTGCAGCATAGAGCTGATGCTTCTTATGATGAAATTGAAGTTGAGGCTTCTTCACCTTTTTTCAAGCCACTATTCCAGACTTGTGTAACATGTTTCAAATAATACTTGCTTAGATGACTGTGATCTCACTATTACAAAGCATACAAGCTGCCTCCACTGCCATGTTTATCATGCGAGAACTGATAGACCTTGTGACGAGTCGACTTGCTGACTCCGATATTTTGCCTGGACATCCACCTCTTGCCTTTTGAATGGGTGGAAGGACTTAATTTCGTATTCTTCCAACTGTCATGGCATTCACATGATGCAGTTTTCAAACTTTCTTGGCCGAGGACCTGCTACAGATGAGCTGAATAATGCTATTTGGGAATTAACCTAATAACACACTGAGCTACTTGTGAGAGCAGGTTGTAATTTGTAGTGTACAGGAAAAAAATGTCCACCACCTGGATCAAAACAGTAACAATGCAGTAACATGGCAAGAATCTGCATCTTATTGTACCGCCCCTGAGACCATCATGGTGCTATAAGGTTCTGCATCCCACAAGGATGCATGGTCTACCCCCTTAGGGACCCAGAAACCCAGTGCTGGTAACAACAAAAACCCAAGTAATCTCAGTTTTCCCCAACAATCCCGCAAACAATGGTACCTAGCTAGGGTGGGACCATGGATGGCTGCCTAGAGGTGGAGCCACTCCAGACCACTAGTTGACCAGGTGGGAGGGGCAAACTGTGGAGAGTAATTGGGAACACAGGAAGTCAGTAGTCAGAAGAGAGACTGCAGTGAGAGAGAGCAGTCAGTAAAGAGTCTAAGTGAGTTGAGAAGTGACAGTGGAAGTGGAAGGTGTGACTGAGCAACATCTTGACACGAGTTGACAGTGACTTGGTACGCAGGCGAGGTGGTTGCCGGTGGAGTACGGTGGAGTACTCCCGGAACTACACACTGACGGGGTACAGGACCCTAAGACAGGAAAGAGCTTCAAGCCGACCTGTTAACACCTGCACAGCAAAGGGGACCATCAAGGACCTTGCTGACCCTAAAGAATCCGAAGACTCAGTAGCAAAGAAAGAGCTGGGGACAGGTCCAGAGACTCCATCCCCACAGGGTTCACGGTACCATCAGGCGGACAAACCACAGAACGGGGACCCCCAGTGTTCTATACCATGGGGACCCACTTACCAGAGACAGGTGCAGGGGAAGAAGCTACCAGAGAAACCAGACTGGCACTGGGATGAAGGGAACCTGGAGGCAAAACCAGCCAGCCTTGGGCAACCAGTTAAAACCCGAAAAGTGAGTAAACCATTTGCACTGAATACCTGTCCGGACTCCTTCTTCCAATGTCTACTGCACCATACACCTTCTGGGGTAGTACCCTACTTGCGGAGGGGCCAAGTCATCAGAGCTGCACATTCCATCAACCTCAGCAAAACCTGCAGCGGCAGCTCCCTGCACTTAGCCGCATCACTGCAAGTGGCATCACAAATTACTTTATTCACAAATCCCCTGTAAATATCCCCCATTACAAAAAAGGCCCAGGGCACGGAACCGGGAACGGCCACCGCCGTGACACTCCCAATAGAGACACTGCCCGGAACCGAGTACCCCATATCCCTGGGTGCTACATTATCATATGCTAAATAGTTGCAAGTCAAATTTATTCTAAGCTGTAGTGGATAATGAGATATGGAGTCTGAAATTCAAAAGTTCGAAACATTGTTACCCTTTTGCTCATACCTACTAAATTAGGCCCTATGTGTGGACACTAGTATATGTGGTTGGGAAACTGCTACTGAAGTTAAAAGAATTAATTAAAATAAAGTTTTACCGAGTTCTATAACGCTGCTGGATGGTCTTGTCTTTTCTCCTGCAAAGTGTCCTGATGACAAAATATATCAAGGGCATTTAAATCCAGTTCATTATTAATTTTCTTGTCAGAATTAAGATACGTGAAATGTTATGATTCAGGGACCGGGGAGGATCAAATAATGCAGAATCCCAAAAAGGTACTGAGTGGCTTGAAACTTAACAGACTGCAGACCTAATCCTGACACACAACTAAGGGTACCTTCACACTTAGCGATGCAGCAGCGATCCGACCAGCGATCTGACCTGGTCAGGATCGCTGCTGCATCGCTACATGGTCGCTGGTGAGCTGTCAAACAGGCAGATCTCACCAGCGACCAGTGAACAGCCCCCAGCCAGCAGCGACGTGCAAGCGACGCTGCGCTTGCACGGAGCCGCCGTCTGGAAGCTGCGGAGACTGGTAACTAAGGTAAACATCGGGTATGGTTACCCGATGTTTACATTAGTTACCAGCGCACACCGCTTAGCTGTGTGTGCAGGGAGCAGGGAGCCGCGCACACTGAGCGCTGGCTCCTTGCTCTCCTAGCTACAGTACACATCGGGTTAATTAACCCGATGTGTAATGCAGCTACATGTGCAGAGAGCCGGAGCCGGCAGCACAGGCAGCGTGAGAGCTGCGGAGGCTGGTAACTAAGGTAAATATCGGGTAACCACCTTGGTTACCCGATGTTTATCTTGGTTACAAGCTTACCTCAGCTGTCAGACGCCGGCTCCTGCTCCCTGCTCGCTTCATTTGTCGCTCTCTCGCTGTCACACACAGCGATCTGTGTGTCACAGTGGGAGAGCGCTTTTGAAGAAAACGAACCAGGGCTGTGTGTAACGAGCAGCGATCTCGCAGCAGGGGCCAGATCGCTGCTCAGTGTCACACACAGCGAGATCGCTAATGAGGTCACTGCTGCGTCACAAAAAGCGTGACTCAGCAGCGATCTCGGCAGCGAGCTCGCTGTGTGTGAAGCACTCCTAACAGTAGCCATGGGGCGTGCCTACGATGACCTGTATGCCTCGACAAAGCCGGAGAACTAAATAATCTCACAGATAGAAATATAAGAAAGCTAATCTGCCTTGGAGTAGTCCCCAAAGATAGATAGATAGCCCCCCACATGCAAAGGCTATGGTGATATAGAAAAACACAACACAAAGCCAGAAGGGACAGATTTCAGCAAAGGTGAGGCCCAAACTATCTTTATAGAAAAGGATAGGAAACAGCAACTGTCTGCAGCCGTAAAAACCCTAATAAATACCAGCACTACTGATATGGAAAAATCCTGAGGTTACTAAATCTCTCCCCCACTGTACCAGTACTCAGATGTTACTGGGATCCAAAAAACACTAATACAGATTAGGGACTGAATAATACCAGGCATGAGCAAAAAAAAAATTCTGCAGAATCATGGAGCTAAGTATACAGACACTCCCAGCAGGCAATGATCCCATTCCACCACGAACTCAACACAGACAAATTAGGAATCATGCAGAGTATCAAAGCAGAACAACAACAAAAGGTGGTAAACAAATAGCAGAGGTACAAGACCACTTATCTGAGGGAAGTTCTGGAAGTGAGCAGAGCTGGTTGCAGAATGTCCATACACACAGGAGCAATTGAGCACCGGCAAGTAACAAGAGAAAGCTACTAAGTTAAAAAGCCCAATCTGACCCTGATTACCAGTCCTCTGCAGGTGTGTTGCTTTCATTCAACACATCAACTGCACTGCCAGCTCTGACCACCAGAGGGAGCTCCAAACTGGAAAATGTATTCACAACAGTGAAGTGATGAATGAGCACTACCATGCTCGGGTGCTCAGTACTTGAAACGAGTAGTTAGCTGCTATTTTAGAGTAATTTGGTTCAACCAGCTTTGTTGTAGCGATACTTGTTTATTTTATCTTCTCAGATCCCTCAGGTAAACTTGATTTGTGTCCTAATATGTCAGCGATACACCAGTTAGGCTGGTGTCACATACGGAAGGTGACCAAAGGTGATATATGGAAGGTGACCGATGACCGAAAGTCTGGGATCATGTGCACTGAGCCGAAATCCAGGAGTTGGATGCGATAGCAGCAGAGGTGAGCATCCTCTGATGCTGCTCATTCATTAGCATGTTAGCACACCCACAGGGGCATGCTTACATGCTCAGGAGGCCGACAAGCCAAGGGAACTAACACCCTTGCGACTAGTCGCTGGCATCATTAGCATACCATCTGGGATATTTAGAAATACTTTTTCTAAAGGTCCCTTTATCTATGATACTATAGGCTGGGACTGCTAGGCAGGGATTAGCAATATGCACTCAGAACTGCCCATGGTTCTGGGTGCATATTGCACCTGACAAGTTCCATTTAGGTATCATCTCCACACTGTTGATTTGCAGATCTACTGCTCTGGACGTGATTTCACCTCCTTACTAACCAAAATCCCACAATGTCTGTCTGCAAATTCATCTTTCTTATGTGCTTGATTTTAAAAAAAATGATCATGGACAAAACAGAATTTATCATTTTTCCCCATCTCACTCTATCACTCCACCAGATCTATACATCAAACTCTAAAGCTGCTCACTCTCCACAGTTCTGCGTGCTCACTACCTGGGGGTAACCGTCGAGTCTGCTCTTTCCTTCAAACCACATATCCTAACCCTTTCCACCTCCTGCCAACTCCAACTCAAAAATATTTCCAGAATCTGTACATTCCTTGATCAAGAATCTGCAAAAATACTAGTACATGGCCTCATCATCTTCTGCTTCTACTACTGCAACCTCCTGCTCTCTGTCCTCCCTTCTAACACTCTTGCAGCCCTACAATCTATCCTACACTTTGGTGCCCAACCAATCCACCTGTACCTGCGCTATTCCCCGACCTCTCCTTTTTGCCAGTCTCTTTACTGGCTTCTCAGTCATTACCCAAAGATTCGGTTTAAAAACACTAACTATGACATACAAAGCCATCCGCAACTCTTCTCCATATATCTGGGACCTACTATCCCGCTATTTATCTGTACGCAACCTCTGATCTTCCCAAGATCTCCTTCTCTCCTCTTATCTCCTCTTATCATAATCGCATACAAGATTTCTCCTGTGCCTCCCCCATACTCTGGAACTCTCTGCCCCAACATATCAGACTCTCACCTACCGTGGAGACCTTCAAAAGGAACCTGAATATCCACCTCTTCTGACAAGCCTACAACCTGCAGTAACCCTTAATCCACTGTACTACTGCCAACCAGCTCTACCATCACTTACTGTATCCTTACCCATCCCTTGTAGACTGTGAGCCCTTGCAGGCAGGGTCCTCTCCTCCTGTACCAGGATGTGCCTTGTATGATTATTGTTCTTGTCTATTTATGCCCCTTTTCACATGTAAAGCACTATGGAATGAATGGTGCTATAATAAATATTAATTCACCTAAAATGGTCCAAAAAAACGCACCAAAAAACACAGTTGTGCTTTTTCACTGTCATTAATTTCAATGGTGAAAATAGAAGCAAAGATGCTTCCTTTTTCAAAAACCCAGCCGTTTTCCATTTCAGTCAGGAAAAAGGCAAGATTGTGTGTCTGAAATCTAATAGGTTTTACTGGTACTAGAAACAGCAGATATTTATTAGCATAAAACCAATGAAAAAAAATGCCGAAAACGCAAGTGAATAGCGCCTTAGTCTCACTGTGCAGCATATTTTATATTTTTAAAATTTGTGTCCCTTTAATGGCCTCATGAATTGTAGTTCATCTCCATCACGAAGGGGTACTTTGCACACTACGACATTGCAAGCCGATTGCTGCGATGCTGAGCGCGATAGTCCCCGCCCCCGTTGCAGCTGCGATATCTTGTGATAGCTGCTGTAGCGAACATTATCGCTACGGCAGCTTCACATGCACTTACCTGCCCTGCGACGTCGCTCTGGCCGGCAAACCGCCTCCTTCCTAAGGGGCCGAGTCGTACAGCATCAAAGCGACGTCACACGGCAGGTGGCCAATAGAAGCGGAGGGGCGGAGATGAGCGGGACGTAAACATCCCGCCCACCTCCCTTCCTCATTGCAGCCGGGACGCAGGTAAGGTGATGTTCCTCGCTCCTGCGGCTTCACAAGGAACAACATTGTAACATCGGTCCTTCCAAAATTATGGAAATGACCGACGCTACTCCGATGATACGATTTCGACGCTTTTGTGCTCGTTAATCGTATCAAAAACGATTTACACACTACGATGTCAACAGCGACGCTGGATGTGCGTCTTTTTTGATTTGACCCCACTGACATCGCACCTACGATGTCGTAGTGTGCAAAGTACCCCTAAGTCTGGTGTCAGCATAAGCACTAGATCTGAATACTGAGACTGAGAATACATGTGCTTGGATCTTCTCCAAAATTATGCAGATAAAAAAATATCTTTCTTTACCATTTTTCTTCCCAAACTGCAAACAATAGAACTGAAATCTTCTGGAGAGCCATTATTTCTATTTATACATTTTAATCTCAGTATCAAAAAAATAAACTGTTCAAGAGAAAAAGAGGCTTTTTTTCATGCAAGCAACTAAAATTGTGCACGAGGAAGAAGAACATGGATGAAAAGCTAGATATAAATACAGTTTAAGACCTATTAGTATCAACACTTCAGCAGCAAGAGAAAATATGCACACAAGCAACAACACATGAATTATAATTGGACTATATTCACACTTTAAAGGTTAAAATTGGTCAGAACACAGCTGGAGCATTGAACATTTCACAGTAATATTTGCTTTTCATTTAATTCTACAGGGAAAGAAAAATTCACCATGTAAGGCAGAGCTGCATACACAAATCCTGTGCAAGTAACGGGGAGATTCTGTTGCTCTGTACTATGGCGCTGCCGGCATTCTGTAAGCCGCTATATGGTGCCTTCAAGAATCACTGTATAACAGAGCTATTCTTCCCTGCAATAACTTTGGCAAAGAACATAACCAAATTATGGCATCTGATAAAACACAACATTACTTTTTTTCTTGTTGGATACAGTAAAAAAAATATATTCTCTCCTGATAGCAGCAGAAGTACAATAGGACAAGATAGACAGAGCTGTAGGCACTGCATGGGTATGGATAGGGTGCCTGTGAATAGCACTGTATAGAGCTGTGGAGCAGTGTTATTCTAGGGGAAATGCTTTGATGGAAGAACATCTTCATCTTCAAAATTACCAGTTCCAAAAACTCAGGATGCTGTAGCTTGCTATATCTATTGCTAAGCAGTCATCCATCCCTCCTAACCTCCTCAGGCAAATGCAATGTCCATTCACACAAGATTTGTGGATATGCCACTTTTAACTTTGGCTTTTGAAAATAATAGGATTATGTAAGCTAAGATCCAACAGCCCAGTTTCTCTCTCATTTGACATCTGCAAATAGGTGAGAGTTGAGAGGTCGCCATGCATATAAGATGGTAAGCCTGCTCTGCCGAAATCTGAGGGTATCAAGACAAAACAGTGTTGGCTGCTGGCAGTGTTTTCTCTAGGTGGTCTCCAGATCAGTGATTGTTTTGTCTTGTTGGTCTACTAGGCATTGCTCCCACCTGGCCATTATCCTACTCCACACTGATGAGGGGCAATACCCCGAAACAGCTGTCTGTGGATGGATATGTCACGGGCGGAGGAGGGGATGCTGCGCTCACCCACTGCTCGGGTCTGGCTGCTGCTTCTGCTTCGCTCGCTGCTCAGTGGTGGCTCGAGCGGTGGGCCAGATCCCGGGGACTCGAGCCGCGCTCCTCGCCCGTGAGTGAAAAGGGGAATGGTTGTGGGGATTTATTGTCCATGACGCCACCCACGGTTGTGGTGAGGTTGTGACACCACCGCTGCTCTGGACGGGGATCCCGGGAGCGATGACAGGGAGCAGCTTAGATGTTGCTTTTGCCCCTCCGTGGGTAGGGGGATTGGTTGTCCCGGGGACCGGTGAGGGGAGGATGGCAGGTGGGTTATGGGACCTGGTGAGGTGCAGGGTCACGGGGGCAGCGCGGTGCCGCACGGCACGGTGGTACTCACTCAGCCAATGATGAATGCAAAGTCTCCGGTAAAACAAATGGCTGGATGGACGGGTCCCACAGACGGCTGCGGTGGTTCTTCTCCCGGTAGGTTGGCGGTGAATGTCTTTCCCTGCACCTGTGCTGTGTTCTCGGTTCTGGTGGCTTCCCACCGGTAACCCGCTCCCCAGCTTGGATGGATGCTGAGGGAGCCCCTTTTGCCTGCAGGGTCTGGCCCTGGGAACTGTAGCGTTGGCGGTGACTGTATTTCCCTTTACGGTTTGAGCTGTTGCCTTCAATCGGGACTTGACTTCTGGGAAACCCCGGAGGTTCCCTTCGCTAACGGATTTGACCGGTTTTACGGTGACTCCAAGCCTGGTCAGGGTCCGTAGGCCCTGCCGAATGGTGCTGGCTTCTCTTCTCCCCGATCCGGTACCGGCAGGCCACCGCCCGTCCCCGGTCCTTACGGTTCACGTCAATCAGCCTCTCCTGCAGACGGTCACCACCGTATGCCAACCTTGCTGTATGTGCCCGGGCCACGCACCCGGACACGGTCAGTCTGCTCTACTACCACTTCACTCTTCACCTCCCTAACTCATCTGACTTCCTTATTCCACCTCCAGGACTGTGAACTCCTCGGTGGGTGGGGCCAACCACCTGGCTCCACCCCCTGGTTTGGACATCAGCCCCTGGAGGGAGGCCACAAGGATTTGTGTTTGACTTCGGTGTGCCTAGCCGGGGTGTGGGGTGTGTTGTTGCAGTACCTGTGATGACCTGGCTTGTCCAGGGTGCCACAGATACCTGGCCTTGATAATTCCCTTGTCATATCTTTAAACTTGTCAAAGGTTGGATAATGACTAAAAGGGCCACTTAATATGGTGGTTATGGTGGTTTCCTAAAAAGGGCCAATTCTTGGCTAGGTCCTTCCCGGAGGGATATCTGGCTAGTTTTCTGTGTTGAAACTCCTCACAGAGGCTCCACTGACTTTTTTGAAATCTGAGGGTATGGCTGACATTGAAATGTTGAAATCTGAGGGTATGGCTGACATTCACGTGTGTGTAATATGTTTAAAGCGTAACCATCATTTTCATTTTTATTTCATAAATCAAAACTAAATATGAAAATAGGCAACTGTGTAATAATCTTATTTGACACATCAACTTCTTTCTCTGCCAGAATTGATCAGTCATTATTAAAATTCTCAATTCTGAGGTAAAATCTATATTCAGTGAAGACTGTCTCCCTTTACTGAGATAGGAGATGGCAGTTGATATTGAGGAGATTCTATGATAATGGGAGAGATGGAGCTCTGCTTCTAGCTTGTCTCTCTGCCTCTAGCTTCGCCCTATGCCTCTAGCTTGTCCCTCTGCCTCTAGCTCCTCCGTCTGCCTCTAGGTCCTCCTTCTGCCTCTAGATCCCTCCTCTAGCTTCTAGAACCTCTGCCTCTAGCTCGACCCTTTGCCTCTAGCTTGTCTCTCTGCTGCTAGCTTCGCCCTATGCCTCTAGCTTGTCCCTGTGCCTCTAGCTCCTCCCTCTGCCTCTAGCTTCTTCCTCTGCCCCTAGTTCGACCTTCTGCCCCATAGCTCGACCCTCTGCCTTTAGCTCGACCCTCTGCCTCTTGCTCCTCCCTCTGCCTCTAGCACCTCTCTCTGCCTCTAGCACCTCCCTTTGCCTCTAGGTTCTCCCTCTGCCTATAGCTCCTCCCTCTCCCCCTAGCTCGTCTCTCTGCCCCTAGCTTGTCACTCTGCCTCTAGCTCGTCCATCTGCCCCTACCTCCTCCTTTTGCCTCTAGCTCCTCCCTCTGCCTCTAGCTTTTCCATCTGCCTCTAGCTCATCCTTCTACCTCTAGCTCATCCCTCTGCCCTTAGCTCCTCTTTCTACCTCTAGCTCCTCCCTCCTCTCATCATCATAGAATCTCCTCATTAACAACTCTCATCTCCTAGCTCAGTAATGGGAAAGATCAGGGCTTGGACAGAAGTCAAGGACATGCTGGGGGCTCGAACCTGGTTACCACCAAGCCTACCTTCGACATAAGAGACAGCGCAGAGTCTTGAGACTGAGGCCAGCTTAGAGGCCCCTGTTCTGTTAGTACATACCCCGTGACATATAAACAGGAGGGGAGCAGATGTGATAGGTCTCCCCACAACATGTGATAAAAGGAGTAAGGAAACTAGCAGGGATTAACTCTTGTTAGCCTGCCTATGAATCAGCAAACAGCAGGTCAATGCCCTAGTCTTCCTGTGTTGATCCCAGACATCAGAGAAACCATCGGTCAGCGTGTCAGAATCTGCAATCTGAACAGAGTTCCATGCCAGCATGACAGATGGTGAAGTTTGTGCAAAACACTGTGTGACATTTAGTCACTATATGGTGGTATTTCTCCCTTGTATGTGGTACTATTTTCTAACTATCTAGTGGTAATATGTGAACTTGTTATGATCTGATGGTATTTCTTCCTTGTATGTGGTACTATTTGGTCAGTATATGGTTGTAATATGCGGCTTAGTCATCGTGTGGTGGTATTTCTTCCTTGTATGTGGTAATAAGTCATTATGTGGTGGTAATATGTGGTCTGGTCATGGTGTGGCGGTATTTATCTCTTGTTTATGGTATAATTTGATCACTATGTGGTGGAAATATGTGTGTTGTGGTATTTCTCCCTTGTATGTGGTACAATGAGGTCATTATGTGGTCTAATCATGATGTAGACATATTTGGCACATATTTGGCATGTGGCTGCTTAGGCCAGAAATTAGGTGGAGCAAACAATTGAGGTAACAGATTAACATGAGGGCATTTTTTACAATTTGAACAGAGTTCCTTTAGTACTAATTTTCAAAACTTATAGAAAATCCTTTAATATTGTTCATTATACTAAGAAGTGACTGACTGACTGACTGACTGGAACAATGTGGGCCTGACAGAAGACAATGAGACTATACATGAAGGTACTAGTTGGATAAGAAGGGGAAAGTGCTTTTGCTTTTAGCTGCCATTATGTGTTTGTGTGGTTGAGGAAACTGCATGAAAATGGGTGGTAAATAAATGGCTGTGGCTTGAAAACGGGTGTAGTTTTAAACTGGGCACAGTTTCTTAACACAAAGAGGGAATGTTAAAAGTTTAAATCCCACCTCTAGTGACTTGGCTCAAAAGCATGTTTTCATTTTTTTCTGCAGCTCACGAGGCACAAACACTTGGACATGTGTACAGCCCCATAGACTGTAACAGGGACATGAAGAACCCAAAAACATACATGACTCACGGACGTCTGAATGAGGTCTTAAGCATAAATTAAAAAATAAAAATCACTTTTAGATTATATCATTCCAAAAGGAAACATTCGGCTATGGATATTCATACATCTGAAGGCTTTGTAGTCCTGAAAGAGTTAAATTGACAAAAAGAAAAAAGTATAAAGAAAAAATAAAAAAAAAATCTAAATATCACCGAGACTGTAAAGTCGGGAAGTTAAAATAAATGTTCTTTTTCGGTATGTAAAGTGATGTAAAGTGATACATCCTATTAACTATACAACTATCTCCATTCCAACGGCACAATAGATCAATACACGATTACAAAAGAAGGCTGAAGAGATTAACAAGAAAGCATTTGCTTTAGCATGGTAATAGAAAAATAGATGTTGGTCCCTATCATGAAGACAGTACTGATTTGCCGCGCCGATAGGAGACCTGTATTATGTTTGATATGCAGAGCAGTTTGATAGTAATTTAAGCAGACACCAGACTCATGTGATTGATATCTTCTCTATTCATCAGACGCAACAGGCTTTGTACAAAATAAATCACATTCACAGCCTGCCCATGTTTTCAAACTGGAATTCCTAGAAAAGATGACCCTTATGTCTAAAGAAATTTTGCAACATTTGTCTATTTGCATTGGAACCTTGCAGATATAATTACATTACAGAAGCAGGGGATCTACTTACGGTATTGACAGTTCCTTCCCATGTACTCGCCAGGGCATTCACACGAGTAGTTAGCCACCAGATCGGTGCAGATGCCGCCATTCCGACATGGATCCCTCTCGCATTCGTTTACATCTAAAGAAACAAAGGATTTACATTGTAAATGATAATTTATTTAATAGATATTATAGTTAATATTTAACATAGTAAAAAATAAACAGAAAGTACAGAGTTTGCAGTTTTTTTTCGCTTGTATGTGCACATATTCAGTATTTGCAGAAGAAAAAATTGGTGCAAATACTGGAATGTTGGCAGAAAAAATGTTGCATAAAATATAGACTTTTTTTCCAAGTTTTGGATGCATTTAATTTCCCATTAATTTCCCATTCATTTGAATCGGTGAAAAATGCTGTAAAAATGCTCAAAGAATTGACATGCTGAAGATTTAATGCTGCTTCAAATCTGCAAGGAAAAGATAAGCAGCATGTGCATCAGATTTCAAGAATCTCATTCACTCTGCAACTGTACTAAAATGCTGTGGTTGTTTTGCATCAAAATCACAGGAAAACAAGGAATAATAACGGCAACATCTGACCATATTGTTAAAGGGAATTTGTTAGCAGGTTTTTGCTATGTAAGCTGAAGCCAGCATACTGGAAGGGTTAACACAAGAAATTCAGGGATATCTGTCTTGTCACAGTCCGATCTGTTTTTTATTTGCTATGTTTGTTTAGGCAGCAGGACCCTTATCATTGCTCTAACTGCAAAGTCACACACACAGAGGTCCAGCACGCCCCCTCCTTTGATTGATATCTCACTGTCAATGTGTGTACTCTCTACAGAGAGCCTGGTGTGGGCAGGACAGCGCTCTCAACTCTGCTAGACTAATCTAAAAATTCTGATTTTGTCAGAAAGGTTGCACACAGTAATCAAAGTGATACATTGTTGGATTCAGAGTCTATTTGACTACATCATGCTGCTCTCAGATGAGGTAGCAAAATCCTGCTGTCCAATACCCTTTAGGCCTCCTCCACACATACGCGCAAAACAGAAATGTTTTGTACAGTTCGTTGTGAAAGTGCGTTTGGATAATTGTGTGTGTTCTGGGTGCTTTCCGTGTGACATCCGGATGTACAGTTCGTTGTGAAAGTGCGTTTGGATAATTGTGTGTGTTCTGGGTGCTTTCCGTGTGACATCCGGATAGGCCATAAACAGCATGAGCTGATATACTTACAGTACCTGATTCCGCTGCTGTCTCCCACGCTGCTGTTACTTCCGAGTCTGTGGTCAGTACAGTGAATATGTATGAACTTGATGAGCGGACCTGGAAGCAACAGCAGAGGCAGAGACAGCAGCGCCAGAGACAGGTAAGTATAAAAATTTTATTTGACCTGTGTTTTCTATGGCATGTGTCACACTAATGTCACATGGATCACATCAGTGTGTGGTTTGTGAGACATCTGTGATGCCGGCAGAAAACGGACATGTGCCGTGTGGATCACACATACACGCATGTGCTCCACACAGACACATGGTTCATGTGAAAATATGGATGTATGATCAAGCCCATTGATTGATTCCGTGTGTCTCCGGTACGTGTGAAAACGGACGTCACACGTGCCGGAGACATGGATGTGTGAAGGAGGTCTTAATGTGTTTTCTTAACCTAAAAACAGATTCCTACGAAGATTCGCACTATATTGTTATATGCTTCATGGTGGATTTAGGTTAAGTGCATGTTGCGTTAGAACATAATAATCAACCTATATACTGATACAAGCTCCTTGCAAATACATTAAAAGGGTTATTCCTATCTGAGACATTTATGATATTTATCCCTAGGATATGCTATAGATGTCTAGCGAATGTGGGTTCCTCTAATGGAACCCAAGTAAAATGAATAGAGGCCACCCCTCCATTCCTGAAAGTGAATGTGATGAGTCTGGCATCGGTCAGACATTTATACCATATTGTCTAGATATTTTATGAATGTCTCAGATGGGACAATCTTTTCGAGCATACCTATCGGAGTCGAAATATTGTTCCCTTGGCCAGTGCAGAGCAGGGATATGGCTGCATGCCATTTATCACCTGCAATGGAAAAAACAGATTGCACCTTTCTATACAGAGGGTCTCTATAATAAATTATAAGCAACATATGCCACTGGCACTGGCATATGTTGTAGCGTTGCAATGGAGGTATACATTGTGGTCATATTTTACCAATGAAAGGTTTGAATAATGTGTATACAAAGCCTTATGGAAGGTTTTCAGTCTGTTCCTTAATGGAAATCTGGAACAAAGTACATCATATTGTATATAAAAGGAGTTTGGAAAATTCTCATCTACATGCAGTGGAAATAAATCCTCTAAGATGTGAGACTATGCTGAAGATTTTAAAATCTGTAGTATTCTCTAATCTAATATGGATTTGTTTCAGATTGCTATGCAAAGGGTGAAATCCGGGGCAAAATTAGCATCAAATTCTGAAAACATATGTGGAAGGTTCTTAACAAGGATTTCAGCTCATCTCCAGTACACTGGGTCTCAAGGTAAGACTATGCAGGACATCTCAGCTTATTTTTTTTTTTTGAGTCTATATCAGCTTTGAATAAAATGAAAAACTATTGAATATCCTAAAAGTATATTAAAACATGATGGATAAACAACCTACGAATAGGTTTAAAAAGATAGGAAAACCTATCGCATTGCACAATGATTTAGAATTAGCACGCAGGCACATACGTGAACAAAGAAAGCTACAACAATACAGCATTGTATCTAAAAGCAGAAACCATTAAAAAGCCTTGAAACTTGATACATTTTACATTCATAGGAATATTTTAATACAAATTTTAAATAATGCTTTACAAAAAAAACCAAAAACATTTTAGAAGAGAAAAATCTGGAAACGACAACTTCTTTTTTTATTTAAGACAGCTGTTCTTGAAATTACTGGAAGAAAAGCACACTTTGCTTACAGCCAAGTGTACATGTTTTTACTGGGGAAGAAGGGAGAAAGCCAGTGCCAGATAACTTTAGAAGAAGCTCATGTTCTGTAGGAGGAAAGGATCAGGAATATTGAAATATGCCAGATTGAGTAATGTCAAACCGAAGTTGGCCATATATATCCAATTGTCGACA
This sequence comes from Anomaloglossus baeobatrachus, assembly GCF_048569485.1. Classification (NCBI taxonomy): domain Eukaryota; kingdom Metazoa; phylum Chordata; class Amphibia; order Anura; family Aromobatidae; genus Anomaloglossus; species Anomaloglossus baeobatrachus. Next base: position 836,325,053 of record NC_134353.1, on the reverse strand, counting down.
GATCCTACGGAGATCAGCAAGTTGGGTTGACAATTCAATGTGTATGGCGAGTTTTGGTGTAATGCGGGCGTCACACGAGATGATCTGTCGTGCGATATGCCATTGGGGTCACGGTTTTCACGACGCCCCTCCGGCATCGTTTGCGACGTCTTCCCGTGTGACACCTACGAGCGTTTGTAAACGATCGCAAATTGGTTATGAATCACGAATCATTTACACATCGCTCATTTTTAAAAAATCATTTATTTTACTTTGCGCTGGTTGTTCATCGTACCCGGGGTAGCACACATCGCTCCGTGTGACACCCCGGGAACAATGAACACAGCTTACCTGCGTCCCGGCGGCAATGCGGAAGGAAGGAGGTGAGCGGGATGTTTACGTCCCGCTCATCTCCGCCTCTCCGCTTCTATTGGCCGACCGCTGTGAGACATCGCTGTGACACTGAACGTCCCTCCCCCTTCAGGAAGTGGACGTTCTCCGCCCACAGCGAGGTCGTCCGGGAGGTAAGTATGTGTGACGGGGGTTTAACGACTTTGTGCGCCACGGGCAACTAATTGCCCGTGACGCACAAATGACGGGGGCGGGTGAAATCGCACGATAGATCGTACCATGTGACACCCGCATAAGAGCAATGAGGTTTTCTCAGATTACTCTTTAAGGCCCTTTCACACGTCAGTGATTTCGGTACGTGTGACAACAGTTGTCATACGCACCGGAGACACAGACATATGCAGACCCATTAAAATCAATGAGCTTGCACACATATCAGTGTTTACCAAGCACCTAAGTCCATATGGAGCACACGCATGTCCGTTTGTCCCGCACGGAGTCAAGTCCATTTTTCTCTGGCAGTTTTCATGTCATATGGACCATACACTGATGTGATCCATGTGATGTCAGAGTGACACGCACCAGAGAAAACATGTGTTTTGAAATAAAATAATTTTCTACACTCACCTGTCTCCAGCACTTCGGCACTAGTGTGCCAAAATTACGCACATGGTTGGACCATACGCACCTTCAAAATGGCCATGAAAAATATGAACTTTTTCATGGATGTGTTAAAGGGACCTAACACCTCATTCACACGTCCATATTTAAACACGTACGTGAAAATATGGTGCTGGTGTCATCTGTGTGTCCATTTTTAGCTCCAGTGTGTCATCCGTATAACAGTTTTTACCATCAGTGTGATATCTGTGTCTCTGTTTTATCAACAGTGTGTCATCCTTGTGTCAGTTTTTATCATCAGTGTGTTGTCCTTATGTCCGTATTTTTACGATCAGTGTATCCGTATTTAACAGCGTACATGAAAATATGGTACCGGTGTCATCCGTATTTTGCATCAGGGTGTCAATCATGTCTCCATTTCTACCATGAGTGTGTCATTCATGTCTCCGTTTGTACCATCAATGTGTCATCCATGTCTCCGTTTGTACCATCAATGTGTCATCCATGTCTCCATTTGTACCATCAGTGTTTCATCCATGTCTCCGTTTGTGCCATCAATGTGTCATCCATGTCTCCGTTTGTACCATCAGTGTTTCATCCATGTCTCAGTTTGTACCATCAGTGTGTCATCCAAGTCTCAGTTTGTACCATCAGTGTGCCATCCATGTCTCAGTTTGTACCATCAGTGTGTCATCCATGTCTCAGTTTGTACCATCAGTGTGCCATCCGTGTCTCAGTTTGTACCATCAGTGTGTCATCCATGTCTCTTTTTGTACCATCAGTGTCATCCATGTCTCCGTTTGTACCATCAGTGTGCCATCCGTGACTCAGTTTGTACCATCAGTGTGTCATCCATGTCTCAGTTTGTACCATCAGTGTGTCATCCATGTCTCAGTTTGTACCATCAGTGTGTCATCCTTGTCTCAGTTTGTACCATCAGTGTGCTATACATGTCTCAGTTTGTACCATCAGTGTGTCATCCTTGTCTCAGTTTGTACCATCAGTGTGCCATCCTTGTCTCAGTTTGTACCATCAGTGTGCCATCCGTGTCTCAGTTTGTACCATCAGTGTGCCATCCATGTCTCAGTTTGTACAATCAGAGTCATCCATGTCTCAGTTTGTACCATCAGTGTGCCATCCGTGTGTCTGTTGATATCATCAGTGTGTCATCCTAGGGTCTATTTCTACCTTCATTGTGTCATCCATGTGTCAGTTTTTACCATCTACTGTCCAGTATTTTTCAATAGCTAGATAAATAAATAAATTAGGCCCTGTGCGCACTGGAAAATTTCCTTTTGGCGCTGCGCTAGAGTTTGTCTCCTTTACTCGAGAGACAATTTGAATATTTCCCAGAGGGGCGTGGCAGCTATAAGTCCCCCTTACTGGCAGCCAGACAGACTGGCTTGCAAAGTCTCCTTAAGGAGAATAGTGTTCCCCCATGGTCCCCACATAGCTTTCTCATGAGGCAGATCAGACACCCCATACTTTGCACTGACGAGGGGCAAGCACCCCGAAACACTGTGCACTTTGCAAAATGGGATTCTGATCTGGCATATATCCTGAGTCATATTGCAAAGGATTGTTAAAAATCCACTTGCGACTTTTGGGATTGCTACTTCCAATAGGTGGCGCTGCGCTAGAGTTTGTCTCCTTTACTGGAGAGACAATTTGAATATTTCACAGAGGGGCATGGCAGCTATAAGTCCCCTTACTGGAAGCCAGACAGACTGGCTTGCAAAGTCTCCTTAAGGAGAATAGTGTTCCCCCGTGATCCCCACATAGCTTTCTCATGAGCCAGATCAGACACCCCATACTTTGCACTGACGAGGGCCAAGCACCCCGAAACACTGTGCACTTTGCAAATTGGGATTCTGATCTGGCATATATCCTGAGTCATATTGCAAAGGATTGTTAAAAATCCACTTGTGACTTTTAGGATCGCTACTTCCAATAGGTGGCGCTGCGCTAGAGTTTGTCTCCTTTACTGGAGAGACAATTTGAACTTTTCTTAAGAAAAATCCACACCCTCGGGCAGAATTCTGTACCCGCGGCAAAAACCACAACAAAAACGCACCCAAATTTCCATGCGGTTTTGTCGCGGTTTGATGCAGTTTTGCCGCTTTTTTTTCATGGGTTGGTTCCTGTGTTTTTTTACCATTATCTTTGGAAAAAACGCAGGTACCTGTGGAACAGAAGTATCATGCTCATTCTTTTTTGCTGCAGAAAAGTTGTAGAAACTTTGCAGCAAACCTGTAGGAAAAAAACGCAGTGTGCGCACAGCATTTTGGATTCCCCATAGATTTAGCTGGGGAAGGACTGCAGAAAGGTTATGAAGAAAAACCGCACCTTTTCTGCAGTAAAAATAGCGGCAAAAAACGCAGTGTGCGCACAGGGCCTTACAAAGATTCTCCTATACTTTTTAGTGTTAAACATGTACAGCACACGGATTGTATAGTGGTGCATTCCATGTACTGGATGTGTTCCTCACTGACCCATTAACTTGTATTGGCCATTGTCATTCATGCTGCTGGCAAATCAAAGCCATGTGAATAGCACCATAGACTGTAATAGGTATGTACTGTATCCGTTCATGCAATATCGATGTGTGATTGAGGCCTAGAAGACATTTACACTAGAAGATAATCATGAAAGAGCGTTGTTACAATAGTTGTTTCACAATTATCTTGCTGTGTAAAAAAAGCTGCAGATTATGGGCAAAATGCTTGATCATCAGGTGAAAAGATATTTGTGCAGCCGAGTGATCATCATTCTCAGAGGTACATCGTCCTTTGTAGACCAGAACTAAGGAAGCCTTTGTGCATTAAATGATCTAGTATAACGCTTACTGATCGGAGGTTATATCATGCCACCAGTTGGTGTAAACAGACCTTATGGCCCCCATAAACATGAGACTAAAGTCAAGGAATAGTTTATAGTCTAATGTGTATGGAGGCCTCCAACTCTCCCACAATCTTTTCTTCTCAGGGAGATCAGAGTCTGTCAGTGTCTCTTTCATAGAGAATATAGGAGCACTCGACTGAGTATTTCTGTTTACGGGAGATTTCAGCAGGGACATTTGGCTGACAGGTATCTAATGTATATGAGGTGCTTTAGTTAACCAATTGGTCCAATACATAAATATTACAGCCTGAATAAAGAAGAATTCCTGTGTTCTCTCAGTAAGCCATATAACTTATTTTAATTCAAATTTTGGAAAAGTGAATTTGGCATCTTAACAGATTTGCAAAGCTCCTTTTCAGAAGCTGGAAGATGGTGTAGTCATGCTTGTCTGCTGTGAATAGATATAATAAATCAAGGCAGGTAATGGAAATGATGGTAATAAACAATGTTCAGATACAGAGGAGAGTCCGGCTGCGGTGCCAACTTAGCTTGGCAAAACATACCGCATTTTTGAGTAAATCCCAATAAGGACTCAGATCGCCGTGACTGAATTTGGACCGTTTGCAGGTAGATCAGAAGAGCAAACTCAACACCTCAAGAAGGACCTGTGACCAAATCAGAAGTAGCTAGATTGTGCTCTTATTTTATTCATGTAGCTCCAGTAATCCAGTAATTTGTTTTCTGATTTTTTTTGTAAATCCATGATACACTTCCAGGGATATGGACCTTTTTTTTTGCCAGTAGCTTTAATGGTCTTTTCTAAAGGGAAGTTGCTCACAAGACTCTCTGGGGGCCATGACTTCATGCTTAAATGCAGCTTTAATGCTGCTCTGCATTATGAACCTTTGAGCAAAATCCCCTTATAAAAACCATACAAATAAGCACTAAATAAAAAGACTTATATTTCTGGAACTGTATGGAAGATCTAAAAAAATCAAAGAACAGAATATTGAAGGGAGCAGCGGGAGTGAAATAAGAGCAAAATCTGCTCTCTTATGAGTTGATCACAGGTCCTCTTTAAAGGAAACCTGTCACCAGATTTGTCCATTATAGGCTGCGGTGACCACCAGTAAGCTTGTACGGGCGTTCTTTGACCTTTCCATGTGGCTGCGCATTACAGTACTTTGCTCTGGCTGCAGCAGTGCAAGTGTGCAAGAGCGCAATGGAGACTCTGCATGGATGATGTAGGATGTGTCATCCACATGGAGTAGGGAAGGAGGACAGCAATCGCAAGAAGAGAGAAGATGCCGGATGAAGACTGGTGACACCCATCAGACCCGACCGTCCCATAGGTGAGTATAATAAAAGCTCTTTTTTACATTACACAGAGCGGCCTTGGCTCTTATATACAGTATTCTGGAATGCAATATATAAGGGTTCACTGGTGGTGCCCGCAGCTTATAGGGGAAAAAATCTGATAACAGATTACCTTTAAGTTTTAACAATTATCATTCAGAACAAAAAAGATGTTGAAATAGAGATGGAGCCCTTGACTCAAGATCTCATCTGTGCATGCACTGCCTCTGGTCCATTGATCTCTCAGTAGCGGACTTAATGAAAATGGTGCCCGGAGGTGGGCGTGTGTGCAGATGAGATATTGGCTTGTCATTGATAGCTCAAGCTGCGCATGCGCTGACTCTGTGCACCATTTCTTTGAAGCCTGAACTGCCAACCCGCTGCCCACCCCACCTGCAGGATCGACCTACTCCACTACCATCACTGCCTCCTGTGACCCCGCTCCAACACCGCCGTCATTGCTTCTGGTAAGACCACCGGATTGTAAGACAGACCCCATTTTTTTTACCTTTTTTCTCCTCTATATTTGGGGTGCATCTTATACTCTGGCGCGTCTTATAAACTGAAAAATACGGTATGTATTTATTCATCCCAAAACAGATTTTTACTTTAAATTCAAATGGTCCCTGAACTTAAACCTCTTAATCTTATTTGATAATGCACTAAAAGGACAATCTTAGTTGAAGAAACTTTAATGTATTGTGTGTCTTTTAGGCTACATTCCAATGATGAGCGATTGGTGAGTTTTTGATGTTGCAGATTTTCTACATTTCTGCACCTATTCTTTAAATTGTTACTTGCATTTTTTATATGCTTTTTTTATGCCATTTTTGAATCTTTGTATTATTTTTTGTGTGCCTTGTCTTGAATGAGGCTGCTTTGTTTTTGATATATCTCAGCATTTGGCTGTGGCCAATCATTATTGTGTGTGATGGTGGGATATTGTGTGGGTTAATGTTTGGGTGTGGTTTACTGTCTTATTTGTACAGCTTCTGTGTACATGTCCCATTTGCAGGTTTAAGTCTTCCTCTGCCAGCCTTTTGTTCCTAAGTCGGGGGAGGGGGCGTGAGATCCACCTACTGTAATCTCTCTGCTTACCTGGGTGATTGAGTCAGTCTGTTGGGAACTTGGAGAAAGAAGATTGATCCTCTGGGAGGGAATAGCTGAGGCTGAGGTCAGCAGGACAGAGAGACTGTCAGAAAACCCCATTTGCCTGGAAAAGGACTGCTGGAGGATTGTGACTGATCCCTGGGACATTTATGCCATTACTGGACAATTTTACCCTCTGTTTTGTGGATTATGTTATGAACCCTTTGATTTGCTTGGAATTATTGGAATGCTTATTGGATTGAACAGCCATCGCTCGCTCTGTTGATCGTGTGATATGGGAGAAGGACCCCGTGACAACTGGTGGTAGCAGTGGGATCAACAGAGCGCAGCCTAATGGAGATCCACCAACAGAGTGAGTACAGAAACTAGACTGCTTTCAGTCTAAAGGAGAGAGCCAAAGATCTGGGCATGAGCTACCAGGGACTGAGTAAAGAAGCCTTAATTGATCTACTTGTGGGTGAGAGCCAGTCCACCTCCTCCCAGATGTCTGATGGACAAACACTGGGGACGGGTATCCCTGCCCCAAGAAGCCAGTGGGTGGTGTGGTTCGAAGAAGAGATGGCAGCTCTTGGCCCCGGTGTATCTCAGGAATATAAGGAGCAGGATGCTTGCCGAGTACAGAGGAGACAAGAAGCAGTGGAGTCCGATAGAGGGAGTCATGTGAGCTGGAGTGTAAACCCAGCGATCCAGGAGCCTGTGCGGATCACCCGGGCGGACTTCAAGCCATTTGATGAGGCTTCCGGAGATGTGGATGGGTTCTTCAAGGACTTTGAGCAACAGTGTGTCATGATGGAGGTTCCCCACTCTGGCTGGATGCGTTTGTTAGTGGGACTCCTGAATGGAAGCCTGGAAGAGGCTTATCGCACCATTGACTCACAGTGGAACCGGGATTACAATATTGTAAAGCAGACTATCCTGGATTACCATGCCATCACCCCACACTCACATAGGGCACAGTTCTGAGACTTCCCATGCACCACGGGGGATCGTTTAGGATGTATGCCCATAAGATGTCCCAGGCATGTCGGAGATGGCTGGAAGCGGAAGACGCCTTCACTGTGGAAGACATTATACAGGTATTTCTTATAGAATAATTTCTGAACAAGTGTCCCTCGGAAATACAGGAATGGGTCAGAGAGCGCACGCCGTGCACCTTGGATAGAGCTGCAGCCCTAGCTGATGAGGCCCTTACTATCCGACCACAATAGAGGGGGGCTTCTGGACAATAAGACACAGCCTGCTCCTTCTCCCCTGCCCTCTCCAGTTATATCTGCTGCTCCAACCAGCCACAGGCCGATGACGACCACGGCTCACAATCGTGGGCCCCAACAGTTCCAAACATGCCCTGGGGGAATCACAGAGAGGAGATGTTATGGGTGCGGGCAAACTGGGCACCTGCAATGCAGTTGTCCCGCAAGGACTCGGAGGGACCCCCACGCACCTACATCTCATCCGGTGCATTTTGTGCATTCCATCCCGCCTGAGGAAGAGTTACCACCACCTCCACTGGAGTGTACCGCTGACCCCTGCACCATAGATACCCCTGTTAGAGTGTATGGCCTCTGGCCTTTGTCACCAGGTTCTCCTACTGCCTTCTCCAGAATGCACATTAGAAGGAGTCTGACACAGAGGAGATGGTATTGATGTGGGCAGCCTGGGCATTTGCAAAACACTTGCCCTGCTATTCGATTGAGGAATGACTCAGACACTTGTGGTCGGTCACTAGGGGTTTATAGGATGCGAGCCACAGCCCCGATTTCCTCTCACCATCAAAGTAAGCACTTACAGGAGGTTGTGCTGGATGGACAGAGAGTCATTGGATTTTGTGACTCTGGGGCATTTCTCACAATAGCTGATCCCCGGGTTGTTCGGCCAGAGGCGATACATCATGGAAAAGGGATTGTTATTGAATTGGCTGGAAGACAGAGGAGTAATATTCCAAAGTAACTGTAGATCTGGACTTTGGCTTTGGGATCAAGCAATGTGTGGTTGGGGTGATGAGCAGCCTGCCTGCAGATATTCTCCTTGGAAATGATGTGGGAGATCTACAATGTCTATTTGTGGGTGCAGGAAACACAGTTTGAGTGTAGGAGGACACAAAGGTAAGCTTGTCCTTCCAACCCTATTGCTGTACAAGGGACTACCCACAGCTTCTCCATCCAATACAAACGTGGAAGTCAACACCAGAATGCTGATGGACTGTCCCGGCAAGAAGAACCATAGACTATCCACAGCTGACCAACATGGACTTGAGTGAGATGGCCAGAGGTCTGTGTAGACCTAATGGCATACTCACTTATTCAGAAGGAGGGAGAGGTTGTGATGGTGGGATATTGTGGATTGTGTACCATTTTGTGTGGGTTAATGTTTGGGCGTGGTTCACTTTCTTATTTGTACTGCTTCTGTGTACATGTCCCATTTGCAGGTTTAAGTCCTCCTCTGCCAGCCTTTTGTTCCTAAGTCGGGGGAGGGGGCGTGAGATCCACCTACTGTAATCTCTCTGCTTACCTGGGAGATTGAGTCAGTCTGTTGGGAGCTTGAAGAAAGAAGATTGATCCTCTGGAGGGAATAGCTGAGGCTGCGGTCAGCATGCCAGAGAGACTGTGAGAAAACCCCATTTGCCTGGAAATGGACTGCTGGAGGATTGTGACTGATCCCTGGGACATTTATGCCATTACTGGACAATTTTACCCTCTGTTTTGTGGATTATGTTATGAACCCTTTGATTTGCTTGGAATAAATGCTTATTGGATTGAACAACCATCGCTCGCTCTGTTGATCGTGTGATATGGGAGAAGGACCCCGTGACATTGTGCATTCAGTTCTTCCTTAGCACGTTTCCACAGCAGAAACACACTAAAACCGCACGTGCTTTTTTTGCATCCAGATTTTTCACATTTAATATAACAGTATACCCAGTGTACAAAAGCACAGTCAGATTTCTATCAATCCCATCCACTGTATTGAAACTGTAAGACCCAGTGGTTTTTTTGCGCAGCGAGAAAAAACCTCATCGTAGGAACTTAATCTAATTCGGCCAGACAGATGCTCTGTGAGAGCGAGCCCGATTATGCTCTATAATTATCTACACTGTGTTGTACATTGGTTGCAAATTATAGATGAGCTCAAGAGAAATGTCAGACAAAGCCAGAAAATAAAGTAGAAAGGCGTGCAGATTATGTTTCATGAGAAAGAACTGATCATATCTAGCGAGTACACATTAAACATGCAAGAATGATTGTCATTTAATTATGGATTCAACCTCCAACCCTGCCTGTTATTATAATGTGGGCTGGAAATGTATACAAATATCCATTGCTTCATCCACCCGCATCCTACCGCTGGATACATTAGGTTTGTTACTCCATAAGTGTCTCTTTACATATAATTACTTTTAATAAAAGCACTAAGATATTCACAATTCTTTAGATTGGTATATGCTATATAATTTAGTGCTGCAAAACTACCATCATCATCTCCACTGAACCTGATTAAAGTAATTGGCTATTTCTGTCACAAGTGCTTTTCACAAATTGCTTAACTCAGTGATTCAGGAAAAATGTTCTTTAACTAAATTTGCCTTTAACAAGGTGAGCTATTTGGAAATAATCATTAGATAGTTTATTCTGGAGAACTGTTGACCCCTCCTGCCACAATTCTCTGAAGGTGGTCTCATTTTATTATTCGGTACGGAGGCCAAAAATGACCATCATAAAGCTTCCTGGGCGGAAATTAGTGACTCGTTACATAATTTCATAAATAAGTATCACTGATGATTGGTAATTGTGTAAAATTAGAAAACAACATACTGGATAATATACAGCCATCGTCAAAAGCATAGAGACTTGCACAAATTTTGCTTTTTACAAAGTTCGCTGCTTCTGCGTTTTTAGATCTTTTAGCCAGATGTTTCTATGGTTACTGAAGTACAACTGTGAGCATTTGATAAGTTTTTAAACATTTGTTGATGAATGCAAGTTTATGCAAAGATTCAATATTTACAGCAATAATCATTAGTGATGAGCGAGCATGCTTGTCACTACTCGGTACTCGCACGAGTATCGCTGTACTCGGGCTGCTCGGCGGGGACCGAGTAATCTCGCGATACTCGTGCTGTACTCGTGGTCTTCATTTCTGCATGTTGGCGCTCTTTTGAGAGCCAGCCCTCATGCAGGGATTGGCTGGCAGACCACTGCAATGCAACAGCCCTGTTAGTTGTGGAATTGCAGTGATTGGCCGGCCTGCACAGCGTGACCGAGCCTTTATATCGGCCGGCGCGCTGTGCTCTGCTCACAACTATCCAGACAGTCAGTGCAGGGAGAGTGTCGCTGATTCAGGGAAAGCTTTGCGGCCCTTTATAGTTAGTTCCGGAGCAGGGCTGCAAACAGTGTGACCAGAAGTCCTTCTCAGGACTATTCTAGTTGTATACAGGCAGGCAGGGTATAGCCAGGTCGGAGTACAGTAGCAGAGTCCTTCTCAGAACTATTGTTGCTATATACAGGCAGGGTATAGCCAGGTCGGAATACAGGCTAGTGACCAGAAGAGTCCTTGTCAGGACTATTGTAGCAGTATACAGGCAGGCAGGCAGGGTAGTGGTGACCGTATACCAGCCTTCATCATATCTGGGGCTGGTGTACACAGTGTAAAACAGTCCAGATAGTGTCAGACTTCTCAGTAATTGTCGCTCCTAAAAACCAGTTAGGTTCTTATTGCGTCCGTGCTTGCATTTAAAAACAGCACGTGTGTGGCAGTCAGTGGCAGCGTACAGGTGCGCGTTTTGCACAAACTATTATATAACGCACAAGTCTAGTGTATAATACACGTCAGTCAGCAGTGTCTGATAGTGTCAGACTTCTCAGTAATTGTCGCTCCTAAAAACCAGTTAGGTTCTTATTGCGTCCGTGCTTGCATTTAAAAACAGCACGTGTGTGGCAGTCGGTGGCAGGGGACAGGTGCGCGTTTTGCACAAACTATTATATAACGCACAAGTCTAGTGTATAATAATACACGTCAGTCAGCAGTGTCTGATAGTGTCAGACTTCTCAGTAATTGTCGCTCCTAAAAACCAGTTAGGTTCTTATTGCGTCCGTGGTTGCATTTAAAAACAGCACGTGTGTGGCAGTCGGTGGCAGGGGACAGGTGCGCGTTTTGCACAAACTATTATATAACGCACAAGTCTAGTGTATAATACACGTCAGTCAGCAGTGTCTCATAGTGTCAGACTTCTCAGTAATTGTCGCTCCTAAAAACCAGTTAGGTTCTTATTGCGTCCGTGGTTGCATTTAAAAACAGCACGTGTGTGGCAGTCGGTGGCAGGGGACAGATGCGCGTTTTGCACAAACTATTATATAACGCACAAGTCTAGTGTATAATACACGTCAGTCAGCAGTGTCTGATAGTGTCAGACTTCTCAGTAATTGTCGCTCCTAAAAACCAGTTAGGTTCTTATTGCGTCCGTGCTTGCATTTAAAAACAGCACGTGTGTGGCAGTCGGTGGCAGGGGACAGGTGCGCGTTTTGCACAAACTATTATATAACGCACAAGTCTAGTGTATAATACACGTCAGTCAGCAGTGTCTGATAGTGTCAGACTTCTCAGTAATTGTCGCTCCTAAAAACCAGTTAGGTTCTTATTGCGTCCGTGCTTGCATTTAAAAACAGCACGTGTGTGGCAGTCGGTGGCAGGGGACAGGTGCGCGTTTTGCACAAACTATTATATAACGCACAAGTCTAGTGTATAATAATACACGTCAGTCAGCAGTGTCTGATAGTGTCAGACTTCTCAGTAATTGTCGCTCCTAAAAACCAGTTAGGTTCTTATTGCGTCCGTGGTTGCATTTAAAAACAGCACGTGTGTGGCAGTCGGTGGCAGGGGACAGGTGCGCGTTTTGCACAAACTATTATATAACGCACAAGTCTAGTGTATAATACACGTCAGTCAGCAGTGTCTGATAGTGTCAGACTTCTCAGTAATTGTCGCTCCTAAAAACCAGTTAGGTTCTTATTGCGTCCGTGGTTGCATTTAAAAACAGCACGTCTGTGGTAGTCGGTGGCAGGGGACAGGTGCGCGTTTTGCACAAACTATTATATAACGCACAAGTCTAGTGTATAATACACGTCAGTCAGCAGTGTCTGATAGTGTCAGACTTCTCAGTAATTGTCGCTCCTAAAAACCAGTTAGGTTCTTATTGCGTCCGTGCTTGCATTTAAAAACAGCATGTGTGTGGCAGTCGGTGGCAGCGTCAGGCTCCATATTGTCCCTGGATAGAGACGTGCATGATGGCCTGTAAACATGAAGTGCCCATTGTAAGGAAGTGGGTCTATTGTAGTATAGCCCTTAGGCAGGGCAGCCAAAAATTGGGAGGCTCCACGTTGTCCCTGGATAGAGACGTGCATGAGGGCCTGTAAACCTGAAGTGCCCATTGGAAGGAAGTGGGTCTATTGTAGTATAGCCCTTAGGCAGGGCAGCCAAAAATTGGGAGGCTCCACGTTGTCCCTGGGTAGAGACGTGCATGAGGGCCTGTAAACCTGAAGTGCCCATTGGAAGGAAGTGGGTCTATTGTAGTATAGCCCTTAGGCAGGGCAGCCAAAAATTGGGAGGCTCCACGTTGTCCCTGGGTAGAGACGTGCATGAGGGCCTCAAAACATTGTTCCCATTGCAAAGGAGCGGGTCTCCTGTCGTTGTAAAGTCCATTCTGCAAAGACTGGGCGAAAAAATTTACCACTGGGGGTATACCTGAAACAAAGGCCTAAGTATTGCAATTTGTAACGGTCATCATCATGGTGGCGCCTGAGGAGAAGGAGGAGCAGTCCAGCGATTATCCAAAGTCCAGAAGTGTGTACCCATGGGTGAGTGGACGTACATGGCAAACTTTAAATTCCGCTCTCATTTGCTGGTGGTGTGGTGAAGTCTGGCACAATCCAACCCTTGTTCATCTTGATCAGAGTCAGCTTGTCAGCATTTTCAGTTGACAGGCGGGTGCGTTTATCTGTAATGATTCCACCTGCGGCACTAAAAACACGCTCTGACAAAACGCTAGCAGCAGGGCAGGCCAGGACTTCCAAGGCGTAGAGAGCCAATTCATGTCACGTGTCCAGCTTGGATACCCAATAATTGTAAGGCACAGAGGAATGTCGGAGTACAGTTGTTCGATCTGCAAGGTACTCCTTCAGCATCTGGGCAAACTTAGGATTTCTTGTGGCACTACCCCGCACCTCAGGGGCTGTGGTACGTGAGGGGCTGAGAAAACTGTCCCACATCTTAAAGACTGTTCCCCTACCTCTGGCGGATTGGACTTGTGCCTCTCTCGGCTGTACGCCTCGGTTGTCCACTGATTCCTGACCTATGCTGCTAGCGTTTTGTGAGGGGAATGCTTTGCCTACTTCCGTGACTATGGCCTTCCGGAACTGCTGCATTTTGGTTGACCTCTCCTCCACGGGAATAAGAGACAAAAAGTTCTCCTTGTAGCGTGGGTCTAACAGTGTTACCAACCAGTAATGATTGTCGGCCAAGATGTTCTTAACGCGAGGGTCACGAGACAGGCAGCTTACCATAAAGTCAGCCATGTGTGCCAGACTCTTAACAGCCATCACTTCAGTATCCTGACCAACACGATGACTGAACATGCTGTCCTCCTCCTCCTCCTCCTCATCATCTACACTGTCCTCTGGCCAGCCACGCTGAACCGAGGATATGACTGCATGTCATATCCTCAATTTGGCCAGAGAGTTGCTCCATGTCTTCATCCTCCTCCTCGTCATAGTCCTCCACTGCACGTTGTGATGAGACGAGGCTGGGCTGTGTGTTATCACCCACACCCACTACTGTTTCTTGCTCAAACTCATCGCGCTCCGCCTGCAATGCATCATGGTTGTTTTTTGAGCAGAGACCATTTTAGAAGGCAGAGAAGCGGTATGGTGACGCTAATAATGTCGTCATCGCCGCTCACCATCTTGGTGGAGTCCTCAAAGTTTTGGCGGATGGTGCATAGGTCGGACATCCATCTCCACTCCTCAGGTGTTATGTGTGGAGTTTGACCCATTTCCCGACGGCTTAGGTGATGCAGGTACTCAACAACTGCTCTCTTCTGCTCACATATCCTGACCAACTTGTGCAGAGTTGAATTCCAACGCGTGGGGACATCACACACCAGTCTGTGTGCCGGAAGATGCAAACGGCGTCTTAAGCCGGCAAGGCCGGCTGAAGCAGTAGGTGACTTTCGAAAATGTGCAGACAGGCGGCGAACTTTTACCAGCAGATCAGACAGCTCTGAGTATGACTTTAGAAACCGCTGAACCACGAGGTTGAGCACATGGGCCACGCATGGAACATGTGTCAGCTGGCCTCGCCTCAAAGCCACCACCAGGTTCCGGCCATTGTCACACACGACCTTTCCTGGCTTTAGGTTCAGAGTTGTGAGCCAGTGATCTGCCTTCTGTTTCAGAGCTGTCCACACCTCTTCTGCATTGTGGGGTTTGTTGTCACCTATGCAGATTAGCTTCAGCACTGCCTGTTGCCGCTTCGCCGAGGCAGTGCTGCAGTGCTTCTGTGTCGCCCTGGACAAGCCAGGGGCCACAGAGCACAACACTTAAACACCCCACACTCCCTGCAGGCATATCATAGTCAAAACACAAAATCCTTGTTGCCTTCCCCAGGGGCTGTTGTCCACACCAGGGTGTGGAGCCAGGCGGTTGGTCTCCACCCACCGAGGAGGAGGGAAAACACAGGCAGTGAGAGTTAAGCTAAGGAAGTGGAAGGAGGAAAGTAGTAGAGAGGAGAAAAGTGACAGCAAAGAGCCTGAAGTTGGTCCGGGTGTGTGGCCCGGACAGGACAGCAAGGTTGGCAGGATGTGGTGACCGTCTGCAGTGGAGGCCGATTGGAGTCTGCCGTAAGGACCGTGGACGGGTGGTGACCCGGCCGTACTGGACCGGTATACAAAGAGAAGCCAGCACCATTGGCAGAGGACTTTCGGATCCCGGCAAGGCTTGGTGTCGCCGTGAATTTGCCAAATCCGTTAGTGAAGGGAACCTCAGGGTTTCCAAACAGCCAAGTCCAGATAGAAGGCAACCGTACAACCGTGAAGGGGAGACACAGCCACCGCCAAGGGCAACCGTCTCCCAGGGCCAGCGCCTGTGGGCAAAAGAGGCTCCTCCGGCCCATATCCAGGTCGGGGAGCGGGTTACCGTTGGGAAACCATCACTACCAACACTTAACTTAGGTGCAGGGAGAGACAGTCATCACTAACCTGCAGGGAGGAACAACCGCAGCCGTCCGAGTGACCCGTCCATCCAGCCACTTGTTTAACCGTGAACTGTGTCATCATCATTGGGCTGAGTGAGTACCTCCGTGCCGTGCGGCACAGCGCTGCCCCTGCGACCCTGCACCTCATCAGGCCCCGCAACCCGCCTGTCATCCATGTCTACCCCATCACCAGGCCCCGGGACAACCAACCCCCCTACCCACGGAGGGGAGAAATAACAACAAAGCTGCTCCCTGTCACAGGCTCCCGGGATCCCCGTCCAGAGCAGCGGTGGTGTCCACACAATCACCACAACCGTGGGTGGCGTCACGGACAATATCCCCAAAACCCAAACCACCCCTTTTCACTCACGGGCGAGTAGCGCCGCTCGAGTCCCCGGGATCCGGCCATCGCTCGAGCCAACGAGCAGCAGCAGCCGTAGAGCAGTGTCAGCCGGACCCGAGCAGTGGGAGAGCGCACCGTCCCCTCCTCC
Source organism: Anomaloglossus baeobatrachus (assembly GCF_048569485.1). Classification (NCBI taxonomy): domain Eukaryota; kingdom Metazoa; phylum Chordata; class Amphibia; order Anura; family Aromobatidae; genus Anomaloglossus; species Anomaloglossus baeobatrachus. Next base: position 836,309,064 of record NC_134353.1, on the reverse strand, counting down.
GCCCGCGACACTTCCAGCTTGGGACTGGTGTGGAGGGTAAAGTGGACCAGGATGCGCAGGAGGAGGAGGAGGCTGAGGAGCATGACATTCCGGAGCTGTAGAGTGTGTGTGAAACCCTGACTGAGGTAGGGCCTGCAAAACTTGGTGTGTGAAGGACGTGTTCCGTCCCTCGCTCAGACTGGGTCCCAGCTTGCACAATATTAACCCAGTGTGACGTCAACGAGATGTAGCGGCCTTGCCCACATGCACTTGTCCACGTGTCTGTGGTTAGGTGGACTTTGGCTGAAACAGCGTTGTTCAGGGCACGTGTGATGTTTTGTGACACGTGGTTATGCAATGCGGGGACGGCACACCGGGAGAAATAGTGGCGGCTGTGGACCGAGTAACGTGGGACAGCTGCCACCATCAAGTCGCGGAATGCTTCTGTCTCAACCAGCCTAAAAGGCAACATTTCCAGCGCAAGCAGTCGCGAAATGTTAGCATTTAGAACTGTGGCATGTGGGGTGTTGGCAGTGTATTTGCGCCTGCGTTCAAAGGTTTGCTGAATGGATAACTGAACGCTGCGCTGGGACAGGGACGTGCTTGATGATGGTGTTCTTTCTGCGTAGGCAACTGCAGGTGCAGGAGTGGAGGAGGCTTGTTCGCAGGCAGCATGGACAGGGGATTGGCTCGCATGCACAACCAGCGAAGACGTAGCAGTGACATCAGCAAGCACTGCTCCTCGACTCTGTTGTACTTCCCACAAAGTCGGGTGCTTGGCTGACATGTGCCTGATCATGCTGGTGGTGGTCAGGCTGCTAGTTTTGGTACCCCTGCTGATGCTGGCATGGCAGGTGTTGCAAATGGCCTTTTTAGAATCATCTGGAGCCAACTTAAAAAACTGCCAGTGTCAGAGTTCCGGGTTTTCCAGTTTTCTTTTGAAAGAGCTTGCCCTTTGTTAACATGGAGTTTTTTGTTCTGTTGCCCTACTTCCTGTCCATCTGTTTAAAAGCCGCCCCTAAAGCTTAGTCCAGTGCCTGAGTATACTGCTTCCTGTGTGCTCCTGCCCTGCTGCTTTTGGTTCCTGATTGTTATTCGGATCCTCTTGGAAAACAACCGACACCGACTCTGGACTTCATCTGGTATCATCTAGCTGTGCCCGGACTCCGTTTGCCGTCTTTGGTCGGCACTTCTGCCCGGTTCCTTCCGTTTAATACCACTCTGGACTCACATCACGTACGGACATTTTTGGACTTACCTATTGCCCTTTTGTGTCCCGGCTGCTGCGCATTTAGGGCTTCTGGGGTGATTGCCAGACAGTCCCTGTATAGGGGTTCACTCTTGGTGGTCTCCCTGGGGGAGTCCAGTGCGCGGTCCCGGGAATTCCCTTTCGCTCCGTCCCTGGAAGGTATTTCCTGTATTTATGTTCTACTGTGTTTTTGTTCCGTTTATGTACATATTTGCTGGTTGCATATTATAAACGTCTTGCACCAAGAACTCGTCTCTGGTTGTCATTGCCCTAACGCAATCGAAATCCTCAATACATACAATAGTATTACAGCCAGACTCGGGAAGACCTAACATTTGTACAGGCACCTTGTGTCGTGTTGTTCCGGGGAACAGTTGCCTGACGTCTGCCTGGGGCCACCACTCTGCTTCTTACTGCCTGTTGTGATACTACGCCTCCCTCCCCCTGTGCACTGCTGTCCTCGCTCTGCATATCCTCCTGCCAGGTTGGGTCAGTTACTGGATCATCCACCACGTCGTCTTCCTCTTCCGCACCCTGCTCCTCCTCCTGACTTCCTGACAATTGTGTCTCATCATAGTCCACCCCTTGTTGAGACACGTTGCCAACTTCGTGAGAACGTGGCTGCTCAAATATTTGGGCATCTGTACATACAATCTCGTCATGGCCCACTTTAACAGGAGCTGGCGAGAGGCCAGAATTTGTGAATGGAAACGTGAACGAACAGCTCTTCCGAGTGTCCAAGTGTGGGATCAGTAATGTCCGTGGACGTGTACTCGACCTGGTGGTAGGAAGGAGGATCAGGTTCTGAAATGTGCGGTGCAGTATCACGGCTACTGACACTTGACCGTGTGGAAGACAGAGTGTTTGTGGTGGTGCCAATCTGACTGGAAGCATTATCCGCTATCCAACTAACAACCTGTTGACACTGGTCTTGGTTCAAGAGCGGTGTACTGCTGCGGTCCCCAAGAATTTGGGACAGGACGTGCGAGCGACTAGATGTGGCCCTTTGTTGTGGCGAAATTAGAGCTTGCACACAACCTCGGTCTCTGCCTGCACCACCATCACGTCCACTTCCTTGTTCGTTGACAACGCCCTTGCGCATTTTGCAATGCTGTGCTGATGTGTATTCACTAGACTTGTGCGTTATATCCAAGTTTTTGCAAAACTCACACAAATGCAGCGGAAAGCTGCCACCAACAGGCACACACGTGCGGTTTTTAAATGCAAGCACGGAGGCACTAAGAACCTAACAGGTCTCTATCCAGGGACAACGTGGAGCCTCCCAATTTTTGGCTGCCCTGCCTAAGGGCTATACTACAATAGACCCACTTCCTTACAATGGGCACTTCAGGTTTACAGGTCATCATGCACGTCTCTATCCAGGGACAATGTGGAGCCTCCCAATTTTTGGCTGCCCTGCCTAAGGGCTATACTATAATACACCCACTTCCTTACAATGGGCACTTCAGGTTTACAGGCCATCATGCACGTCTCTATCCAGGGACAACGTGGAGCCTCCCAATTTTTGGCTGCCCTGCCTAAGGGCTATACTATAATACACCCACTTCCTTACAATGGGCACTTCAGGTTTACAGGCCCTCATGCACGTCTCTATCCAGGGACAACGTGGAGCCTCCCAATTTTTGGCTGCCCTGCCTAAGGGCTATACTATAATACACCCACTTCCTTCCAATGGGCACTTCAGGTTTACAGGCCCTCATGCACGTCTCTATCCAGGGACAACGTGGAGCCTCCCAATTTTTGGCTGCCCTGCCTAAGGGCTATACTATAATACACCCACTTCCTTCCAATGGGCACTTCAGGTTTACAGGCCCTCATGCACGTCTCTATCCAGGGACAACGTGGAGCCTCCCAATTTTTGGCTGCCCTGCCTAAGGGCTATACTATAATACACCCACTTCCTTCCAATGGGCACTTCAGGTTTACAGGCCCTCATGCACGTCTCTATCCAGGGACAACGTGGAGCCTCCCAATTTTTGGCTGCCCTGCCTAAGGGCTATACTATAATACACCCACTTCCTTACAATGGGCACTTCAGGTTTACAGGCCCTCATGCACGTCTCTATCCAGGGACAACGTGGAGCCTCCCAATTTTTGGCTGCCCTGCCTAAGGGCTATACTATAATACACCCACTTCCTTACAATGGGCACTTCAGGTTTACAGGCCCTCATGCACGTCTCTATCCAGGGACAACGTGGAGCCTCCCAGTTTTTGGCTGCCCTGCCTAAGGGCTATACTATAATACACCCACTTCCTTACAATGGGAACTTCAGGTTTACAGGCCCTCATGCACGTCTCTATCCAGGGACAACGTGGAGCCTCCCAATTTTTGGCTGCCCTGCCTAAGGGCTATACTATAATACACCCACTTCCTTACAATGGGCACTTCAGGTTTACAGGCCCTCATGCACGTCTCTATCCAGGGACAACGTGGAGCCTCCCAATTTTTGGCTGCCCTGCCTAAGGGCTATACTATAATACACCCACTTCCTGACAATGGACACTTAATGTTTTGAGGCCCTCATGCACGTCTGTATGCAGGGGCATTGGTGAACCTCACAATTTTGGACTGCCCTGGCAAAGGAAAATACTACAAAGACTCACTTCCTCAAAATGGGCACATTAGACTCAAGAGGCCTTCATGTACGTCTCTTCTCAGGGACTTCGGAGTGCCACACAATGTTTTCACGTAAAATCTTTCATGTATTAATCTCAAAAAGTAACATACATCATCTCTATCTCACTATTGGGTATGTGCCCTTAACATTTCCGCCATGAAAAATCATTTTGGGGTCATTTTGGAAGGTTTTCTGGTGAGTCCGTAAAAATGGCGTAAAACGCGGACAAAATTGTTCACAGCTGTGACTTTTCAGTGATAAATGCTTCAAGGGGTCTTCCCCATGCTGTTGCCATGTCATTTGAGCACTCTTCTGAGACTTTTGTGCCATTTTTAGGGTTTCTCCATGCTGCCGGGGGGTCATTTCACAAAAATACTCGGGTCTCCCATAGGATAACATTGGGCTCGTTGCTCGGCCCGAGTACACGAGTATCTTGGGAGGCTCGGCCCGAGCTTCGAGCACCCGAGCTTTTTAGTACTCGCTCATCACTAATAATCATATACCAGTGGCGCTAACTGAGAAGTAGGCCGGGGCCTCACGGGGATTAGTGCGAGTCCTTGAATGACACTCGGCACAAGGTCGAACCACAGCAGGAGCCGAGTGTCATACAACTGTGGTCCGATAGTTCGATTAGACTACAGCTGCGGAGGGGCGGGCTGGCCCTGCGGAGGAGAGGGAGGGATTTATCTCCCTATCTCCTCCATTGCCAGCTGATGCAAGAATTGCACTGCACTCGCGTTACACCAGTGTAATGCTAGAGCAATTCGAAATTTCTCTCACCCCATAGACTTGAATGGGTGTGAGTGGAACAAGATCACATTCCACCCGCAGCATGCTGTGACTGTTTTCACAATCCGATTAGGGCTGAGAAAATAATCGCTCATGGGAGCTGTCTCATAGAGTAATATTGGTTTGAGTGGAATGCGATTTTTTTTTTATCGCATTTCACTTGCTCCGTATTACTCGATGTGTGTTCTAACCCTCAGTTATAGGAACCATACTGCAAATAGTCCACCACAGGGTTAATATGAAATATAATAAAACCGGCTATTGCGCAAAATGACATATAGCTAGTGATGAGTGAGTATAGTAATGCTATAGTAATGCTCGGAAGCTCGGTACTCATAACCAGTTGAGTGCTCAGATGGAGCTCAACTTGTGTACTGAGTATAATGAAAGTCAATGGAACACAAGCCTTTTTATGGAAAACCTCCCCTAAAAAGGCTTGTGTTCCCTATTGGCTTCCATTATACTCAGTAAATCAAACGAGCTTCGACTGCTCGTAACGAGAACCAAGCACCCAAACATGACAGTACTCACTCATCACTAACAAGAACCCACCAGGAAGTTCCAAACAATTTCACAATGATCTTAAAGGGTGTTGCAGTTCTAAAACCAGGTTTGGCAGCGCAAACTCTAAATGTCCATATAAGAAATTAAAAAGTCCCCATTCAAAATGGACATTTCCACTTTGACTTTGTAGGTTTAACTTTGCTCGAGCTTCTGAGATAGTACCCTGGCCGCCAGCTACTATGCAATGTCCATGACACACAAGGAACTCCAGATGCAAATGGTGATGAGACTCAGTTAGCTCCAAATACCAACACACTGCATTACCTAAGCGTTTCAGAGAACACTGTCTCTTTCATCAAGGAATCTTGTATCAGTTTCAAACTTTTGCCCATGACTATACATAAAAAGAGCAAACGACCAACATCCCTGTTTTTTTATTGTTGGCAAATATAAAGCCCTTCATTGAAGTTGTTAAAAGCTTTTTTTACATCATATACAGTGGGTACAGAAAGTATTCAGACCCCTTTAAATTTTTCACTTTTTGTTTCATTGCAACCATTTGGTAAATTCAAAAAAGTTCATTTTATTTCTGCACCCCATCTTGACACAAAAAAACAGAAATGTAGACATTTTTGCAAATGAATTAATCAAGAAAAACTAAAATATCACATGGTCATAAGTATTCAGACCCTTTGCTCATATTTAAGTCACATGCTGCCCATTTCCTTGTGATCCTACTTGAGTTGGTTCTACTTCTTCATAGGAGTCCAGCTGTGTTTAATTAAACTGATAGGACTTGGATTTGATTTGGAAAGGCACACACCTGTCTATATAAAACCTCAAAGCTCAACGTGCATGTCAGACCAAATGAGAATCATGAGGTCAAAGGAACTGTCCAAGGAGCTCTGAGAATTGTGGAAAGGCACAGATCTGGCTAAGGTTACAAAAGAATTTCAACAGCACTCAAGGTTCCTAAGAGCACAGTGGCCTCCATAAACTTTAAATAGTAGAAGTTTGGGACCACCAGAACTCTTCCTAGACCTGACCGTCCAGTTAAACTAAGCAATCGTGTGAGAAGAGCCTTGGTGAGAGAGGTAAAGAAGAACCCCAAGATCACTGTGGCTGAGCTCCAGAGATGCAGTAGGGAGATTGGAGAAAGTTCCACAAAGTCAACTATCACTGCAGCCCTCCCTCAGACGGGCCTTTATGGCAGAGTGGCCCGATGGAAGCCTCCCCTCAGTGCAAGACATGTGAAAGCCCACATAGAGTTTTGAAAAAAACACATGAAGGACTCCCAGACTATGAGAAGTAAGATTCTCTGGTCTGATGAGACAGAGATAGATCTTTTTTGTGATAATTCTAAGCAGTATGTGTGGAGAAAACCAGGCACTGCTCATCCCCTGCCCATTACAATCCCAAGGGTGAAACATGTTGGTAGCAGCATCATGCTATTATTATTATTATTATTATTTATTTATAGTGCACCATTAATTCCATGGTGCTGTACATGAGAAGGGGGTTACATACAGAACACATATACAAGTTACAATAGACAGACTAGTACAGAGGGAAGAGGACCCTGCCCTTGCGGGCTTACATTCTATAGGTTTTTGGGGAGGAGACAATAGATGGGGTGTAAATCAGGCGGCAGCTCCGCACACTGGTGAGGCGGCAGCTTCGAACGGTGGAGAGGTGGCAGCTCCGCACAGTGGTGAGGTGGCAGCTCCGCATGGTGGTGAGGTGGTGATGCTATGGGGGTGTTTTTCAGCTGCAGAGACTGGATGACTGGTTGCAATTGGAGGAAGATGAATGCGGCTAAGTACAGAGTTATCCTGGAAGAAAACCTCTTCCAGAGTGCTCTGGACCTCAGACATGGCCAAAGGTTCACCTTCCAACAAGACAATGACCCTAAGCACAAAGCTAAAATAACAAAGGAGTAGCTTCAGAACAAGTCTGTGACCATTCTTGACCGGCCCAGCCAGAGCCCTGACCTAAACCCATTTAAGCATCTTTTGAGAGATCTAAAAATGGCTGTCCACCAACATTCACCATCCAACCTGATGGAACTGGAGAGGATCTGCAAGGAAGGATGTCAGAGGATCCTCAAATCCAGGTGTGAAAAACTAGTTGCATCATTACCAGTAAGACTCATGGCTGCACTAGCTAAAAAGGTGTTTCTACTTAATACTGAGCAAAGGGTCTGAATACTTATGACCATGTGATTTCAGTTTTTCTTGTTTAATAAATTTGCAAACATTTCTACATTTCTGTGTTTTGTCTGTCAAGATGGAGTGCAAAGTGTACATTAATGAGAAAAAAATTATCTTTTTTTAATTTACAAAATGGCTGAAATGAAACAAAGAGTGAAAAATGTGAAGGGGTCTGAAATACTTTCCGTATCCACTGTAACTGTTACCCAACTTACCTACAGTTGTGAAAGTCGAATTTAGCTATCTACAGTATTATGTTTGTGTAGTTATATTTCTACATAAGACAGATTTTTCTTTCATTCAGCTAAAGTCACACCAAATTATCATGACAACATTTCAGTTTGATGATCTAGTCCTGAATTTAAAAACATTGGCCAAGGCTGTAATGCCCAAAAGATATCATTATACCAGACTCAAATAACTCCTATAGTTGACTGAACAATGCTGTGCTTGCACTCTGATTTTGATGTGACTTCCCACATATCGGCATTCATGAAGAAAGGAGATTAAACGCCATTCAGAGGACTGAGGAAAGAGGATCTGCAGGTTGGAGCTGGCACAGCTCACCTCAGGATCCGCTGACCAATTCCAGGCCTAAGCTGAGGGTCTGAGGAAAGGAGACAGATTAAACACAGGAACATACCTGGGAGAAAGAGTATTGCTGAACTCACCCCAGTGGAGCACACAGAACGGATGCTGGATCCAAGGCTGTGCAGATTACACACCGCACAGTTGACACCAGAGAAGTGAAGAATCCACATTCTTCACCTTTACCACAGACACAGCAACAAGTGCAGAGTTCAGGAACACTACAAGGAAGGACTCGAGTTGCCTGTCAGGTCGGTACCTGGGAGCAGAACAGGGCCGGCTGCCTAGTTCAAACAGCAGCAGGCCACAGACACACAGTGCAGATAAGGAAGCCAAAAAGGCCCGGCTGGGTGGGAGAAACCCTGAACCCTTCACAGACTCCGTGGACAGTACTCTGCTGAATGCCATGTGCAGTAAAGGACAAAGAAACTGCAAAACTGTGAGTCTGCTTGTTTATTGTGCTCGTGTCTTGCACTCCCCCTATAGACTATCACACTGCCCCAGGGAGAGGGCTCTACCCGTGGGGAGCCGTCCCATCTCAAGCTGCCATCCATCACCCTGGAGGTTCTGCAGCAGCGATGGTCATCTCTGATCACATTCCACGGGTGGCGTCACGAACATAACCCCCCCTTTTTTATTGTGGAACCAGGGATCACAGACCGGGTCACAACACCGTGATCCCCTTTCCAGAAGTGACTCCTTGGCCCGGTTCTGAGTATCCCCTTACCCCCTGGTGACACATTTACATCAGGAAGTTGATGCCAGTAGATTATTTTCACTGGTAGTAATAAATACTGCTATTTTTTCATATCGATATTGTGTGCCACGGGCAATGAATTTGCCGTGACGCACAAACGACGGTGGCGGGTGCGATTGCTAATGCGATCGCATGATAAATCGTCCTGTGTTACGCCGGCATAAGTTCTATGTGCATCAACAGTGGTGTGTTGAAAATAGAAATAGAAGGCAGAGGTGTGCACTGTGGCTGAGCAGATCCTGGAGAAAACACAGAAAGGGGAAAAGAACTATCAAACAGGCTGGGCAGCCAAAGTTGGGTTTCCCTGTTAGGAAAGAAAAAAAAATTGACTCAAATTTAAGTCAATGCTGGATTGAGTGGAGTAAAGCATTTAAGAGATGTGAATTTCAGAAATTAAAGGGTTTTTTTCACGTTCTTAAATTTCTTATATTAGTTAGACAGCATGAAAATAAGCAAGTTTGCAATTTATTTGCTTTTTCTATCTGTCAACATTCTCCTGCAATGACAGCTTTTATTTTTGATAGTGTACAGCTCCTTTCCATGCAGATTAGCCTCCAAACCCTGCCCAGACCCTAGCCAAGAGTGCGCATAGTTTATATGCCAGTAGACAAACATCCCAGACAGGTTTCCCAAGCCCATTGATTTCTGTGCAGCAGTTGCTCACCTCCCTCTTATTCACTTTTTTCCCTCTCAATTTGTGAAAAGAGTTGTGTATTTGTTCAAATGCACAGTTATCCCTATGTGTAGATATAGTGAAAATACCATTGATAGCTTAATATGTTACAGCAGACCTTATCCTGGGATTTACACTTCTAATAAATCAGTTCAGATGCTCACCAGATCTGTCACTCAAGGATGAGAGGCCATCCTACTAGAATCCAGGAAGTGAGGAGACTGCATTGCTCTTTACTCCTCATGAGACAACGTTGACCCTCATTCCTTTCTATTTGGGTATTATATGTAAAGGTATGGTTCCACTTGCGATTTTCATGGACGACTGTAGTCTGATAAAACATCGGATTGCACTCGCACCAGTGTTAATCAAGCAAGCAGTATTCTTCTATTATTTTTTCCTAAGCACGATTAGATCAAATTGCAGTATGCTGCGTATGGCTGCGTAGATCGCACCAGACTTGCTAATGCAAGTCTATGGGTGCGAGAAAACTATCACACGGCATAACATACGCATGTCATACAGATAGCATATTTGCATGTCATATGGATGGCATACGCATGTCCTACGCATGGCATTGGCATGTCACATGGATGCTTGATGAGAAAAATCTAAATACTCGCATGGCACTCGCATGTCATACAAATGCTAGGTGAGAAAAAAAACGCACACTTGCATGACATGTGCAAGAGCATACGCATGACACTTAATCCACTTTTCAGGACGAGTATCGGAGTGATTATTTGTACACAAGTGGAACCGTACCCTAACCCCCGCACTTTTTACTCATACGTTTACCAACAAGGGTTAAAAGCAAATTTTCTTTCAATTTTCCATTACTCCAATATCACACACCAATTTTTTCTTAGGCTGTGTCTGCACTTTGCGTTTTCACCTGCTTTTTACCTGCTTTTCTACAGCGTTTTGAACTGCAGCCTTTTCATGCCAAAACGCATGGGTTTTGATTTTCCTGCAAAGTCCATGGGAAAAGTGGATTTTTTGTGCGCACTTTACAGTTCAAAACGCTGCGTTTAATTTGCATAAATTTAGGCAAAAACTCAGCGTTCAAAGAAGCAACATGTCAATTGTTTTTGCCATTTGGGCTGCGTTTTGCTAACATTGAAGTCAATGAGCATTTGTAAAAAGCAAGAAACAAAATTCCAGCGTTTTACATGCTTTTTAGCTGCAGAAAGAATGTGTTTTGGACTACATAAACGCGTGGTTTTCTGACATCAAAATAATGAAATGATATGTCCCTTTACACACACACACATAGTCCGACAATTAAATTAATGAAAAATATATTTTTTTTGCTATTTTAGCGATAAATAGAAAAAAACCGCTATAATTATATGAAATATAACTATTTTCGTTATGATTTCAATAATTATATATGTGATCCTTTTCTTCCCTTTTTTTTCATTGTGTTTGACTGTTTAAACTTTATTTAGCAGTGTCTTAATAATCAAAATGCATCTGTCTAAATGCAATGGAAAAGCATGTAAAAAGAGCTAAAAACGTGGCTAAAACGCGGTAAAAACGCATGCGTATTTACCGTGATTTAGTGGTCCAAAGCAACTTTGGCAAAAGCAATTTCTGCCAAAGGATGCGTTTAGAACTGCAACTAGGACGATGCAAAGTGCGGACATAGCCTAATACTTGAAAAGCGGTTTGTGTCTTTTTCTTAGTGCTGGACCGGTTTTTGATATTGTTTCTCAGTTTTGATGTTTGCTTCAGATGTTGTTCTTGAGCCCACTACAGTAGACAGTAAAATACAGCAAGCACAAGGACGGCATGCGAGTGCTGTCATTTTACGTTTAAAGTGTCATTGACTTGGTTTGGCAAGTTTGATCTGCAACATGGATCAAAGTTAGATGTCTCTTTTTATTTTTATTTTGTTTTTACAATGGGACTACAAATAAAACTGACAATTGAAAAGTCATATTGATTGTATTGGGTCTATGATCTATATTTAAAAATAGTGGATTAGCAAAAAAAATGGATGTGTGAAAGAGCCCTTATATACAGGTAGTTTTCTAACCTTTCCTAAAGTCATTATTATTCATCATAGTCACCAGTGGGAGATGAGATTCTTCACTGTAATGATGACCTGTTAATATGGCTGACAATCAGGATAATATAATAGAGAAATAAAATTTGATTTATCAGTAAGGGGCTGTCCAGGCTTGGGGATCAAGTCTGCAATCACTCTATATGACTGCAGGCTTGTAAATCCTCGCTGTCAGGATTTTACGATTCTTCGGGGCTGATGCCGGCAGCGGGAGGTCATGTGACAGCAAGCATGCGACTTACATTCTGACTAGACTTGCTCAGCCTCGATCAGTTCATATGCATTGAGCGAGTCTGCATGCATCTAGTCGGCATGACTCGCATACATGTGGACATGTGCCCGTGCCAGCAATGGAGAATCCTGATAGCACACAGTGTATGCGCTGTGAGGCTTCACAAGTCTTCAGTCACATAGAGTGACACATAGAGCGACTGTAGACTTGAACCTTAAGCTCTTGTTTGCACAAGTTATAGCACAGAGATAGACATGGAGTAATGAATGTCTCTGCTAGGAATTTGGCTATAGCTTATATACACTACTCAACAACTTTACCTAATAGTCAAAGTTAAAGGGGTGGTTCACCCTTTTTCATTACTGGCCACATCACTATCATAGACCACTCACACCCTTCACGTGACCCCTGAGCTCCATGACCTTTGATGACCGATGATGTAACGTCAGCTGAGGTTGGCCCCAGTTTTCCTGAGTGACTGGACTGTGGGCAACGTGTCACCGCTCATCACAGCCTAGCGTCAGAGCCCATCATCTCCCTGCTCCCTCCTCCTTTACTGCAGAGCTATGCAAGCAGGAGTGACGAGTGTTGAACCGTCACCCACTGCCCAGTGACTCACAAAGACTTGGACTGGCCTCAATGATGTTGGGTCAACAGGAAGTTGATGTGACATCACCGGACATCAGAGGTCACAGAGCTGGGGGATCACATGATGGGGAAGAGCGGACTGCAATAGCGCCGCTCACAGGCACTATTGGCAACACAAGGTATTTGAGAGAAAATTTGTTTCTCAACATATCAATGTGGCCAGTAATGAAAATTGGTGAACCACCTTTTTAACGCTCCTTTAAATTTTCTATCACTTTTGCCTATACACCGTGTGCTGAATTATTAGGCAAAATAGTATTTTGATCACATGATACTTTTTATACATGTTGTCCTACTCCAAGCTGTATAGGCTGGAGAGCCAACTACCAATTAAGTAAATGAGGTAATGTGTATCTCTGTAATGAGGAGGGGTGTGGTGTAATGACATCAACACCCTATATAACGTGTGCTTAATTATTAGGCAACTTCCTTTCCTTTGGCAAAATGGCTCAGAAGAGAGATATGACGGGTTCTGAAAGGTCCAAAATTGTGAGATGTCTTTCAAAGGGATCAGCAGTCTTGAAATTGCCAAACTTTTGAAGCGTGATCACCAACCAATCAAGCGTTTCATGGCAAATAGCCAACAGGGTCGCAAGAAGCGTGTTGGGCAAAAAAGGCACAAAATAACTGGCCATGAATTGAGGAAAAACAAGCGTGAAGCTGCAAAGATGCCATTTGCCACCAGTTTGGCCATATTTCAGAGCTGCAACGTTACTGGAGTATCAAAAAGCACAACTTGTGCCATACTCAGGGACATGGCCAAGGTAAGGAAGGCTGAAAAACGACCACCTTTGAACAAGAAACATAAGATAAAATGTCAGGACTGGGCTAAGAAATATCTTAGGACTGATTTTTCAAAGATTTTCTGGACTGATGAAATGAGAGTGACTCTTGATGGGCCAGATGGATGGGCCAGAGGCTGGATCCTTAAAGGGTAGAGAGGTCCACTCTGACCCAGACGCCAGCAAGGTGGAGGTGGGGTACTGATATGGGCTAGTATTATCAAAGATGAACTTGTTGGACCTTTTCGGCTTGAGGATGGAGTGAAGCTCAACTCCCAGACCTACTGTCAGTTTCTGGAAGACAACGCCTTCAAGCAGTGGTACAGGAAAAAGTTGTATCATTCAAGAAAAACATGATTTTCATGCAGGACAATGCTCCATCACATGCATCCAACTACTCCACAGCGTGGCTGGCCAGTAAAGGTCTAAAAGATGAAAAAACAATGATATGGCCCCTTATTCACCTGATCTGACCCCCATAGAGAACCTGTGGTCCCTCATAAAATGTGAGATCTCCAGAGAGGGAAAACAGTACACCTTTTGGAACAGTGTCTGGGAGGCTGTGGTGGCTGCTGCATGCAATGTTGATCGTAAACAGATCAAGCAACTGACAGAACCTATGGATGGTAGGCTGTTGAGTGTCATCATAAAGAAAGGTGGCTATATTGGTCACTAATTTTTGGGGGTTTTGTTTTTGCATGTCAAAAATGTTTATTTCTAAATTTTGTGCAGTTATATTGGTTTTCCTGGTGAAAATAAACAAGTGACATGGGAATATATTTGGTTTTTATTACGTTGCCTAATAATTCTGCACAAACAGATATCCTCCTAAGATAGCCAAATCTAAAAAATAACCACTACAACTTCCAAAGATATTAAGCTTTGATATTTATGAGTCTTTTGAGTTGATTGAGAACATAGTTGTTGATCAATAATAAACAAAATCCTCAAAAATACAACTTGCCTAATAATTCTGCACATGGTGTATGGGATTGCAGACATCATGCAGAGATCAAGACCATCTCATCATTCATGACTGGAAGGCTAATTATTCATTACATATAATACAGACCCCAGCACCAAGTGTTGATTCCTGACCCACGACTATACATTGTATATATTGACAGAGCTATTCCTATACATTAGAATTCATTCTTCACGTCACTAATTCTGTGTGAAGCCACATCCACAAAACACCTATTTTTTGCGGACAATAATTTTGATGGTAAAGGTGGTAACTCAAATTCTGGTTTGGAAGTATTTCAATAGCCAAGGATTTATGTGCTTACTCTAAAGGTTGTATTTCAGGCTAGATCGCCTGTTTCAGTCTTCTTTCTCTAATATGAGCCTCTATGGAGAAGAATATAGGGGGAACTGTAGTTGGGCCCTGCTGGCAGAGTGTATGAATAAGAGGATCTTTGATCTAGAGGACCTTAGAGTCCGGAGCCTCTAGATCACAGGTTTTTTTTTGTCAGCATAAGTTCTTCTTGATGTAGACGGTTGTGGTATACATGAACTTTGCATACTGTGATCTATTTATTCTTAAAACATTTTTTATAGAATACTCTACTTGCAGCGCATATGAGGTTTATGTGTAAATGTAAAATTTAAAGCATTAATAAACCCTCTCTGTCCCAAAATAGTAGTACATAATGATAAACACCAGCAGAAGTAATGTCTACAATATATTTTTTAAATTGTTTTTTTCAAAATTACTTGCTTAAAGGGATTTCCCACTACACTGACAACACCTTCTCAATCCCAATGTTTACTGCCCCAGTAAAATAACAGTTATACTCACCTCTGGTGCTGGAACCATTCCAGCAGTGTCAACATTAGCTCTCCTGGGGATCGTGTGACATTTTTATGTCACTTGGTGCCTGCAGTCAAACAGTGGCCACTTCACTTTCCCTATCTTCAGCCAAAATAACTTACATTCAGAGTAAGCAAGAGTAACTGCTCTCTCCCTTCCTCTGGATATTTGGTATTCCACGAAACTGAGTACACCCTCACATTTTTGCAAATATTTTCTTATATCTTTTCACAGGACAACACTGAATATATGACACTTTGATACAATGTAGTGTAGTCAGTGTACAGCTTGAATAACAGTGTAAATTTGGTGTGACCTCTAAATAACTTAACACACAGCCATTAACCCCTTAATGACGCAGGTCGTGCTATGTATGTCATTGGTTGTCTCCCTGCCTTTGATGTAGGCTCGCATGTCGAACCTGCATCTTTATCTGCATATGTCGGCTAATGAAATGGGCGCCAATGGGTTGTCATGACAGCCATCGGTCAGCTGTGTTCAAAAAGGAGAAAAACCAGCTCACCTGTTTGGATTAGCTCAGGGTATGCATTCAAAGCAAAGAACCATATGACCAAGATGAGGTTGATGAAATGCAGAAAAGAGAAATATCCAGCTCCATACAAATTCCCAGATTTATTGAAAAAAGTCTAAAAAATCAGATCCATAAAAGGTAAAAGCAACGCATTTCAAACGCAACACACGTTCTTTATGAAAGCTTTTACCCACACTATGGATCAGATTTTTTAGACTTTTTTTCAATAAATTTTGGGATTTTTATGGGGCTGGATATTTCTCTTTTCAGGGGTCAGCTGTGTCTGTCATCACCATCCTTATGTGAACGCCAGCTGCAAGCCTGCGTTCATAGGAGATCATGATTTTTCTTTACAGAGCAGTTCTGTTGCCCTGCTCTATATGGCACAAATGATAGGATGATTGTAACATCAAGTCACATAAGGGAACTATTAAAAACAGTAACAAGTAAAAAAAAGTTTTTAAAAAATAAAAAAATAAATAAATAAAAACAATTACACTTAAGACATCTACTGGGGACCCAGGGACTGCCGTGGAGTGGCACCTGCAGCAGAAATCTAACATTACCAATAGAGGCTCTAAAGAATACCAGGTGGACGCTTAGTCACGCTCTCCAGGGTATGCCCGGGCTCCCTGTCCAATAGGTCCGCACACCCATCTCGGGTGTACTGGTCACTGCAGTCCTGGCTGGAACAGAATTTATGACATTAACAACAAAAAAATAACACACAGGGAAATATCCAAGATAAGTCTGACTGGTTAATAATTATCCAAAAACCTTGGGTGAGGCCCTGAGCTCTGAACTTGGAGTTTGGAACTAATTAGTTTTTGATGGCAAGAATAATGTTACATGCTGTGCAATTTTTCAATCAAAATGACATACACCGGAGAACACAACGCAACCGATAATAAGTCAATTGATGGTTGCCATCGGTATTTGACCTGTAGTTGATTTAACACTGCATCATTGTTTCCAGTTATGACCAATACCACAACGCAAATGCAAAAAAACAGTCTAAATCATCCCGACATTTATAATTCCCATAAAAGCCAAAGCGATAAAAGAATTTCTCTTACTGTACAACCATGCGCTTTAATAAATGCTGCAGATCTGTTTTGTAAACTATTTACTACCGGTTAGAAATGCCTAAATCCTGATAAATAGATCTTCTCCTCTCCTCCTTATCCTGACAGGTGTAGCACAAAGTAATGTATGGAACACGGGAGCGTCTAAGTATATTAACTGCTCCGTGTCAATGGGACATTGCTGCGAAAATACAGCTGCTCCATCAATAAAGGGAGTAATTGAAGAAATATGTTACATTATAAAACTGTCCCTTGCCACTCATATGCATAACAGTACATGGTGGTATTGTGCTGCCGAGGCTACACGTGATGTCTCTATTACTGTGAATGTGTCCTCTGGTGCTTGTGTATTAGCCCCTCTACCTAGTGACATACAACGGGTGTATTATATTTTGCCTATTGATAACTGCTACTACATGACAATTAATTGTACCGGCTGTGGCAACATTTTACATTAGCAGAACCTTGTTTTCATCTATTTCTTTCAAACAGCTTATAATACAGACACTGATTATATAAACTGTGATTGTGACAGCTCCGGTTTGTGTCTGGGACACATTGTACTGAAAACCCTTTGTGTAATTACAATCCTAACTTGGATAAAGTCTAAAAATAAATGTTGTGTTGGCTGCATTGCACATAGAAAACAATAGTCAAGGTTTATGTAAGAGTTATTGGGGTTGTCCATTGATAAAATATGAATACATGTTGTTAGATCACAAAAATATTTTATTTAAAGAGTAATTTCACCAAGTTTTTCAGGTTGAACTGGACATTATTCAGCCCAAGTGGGTGTTATGAGATATTTCTCAGATATCTGGCTTGTACCTCTTCTACCTGTATGATGTTGCTCATAAGCATACAGCAACAGTAAGTAGATAGAAGAATACACAACATAGTAGTTAGAGCAGGTTTCTACATGAGTGAGACATATAACATCAAGCAGCTCAATCTCCTGGTCTAAACACATGCATTACCAAGAAAAGGTTCCAGCAGTCAGTGTGGAGGGAAGAACAGCTCAGCTGAGTTTAGTTGTGTCACATTACAAACTCTTCTGTTTGCTCTCCGCCTTTCATAGTAATGCCACCTTTGCTGTACTAACCCCCCCACAATGCCTATCTGGAAATGTGACCATAGTCACACGGGTCTGTGATCTCATATAAGAGCAGACTGCTTATTTTGGTCTTATCTGGCAAGATATCTGATGACAGCTCTGATCTCGCTACAGTGGAAGTAAAAGTTTCAGTGAAAACAGTACACATGTGATTATTGACACCTTTGAACTCTCACCTCAGAGCTTTGAGAGGAGAAGAATTGATAGAAGGATTTGTAATGTGACACCACTAACCTCAACTGTGCTGTCTGTCCTCCATATTGACTGTGATCCTATCTAAAAGGTGTTAGTCATCTCTGTGCTGCTCCCAGCTCTTTTTTGTCATGTAGAATGTTAGAACAGAAGAACAGGACTGTACTATTCCATCTAAAAAACTAAGAAACCTGATCCAAGCTATGGTGATAGCCTGTTCTTTTCCCAGAGTCAGCATTACACAGGGAGAAGTACACATACAGTGACAACCATATTATAACACCAAATTGGATTTAAAGAGAACCAAGCAGCAAGATTTTAATATATAAAGTAAACTCAATTCTGCACTGGTTCTAGGATGCTGACTGTAAGCATTCCTTTTGTCCAGAGATTGGATATTTTATTTCAGAAATATGTGCAAGTAAAGTTACAGAAATGTACTGCTATATGATTGATAGCAGCTACGGAATATCTAATAGGTGGTTTGAGTTTTTCTATCTATTCCCGCCCCTGTCTGCTGCCTCCCCTTGGTAGATGGTAGACTACAGTCATGGCCAAAAGTTTTGAGAATGCTACAAATATTAATTTTTACAAAGTCTACTGCTTAAGTTTTTCTAATGGCAATTTGCATATACTCCAGAATGTCATAAAGAGTGATCAGCTTAACAGCAATTACTTGCAAATTCAATATTGGCTAAGAAAATGAACTTCAACCCTCAAAACACATTTCAACATCATTGCATTCCTGCCTTAAAAGGAGCAGCTAACATTGTTTTAGTGATTGTTCCATTAACACAGGTGTGGGTGTTGATGAGGACAGGGCTGGAGATCAATCACTCATGATTAAGTAAGAATGACACCACTGGACACTTTAAAAGAAGGCTGGTGCTTGGTATCATTGTTTCTCTTCAGTTAACCATGGTTATCTCTAAAGAAACACGTGCAGCCATCATTGCTCTGCACAAAAATGGCCTAACAAGGAAGAGTATCTCAGCTACAAAGATTGCACCTCAATCAACAATCTATCGCATTATCAAGAACTTCAAGGAGAGAGCTTCCATTGTTGCCAAAAAGGCTCCAGGGCGCCCAAGAAGGACTAGCAAACGCCAGGACCGTATTTTAAAACTGTTTCAGCTGTGGGATCGGACTACCAGCAGTGCCGAGCTAGCTAAGCAATGGCAGCAGGCTGGTGTGAGTGCTTCTGCACGCACTGTGAGGCGGAGACAGCTTGAGCAAGGCTTGGTTTCAAGGAGGGCAGCAAAGAAGCCACTTCTCTCCAGAAAAAACATCAGTGCCCGACTGATATTCTGCAAAAGGTACAGGGAGTGGACTGCTGAGGACTGGGGTAAAGTCATTTTCTCAGATGAATCCCCTTTTCAATTGTTTGGGACATCTGGAAAACAGCTTATTAGGAGAAGAAGAGGTGAGCGCTACCACCAGTCTTGTCTCATGGCAACTGTTAAGCATCCTGAAATGATTCATGTGTGGGGTTGCTTCTCAGCCAAGGGAATCGGCTCACTCACAGTCTTGCCTAAAAAAACAGCCATGAATAAAGAATGGTACCAGACTGTCCTCCAAGAGCAACTTCTCCCAACTGTCCAAGAGCAGTTTGGCGCCCAACAATGCCTTCTCCAGCATGATGGAGCACCTTGCAATAAAGCAAAGGTGATCACTAAATGGCTCATGGAACAAAACATAGAGATTTTGGGTCCATGGACTGGAAACTCCCCAGATCTTAATCCCATTGAGAACTTGTGGGCAATCATCAAGAGATGGATGGACAAACAAAAACCAACAAATTCTGGCAAAATGCAAGCATTGCTTATGCAAGAATGGACAGCTATCAGTCAGGATTTGGTCCAGAAGTTGATTGAGAGCATGCCCGGGAGAATTGCAGAGGTCCTGAAGAAGAAGGGTCAACACTGCAAATATTGACTTGCTGCATTAACTCATTCTAACTGTCAATATAATCTTTTGGTCTCATAATATGATTGCAATTATATTTATGTATGTGATGTAAACATCAGACAAACACAATTAAAAACCAGAGGGCAACAGATCATGTGAAAATATAATTTTGATGTCATTCTCAAAACTTTTGGCCATGACTGTATATGGGCTCCTTCCAGGTATGAGTCATTTCTGTCACAAGTTAGGTGGGTTGTTCGAAATGCAGCCCATACTGTCTAACATCTACAAAGGCCAGGCAGCAGACAGGGGCGGGAATAGATAGCAAAACCCCACCCACATATTATATATTCTGTAGCTGCTATCAATCAAATAGCAGTGCATTGCTGGAACTTTACTTCCACATATTTCTGAAATAAAACATCCAAACATCCAATCTCAAAACAAAAGGTATAGTTACATTCAGCATTCTAGCACCAGTATAGCACTGTCTTTACTTTATATATGAAAATCCTGCTGGTTGGTTCCCTTTAATGAAAAATTAACTCATTAGGTGTCAAATACATTGCTTGCTAATATCTTTGCAAAAGAATGACAATAAAAACCCTAAACATTATATTCCACTTTCAGCTGACATTACATCATGTGTCCAGTCTAAGATGAAAAATTTGGTGAAAGGTCCACGTTAAATTTTACTTTTGTACATAGTATTATTACATTCTTGGTATGTGGCCTCAGGTGTGCTTTTTCTTTGCTTTTAAAAGGTCCATTAATGTGTTGAGTGCTGGCTGTGAGTCCACTTCTAGTGTGCTAAACAGAGATGAGCAATTCAATATGGTATCAATCAAATTTACTCAATGTTGGATACTGGTAAATACAAAATACAAGGAGGCATAATATAGTTTTTTTTCATGGCAATCAAGGCATTTTGATTCAGAATTTTTTTTATTCAGACCACAAATTTACCAGCTGAATTAAAGATATCAGTCCACAATAAATTCAGGAGATTCCCTTATCTATGGTGCTGTCCTTCATTGGCTGATTTGTACAATAGCTGCCAGTAGTCTAAAAGTAAGATTAGAATTGTGGCACTCACCAGTTATTGACTAGTGAGTGCCGCTATTACATTTCTACTTTTTTGAATATCAAGTCTGCTGTTGAGCATCACCAGACAAGAGCATGGTGATTGCAAGTACATGTTGGGATATTATATATGAAACCTACAGAATTCGCCAAAGCCGCAGAGACAAAGATAAATCAAGTCTACTGGTTGTAGAAAACAATTATTAAACATATAAAGAAAGTCTACACATATCATAAATAGTTTATAAATGTATAGCTTATAGCTTTTTTTTATTAACTTCTTAAATGAGTGTTAATGTTTATATTAATCCTATGAATCACAGTATATCTAAAAAATGGCTGCAAAGTACAGCAATTGATATATTATGCTGCAGGAAGAAAAAAATATATACACGGTAGAATCGGAGAAGGATGAATCCCCTAAGAATGGTAGATGTACCCAATATATAGATTCTGTTCTACAATAATGCGGTCACCAGTGACAGATATATAGGAATATATAAGATATATAGGAAAAAAATGAGATTTTTGCATAAAATAGTAATTCTTATAAAATTCATTGAATAAATAATAAAAAAATAACATTATATACAGATATCCAGTAAAACGCAAGAAGTTATAGAAAAAAAGCACACAAAAAGTGACAGCAAAGTGTAAAAGAGTGTGCAAATAATATGCTACAGGTAAAATATATCTTTGTATCGTGTTAGCCGGTATGCAGTACAGTCTGGTATCCTCCATTTTGATACAGGTAAAATATATCTTTGTACCATGTTAGCCAGCACGGTTAGCCTGGCTAACACGGTACAAAGATATATTTTACCTGTATCAAAATGGAGCATACCAGAATGTACTGCATACTGGCTAACTCAAATAATATGCTGCATTCTATAGCATAAATGACTGTCTACCTCATAAGCATATAATGGGTCAGTCAGTCCTGATGCATCCACATAAGAGAGCATACAGGAACAAAAGTTAAGAAAGAGAAAATGTGATGTGACTGGATCAAACTGGAAACAGAAAGGAAAATGTATCCCTAATTTGGAGCTTACTGTCTGCACCATGGGGTTTTTACCTTACTGTGGATTAACAGGTTAGGTTATAGGTTGAACTTGATGGACTAAGGCAGGCTTTGCACGTTGCGACATCGCAAGCTGATGCTGTGATGTCGCATGTGATAGTTCCTGCCCCCGTCGCAGCAGCGATATCTTGTGATTCCTGTCGTAGCGAACATTATCGCTACGCCAGCTTCACATGCACTCACTTGTCCCGCCTCCTTCCTTAAGGGGGTGGGTCGTACAAAGTCAGAGCGACGTCACACGGCAGGTGGCCAATCAAAGTGGAGGGGCGTAGATGAGCAGGATGTAAACATCCCGCCCACCTTCTTCCTTCCATATAGCCGCCGGCGGCAGGTAAGGTGATGTTCCTCGCTACTGCGGCTTCATACACAGCGATGTGTGTTACATCTCGTGGCTCTCCTCTTGCAAGGAATGAGGTGGTCCCCCATTCCTTGTCTGCCGTGAGCCCTCTTGCTCAGCAGTGCCAAAGGCCTGGGAGACTGCAGGAGTTTCCTCCTCCTAGATGCAGCAGAAGGGTGACACCTAGTGGTTTACTCCTTGTAAGGAATGGAGTGGTCTCCCATCCCTTGCCTGCCATGTGTCCTCCTGCTCAGCATCGCAGAGGGTCGGATTGGTTGCACAGTGTGCAAAGGATAGATGCTCAGGGAAGCAGCAAGACTTCCCTTAGCTCTGCACATTGTGAAACCGAAGATCCCGCCTTTATGACCCAGAGGCAGGAGGTTGAGCATGTGCCCCACGTGACGTCTTCTGATTCGCTCACTGGTATCACACGGCCAGATAACGAGGCTGGTGATGTGCTGAATCCTGACTGGCCTGGCCAGGACGTCACAGATCATGATTGGGTCACATCCGTCTCGCGCCCGCCCTTGGCTGGAGCTACATCTCCATAAAAACCCCTCCTGCCATCATGGCGGCGCGCGACCGTCCTTCTATGTTTGGATGTCTGGCAGCGTGCTGCCACGCCACTGTACAGACGTCATTGTCTTTCGTGGGCTTTGCCCTTGCTGCTCAGGCAGCACCTGGTTTGCAGGCCGTGTTCCTGCCTTGCTGCTCCGGCAGTATCTCCTTCAACAGGCCGTGTTCCTGTCCCAGGTGAGCTCCTCGAGTCTCCACCGGACTCACCTGGTTATTGAAAGCACACGTGCGTGGGCACCTCTGTGCTACCCTCGTGCCATATCCTGTGACTCCCGCTGGCACACGTGCGTAGGCACCTCTGTGCGTCCCCATGCATCAGGTACACCGTACGAGAAGCCCCGAGCCATACAACCCTCACGGGTTAGGGCGTACCGGTGTACATAGATCGTCTGTGACGTTCCAGACGATCACTAGTAGCAACCCGCTCACTCTTTCCTGACCATAGCAGCGGTCCCTTACACCGCACAGTGGACCTTGACCGGCGGAAGCTGTCCATTTCCCATCCTGGCACGCTTCCCCGGGTCCCCCTCGTAACATTACGGTCGCGCCAAAGGGCTGGCTATGGCAGAAGAGCAGCAGCAGTTGCTGCGTTATGTGCAGCAGTTGGAGTCACGATTGGCAGCTGTGGAGCGGTCTTCCCCCGATAAGGCTGCTCTAGCGACAATTGCCACCCAAGCGGCTACTCAGGCTGTGGAATTGAGCGGAAAGTCGCCTCGCCTTGCGCTCCCAGAGCGCTTCAATGGGGACAGCTCCGAGTGCCGTGGTTTCATAAACCAGGTTACCACCTACTTGGAGATGTCCGCCACTCTTTATGCTACTGAGAAGGCGAAAGTAGCATTCGTCCAGTCCCTGCTCACAGGGAGAGCGCTAAAATGGTCCACGCCGTTGTGGGTGCGCGTAGATCGGGTGGTGAATCACCTTCCAGTTTATCTTGAGGCCATGAGAAAGGTGTTCCTCGGGCCTCAAGTCACCCACGACTCCGCGCTGCGACTCCTACGCCTTCGGCAAAAGTCCACTTCAGTCGGGGACTTTGCGGTGCAGTTCAGGACACTCGCCGCAGAGCTGGACTGGCCAGATAAAGTCATTGTCCCTGTGTTCTGGGAGGGTCTGGCAGGGTTCGTCAAAGACGCACTGGCCACGCGTGATGTGCCGACCACCTTAGAGGCCTTGATACGGCTTGCTTCTCGCATAGACATCCGCCACGCGGAGCGGAGGCTCGAGGTCTCTTCAGCACCCACGTCTACCTGGCCTACAGAGCCTCTGACTCTCCTTCCCCACCAGACCAGTCTCCCAGCCAGTTCTGTTGATGACTCTGTGGAGCCCATGGAAGTCTCCAAGGTGGTCTCCTCTACCACAGGCTCTCGGCCGCCGGTCGTTTGCTTTGCCTGTGAGCAGAGGGGACATGTAGCTACCCGATGTTCAAAACCATCGGAAAAGAGACAAAGTCTGGTTTCCATCAGAGGAGGAGCCCTAGACGCTGCCTCTCCTTCTAAATTAACCCTCAGCGCCCAGTTGCAGTTCGGCAGCACTGTCTTCCCTGCCCTGGCTTGCTTAGACACTGGCGCTGACGGCAATTTCATTTCAGCCTCCCTGGCAACTAGGTACTCTGTTCCCCTGGTCCTGTTGCCTAAACCAATCAGAGTCCAGGTAGTCAACGGGTCCCTACTTGCCAAACCCATTACCCAGATCACCGTCCCTCTCAGGATGGATGTACCACCAGGCCACCATGAGCAGGTGTCCTTTCTGGTGCTTCCAGAAGGGACGGATGAGATCCTACTAGGACTCCCCTGGTTGAAACGGCATGCTCCGATACTCAACTGGACAACAGGGGAGATCTCGTCCTGGGCAGGGTCATGTAAAGAACACCTCGGGACCACCGGGTCACCCACTCCCCTAGACCTGGTGCCACCTGGCCAGACCCTCGTTCCCCCTAGGTTACGGAACGATGTACTTTCCTGGGACCATACCTCCAAGGTCGTGGGCCTCTTCAGGTCCAAAAGGACCAGAGTTCTAGAGGCCAGGCATGATTGGTGGCCGACGGCCGACTCCTCGTCCGACAACCCTGAAGTAGCGAGGTTGGTTAAAACAAAAATCGTTCAGGGCAAGAGGTACTTCCTCGTGGAGTGGGTCGGTCGTGGACCGAAGCATAGGACCTGGGAATTGGAGGATCATGTCCACGCTCCGGGTTTGGTAGCAGCCTTTGAGCACAGGCGGCGGGGGGGCCCTAGACGGGGGGGTGATGTTACATCTCGTGGCTCTCCTCTTGCAAGGAATGAGGTGGTACCCCATTCCTTGTCTGCCGTGAGCCCTCTTGCTCAGCAGTGCCAAAGGCCTGGGAGACTGCAGGAGTTTCCTCCTCCTAGATGCAGCAGAAGGGTGACACCTAGTGGTTTACTCCTTGTAAGGAATGGAGTGGTCTCCCATCCCTTGCCTGCCACGTGTCCTCCTGCTCAGCATCGCAGAGGGTCGGAGTGGTTGCACAGTGTGCAAAGGATAGATGCTCAGGGAAGCAGCAAGACTTCCCTTAGCTCTGCACATTGTGAAACCGAAGATCCCGCCTTTATGACCCAGAGGCAGGAGGTTGAGCATGTGCCCCACGTGACGTCTTCTGATTCGCTCACTGGTATCACACGGCCAGATAACGAGGCTGGTGATGTGCTGAATCCTGACTGGCCGGGCCAGGACGTCACAGATCATGATTGGGTCACATCCGTCTCGCGCCCGCCCTTGGCTGGAGCTACATCTCCATAAAAACCCCTCCTGCCATCATGGCGGCGCGCGACCGTCCTTCTATGTTTGGATGTCTGGCAGCGTGCTGCCACGCCACTGTACAGACGTCATTGTCTTTCGTGGGCTTTGCCCTTGCTGCTCAGGCAGCACCTGGTTTGCAGGCCATGTTCCTGCCTTGCTGCTCCGGCAGTATCTCCTTCAACAGGCCGTGTTCCTGTCCCAGGTGAGCTCCTCGAGTCTCCACCGGACTCACCTGGTTATTGAAAGCACACGTGCGTGGGCACCTCTGTGCTACCCTCGTGCCATATCCTGTGACTCCCGCTGGCACACGTGCGTAGGCACCTCTGTGCGTCCCCGTGCAACAGGTACACCGTACGAGAAGCCCCGAGCCATACAACCCTCACGGGTTAGGGCGTACCGGTGTACATAGATCGTCTGTGACGTTCCAGACGATCACTAGTAGCAACCCGCTCACTCTTTCCTGACCATAGCAGCGGTCCCTTACACCGCACAGTGGACCTTGACCGGCGGAAGCTGTCCATTTCCCATCCTGGCACGCTTCCCCGGGTCCCCCTCGTAACAGATGTGTGCTGCCGCAGGAACGAGGAACAACATCGTACCTGTCATGGAAGCGTAATTTTGAAAAAGGCAGAGCCTACACCGATGATACGATAACGACGCTTTTGCGCTCGTTAATTGTATCATCTAGGATTTACACACTACGATGTTGAAAGTGACGCCGGATGTGCGTCACTTTCGATTTGACCCCACCGACATCGCACGTGCGATGTTGCAACATGCAAAGCCACCCTAAGTCTACCTTCAACCCTAAAAACTATAAAACAAGCCATATCATCTTATGTTTGCACTCAACGTGCATTTTGCTGTTGCTTCGTTAGGGGGGAATATAAATATTACATATGGATTAAATCAGTATTGCTGATCAAAATGTTTTTTTAATATAGATTAGCTGGCAGCATAGTTGATGTGGTGGGAATACTGTGACTTTTCATACAAAATATGAAGTTGGGTATTTTTAACGGGAATCAAAAGAGCAGCAATAGGTGTACAGCTAAAAATATGAGTCATATAACATGCTTGCCTCTGAAATTAAGTGTCTATATAATGTGGAAACCCCAATGCTTAGTCTGAATAATAATATTTCTTTGCAACAGCTCTTAATTCTTTAGCCTCTGTTCACAACACATTTGAGACTTACATGTAAGGAGTTTGCCTGTAGTACTCTCTTATGTACCTTACACCTTCCATAGGAACCTTTGCCACAAACCCAAATGGTGCTGCAAGTAAGTCTGGTATGTGATTGACAGGTGAAGAGACTGATTGCAGCAGTTACATGATGACACCTCACTTCATAAATTAAGATCGGTGGGATTACACTGGTGCAACAGTGATAACTTGTGAGGAATTAAACAGGTCAGTGATAAGTGTTGTTTTTCATTGCATTAATTATTCTGCTGCCATTTTTTATTTTATTTTAAATTCCCCTTTAACACATCTTCTGGCATCAACAAACAAATGTTTTAATTATCTCCTGAAATTTCTGCAATTTGTAATAAGCATTTTGTATCAGTGTTGTACTATTTTCAGGATTGCTGCCTGTAAATATTGAACTGAAACTTTTAATGATTAATTCCAGAGGGTAAAAATTACAATTTAGAGGTGTGATACCAGCACTGTCATTGAGATGTTGGTCACACTTTCACAACAAACATTCCCTATTTGATAGTAAATTTCCCTATCAATTACAAAAACCTAACATTTTGAAAATAGAGTTTCAAAATATTAGACTTAGACCAGAATACTTTAAAGTAAACCTATCACCAGGTTTTTCTCATAGAACCTCCAGTGAGCTCTTATATACAGCATTCTAATATACTGTATATAACAGCCCAGGCAACTCTGTACAACCTAAAAATAAGACCTTTATTATACTCACCTGTATGGTGGTCCAGTCCCATGGGTGTCGCTGCTCTCAGGTCTAGTGCTTCCTCCAACTTGTGCAGTTGCCGTCCTCCTTCCCAGCATTGTATGGATGATGTGTCTTATGTCATCCACACAGAGACCTCCACTGCGCTCTTGTGCATGCGCACTTTGATCTGCCCTGCTGATTGTATTGAAGTGGTCTTTCACCAGGCGGTCTTTGACCTTTCCTCTCAACTACAAATTACAGTAATTTCCTCTGCTCTCAGTAGGGCAGATCAAAGTGCGCATGCGCAAGAGAGCAATGGAGGCCTCTGTGTGGATGACATAGAATGTGTCATCCACACAGGGCTGGGAAGGAGAACGGCGATCTCAAAAGATAGAGGAGGTGCTGGAGCAAGAGCAGCTACACCCATCAGACCTGACTGCCCTCTAGTTGAGTATAATAAAGGTGTTTTTACATTATACAGAGCGGCCTGGGCTCTCATATACAGTATTCTAGAATGCAGTATATAAGGGCTTACTGGTGATGACTGAAGCTTCTAAGAAAAAATGCTAGTGACTGGTTCCCTTTAAGCCTTCATTAATCTCATTATTATCCCATCCTCCCATATAAGCTTTCATAGTTGCCTTATTACCTGGGACACAGTTGCTAAATCTTTACATGCCTATCTTCTAAATGTATATTTAGATATAGAAGTTATCTAATCTTTCTAACATCAGTCAGTAACTTTTATATAATTAATTACGTTAACCCTTAAAATGTTACATATTTCTGGTTCTCTTTAATAAGAATGTGTCTTGCACCATCACAACCTCCTAGACCAGAGCTTCCTACACTACAGTTCTTGTGACGCCACAATGGATTGTGTTTTCAGGATTTCATTAGCGGTGCATAGATGATGGAATTACTATCAAGGCATCAGAAATTCCCACAGGTTCTTACACCTGAGCAATACTAAGGAAATTCTGAAAACATGACCTGTTGGTGGCCGCGATGACCGGAGTGTGAGAAGCACTGGTCTAGAGGGACTGTGCTCATTTTCAATATTGCCATGTACAATGCCATCAAGCCTTCAATCACTGAAGAGGGTTTCAGAAATCATTTGACAGAATGATTTATATGCGCATAGCATGAGACAGTTTAATCAATAGACACCATGTCTGATTTGGGTTTCATCAGAAAATGGCTCCAAATGATTGCAATGAATGAAGCCAGTTCTTGGTCGTCGATGCAGTGACCCTAGTAAAATCAGCTTGTTCACTCTGCCTTTGTCCCTTGCCACTTACTAGTGAATTGACAAACTGTGAAATGAATGCTTTTATTATTCTACAGATTCTGTGCAGAAAATAATGGGAAATTACATTGGCTTGCATTATTTATATTGCTTTAGGTATTTACTACAAGACATTGTGGGGGAGAAATCAGATTTCAGGTCTCGCTTTCTGAAACCCTTTGGAAGATGGAAACATTAACTTGATTACTTATAATGAACTATTCCTTCACTTTCACATTATTATTTTTTTTTTAAATCACTTCAATATTTTTGTATTATATTAATGGAAAATTTGATATGAGGTTTTAAATAAAAAGTATGAAAAGATTTCCCTATTATGGCAATCAAATATATCATCATGACCAAACAAAGAAACACTTGACACACCGTCTAAAATAATAATACATATACGTTATCTTCTATTAGATATTCCAAGAGTCTACTAGAATAGGAAAGATCTTACACCTGGAAGAACTGACGAGTCTTCCGCAAGGACAACGACGGAAAAGAGACAATGGATGGCAGCACTACTTTGAATTTCATTATTCAGGACTAAAAATGACAAGACAATATTTTTTTTCTTTTTTCTTTTATTTCTACTAAGACCTTTCTCAAATAGTCATTAATATAAAATGGCTCAAGGAGAAGATAAGGGTGCTTTACACGTTGCGACATCGCAAGCGATAGCACCCGCCCCCGTCGTTCCAGCGATATGTGGTGATCACTGACGCAGCGAACAGTATTGCTACGGCCACGTCACACGCACATACCTGGTCAGCGACGTCGCTGTGACCACCAAACAATCCCTCCTTCAAGCGGGAGGTGCGTTTGGCGTCATAGCGATGTCACTGCGGCGTCACTAAGCAGCCGACCAATAGCAGAGGAGGGGCGGAGATGAGCGGCCGGAACATGCCACCCACCTCCTTCCTTCTTCATTGCCGGTGGACACAGGTAAGGAGATGTTCGTCGTTCCTGCGGTGTCACACATAGCGATGTGTGGTGCCGCAGGAACGACGAACAATATCGTACCTGCAGCAGCAACGATATTAAGGAAAGGAGCGACGTGTCAGTGACCAACGATTTTTCACGTTTGTGCTCATTGATCATCGCTCCTTGGTGTCACACGCTGCGATGTCGGTAACAGCGCCGGATGTGCGTCACTAATAACGTGACCCCAACGATATATTGTTACCGATATCGCAATGTGTAAAGCCCCCTTTAATCTTGACCACCATCAAAAGAATTGAGTGTAGAAATAACTATTTCTCAAACAATTGCAATTAAAATACACACAACCGAATTAAAGCACTCAGCACAAAAATATATCTATTTTTTTAAAAAATCAGACTTGTTAAAAAGGAAGAAATGAAGCAATACTCTCCCTTCCCTCAAAACTCTTGCTCTGGTATTTCTCTCTTCTCCTTAGGTCTCTATTTGTTGGTTTGTCTCAACACACCAGAAATGGCATGCATTGCCCCGGTGATGACCCGCCTTGGCCAATGTTTGTCTGAGTGGGAAAATCCTGCCATTTGTGGTATTTCATGATAAAGCTGGGTAGTAGAAGTCGTTACAGACGAGATTAGCATCAGACCGTGAGTCTATGGACAGAACAGCCTTTCTGGCATAAAGTAAATAAAATAAATAAATAGTCCATACAGTTGCAGGGTTCGCCTGCTCAGATATAGCGTTCCGCTCTTTACACAAGAGCCCAATACATGAGGTCTGGAACCTCCAAACACAGAACACAAAGTAATTCCAGAGGCCTTACTCTTACTTACTGACCCACACGGTAAGGGTGGAGATATGTGAACAGCCATCCCACCCAACTTTTTGACTGTTCACAAAAATCCGGCCGTTGGGATGGTCGATTAACCTCTTAGCAACACAATGATGCTGGAGCTTACAAATATCTCCCCTTCAGGATTTTATCATGGACCGTGTGACCATCTTA
Source organism: Anomaloglossus baeobatrachus (assembly GCF_048569485.1). NCBI lineage: Eukaryota > Metazoa > Chordata > Amphibia > Anura > Aromobatidae > Anomaloglossus > Anomaloglossus baeobatrachus. The sequence continues at coordinate 836,278,319 of NC_134353.1, read as the reverse complement.
CTATATATATATATATATATATATATATATATATATATATATATATATATATATATATATATATATATATATATATACATACCTTATTTACCTAAGACTATACATATACAAACACATTACTAGTCTGTAACACAATGATGATTCACAGTTCCATATCGGAGTATTTTATGAAAGTGAAATAATGAGCACACATCATTTTTGAAGAAAAAAATGATTCCTGTGAAGCTGGAATGTAGTAAGGGACTATTTGATCACCACAGTGGGGAAGGTGACTATAAAGGTGGTGATGGGGCCCTGAGCCAATGACAGATCGGCATCTGCCGCCACATGGGTCTGCTTTCCATCTCCTCCACCATGTCTTCTATTCCCTGTGACATTAAGGGGCTACAAGCGGATCAGAGAAAATAGACGATGGTATTTTCATTCAAGTCATACATTTTAAACATTTTCTGTGAACGTTTATACCGGTTTTGCAGCTTTTAGTGTGGCACAAACCCTTTAATAGCAATGTTATTGAACCCCAGCACAGAAAGCATGGAGTCTAGTTATATAGGTGCTTGAAGTGTATTACAATGAACCTGAAAGGTAAGCAATACGCATACAGATAATAGTCATCTGTGCTCGGTGGTGTCAGTATCCGGTGTTAGCAATGTAAACTCTGTCACTTTATGTAATGACAAACTTTAATATAATTCTCTAACCATCTCATACAATGTGCATGAATATATAACATTACCAAGTAATACAGGGAATAATTTTCAGATTGTCAAAACAGGTTGTTTTTTTTACATGTCATGTAAAATTTGTGTCTTTCATTATAGGGAACCCATGATGTCCACTCGCTGTTAACCTTATCACATTGTTAGTGATGGCAGTAAACACGTCCCACCACTTTCATTCAGCTCAGTCCATAGTGCATCTGTGCAGAGAACGCTGTCAATCAAAGTGTCGGGCTGTTTACAGTGAATGCTGTGAACGGTGACTGTGCCCATGACTGAAAGCCGGCGGCTCCTGGGAAAAATAAAGATCATTTTCTCCCAGTAGCCAAGCTTTCAGTAGGGTGGCCGGACAACTTTGGAATGCTATTACCTGCAGTTTAACCTCATATCCCACAGGTGTTTGAGGGATGACAGACTTTTTTTAAATGACCATTGTATAATATGTAAAGTAAAATCACCCTATTGTGGTGGTGTGGTGTCAGTATCTGCAGTCTTATATCAGTAATAAAATAATTTTCTATTTTTTAAGAGTGGACACATTACTGGTATTGTTTATATAATGAATTGCAGTGTGGTTGAATTAATGAGGGTATATAACGGGCCCTGCTTATCAGTGGACATTCTGCTTACACCTTTAGTATGAGTCAATATGTTGATATTATAGTTCTCATAGTAATCTTCTGGCACTGTTTGTTTGTGGGCACTCCGCTGATACCTTATGCAAATTTGTTACCAGGTCAAAAGTGTCCAGTTTTTGGTCCTAATTTATTCCCATTTCTCTCCTGAGTTTTTCTATGATTATTTCTTTTTAAATCTGCAATACAGTTGCAGAGACATGGAATTTTTTATTTAGTTGTCATTTTTATGGTATATACAAGGGGGCGTGGCTCACAGGACTATCTGGGGGCGTGTCTTTAAGCTGTCTTTAAGCTGCTCTGTATTATGGTCCCGTGAGCAATGCCTCCTTAGTATAGTCAATAAATGCCAGTCTCTTTTAAATAAAAATGGTTGGGCCTCTTTAAGGGACCATGGTGGCACTCTGTAGCCATTATGAAGTCAATGCCTCTACTTGTGTCCAAAGTTTGCATAGAAGCATAGTTTTGGAATATGATAGACCTGGCAGACCTATCACTATCACCTGAAAAAAATACTGTTTCACTATATTATTTAGTATTTTCTTTTGAGAGAACTCATTACTAAAATTAATTATAGCTATATGTCTGGATCCTAAAATGTCTAGTACTCATCTATAACCCTTGAAAAGTTCAGAAATAGAGATGAGTGGACTCATAGAAATTTTGTTTGGCATGGTCAGATACATTTTAACTCCTTAAGGACGAAGCCAGTTTTGTACTTAATGCCCAGGCCATTTTTTGCAATTTTGACCAGTGTCACTTTATAAGGTTATAACTCTGGAACGCTTCAATGGATCCCGGTGATTCTGAGATTATTTTTTCGTGACATATTGGGCTTTGTGTTAGAGGTAAATTTAGGATGATATTTTTTTATTTTATTTGTAAAAAAATCTGAAATTTGACAAAACAATTAAAAATTTTGCAATTTTCAAACTTTTAATTTTTATGCCCATAAACCAGAGAGTTATGTCACACAAAATAGTTACTAAATAACATTTCCCACTTGTCTACTTTAGATCAGCGCAATTTTTGAAACAACATTTTTTGGGGTTAGGAAGTTAGAAGGGTTCAAAGTTCATCAGCATTTTCCCATTTTTTCAACAAAATTTACAAAACCATTTTTTTAGGGACCACATCCCATTTGAAGTGACTTTGAGAGGCCTAGGTGACAGAAAATTCCCAAAAGTGACACAATTCTAAAACCTGCACCCCTCAAGGTACTCAAAACCACATCCAAGAAGTTTATTAACCCTTCAGGTGCTTCACAGGAACTAAAGTAATGTGGAATGAAAAAAAATAAAAATTAACATTTTACCTAAAAATGTTGCTTTAGCACTAATTTTCTTACTTTTTCAAGAGGCAACACCAAAAATTGGACCTCACACTCTGTTCCCCACTTTCTTATGAGCGCGCCGATACCCCACATGTCGTCAGAAACCTTTGTTTGGGTAAATGGGAGGGCTTGGAATGAAAGGAGCAATATTTGAATTTTGGAAAGCAAAGTTGGCTGAAACAGATTGCGGGCACCATGTTGCATTTACAGATCCCCTAAGGTACCTAAACAGCAGGAACCCCCCTCAAGTGACCCAATTTTGGAAACTAGACCCCTTAAGGCTTCTATCGAGAGGTATAGTGAGCATTTTGGACCCACAGGTACTTCACAGATTTTGATAACGTTACGTTGTCATATTGAAAATTGCAATTTTTTTCTCAAAAATGTTGCTTTAGCATCAATTCTATCACTTTGTCAAGAGGTAATTCCAAAAATTTGACCCAAATGTTTGTTACCCACTTTTTTATGAGCGCGGTGATACATCACATGTGGTCTGAAACATTTGTATGGACAAATGGGAGGGCTTGGAACGTAAAGAGCAATATTTGAATTTTGGAAAGGAAATTTGGCTGAAAAAGATTGCGGGCACCATGTCGCATTTGGAGGACCCCTAAGGTACGTAAACAGCAAAAAAACACCACAAGTGACCCCATATTGGAAACTAGGCCTCTCAAGGAATTTATCTAGATGTTTGGTGAGTACCCTGAACCCCCAGGTGCTTCACAGAAGTGTATAACGTTGAGCCATGAAAATAAAAAAATAAAATTTTACCACAAAATTGTTACTTCAACCAGGAAGCTTTTTTTTCACAAGTGTAACAGGAAAAAAATCACCATGAAATTTATTGTGCAATTTCTCCTGAGTTTGGTGATCTCTTATATGTGGTGGAAATCAACTGTTTGGGCACACGGCAGATATTGGAAGGGAAGGAGTGCAATTTGACTGCAAAATTGGCTGGAATCAATAGCGGACACCATGTTGCATTAGGAGAGCCCCTGAGGTGCCTAAGCAGTGGAGGTCCCCCACAAGTGACCCCATTCTGGAAAATAGACCCCTCAAGGAATTTATCTAGATGTTTGGTGAGTACCCTGAACCCCCAGGTGCTTCACAGAAGCTTATAATGTTGAGCTGTGAAAATAAAAAAAATACATTTTTACCACAAAATTGTTACTTCAACCACATAGCTTTTTTTTTAACAAGAGTAAAAGGAAAAAAGGAGCATAAAATTTATTGTGCAATTTCTCCTGAGTATGCTGATACCTTATGTGTGGTGGAAATCAACTGTTTGGGTGCACAGCAGGGCTCGGAAGGGAAAAAGTGCCATTTGACTGAACATTTGGCTGGAATAATTAGTGGACGCTATGTCGCATTTGGAAAGCCCCTAAAGTGCCTAAACAGTGGAGGTCCCCCACAAGTGACCCTATTCTGGAAACAAGACACCTCAAGGCTTTTATCTAGGTGTATATTGAGCATTTTGAATCCACAAATACTTCACAGAATTTGATAAGCTTAGGTTGCCATATTGAAAATTTTCATTTTTTTCACAAAAATGTTTCTTTAGCATCACATTCCTCACTTTTTCAAGAGGCAACAACAAATCGTGGACCCCACAGGTTGTTATCCAATTTCTTCTAAGCGCAGGGATACCCCACATGTGGCCAAAAACCTCTGTTTGGATTAATGGGAGGGCTTGGAATGGAAGGAGCACCATTTTAATTTTGGAAAAGTTGAAATAAATTGCGCGCACCCTGTCACATTAGCAGGGCCTCTTGAGTACCTATACATTAGAAACCCCCCACAAGTGACTCCATTTTGGAAACTGGACCCCTCAAGGATTTTATTCATGAGCATAGTAAGCATTTTGAATCCACAGGTACTTCACAAAAATGTTGCTGTGCAACAAATTTCTCACTGTTAGGCTATATACGCACGTTGCGTAAATACATGCAGTTACGCTGCGCTTTGTAGCGCAGCGTAACTGCATGCGTCCTGCGTCCCCTGCACAGTCTATGGAGATTGTGCAGGGGCCGTGCGCACGTGGCATCTTGGAGCGCAGCGCTTCGGCTGCTGCCCGAAGCGCTGCATTCTAAGAAGTGACATGTCACTTCTTCCGTGCGCTTTGCCGGCAGCTCCTGCTCTGTCTATGGCAGGAGCTGCAGGCAGAGCGCATGGAATCGGCTTTTTTTTTTCTCTATGGACATTTTCTGCAGCGATTTGTATCGCACGTGTGCTCTTCAGATCGCTGCAGAAATTTCTGCAGGGCTAGTACGCAACGTGCGCACATAGCCTTAGGCTATGTGGCCATGATCCAGCGACACGGCATCTAGTACACAGTGCCAGCCTTCCTGCAGAGATGTGAGTGTTGTCCATGGGAGAACGCAGCTGCCCATGTCCACGATTTGGGTTCAGGCTGCTGTGGACTTTAGCTCTATTCTACCTGCAGAGAGCACTCTTGTCTCCGCAGCATAAATTGACATGCTGAGGCTCGGGAAGCTGCGCCACAGGTCGGTTTATGCTGTGGAGAAAAGAAGCACAGTGGGCATGGGATTTCTAAAAATCCTTCCACTGTGCTTCTACTGCACAACACAGCGTTATGGACGCAGGGAAAACACTCTGCGCCCAAAATGCTGCAAACCCTGATTGTGGGCACATAGCCTAAAATGCTACAATGGATGAATGGATAGATGTCAAACATATATAACGTCCCATCCCCTGCATATTCTAAGCTGGCGCCCTTTAGTGCCTTTCATGTGGCACTAAAGGGTGCCTAGCCTTGTATTTAGCCCAAAAAGAAAAAAAATAATTAAAATAAATGACGTGGGGTCCCCCCTATTTTTGACAGCCAGCTAGGGTAAAGCAGACAGCTGTAGCCTGCAAAACACAGCTGACAGCTTCACCTTGGCTGGTAATCAATTTGGAGGGCTCCCCAAGCTGTTTTTTTTTTAATTATTTATAAATAAATAAATAATTTAAAAAAAAAAAAAACATAGGGTCCCCCCAAATTAGATCACCAGCCAAGGTGAAGCTGACAGCTGGGGTGTGGTATTCTCAGGGTGGGAAGAGCCATGGTTATTGGACTCTTCCCAGCCTAAAAATAGCAGGCCGCAACTGCCCCAGAAGTGGCGCATCCATTAGATGCGCCAATCCTGGCGCTTCACCCCAGCTCATCCCGCGCCCTTGTGCGGTGGCAAATGGGGTAATAAATGGGGTTGATTCCAGATGTGTAATGTCACCTGGCATCAAGCCCAGCAATTAGTGATGTCACGGCATCTATTTGATACCAGACATAACTAATTGTCAGTAATAAAAAAAAAAATTGACAACAAAAAAAAATTTATTTGAAAAAACACTCCCCAAAAACATTCCCTCTTTGGCCAATTTATTGAAAAAAAAAAAATCGGGTCCCTGCTGTAATCCATTGTGAAAGTCCCGCAGCGATTCTTGACCTTCTAGAATATGGGGGGCACATTCAGGGAACGCATCCCCCATTTTCTAGGAGTGCAGACCCTCCATTTGAGGAGAGTGGGTGCAAAGAATTTGCACCCACTCTCCCCGGGTCACAGCTGCAGACTCCGTGCAGCAGCAGCAGCCAGCGTCTCTGAACACAGGAAGCTGACAGCCGCGCTCTGCAGTGTGACCGGCGTGCACTGTGAAGGAGGAGGGGGCCGCGGGGGATCAGAGCTGCGACAGGTACAGGGGACACCGGGGAACACCGGGGTGGGAATAGAGGGTGACCTGGCAGGGCATGGGGAGAAGGTTTCTGTCGTATATGTCATAGCACATGCGACAGAAACCATAGGAAAGGGGGAAATGCGGCCGGCGCGCTGCTGTGCGTGCCGGTATGTACAGCGCCATGTTGGATTTTCGGGAGGAAGGGGGGGTGGGGGGACACTTTGGCGACACCGGGGGACCGGAGAGGACCGAGGGATGAGATTTATCTCCCATCTGACATGTTTGTTTATGCCAGATGGGAGATAAATGATTTTTTACTGGCGCGGTCATTTACTGTAACCTGATCATCGGTATACGGTGTATACCGGCCATCAGGTGAGCGGGGACCGGAAAAAAACGGCCAGAATCATGATCTCCAGGGTCTCAGCTACCCCCGGCAGCTGAGACCCCGGAAATTTTCTGACTCTGGGGAGCGCTAGACCCTTTTTTCCGACCGCCGTTAAAAAGCGGCGGATCGGAAGAAGTACCCTAATTTGTCGCCGTTAAAAGGCGTATCGGCGGTCGTTAAGGGGTTAAATTAAGTTTGGTTTTGAACCCAAATTTGACCTGAACCCCAATAGAAGTCACTGATTGGGCAGTTCGGGTCTCCGCCCACAGCAGGCAGCAATAAACAAATCACTTCAGGGAGCGGGTGTGCGGGGTTTTTCTATTTTTTTGGGAGGATTCACACTACATCCAATCATGCTGTTGTTACCCCCAGTACGAGCCATTCAAACACTGCAAGCGGCTCCCACTGGGTTGCGCAACGAGTGTACCAGAGTATAGCACTGTCCGCTGAGTGGTGTTCATACATAAAACAGCCAAACTCTTTTTTATAAAAGTCTGAACACCGATCTTTGGATTCGCTCATCTCTACTTAGGATAGTTATCCATATATTAATATATTACCTTGTCCTGGCCACCATAGCAGAAATACAGAATTACATGCTGGGCATTCATATAAAGGCTGATCAACCATGAAATAGATTGGTACGGCTCACCTCACATCAGCGGTATTTTGTCGCAAAACCGGATCCGTCACAAATATGTTTCAGTTCCATCCATTTCCAATAGAATAGCGGCAAAATGCGGTTATATGCGGTTGCGTGCGTCATACACAATTGCATGTGACCGCATCTTGCCGCAATTCCATTGGATAAGAATGGAACTGAAATGCATTGTGACGGATCCGGTTTTGCGGCAAAATACCGCTGATGTGAGGTGAGCCTTAGTTGGCTTTTGCAGAATAAAAGCCATCCTGACCTCTTACTTAGCAGCTCAATGCTTGCTCCACAGAGTCAGATTTGAATGGGGCACCTCCCTATGACATCTCAACCTTAATTAATGGAAATATGTAATCTACAGAAACAGAGCAACGTGTTAAGGAAGGAATTGATATTAATAAGATACAAACACATTCCCACTCTTTTCTTAAATCATTTTTCATGCAGTAATGGCTGCAGTAACATCCCCTCCTTTTTCATTCTTTGTTCAACCACTAATGAACTTTAATGAGCTTCATCCTCACTGGACTGTGGCTTTATATTCTCTGCAAAGCAATGCCTTATTCCAGGACATATTTCATGGGTAAAATGTAATGTTATACTTAGCTAAATATTTTTTTTAATGTATTTAAAAAGACATTGCTAGCATACGCCTACATAATCCAAATGATAGTATCTGTCTATGCCTCTAATTTAATATGGAGCCTTACAGAGGGTGTTTTATTTAGAATTCAACAGAAAAAAAATTAAGGCATGTTTTATTTTGACCACTTTGCATTGTTTTAGCGCAGAATGACCCCACACACATACCACAGAATGGAGCTCGTGCAGCCGCAGGGGAGGTTCACTATCCTCTATTATAGGAATCTGTACAGTCTCCGAGCCTACTGATTAGATGGGCTTTTCCTAATGTGATATAATATGTACACTTTGTGCTCTGAGCCAGTCAGATGTCTCCTTCATGCTACTATCACACCCCTGAGGCTCTGGTTGCCCCAGGGTACTGTGCTTCAATTAAGTTGCGGTATCTATTTCAGGTAAGGAGGGGGTTAATCACCAGTGCTCCACATTCACACACTGCATACAGCTTAGTAGCCTTCACATAGGGTGGGTTGGCTCGGGGAAGGAAGGTGGGTGGTCATAACGGTCATGGGACTTCCCGGTTACTGAAGCCAGCCACCTGGGAGGGGGTTCTACCTGGGGATAGAAATAGGCGCAACACACTCACATAAAAAACAGACCCGTCAGGACCATAGTTCTGGCAAGATATCTATGGAAAACTTAGACTACTGGGCCCGGGGCTTGGAGTGGGAGCTCAGCTAGGGTACCTATCTGCTGAGGGGGACACCCTAGAAATAGGACTCTCTCTCTCCTTCCTTCTCAAAAACACTGGTGGTGACCCCTTACCGGATCTGGGATTGACCGGAGCCCATCACGAAAGCGACCAGTGTGACCGGGCTGGCAGCTGAAGTTGTGAGTAAACTACACCCTGAACCCGCAGAGACTGTGTTGGCTCGTCCGTACCAGCGCCACCGCCCAGCACCTAGGTACCAACGGCCATTATAACCCTCATCTTCCACCCGGGGCCCTTTCCGCCTGTAGGGGAGCGATACCATCCTGGCTGCCTTAACACCCCGGTGAGGAATCCGGCAGTGGCAGCTACTCCTGGCCGCATACCACAGGTGGCATCATGACAAACTTTTCCTATTACCCTGCTTCCCCCACCATTTACTGTGCATCTCGGGGCAATAGAACCGGGCAGTGCCACCCCATGACAGCGCCTAACCCGACCCGAAACAGCCTGGCGATGAGTAGGCTAACCGCCTGCCCCATGGGGCGCTACACTATTTTCTCTTGTCCGTCTCTTCATGCTGTTTTGCCTGTTTAATAATGGCAAAATCTGCAGCTGCATTTCCCTCTTACCCCTCCGACACTCATTCTATTTACTGTTTTGCACTACATGGATTATTTCGGTGTATAAATAAGTTTCTGAAGTTGTGCAAAGAGCCTGAAGAAAGGGATATGGAAACAACAAGCTTTTTGAGGAAAATAAGAATTTCCCAAGAAAACAGGGCCATGGCTTTGGAGTGAGAATACACAGCTTCAACATGTTCTGTCTGTTTAGTTGAATAGATTTAAATGTGTTGACTAATCACTTAAGTATTTAACATAAAAATGCTCAGAAATATAGTAAAAGAAGTCCTGTACTCCAACCTCTCCCAATCTGATGCTTCCCAGATCCCAATGTCCATTTATCTCCTGAATCATCTGGGGTGGGATTTATAAAATAGATGCAACTATCTGTGTAAATCTATTTCTCGCTCTCCCACCAGAAGATCTGGAGGAAATATTCATCTCCCACCTGCATCATAGATCTTAGCCGCCATTCTAATTAATGTGGATATTAACTATATAATGATGCAAACATATTTTATTACATATTATCATTTTACATTTGGTACTGTATACTATTCTATTATTACTGCAATGTAGTCTTGATCCATCTAAACAAGGGGTGCACAACCAGTGGCCCAGGTGCCATATGCAACCCTTGAGCAGGGTCAGGAAGCAGACACAGGGCTATCCACCATCAGGAATATCACTAAGATTAGGGATAGCATAGGGACCCCTAGCTTGAGGGACTGCTTAGGAGCCCTGGTTCCCTGCTATCCCATAGTCATAGTGACACTCTTCCTTTTTGGATTGTGAGCAGGAGAGAAGTCCTAATACTGGAATCAGCACCTATGAGATATTTATGTTGTGATGTGTATGGTGTTTTATTTCGGCCAATGCAGTTGGTTCAATCTGACAATGTCATTCTCAGAACCAAAATATTTATGCACCTTTAATCTAAACCAAAGAAAGAGTCACTTTACCAACCATAGTTGCCTAAAAGTTTATTATTTTTTTTATTAAATATACAAAAGATGCACGTTTATGCTGGGGGACTAACTTTTTCTTTTCAATGCGACATACCTGGTCGGCGACGTCGCTGTGACCGCCGAACAATCCCTCCTTCAAGGGGGAGGTGCGTTCAGCATCACAGCGACGTCACCATGACGTCACCAAACGGCCGGCCAATAGCAGAGCGGAGATAAGCGGGACATAACATCCCGCCCACCTCCTTCCTTCCACAAAGCTGGTGGACGCAGGTAAGGAGATGTTTGTCGTTCCTGCGGCTTCACACACAGCGATGGGTGGTGCTACAGGAACGACAAACAACATCGTATCTGCAGCAGGAGCGACATTATGAAAATGAACGACATGACACAAATCAGCGATTTTTGTCACATTTGCGCTCGTTCATCGTCGCACCTAGGCTTTACACATTGCGATGTCACTACCGGCGCCGGATGTGAGTCACTAATGACGTGACCCCGACGATATATCAGTAGCGATGTTGCAACGTGTAAAGCCCCCCTTAAGCTTACGATTTTTTACTGTCTTTTCCATTAGCCATTAAAAGGTATCAACAACCGATGGTTATCAAATATTAATTTTTTCATATTATCGGCTTTTTATACATATGTACTGTATATTGCTATAGAATTGCTGTATAACAAATCAGTGATTTATCATTGAGCACCTAATATAAAAAATAGGGCAGAATCTTACTGTGCCTACCTATATTTTCACCTATAATTGTTATATGCATGACTATTTTTAACAGTTTTTAAAATGTAGCTTTGTAGTTTCTCTAATGCTGGAACATAGCTATCTGGATTGCAGGAATAAATCCAAATCTGATGGTTCTATAGTCTGAACTAAATTGAATTCCAAACCTGCAAAGCATCAATGAGAACTACTGTCCTGTCATGTTTAACATGACAAGGGCAGAAGAGTAAAGGAAAACTTGGCGGACGGAGCTATGATATAAATAAAGAACAGTCGTGACACCGAGAACACCCTGTGCAAGATATTGTACACATTCCTTACAGCTGCACACATTCCTCATGCAGTTATAGAATTTATAGAATTTAGATTGTGCCATCTGGCATTAGTACAAGCTGTACTATAACCCAATGGCTATTTGTAAAAAATGGGAAATGGAGATAGCAGCTGAAAAACTTTCTGTATTGGACACACTATTTTCGGTTAAATAATAGCTTACATTCACCCCAACAGATTTGTTAGAAAACATTTACTGTATATTCTTGTGTATAAGCCAAATTTTGCAGAAGATTTTCTAGACCCCCTAAGCTTATACTCGAGTGAGAGTCTCACTTCCGGATTACAAGACACACCTTTTTCCCCCAAAACTGGGGGAAAATGAGGGTGCATCTTATAATCCGGATAAAGCTTACTGGGTCAGGGTGGCATTACAGAGTGGGGTCACAGGACAGGGTTGGCGATACTGTGGCTTGGGGGTGATTCAGTGATGTTGTGACTCAGGAGGGTCGGCGATACTAGATGCTCAGGGGGGTCGCGGCAGGCGCAAACGAGTCCTGACGGCAGGCAGCAGGCCCCATTGAGCCTGCTGGTAGTGGAAGAGGTGCGTTCACATATTGAGATCTCAGAGTGCTGAGATCTAAATTTGCGCATGTGTCGCCCAGAGAAGGTGGTACTCGGTCACGGGCGGGAACAAATGGGAATGTCACTCTGGTGGCCGTTGCCCGGTCCCATGCTCTGGGCCCATTTTGTTAATGGGGGGTGTTTACAGGGGAGATAAGAGTTTTTGTCATGTGCCACCACCTGCGAGTTGCGGTTAGGGATGGAGAACCGCCACTGCTTAATGTGCGTACTCCCAGGGCTGGTGGTAGTTGCAGGTGTGATGGTAAGCCCTCTGCAGGTAGGGCTGTGCCTGGGAGATGTTATGGGGTAATAATGGAGACTACACAGGTTGTCTCTAACAGTCTCTACTCACTGTGGACCCAGGGGTTGCTGGTTGAGGTCTCTTGGAGGACCAGTGCCAATGTAGTGACCCAAGTTGCTCTGTCCCCGGCACTCTCTGATTGAGTCCCCATAGCATGGAGCAATTAGGGATCCCGACTGTCCCTTTTTGGGTGAAGTCTCCTTCTCCCTACGGCGGGCAGTGCGGACCCTGCAGGGAGGTAGGTGTCCGAACCCCGATCCTAGTTTACTGCTGATGCCACCGGATTATTTTGTTTTGTGAGGTCCGTGAAGGTGTCCTCACCGGGCAGGTATTTGCCAAACAGTCTAAAACTTTCGCTTGACCTAAGGCCCTGTGCCCCATGCATGCTCTATTCCCAGCGGTATCTCAATACCCATCTTACCGACCTCTCTCCTGTGCCCCGGGGTCACCGTTACATGGACCCAGCTCAGGTACGTCCGCACACCTCTCCTGTGTGCTCCCGACTCTTGACTACTCTCTGACTGACTGACCCCTCCCACCAGGCTGGCTCTACCCAGGGATTCGTTCCCATGGCAACCATCCCCTTACATAGTTAACCCTCTATGCCCAGTGTAGAGAGGAGAACTAGGATTTAGATTGTGTTTTGGTGGAATCAGCACTGGTACTCCAGGTTCCAGAGGGTAGGTCCTGCATCCTCAAGAGCATGCAGTTCCCTGTAGTGCCCTGAGGGTCTCAGGGGCACTACACGCACGTGCCGCTTCAGCAGCCATTTTCTTGAAGTCTATCACATGAACCGCCAGTGTGCTTAACGGAGTATGCAGCCCACCAGCAGGTTCAATGACACCCGCCGTAACACCCTTGAGCCTGTAGCATTGCAGACACTTTTGAGCCTGAAGTATTGCTGACATTCAGTGCTGTGACCCTCCTGAGCCGCAGACACCCAGTCATCTGAGCCCACAGCATCACTGACCCAGCCTTCTGAGTAGAGTTGAGCGCGGTTCGTGGTTCGTGGTTCTCCAGTTCGCGGCTCGAGTGATTTTGGGGCATGTTCTAGATCGAACTAGAACTCGAGCTTTTTGCAAAAGCTCGATAGTTCTAGAAACGTTCGAGAACGGTACTAGCAGCCAAAAAACAGCAAAATCCTAGCTTGGTTTCTGCTGTAATAGTGTAAGTCACTCTGTGAATCAAACTATTATCACATTTCAGTGTATAGTGTGCGTGAACAGCGCCTTCAGATCACTGCTGTTTCTATAATGGCGATCGCCATTTTTTTTTTTTTTTTTCTTGTCTTCCTTCCCTAAGCGCGCGCGTCTTGTGGGGCGGGCCAGCATGTCAGCCAATCACAGACACACACACACCTAAGTGGACTTTGAGCCAGAGAAGCAACGGCATGTGTGATAGGATCTGCATGTCACATGTCCCTGCATTATAAAACCGGACATTTTCTTCACGAACGCCATTATCTGCCTTCTGCGTCTTTGGTGTCAGACATCAGTGTCGCAGCTCCGTCCTCCTGAGTCCTATAGCCGATACAGCTGTATGCGCTGCATACACAGCGTTAGACAGCTTAGGGAGAGCACATTCTAGCAGTCCTTTTAAGGGCTCAAAGCGGCAGGGTCAGAGAGCCATAAGTGACAGGTCCTGCAAACAGCAACAGCGTCTGTGTAGCCCAGGTCAGGGATTTCCTCCCTGCATTTCACCATTAGGAGGGAATAGAAAGGCAGGCTTCCATTCCTCTACCCAGAGCACCACAATCCTGCAACTGTACCCTCTTGTCCTCTGCACACTCCAACTCATTCTAAGTAAGCCATTATACTAGCAAACATTCAGTGTACCTAGTGGCATCCTATACGTGGCTATTGGACTTTGCTATAGTCCCACTAGTGCAAAGACATTTGCAGAGCACGTCTGCCTGCATTGCACACTACAACTTTTTTAAACTAAGCAATTTTACTAGCAAACACTCAGTGTACCTAGTGGCATCCTATACGTGGCTATTGGACTTTGCTATAGTCCCACTAGTGCAAAGACATTTGCAGAGCACGTCTGCCTGCATTGCACACTACAACTTTTTTAAACTAAGCAATTTTACTAGCAAACACTCAGTGTACCTAGTGGCATCCTATACGTGGCTATTGGACTTTGCTATAGTCCCACTAGTGCCAAGACATTTGCAGAGCGCATCTGCCTGCGTTGCACACTCCAACTAATTATAACTAAGCCATTATACTAGCACACACTCAGTGTACCTAGTGGCATCCTATACGTGGCTATTGGACTTTGCTTTAGTCCCACTAGTGCCAAGACATTTGCAGAACGCATCTGCCTGCGTTGCACACTCCAACTAATTATAACTAAGCCATTATACTAGCACACACTCAGTGTACCTAGTGGCATCCTATACGTGGCTATTGGACTTTGCTATAGTCCCACTAGTGCCAGGACATTTGCAGCACGTCTGCCTGCGTTGCACACTCCAACTAATTATAACTAAGCCATTATACTAGCACACACTCAGTGTACCTAGTGGCATCCTATACGTGGCTATTGGACTTTGCTATAGTCCCACTAGTGCCAAGACATTTGCAGAGCGCATCTGCCTGCGTTGCACACTCCAACTAATTATAACTAAGCCATTATACTAGCACACACTCAGTGTACCTAGTGGCATCCTATACGTGGCTATTGGACTTTGCTATAGTCCCACTAGTGCCAAGACATTTGCAGCACGTCTGCCTGCGTTGCTCACTCCAACTAATTATAACTAAGCCATTATACTAGCAAACACTCAGTGTACCTAGTGGCATCCTATACGTGGCTATTGGACTTTGCTATAGTCCCACTAGTGCCAAGACATTTGCAGAGCGCATCTGCCTGCGTTGCACACTCCAACTAATTATAACTAAGCCATTATACTAGCACACACTCAGTGTACCTAGTGGCATCCTATACGTGGCTATTGGACTTTGCTATAGTCCCACTAGTGCAAAGACATTTGCAGCACGTCTGCCTGCGTTGCACACTCCAACTAATTATAACTAAGCCATTATACTAGCACACACTCAGTGTACCTAGTGGCATCCTATACGTGGCTATTGGACTTTGCTTTAGTCCCACTAGTGCCAAGACATTTGCAGAACGCATCTGCCTGCGTTGCACACTCCAACTAATTATAACTAAGCCATTATACTAGCACACACTCAGTGTACCTAGTGGCATCCTATACGTGGCTATTGGACTTTGCTATAGTCCCACTAGTGCCAAGACATTTGCAGCACGTCTGCCTGCGTTGCACACTCCAACTAATTATAACTAAGCCATTATACTAGCACACACTCAGTGTACCTAGTGGCATCCTATACGTGGCTATTGGACTTTACTTTAGTCCCACTAGTGCCAAGACATTTGCAGAACGCATCTGCCTGCGTTGCACACGCCAACTAATTATAACTAAGCCATTATACTAGCACACACTCAGTGTACCTAGTGGCATCCTATACGTGGCTATTGGACTTTGCTATAGTCCCACTAGTGCCAAGACATTTGCAGCACGTCTGCCTGCGTAGCACACTCCAACTAATTATAACTAAGCCATTATACTAGCACACACTCAGTGTACCTAGTGGCATCCTATACGTGGCTATTGGACTTTGCTATAGTCCCACTAGTGCCAAGACATTTGCAGAGCGCATCTGCCTGCGTTGCACACTCCAACTAATTATAACTAAGCCATTATACTAGCACACACTCAGTGTACCTAGTGGCATCCTATACGTGGCTATTGGACTTTGCTATAGTCCCACTAGTGCAAAGACATTTGCAGCACGTCTGCCTGCGTTGCACACTCCAACTAATTATAACTAAGCCATTATACTAGCACACACTCAGTGTACCTAGTGGCATCCTATACGTGGCTATTGGACTTTGCTTTAGTCCCACTAGTGCCAAGACATTTGCAGAACGCATCTGCCTGCGTTGCACACTCCAACTAATTATAACTAAGCCATTATACTAGCACACACTCAGTGTACCTAGTGGCATCCTATACGTGGCTATTGGACTTTGCTATAGTCCCACTAGTGCCAAGACATTTGCAGAGCGCATCTGCCTGCGTTGCACACTCCAACTAATTATAACTAAGCCATTATACTAGCACACACTCAGTGTACCTAGTGGCATCCTATACGTGGCTATTGGACTTTGCTATAGTCCCACTAGTGCCAAGACATTTGCAGAGCGCATCTGCCTGTGTTGCACACTCCAACTAATTATAACTAAGCCATTATACTAGCACACACTCAGTGTACCTAGTGGCATCCTATACGTGGCTATTGGACTTTGCTATAGTCCCATTAGTGCAAAGACATTTGCAGCACGTCTGCCTGCGTTGCACACTCCAACTCATTATAACTAAGTTACATTGTCAGGGATATTTATTCTTTATTATTCTGCTGTTAATAAAGCTAGACCACCACTGCAATCTTCACCACCTCTCAATTTTTACTACCACATTTTCAGTCCACAATCTTGTCGCAATCAACATGAGTGGCAAAATGACAGATGCTGGTGGAAAGGGGAAGAGGCGTGGTGGAAAAGGCAAAAAAGGTTTTGTCAGTGGGGAAGGTGGCAAAGCTCCATTATCATCTGCTGAAGATAGACCATCTACTAGCAAAAGTAAGATGTCTACTACTTATTGTGGACAATCCGATGTGCTCCCTTTATTACGGACACGAACAAGAGGAACAAAGGTAGATGATGGGCAAAAAAGGAAAATGCTTGAATGGATCTCAAGTGGTCCAACAAGTGCCCTCTCAGCCACTTCAAGTACCGCATCCAAAAAACACCATTCCTCTGAGTTGTCATCCCAATCACACTTGATTTCTCCCAGCTCTGAAGTCTCCATCAGCCCTGCACAGTATGGTGGAACTGAGATGGCTGAGTCTGCAGAGCTGTTCAGTCACACTATAGCCTGGGAATCAGAGGTCTGCTCCCAAGCTACAGTGAGTACAGAACAGGAAATGGTCTGCAGTGATGCCCAGAACCTTTGTGACTCAGATTCAGGCCGTGAGGACCAAGTTTCTGAGCATAATGTTGACCCTTTGTCACAAACTGTAACACCTGTGGTTATAGACAATGAGGAACATACTGATGAAGATGAGACTCAGATACCCGATTGGGATGACAACTTAAATATTCGGTCAGGGCAAGAAGAGGCTCGGTCTGAGGGGGAGGGGAGTGCAAACACAACAATTGATGATGACGTTCTAGATCCCACCTACTGTCAACCCCCAGTCAGGCACTCGAGGAGGTCAACAGAGGCGGTGGAGGAGGATGCAACCGACGACGAAGTTACCTTGCGCCTTCCTGGACAGAGTCGGAGCACTGGTAGCACGTCTACAACTGCATCCTCAGCCACCACTCTGCCTATGAGCATTATTCGGGGTGGATCAACAGGTCGCATGGCCTCTAAGCCTTGCCTAGCCTGGGCCTTTTTTCACATCGAAAAAGATCGCCCAACTCATGTGATATGTAACATTTGTCATGATTCTGTTAGTAGAGGTCAAAACCTCAGCAGTTTGACAACTTCTTCCATGAATCGTCACATGAATAAATATCATAAGTCCCGGTGGGAAGCTCACCGTGCTGCAATGCCGGCTAGCGGAGCGAACCATCCACCGCCCGCCCCTTCCAGTGCATCCGCGCGCTCTTCATCTTCTAGGACTGTGGGGACAGCTGTCACACCTGTTTTTCCACGCAAAACTTCCACCACTGTAACCGCAACAGGCAGTTTGCTTGTAAGGTCGTCAGTTGGTTTGGAAGGGGAAACAAGTGAGTGTGTACAGCTCTCTCAGACATCGATAGCACCAACGTTGGATGAAGGCAACATCATGTCTCCGCCTGAACTTTCCTCACAAACCTGCATTTTTCCAGGGACACCCTACTCAACACCGTCTACACACAGCAGCCAGATCTCTGTCCCTCAGATGTGGTCAAATAAAAGGCCACTTCCTCCGACCCATGACAAAGCTAAGAGGTTGACTCTATCCCTCTGTAAGCTGTTGGCTACCGAAATGCTGCCTTTCCGCCTAGTGGACACACATGATTTTAGAGAGCTTATGTCTGTCGCTGTGCCCCAGTACCAGATGCCTAGTCGCCACTACTTCTCTAAGAAAGGTGTGCCCGCGCTACACCAGCATGTCGCACACAACATCACCGCTTCCTTGAGAAACTCTGTGTGTCAACGGGTGCATTTCACCACCGATACTTGGACCAGTAAGCATGGACAGGGACGTTACATGTCGCTGACTGGGCACTGGGTAACTATGGTGATAGATGGTGAAGGGTCTGCTGCACAAGTCTTGCCGTCCCCACGACTTGTGTGTCAATCCTCTGTCTGTCCAAGTTCCGCCACAGCTTCTGCATCCTCCACCTCATCTGGGTCCTCCACCTCCGCCCCAAGCCTTCCTGGTCAGGCCACCAGCGTTCTCACTGCGCAGAAGGAATCACGCACGCCTCATTACTATGCTGGCAGCCGAGCGCAACGGCATCAGGCGGTCTTTAGCTTGACATGTCTTGGTAATAAGAGTCCCACAGCTGAGGAGTTGTGGTCAGCTCTGCGGTCCGAGTTTAATAAATGGTTGTCTCCACTCAACCTGCAGCCTGGTAAGGCCGTGTGCGACAATGCTGCAAACCTGGGTGCGGCCCTTCGCCTGGGCAAGGTGACACACGTACCTTGTATGGCTCACGTGTTGAACCTTGTCGTGCAGCAATTTTTAACACACTATCCCGGCCTAGATGGCCTTCTGAACAGGGCACGAAAACTGTCTGCTCACTTCCGGCGTTCAAGCGCCGCAGCTGAGCGACTTGCATCGCTCCAGAAGTCTTTCGGCCTGCCGGTTCATCGCCTGAAATGCGATGTGGCTACACGCTGGAATTCAACTCTCCACATGTTACAGCGACTGTGGCAGCACCGCAGAGCCCTGGTGCAATACGTCATGACGTATAGCCTGGGCCAACGAGATGCAGAGGTGGGGCAGATCACCCTGATGGAGTGGTCTCAGATCAAGGACCTATGCACCCTTCTGCACAGTTTCGACATGGCGACGAATATGTTTAGCTCTGACAATGCCATTATCAGCATGACGATTCCAGTCATTTACATGCTGGAGCACACGCTAAACACTATTCGGAGTCAGGGGGTGGGACAACATGAAGGGGAGGAACTACAGGAGGATTCATATGCGCAAGGGACAACAACATCACCAAGGTCCAGACGTTCATCATCACCAACGCAGCAGGCATGGGACCATGGGGAACAGGGATCGACAAGGGCGCATAGTAGCAGGCGAAATGTTGAGCAAGGTGCAGGAGAACATGAAGAAATGGAGGACGAACTGTCCATGGACATGGAAGACTCAGCGGATGAGGGAGACCTTGGTCAAATTTCAGTTGAAAGAGGTTGGGGGGAGATGTCAGAGGAAGAAAGAACGGGTAGCACCTCTATGCCACAAACACAGCGTGGACTTGGTCCGCATGGCTGCGCAAGACACATGAGTGCCTTCTTGTTGCACTACCTCCAACATGACAGTCGTATTGTCAAAATTAGAAGTGATGATGACTACTGGATTGCCACACTATTAGATCCCCGGTACAAGTCCAAATTTTGTGACATAATTCCAGCCATAGAAAGGGACGCACGTATGCAGGAGTATCAGCAGAAGCTGTTACTCGATCTTAGCTCGGCTTTTCCACCAAACAACCGTGCAGGTGCAGGGAGGGAATCTCCCAGTTGTAACTTGACAAACATGGGACGGTCTCGTCATCTTCACCAGTCTACCCGTACCAGTAGGACCGTATCTGGTGCCGGTAACAGCAATTTTATGGAATCTTTTCATAATTTTTTTAGACCCTCTTTTGCAAGGCCACCAGAGACAACAAGTCTGACACATACTCAACGGCTGGAGAGGATGATACAGGAGTATCTCCAAATGAACATCGATGCCATGACTGTGCAACTGGAGCCTTGCTCCTTTTGGGCTTCAAACATAGAAAAATGGCCAGAGCTCTCCAGTTACGCCTTGGAGATTTTGTCGTGTCCAGCTGCCAGCGTTGTCTCTGAACGTGTATTCAGTGCTGCTGGGTGTGTGCTGACAGATAAGCGCACGCGTCTGTCCAGTGACAATGTGGACAGACTGACGTTCATCAAAATGAACAAGTCATGGATCCAGAAGGAATTTACTACCCCTGTGTCATCCTGGGGAGAGTAAATGCTTGTGGATTTGGAATGTGCTTGATGCAAATCAAAACATCCTGTTTGCAACTAGGGCCCAAGTGCTGCCACTGATGGGGTGGGTGTCTGTGTGGCCCAATTTTTGGAAAAAAGGGAGACTCCGCTTGGAGTAACCCTTGCTTACATTGTTTTTAAAAGAAGACAAGATGAACAGAGCTGGGATCAGGAAATACTTTGCTACCTACCCCGGTGTCATCCTGGGGAC
Organism: Anomaloglossus baeobatrachus; assembly: GCF_048569485.1. Classification (NCBI taxonomy): domain Eukaryota; kingdom Metazoa; phylum Chordata; class Amphibia; order Anura; family Aromobatidae; genus Anomaloglossus; species Anomaloglossus baeobatrachus. Next base: position 836,257,609 of record NC_134353.1, on the reverse strand, counting down.
AGATAAGAATGGTGTATTTTTGAATGTGCTTGATGCAAATGTAGCTGTGAAGTGTACAACTGGGGCACAACTGCTGCCACTGAATGGGTGGGTGTGTGGGGCCCAATTTTGGGAAAAAAAGGGAGACTCCGCTTGGAGTAACCCTTGCTTGCTGTGTTTTTAAAAGAAGCCAAGATGAACAGAGCTGGGATCAGGAAATACTTTGCTACCTACCCCGGTGTCATCCTGTGGACGGATAAGAATGGCGTATTTTTGAATGTGCTTGATGCAAATCAAAACATCCTGTTTGCAACTAGGGCCCAAGTGCTGCCACTGATGGGGTGGGTGTCTGTGTGGCCCAATTTTTGGAAAAAAGGGAGACTCCGCTTGGAGTAACCCTTGCTTACATTGTTTTTAAAAGAAGACAAGATGAACAGAGCTGGGATCAGGAAATACTTTGCTACCTACCCCGGTGTCATCCTGGGGACGGATAAGAATGGCGTATTTTTGAATGTGCTTGATGCAAATCAAAACATCCTGTTTTCAACTAGGGCCCAAGTGCTGCCACTGATGGGGTGGGTGTCTGTGTGGCCCAATTTTTGGAAAAAAGGGAGACTCCGCTTGGAGTAACCCTTGCTTACATTGTTTTTAAAAGAAGCCAAGATGAACAGAGCTGGTATCAGGAAAGACTTTGCTACCTACCCCGGTGTCATTTTGGGAACGGATAAGAATGGCGTATTTTTGAATGTGCTTGATGCAAATGTAGCTGTGAAGTGTACAACTGGGGCACAACTGCTGCCACTGAATGGGTGGGTGTGTGGGGCCCAATTTTGGGAAAAAAAGGGAGACTCCGCTTGGAGTAACCCTTGCTTGCTGTGTTTTTAAAAGAAGCCAAGATGAACAGAGCTGGGATCAGGAAATACTTTGCTACCTACCCCGGTGTCATCCTGTGGACGGATAAGAATGGCGTATTTTGGAATGTGCTTGATGCAAATCAAAACATCCTGTTTGCAACTAGGGCCCAAGTGCTGCCACTGATGGGGTGGGTGTCTGTGTGGCCCAATTTTTGGAAAAAAGGGAGACTCCGCTTGGAGTAACCCTTGCTTGCTGTGTTTTTAAAAGAAGCCAAGATGAACAGAGCTGGGATCAGGAAAGACTTTGCTACCTACCCCGGTGTCATCCTGGGGACGGATAAGAATGGCGTATTTTGGAATGTGCTTGATGCAAATCAAAACATCCTGTTTGCAACTAGGGCCCAAGTGCTGCCACTGATGGGGTGGGTGTCTGTGTGGCCCAATTTTTGGAAAAAAGGGAGACTCCGCTTGGAGTAACCCTTGCTTACATTGTTTTTAAAAGAAGACAAGATGAACAGAGCTGGGATCAGGAAATACTTTGCTACCTACCCCGGTGTCATCCTGGGGACGGATAAGAATGGCGTATTTTTGAATGTGCTTGATGCAAATCAAAACATCCTGTTTTCAACTAGGGCCCAAGTGCTGCCACTGATGGGGTGGGTGTCTGTGTGGCCCAATTTTTGGAAAAAAGGGAGACTCCGCTTGGAGTAACCCTTGCTTACATTGTTTTTAAAAGAAGCCAAGATGAACAGAGCTGGTATCAGGAAAGACTTTGCTACCTACCCCGGTGTCATTTTGGGAACGGATAAGAATGGCGTATTTTTGAATGTGCTTGATGCAAATGTAGCTGTGAAGTGTACAACTGGGGCACAACTGCTGCCACTGAATGGGTGGGTGTGTGGGGCCCAATTTTGGGAAAAAAAGGGAGACTCCGCTTGGAGTAACCCTTGCTTGCTGTGTTTTTAAAAGAAGCCAAGATGAACAGAGCTGGGATCAGGAAATACTTTGCTACCTACCCCGGTGTCATCCTGTGGACGGATAAGAATGGCGTATTTTGGAATGTGCTTGATGCAAATCAAAACATCCTGTTTGCAACTAGGGCCCAAGTGCTGCCACTGATGGGGTGGGTGTCTGTGTGGCCCAATTTTTGGAAAAAAGGGAGACTCCGCTTGGAGTAACCCTTGCTTACATTGTTTTTAAAAGAAGACAAGATGAACAGAGCTGGGATCAGGAAATACTTTGCTACCTACCCCGGTGTCATCATGGGGACGGATAAGAATGGCGTATTTTTGAATGTGCTTGATGCAAATCAAAACATCCTGTTTGCAACTAGGGCCCAAGTGCTGCCACTGATGGGGTGGGTGTCTGTGTGGCCCAATTTTTGGAAAAAAAGGGAGACTCCGCTTGGAGTAACCCTTGCTTGCTGTGTTTTTAAAAGAAGCCAAGATGAACAGAGCTGGGATCAGGAAAGACTTTGCTACCTACCCCGGTGTCATCCTGGGGACGGATAAGAATGGCGTATTTTGGAATGTGCTTGATGCAAATCAAAACATCCTGTTTGCAACTAGGGCCCAAGTGCTGCCACTGATGGGGTGGGTGTCTGTGTGGCCCAATTTTTGGAAAAAAGGGAGACTCCGCTTGGAGTAACCCTTGCTTACATTGTTTTTAAAAGAAGACAAGATGAACAGAGCTGGGATCAGGAAATACTTTGCTACCTACCCCGGTGTCATCATGGGGACGGATAAGAATGGCGTATTTTTGAATGTGCTTGATGCAAATCAAAACATCCTGTTTGCAACTAGGGCCCAAGTGCTGCCACTGATGGGGTGGGTGTCTGTGTGGCCCAATTTTTGGAAAAAAGGGAGACTCCGCTTGGAGTAACCCTTGCTTACATTGTTTTTAAAAGAAGACAAGATGAACAGAGCTGGGATCAGGAAATACTTTGCTACCTACCCCGGTGTCATCCTGGGGACGGATAAGAATGGCGTATTTTTGAATGTGCTTGATGCAAATCAAAACATCCTGTTTTCAACTAGGGCCCAAGTGCTGCCACTGATGGGGTGGGTGTCTGTGTGGCCCAATTTTTGGAAAAAAGGGAGACTCCGCTTGGAGTACCCCTTGCTTACATTGTTTTTAAAAGAAGACAAGATGAACAGAGCTGGGATCAGGAAATACTTTGCTACCTACCCCGGTGTCATCATGGGGACGGATAAGAATGGCGTATTTTTGAATGTGCTTGATGCAAATCAAAACATCCTGTTTGCAACTAGGGCCCAAGTGCTGCCACTGATGGGGTGGGTGTCTGTGTGGCCCAATTTTTGGAAAAAAAGGGAGACTCCGCTTGGAGTAACCCTTGCTTGCTGTGTTTTTAAAAGAAGCCAAGATGAACAGAGCTGGGATCAGGAAAGACTTTATCTACCTACCCCGGTGTCATCCTGGGGACGGATAAGAATGGCGTATTTTGGAATGTGCTTGATGCAAATCTAGCTGTGAAGTGTACAACTGGGGCACAACTACTGCCACTGAATGGGTGGGTGTGTGGGGCCCAATTTTTGGAAAAAAAGGGAGACTCCGCTTGGAGTAACCCTTGCTTGATGTGTTTTTAAAAGAAGCCAAGATGAACAGAGCTGGGATCAGGAAATACTTTGCTACCTACCCCGGTGTCATCCTGGGGACGGATAAGAATGGCGTATTTTTGAATGTGCTTGATGCAAATCAAAACATCCTGTTTGCAACTAGGGCCCAAGTGCTGCCACTGATGGGGTGGGTGTCTGTGTGGCCCAATTTTTGGAAAAAAGGGAGACTCCGCTTGGAGTAACCCTTGCTTGCTGTGTTTTTAAAAGAAGCCAAGATGAACAGAGCTGGGATCAGGAAATACTTTGCTACCTACCCCGGTGTCATCCTGGGGACGGATAAGAATGGCGTATTTTGGAATGTGCTTGATGCAAATCAAAACATCCTGTTTGCAACTAGGGCCCAAGTGCTGCCACTGATGGGGTGGGTGTCTGTGTGGCCCAATTTTTGGAAAAAAGGGAGACTCCGCTTGGAGTAACCCTTGCTTACATTGTTTTTAAAAGAAGACAAGATGAACAGAGCTAGGATCAGGAAATACTTTGCTACCTACCCCGGTGTCATCATGGGGACGGATAAGAATGGCGTATTTTTGAATGTGCTTGATGCAAATCAAAACATCCTGTTTGCAACTAGGGCCCAAGTGCTGCCACTGATGGGGTGGGTGTCTGTGTGGCCCAATTTTTGGAAAAAAAGGGAGACTCCGCTTGGAGTAACCCTTGCTTGCTGTGTTTTTAAAAGAAGCCAAGATGAACAGAGCTGGGATCAGGAAAGACTTTATCTACCTACCCCGGTGTCATCCTGGGGACGGATAAGAATGGCGTATTTTGGAATGTGCTTGATGCAAATCTAGCTGTGAAGTGTACAACTGGGGCACAACTGCTGCCACTGAATGGGTGGGTGTGTGGGGCCCAATTTTTGGAAAAAAAGGGAGACTCCGCTTGGAGTAACCCTTGCTTGATGTGTTTTTAAAAGAAGCCAAGATGAACAGAGCTGGGATCAGGAAATACTTTGCTACCTACCCCGGTGTCATCCTGGGGACGGATAAGAATGGCGTATTTTTGAATGTGCTTGATGCAAATCAAAACATCCTGTTTTCAACTAGGGCCCAAGTGCTGCCACTGATGGGGTGGGTGTCTGTGTGGCCCAATTTTTGGAAAAAAAGGGAGACTCCGCTTGGAGTAACCCTTGCTTGCTGTGTTTTTAAAAGAAGCCAAGATGAACAGAGCTGGGATCAGGAAAGACTTTGCTACCTACCCCGGTGTCATCCTGGGGACGGATAAGAATGGCGTATTTTTGAATGTGCTTGATGCAAATCAAAACATCCTGTTTGCAACTAGGGCCCAAGTGCTGCCACTGATGGGGTGGGTGTCTGTGTGGCCCAATTTTTGGAAAAAAAGGGAGACTCCGCTTGGAGTAACCCTTGCTTGATGTGTTTTTAAAAGAAGCCAAGATGAACAGAGCTGGGATCAGCAAAGACTTTGCTACCTACCCCGGTGTCATCCTGGGGACGGATAAGAATGGCGTATTTTTGAATGTGCTTGATGCAAATCAAAACATCCTGTTTGCAACTAGGGCCCAAGTGCTGCCACTGATGGGGTGGGTGTCTGTGTGGCCCAATTTTTGGAAAAAAAGGGAGACTCCGCTTGGAGTAACCCTTGCTTGATGTGTTTTTAAAAGAAGCCAAGATGAACAGAGCTGGGATCAGCAAAGACTTTGCTACCTACCCCGGTGTCATCCTGGGGACGGATAAGAATGGCGTATTTTTGAATGTGCTTGATGCAAATCAAAACATCCTGTTTGCAACTAGGGCCCAAGTGCTGCCACTGATGGGGTGGGTGTCTGTGTGGCCCAATTTTTGGAAAAAAGGGAGACTCCGCTTGGAGTAACCCTTGCTTACATTGTTTTTAAAAGAAGCCAAGATGAACAAGTCATGGGTCAGCAAAGACTTTGCTACCTACCCCGGTGTCATCCTGGGGATGGATAAGAATGGCGTATTTTTGAATGTGCTTGATGCAAATGTAGCTGTGAAGTGTACAACTGGGGCACAACTGCTGCCACTGAAGGGGTGGGTGTGTGTGTGGCCCAATTTTTGGAAAAAATGGAGACTCCGCTTGGAGTCACCTTGCGGTGTTTTACATGATTTTAGAAGGGCGTGCCATGCCTATATCTGTGTGTCCTCCTCTTTTTCCTTGTCCAGCTGTTTTGTTTTCGCATGAGTATATGTCCTTGTCACTTTCCAATGTGTTTGAGTTGTTTGTCACCTTTAGGACACCTTTGAGGGTGTTTTCTAGGTGTTTTTCTGTGTTTGTGATTGCCTGCCATTGTTTCCTATGCAGTTCGAGTTCGGTTCGTCGAACGTTCGACGAACCGAACTCGAACGGGAGGTCCGTTCGGCGAACCAACCTCGAGCCGAACCGCGACCGGTTCGCTCATCTCTACTTCTGAGTAGAGTTGAGCGCGGTTCGTGGTTCGTGGTTCTCCAGTTCGCGGCTCGAGTGATTTTGGGGCATGTTCTAGATCGAACTAGAACTCGAGCTTTTTGCAAAAGCTCGATAGTTCTAGAAACGTTCGAGAACGGTTCTAGCAGCCAAAAAACAGCAAAATCCTAGCTTGGTTTCTGCTGTAATAGTGTAAGTCACTCTGTGAATCAAACTATTATCACATTTCAGTATATAGTGTGCGTGAACAGCGCCTTCAGATCACTGCTGTTTCTATAATGGCGATCGCCATTTTTTTTTTTTTTTTCTTGTCTTCCTTCCCTAAGCGCGCGCGTCTTGTGGGGCGGGCCAGCATGTCAGCCAATCACAGACACACACACACCTAAGTGGACTTTGAGCCAGAGAAGCAACGGCATGTGTGATAGGATCTGCATGTCACATGTCCCTGCATTATAAAACCGGACATTTTCTTCACGAACGCCATTATCTGCCTTCTGCGTCTTTGGTGTCAGACATCAGTGTCGCAGCTCTGTCCTCCTGAGTCCTATAGCCGATACAGCTGTATGCGCTGCATACACAGCGTTAGACAGCTTAGGGAGAGCACATTCTAGCAGTCCTTTTAAGGGCTCAAAGCGGCAGGGTCAGAGAGCCATAAGTGACAGGTCCTGCAAACAGCAACAGCGTCTGTGTAGCCCAGGTCAGGGATTTCCTCCCTGCATTTCACCATTAGGAGGGAATAGAAAGGCAGGCTTCCATTCCTCTACCCAGAGCACCACAATCCTGCCACTGTACCCTCTTGTCCTCTGCACACTCCAACTCATTCTAAGTAAGCCATTATACTAGCAAACATTCAGTGTACCTAGTGGCATCCTATACGTGGCTATTGGACTTTGCTATAGTCCCACTAGTGCAAAGACATTTGCAGAGCGCGTCTGCCTGCATTGCACACTACAACTCATTCTAACCAAGCCATTATACTAGCAAACACTCAGTGTACCTAGTGGCATCCTATACGTGGCTATTGGACTTTGCTATAGTCCCACTAGTGCAAAGACATTTGCAGAGCGCATCTGCCTGCGTTGCACACTCCAACTAATTATAACGAAGCCATTATACTAGCAAACACTCAGTGTACCTAGTGGCATCCTATACGTGGCTATTGGACTTTTGTCAATTCACAGTATTGGAACGTTATTTGCAGCACGTCTGCCTGCATTGCACACTCTAACTTTTTTAAACTCAGCCATTATACTAGCAAACACTCACTGTACCTAGTTGTATCCTAAACGTGGCTATTGTACTTTTGTCAATTCACAGTATTAGAACGTTATTTGCAGGACATCTGCCTGCATTGCACACTCAAACTTTTTTAAACTCAGCCATTATACTAGCAAACACTCACTGTACCTAGTTGTATCCTAAACGTGGCTATTGTACTTTTGTCAATGCACAGTATTGGAACGTTATTTGCAGCACGTCTGCCTGCATTGCACACTCAAACTTTTTTAAACTCAGCCATTATACTAGCAAACACTCACTGTACCTAGTTGTATCCTAAACGTGGCTATTGTACTTTTGTCAATTCACAGTATTGGAACGTTATTTGCAGCACGTCTGCCTGCATTGCACACTCAAACTTTTTTAAACTCAGCCATTATACTAGCAAACACTCACTGTACCTAGTTGTATCCTAAACGTGGCTATTGTACTTTTGTCAATTCACAGTATTGGAACGTTATTTGCAGCACGTCTGCCTGCATTGCACACTCAAACTTTTTTAAACTCAGCCATTATACTAGCAAACACTCACTGTACCTAGTTGTATCCTAAACGTGGCTATTGTACTTTTGTCAATTCACAGTATTGGAACGTTATTTGCAGCACGTCTGCCTGCATTGCACACTCAAACTTTTTTAAACTCAGCCATTATACTAGCAAACACTCACTGTACCTAGTTGTATCCTAAACGTGGCTATTGTACTTTTGTCAATTCACAGTATTGGAACGTTATTTGCAGGACATCTGCCTGCATTGCACACTCAAACTTTTTTAAACTCAGCCATTATACTAGCAAACACTCACTGTACCTAGTTATATCCTAAACGTGGCTATTGTACTTTTGTCAATTCACAGTATTGGAACGTTATTTGCAGGACATCTGCCTGCATTGCACACTCAAACTTTTTTAAACTCAGCCATTATACTAGCAAACACTCACTGTACCTAGTTGTATCCTAAACGTGGCTATTGTACTTTTGTCAATTCACAGTATTGGAACGTTATTTGCAGGACATCTGCCTGCATTGCACACTCAAACTTTTTTAAACTCAGCCATTATACTAGCAAACACTCACTGTACCTAGTTGTATCCTAAACGTGGCTATTGTACTTTTGTCAATTCACAGTATTAGAACGTTATTTGCAGGACATCTGCCTGCATTGCACACTCAAACTTTTTTAAACTCAGCCATTATACTAGCAAACACTCACTGTACCTAGTTGTATCCTAAACGTGGCTATTGTACTTTTGTCAATTCACACTACTGCAAATCTATGTGCAGCACCTCTGCATGACAACCTCGTGCTCTGTTTTTAATAAGCTATAATGATAGCACAAAATACTGCCATTTTGTGGCATCATAGAACTGGCTGTTGTATTCCATTAGTGCCCCACTGGTGACAAGCTATTTCTAGCACCTCTACATCACACCCTCATGCACATTTTGCTACGCTAATGTTATAGCAAACTCATGGAATTCATTGCTGCATTTCATAATTCGGAGGGATAGAAAGTCAGGCTTCCTTTAGCTTTTCCTTCTGTTCATAGACAGCATCTCCAAGACAAATTTCCCCTCCACGTCTAAGTGTGGAGAGGCAGCTAGTGCGCATGCGTGTGCCGATGTACCCCAGCTGCAGCATAATTACAGTGTTTCGCCTAGTGAGTATGCTCAGCCTGACTGTGCCATTCCTGACGCTAAGTTTTCATTTCGGGATACAGCGCATGCTCCCACACTAAGTGTGAAAAGCCTCTTTGCACAGGTGCTTGCATTCCGTGCCGGGTATAAGTCCTGTTTTGGGCATAGACACCATGCTAAAGCTGATAGTCTTTTTTCAGAGACTGTATTTCATGATACTGAGCATGCTCAGGCACTTCCTGCATCAGAGACTAGGTCCGGTAATGAACTCTTTGGCCCTGGCCCTGATGTGGGGGTCCCATATAGACCACAGGGCATCAGGTGTCCTCCCAAATGTCTTGCAGAGGCCCACACCTATGACTTGTCACCGCATTATTGATGCTCAGACGATGACTGGTGAGGTGTTTGGGTCATGGCAGCCATGAGGTCATCATTGAAGTTGCGTTTCCAAATAGGACGCTAGTTATGCCACTCATGACGTGTCACTCTACTTTTGTCTCCAGGAGGTGCATTGTGGTTCACCCTGGTTTGGGGCGGACCCAGGTTATAAAAGGGGCTGGAGCCAACCAGGAGGTGCGCAGTCTTCTATTATGCTCCGAAAGAGCACACCTCCATGTGTTGAACCCATTGCGGCTTTAGGCCAGAGGTAGGCAGGGATCGGGTGGTGGATGCAGGCCACCACCACAGTTGGTAACGCAGAACGGTTAAGACCAGCTCCTGTCCTAACAGTCCTGCTTGTGCAGCCCAGTGGCATTAACAGGCCTGCTGCTGCTGATGCGCCTGCTGTCCACAGGTGTGGCCCCTACGCACACGGTCAGCGTACTCAATGGCCCCTGTGTTGTTAACAGGGAGTTCCTGGGCTGGGTGGGCATGTGGACCCTGTGACGCTAACAGGGCTTACAGTCTCCAGATCCGAATGGCGTCTAACTCGGTTCAGGCTACTATTAGTTTCATAGCCACACAGCTCTGTATCCTCCACCAAACCTTCAAGTTGCCAACCTCTCCCTTTCCAACTGGGAGCACGGTGGACACTGACTGCTGATGGGGATATATACCTTTCTCTTTCTTTTCTTATTAATTTTCGTTATATATCGGTCACAGATTATATACCACTTTATCCAAATCTGCCAGTCCCACTGTAACAGATGTTGTTTCTTCAGCAAATGTTACAGTTGCTTAACCACCAAATCCACGGACCAAAACTTTTTTCCCCTTTCCAACACACCTGTTCCCCTTTCCAACAGCATCTGTCCTTTTTCAACTCATTTTGGGATATGACCAAAAGTGCAACTGTGCAGGGACACCGTACTCAACGCCATCTCAGCACAGCAGCCATCCCTCGGTCCCTCCGATGTGGACAAGTAAAAGACCATTTCCTCCTATCCATGACAAAGCGTTGAGATTCACTCTGTGCAGCACTGGTGTTTAGTGGACAAGTAGATCTAAGATTGCGTACCACATTCTGCAGATACTCCTGTATACGTGCGTCTATTTCTATGGCAGGAATTAGTTCGCCAAATTTTGTCTTGTACCGGGGATCTAACAGTGTGGCAACCCAGTATTCAGGATTAGTTCAAATTCATACAATCCGAGGGTCATGTAGGTAGTGCAGCAAGAAGGCGCTCATGTGTCTTGTGCATCCAGGAGGACCAAGTCCTTGGTGTGTTGGTGGCAGAGAGGTGAGAATCGTGCATCCTTCCTCTGCCCTCTCCCCCCAACCTCGCACAACCGAAATGTGAGCAAGCTCTCACTCATCTGCTGAGTCTTCCATGCCCATCGCCAGTTCGTCCTCCATTTCTTCATGGGCTCCTGCACTTTCATCAACACTTTTTGCTGATACTATGCGCCCTTGTTAATCCCTCTCCCTCACCATGACTGCCGCATAGGTGCCGCTGACCATCTGGACCTCGTAGATCTTGTTATCCCTTCCGCATATGACTCCTCCTGTACTTCCTCCCCTTCCTCTTGTCCCAACACCTGACTCCGAATAATAATTACAGTGTGCTCCATCATGTAGATGACCAGAATTGTCACGCTGAGAATGACATTGCCAGTGCTAAACATCTTCGTCGACATTTCAAAACTGTGTAGCAGGGTGCATAGGTCCTTGATCTGACACCACTCCAGCAGCGTGATCTGCACCACCTCTGGATCAAGTTATCCCAGGCTATATGTCTTACCGTATTTCAGCAGGGCTCTGCGGTGCTGCCACACACGCTGCAACATGTGCAGATTCAAATTCCTGCGTGTCGAAACATCGCATTTACGGCGTTTAACTGCCAGACCCTAAGACTTCCGGAGTGATGAAAGTTGTTGAGCTGCTGTGTGCGCACGATGGAAGTGAGCACATAGCGAGCGTGCCCACTGCACAAGGCCATGTAGGCCGTGATGGTGTTTTAAAAATTGCTGGCGAATTCGGTTCAACACGTGAGCCCTAAAAGGCACGTGTGTCACATTGCCCTGAGGATGGCCCGCAGCCAGGTTTGCATCATTGCCGCACACGGCTGTTAAGTCACCAACGGAGTCCGCTCCGTCAATTTGTACTCCGGTCGCCAGGTGACAACGTGTTCCTTTCATGAATAGTGCTGATGATGGGAGAGTAGTCGATGCCAGCGGCGCAGGTGGACGCAGGTTATGCTCACCCACTGGGCTGCATTACCTTGACAGATGCAGAATCTCTGGCTGAATGTAGCTGGTGGGTATCTCACAGATGAAATACCATCATTCAGCTACAACCAATGGGAAGACACCACACCCTTTTTTATGCCCATCCTGTCTGCAGACCACTGCCAGACATAGCTATGAACCTCTGGTTAATTTTACCCCCAGTTCAGTTTTATGATTTTGTGTGCTTGTTACCTGACTACTTTTCCTGCTTGCTGTTTATGTACCTTGTTGGCCGATACGCATTTCACCTCTGCTTGTTTTCTGATTCTTTCCTGGCCGTCCCATTCTGTTCCTGTTCCTCAATTAATGTTTTGACCCTGCCTGACTACTATTCTCTGTAATAGCGGTGTGACTCACATTTCCCATACATTTCAAAGTAAAACTTTGACCGCCTGATGGCATTGAGCTCTGCTGCCAGCATAGTAAGGAGGTGTGTGGTAGTCCTTGTGCGCAGTTGCAAGGAAGGGTGGCCTGACCACACAGGGTTTGCGCCAAGGTAGAGGACCCACACGAGGTTGAAGAGGCAGAAGCAGTGTATTAACTTCTACATACAGAACAAGGATTGAAACAACTCGTGGGGACGGCAAGACTTGTACAGCAGACCCTTCTCCATCTCTCACCATAGTTTGCCAGTGCCCAGTCAGTGACATGTAATGACCCTGTCTATGCTTACTGGTCCAAGTATCTGTGTTGAAATGCACCCTGTCGCACACAGATTTTCTCAAGGAAGTGGTGATGTTGTGTGCGACATGCTGGTGTAGCGCGGGCATGCTTTTCTTGGAGAAGCAGTGGTGATTGGGCATCTGGTACTGGGGCACAGCGACAGACATAAGGTCTGTAAAATCCTGTGTGTCCACTACGCGTAAAGGCAGCATTTCGGTAGCCAACAGCTTACAGAGGGATAGAGTCAACCACTTAGCGTTGTCATGGGTCGCAGTAAGTGGCCTTTTATTTGACCACATCTGAGGGACAGAGATCTGGCTGCTGTCTGTAGACGGTGTTGAGTAGGGTGTCCCTGGAAAAATGCAGGTTTGTGAGAAAAGTGCAGGCGGAGACATGATGTTGCCTTCATCTTGCCTTCAGATCTGTTCATCTTGTATCATTTTTAAAAAACACAGCAAGCAAGGGTTACTCCAAGCGGAGTCTACCTTTTTTCCCCAAATTGGGCACACAGACACCCCATCAGTGGCAGGACTTGTGCCCTAGTTGCAAACAGGATGTTTTGATTTACATTCAAAAATACGCCATTCTTATCCGTCCACAGGATGACACCGGGGTAGGTAGCAAAGTATTTCCTGATCCCAGCTCTGTTCATCTTGGCTTCTTTTAAAAACACAGCAAGCAAGGGTTACTCCAAGCGGAGTCTCCCTTTTTTTCCCAAAATTGGGCCCCACACACCCACCCATTCAGTGGCAGCAGTTGTGCCCCAGTTGTACACTTCACAGCTACATTTGCATCAAGCACATTCAAAAATACACCATTCTTATCTGTCCCCAGGATGACACCGGGGTAGGTAGCAAAGTATTTCCTGATCCCAGCTCTGTTCATCTTGTCTTCTTTTAAAAACAATGTAAGCAAGGGTTACTCCAAGCGGAGTCTCCCTTTTTTCCAAAAATTGGGCCACACAGACACCCACCCCATCAGTGGCAGCACTTGGGCCCTAGTTGCAAACAGGATGTTTTGATTTGCATCAAGCACATTCCAAATCCACAAGCATTTACTCTCCCCAGGATGACACAGGGGTAGTAAATTCCTTCTGGATCCATGACTTGTTCATTTTGATGAACGTCAGTCTGTCCACATTGTCACTGGACAGACGCGTGCGCTTATCTGTCAGCACACACCCAGCAGCACTGAAGACACGTTCAGAGACAACGCTGGCAGCTGGACACGACAAAATCTTCAAGGCGTAACTGGAGCGCTCTTGACATTTTTCTAGATTTGAAGCACAAAAGGAGCAAGGCTCCATTTGCAAAGTCATTGCATCGATGTTCATTTGGAGATACTCCTGTATCATCCTCTCCATCCGTTGACTATGTGACACACTTGATGTCTCTGGTGGCCTTGCAAAGGAGGGTCTAAAAAAATTATGAAAAGATTCCATAAAATTGCTGTTACCAGCACCAGATACGGTCCTACTGGTACGGGTAGACTGTTGAAGATGACGAGGCCGTCCCATGTTTGTCAAGTTACAACTGGGAGAATCACTCCCTTCACCTGCACGGTTGTTTGGTGGAAAAGCCGAGCTAAGATCGAGTAACAGCTTCTGCTGATACTCCTGCATACGTGCGTCCCTTTCTATGGGTGGAATTATGTCACAAAATTTGGACTTGTCCCGGGGATCTAATAGTGTGGCAAGCCAGTAGTCATCATCACTTCTAATTTTGACAATACGAGGGTCATGTTGGAGGTAGTGCAACAAGAAGGCACTCATGTGTCTTGCGCAGCCATGCGGACCAAGTCCACGCTGTGTTTGTGGCATAGAGGTGCTAACCGTTCTTTCTTCCTCTGTCATCTCCCCCCAACCTCTTTCAACTTAAATTTGACCAAGGTCCCCCTCATCTGCTGAGTCTTCCATGTCCATGGACAGTTCGTCCTCCATATCTTCATGTCCTCCTGCACCTTCCTCAACATCTCGCCTGCTACCATGCGCCCTTGTTGATCCCTGTCCCCCATGGTCCCATGCCTGCCGCGTTGGTGATGATGAACGTCTGGACCTTGGTGATGTTGTTGTGTCTTGCGCATATGAATCCTCCTGTAGTTCCTCCCCTTCCTGTTGTCCCACCCCCTGACTCCGAATAGTGTTTAGCGTGTGCTCCAGCATGTAAATGACTGTAATCGTCATGCTGATAATGGCATTGTCAGCGCTAAACATATTCGTCGCCATGTCGAAACTGTGCAGAAGGGTGCATAGGTCCTTGATCTGAGATCACTCCATCAGGGTGATCTGCCCCACCTCTGCATCTCGTTGGCCCAGGCTATACGTCATGACGTATTGCACCAGGGCTCTGCGGTGCTGCCACAGTCGCTGTAACATGTGGAGAGTTGAATTCCAGCGTGTCGCCACATCGCATTTCAGGCGATGAACCGGCAGGCCGAAAGACTTCTGGAGCGATGCAAGTCGCTCAGCTGCGGCGGTTGAACGGCGGAAGTGAGCACTGCAGACAGTTTCCGTGCCCTGGTCAGAAGGCCATCTAGGCCGGGACAGTGTGTTAAAAATTGCTGGACAACAAGGTTCAACACGTGAGCCATACAAGGCACGTGTGTCACCTTGCCCAGGCGAAGGGCCGCACCCAGGTTTGCAGCATTGTCGCACACGGCCTTACCAGGCTGCAGGTTGAGTGGAGACAACCATTTATTAAACTCGGACCGCAGAGCTGACCACAACTCCTCAGCTGTGTGACTCTTATTCCCAAGACATGTCAAGCTAAAGACCGCCTGATGCCGTTGCGCTCTGCTGCCAGCATAGTAATGAGGGGTGCGTCATTCCTTCTGCGCAGTGAGAACGCTGGTGGCCTGACCAGGCAGGCTTGGGGCGGAGGTGGAGGACCCAGATGAGGTGGAGGATGCAGAAGCAGTGGCGGAACTTGGACAGACAGAGGATTGACACACAAGTCGTGGGGACGGCAAGACTTGTGCAGCAGACCCTTCACCATCTATCACCATAGTTACCCAGTGCCCAGTCAGCGACATGTAACGTCCCTGTCCATGCTTACTGGTCCAAGTATCGGTGGTGAAATTCACCCGTTCACACACAGAGTTTCTCAAGGAAGCGGTGATATTGTGTGCGACATGCTGGTGTAGCGCGGGCACACCTTTCTTAGAGAAGTAGTGGCGACTAGGCATCTGGTACTGGGGCACAGCGACAGATATAAGGTCTCTAAAATCCTGTGTGTCCACTAGGCGGAAAGGCAGCATTTCTGTAGCCAACAGCTTACAGAGGGATAGAGTCAACCTCTTCGCTTTGTCATGGGTCGAAGGAAGTGGCCTTTTATTTGACCACATCTGAGGGACAGAGATCTGGCTGCTGTGTGTAGACGGTGTTGAGTAGGGTGTCCCTGGAAAAATGCAGCTTTGGGAGGAAAGTGCAGGCGGAGACATGATGTTGCCTTCATCCAAAGTTGGTGCTATCGATGTCTGAGAGAGCTGTACACACTCACTTGTTTCCCCTTCCAAACCAACTGACGACCTACCAAGCAAACTGCCTGTTGCGGTTACAGTGGTGGAAGTTGTGGGTGGAAATACAGGTGTGACAGCTGTCCCCACAGTCCTAGAAGATGACGAGCGCGCGGATGCCCTGGAAGGGGCAGGCGGTGGATGGTTGGCTCCACTAGGCCGCATTGCAGCACGGTGAGCTTCCCACCAGGCCATATGATATTTATTCATGTGACGATTCATGGAAGAAGTTGTCAAACTGCTGAGGTTTTGACCTCTACTAAGATAACCATGGCAAATGTTACAGATCACATAATTTGGCCGATCTTTTTTTATGTCAAAAAAGGACCAGGCTAGGCAAGGCTTAGAGGCCATGCGACCTGTTGATCCACCCCGAATAATGCTCAGAGGCAGAGTGGTGGCTGAGGATGCAGTTGTAGACGTGCTACCAGTGCTCCGACTGTGTCCAGGAAGGCGCCAGGTTACTTCGACGTCGGTTGCATCCTCCTCCACCGCCTCTATTGACCTCCTCGAGTAGGATAACCAAAATGCAAAAGAGGTAGCCGATAAAATGTAATAAATTTTATTGAGATAAATTAAAAATATTAAAACAAGGTGAACAACAAGTGGCTGATATAAACCAGCAAAAACAGCAGGAAGGAGGGTTGACAATAAATAAGGGATGGTTGTAAATAGTATCTGTTGCCCAACTCACATGCTACCAAAGATCAAAATAGAGCTATTCAATGTTAATTACAAGTGTACATCAGAAGCTCTAGTCCCTACACGTGTTTCAGCATAAGAAGCCTTGACGCCCCCTGACGAAGGCTTCTTATGCTGAAACACGTGTAGGGACGGACGCCAGCGCCAGCAGGAGGAGATGCCACTGGGTAAGTTAAGCAATAGATTTGGGTTGTTTATTTCCCATAATATGTGATTACATTGTATTGTCATGCCCTACTCCCTTTATACTAGAGCTTCTGATGTACACTTGTAATTAACATTGAATAGCTCTATTTTGATCTTTGGTAGCATGTGAGTTGGGCAACAGATACTATTTACAACCATCCCTTATTTATTGTCAACCCTCCTTCCTGCTGTTTTTGCTGGTTTATATCAGCCACTTGTTGTTCACCTTGTTTTAATATTTTTAATTTATCTCAATAAAATTTATTACATTTTATCGGCTACCTCTTTTGCATTTTGGTTATCCTAGTCTACGTTGTGTAGGTAGCCTGGGCTATCTTGCTCTTCAGTTCCTCATGTTTGGGATCAACTGAAATTTTGATATATTTTCCCTCTTTGGTTTGGCAATATTGGTCAATTGACCTCCTCGAGTGTCTGACTGTGGGTTGACAGTAGGGGGGATCTAGAACTTCATCATCAATTGTTGTGTTTGCACTCCCCTCCCCCTCAGACCGAGTTTCTTCTTGCCCTGACCGAATATTTAAGTTGTCATCCCAATCGGGTATCTGCGTCTCATCTTCATCAGTATGTTCCTCATTGCCTATAACCACAGTTGTTGGAAAGGCAGCATTTTGGTAGCCAACAGTTTGCATTTTATGAAAGTCAACCTCCAAGCCATGTCATGCCCTTCTAAAAGCATGTATAACACAGCGAGGGGACTCCAACCACAGTCTCCCTCGTTGCCACTCACTGGGCCACACACACCCCACTTGACTGGCATCGGTTGAGCCCCCTTTTGAAAAAGAAAAAGATGCTTTGCATGAAGCACTCTCAAAAATACGCGTGCCTTTCCCGTCCCCTGGCTGACCCCGGGGAAGAAAAGTCCTCTGAGAGCCATGACTTGTTCATCTTGGTTCTTTTAGAAACACAGCGAGGGGACTCCAACCACAGTCTCCCTCGTTGCCACTCACTGGGCCACACACACCCCACTTGACTGGCATCGGTTGAGCCCCCTTTTGAAAAAGAAAAAGATGCTTTGCATGAAGCACTCTCAAAAATACGCATGCCTTTCCCGTCCCCTGGCTGACTCAAGGGAAGAAAAGTCCTCTGAGAGCCATGACTTGTTCATCTTGGTTCTTTTAGAAACACAGCGAGGGGACTCCAACCACAGTCTCCCTCGTTGCCACTCACTGGGCCACACACACCCCACTTGACTGGCATCGGTTGAGCCCCCTTTTGAAAAAGAAAAAGATGCTTTGCATGAAGCACTCTCAAAAATACGTGTGCCTTTCCCGTCCCCTGGCTGACCCCGGGGAAGAAAAGTCCTCTGAGAGCCATGACTTGTTCATCTTGGTTCTTTTAGAAACACAGCGAGGGGACTCCAACCACAGTCTCCCTCGTTGCCACTCACTGGGCCACACACACCCCACTTGACTGGCATCGGTTGAGCCCCCTTTTGAAAAAGAAAAAGATGCTTTGCATGAAGCACTCTCAAAAATACGCATGCCTTTCCCGTCCCCTGGCTGACCCCGGGGAAGAAAAGTCCTCTGAGAGCCATGACTTGTTCATCTTGGTTCTTTTAGAAACACAGCGAGGGGACTCCAACCACAGTCTCCCTCGTTGCCACTCACTGGGCCACACACACCCCACTTGACTGGCATCGGTTGAGCCCCCTTTTGAAAAAGAAAAAGATGCTTTGCATGAAGCACTCTCAAAAATACGCATGCCTTTCCCGTCCCCTGGCTGACTCAAGGGAAGAAAAGTCCTCTGAGAGCCATGACTTGTTCATCTTGGTTCTTTTAGAAACACAGCGAGGGGACTCCAACCACAGTCTCCCTCGTTGCCACTCACTGGGCCACACACACCCCACTTGACTGGCATCGGTTGAGCCCCCTTTTGAAAAAGAAAAAGATGCTTTGCATGAAGCACTCTCAAAAATACGCGTGCCTTTCCCATCCCCTGGCTGACCCCGGGGAAGAAAAGTCCTCTGAGAGCCATGACTTGTTCATCTTGGTTCTTTTAGAAACACAGCGAGGGGACTCCAACCACAGTCTCCCTCGTTGCCACTCACTGGGCCACACACACCCCACTTGACTGGCATCGGTTGAGCCCCCTTTTGAAAAAGAAAAAGATGCTTTGCATGAAGCACTCTCAAAAATACGCGTGCCTTTCCCGTCCCCTGGCTGACCCCGGGGAAGAAAAGTCCTCTGAGAGCCATGACTTGTTCATCTTGGCTCTTTTAGAAACACAGCGAGGGGACTCCAACCACAGTCTCCCTCGTTGCCACTCACTGGGCCACACACACCCCACTTGACTGGCATCGGTTGAGCCCCCTTTTGAAAAAGAAAAAGATGCTTTGCATGAAGCACTCTCAAAAATACGCATGCCTTTCCCGTCCCCTGGCTGACTCAAGGGAAGAAAAGTCCTCTGAGAGCCATGACTTGTTCATCTTGGTTCTTTTAGAAACACAGCGAGGGGACTCCAACCACAGTCTCCCTCGTTGCCACTCACTGGGCCACACACACCCCACTTGACTGGCATCGGTTGAGCCCCCTTTTGAAAAAGAAAAAGATGCTTTGCATGAAGCACTCTCAAAAATACGCGTGCCTTTCCCGTCCCCTGGCTGACCCCGGGGAAGAAAAGTCCTCTGAGAGCCATGACTTGTTCATCTTGGTTCTTTTAGAAACACAGCGAGGGGACTCCAACCACAGTCTCCCTCGTTGCCACTCACTGGGCCACACACACCCCACTTGACTGGCATCGGTTGAGCCCCCTTTTGAAAAAGAAAAAGATGCTTTGCATGAAGCACTCTCAAAAATACGCGTGCCTTTCCCGTCCCCTGGCTGACTCAAGGGAAGAAAAGTCCTCTGAGAGCCATGACTTGTTCATCTTGGTTCTTTTAGAAACACAGCGAGGGGACTCCAACCACAGTCTCCCTCGCTGCCACTCACTGGGCCACACACACCCCACTTGACTGGCATCGGTTGAGCCCCCTTTTGAAAAAGAAAAAGATGCTTTGCATGAAGCACTCTCAAAAATACGCGTGCCTTTCCCGTCCCCTGGCTGACCCCGGGGAAGAAAAGTCCTCTGAGAGCCATGACTTGTTCATCTTGGTTCTTTTAGAAACACAGCGAGGGGACTCCAACCACAGTCTCCCTCGTTGCCACTCACTGGGCCACACACACCCCACTTGACTGGCATCGGTTGAGCCCCCTTTTGAAAAAGAAAAAGATGCTTTGCATGAAGCACTCTCAAAAATACGCATGCCTTTCCCGTCCCCTGGCTGACTCAAGGGAAGAAAAGTCCTCTGAGAGCCATGACTTGTTCATCTTGGTTCTTTTAGAAACACAGCGAGGGGACTCCAACCACAGTCTCCCTCGTTGCCACTCACTGGGCCACACACACCCCACTTGACTGGCATCGGTTGAGCCCCCTTTTGAAAAAGAAAAAGATGCTTTGCATGAAGCACTCTCAAAAATACGCGTGCCTTTCCCGTCCCCTGGCTGACCCCGGGGAAGAAAAGTCCTCTGAGAGCCATGACTTGTTCATCTTGGTTCTTTTAGAAACACAGCGAGGGGACTCCAACCACAGTCTCCCTCGTTGCCACTCACTGGGCCACACACACCCCACTTGACTGGCATCGGTTGAGCCCCCTTTTGAAAAAGAAAAAGATGCTTTGCATGAAGCACTCTCAAAAATACGCGTGCCTTTCCCGTCCCCTGGCTGACCCCGGGGAAGAAAAGTCCTCTGAGAGCCATGACTTGTTCATCTTGGTTCTTTTAGAAACACAGCGAGGGGACTCCAACCACAGTCTCCCTCGTTGCCACTCACTGGGCCACACACACCCCACTTGACTGGCATCGGTTGAGCCCCTTTTTGAAAAAGAAAAAGATGCTTTGCATGAAGCACTCTCAAAAATACGCGTGCCTTTCCCGTCCCCTGGCTGACCCCGGGGAAGAAAAGTCCTCTGAGAGCCATGACTTGTTCATCTTGGTTCTTTTAGAAACACAGCGAGGGGACTCCAACCACAGTCTCCCTCGTTGCCACTCACTGGGCCACACACACCCCACTTGACTGGCATCGGTTGAGCCCCCTTTTGAAAAAGAAAAAGATGCTTTGCATGAAGCACTCTCAAAAATACGCGTGCCTTTCCCGTCCCCTGGCTGACCCCGGGGAAGAAAAGTCCTCTGAGAGCCATGACTTGTTCATCTTGGTTCTTTTAGAAACACAGCGAGGGGACTCCAACCACAGTCTCCCTCGTTGCCACTCACTGGGCCACACACACCCCAATTGACTGGCATCGGTTGAGCCCCCTTTTGAAAAAGAAAAAGATGCTTTGCATGAAGCACTCTCAAAAATACGCGTGCCTTTCCCGTCCCCTGGCTGACCCCGGGGAAGAAAAGTCCTCTGAGAGCCATGACTTGTTCATCTTGGTTCTTTTAGAAACACAGCGAGGGGACTCCAACCACAGTCTCCCTCGTTGCCACTCACTGGGCCACACACACCCCACTTGACTGGCATCGGTTGAGCCCCCTTTTGAAAAAGAAAAAGATGCTTTGCATGAAGCACTCTCAAAAATACGCATGCCTTTCCCGTCCCCTGGCTGACTCAAGGGAAGAAAAGTCCTCTGAGAGCCATGACTTGTTCATCTTGGTTCTTTTAGAAACACAGCGAGGGGACTCCAACCACAGTCTCCCTCGTTGCCACTCACTGGGCCACACACACCCCACTTGACTGGCATCGGTTGAGCCCCCTTTTGAAAAAGAAAAAGATGCTTTGCATGAAGCACTCTCAAAAATACGCGTGCCTTTCCCGTCCCCTGGCTGACCCCGGGGAAGAAAAGTCCTCTGAGAGCCATGACTTGTTCATCTTGGTTCTTTTAGAAACACAGCGAGGGGACTCCAACCACAGTCTCCCTCGTTGCCACTCACTGGGCCACACACACCCCACTTGACTGGCATCGGTTGAGCCCCCTTTTGAAAAAGAAAAAGATGCTTTGCATGAAGCACTCTCAAAAATACGCGTGCCTTTCCCGTCCCCTGGCTGACCCCGGGGAAGAAAAGTCCTCTGAGAGCCATGACTTGTTCATCTTGGTTCTTTTAGAAACACAGCGAGGGGACTCCAACCACAGTCTCCCTCGTTGCCACTCACTGGGCCACACACACCCCACTTGACTGGCATCGGTTGAGCCCCCTTTTGAAAAAGAAAAAGATGCTTTGCATGAAGCACTCTCAAAAATACGCATGCCTTTCCCGTCCCCTGGCTGACTCAAGGGAAGAAAAGTCCTCTGAGAGCCATGACTTGTTCATCTTGGTTCTTTTAGAAACACAGCGAGGGGACTCCAACCACAGTCTCCCTCGTTGCCACTCACTGGGCCACACACACCCCACTTGACTGGCATCGGTTGAGCCCCCTTTTGAAAAAGAAAAAGATGCTTTGCTTGAAGCACTCTCAAAAATACGCGTGCCTTTCCCGTCCCCTGGCTGACCCCGGGGAAGAAAAGTCCTCTGAGAGCCATGACTTGTTCATCTTGGTTCTTTTAGAAACACAGCGAGGGGACTCCAACCACAGTCTCCCTCGTTGCCACTCACTGGGCCACACACACCCCACTTGACTGGCATCGGTTGAGCCCCCTTTTGAAAAAGAAAAAGATGCTTTGCATGAAGCACTCTCAAAAATACGCGTGCCTTTCCCGTCCCCTGGCTGACTCAAGGGAAGAAAAGTCCTCTGAGAGCCATGACTTGTTCATCTTGGTTCTTTTAGAAACACAGCGAGGGGACTCCAACCACAGTCTCCCTCGTTGCCACTCACTGGGCCACACACACCCCACTTGACTGGCATCGGTTGAGCCCCCTTTTGAAAAAGAAAAAGATGCTTTGCATGAAGCACTCTCAAAAATACGCGTACCTTTCCCGTCCCCTGGCTGACCCCGGGGAAGAAAAGTCCTCTGAGAGCCATGACTTGTTCATCTTGGTTCTTTTAGAAACACAGCGAGGGGACTCCAACCACAGTCTCCCTCGTTGCCACTCACTGGGCCACACACACCCCACTTGACTGGCATCGGTTGAGCCCCCTTTTGAAAAAGAAAAAGATGCTTTGCATGAAGCACTCTCAAAAATACGCATGCCTTTCCCGTCCCCTGGCTGACTCAAGGGAAGAAAAGTCCTCTGAGAGCCATGACTTGTTCATCTTGGTTCTTTTAGAAACACAGCGAGGGGACTCCAACCACAGTCTCCCTCGTTGCCACTCACTGGGCCACACACACCCCACTTGACTGGCATCGGTTGAGCCCCCTTTTGAAAAAGAAAAAGATGCTTTGCATGAAGCACTCTCAAAAATACGCGTGCCTTTCCCGTCCCCTGGCTGACCCCGGGGAAGAAAAGTCCTCTGAGAGCCATGACTTGTTCATCTTGGTTCTTTTAGAAACACAGCGAGGGGACTCCAACCACAGTCTCCCTCGTTGCCACTCACTGGGCCACACACACCCCACTTGACTGGCATCGGTTGAGCCCCCTTTTGAAAAAGAAAAAGATGCTTTGCATGAAGCACTCTCAAAAATACGCGTGCCTTTCCCGTCCCCTGGCTGACCCCGGGGAAGAAAAGTCCTCTGAGAGCCATGACTTGTTCATCTTGGTTCTTTTAGAAACACAGCGAGGGGACTCCAACCACAGTCTCCCTCGTTGCCACTCACTGGGCCACACACACCCCACTTGACTGGCATCGGTTGAGCCCCCTTTTGAAAAAGAAAAAGATGCTTTGCATGAAGCACTCTCAAAAATACGCGTGCCTTTCCCGTCCCCTGGCTGACCCCGGGGAAGAAAAGTCCTCTGAGAGCCATGACTTGTTCATCTTGGTTCTTTTAGAAACACAGCGAGGGGACTCCAACCACAGTCTCCCTCGTTGCCACTCACTGGGCCACACACATCCCACTTGACTGGCATCGGTTGAGCCCCCTTTTGAAAAAGAAAAAGATGCTTTGCATGAAGCACTCTCAAAAATACGCGTGCCTTTCCCGTCCCCTGGCTGACCCCGGGGAAGAAAAGTCCTCTGAGAGCCATGACTTGTTCATCTTGGTTCTTTTAGAAACACAGCGAGGGGACTCCAACCACAGTCTCCCTCGTTGCCACTCACTGGGCCACACACACCCCACTTGACTGGCATCGGTTGAGCCCCCTTTTGAAAAAGAAAAAGATGCTTTGCATGAAGCACTCTCAAAAATACGCGTGCCTTTCCCGTCCCCTGGCTGACCCCGGGGAAGAAAAGTCCTCTGAGAGCCATGACTTGTTCATCTTGGTTCTTTTAGAAACACAGCGAGGGGACTCCAACCACAGTCTCCCTCGTTGCCACTCACTGGGCCACACACACCCCACTTGACTGGCATCGGTTGAGCCCCCTTTTGAAAAAGAAAAAGATGCTTTGCATGAAGCACTCTCAAAAATACGCGTGCCTTTCCCGTCCCCTGGCTGACCCCGGGGAAGAAAAGTCCTCTGAGAGCCATGACTTGTTCATCTTGGTTCTTTTAGAAACACAGCGAGGGGACTCCAACCACAGTCTCCCTCGTTGCCACTCACTGGGCCACACACACCCCACTTGACTGGCATCGGTTGAGCCCCCTTTTGAAAAAGAAAAAGATGCTTTGCATGAAGCACTCTCAAAAATACGCGTGCCTTTCCCATCCCCTGGCTGACCCCGGGGAAGAAAAGTCCTCTGAGAGCCATGACTTGTTCATCTTGGTTCTTTTAGAAACACAGCGAGGGGACTCCAACCACAGTCTCCCTCGTTGCCACTCACTGGGCCACACACACCCCACTTGACTGGCATCGGTTGAGCCCCCTTTTGAAAAAGAAAAAGATGCTTTGCATGAAGCACTCTCAAAAATACGCGTGCCTTTCCCGTCCCCTGGCTGACCCAGGGGAAGAAAAGTCCTCTGAGAGCCATGTCCACATTGTCAGTGGACAGACACGTGTGCTTATCTGCCAGCAGACCCACAGCAGCACTGAAGACAGGTTCCGAGAGAACGCTGGCTGCAGGACACGACAAGATCCCCAAGACGTACGTGGCGAGCTCAGGCAATTTATCAAGATTGGAAGCCAAGAATGAGCAGGGCTCAAGTTGCACAATAATGGAATCGATGTTTCCTTGCATATACTCATATATCTGTGTGTCCTCCTCTTTTTCCTTGTCCAGCTCTTTTGTTTTCGCATGAGTATATGTCCTTTTCACTTTCCCATGTGTTGTGAGTTGTTTGTGACCTTTTGGACACCTTTGAGGGTGTTTTCTAGGTGTTTTTCTGTGTTTGTGATTGCCTGCCATTGTTTCCTATGCAGTTCGAGTTCGGTTCGTCGAACGTTCGACGAACCGAACTCGAACGGGAGGTCCGTTCGGCGAACCAACCTCGAGCCGAACCGCGACCGGTTCGCTCATCTCTACTTCTGAGCCTCTCTACCACCAACTCCACACCGCCCAAGTGTGCTGGAGCGCTGTCCTTAAAAATCATGGAGATCATACAAAATACTTAATGTAGTAGATTTTTATGTGAAGTGTATTCATTTTTGCATCAACAAATTTGAGTAAAACTGAAGATCTTATAAGGAAAGTTATATTATTAACCTAACTTTCATGTTGTGGGTTAAAAAAATGAATTCAGTCTTGTAGTAATTGTTCCTGTATGAAGTGAAATATTGATTAAGATCTTACTTTTTAAAGGGGTGTACTCATTTATGCTGAACACTTTATATAGTACTATCCAAAAGTGTGGAAAAATACTGCTGCAAAGCAAGAATGATTTAAAAAAAATGAAAGTATTAGCAGTTTACTTTTATCAATTAATAAATTTAAAATTGAATAAACAAAAGAGAAATCTAAATCAAATCAATATTTGGTGTGATCACAATTTACCTTTAAAACAGCATCAATGGATAATTTCTTGTATCTATATCTGCACATAATTTTCACTCTCATCATGGGGGACTTTAACCCCTTCACCTCCCACAATTTTTTATTTTTCGTTTTTTCTTCCCCTTCTTCCAAGAGACATAACGTTTTTTATTTTTTTGTCAATATTCCCATAAGAGGGCTTGCTTTTTCCGGGATGAGTTGTAATTTTTAATTAACCCATTAGTTTTACCAAAATCTTTTTTTTTTTCTTTTTTTATTGGTTTTACTAGGCTCCCCATTTTTGTAAATATTTTATTATACCTTATCGTGGGACAACATTGAAGCTATGACACTTTGATACAATATAAAGTACCGGTAGTCAGTGTACAGCTTATATAACAGTCTAAATTTGGTGTGCTCTAAATAACTCAACACACAGCCATTAATGTCAAAAGAGATGGCAACAAAAGTGAGAACTCCCCTCACTTTTGCCCATATTGTGCCCAATTAGCCATTTTCCCTCCCCGATGTCATGTGAGTCATTAGTGTTACAGGGTCTCAAGTGGGAATGGGGAGTAGATGTGTTAAATTCGGTATTATCGCTCACACACACTCTCATACCAGTCACTGGAAGTTCAAAATGGCTTCTCATGGCAAAGGATTTCCTGAGAATTGAAAAAAAAAAATTGTTGCTCTACATAAAGATGGCCTAGGCTATAAGAAGATTATCCTCACCCTGAAACTGAGCTGCAGCATGGTGGCCAAGACAACACAATGGTTTAACAAGGCTCTAAGCATCATATTAAGAGGTTGTCTTTTCAAAATAGTCATGTGAGTTCTGCCAGCATAGCTGCAGAGGTTAAAGGGGTGAGGGGTCAGTCTGTCAGTGCTCATACCATACGTCGGACACTCCATCACATTGTTTTGAATAGCTATAATTCCAGAAAGAAGCCTGTTCTAAAGATGATGAACGAGAAAGCCGAGCAAACAGTTTGCTAAGACACGCAGACTAAGAATATGGATTATTGGAATCATGTCTTGTGTTCTGATGAAACCAAGATAAGCTTATTTGGTTTAGCTGATGTTAAGTGTGAGTGGCAGCAACCAAGATGAAGTATAAAAGACAAGTGTATCTGGGCTAAAGTCAAGTATATGTTAGTGGGAGTGTCACGGTTTGGGGCTGTATGAGTGCTGCTGTGACGCCCTGGCCAGGCCAGGTAGTCAGAAATAGGGCCCCCGCACAACACCTTCCCTCACAGGTAACAGCAGCCAACCTTTCAAACCCTAGTCACCCACCTCGGGGCTGGATAGACACACCAGGGGGCGGAACCAGGCAGTTTGAAGACACCCACCAAGGAGTTTAGACATCCCGGGGCGGAAAAACAGTTCATTTCAGTTAGACAAGTGTTAGAGTTCAAGTTGGAGAGGAGTGTGGGCTGGAGCTGTGTGCAGCTCCAGCAGAGGCGAATACCCCAAATTGAACGGCGTCAGGGTAGGATCCCTGGTGCCACTGGCTAGGAGGCAGACAGCGGTCTCCGTCTGCAGGATCCGGGAAGATGGCGAGGTGGAACCGAGGTGGATCAGGACAGGGTAGTGGCCCACCGGTACCGACCCGGGGAACCAACTCGGAAACCGGAGCACACAGGGGGGTACTCGGACCCTGAAGCCGGGACCAGAAGTGACTGGAACCAGCTAATTAACCGATTGAGGCCAGGACAAGAGATCCTGTCCCACCCAAAGTCCCGATAGAAGAGAACAGCCCACCGTGGGGAATAAAAGGCCACTGCCAGGGCTCAGAGATCCCACGGGCCAGCGTCTGTGGGCAAGGGCTCCTTAGGCTACAACCGGCCGGGAGCGGACTCCTGAAGTTGCAATCACAGGCAATCCACCATTCTAAAAAAGTGCAGGAGAAAAACAGAGACCACCAGCCAGGTGGGGGACCAGAACGCAGCCGGCTGCGGGCACCGACCACCATCACCTTGGTTTACCAGAGACTCATGTGTTTCCTTAATAGTGAGTACACCAGCACCCTGCGGTCTCCCATCTCCCTGCACCAACCAAACCCCCAACGGGTCTCGGGGCCACCATCCCTGCCCACGGAGGGGTTAACAACTTTCTGCGCAACATCTCCCCTGGGTGCCCCGTAACTGCAACGATGGTGTCCAAACTCACCACATACCGTGGGTGGCGTCACGAACCTCATATGGCCCAGCCCGTACATATACGTCCTAAATCCACCACCCCCTAACCCTTTTCATTCAGAGTGTCCGTGGGATCCCCCGGGTCCGGAGACCCTCGAGTCACTCACCGGAAGGCCCGGACCCAAGCAGTGGCAGGCTGCCGGTACAGGGGCGGCACACCTTGAAACTTGGCATCACAAACAGGATACTTACCCATCCACCTACCTTGTGGAAGTGTGCCTTGTATTGAGGTCAGCGGTGATCCGTTACAAAAATTCCAGGGGTCGCCATCTTGACGCCATCTTTTGGCACGAAAAATTCCCGCCCAGTGTCTTCTTCCCCGAGAAAAGGGCGCGAAAGCTAAAGCCCCGCCCCCTGGGAACACGGCCAAAAGTCGCAAAACGAAACTTATTGGCCTGAAAAAGGAGCGCCAGAAAAAGACCAAGGGGGAGCGGGTGAAGATTCTGCGACATGTGACCGAGCAGATAAAGGGCAGGGACTCCAGGACCCTACCATCCTTTTTCCTGGACCCCAAAAGAGCAACATGGCCTACCCGTCTGGCAAGCCCGGAGTGAAGGAGCTCGTGCCCGGAATAGCGGCCTGGGTAGAAGCCCAGACACAGCAAATGTGCCGCCGGATCCAGGTGCAGGCGCGCTTTATCTTGGAGTGGTGGATGGCTGAGATGGAGGAGCTGGCTGCAGCTGTGTGGGCTCGTGAAATGGAGGCAACCTTGGAGGAGCAGGTAAGTGACCCACACCCCTATGTCCCATGGGGTCCGGCCGATCAGGCTGAGGGACCCGGTCTGCCCCTGCCCACCATACTGTCACCCTCGCTGCCTGTACTGGTTGTCGCTGACGCCCCGCTGGGTCCACTGCCACTAACACCGGCAGCGGAGCCCATCCCACTGGCCCATGAGGACCAGCCCGAAGAAGCCGCCAGGAGCAAGTCCGTCATCGCCCAGACACCGGCACCTGTACCATGCCAGAACCCAACACCCATCCCGGTCATGGAGGACGCAGCGCCGGAGACAACGGCCCCGGCGGTCCGCCCGGCCAAGGCGGAGGCGGTCCTTGACCGGAAGCCGGCGAGACAAGAAACGCTGGCCGCTCCCAGACTCCCGACCTCAGCTGAGTTGCAGCGGAAATGTGCCTGCGAGGCAGCTGTGCGAGCCACGTCACAGCGGGGCCCTTCACTGCAGAAGGTGGCGGTCGTAGCCAGCATGGAGGTACTTCGGCTGGGCTCGGCCCCCATGCAGGTCACCCCGGAGCGGGCAGCAGATGCTCCATATTGGGAGCGGCAGCAGTGTCGGCTGGGAAAAGAGATTGCCGCCCGGGAGAAGAGGAAGGTGGAGGTCCTGTCCCGGACCTACACGGAGAAGGACAACCTCCGGAACGCAACCTTCCGGGTGAGGGGCCCGACGTATGAAGGCCAAGTCCAGCACTTTGACCCCCGAAGAGGATGGGGTTTGATCTTTGAGCCAGGCATGGAGGCCGAAATAATAGTCTCCTGAAGAGATGTGTACCCCACCTGCCCGTTTGCCATCCCGACCGGGACCTGGAACCCGGAGAATTGATGACATACACCCAACACTGCGGGGAGAGGGTATGGTTCGCCCTTAATGTCAAGAGGAGGGTGAGCAAAAGTGCCCAGAGGTGCACTCATCCCCCTCCCCCGCCATCAAGTTCTGATTCACAGTATTAAGGAGGTAGCGGTTCCCGGCTACCTTTCTGCAAAGTCCCCGTTCGGACCCTGTTGATGTTCCAGTTTTACATACCCTTATAAAAAGACACGGCTGAGAACTTGCAGGCCAACCCATAAACTATTGTGTCTTGTAAATAGCCCCAGACCACCCTTTTCATCATGCCGCAGTCTCCGGAGAGGCTGGTTGGAGGAAGAGCCTGCGGTAAAGTCGGCTGAGGTCCCGTCACCATGGAAACCGGTGACTACCCTCCGGGTCAGGGGTCCCCTCGACGTGGGGCCTCTGAGAGAGACTGCCGGGTAAGGAACTTATTACCCGGCCCGTGTGGGCAACACCCGGACCCGAACCCATTTCCTGGACTGGGGAAAAGGGGTGCGCACCAGTGCTTAGCGGTGGCACTAGGGCTAGGTTTGTTTGGGTGGGCTAAGGTGAAAAGGACCCGATCCCATCCCGTCACGGTTAATAAAAATATTTTACATGCAACGTTTAAGTAACCTGCCTCCCGTTAAGGGAGGAAACCAAAATATTCATGAATGTAAATATGTTATTATACTTGTATATGTCGTTTTATCTTTTACAGTTAAACAAATTAAACCAGTGGTGGTCGGACAGCATGCGGACAGTTTCTGTTTAACCAAGGGGGAGTGTGACGCCCTGACCAGGCCAGGTAGTCACAAATAGGGCCTCCGCACAACACCTTCCCTCACAGGTAACAGCAGCCAACCTTTAAAACCCTAGTCACTCCCCTCGGGGCTGGATAGGCACACCAGGGGGCGGAACCAGGCGGTTGGAAGACACCCACCAAGGAGTTTAGACAGCCCGGGGCGGAAAAACAGTTCAGTTCAGTCAGACAAGTGTTAGAGTTCAAGTTGGAGAGGAGTGTGGGCTGGAGCTGTGTGCAGCTCCAGCAGAGGTGAATACCCCAAATTGAACGGCGCCAGGGTAGGAGTCCTGGTGCCACTGGCTAGGAGGCAGACGGCGGTCTCCGTCTGCAGGAGTCAGGAAGACGGCTTGGTAGAACCAAGGTGGACCGGGACAGGGTAGTGGCCCGCCGGTACCGACCCGGGGAACCGACTCGGAAACCGGAGCACACAATGGGGTACTCGGACCCTGAAGCCGGGACCAAAAGCGACTGGAACCAGCTAATTAACCGATTGAGGCCAGGACTAGACGTCCTGTCCCACCCAAAGTCCCGATAGAAGACAACAGCCCACCGTGGGGAATAAAAGGCCACCGCCAGGGCTCAGAGATCCCACGGGACAGCGTCTGTGGGCAAGGGCTCCTTAGGCTACAACCGGCCGGGAGCGGACTCCTGAAGTTTCAAACACAGGCAGTCCAACGTTCTAAAAAAGTACAGGAGAAAAACAGAGACCACCACCCGGGTGGGGGATCAGAACGCAGCCGGCTGCAGGCACCGACCACCATCACCTTGGTTTACCAGAGACTCGTGTGTTTACTTAATAGTGAGTACACCAGCACCCTGCGGTTGCCCATCTCCCTGCATGAACAAAACCTCAACGGGTCCCGGGGCCACCATCCCTGCCCACGGAGGGGTTAACAACTTGCTGCAGAACATCTCCCCCAGATGCCCCGTAACTGCAGCGGTGGTGTCAAAACTCACCACATACCATGGGTGGCGTCACGAACCTCGTACAGCCCAGTTCGTACATATACGTCCGACATCTACCACCCCCAACCCTTTTCATTTGGAGTGTCCACGGGATCCCCCGGGTCCGGAGACCCTCGAGCCACCCACCAAAAGGCCCGGACCCGAGCAGCGGCAGGCTGCCGGCACGGGGGAGGCACATTGCCAGCTGTGGGGAGCTACAGTTCATTGAGGGAACCATGAATGCCAATTTGTACTGTGACATACTGAAGTCGAGCATGATCCCCTCCCTTTAGAAACTGGACCTCATAGTAGTATTCCAACATGATATTGACCCCAAAAAGAAACTGAGGGTGCTGAACTGGCCAAGCATCTCTCTTGACCTAAACCTTATTAAACATCTGTTGAACCTCTTCAAACAGAAGGTCGAGGAGCCTAAGGCCTCTAACATCCAACATCCATCAGCTCTGTGATGTCGTCATTGAGGATAGAAGAGGATTTCAATTCCTCCTGTGAAGCTCTAATGAACTCCATGCCCAAGAGAGTTGAGGCAGTGCTTGAAAGAAATGGTAGCCACACAGGATTAACACTATGGGCAAATTTGACCCTTTTCATTTAGTAGTCTACTGACGTTTGTTGCCAGTGCTTTAGGCATTAATGGCTGTATGTTGAGTTATTTTGCGGGTACACCAATTATATTCTATTATACAAGCTGTAAACTGACTAAATTAAATTTGCTCAAAGTATCATATCTTCAGTGTTGTCCCATGGAAATACATAATAAAATATTTACAAACATTTTGAGGGGTTTACTCACTTTTGTGATGTACTGTACATTAAATGGAAGTAAACTTGTTACTACAGAACAGAAAGACTTGGGTATACTGCCTACAAGTAAACTAAGCAGCACTTAATGTCAAGCAGCGGCTGCAAAAGCAACAAGATTTTAGGGTGTGTAAAAGAGATAAAATCCAAACATAGTTACCCCTCTAAATATCACTTATATAGGCATATATAGAATATGGGATCCAGTTTTGGGCTTCACATTTTAAAAAGGAGATTTAAAAGTTAGAATCAGTTCAAAGGTGGGCATCTAGATTATTAGAAGGAATAGAAGGCCTCGCATATGATGAGAGGTTGGAAAAGTTGGGCTCAATGAGCTTAGAGAAAAGACGTCTCAGAGGAGATCTCATTTATATGTATAAATACAAAGGACTGGCACATGACTTATTCCTTACAAAGACAATACTAAGGACCAGGGGGCACTCATGACTAGAGTTGAGCGCAGTTCGCGGTTTGAGGTTCTCCAGTTCTAGGCTCGAGTGATTTGGGGCCTGTTCTAGATCGAACTAGAACTCGAGCTTTTTGCAAAAGCTCGATAGTTCTAGAAACGTTCGAGAACGGTTCTAGCAGCAAAAAAACAGCTAATTCCTAGCTTGGTTTCCGCTGTAATAGTGTAAGTCACTCTGTGAATCACACTATTATGACATTTCAGTGTATAGTGTGCGGGAACAGCGCCTTCAGATCACTGCTGTTTCTATAATGGCGATCGCCATTTTTTTTTTTTTCCTTGTCTTCCTTCCCTAAGCGCGCGCGTCTTGTGGGGCGGGCCAGCATGTCAGCCAATCCCAGACACACACACAGCTAAGTGGACTTTTAGCCAGAGAAGCAACGGCATGTGTGATAGGATGTCCATGTCACATGTCCCTGCATTATAAAACCGGACATTTTCCTCCAGGACGCCATTATCTCTTCTGCGTCTTTGGTGTCAGACATCACTGTCGCAGCTCCGTCCTTTGTCCTATCGCTGATACAGCTGTATGCGCTCCATACACAGCACTGGACAGCTTAGGGAGAGCACTTTCTATCAGTCCTTTTAAGGGCTCAAACCGGCAGGGTCAGAGCCATAGGTGACAGGTCCTGAAAACAGCGACAGCGTCTGTGTAGCAAAGGTCAGGGATTTCCTCCCTGCATTTCCCTATTAGGAGGGAATAGAAAGGCAGGCTTCCTTTCCTCTACCCAGAGCCCCACAATCCTGGCACTGTACCCTCCTGTCCTCTGCACACTCCAACTCATTATAACTAAGCCATTATACTAGAAAACACTAAGTGTACCTAGTGGCATCCTAAACGTGGCTATTGGACTTTGCTATAGTCCCACTAGTGCAAAGACATTTGCAGCACCTCTGCCTGCATTGCACACTCCAATTCATTATAACTAAGCCATTATACTAGCAAACACTCAGTGTACCTAGTGGCATCCTAAACGTGGCTATTGGACTTTGCTATAGTCCCACTAGTGCAAAGACATTTGCAGCACCTCTGCCTGCATTGCACACTCCAACTCATGATAACTAAGCCATTATACTAGCAAACACTCAGTGTACCTAGTGGCATCCTAAACGTGGCTATTGGACTTTGCTATAGTCCCACTAGTGCAAAGACATTTGCAGCACCTCTGCCTGCATTGCACACTCCAACTCATTATAACTAAGCCATTATACTAGCAAACACTCAGTGTTCCTAGTGGCATCCTAAACGTGGCTATTGGACTTTGCTATAGTCCCACTAGTGCAAAGACATTTGCAGCACCTCTGCCTGCATTGCACACTCCAACTCATTATAACTAAGCCATTATACTAGCAATTTTTGCTGCCAGTTTAAGGGCCGTAGTTGCATTGTCAGGGATATTTATTCTTTATTATTCTGCTGTTAATAAAGCTAGACCACCACTGCAATCTACACCTCCTCTCAATTTTTACTACCACATTTTCAGTCCACAATCTTGTCGCAATCAACATGAGTGGCAAAATGACAGATGCTGGTGGAAAGGGGAAGAGGCGTGGTGGAAAAGGCAAAAAAGGTTTTGTCCGTGGGGAAGGTGGCAAAGCTCCATTATCATCTGCTGAAGATAGACCATCTACCAGCAAAAGTAAGATGTCTACTACTTACCGTGGACAATCCGATGTGCTCCCTTTTTTACGGACACGAACAACAGGAACAAAGGTAGATGATGGCCAAAAAAGGAAAATGCTTGAATGGATCTCAAGTGGTCCAACAAGTGCCCTCTCAGCCACTTCAAGTACCGCATCCAAAAAACACCAGTCCTCTGAGTTGTCATCCCAATCAAACTTGATTTCTCCCAGCTCTGAAGTCTCCATCAGCCCTGCACAGTATGGTGGAACTGAGATGGCTGAGTCTGCAGAGCTGTTCAGTCACACTATAGCCTGGGAATCAGAGGTCTGCTCCCAAGCTACAGTGAGTACAGAACAGGAAATGGTCTGCAGTGATGCCCAGAACCTTTGTGACTCTGATTCAGGCCGTGAGGACCAAGTTTCGGAGCATAATGTTGACCCTTTGTCACAAACTGTAACACCTGTGGTTATAGACAATGAGGAACATACTGATGAAGATGAGACTCAGATACCCGATTGGGATGACAACTTAAATAGTCGGTAAGGGCAAGAAGAGGCTCGGTCTGAGGGGGAGGGGAGTGCAAACACAACAATTGATGATGAAGTTCTAGATCCCACCTACTGTCAACCCACAGTCAGGCACTCGAGGAGGTCAACAGAGGTGGTGGAGGAGGATGCAACTGATGACGAAGTTACCTTGCGCCTTCCTGGACAGAGTCGGAGTACTGGTAGCACGTCTACAACTGCATCCTCAGCCACCACTCTGCCTCTGAGCATTATTCGGGGTGGATCAACAGGTCGCATGGCCTCTAAGCCTTGCCTAGCCTGGTCCTTTTTTAACATAGAAAAAGATCGCCCAAATTATGCGATCTGTAAAATTTGTCATGGTTCTCTTAATAGAGGTCAAAACCTCAGCAGTTTGACAACTTCTTCCATGAATCGTCACATGAATAAATATCATATGGCCCGGTGGGAAGCTCACCGTGCTGCAATGCGGCCTAGCGGAGCGAACCATCCACCGCCTGCCCCTTCCAGTGCATCCGCGCGCTCGTCATCTTCTAGGACAGTGGGGACAGCTGTCACACCTGTTTTTCCACCCACAACTTCCACCACTGTAACCGCAACAGGCAGTTTGCTTGGTAGGTCGCCAGTTGTTTTGGAAGGGGAAACAAGTGAGTGTGTACAGCTCTCTCAGACATCGATAGCACCAACTTTGGATGAAGGCAACATCATGTCTCCGCCTGCACTTTCCTCACAAACCTGCATTTTTCCAGGGACACCCTACTCAACACCGTCTACACACAGCAGCCAGATCTCTGTCCCTCAGATGTGGACAAATAAAAGGCCATTTCCTGCGACCCATGACAAAGCTAAGAGGTTGACTCTATCCCTCTGTAAGCTGTTGGCTACCGAAATGCTGCCTTTCCGCCTAGTCGACACACAGGATTTTAGAGACCTTATGTCTGTCGCTGTGCCCCAGTACCAGATGCCTAGTCGCCACTACTTCTCTAAGAAAGGTGTGCCCGCGCTACACCAGCATGTCGCACACAACATCATCGCTTCCTTGAGAAACTCTGTGTGTGAACGGGTGCATTTCACCATGATACTTGGACCAGTAAGCATGGACAGGGACGTTACATGTCGCTCACTGGGCACTGGGTAACTATGGTGATAGATGGTGAAGGGTCTGCTGCACAAGTCTTGCCGTCCCCACGACTTGTGTGTCAATCCTCTGTCTGTCCAAGTTCCGCCACTGCTTCTGCATCCTCCACCTCATCTGGGTCCTCCACCTCCGCCCCAAGCCTGCCTGGTCAGGCCACCAGCGTTCTCACTGCGCAGAAGGAATCACGCACCCCTCATTACTATGCTGGCAGTAGAGCGCAACGGCATCAGGCGCTCTTTAGCTTGACATGTCTTGGGAATAAGAGTCACAAAGCTGAGGAGTTGTGGTCAGCTCTGCGGTCCGAGTTTAATAAATGGTTGTCTCCACTCAACCTGCAGCCTGGTAAGGCCGTGTGCGACAATGCTGCAAACCTGGTTGCGGCCCTTCGCCTGGGCAAGGTGACACACGTACCTTGTATGGCTCACGTGTTGAACCTTGTCGTGCAGCAATTTTTAACACACTATCCCGGCCTAGATGGCCTTCTGAACAGGGCAAGAAAACTGTCTGCTCACTTCCGCCGTTCAAGCGCCGCAGCTGAGCGAATTGCATCGCTCCAGAAGTTTTTCGGCCTGCCGGTTCATCGCCTGAAATGCGATGTGGCGACAAGCTGGAATTCAACTCTCCACATGTTACAGCGACTGTGGCAGCACCGCCGTGCCCTGGTGCAATACGTCATGACGTATAGCCTGGGCCAACGAGATGCAGAGGTGGTGCAGATCACCCTGATAGAGTGGTCTCAGATCAAGGACCTATGCACCCTTCTGCACAGTTTCGACATGGCGACGAATATGTTTAGCGCTGACAATGCCATTATCAGCATGCCGATTCCAGTCATTTACATGCTGGAGCACACGCTAAACACTATTCGGAGTCAGGGGGTGGGACAACAAAAAGGGGATGAACTACAGGAGGATTCATATGCGCAAGACACAACAACATCACCAAGGTCCAGACGTTCATCATCACCAAGGCGCCAGGGATGGGAGCATGGGGGACAGGGATCAACAAGGGCGCATGGTAGCAGGCGAGATGTTGAGGAAGGTGCAGGAGGACATGAAGAAATGGAGGACGAACTGTCCATGGACATGGAAGACTCAGCAGATGAGGGAGACCTTGGTCAAATTTCAGTTGAAAGAGGTTGGGGGGAGATGTCAGAGGAAGAAAGAACGGTTAGCACCTCTATGCCACAAACACAGCGTGGACTTGGTCCGCATGGCTGCGCAAGACACATGAGTTCCTTCTTGTTGCACTACCTCCAACATGACCCTCGTATTGTCAAAATTAGAAGTGATGATGACTACTGGCTTGCCACACTATTAGATCCCCGGTACAAGTCCAAATTTTGTGACATAATTCCAGCCATAGAAAGGGACGCACGTATGCAGGAGTATCAGCAGTAGCTGTTACTCGATCTTAGATCCGCTTTTCCACCAAACAACCGTGCAGGTGCAGGGAGTGAATCTCCCAGTTGTAACTTGACAAACATGGGACGGTCTCGTCATCTTCAACAGTCTACACGTACCAGTAGGACCGTATCTGGTGCTGGTAACAGCAATTTTATGGAATCTTTTCATAATTTTTTTAGACCCTCCTTTGCAAGGCCACCAGAGACAACAAGTCTGTCACATAGTCAACGGCTGGGGAGGATGATACAGGAGTATCTACAAATGAACATCGATGCCATGACTTTGCAAATGGAGCCTTGCTCATTTTGGGCTTCAAATCTAGAAAAATGGCCAGAGCTATCCAGTTACGCCTTGGAGATTTTGTCGTGTCCAGCTGCCAGCGTTGTCTCTGAACGTGTCTTCAGTGCTGCTGGGTGTGTGCTGACAGATAAGCGCACGCGTCTGTCCAGTGACAATGTGGACAGACTGACGTTCATCAAAATGAACAAGTCATGGATCCAGAAGGAATTTACTACCCCTGTGTCATCCTGGGGTGAGTAAATGCTTGTGGATTTGAAATGTGCTTGATGCAAATCTAGCAGTGAAGTGTACAACTAGGGCACAAGTGCTGCCACTGAAGGGGTGGGTGTGTGGGGCACAATTTTTGGAAAAAAGGGAGACTCCGCTTGGAGTAACCCTTGCTTGATGTGTTTTTAAAAGAAGCCAAGATGAACAAGTCATGGTTCAGCAAAGACTTTGCTACCTACCCCGGTGTCATCCTGGGGACGGTTAAGAATAGCGTATTTTTGAATGTGCTTGATGCAAATCTAGCTGTGAAGTGTACAACTAGGGCACAAGTGCTGCCACTGAATGGGTGGGTGTGTGTGGGGCCCAATTTTTGGAAAAAAGGGAGACTCCGCTTGGAGTAACCCTTGCTTGCTGTGTTTTTAAAAGAAGCCAAGATGAACAGAGCTGGGATCAGGAAAGACTTTGCTACCTACCCCGGTGTCATCCTGGGGACGGATAAGAATGGCGTATTTTTGAATGTGCTTGATGCAAATCTAGCTGTGAATTGTACAACTGGGGCACAACTGCTGCCACTGAAGAGGTGGGTGTGTGTGGGGCCCAATTTTTGGAAAAAAGGGAGACTCCGCTTGGAGTAACCCTTGCTTGCTGTGTTTTTAAAAGAAGCCAAGATGAACAGAGCTGGGATCAGGAAAGACTTTGCTACCTACCCCGGTGTCATCCTGGGGACGGATAAGAATGGCGTATTTTTGAATGTGCTTGATGCAAATCTAGCTGTGAATTGTACAACTGGGGCACAACTGCTGCCACTGAAGGGGTGGGTGTGTGTGGAGCCCAATTTTTGGAAAAAAGGGAGACTCCGCTTGGAGTAACCCTTGCTTGCTGTGTTTTTAAAAGAAGCCAAGATGAACAGAGCTGGGATCAGGAAATACTTTGCTACCTACCCCGGTGTCATCCTGGGGACGGATAAGAATGGCGTATTTTTGAATGTGCTTGATGCAAATCTAGCTGTGAATTGTACAACTGGGGCACAACTGCTGCCACTGAAGGGGTGGGTGTGTGGGGCCCAATTTTTGTAAAAAAGGGAGGCTCCGCTTGGAGTAACCCTTGCTTGATGTGTTTTTAAAAGAAGCCAAGATGAACAGAGCTGGGATCAGGAAAGACTTTGCTACCTACCCCGGTGTCATCCTGGGGACGGTTAAGAATAGCGTATTTTTGAATGTGCTTGATGCAAATCTAGCTGTGAAGTGTACAACTAGGGCACAAGTGCTGCCACTGAAGGGGTGGGTGTGTGTGGGGCACAATTTTTGGAAAAAAGGGAGACAACGCTTGGAGTCACCTTGCGGTGTTTTACATGATTTTAGAAGGGCGTGCCATGCCTATATCTGTGTGTCCTCCTCTTTTTCCTTGTCCAGCTCTTTTGTTTTCGCATGAGTATATGTCCTTGTCACTTTCCCATGTGTTTGTGTTGTGTTGTGAGTTGTTTGTCACCTTTTGGACACCTTTGAGGGTGTTTTCTAGGTGTTTTTCTGTGTTTGTGATTGCCTGCTATTGTTTCCTATGCAGTTCGAGTTCGGTTCGTCGAACGTTCGACGAGCCGAACTCGAACGGGACCTCCGTTCGGCGAACCGACCTCGAGGCGAACCGGGACCGGTTCGCTCATCTCTTTTCATGACAGGTGGAAGAACAAAGATTTTGGCAGCTAAATAGCAAAGGCTTCTTTATAGTTACAGCAGTTAGACTGTGGATTGCACTACTGCATGAGGTATTAATAGCAGACACTATAACAACTTTTAAGGAATGGCTGGATGATTTCCTCTGTGCATATAAGATTGTGCATTATAGATAATTTAGTTATAATTGGTGGAGAAAGGTTGAATTTCCTGAACATTGGTCTTTTTTCAACCTAAGTAAGGGTACCTTCACACTTTAGCGATGCAGCAGTGATCCGACCAGCGATCTGACCTGGTCAGGATCGCTGCTGCATCGCTACATGGTCGCTGGTGAGCTGTCAAACAGGCAGATCTCACCAGTGACCAGTGACCAGCCCCCAGCCAGCAGCGACGTGCAAGCGACGCTGCGCTTGCACGGAGCCGGCGTCTGGAAGCTGCGGACACTGGTAACTAAGGTAAACATCGGGTATGGTTACCTGATGTTTACCTTAGTTACCAGCTCACACCGCTTAACTTAGCGTGTGCAGGGAGCAGGAGCCGGCACTGGCAGCATGAGAGCTGCGGAGGCTGGTAACAAAGGTAAATATCGGGTAACCACCTTGGTTACCCGATGTTTACCTTGGTTACAGCTTACCGCAGGCTGTCAGACGCCGGCTCCTGCTCCCTGCACATTCAGGATTGTTGCTCTCTCGCTGTCACACACAGCGATGTGTGCTTATCAGCGGGAGAGCAACAATAAAAAAACGAACCAGCACTGTGTGTAACGAGCAGCGATCTCACAGCAGGGGCCAGATCGCTGCTCAGTGTCACACACAGCGAGATCGCTGAGGTCAGAAAAAACGTGACTCAGCAGCGATCTCAGTAGCGATCTCGCTGTGTGTGAAGTACCCCTAACTAGTAGTGATAAACCCCTTCAAAACAAATGACTGCCCTTCACTTCTCCAAACAAGATTACTTTACCACCCTCATCATTTCACTTTCCAACAATTCAAAATGACACTTTTTACTTCCTTCTCAGTCTCAAGGTGCAGACAACAATGAATAACCTCAGCACCAAGTGTTTGGCCAATTATTTTAAAAAAATAAAATTGACATTATCGGACAGGAAATTTTTGATAAATCCCCCAATATCATGGCTCTTGTTCCCTCCCGCAGTAGTTACCAGGCTCCTCGCATCTTCTCATTCTACCACCTGCATCACTTACCCTATTTCTTCTCACCACGTTTAGTCCCGCTCCCCGGCTGTCACCACCTAGCTAACTGAAATATCTGACCTCTCTTTTTCATCAGGTGTCTTTCCCTCATTTTTCAAACATGCTGTCATAACCTCATTACTAAAAGAAACATCCCCCAGACAGAACTGCTCTGCTAACTACAGACCTGTCTATAACCTCCCTTTTATCAGTAAACTCCTGGAAAGCTTGGTCCACTCTCCTCTAATCATCTGTCTTTCAGATAACTCTCTTCTTGATCCTTTACAATCTGGTCTCTGCTCATAACATTCTATAGAAACTGCCCTTAGCGGTGCTTCACACACAGCGAGCTCGCTGCCGAGATCGCTGCTGAGTCACGCTTTTTGTGACGCAGCAGTGACCTCATTAGCGATCTCGCTGTGTGTGACACTGAGCAGCGATCTGGCCCCTGCTGCGAGATCGCTGCTCGTTACACACAGCCCTGGTTCGTTTTCTTCAAAGGCGCTCTCCCGCTGTGACACACAGATCACTGTGTGTGACAGCGAGAGAGCGACAAATGAAGCGAGCAGGGAGCAGGAGCCGGCGTCTGACAGCTGAGGTAAGCTGTAACCAAGATAAACATCGGGTAACCAAGGTGGTTACCCTATATTTACCTTAGTTACGAGCCTCTGCAGCTCTCTCGCTGCCTGTGCTGCCGGCTCCAGCTCTCTGCACATGTAGCTGCTGTACACATCGGGTTAATTAACCCGATGTGTACAGCAGCTAGGAGAGCAAGGAGCCAGCGCTAAGCAGTGTGCGCGGCTCCCTGCTCTCTGCACATGTAGCTGCATTACACATCGGGTTAATTAACCCGATGTGTACTGTAGCTAGGAGAGCAAGGAGCCAGCGCTCAGTGTGCGCGGCTCCCTGCTCCCTGCACACACAGCTAAGCGGTGTGCGCTGGTAACTAATGTAAACATCGGGTAACCATACCCGATGTTTACCTTAGTTACCAGTGTCCGCAGCTTCCAGACGGCGGCTCCGTGCAAGCGCAGCGTCGCTTGCACGTCGCTGCTGGCTGGGGGCTGTTCACTGGTCGCTGGTGAGATCTGCCTGTTTGACAGCTCACCAGCGACCATGTATCGATGCAGCAGCGATCCTGACCAGGTCAGATCGCTGGTCGGATCGCTGCTGCATCGCTAAGTGTGAAGGTACCCTTAGTAAAGTCTCTATAAATCTACCAACAGCTAAATCTAATCGTTACTATTGTCTTTTGATTTTCCTGAATCTCTTTGCAGCCTTTCACCATCCCCTCCTCACTATGCTCTATGCTATCGAAAAACATGACTCAGCAGCGATCTCAGTAGCGATCTCGCTGTGTGTGAAGTACCCCTAACTCATGGATATTGCTCTCTTAGGCTGGGGCCACACGGGGACTAATGCGATCCTCGCATGACACTCAGCTCACGCTGGCAGCACAGCAGGAGCAGAGTGTCATGCGAGTGTCACTGCGACTGAGGTTCGATCATGCGATCGGACCTCAGCTGTGGTGGATGGACCGACACTGAGGAGGAGCGGGCCAGTGCTGAGGAGGGGTGGGCTGTCACGGAGGAAGGGAGGGAGGAATTTTCTTCCTCTCTCCTCCGTAGCTGGCTATTGCTATTCTCACTCTGCACTCATGGTACACCGGTGTCCTGGAGTGCAGTGCGATCTTTCTCTTGCCCCATAGACGTGAATGGGTGCGAGAGAAAGAGTCTCGCATTAGAGTTGCAGCATGCTTCGACTGTTTTCTCCGTCCGATTGGGGCCGAGAAAATAATCCCTCATAGGTGCTGACACATAGGTTAATATTGGTCTGAGTGGAATGTGATGTTTTATCGCACTCCACTCGGTCCAATTTTCATGCCGTGTGTCTTAGGCCTTATAGTTCTACTCCTACCACTCTGACAGTTATTCAGTGTATCATTTACCGACTATTCTTCACCTCCTCTTTCCCTTACTGTTAGGACTCCTCAGGGTTCAGTCCAAGGCCCACTCCTCTTCTCACTACACATCGCCCCTATTGGATAAACCAACAGAATATGCTGGTGACAACCAATTATACACATCTATCCTAACAACACACCTGCATTACCACAAAATGCCAGGAATTGATGTCAGCTGTATCCAATATTATGCACTTGTTTCTTCTAGACTGGCAATTTTATAATCATTAATCAGGAACATCTGACAAGTGGCCTAAAGGGCACTTTACACGCAGCGACATCGCTAGCGATGTCGCTCGTGAAAGCACCCACCCCCGTCGTTTGTGCATCACAGGCAAATAGCTGCTGGTGGCACACAATATCGCTAGTACCCGTCACACATACTTACCTTCCTAGCAACATCGCTGTGAACGGCGAACAGCCTCTTTTCTAAGGGGGCGGTTTGTGCGGCGTCACAGCGATGTCACACGGCAGGCGTCCAATAGAAGCGGAGGAAAGGAAAGCAACCGCATGAAAGTCATGCCCACCTTGTTGCTCTATCAGCGATGTCGTTGCGTGTAACGGGGCCTTAAGCCTCTGTGCATCACATCAGAAATCTTACACCTGTCTCTGACTGGTATAAGATTTCTGGAGTAACACCACAGTTCATCATAAATTAGACGAGCCATGGTGTCATGCCCTCGCTGTGTACTATTATTCCCCAGTTCCAGCCAGCTGTCAAAAGTCTCAACATTTTAAGATTTGCATCCAAAATTTGAGAATTTTTAAAGCAATTTACTTCAGGATTCTATCAAAATTGCTTTGATGAATTGTACCTCAGTTTCCCTTTATCAACAACGGAATCTGACAAAAACTGAACTCCCTGTACTAACTACCCAACATTGCCATTTGAATGTGTAGGGCTACTCTAACTCCCAAGCAGTATGTCTGCTGTCTTGGGCTTATATATTCCTTAAGTTGCTCCTTCACTCCCTACAATAGATCTCTCATGAGACCTGTACCTCAAAAAAATCCTTAAAGTTTGACCTTTTCTTTCCTTTGAGTGTGTAAAAACTCTTAATATCACTCTAATTCATTCTTGTCTGGACTATTGCAACGCTCCTTCCATTGGTCTACCTCTTAATAACCTTTCCCGTTTCCAGTCTATCTTGAAAGCAGCAGCCATGATCATATTTCTGTGCAGCCACTGGACTTATGACTTCACTCTGACCCAGAGTACAATAGAAACCTATACAATTTTCCACCACATTGCTCTCTACAGTTTTGCATGACCCTACATCTCTTGTGTCATCTCTGTCTATTTCCCTACTTGTGCTAATGCTGAGCTTCATAGAAGGACTGAGATGACAGTGATGGTGATCTTGAATAGACCCATGGCGATCACAGTAACTCATTGGTCTGCTGCAATGGCACCAGCAGCTGTCAAAGTAAATGCCTCTGTCAGAGATTGACAGAAGCATTTAAGTGGTACACCATGAAGTTGACTCAAGTCGCAGATAGAGTCTGATGCTGGCCATGTAATATAGCTGGGATCAGACTCATGACAAGGGAGCATGGTGAGTCCCCTACACACATGTTTGCCCCTTCCCAGGATCTTTATTCATCTTGTAATGTGGGAAGCGATTCAGAACTATCTTCAGCATAAAGAAGAAAAAGAGGTCCTGGAATTGACAATATGGTCTACATAGAGCCATTCTCTCCGCATCACTGAGACTGTCTAGGATTTCATGGAGCCAGAAAGTTTTACACAAGTCTACATCTACAGAAAATCTGTGGTTAGTTCTCCAAGATGTTTGGAACAACCTCCCTGCTGGGTTCCTTCATAAAATACGTGTAAGTACCTTGAAGAACTGATGTTGTTCTGAAGAAGAAAGGAGGTCACACCAAATATTGATTTAATTTAGATTTCTCTATTACGCATTCACTTGGAATATTTGATATAAAATAAACCAGTAACACTTATATTTTTCAAATAGTCCTTACTTTGCCAATTTTTTACCACATTCCTAAAACTTTTACATAGTGCTACACATATAGTATATTTTTCTAAATGAATTAAATGTACTTTACCTTTGGATGCACTGTAAGACCTTTTGCCTATATTCACATTTCATTGTCGTCTGTGGTTATTTGTAACAGACGTGGTCACTTGCTCCCCCATCAACCATTCTATTACGTTCAAGGGGAGAACATGTAATTACTTATTAGTAAGTGCCCCAAAATAATGTCCCAATAACTTTTGTGAAAATAAAGATGAAATGGACAACCCCTTTAAACTGTGGAGTCACACAATTAGTTTATTTGTATCTTACTTTCCGCTTTTTCTATTTGTTACAGTAGAAATTGAATGCGATATTGCAACATAATAGCAAAGCCCATGAAAGGTTGCAATTCACATCTCATCTACTGTGTGGCCACATATGAAAGCATGGAGAAGAAACATTTTGAGACAGAGTATCGCAATTTTTTTTTTCTTCAAAGCTGGTCATCTCCGGATATGTGGAGCCAAGAGAAAAGTAATAATCCAACACCCACCTCTTGAACAAAAAACAAAACTACACAGACAGAGCGGATAGCAGAGAACTCTAGCAATCTATCCTCATGGAGTTATTATGCTCTCATTTCCATTTGTTCCTGCCAAGACACAAAGTCTTTTCTGTCCAGAAGTGAAT
Source organism: Anomaloglossus baeobatrachus (assembly GCF_048569485.1). Taxonomy (NCBI): domain Eukaryota; kingdom Metazoa; phylum Chordata; class Amphibia; order Anura; family Aromobatidae; genus Anomaloglossus; species Anomaloglossus baeobatrachus. Next base: position 836,212,771 of record NC_134353.1, on the reverse strand, counting down.
CATTGAATAATTGGATTTAAAATCTCAGACAAAACTATAATTGTAATATTGTAAGAAAACAAAACATGGTCCAGAAATAGATTTCTATAGATTGGTGGAAACGTCACGTCACTACTTTTGTTCTAAGATGAAGCTACAAAGATAAAACAACTATTTTAAAGCGAAATAAATGTAATTCTTGAATTCAATAAGTTGTTGTCTAAGATTCATAAAACAGCTCTACCGCTTTCCTTTTTTTTTTTACTAATGATTAATTGGCTGATGGTTGATTCTCTACCATTTTTCTCCCCTGATGAACTCTCTGATGCGAGAGTGAAACGCGTAGGTCGGGCCTTATTGATTCCGGGGACAGCCACTACACGTGAGTGCTGCCCTGGTCAGGGCAGAAGCATTTATATGGGGAACCACATACCGTAGGTTAGTTGTGTAAGCCTACCCTTGGATTTGCCAGCATTCCTTCCGTCCTGGGAATTTTCTTCTTATCAATGTGTCCGCTCATGGAGAAGGATCGGGTGAGATCATTGACAATTTTTATTTACATTTATGCTTTGAACTTTATGAATGTCCTTGGATGAATTTAGAGATACATAGTAAAAGTTATATTTTAGTCCGTTCTTTGACTTATTGATAGATAGGACCTTGGGGCTCAACTTGTCTCTGCAGAGTTTTGACTTTGTTTTTATTTCTATTTTTACAGCACATTTGACCCAACCCAGTTTAGATACTCCAGGAGTCCATTAAAATATGTAGCTTTAAAATATACATGCATATATTATTTTTTCATATCGGTATCATTATAAAAAAAAATAAAAAAAATGTAAAAGTTAAAATTATCACACTGTCCACTATTACTCCTGATTTGTGCAGAAAACCTTTCTGCAGCCTCATTATCATTATATGCTGGATTATAATAACAGATAATACTTCTATATACAGTAGATTACACAAAATCCACAATTCACAATAAATGATCATTACAGGTCACTGCCCCCCCCTCAGATCATGTACAGAAAGCTCTATAACAGAAGTCTGGTGGATCCTGGCTCTTATGTTTTACAGTCCATGTGGCTGCTGAAAAAAAACCTAAAGAAATAATCTGACCCCCTTTGTTTTCTCCTAAAGCGGGCTTTACACGCTGCGATCTCGCTATTTTGTGTTTTTCCGGGTTTTTTTTCCTCTCTTTCTTCCGAGAGCTGTAATTTTTTTATTTTTCCGTCAATCTTGCCATATAAGGGCTTGTTTTTTGTGGGATGAGTTGTAGTTTTAAATTAAACCATAAGTTTTACCATTTAGTGTACTGAAAAACGGCAAAAAAATTCCAAGTGCGGAAAATTTGCAAAAATAGTGTGACCTTACAATAGTTTTTGGGATATTTTATTCACCGTGTTCACTATACAGTATGGTAAAACTGATGTGTCAGTGTGATGCCTCAGGTCAGTGCGAGTTTGTAGACTCCAAACATGAATAGGTTTATTTGTATCTAAGGGATTAAAAAAAAATCACAAGTTTGTCCAAAAAAAGTGGCGCACGCTTTGCACCATTTTCCGAAACCCATAGCGTTCTCATTTTTCTGGATCCATGGCTCAGTGACAGCTTATTTTTTGTGTCTCGAGCTGACGTTTTAAACAGTACAATTTTTGCGCAGATGCTACCTTTTGATCGCCTGTTATTGCATTTTTTGCAAAATTTGTGGCAGCCAAAAAACTTAATTTTGGCGTTTGGAATTTTTTTGCTGCAACACCATTTACCAATCAGATTAATTGATTTTATACTTTGATAGATCGGGCATTTCTGACCGCAGCAATACCAAATATGTGTATTTTTTTTATTTTTTTAACTCTTTAATTTTCAATGAGGGGATTTGAACTTTTAGGGTTTTTTATTTTTTTTTAATTTTTAAAACTTTTTTTTTTACTTTTTTATTTTACTAGTCCCCCTAGGGGGCTATAGAGATCAGAAATCTGATCGCTCTGCCATATCTCCAGATCACAGCTACAGAGCTAAGATCTGCAGATATGCTGCTTTACTTTCAATGCCGGCTGTATTCTGGCATTGAGAGGAAGTGACTCATGTTAGCTACAGCTGTCATCACATGACCCTGTGCTACCATGGCAACCACCGGAAGTCACGTGATCATGTCAACACATGGGGTCCAGAGAACAGTCAAAGAATGTATATATATATCTTTGTGGGGGTGTAAAAAAAAAAAAACGGATCCGTCAAAATTTGGCAAAAGACAGCAGTCAAACGCATGCAACCGCAAGTCACCGGTCCGGTTTTATGCCGGATCCTGTAGACGGATCCTGTAAAATAATGGTCCGGTGACTTGCGGTTGCATGCTGTGTACTATAAATAAAAGGGATCCGGCATGATGCGTTTTTTGTTTTTTTGCCGTTAGGCAAAAAAACACTGATGTGAAACCAGCCTTATACAGATAACAAGTTCAAATAGGTGCCATTACTACAGGTAATGAGTAGAGGACAGAGGAGCCTCTTAAAGAAGATGTTACATGTCTGTGAGAGCAAGAAATCTTGCATGTTTTTAGGTACTAAAAGGTACTAAATACTTATTTTGCACCGTAATTTGCAGAAAAAATCTTGCAAAATCAGACAAGGTGATTTTCTGGATTTGTTTTCTCATTTTGTCTCTCATAGTTGTGGTCTACCTATGATGTCAATTACAGGCCTCTCTCATCTTTTTAAGTGGGAAAACTTGCACAACTGGTGGCTGACTAAATACTTTTTTCCACACTAAATATATACATTTTTATTTATTGTAGCTCTAATATATGTAAATGTGGCGCCCCTGACCTGGTCAGGCACCACTGGGTACTGCACCCATGCTGGGGGCAGTACAACACAGGTAATCCCAGAGGCTGACTAGGGTGTGAATTTACACAAACACTGGTAACCAGAACACACACACAGCTAGAGGGGACCCCTGAGCAGACTCAGGGAGGGAGTGTGTCCCTCGCCTCCCAGCTAGTGGTGGGTGGTGTCACTGGGAACAGGAGTGTGCAGAGGCAGTCAGTCAGAGGAAGTGTAGGTGAGGAGTCGCGTCTGAAAGGCAGAGCAGTGAGCAGGGCCTTCCAGACACTGCACCATTTGTGGCTGCTGGCGGGGTAGAAAGGGCTACCTGGTAGTGCCGCCCGAAAACCACCTGAGGCCGGAGTGCAAGGAGGTGGCTGAGTACGGGGACTGCCTAGTAGACCCTGCCCGCACAGGGTACAGGTACCCAGAGCAGGGGCACATTCAGTTGGCCTGCTACACCTGCCGGTGAGGGCACTGCATGCTCTCCACCAACCACACACAGAGTTCGCAGCTACAGCAGCAACGAAGGGCCCATAGGTGACTGACGGCAAGCAGCCAGAATCACCTGGTCCACGCTGCCCGTAGACGGGCCAGAAAGGGGAGAACGGTGAAGGCGACTTCCCTGGGTGATCCCAGCAGGACTTCAGGTCGGGGTCACTCCAAAACAAGAGGGGCTAGGAAGGCGAGTCAGCAGTCACTCCTATAACAGCCAAAGGAATACCTGGTTCTTCCTGGTCTACCGAAGCATCGCCCGGGTTAACTCACCACTGCCATCTGAAGTGAGTAAAAACCCTGAAAGACATTCTTGCTGTGCGTGTGAGTCATTCTGTGACCTGTGGTTACACACACCAAAAACCGGGCCCTGGGGCCAGCCTCACTCTTGGGAGGCTATCACATCTAACTGCGCCTACCATCAGCCCCAGGCGTCCCCTAATCTGCAGTGACGGTCACCCTGACTGCAATACCAAGAGTGGCGTCATGAATCCAATAGAAATCAACTTACTTGTGACCAGAAGGACCCAGGACGTGCCATCCCTGAGACAACCTGAAGGTAACGGGGCGACACATATATATTAATGCTACATGAAAATAAACAACTTTGTAAGTGATTTTATCAGAGCAACCTGCTTCCTTTTTCATCCTAAATTGATCTTGCTCCCTCACTTCATAGATAGAATATGAACAATCTGCATTCAGGGAAGACTGAACATTCCTCCTTCACAGATATAGGAGATGACAGTTGCTGCTCATAATATTCTATGGGGAAGGGAAATGGTAAGAGGATGGAGGAGTAAGAGGCAGACACAGACATTACTGCAGCAAGTTCTCAAGACATGACAGCTTTACTTTAACATAAAGCTTGATTTGATGGCTGCCATAACTGCCATCTTAGTCCTCCTGTTAAGCTCATCTACAGAATGAGCTATATATGAGAAGAGCATGTCGGCTCAGTGGTTAGGACTTTTGCTTTCCAGAACTGTAATCCTGGGTTTAATCGCATGAAGGACAACATCTGCAAGGAGTTTGCATGTTCTCCCAATGTTTGTGTTGTTTTTCCCCAAGTACTCCAGTTTTCTGCTACACTCCAAAAACAGACTGATAAGTAATTAAGTGATGATGATATCTGAAAAGAGCTGCAGAATATAATGGCACTTTATTCAGTATTTTTCAGAATATAAGTTAGACTTTTTTCCCCAAAAATTGGGGGGGTAATGGGGTTGAATCTTATAAGCTGAATGTAGCTTCCCGGGGGGGGGGTGAGTCGGTGGAGGTGTAGGGTTATATGAAGCCAACAGCACTAGTGAGACAATGCTGTGGGCCCTGGGCTGGGAGGAGGGGGTGTACTGGCAGCGTAAGGCAGGTGCCATTGATCTCCCGGCAACGGATGCAGTGGGCTTCAGGAAAATGGCATTGGGGGCGGCATATGTGCAAATTGAGATCTTAATTTTTAGGAATCTGAATCTGCTCAGGTGCTTCCGGCACCATTTTCTAACATCCATTGCGTCCTTCACTGGGAGAGAAATGTTGTCTGCCTTGCACCGTTGCAACAACTCTTCTTCACAGCATCTGCTGTTCAAATCAGCAGACATGTGCAGGGATCACCATCGGTTCATTGCAGCAGCTGGTGGTGATTACCCCGATATGACCAAAGACGTACCGGTACGTCCTCGATTGTTAAGGGGTTAGACATTTTTTTTTTACACCTGTAAATTCCGGTTGCTTTTTATAGTCTGGTGCATCTTGTAATCCAAAAAATAAAGTAAGTGAACAAAATACATAAAAAAAACCCAGCAATTTCACTATTAACTTTTATTTTAGATTACAATATAAGGTAAAAAAGAATATAAGATAAAAAAAAAAATTTTTAAAAAATATTTAAAGCTTTAAAGCACTCAGGTTTTTCCATTTAAAAAAATAAAGACACAAAAAAAATGTATAATCCAGTCTGAGATGTCAAAATATAAAATTCTTTAAAAGAAACATTAAACACCAAGTGTTGGAATTGCTATTCTTCAGGTGCTCCATTTCTGCAAAAAAATGTCATAAAAAGTGAGCAAATTGTCATATCTACTGCACTGAGGTATAAATAAAAACATCAGCTCAGCGAGCAAAAAATAAGCCTTTACCCATATCATTAAAATGTCTAAAGACCTGTGATTTTCATAATTCCATGACTTTTCATTCCCTGTGGTACAATTTCAAGGTTGAGGAGTTAATGCATATATACGGTATATGTACATATATATATATATATATATATATATATACATATATATATATACCGTATATATGGTGTATATATATTATATGTATATACACAGTATTATGTATGTTATACAGTTAGGTCCAGAAATATTTGGACAGTGACACAATTTTCGCGAGTTGGGCTCTGCATGCCACCACATTGGATTTGAAATGAAATCTCTACAACAGAATTCAAGTGCAGATTGTAACGTTTAATTTGAAGGTTTGAATAAAAATATCTGATAGAAATTGTAGGAATTGTACACATTTCTTTACAAACACTCCACATTTTAGGAGGTCAAAAGTAATTGGACAAATAAACCAAACCCAAACAAAATATTTTTATTTTCAATATTTTGTTGCGAATCCTTTGGAGGCAATCACTGCCTTAAGTCTGGAACCCATGGACATCACCAAACGCTGGGTTTCCTCCTTCTTAATGCTTTGCCAGGCCTCTACAGCCGCAGCCTTCAGGTTTTGCTTGTTTGTGGGTCTTTCCGTCTTAAGTCTGGATTTGAGCAAGTGAAATGCATGCTCAATTGGGTTAAGATCTGGTGATTGACTTGGCCATTGCAGAATGTTCCACTTTTTTGCACTCATGAACTCCTGGGTAGCTTTGGCTGTATGCTTGGTGTCATTGTCCATCTGTACTATGAAGCGCCGTCCGATCAACTTTGCGGCATGTAGCTGAATCTGGGCTGAAAGTATATCCCGGTACACTTCAGAATTCATCCGGCTACTCTTGTCTGCTGTTATGTCATCAATAAACACAAGTGACCCAGTGCCATTGAAAGCCATGCATGCCCATGCCATCACGTTGCCTCCACCATGTTTTAGAGAGGATGTGGTGTGCCTTGGATCATGTGCCGCCCTTTCTTCTCCAAACTTTTTTCTTCCCATCATTCTAGTACAGGTTGATCTTTGTCTCATCTGTCCATAGAATACTTTTCCAGAACTGAGCAAATTTAACTCTGGCCTGTCTATTTTTGGAATTGATGAATGGTTTGCATCTAGATGTGAACCCTTTGTATTTACTTTCATGGAGTCTTCTCTTTACTGTTGACTTAGAGACTTAGAGACAGATACACCTACTTCACTGAGAGTGTTCTGGACTTCAGTTGATGTTGTGAACGGGTTCTTCTTCACCAAAGAAAGTATGCAGCGATCATCCACCACTGTTGTCATCTGTGGACGCCCAGGCCTTTTTGAGTTCCCAAGCTCACCAGTCAATTCATTTTTTCTCAGAATGTACCCGACTGTTGATTTTGCTACTCCAAGCATGTCTGCTATCTCTCTTATGGATTTTTTCTTTTTTTTCAGCCTCAGGATGTTCTGCTTCACCTCAATTGAGAGTTCCTTAGACCGCATGTTGTCTGGTCACAGCAACAGCTTCCAAATGCAAAACCACACACCTGTAATCAACCCCAGACCTTTTAACTACTTCATTGATTACAGGTTAACGAGGGAGACGCCTTCAGAGTTAATTGCAGCCCTTAGAGTCCCTTGTCCAATTACTTTTGGTCCCTTGAAAAAGAGGAGGCTATGCATTACAGAGCTATGATTCCTAAACCCTTTCACCGATTTGGATGTGAAAACTCTCATATTGCAGCTGGGAGTGTGCACTTTCAGCCCATATTATATATATAATTGTATTTCTGAACATGTTTTTGTAAACAGCTAAAATAACAAAACTTGTGTCACTGTCCAAATATTTCTGGACCTAACTGTATATACACACTATATATACTGCAGATATATACACACACTATATATACTGCAGATATATACACACACTATTACTGTATGTGTGTGTATATATATGTATATATGTATATATACATATATATATATATATATATATATATATATGTCGTTAGTAGTGTAGTTTGCTTTGTAAGATAACATCATGACATCATTGAAATTGTCCACATAACTTTCTAATGACGAAGTGTCCCTGCATTGGAGTGTGCACTATTTGTATAGAGCAATAGCCACACAGGCCAACTTACTGTTGTAAAAAGTACGATGTCCGCTCACCTGTAGCCGAAGAGGGAACCACCACATCCAGGACTTGTGCAAGGAAAGGAAAACCGGCAATCCAAGTAGGTGTAGATAGAAACTCCAGCAGCAAAGTCCAATGGATAATAAAATCAAATTTTCTTTATTAATTCATTTTAAAAAAACATAGATAAAATATCCAGACAGGGTCCTATGCAAGAGAGGACGCGTTTCGAACCAGATGGTTCTTAGTCAGTCTCTAGGGAATGAATGAGACGTGAGTTGATTCAAATAAGCTGAGAACCCAGTAAGGACAAGATGGGCGGAGAGAGAACACCAGGAGGAAAAGGAGGGGCAAGAAGAAAGAGAGAGGAAAAAAAAAAAAAAAATATAAAAAAAAAAAAAAAAACCAAAAAAAAAACAAAACCCGGATTTCATACATATATGTTCAATAAATAAAATACAAATCACTCTCGCGATTCATACCTAATGGAAATCTGGTATTCATAGTGAAAATCCAAAAAGTCTCTCTATGCAACAATAATTCTTTCAAATTGCCCCCTCTTTTAGGCAATCTAACTTTTTCTAGTGCAATAACCTGCAGTGTATCCGTATTACCGGCATGTTTGGAGAAAAAATGGTGTGATGCTCCAGATAAATTCCTAGTGGTTGTAGTATGACCAGAATCATACACATGTTCTGATATCCTCCGTCTTAGGGGCCGGGTCGTACTACCAATATATTGGAGGCAACATTCACTGCAAGAAATACAGTAAATTACATGATCGGTGCCACAATTAATCATATTATTGATTTTAAAAATCTTTCCATTTACAAAAGAAGAAAATTCTTGCGCACCGATCATGAATTTACAAAGACCGCAGGATCTACTACCACATTTATATGAGCCACATGTAGGGAGCCAATTTGAACCTCCACTAAGGGTAATGTTTTTCCGAACTGGAATGGTATGATCGCTAGGGGACAGTTGGTTGCCTAGAGATGCATTTTTCTTTGGCACAAACTTTACACCTTGGTCAAGAATTTTATGCAATATTTCGTCTGAAAAAAGGATAGGGAGAAATCTTTTAATCACACCTATCACCTGATGGTAATTCCTGCTGTATTTGGTAGAAAAAACCACTGCAGATTTTTTGTCAAAGGCAGGGGAATTTTTTCTCCCTTTTACTGGCATTTTGAGATATTGTTCTCTATTTTTGAGAACAACTCTGTCCTTAGATTGATCCAAATGGGCTTGGGAGTAACCCCTTGCCCTGAATCTCTCATCAATAGTGGTGAATTCATTAGCCAAATCGACAGCAGTATTACAGCATCTAATGGCCCTGACATATTCACCCGACGGTATGTTACGCATTACATGACGGGGATGGCAACTTTTAGCATGCAATAATGAGTTTCCAGAGCAAGATTTGCGATATAATTTACTCTCAATAACACCCGTGATGGAATTGCCGTATAGGGACATATCAAGGAAACTGATCTCCACAGTATGGTGTTGGTATGTAAATGAAAGATTATGTGCATTATTGCTGATATAATCAACAAAATCCACAGCTGTCTCCTGAGTTCCCCGCCATATAACCAAGATATCATCCAGATATCTCAGATATATGGCATTGTCAGACAAAAAGGGAATAGAAGAACAGAATATATATTGTTCCTCCCACCAGTGCATGCATATACAACCACTAGGAATTTATCTGGAGCATCACACCATTTTTTCTCCAAACATGCTGGTAATACGGATACACTGCAGGTTATTGCACTAGAAAAAGTTAGATTGCCTAAAAGAGGGGGCGATTTGAAAGAATTATTGTTGCATAGAGAGACTTTTTGGATTTTCACTATGAATACCAGATTTCCATTAGGTATGAATCGCAAGAGTGATTTGTATTTTATTTATTGAACATATATGTATGAAATCCGGGGTTTTTTTTTTTTTATATATTTTTTTTTTTTTTTTTTTCCTCTCTCTTTCTTCTTGCCCCTCCTTTTCCTCCTGGTGTTCTCTCTCCGCCCATCTTGTCCTTACTGGGTTCTCAGCTTATTTGAATCAACTCACGTCTCATTCATTCCCTAGAGACTGACTAAGAACCATCTGGTTCGAAACGCGTCCTCTCTTGCATAGGACCCTGTCTGGATATTTTATCTATGTTTTTTTAAAATGAATTAATAAAGAAAATTTGATTTTATTATCCATTGGACTTTGCTGCTGGAGTTTCTATCTACACCTACTTGGATTGCCGGTTTTCCTTTCCTTGCACAAGTCCTGGATGTGGTGGTTCCCTCTTCGGCTACAGGTGAGCGGACATCGTACTTTTTTCTTGGTTCTGGCTAATCTCTGGCGGATATCCTTGCTCCCTGTTATTAGCTGCTTTTTTCTATCACATATTGGCAGTATATTGCCATAAATTAACTGTAATATTGAATAATGGGGACCACCGAGAATATTATCCCTGATGATTTTTTAAATTTGGACAATCAGAGGCGGATGGAGAGAGCTGCCAGGATTTTCTCTATTAACAGAATTGACAATTCATCGGAGGCACAAACTGACTTAAATAAATTGATGTGGGAGCTGGAGAAAACGATATAAGCCCGCATTAGAACATGGTGGGATAGCCATACCCTACAAGCTTATGTGGATCATGGGATGATTCCCAGAGGCTTACGCCTGCATAAACGCCCTACAACTGAATTTAATCAAGAGTTTGTCTTACAATGGAACAATACTCTTTCGGAATGTTCCAAAAAACTCCTCTTACTTATAATTGAACATGAACAAACCAAGCTAACATGTCTGGATACCAAAACCAAAGAGGTGGAGGCGTTATTAAATAAATACTCCACCAGTGACACTTACAAGTCTATGAGGGAACAAATGAATATAAAAATCTCCAAATTGGAGGATTCTATTACATCCCTCAAAGAAGGTAAATTTAAACGAGATTCCAGAGACTATGAGACTGATAAAGTTTATAATTGGCATCAATTCAGACGGAATCCGGCCAATATACCAAAATCCATCTTGAAAAAGAAGAAATCTAGTTCCTTTTCCAACAGAGTTAATTTTTCATCTATGGATTTAGAATCCACGGACCTAGATTCCTCGGATTACAATACAGATACCTCTGAACGAAATATTACAACTGCCTCTACATCGGCCCAGGATCCAAAAAACTTGCCATATACGAAACAACCAAGAAAAAAACAAGACGGGCCGGCATTAAACACTCCAGCAGCAGAAAATCCCTTCCAGCACGGTCATTTTACGAGGAGAAAGAAGTACTAACCTCAGGTCACCATTCCTTTTCTGTCATTAATATGTCTGCTAGTATCCTTAATCAGTATGAGATCCAGGTTTTGGAGAAGGGTTTGAACTTTGTCCCTTCGGTGGACTTTAATCTCTATGAAACTATCCTGGATGTGAATCGATTCATACGCAAAATAACTGTTAAAAAACATTTTTTTCAGGAAACTGATGTTAATGACATTTTTGATGCGGAACCTGAACAGACCCCCCTTTTTCTGTCATCTTTCCAGGAACAAATAACATTACAAAATTTACGTGATCTTTCTCAAAATACATGTAAATTGGTTGATGATTCATCTATTTCCAGAAGGATTCCTAATCCTTCCTTCTACCCCATGCAATCTCGTTGTGAACAAATGTCTGACTTTCAAATGGTGGTAGAGAGGGAGCTAACTAAACTGCAACAGCAACCTAAAAGCTATTCTACTAATCTTTCTAAACAGGAGAAAATTGCTATACAGTCATTAAAAAATAATCCTAACATCATTATTAGAAATGCGGACAAGGGGGGCGCTGTGGTAGTGTTAGATGTTGGTCTATATGAGTCAGAATTGTGCCAAATGCTCAATGATGAGAATGTATATAAAAGGCTTCATAAGGATCCTGTACAGGATATTAGAAATTCCTTGGAGCAATTGATACAGGAAGGTTTATATATGGGATTTTTCAATGAGAAGCAGCAGGAGTATTTTCTTCCATCTTGCCCATTGACACCGCTATTACATGCGCTCCCCAAATCCCACAAGAATTCCTTCCCCCCAAAATTTCGTCCCATTGTTTCTGGTATTGGGTCAATCACAGAACATCTATCAGAATGGCTGGATGATCACCTGCAGGAACTGGCCAAGGCTTCTCCAAGCCATGTAATTGACAGCAAACATGTTTTGAATATCATTTCTGGTATTAGATGGTGTAATGAATTTAGTTGGATTTAATGCGATGTGCAGACTTTATACATCAGTATTCCACATCATCTGGCTCTTTTGGCTCTCAGGAGTCTACTTGAGAAATATACTGGTTACTCATCGGATCTACAGCTGTTCATCCTTGAGGTGACAGAGTTCCTTTTGAAAAATAATTATTTTTCATTTTTAGGGGTTTTTTATCTCCAGTTGCAAGGATGCTCGATGGGTGCAAAATTTTCACCCTCATTAGCATGTATATTCATGCACTGGTGGGAGGAACAATATATATTCTGTTCTTCTAATCCCTTTTTGTCTGACACTGCCATATATCTGAGATATCTGGATGATATCTTGGTTATATGGCGGGGAACTCAGGAGACAGCTGTGGATTTTGTTGATTATATCAGCAATAATGCACATAACCTTTCATTTACATACCAACACCATACTGTGGAGATCAGTTTCCTTGATATGTCCCTATACGGCAATTCCATCACGGGTGTTATTGAGAGTAAATTATATCGCAAATCTTGCTCTGGAAACTCATTATTGCATGCTAAAAGTTGCCATCCCCGTCATGTAATACGTAACATACCGTCGGGTGAATATGTCAGGGCCATTAGATGCTGTAATACTGCTGTCGATTTGGCTAATGAATTCACCACTATTGATGAGAGATTCAGGGCAAGGGGTTACTCCCAAGCCCATTTGGATCAATCTAAGGACAGAGTTGTTCTCAAAAATAGAGAACAATATCTCAAAATGCCAGTAAAAGGGAGAAAAAATTCCCCTGCCTTTGACAAAAAATCTGCAGTGGTTTTTTCTACCAAATACAGCAGGAATTACCATCAGGTGATAGGTGTGATTAAAAGATTTCTCCCTATCCTTTGTTCAGACGAAATATTGCATAAAATTCTTGACCAAGGTGTAAAGTTTGTGCCAAAGAAAAATGCATCTCTAGGCAACCAACTGTCCCCTAGCGATCATACCATTCCAGTTCGGAAAAACATTACCCTTAGTGGAGGTTCAAATTGGCTCCCTACATGTGGCTCATATAAATGTGGTAGTAGATCCTGCGGTCTTTGTAAATTCATGATCGGTGCGCAAGAATTTTCTTCTTTTGTAAATGGAAAGATTTTTAAAATCAATAATATGATTAATTGTGGCACCGATCATGTAATTTACTGTATTTCTTGCAGTGAATGTTGCCTCCAATATATTGGTAGTACGACCCGGCCCCTAAGACGGAGGATATCAGAACATGTGTATGATTCTGGTCATACTACAACCACTAGGAATTTATCTGGAGCATCACACCATTTTTTCTCCAAACATGCCGGTAATACGGATACACTGCAGGTTATTGCACTAGAAAAAGTTAGATTGCCTAAAAGAGGGGGCAATTTGAAAGAATTATTGTTGCATAGAGAGACTTTTTGGATTTTCACTATGAATACCAGATTTCCATTAGGTATGAATCGCAAGAGTGATTTGTATTTTATTTATTGAACATATATGTATGAAATCCGTTTCTTTTTTTTTTTTTTTTTATATTTTTTTTTTTTTTCCTCTCTCTTTCTTCTTGCCCCTCCTTTTCCTCCTGGTTTTCTCTCTCCGCCCATCTTGTCCTTACTGGGTTCTCAGCTTATTTGAATCAACTCACGTCTCATTCATTCCCTAGAGACTGACTAAGAACCATCTGGTTCGAAACGCGTCCTCTCTTGCATAGGACCCTGTCTGGATATTTTATCTATGTTTTTTTTAAAATGAATTAATAAAGAAAATTTGATTTTATTATCCATTGGACTTTGCTGCTGGAGTTTCTATCTACAACTTACTGTTGTGTCCATTGTCTAAAGGACTGCCAAAAATAGCCAAGCATTGTATTCAGATATCTCTGGCAACCCCATAAACATGAATACTGTGGCAGTGCACACTACCTGGAGCCATCTCTTGACTCAAACAAGGCACTTCAAAGTTTGCCTCTCGGATTCACAGTAGCAGAGAAATTATTTAAGGTGAATCTGTGTATTATTTTATTATTATTTAACAATCTTCAGCTCGATCTCAAGCTATGGCGACTTGATAGATTAAAGCTCTATAGGACGATTGATCTTGTGCAAGCCTACATACCGATAGGTCCACCTGGGTCTTCTCTGTTTTCTTTATTATATCATGCCTTTGGGTTACTGGTCTTCCTCTTTGCCTTGTTCAACCATTATGTCCTTCTCTAGTGATTGCTCTCTTCGTATAATGTGTCGAAAGTAGGCAAGTCGTAGCTTGGGGATCCTTGTTTTGAGTCACATGTCTGGCCTGATTTGTTCCAAAATAGATATGTTTGCTCTTCTTGCCATCCATAGTATTGATAAAATCTTTCTCCAGCACCACAATTTGAAGGTTTTGATTGTTCTTCTGTCTTGTTTCATAAATTGTCCAGGTTTCGCATTCACATGTTACTACAGAAAAGACGATCAATGAGTCGTGTCTTCATCACCATTGAAATGTTCCTCCGTTTGAGGGCCTTGTCCAGTGACTTCCTTGTTGATTTATCTATTCACCTATTGACTTCCAGTGTCGTTGCTGCATCTTGAATAATCATTGATCTGAGTTGGTTGAAGTCCTTTACAACTTCTAGTTCGTCGCCATCCATCTGAAATGTGACTCGGTCATACCTGGCAGTAGCCAATATGTTTGTATTCTTTGTATTGAGTAGGAGTCCCATATTCAATATTGTATTGTCTATATTTAAGACTGTTGATAATTCATCCAGCAATTTTTATTCCATTTTTTTTTTTGGCAAGTCCAGCCTTCTTGAAAATATCTTCTCCATATAAATTGAAGAGAAATGGTGACAAGATGTAGCCTTGTCTGACGCCTCGTTCTACTTTTAATCATGTCGTGTCACCGTGTTCTGTTCGGACTGTTGCCTTTTAATCGATTTAAAGGTTCCTGATGAGGAATAATTTTATTAATTACATCTCTTGTTCCCCTGTCTTTTCTTCAGTAGTATTTTGCTGGCATGAGTGCAATACTCTGATAGTTTCCACATTCGGTAGCATCTCACTTCTTCAGAATTGGAAAAAACACCAAACGTCCAGTCCTTGGGCCATCTACCAATTGTCCATATCTATTGACACAGGCATGTGATGACATCAGTTGCTGCTTCAAAAGATTTTATTAGTTCTATTGGACTATTGTTACATCCAGGTGCTTTGTTTCTTGGCAGAAACTTTATAGCAGCAACGACTTTGTCTTTCACAATGTTCGCTTTGCTATTACTCCAGTCTCCATTTCTTTTTATACCACTGATTCATTCTGGTAGAGGTGCTTCATGTCTTCTTTCCATCTTTCCTTCATCTGTTCTGACATTTTCATTCTTGGTTGAAACTTTCGTATCTCTTTGATCTTTTGGTATGCAATCTTGGTCATGCCCTTCAGAAAACACTGCATCTACTGGATGGGAATCTCCTATTAGGTGAAATATAGTGGGTTGCTTCCTTTGACTTTAGCTAATGTCTGAACTCAAGCTTTTTTTGATTTATATAAACTCTACCACCACATGCCCTATTTTTCATAATTGACCTGATTGAATTAAACATTATTAGATAAGAATTGGCACTATCTTGCTGTATCTTGCAGTTATACAACTGGAGCCCTCCATTTACTATGATAACAAAAAGACACAATTTCCTCCTTTCCAGGAGCCTCATTTGTGTATGGACCCTCTTTTGAAGAGATTCTATACCCCAAGGCTTTGTAAATAACCAGTGAAGAATGATTTTCATCTTCTGACATACAGTACCAAGCATGGTGCTCCCCTGGGAGTTATGTACATTAGGAAAGCTGTAAATAGAACTGTTCCTCTCGGGGCTCCAGGGATGTAACCTATAACTCTAAGTTTCAGATGCTTTTCATTACTTTCTTCAAAAGCTTTTTACTTCTGGTTCTGGTTTGAGTGAAATTCTGTAATCTCAACGAACCATAACAAAGAATAGACAATAAAGTGACCGAGTCTGGAAAGTTTCTAAAGATGCAAAGACATTTAATACAGTGTGTCCACCCATATCCTGTCCACCGCCATTCACTTGAGAACGGCAGCAGCTATAGGCATAGAAGTGGTGTCTAGGTATAGTAAAGTAGCCATGCGCTACGCAATGAAACCACCTATTGCGCCACCTGATGGAAAACAACGGAGTTAGCATTTTTATATCGAAAACGGGACAAGATGGAGAAAAAAAAGTGAATTACAAAGTTGTAGGGCATCATCAATTCAATAAGAATCGACATCTTGCATACAGAAATGCTATGATTAGAACGTGTAAAACTCACAAGGCTGCGGATGTGAAGCGATACCTCATGGAAACCTTCCTACAAGTCATTGGGTATGGTGGCTGCATGGAGTGGCCTCCATGCTCACCTGACCTGACCCCATCGGACTTCTTTCTGTGAGGTCACATCAAACAGCAGGTGTATGTGACCCCTCTACCAACATTGCAGGACCTACAGCGATGTATCGCAGATGCTTGTGCAAATGTGTAACCTACCATATTACACAACGTGCAGCAAGATATAGTATGCTGTCCAGAGTCCAGATGTGCATTGCAGCTGACGGTGGCCACTTTGAGCATCAAAGTTAAATGAGCGCCATATGCCTGACCAGCATTCAATGTTTTTGGGGGGTCATGGATTTCATATCATAGCATTTCTGTATGCAAGGTGTCGATTCGTATTGAATTGATGATGCCCTACAATTTTTTAATTCACTTTTTTTCTCTATCTCGTTCCGTTTTCAAGATAAAAATACTAACTCCATTGTTTTCCACCAGGTGGCGCAATAGGTGGTATCATTGCATAGCACATGGCTACTTTACTATACCTAGACACCACTTCCATGCCTATAGCTGCCGCCATTCTCAAGTTAATGGCGGTGGACAGGATGTGGGTGGACACACTGTATATGCGACGAGAAAACAGAAATATATTGCACCATCTGGCAAGATACTGTAAGAGCATATTCTGATGTCTGATTTTCACATATGAGTGCTATACAAGGTTTACATGAATATCACTCCTACCTGTGATACTCTATGGAGCCATCCACATGCACATGATTTTTTTCAGACCGAAATGTCTGTGAAAAATCAAGAAGTCATGTCTGAAAGTCGGATCAAAATCGGCAATGCAAGTCAAGGGTTCGTGAAAAAAATGGAGCACATGCAGATGGCATCCGCTTGCGGTCCGATTTTAACGAATTGTATGAATATAGAAAGGGCAGTAACTTTATTTAATTTTATTTCTCCATGTATGAGAAAAACGGATGACACTCGGTTCACAGTCTGATCAAAGTCTGATCAGAATAATCTGTCCGTTTTTCTTATAAGTGGAAAAATCAAACATCTGAATGAGGCCTAATATTATATAGTATAAAATAGGATTATAATAATACTTTATTTTAATAAAAAAGATTGCCATGATACTTTAGTAATAATTTCATACCTGACAATGCCCACCTGTAAATTGTAATTCGCTTCCGTTCTGTTGGTCATTATTTAGCTAAACAGTAATGTTAATGGTTATGAAATAAAAAATATCTATATATACTTTATCGCTCACCTCTTTGGCCACTCTTCTCCTCACTGTCACCCATCTTGTCCGCATTGTACCATATCACCACCCCAAGTGCTGAAATTTCAGGAGGCTTCCGCCCATGCAGACATAAGCTCATGAGATGAGCCACCACCCTAGTGTTCGAGTTCGGTTCAGTTCGTCGAACGGCGGGTGTGTTCGTCGAACGTTCATCGAACACTTTTGAACACCTTTGAACACCACTGAAAACAATGGCAGGCAAACACAAACACATACAAACATGCACAAACACGAACGCACACACACATATTATGCTCACCTTACCTTCCGTTCCATCGCCGATCTCCTGGGACTTGCAGTTCGCCGGTACAAGATGTGTATCGGGTAACCTTGCGACTGATGACCTGGAGCTTCTGCTGCCAGCGCGATGACATTAAAGGCAGGAGCCATTTGCCTTTGATTGGCCAGCGCGTTGCCTTTCAGTAGTGTCTGACAGAGAAAGTTCCTTCCTCCTTGCTATGGTTACTCGATACACGTAGTTAGTGTACAGCTTGAATAACAGTGTAAATTTAGTGTGCCCTCTAAAAAACTCAATATATAGCAATTAATGTCAAAACTGCTGGCAACAAAAGTGAGTACACCTCTAAGTGAAAATGGCCAAACTGTGCCCAATTGGTGATTTCCCTTCCCTGTGTTATCTGACTCATTAGTGTTACAAGGTCTCAGGTGTGTTAAATTTGGTGTTATTGCTCACTTTCTTTCTCATACTGATTACCGGAAGGTCAACATGGCATATCAAGGCAAAGGATTCTCTGAGGAACTAAAACAAAGAATTGTTGCTCTTTATAAAGCTGGCCTAGGCTATAAGAAGATTGCTCAGACCATACTCCGTACACTGTATCAAATTGATCTGCATGATTGTTGTCCCAGAAGGAAGCCTCTTTTAGAAATGAAGCATTAAAAAGTCTGCAAACAGTTGGGTGAAGACAAGCATACTAAGGGCATGGATTACTGGAACCATGTCCTGTGGTCTGATGAGTCCAAGATAAACTTATTTGGTTCAGATAGTGGCAAGTGTGTGGGGCCGCAATCAGGTGTAGAGTACAAAGATGACTGTGTCTTGCCTACAGTTATACAGTTAAGCGTGGTGGTGTGACTGTCATGGTTTGGGGCTGCCGGAGCTGTTGGGAGCTACAGTTCAAACAAGAATGTCAACATGTACTGTAACATACCGAAACAGGCCATCATCTCCACCCTTTGGAAACTGGGCCACAGGGCAGTATACCAACATGATAAGGATTCAAACACACCTCCAGGATGAACACTGCCGTGATAAAGAAACTCAGGATAAAGGCGCAAGAATGGCCAAGCATGTCACTATACTTAATCCCTATTGAGCATCTGTGTGGCATACTCACATGGAAGGTTGAGGAGCACAAAGTCTATAACATCCAGAAACTCCATGATATCATTTTTGAGAAGTGAAAAATGATTCCAGTGACAACTTATAAAGCTCTAATGCTCAATAGAGTTAAGGTAGTGCTTGAAAATAATGTTGGACTCACAAAATATTAACACATTGGGCACAATTAGTACATTTTTACTTAGAAGTGTACTCATTTTTGTTCACAGCTGTTTAGAAAGTAATGGCTGTGTGTTGAGTTATTTAGAGATCATCAAATTTACACTGTTATACAAGCTGTACACCGATTACTGTACATTGTATCAAAGTGTAAGATCTTCAGTGTTGTCTCATGAAAAGATATAATAAAATATTTACAAAAATGTGATGGGGTGTACTCACGTTTATGATATAATGTAAGTGGTGTGTAGCCCATGCGCCCCAATGCTCATTTCATCCAGCTTTGTCAGGGGGTTACACACCACTTAGATCTTTATCACAGCACTATGTAAGCTGTCTGTTATGTGTTTGTTCCAAGAACACCACCAGGGCAACGAAGGAGTGGCTCTGTAAGAAGCATATGAAGGTTCTGGAGTGGCCTAGCCAGTTTCCAGATCTCAACCCCATTGGAGGAAGTTGAAAGTCCGCGTTGCCCAGCGATAGGCCCAAAACATCACTGTTCTAGAGGAGATATGCATGGAGGAATGGACCAACATACCACCAACAGTGTGTGCCAACCTTGTGAAGACTTACAGAAAATGTCTGACCTCATTGCCAACAAAAGATATATAACAAAATATTGAGATGAACTTTTGTTATTGACCAAATACTTATTTTCCACCATAATTTTCAAAAAATATTTTTGCCAAATCACACAAGGTGATTTTCTGGATTTGTTTTCTCATTTTGTCTCTCATAGTTGTGGTCTACCTATGATGTTAAGTACATACCACTCATCTTTTTAAGTGGGAGAACTTGCACAATTGGTGGCTGAGTAAATACTTTTTTCCCCACTGTATATGAAGTGTGTTAATATACTCATCTATCACCATTTTCTCTGTTATCCAGTACTAGTTAGGCCCTCTTCTTCAATGATTCTGACTTCAGTGCTCTTGAGACGGTCTGGCTCACTCTATTGCTGGTTTCAGACGTCCGTCACACGTATGCAAACACGGATGTCACACCTGTGACATACACCTGACAAACATGTGAGACTCGTATGACACATGTATAACACACATATGACCATAACCATGCGTGTGATTTGTACCTGATTAAACACGAACGTCTGAAACCGGCCTATGTGTGAGCCAGAAGTCTCCTTTGAAATGTAAGCTTATAAAGCTTAGTTCTGACGCTCCCTAGGCTTACATTATATAAGTCACTTCTGGGTCTTGCTGAATGACCTGCAGAGGTTTAAGAGCGGTGATGTCACTGAGAAGAGGAGCAGAACAGCAATATATACTGGAAAAGACATCGGAAGGTGAGCAAATTACCACACACACTGCACTACATACACAGATAAATAGCAAAAATAGGCTGACAGGTTCCTTTAATACTGTACAAGCACGGAGGTCTCTGTAGCATCAGTAGTAATCAGAGCTGGACTGTGGCCCTATGGATCTCTGAGCCCATGAGCAGAAGAAATTATAGTGAGGACTTGCCCTTCATCTATAGTGAACATGTGCATCCCTACTTTTAATTGCATTGATTTGTAATCTTTACTATTAAGTATATTCAATATCAATATGCTCATATATTATTTGTTAATATAATAAATCCATTTGAACTAAACCCTGGGGCAAATTATGGGCTTCAAATAGGTGAGACTTTTCCTAGTGAGCATTGACTAATCACAGTACTTTGTGGTTCTCTGGTGGACTGATACTGGCATTGTCAACCTTGGAAACTTCTTTCAGTAACTTCTTTCAGTAAGGGGTACTTCACACACAGCGAGATCGCTACTGAGATCGCTGCTGAGTCACGGTTTTTGTGACCTCATTAGCGATCTCGCTGTGTGTGACACTGAGCAGCGATCTGGCCCCTGCTGTGAGATCGCTGCTCGTTACACACAGCCCTGGTTCGTTTTTTTATTGTTGCTCTCCCGCTGATAAGCACACATCGCTGTGTGTGACAGCGAGAGAGCAACAATCCTGAATGTGAAGGGAGCAGGAGCCGGCGTCTGACAGCCTGCGGTAAGCTGTAACCAAGGTAAACATCGGGTAACCAAGGTGGTTACCCGATATTTACCTTCGTTACTAGCCTCCGCAGCTCTCACGCTGCCAGTGCCGGCTCCTGCTCCCTGCACACGCTAAGCTAAGTGGTGTGAGCTGGTAACTAAGGTAAACATCGGGTAACCATACCCGATGTTTACCTTAGTTACCAGTGTCCGCAGCTTCCAGACGCCGGCTCCGTGCAAGCGCAGCGTCGCTTGCACATCGCTGGTGGCTGGGGGCTGGTCACTGGTCGCTGGTGAGATCTGCCTGTTTGACAGCTCACCAGTGACCATGTAGCGATGCAACAGCGATCCTGACCAGGTCAGATCACTGGTCGGATCGCTGCTGCATCGCTAAAGTGTGAAGGTACCCTAAGACTAAAGTTTAATTGTTTGAAGGCTGAGCAGTTAAAAAAGACACCAAACCTAATGCTCACCTATCACTAGGATATGCCATAACATTATGATCATTTGCACCAAATTCTGGACTTTCTGTGTTACTTATTTACATCATCTTGTTCCTACCTCACATTAACCCCCAATTGCTGAATCAAAATTGTCATCTTGAAGCTGTAGTTTGTTGCTGTACAACAGAATACTCACTTATGGGCTGCTTCTGGTGTCATTAAGGCCTGCTGCAGTAGATAAAGCCAGCTGGGGCTCTCGTTCATCGTCTGAGTATCAACTACTGATAGATAATGCTTGCTGGCTTCATTATGACATATCCACTGCTGTGATCTAACTCTGTTGTGTTCGTACATTTTTCTTTCTGACATACTTCTTTGTTGCTATCAAGTTTGTCTCTCCATTTTGATCTTTGGTCTAAACTTTGACTCCGCTTTCCTGTGATCCTTTGGATCTTTTGCTCCTTGCTGATTTCCTTGTTCCATCCTGAGCTGCTACCACTCACATCTGTGCCTCATTACTGAAACATTTAACTCTAAACTATTGATTAACTCTAATGCGGGCTTTACACGAGATGATATATTGTGCGATATGTCATCGGGGTCACAGTTTTCGTGACGCACATCCGGCATAGCGCATGACGTCGTCTCGTGTGACACCTCTGAGCGACGCAGTATCGCTCACAAATCGTGAGTCGTGTACTCGTCGTTAACGTTCATAATATCGTTTATTTTCATGGGTGCAGGTTGTTCATCGTTTCCGTGGCATCACACGTTGCTCCGTGTGACACCACGTGAACGATGAACACAGCGTACCTGCATCCCACGGCCCCCGCCGGCTTAATGGAAGGAAGGAGGTGGGCGGGATGTTTACATTCCGCTCATCTCTGTCCCTCCACTTCTATTGGCCGGCTGCCGTGTGACGTCGCTGTGACGCCGAACGTCTCTCCCACTTCAGGAAGTGGACGTTCGTCGCCCACAGCAAGGTCGTCCATAAGGTTATTTCATGTGACGGAAGTTAAACGAGTTTGTGCACCACGGGCAGCGATTTGCCCGTGCCGCAAAAATGACAGGGGCGGGTACGATCGCTTGTGCTATTGCACGATAGATCGATTCGTGTAAAGCAGGCTTAAGTGTGCAATCAGACAGCCGTATAACACGGACCACAATCACAGCGCAATGCTTGGCCTGGCTAGCGGCTCTCCTGGCTAGAGCGTGAGTGTATGTATTTTGATGCAGCTCTCACGCTTGGGTCAGGAGAGCCGCCGGCCAGACCAAACATTTTGATATGATCCAAGTAGAAATAAGTAGTAAGTCCAGCACATAAAAAAACCTTGTTTATATTTCAACATCGTAAACATTTTTTTTTCTGTTTTAACATACAGAGATACATTAAAAAATGTCAGGATAGTCCAGATTTACGCGTTTTGAGGATAACCTCTTAGCCATAACCTGACTAAATAATTATCTAAAACAAATATATAAAGAAACTTGGTTGAAAAAAAACCCCACAAACGTAAGTGGAGAAAATATTTGTTTTTTTTATTTTGATATGATCGTAATATGTTATATGACCCTCTGACTGCACCCTAAGGACCACAATCTCTGAATCAGAATAGTGTTGTGAGGCATCTTTGGTGAAGAACGATAGAGATTACCTTAGACCGAACACCTCACTTCATTGTGAACTCCAGGCCTGCTACAATTCAAGGTTCAACCTTCTCAAGGTTTGTTAACTAATACCCTGCCTATCCTGAGAAGAAATGGACCTTGGTTTCCACAACCATCTGCTGTAAGAGTATCTCACCATTAGTCAGGTGTTACTTTTGCGTATGATACGCGTGGGTCTCGCATCGCATCACCTTGGCACAGCCGCACAATCCTGATAGGAGCGGGTCGGCTGCTGTATTTCTATGCAGCTGAGATGCTCATGTCCGGAGAGCATCAGGCCATGCCGGGTGATGCGATGCGAGACTTGCACATGTCATATGCAAGTGGAAAAGAGCCTTAACTTTAAAGTGGGCTTTATACACAGCGTCATTGCTAGCGATGTCGCTGGTGAAAGCACCCGCCCCCGTCGGTTGTGCATCATGGGCAAATCGCTGCCCGTGGCCCACAACATCGCTTACACCCGTCACACGTACTTACCTGCCTAGCGACGTCGCTGTTGCCGGCGAACCGCCTCCTTTCTAAGGGGAAGGTCCGTTTGGCATCACAGCGGCATCATTAAGCGGCTGCCCAATAGAAGCGTAGGGGCGGAGATGAGCGGGCCGAAAATCCCGCCCACCTCCTTCCTTCCTCCCTGCGGGCCGCCGCAGGTACGGTGATGTTCCTTGTTCCTGCGGTGTCACACATAATGATGTGTGCTGCCGCAGGAACGACGAACAACCTGCGTCCTGCAACAGCAATGATAATTGGGATTAGAACGACTTGTCAATGATCAACGATTAGGTAAGTAATTTTGATCGTCAACGGTCGTTCGTGCGTTTCACATGCAACAACGTCACTAACGAGGCCGGATGTGCATCACGGATTCCGTGACCCCAACGACATCTCGTTAGCAATGTTGTTGCGTGTAAAGCCCGCTTTACTCTCATCCCAGTTAATAGGTCTGTCCTGCACAGCAGATAGCTGGGAATATTGTTATCCAGACTATATTACATTGCCCAAATTTATTAACAAAAGTTGAAATTTAGTAAAAACAAATTCCTACATTTAATTTTTTTTTACTTTTTCCACCAAAATAACCACATGGCTACAGGGGATTAACTAATGTGAAGGACAAAAAATGACACAGATTTTGATGCAAATCTTTAGCAGCTGATAACCAGCAAACATTTTATTTCCGGACTTCAGTCAGTGTAAAGTACAACAATGTCTTGGTGTGCAGTTTACCTTCTAAAGAGAACCTGTCAGATGCATTTTACTAAGTAAAGCACAGAAAGGGCCATATGGCGCCATATTTGATTAAAATGATACCTGAGGTGAAGAGATCCGTTTTGTATATTTTCTGTAATCTGTTTTTAAAGTTTTCTTACACTCAAATCATCATGCATCGGGGCGGGCTTGTGGGGCGGGATTGTTGGAAGGGTCTCCAGCTCTGTTCCGGCCTCTTTGCTGCTTCTGGGTGTCTTTTCTTCTTCCTTATTTAAATTTCAGTCTGTAACCTTCCTTGTTGCGGGCGCTGCTTGTGTATATTAATCTCTTGGCAGTCTCCAGGAAAATGGCGCCTGCAGCTGCACATGCACAGATTGTTCAGTGTCACCAGCACCGCTTTAATGAAGTCCATTATGTAATTAATCTGTGCAAGCGTCTTACGCGAAATATAAATAAGGAAGAAGAAAAGACACCTAGAGGCGGCAGAGAGGCCGGAACAGAGCTGATGACACTTCCACCAGTCCCACCGCAAAGGCCCACCCCGATACACGAAGATATGAAAAGAAGAAAACTTCAAATGCAGATTAAAAAATAGACATAAAATGGATTTCTTCACCTCAGGTATCATTTTAATCAGTATGACAGTGCCAATATGGCCTTTTGTTTTACTTAGTAAAATGCTGCTGACAGGTTCTCTTTAATCTTTATACAGGATGCAGCCAGGCTCATTAATGTAGGCCATGTAAACTAGGTTCTCCGTTCCTGTGTGGTGCACTTATATAGTGCTGGGCAGCCTGCCTAGTCTAATAGTATGGGCGTCATCAATAGGCTGCAAGCCAGACACTGTGCACCTACATGTGTGGACAGCGCCCTATACAAGCCATTTGTGCACAATTTTAATATTAAGCAATCACTTAAGCCAGGGAAGGAGTCTTGCGAGGATCATTTGCATATTCCCAGTGCCTTCTGCAATAAGTGAAGAGTCACCGCGAGCTCAAGGAGAACCGGGTTTTGGCCGTTACAGCCGGAAGGAAGACTTCTGAAAGCCAGGGAAGGAGTCTTGCGAGGATAATTTGCATATTCCCAGTGCCTTCTGGGATAAGTGAAGAGTCACCGCGAGCTCAAGGAGAACCGGGTTTTGGCCGTTACAGCCGGAAGGAAGACTTCTGAAAGCCTGTCTTCTTCATTGTGAGCGTGAGTGAGCAAAGTGTGAGCAAAAGTAAGTGTGAGTAGAATTGTTTGTATTTAGTTGTTTAATTACTTAACATTTGTTTAGTGCTATCCCCATTAGAAAATGTGCTCCACTATTGCTAATGCGATCCAGTGTACATCTTGTCTCATGTATGCAGTCCTTGAAAAGCCGTTCGAGGGTGCATACTGTTGTTCGAGATGTGCGCAAGTTGCACGTTTGGAAGCCCAGATACTGGATCTAAATGAGCAGCTGGCAACTCTGAGATGCGTTAGCAATATGGAAAGGAGTCTGCTGCTCACTGAGCAGCAGCTTGCTGGGTCAGATGTGGGGGAGGATCGTAGTAGGGAGTGGCAGGACGGTGAGGTAGGTAGCTGGGTGACAGTTAGAAAGGGGGGTAAAGGGAAAAGTGCTAGGAAGGCTAGTCCTGAACTGACACACCCCAATAGGTTTGCAAACTTGGCAGCTGAGTGGGATGTCATTACAGGGGTAGCATTGCTGCAGCAAGGCATGACCTCTGAATGCCAGAGGAGTGTCTGCTCCAGTAAGGGGGGGAATAGGAGTGCAGGGAAGGCAAGACAGGTACTGGTAGTGGGGGACTCAATTATTAGGGGGACAGATAGGGCAATCTGTCACAAAGACAGGGATCGCCGAACAGTGTGTTGTCTTCCTGGCGCTCGAGTTCGGCACATCGCTGATCGGGTTGACAGATTACTGGGAGGGGCTGGGGAGGACCCAGCGGTCATTGTACACATTGGCACAAATGACAAAGTTAGAGGTAGGTGGAAGGTCCTTAAAGATGATTTCAGGGAATTAGGTTGTAAGCTTAAAGCATGGACCTCAAAGGTGGTATTTTCGGAAATACTACCTGTGCCACGAGCCACACCAGAGAGGCAAAGAGAGATCAGGGAGGTTAACAGGTGGCTCAGGAATTGGTGTAGGAAAGAGGGTTTTGGGTTCCTGGAGAATTGGGCCGACTTTTCAGTTGGCTACAGATTCTATGCTAGGGATGGGCTGCATCTTAATGGGGAGGGTGCAGCTCTGCTGGGGCAGAAAATGGCTAGAAGGTTGGAGGAGTGTTTAAACTAGGAATGGGGGGCGAGGGTATTCACTTTATAGAAGGGGAATGTAGTGCAGATAGTGACCAGGGCACAAGTAATGAAATTGGGGGTGGTACGGGGGGAAGGGTTAGGACAGTCAATACAGTAAGCAGGAATATAGGTACAGAGTCATACGTAACGTGCATGTACACTAATGCCCGAAGCCTCACAAATAAGGTGGAGGAATTAGAATTAATATTGTTGGAAGAAAATTATGATATAGTGGGGATATCAGAGACATGGCTGGATGAGAGCTATGACTGGGCTGTTAATTTACAGGGTTATAGCCTATTCAGGAATGACCATACAAATAAGCGAGGGGGAGGTGTGTGTCTATATGTAAAATCATCCTTAAAACCCATCCTGCGTGACAACATATGTGAGGGTACTGAGAATGTAGAGTCCCTATGGGTGGAGATAAGGGGGGGGGAGAATGAATAATAAAATACTGATAGGGGTGTATTATAAGACGCCGAATATTATGGAAGAGGTTGAGAATCTCCTCATAAAGCAAATTGATAAAGCAGCGAGTCTCGGAGAGGTAATTATTATGGGGGACTTTAACTATCCTGATATAAATTGGGGAACAGAAACTTGCAGTTCCAGCAAAGGAAATAGATTTTTGATAACAATGAAAGATAATTACCTTTCACAAATGGTACAGGACCCCACAAGAGGGGGAGCACTACTAGACCTTGTACTAACCAATAGGCCAGACCGCATATCAAATATACAAGTTGGGGGTTACTTGGGGAATAGTGATCACAAAATAATAAGTTTTCATGTATTCTTTAGTAAGATGTATAGTAGAGGGGCTACAAGGACACTAAACTTCAGGAAAGCAAATTTTAAACGGTTGAGAGATGATCTTAGTGCAATAAACTGGGATGATGTACTAAGTAATAAAAGTACACAAAGCAAATGGGAGACTTTTATGAGCATCCTGAATAGGGCTTGTGCAGAAAATATACCCTATGGGAACAAACATGCTAGAAATAGGAGGAAACCCCTATGGCTAAATAGAGCTGTAAGGGAAGCAATAAAAGAAAAACAGAAAGCCTTAAAAGAATTAAAGAGGGTAGGTAGTGATGAGGCATTATATAATTATAGAAAATTAAATAAAATATGTAAAAAGCAAATTAAGTTAGCTAAGTTTGAGACAGAGAGACTCATTGCGAGAGAAAGTAAAAATAATCCTAAAATATTCTTTAACTACATAAACAGTAAAAAACTGAAAAGCGATAGTGTTGGCCCCCTTAAAAATAGTCTTGGTGAAATGGTGGAAGGGGATGAGGGTAAAGCCAACCTGCTGAATGACTTTTTTTCTACGGTTTTTATACAAGAAAATGCCATGGCAGATGACATGACCAGTGATACCATAAATTCACCCTTGAATATTACCTGCTTAACCCAGCAGGAAGTACGCCGCCGCCTCGAAATCACTAAGGTTGACAAATCTCCGGGCCCGGATGGCATACACCCCAGAGTACTACAGGAATTGAGTTCTGTGATAGATAGACCATTATTTTTAATCTTCTCAGATTCCTTAATAACAGGGTCGGTACCGCAGGACTGGCGCATAGCAAATGTGGTGCCAATATTCAAAAAGGGGACAAAAACTGAGCTGGGAAATTATAGGCCGGTAAGTTTAACCTCTACGGTTGGTAAAATCCTTGAGGGTTTCTTGAGAGATGCTATACTGGAGTATCTCAAGAAAAATAACCTTATGACAGAGTATCAACATGGGTTTATGAGGGATCGATCCTGTCAAACTAATTTGATCAGCTTCTATGAAGAGGTAAGTTCAAACCTGGACCAGGGAAATGCAGTGGATGTTGTGTATATGGACTTTTCAAAAGCTTTTGATACGGTGCCACACAAAAGGTTGGTACATAAAATGAGAATAATGGGGATAGGGGAAAATATGTGTAACTGGGTTAAAAACTGGCTCAGTGATAGGAAACAAAGGGTGGTTATTAATGGTATGTACTCGGACTGGGTCTCAGTTCATAGTGGGGTACCACAGGGGTCAGTATTGGGCCCGCTTCTTTTCAACATATTTATAAATGACCTTGTTGGGGGCATGCGGAGTAGAATTTCAATATTTGCAGATGATACTAAACTCTGCAGGGTAATCAATACAGAGGAGGATAATTTTATATTACAGGGAGATTTATGTAAATTGGAGGATTGGGCTGAGAAGTGGCAAATTTAATGTAGATAAATGTAAGGTCATGCACTTGGGTAGAGGAAATAACATTTATGATTATGTACTTAATTGTAGAACACTGGGTAAAACAGACACAGAAAAAGACTTGGGTGTATGGGTGGATGGTAAACTTCACTTTAGTGGACAGTGTCAGGGAACTGCTGCCAGGGCTAATAAAATAATGGGATGTATTAAAAGAGGTATAAGTGTTCATGAAAAAAATATAGTTCTACCTCTGTACAAGTCACTAGTGCGACCGCACTTAGAATACTGTGTACAATTCTGGTCACCGATATATAAGAAGGACATAGCTGAACTGGAGAGGGTGCAGAGAAGAGCGACCAAGATTATTAGAGGAATGGGTGGGCTGCAATACCAAGACAGGTTATTAAACTTGGGGTTATTTAGTTTGGAAAAACGAAGGCTTAGGAGGGATCTAATCACAATGTATAAATATATGAGGGGACAGTACAGAGACCTTTCCAAAGATCTTTTTACACCTAGGCCTGCGACTGGAACACGGGGGCATCCGCTACGTCTTGAGGAAAGAAGGTTTAATCATAATCACAGACGAGGATTCTTTACTGTACGAGCAGTGAGACTATGGAACTCTCTGCCGCATGATGTTGTAATGAGTGATTCACTACTAACATTTAAGCAGAGCCTGGACGCCTTTCTTGAAAAATGTAATATTACCAGTTATGTATATTAGATTTTATGACAGGGTATTGATCCAGGGAACTAGTCTGATTGCCGGATGTGGAGTCAGGAAGGAATTTTTTCCCCATTGGAACTTGTTTGCCACATTGGGGTTTTTTTTGCCTTCCTCTGGATCAACATGTTAGGCTACGGGTTGAACTAGATGGACTTAGAGTCTCCCTTCAACCTTAAAAACTATGATACTATGATACTTCCTCCATGCATTGGCAGTGTGTGAGTGGTGCTCCATCAGTGTTTTGCCCCTGTTGCCTCCATCTTTATTGGGGGCTTTGCTGCATCCTGTGAGTGCATTTGATTTTGTGGCCTGGGGAGGTAAATATTGTTGCCCTTTATTGCTGTGAATTAATCTGTGCAAGCATCTTACACAAAATTTAAATAAGGAAGAAGAAAAGACACCAACAGGAAGTGGAGGAGCTGGAACAGAGTTGATGACACTTCCCCCAGTCCTGCCCCACCCCGAAATGCGAATATATGAAAAGAAAACTTCAAATGTGGATTAAAGAATAGACATAAAACGGATTTCTTCACCTCAAGCTTCCTTTTAATCAGTATGACAGTGCCAATATAGCCTTGTCTTTATTTTACATAGTAAAATGCTGCTGACAGGTTCTCTTTAATAAATCTGGTGCAAATCATACCAACATAGTTTTTTTAAAGACATCCATATGAAATGAGAGTCTTAATAAATGGGGGCCAATATAATCCATTCTTCAGCCCTGGGGGGGGTTCAGTTGGACTAATATAACAAATAGCATATAAAATTAGTATTTTCTAAGATGAGGAAAAAACCTTTAAAGGCTTAAAATGAATTATAAACTTGTGTATGATAATAATAATAATAATAATAATAATAAAACCAGAAATATAGCAAATTCAAATAAAACCCAGTGCGTAATATTATGTTATATGTATTAACTAAGCATCGAAATTACACAGAAAGGAAAAAAAAAACTAAACAAATAAAAACAGAGCAGCTTTATTAACTTGTTCCAAAAACTGATACTTTCTAGATAGCATGAGCGTAGACCACCTTGGGAAAAACTAATCTTTATGCTCTTTTGGCAAAGCTGCCCCGGGGAGCTATGAACACAGCGGAGTCAACACACTATAGGGAGCTCATTAGCAGGGTCTGTGCTTATCCACCAGAAGAGTTTTCTTCCTTGGAAGCCTCTGTATCGCAAAGATAGAAGTACCGGGCATATTATCAATGATTAAGTCTTTAATGAACACGTTTTAGACCAAAAAAGAAAATATAATACTGTCTAATTATCTAAAATGCCGAGTAGTTCTGATCAGGTTTTTTCAATGGACTGCCATGTTATACAATTACATAGTATTGTGCAAAAGTAAACATTAAACGTGTTGCAAAGTAAGGCGGGCTTTGCACGTTGCGACATCGCAAGCCGATGCTGCAATGTGGCACGCGTTAGTCCCCGCCCCTGTCGCAGGTACGATATCTTGTGATAGCTGGCGTAGCGATAATTATCCTACGCCAGCTTCACATGCACTCACCTGCCCTGCGACCGTCGCTCTGGCCGGCGACCCGCCTCCTTCCTAAGGGGGCGGGTCGTGCGGCGTCACAGCGACGTCACACGGCAGGCGGCCAATGGCGGCGGAGGGGCGGAGATGAGCAGGATGTAAACATCCCGCCCACCTCGTTCCTTCCGTATAGCCACTGGCGGCAGGTAAGGAGATGTTCCTCGTTCCTGAGGCTTCACACACAGCGATGTGTGCTGCCGCAGGAACGAGGAACTACATCGTACCTGTCGCGGCACCGGCATTATGGAAATGTCGGAACCTGCACCAATGATAAGATAACGACACTTTTGCGCTCGTTCATCGTATCATCTAGGATTTACACACTACGACATCGCAAGTGAAGCCGGATGTGCGTCACTTTCGATTTGACCCCACCGACATTGCACCTGAGATGTCGTAGTGTGCAAAGCCGCCCTAAGAGTAGAAGTGTTCATACTTCATCATTAATTTATCAATTAGAAAAACACAAAATGAATGTACAAAGGAGAAATGTAAATCACAGCAATATTTGGTGTGACCAAGCGTTGTCCTAAAAAAAACAAATTCTTCAAAGCAAACTTGCATAAAAACATGGATTTTGTGATCCTAAAGTCAGGTGTTGGAGTAATCAATTATATCAGGTGGTAATGATCAACATTTTCATGTGTAGGTGTTGAAATATTTATTAACTGTAACTGAAACAGCTGTGTAAGAGGCTTGAAACTGGGTGAAGAAAAATCAAACTTTTACATAGGTGAGGTTGTGGAAGACAGCTACGTGTCACAGGTCATATATCATGGCAAGAAGAGCAAGCAACAATACAAAAGATAGTTACACTGCATCAGTAAGCCCTGTCTTAGGCAAACATCTCATTTCAAAGCATACTAGAGTTTCAAGATGTGCTCTTCAATATTCTTTGAAGAAGCACGAAGAAATGGGAAACGTTGAGGACTATATACATAACGGTTGGCCAACGGAGTTTAGTACAGCAGGTGACAGAAAAAGCATGCTTTTTTCCCTTTCAAATCAATAGCTGTCCAGCAGTACCATAAACTCAAGGCTGCTTTACATGGTACGACCGATTGTGCGATTTCACAATCGATCGTACTCGCCCCCGTCCTTTTTGCGTCACGGGCAAATCGCTGCCCGTGTCGCACAAAGTCAGTAACCCCCGTCACACATACTTACCTCTCGTGCGACCTCGCTGTGGGCGGCGAACGTCCACTTCCTGGAGTGGGAGGGACGTTCGGCGTCACAGCGACGTCACACGGCCGCCGGCCAATGGAAGCGGAGGGGCGGAGATGAGCGGGACGTAAACATCCCGCCCACCTCCTTCCTTCACATAGCTGGCGGCGGCCGCGTGACGCAGGTGAGCTGCTGTTCATCGTTACCGGGGTGTCACACGGAGCGACGTGTGCTACCCCGGAAACGATGAACAACTAAATTAAACGATATTATGGAACCTAGCGAGCAGTACACGACTCACGATTTGTGAGCGATACTGCGTCGCTAGGAGGTGTCACACAGGCCGGCATCGCCAGCGATGCCGGATGTGCGTCACAAAAACCGTGACCCCGACGATCTATCGCACGATAGATTGTCTGGTGTAAAGTAGCCTTCAGAATTAGCCACAGTCCTCAATGCTGAGAAATACAATCTGATACTTGTCCATCAAGCAATACCATCAGGGAGGAGTCTGATTGGCTCCAATTTTTTTCTGTTGCAGGATAACGACCTCAATCTCACAGCGAATATGAACCATCTTTTGTGTAAAGAAGAATATGGAGCCTTGGAAGTGATGATAGGGTTGGCTCATAGCCCTGATCTCAACATCATTGAGTCTAACTAGGATTACATAAACAGACAAGAGCCAGGGATTTGGGGAAGTCTATATCCACAGAAGACCTGTCATTCATTCTTCAAGATGTTTGGAGCAGCCTTCCTGCAGAGTTCTGCTAGTGTAACTAAAAGAATTGATGCTGCTTTTTAGATACACTAACATCACATACTTTT
Organism: Anomaloglossus baeobatrachus; assembly: GCF_048569485.1. Classification (NCBI taxonomy): domain Eukaryota; kingdom Metazoa; phylum Chordata; class Amphibia; order Anura; family Aromobatidae; genus Anomaloglossus; species Anomaloglossus baeobatrachus. Next base: position 836,179,746 of record NC_134353.1, on the reverse strand, counting down.
TGGTAAATTACCTCTTGGTGACAAATTAACACATTTATTTTCAGACTGCTCAAGGTTTGTTTGTGCATAATAATGATGGAGACACGTGAGTCTGCATATACTGCTTCAGAAACAAAAGAGTGGTATAATTTTAATCTGGAAACTGTCAGCAGGTTTTTGCTATGGATTTTGAGAGTATCATGGTATAGGAGCGGAGACCCTGATTCCAGCGATGTGTCACTTACTAGGTTGTGTATTCCTGTGTTAATAAAGTCAGTGTTTAATCAAGAGGAGATTGGTCCAACTGTCGCGGGTGGGGAGGAGGGTGTCAGCACTGCGCTCACCCCTCTGCTCGGGTCCGGCTGCTGCTGCTCAGTGGTGGCTCGAGGGTTGGGCCGGATCCTGGGGGTCTCGAGCGGCACTACTCGCCCGTGAGTGAAAGGGGATTGGGTTTTGGGATATAGTCTATTGTCCGTGACGCCACCCACGGTTGTGGTGATTTGTTGACACCACCGCTGCTCTGTATGGGGATCCCGGGAGTGATGATGTGGAGCAGCCAGTTGTTGTGTTGCCCCTCCGTGGCTAGGGGTTAGTGATCCCGGGGCCCAGTGATGAGGTGGGAGATGCAGGGCTTGGTGGGGTGCAGGGACGCGGGGGCAGCGCTGTGCCTTGCGGCACTGTGGTACTCACTCAGCCTGAGACGTTGACACAGTTCTCGGTAAAACACACGGCTGGAAAGACGGTTCCCACGGACGGCTGCACTTGCTTTCCCCAGTAGGTGACGGTGATGTCCCTTTTCCTTGCACCTAGATACGGTTGTTGGTAGCGATGGATTCCCACTGGTTACCCCACTCCCCGGCCTGGATATAAGCCGGAGGAGCCCCACTTCTCTTGCCCGCAGGCGCTGGCCCTGAGAAACTGGTGCCCTGGCGGTGGCGGTGTTCCTCCTTAATGGTTGGACTGTTGCCTTCAATCGGGACTTGGTTGTTTGGAGACAGACGTCCCCTTCACTGACGGATTTGGCAAATTATGGCGACTCCTAGCCTTGCCGGGGTCCGAGAGGCCCTTGCCCTGGTGCTGACTGGTCTTCGTATACTGCTCCAGACCGCCGGGCCACTACCCGTCCGCGGTCCTTCCAGCAATCTCCGAGCAGTCTCCCCTGCAGACTGTCACCACCGTCTGCTGACCTTGCTGTCACTGTCCGGGCACACAGCCGGACCCACTTCAGGCTTTTCTACTCTCACTTTTACTCCTTTTCTCCAGTTTTCTCCTTTACTCCTCTACCACTTCACTTCCTTAATTCAACTCATGTTTACTCCTTCACTTAAGCTCTCCCCTGAGCTGACTGACTGGTTCTTCCCGCCTCCAGAGCTGTGAACTCCTTGGTGGGCGGAGCCTACCGCCTGGCCCACCCCCTGGTGTGAACATCAGCCTCTGGAGGAAGACAACAAGGATTTTGGGTTAGCTTTGATGTTCCTAACTGGGGTGTAGGGTGTGGTGGTGCAATGACCTGTGACCCCTGGCTTGCCCAGGGCGTCACACAACCATGCCTCCATCACTGATTAGCTGCTCTCGTCAACAAACATTGCACACATAAAGGTGACACTCAGTGATGTGAGTGAAGTTATACAGGGCTCAAGATTGCAAACTCTGCTAAATCTAAAGGCCACTTTACACAGACAGATAAATCTGCGGCAGATCTATGGTTGCAGTGAAATTGTGGACAATCAGTGTCAGTTTTGTGGCTGTGTACAAATGGAACAATATGTCCATGATTTCACTGCAACCACAGATCTGCCAAAGATTTATCTCTGTGTGTGACAGGGCCTTTAATCAGGAAAAACTTTAATATTGTCATAATTGCTGCACCCAGTAAGCTAAGTGATATATATTTGGAATCAGGGTCTCAGCCCCTACCTCATGCTGCTTTCACAGTGCATAGCAAAAACCTGTTAAAAGATTGCTATTAAGCTCTCCCATACACATTAGACTAATGTCGGTTAAACCCAAAAATACTCACATTCTAATGTGTATGATTGATTGTTGGAGGTGTTACATCCAGGCAATACATCCGTTACATCTATAATAACCCTTCAACGTTGGTATAGCCTCAAAGGGATTTTTGGGGCGAGATAGCTGTGAACCAGCCGATCCTTCAGTGATCTCGCTCTCCTATACGTGATGGATGGCCTGTCTGTAAGAAAGTCTCCTATATCGCCACCCATTTTTAAAATGGGCCAATACTTCTCAAGGATGTTTCTTACATCACCCGCTCCATTGTTGAAAGTTGTTATGAATCTCATCACATCCCTGCCCTCGTCCTTCACCAATTTTTTAGGGGGGTATAGAAGATCTGTTCTTTTGACCTTCTCTATGTCAGCAGCCGCTCTACTTATCACTTGTCCTAGATATCCTCTTTCCAGGAATCTTTTCTCTAGATCTTTAGACTGGTTTTTGAAATGCATTTCATCAGAACAGTTCCTCCGAATTCTAGCGAGTTTGTTGAAGTCGGTTTACAGTAAGTACTCGTTACCAAATTGCCTCCCGAGTCTTTCTCGATCAAAAGGTCCAAAAGGATAATTTTGACTTATTCATCTCAAAAGTGAAAAAAAGACCCAAGTCGTTTTTATTCAAATCATCCATAAACCTCTTTAGTCCAGCTTCATTGCCTTTCCACACCATAAAGATATCATCAATGAATCTACAGTTAGGTCCAGAAATATTTGGACAGTGACACAATTTTCGCGAGTTGGGCTCTGCATGCCACCACATTGGATTTGAAATGAAACCTCTACAACAGAATTCAAGTGCAGATTGTAACGTTTAATTTGAAGGTTTGAACAAAAATATCTGATAGAAATTGTAGGAATTGTACACATTTCTTTACAAACACTCCACATTTTAGGAGGTCAAAAGTAATTGGACAAATAAACCAAACCCAAAAAATTTTTTTTTATTTTCAATATTTTGTTCCGAATCCTTTGGAGGCAATCACTGCCTTAAGTCTGGAACCCATGGACATCACCAAACGCTGGGTTTCCTCCTTCTTAATGCTTTGCCAGGCCTTTACAGCCGCAGCCTTCAGGTCTTGCTTGTTTGTGGGTCTTTCCGTCTTAAGTCTGGATTTGAGCAAGTGAAATGCATGCTCAATTGGGTTAAGATCTGGTGATTGACTTGGCCATTGCAGAATGTTCCACTTTTTTGCACTCATGAACTCCTGGGTAGCTTTGGCTGTATGCTTGGGGTCATTGTCCATCTGTACTATGAAGCGCCGTCCGATCAACTTTGCGGCATTTGGCTGAATCTAGGCTGAAAGTATATCCCGGTACACTTCAGAATTCATCCGGCTACTCTTGTCTGCTGTTATGTCATCAATAAACACAAGTGACCCAGTGCCATTGAAAGCCATGCATGCCCATGCCATCACGTTGCCTCCACCATGTTTTACAGAGGATGTGGTGTGCCTTGGATCATGGGCCGTTCCCTTTCTTCTCCAAACTTTTTTCTTCCCATCATTCTGGTACAGGTTGATCTTGGTCTCATCTGTCCATAGAATACTTTTCCAGAACTGAGCTGGCTTCATGAGGTGTTTTTCAGCAAATTTAACTCTGACCGGTCTATTTTTGGAATTGATGAATGGTTTGCATCTAGATGTGAACCCTTTGTATTTACTTTCATGGAGTCTTCTCTTTACTGTTGACTTAGAGACAGATACACCTACTTCACTGAGAGTGTTCTGGACTTCAGTTGATGTTGTGAACGGGTTCTTCTTCACCAAAGAAAGTATGCGGCGATCATCCATCACTGTTGTCATCCGTGGACGCCCAGGCCTTTTTGAGTTCCCAAGCTCACCAGTCAATTCCTTTTTTCTCAGAATGTACCCGACTGTTGATTTTGCTACTCCAAGCATGTCTGCTATCTCTCTGATGGATTTTTTCCTTTGTTTCAGCCTCAGGATGTTCTGCTTCACCTCAATTGAGAGTTCCTTAGACCGCATGTTGTCTGGTCACAGCAACAGCTTCCAAATGCAAAACCACACACCTGGAATCAACCCCAGACCTTTTAACTACTTCATTGATTACAGGTTAACGAGGGAGATGCCTTCAGAGTTAATTGCAGCCCTTAGAGTCCCTTGTTCAATTACTTTTGGTCCCTTGAAAAAGAGGAGGCTATGCATTACAGAGCTATGATTCCTAAACCCTTTCTCCGATTTGGATGTGAAAACTCTCATATTGCAGCTGGGAGTGTGCACTTTCAGCCCATATTATATATATAATTGTATTTCTGAACATGTTTTTGTAAACAGCTAAAATAACAAAACTTGTGTCACTGTCCAAATATTTCTGGACCTAACTGTATACCAGATTCCGATGTTCTCATAATCATGAGGTTCCGCCAGGAGGATGCCTGAACCCATTCGAATCTAATATGTGGTATATCAGAATTTGGTGAGATAAATCCATTTCTTTATTTATCAGTGGACTTTCTGAAACTGGCACCTGGTTTATGGGTGAGAAAAGTTCCACCTTGTATAGCGGTACTAGCTTGTTTATGGTTTGCATTGAACCCTTGAAAAAGTAGGAGGGGCCAAACCTTATTTGTATTGTTTGTTCTTTTATTAGTGAGGATTATCCTCATTTTTATGAATAAATTAATTAAAAGTTAAATTTTAATTTTTTTCGCATATGGTGACCCTGATGCGCAATATTGCTGTCCTGCTTAACAAACATAGCAGATACACAACAGATGGAACCTTGACAAGTCAGGCATCCATGAATTCTCTTAGTTAACCCTTGCAGCATGCTGTTTTCAGCTTGCATAGCAAAAACCTGCTGACATATTCCCTTTAGGATATCCAAAGATGTTTATGGCCATGTATGTAGTGACACAATGACTGGCACCATACTTTTCCTTATTACTAAGCAATTACATTTAGGACAGAAGTGATATTGATCTACCCTGGATACAAATACCATTTAAAACATTACATCTCAAATTATAGGGCTTGATTTATGACATATTTAGCTGTCCAAAAATGTAGGAAATAGCAAAATCAATCAGTCTAAAAAATTGGCAACACCAGGCCTCTGATAAGAATGGGAAAAGTACGCCAGTTCCTTTTGATAGACCGTGTCCTTGGCGTAACCCTTTAAGTTCATATAAAGTAGGTGCACTCTAATACATATGAAAAATGTCATAGAATAGAATAAATAATAGAAATAAAAGCCAATCTGAAAACTGTTCAAGGACACCTGACTCTACCTCACCGCTGCATACTCTACATTGCGAGCACATAAAGGCTTGTAAGTGAAGACGATGGGGATCACTGTCATCCTCGTTCTTACCACTGTTTTGAAATGTGGTCTTATTTCCTGCATAATGTGCCTACGTCTCAGACAGAAGGAGCATAAACAAAAACAAATTAATGTTACATTTGTTTCTAAGTACGTAATTCATGGAAATACATTTAATGTTGTTTATATCTAAAAGCTTTAGCTTCTATTATCCACTTACAGTAATTAACATCCATTATCTGGTATCTGTCACACAAAAATCTAATCCACGTGTCATTGCACACAGAGCTAAATGAAATAACCTTCATTTCCCTGTATTCACAACACAAGGATTCGACAAGCAGACGTAGTGAAGAGCATGCAGAAATCTGCTGCACCCGTTACAGGAATGGAGGCATTCACGATATGTAGGAATCACGGAGGTGACAGGCAGAATCTATAATGTGACCTGACCCCTCACCGACCAATGATGGATAGAAATGTCACATGAAGGTGCCTAATCCTGCACATCAATACAATAGATCCAGAAACGTGATTTCATGAGCAATACTCAATCTACCTTTCAGGCAAATCTGTCACCGGGTTTTTCTGCCCCATCTTAGAGCTGCATAATAAAGGGGTAGAGAGCATCATTTTAGTGGCATTTACTGGGTTGCTTACTGCAGTTTGACCAAATCACAGTTTGACCAGCTGCAAACCTACCACTTTTCAGATTTTCAACACCACTAATTGACATTAGCATACACTGTGCATAGGCAGAAAGCTGCCAATCCATGGTGGGGGCGGAGTTATATAAAGCTCAAGAAAATGGAGGACTACGTGACAGAAGATTTACTAGTTCTCTTGTGATAATCTTCACCTCACCTTCCCGGCTGTTCAGAGCTGGCTAATCCATCCCTGCTTCCTGCTGCTGGCTCCGAGAGCCTACACACGCTGCAGAGGTTTCCTGGGAGTACATATAAGGCACATGCACCTATTCTTAAAGGACCAGTACACCCCAAACTGGAAGTACCTCTGAGCTTCTGGCTGAAAGGCACCAAGTGTTAAGGCACCCTCCCTTATGAAAGGTGCCTGGGTAACATAGTCTGATCCTAGAGATGCATTGCTAGTTGTTCAGGTTCCTTACCTATGAGCTCCTACTGTGTTACTTATACCTGTCTATTTTGTAGTACTGGTCGCTGCTGCTTTGTTCCATATCGGCCGAACCTGCTGTACCAGCCATTCCTGCTGCATCGTTCTGCTTGCTGAGCCTAGTGCCTCAGTCATCCCGGCTGCACCTGACTTATCTGAAACTGTCAGTGTCCATATCCCTGGGGCCAGCAACAGCAGCACTGTGTCTCCCTGAGTGGCACCTGATTGCTACCTGCAGCCAAATCCACCCTCAGCATCAGGGGCTCTGGTGAAAACCTGGTGTGCACCATAGTCCCGTCCCTCAGTTTTACTGTGTGTCATAGCTCGGTGGTCCACATCCGCCTTACATCTGTGAACATTACACTAAGACAGTGATTGTAAATAATCAAAACTACAGCAAGCAGTAAGTAACACATCGCTATAATCAGGATCTCTGCCCCTACATTAGATTGCTCTTAGATTGGGTGACAAAATCCTGATGACAAATTCCCTTTAAGATTCCTCAGTTATGCCGAGTCCTGTTTACATCTTGGGTTTAACTGATCAATTATATGTTACAATATGTGATGGGAGATCTCAAATAGTTAAAAATAATTTTGGACTATTAGACTCTTATTTTAGAATGTATTAGGATTTGACACAGAAAATAAACTGACTCATTATGGAGTTATCCAATAGAAACCTTTTCATTATGTGTTTTTTTTGTGTTAAAAGGCAAAAAATTATAAAGGTGAGACCTTATTAGGCAGAGTGGCCCTTTAGGATTCATTCATTAGTAATGAAAATAAAGATCATTGAGAAAAGCATAGGACAGGGTACAAATGTACCACAATGGAAATACCAACTCATATAACACAATCGGAAAGTGTGAGCAATGCCAAGGGCTGATTTAATAGCAGATTTAGGCCATGAGTTCAGCTACTGGGCACTTCTCCAGAACAGAAAAGGAAACTTCCAAGGAAACACATCACTGCCCAATAAGCCATTATACCATTTTTTTTAGAATATGAATCAGACATTTTGGCTCTTTAGAGTTCACTGGCACAGAAAGGACGGTCTGTCAGTAGGGTGATAATTAGCATGGCTGCTGCTACATTTCACTTACCTGTCTTTTAATCTTACTGTTAGAGATGAACTTATAGGATGTACACTGCGGTACATAGCGATATCGTAAGCAAGATTGCTGAAAGGTAAAGGTGTATCTAGGCTTTCTGGCACCCGGGGCAAGACTTCAGTTTGGTGCCCCCCCCCCCATGTGACCAATCATTCATATGTGATTTGTGTGGCGCCCTGGACTAGCCAGGTAGCCACAGACAAAACACACACACACACACACACACACACACACCCACCCCCCAGACAGTTACATTAGTCAGACAAAAACCCTTGTTGCCTCCCTCCAGGGTCTGATGTCCACACCAGGCGGGGCGGAGCCAGGCGGTTGACCCCACCCACCGAGGAGTTCACAGGCCTGGAGGCGGGAAAAGTGTCAGTTCAGTCTTGGAGGTGAAAGTGAGAGGAGTAAACACTTGAGGTGTCTGGGTAGGAGCCCAGGCACTGACAGCAAGGTTGGCAGACGGTGGTTGCCGTCTTCAGGAGTTGGTGGAACTCCGCAGAGCCGTAAGGACCGGGGCTGGGCGGTGGCCCACCTATACCGGACCGGGGAACGGAGTGAAGCTAAGCACACAGGCAGAGCCATCGGACCCCGACCAGGCTTGGAGCCGCCGTCAATAGTCAAATCCGAATGTGACAGGAACCCCCGGGGTTCCCTAACAACCAAGTCCCGATTGAAGGCAACCGCTCACACCGTGAGAACATACAGCCACCGGCACTGGCTAGAAATCCAAGGGCCAGCGCCTGCGGGCAAAACGGGCTACTCCGGTATCTATACACCTGGGAGCGGACTACCGTTGGGAAGCCACTGCAGTCAAAACAGTACACAAAGGTGCAGGGAAAGACAGCCACCATCACCTGTCTGGGGAGAGACACTGCAGCCGGCTGCGGGACCCATCCATCCAGCCATTTGGTTTACCGGAGACTTTGTGCATATATTGCTGAGTGAGTACACCCGTGCTATCCGGCACCGCGCCACGCTGTCCCTGCAACCCTGCACCTCACCAACACTGCCTCTCCGTCACACCACCGGGCACCGGGACCACCAACCCCTACCCACGGAGGGGGAAAACAACATCCCAGCTGCTCCCTACCATCGCTCCCGGGATCCCCGTCACCAGCAGCGGTGGTGCCCATCTTCACCACAACCCGTGGGTGGCGTCACGGACTAAATCCCCAAACAAACTACCCCCTTTTCACTCACGGGCGAGGAGTGCCGCTCGAGTCCCCGGATCCGTCCCACCGCTCGAGCCACCGAGCAGCAGCAGCGCTGGACCCGAGCGTTAGCGAGCGCAGCGCCTCGCCGCCCGCGACATTTGCACACTCACAGTCATGTGATTACGAGCTGTTTTTAATAATTTAATTATCTTAATGTTCAAAGAGAAACATAGGAAGAAAAGCCAGTTGTCACATGCAAGTATGAAAATCATATATGAGTGGAGTGGCCAAATGATGACTGCTGGAACCAAATGCAGAGCTGAATCCTGACAGGGAGTATATTACATGCTGGCCTGTTATGATTGGGCTACAGTGCTTAATTGTATAAGTAATGGGGTTGTCCAGGTTTGAGATGAAAATCTGCAGTTACAATGTGACTGTAGACTTCTGAATTCTCACAGTGCACACACTGCCCGCTGTCAGGATTCTCTGGTGCCGATGGTCAGAGTGGGAGGTCATGAAACTGTAAGTATGTGATTTACATATATGTGGTTACAAGCTGACTAGACATGCGTGGCCTCGCTCAAAATGAATTGAGTGAGGCCAGACACGTCAAATCAGAATGTGGCCACAAATATAAAAATCTCATACTTGCGCTCACATGACCGTCCACTATTGCCACTGGCACCGGAGAATCATAAAAGTGTGAAGAGCATGCGTTGTGAGAATTCAGAAGCCTGAAGCCACCTAGAGTCATTGCAGAATTTAATCTCAAACTTAGACAAGCCCTTTACTTATACAATTAAGCAATGTATCCCAATTCTAAGTAAAGGGGTTGTCCAATCTTACAATTTATGAATTGTTACTTGTGTACAGGATCAGAGCTAATAACAGCACCAGAACCAGCAGAGGTACAGAAATACAGAATTGTAACACCCAACAGTACAGACACACAGCATCACAACCACCAGCAGTACAGAAATTCACCATCAGAACCACCAGCAGCACAGAAATACATCCATATAACCCCATCAGTTCAGAAATACAGCATAAAACCCCTCATCGGTACAGAAATACATAATTAGAACCACAAGCAGTACATGGTACATCAATTGTAATGTCAGATAGGACACATACAGTCATGGCCAAAAGTTTTGAGAATGACACCAAAATTATAATTTCACATGATCTGTTGCCCTCTGGTTTTTAATTGTGTTTGTCTGATGTTTACATCACATACAGACATATAATTGCAATCATATTATGAGTTCCAAAAGGTTATATTGACAGTTAGAATGAGTTAATGCAGCAAGTCAATATTTGCAGTGTTGACCCTTCTTCAGGACCTCTGCAATTCTCCCGGGCATGCTCTCAATCAACTTCTGGATCAAATCCTGACTGATAGCTGTCCATTCTTGCATAAGCAATGCTTGCATTTTGCCAGAATTTGTTGGTTTTTGTTTGTCCACCCGTCTCTTGATGATTGCCCACAAGTTCTCAATGGGATTAAGATCTGGGGAGTTTCCAGGCCATGGACCCAAAATCTCTATGTTTTGTTCCATGAGCCATTTAGTGATCACCTTTGCGTTATGGCAAGGTGCTCCATCATGCTGGAAAAGGCATTGTTGCGCGCCAAACTGCTCTAGGACAGTTGGGAGAAGTTGCTCTTGGAGGACATTCTGGTACCATTCTTTATTCATGGCTGTGTTTTTAGGCAAGACTGTGAGTGAGCCGATTCCCTTGGCTGAGAAGCAACCCCACACATGAATCGTTTCTAGATGCTTAACAGTTGGCATGAGACAAGACTGGTGGTAGCGCTCACCTCTTCTTCTCCTAATAAGCTGTTTTCCAGATGTCCCAAACAATCGAAAAGGGGATTCATCTGATAAAATGACTTTACCCCAGTCCTCAGCAGTCCACTCCCTGTACCTTTTGCAGAATATCAGTTGGTCCCTGATGTTTTTTCTGGAGAGAAGTGGCTTCTTTGTTGCACTCCATGAAACCAGGCCTTGCTCAAAGAGTCTCCGCCTCACAGTGCGTGCAGAAGCACTCACACCAGCCTGCTGCCATTACTGAGCTAGCTCGGCACTGCTGGTAGTCCTATCCCGCAGATGAAACAGTTTTAAGATACAGTCCTGGCGTTTGCTGGTCCTTCTTGGGCGCCCTGGAGCCTTTTTGGCAACAATGGAAGCTCTCTCCTTGAAGTTCTTGATGATGCGATAGATTGTTGACTGAGGTGCAATCTTTGTAGCTGCGATACTCTTCCCTGTTAGGCCATTTTTGTGCTGAGCAATGATGGCTGCACGTGTTTCTTTAGAGATAACCATGGTTAACTGAAGAGAAACAATGATACCAAGCACCAGCCTCCTTTTAAAGTGTCCAGTGGTGTCATTCTTACTTAATCATAACTGATTGATCACCAGCCCTGTCCTCATCAACACCCACACCTGTGTTAATGGAACAATCACTAAAACAATGTTAGCTGCTCCTTTTAAGGCAGGAATGCAATGATGTTGAAATGTGTTTTGGGGGTTAAAGTTCATTTTCTTAGCCAATATTGACTTTGCAAGTAATTGCTGTTAAGCTGATCACTCTTTATGATATTCTGGAATATATGCAAATTGCCATTAGAAAAACTTAAGCAGTAGACTTTGTAAAAATTAATATTTGTAGCATTCTCAAAACTTTTGGCCATGACTGTACACATTTGTATTGCATGAACTGACAACTTCCAGTACATCCAGGACTGGCTCCAGGTTTTTGTGGGCCCCGGGCAAAAGAGTCTCAGTCAGCCCCATACACACATAGAAACGCACATATACATATTTAAAAATAAATTCACAAGAATACATCTAAATAGACAAATCTATACACAGTCATATACACTGACATACATAGATACACATCATACATGCACACACAGACACATTAGAGATATTAATATTGGGAAGCCGGCAGCAGCCTCAATCACCTCCCCCGCTTGTCTCCCATCCATCTCCTCCTGTGCATGTGGCTGTGTAGCGCTTATTGGTGGCCATGGCTAACAAACATGGTCGCACACAGAGCACACTGACACTGCTATATACATCACAGGAGAGACTGGAGACATACAGTAATGGGGGCATGTACAGCTCCAGAGGGGGGGCATACAGCTCTGAAGTGCAAACAGCACTGGGGTGGGGGGGGACATACAGCTCTTAGGGTGTACAGCACTGGGGTGTGGACAAACAGTTCTGGGAGTATACAGCTCTGGGGTGGTGGGGACAAACAGTTCTGGGGTTATACAGCTCTGAGGTGGTGGGGACAAACAGTTCCGGGGGTATACAGCTCTGGGGTGGTGGGGACAAAGTTCTGGGAGTATACAGCTCTGGGGTGTTGGGGACAGATCGTTCTGGGGGTATACAGCTCTGGGGTGGTGGGGACAAACAGTTCTGGGGTATACAGCTCTGGGGTGGTGGGGACAAACGGTTCTGGGGGGTATACAGCACTGTGGTACGTGGGACAGATAGTACTGGGGGTATACAGCACTGAGGTACGTGGGACAGATAGTACTGGGGGTATACAGCACTGAGGTATATGGAACAGATAGTACTGGGGGTATACAGCTCTGGGGTGCGTGTGGCAAGTATTACTGAGGGTATACAGCTCTGGGGTGCATAGGACAGATAGTACTGGGGGTATACAGCTCTGGCGTGCGTGGGGCAAATAGTACTGGGGGTATACAGCTCTGGGGTGCGTGGTGCAAATAGTACTGGAGGTATTCAGCTCTGGGGTGTGTGGGACAGATCGTACTGGGGGTATACAGCACTGAGGTACGTGGGACAGATAGTACTGGGGGTATACAGCTCTGGGGTGCATGGGACAGATAGTACTGGGGGTATACAGTACTGGGGGTATACAGTACTGAGGTACGTGGGACAGATAGAACTGGGGGTACACAGAACTGAGGTGAGAAGGATGACATACAGCTCGGCGGTATGTAGATGCTTCGGCTCCTCTGTGTTTTGAGCCTAGAATGTATGGGCTCCTTCCATGTTAGTGGGCGTGACCAGCTTTGTTACAAATTAAGTCATACCTGGAAGGTGCCCGTACATTCTAGCATTTACCTTCATCTGTTGGACAGGGAGCACAGTGCACAGTGCGTGCTAGCTCCGCCCACAGACAAACTTCGACCCTGCACAGAGCAGTGAAAACTCCGTGCAAGTGAGGAGTTAACAGCCAGCAAACCAGGAAAGTGCGGGCTGCCAGCAGGAGCTCTGCGGTCCCCGGAACTTGACCCGGGGGCAGCAGCATACATCACCACCCTTGGCTTGCTGACAGCCAAGCGCTGATGCTGGCCCTGGCCGCCGGGGAGACTCAGGGCTGCATCAGTCGGCCCGCCAGCGCCCCCCTGACACTGCGCCCGGGGCAGATGCCCTGACAGCCCCCCCAGATATGCCGCTGCTGAAAGGTCACAGGTTTTGTGACGCAACAGCAACCTCGCTAGCGACCTCGCTACGTGTGACACATAGCAGCGACCGGCCCCTCGGCTGCAATATCGGAGATCATACCTGAACATCCTGGTTTAATTTTTGATTGTTGGTGTCTCGCTGGGCAGCATGCATTGCTGTGTTTGACGCCATAACAACGACGAGCAACCTCGTTCCTGGGTGGAAATACTACTATCGAGGTCTGAGTTGTCAGAATAGTTGCTGTGTGACAGGGTCCCAACGACCGCCGAGGTTGTTATATGGATCGCCGTATCTTTGCTGCGTCATTAATTAGATCTGCCTGTTTGACAGCTCACTAGTGACCATGTAGCGACGTACCAGCGATCCTGACCAGGTCATTTCGTTGTCGGGATTGCTGGAACGTCCCTACATGTAGTGGAATCCTTAGTGTCCTTGATAAAGATAAATATTGTCAAAACGTGGGATACTGTCTACGAACGTTAAAAACATTTAATTTCAATCAAATATATGATTGAGCACATCTGCATCTGGACTTGAATTTTTTTCATTTTTCCTATTTGAGTGCCGGAGTTATACATTTGTAGTACTGCTGGTGTTACTCCTGAGCACCGTTTTCAGTTAAACCAGGCCTTTTCTGACAATTTACATGTAATGTCTGCCATTTATGACACCTAAACTCTTTATGCACAATTTAGCCGGCTGTACACATTTGTAGAAGATATTCCAATATCCACACCATAAAGGATGTCTATTGCAGATTTTATATCAAGCATTCCTGATCCCTTCATGACCACACATGAATGTGTGCGAAGAAAAGCGGCATTACATTTGTATCCTATATGGTGAAGAGGCAGAATAACATGTGGAAATACAGGAGATCAGCCTTTATCTAGGAGATTGTGACTAGAGTTGAGCGCGGTTCGTGGTTCGTGGTTCTCCAGTTCTAAGCTCGAGTGATTTTTGGGCTGTTCGAGATCGAACTAGAACTCGAGCTTTTTGCTAAAAGCTCGATAGTTCTAGATACGTTCGAGAACGGTTCTAGCAGCAAAAAGCAGGGCTTTTTACAGCTACAGTGAGCAGGAGCCATCGCTGGCAGCCTGCCACAAGCTGGTAACCAAGATAAACATCGGGTATCCAAGCAAAGCGCTTTGGTTAGTAACCCGATGTTTATCTTAGTTACGTGCAGGAAGCCCACACTTTCCCGCTCAGCTCGCTCCACCCCCTCCTGCCCGCGGCATGTACACATACATACACATACACAAACACACACACACACACACACACACATCCACCCCCCCCCGCCCCCCCCCCCCCCCCGCCCGCCCGCTCGCTCGCTCGCTTGCTCGCTCGCTCGGCTTACCTGCGGTGATGAAGTCCCGCCATCCCGACCTCGGCGCTGTCACTGTCCTCCATGGCCGCCGCTTGTCACATCACCTATCGCTTCCGACCCGAGACTGACACTGGCGGTGACGTCACGGACCTCTCGCGATACTTGATGTGAAGGCGCCGGTCATTGACCTCAGTGACAGGGGCTGTCAGTGTGCTGGAGATCAGCGCAGGTAATGTACCTCGCTGACAGCAGCACTTGTCATCCCCTGCAGTGACCTGGGCTGACCCATTGATGTTAGCTCAGGTCACTGCACTGCTCTCCCAGCCAATGGGGAACATCCTGCTCTTCATTGACTGGGACAGTGTGCATCGTCATGGCAACCCCTTGGATTTCACCAGACCTGGATTTGTTTTTCAATCTAATAAATTGGTTAAAGAGGGAATGTTTTGGGGAGTGTTTTTTCAAATAAAAATGTGTTTGTCGTGTATTTTTTTTTTATTACTGACTGGGTTGGTGATGTCGGGTATCTGATAGACGCCTGACCTCACCAACCCCAGGGCTTGATGCCAGGTGACATTACACATCTGGTATTAACCCCAAATATTACCCCGTTTGCCACCGCACCAGGGCGCGGGATGAGCTGGGGCGAAGCACCAGGATTGGCGCATCTAATGGATGCGCCACTTCTGGGGCGGCTGCGGCCTGCTATTTTTAGGCTGGGGAGATTCCAATAACCATGGACCTCCCTAGTCTGAGAATATCAGGCCCCAGCTGTCTGCTTTACCTTGGCTGGTGATCCAATTTTGGGGGACCCCTACGTGTTTTTTTTTTTTTAATTATTTATTTAATTTAAAATAACAGCGTGGGGTGCCCTCAGTTTTGGATTACCAGCCAAGGTGAGGTTGCCAGCTGTGGTCTGCAGGCTGCAGCCGTCTGCTTTACCCTAGCTGGCTACAAAACTAGGGGGAACCCTATGTCATTTTTTTTTTCATTTTTTTGGCTAAATACAAAGCTAAGCACCCCTTAGTGCCACATGAAAGGTACCAAAGGGTGTTCCACTTTTTCTCCATTTTTTTCTCCACTTTCTCTCCACTTTTTCTCCACTTTTTCTCCATTTTTTTCTCCACTTTTTCTCCTCTTATTCTCCACTTTTTCTCCACTTTTTCTCCATTTTTTTCTCCACTTATTCTCCACTTTTTCTCCTCTTATTCTCCACTTTTTCTCCACTTTTTCTCCACTTTTTCTCCATTTTTTTCTCCACTTATTCTCCACTTATTCTCCACTTATTCTCCACTTTTTCTCCACTTTTTCTCCACTTTTTCTCCACTTTTTCTCCATTTTTTTCTCCACTTATTCTCCACTTTTTCTCCTCTTATGCTCCACTTTTTCTCCACTTTTTCTCCACTTTTTCTCCACGTTTTCTCCACTTTTTTCTCCACTTTTTCTCCTCTTATGCTCCACTTTTTCTCCACTTTTTCTCCACTTTTTCTCCACTTTTTCTCCACGTTTTCTCCACTTTTTTCTCCACTTTTTCTCCTCTTATGCTCCACTTTTTCTCCACTTTTTCTCCACTTTTTCTCCTCTTAATCTCCACTTTTTCTCCACTTTTTCTCCACTTTTTCTCCACTTTTTCTCCACTTTTTCTCCACTTTTTTCTCCACTTTTTCTCCACTTTTTCTCCTCTTATGCTCCACTTTTTCTCCACTTTTTCTCCACTTTTTCTCCTCTTATGCTCCACTTTTTCTCCTCTTATGCTCCACTTTTTCTCCTCTTATGCTCCACTTTTTCTCCACTTTTTCTCCATTTTTTTCTCCACTTATTCTCCACTTATTCTCCTCTTATTCTCCTCTTATTCTCCACTTTTAATCCACTTTTTCTCCACTTTTTCTCCTCTTATTCTCCACTTTTTCTCCACTTTTTCTCCACTTTTTCTCCATTTTTTTCTCCACTTTCTCCACTTTTTCTCCTCTTATGCTCCACTTTTTCTCCTCTTAATCTCCACTTTTTCTCCACTTTTTTCTCCACTTTTTCTCCTCTTATGCTCCACTTTTTCTCCACTTTTTCTCCACTTTTTCTCCACTTTTTCTCCTCTTAATCTCCACTTTTTCTCCTCTTATGCTCCACTTTTTCTCCACTTTTTCTCCACGTTTTCTCCACTTTTTTCTCCACTTTTTCTCCTCTTATGCTCCACTTTTTCTCCACTTTTTCTCCACTTTTTCTCCACGTTTTCTCCACGTTTTCTCCACTTTTTTCTCCACTTTTTCTCCTCTTATGCTCCACTTTTTCTCCACTTTTTCTCCTCTTAATCTCCACTTTTTCTCCACTTTTTCTCCACTTTTTCTCCACTTTTTCTCCACTTTTACTCCACTTTTTCTCCACTTTTTTCTCCACTTTTTCTCCACTTTTTCTCCTCTTATGCTCCACTTTTTTCTCCACTTTTTCTCCTCTTATGCTCCACTTTTTCTCCACTTTTTCTCCACTTTTTCTCCACGTTTTCTCCACTTTTTTCTCCACTTTTTCTCCTCTTATGCTCCACTTTTTCTCCACTTTTTCTCCTCTTAATCTCCACTTTTTCTCCACTTTTTCTCCACTTTTTCTCCACTTTTACTCCACTTTTTCTCCACTTTTTTCTCCACTTTTTCTCCACTTTTTCTCCTCTTATGCTCCACTTTTTCTCCACTTTTTCTCCACGTTTTCTCCACGTTTTCTCCACTTTTTCTCCTCTTAATCTCCACTTTTTCTCCACTTTTTCTCCTCTTATGCTCCACTTTTTCTCCACTTTTTCTCCACTTTTTCTCCTCTTATGCTCCACTTTTTCTCCACTTTTTCTCCACTTTTTCTCCTCTTATGCTCCACTTTTTCTCCACTTTTTCTCCACTTTTTTCTCCACTTTTTCTCCTCTTATGCTCCACTTTTTCTCCACTTTTTCTCCACTTTTTCTCCACTTATGCTCCACTTTTTCTCCACTTTTTCTCCACTTTTTCTCCACTTTTTCTCCACTTTTTCTCCACGTTTTCTCCACTTTTTCTCCTCTTAATCTCCACTTTTTCTCCACTTTTTCTCCTCTTATGCTCCACTTTTTCTCCACTTTTTCTCCACTTTTTCTCCTCTTATGCTCCACTTTTTCTCCACTTTTTCTCCACTTTTTCTCCTCTTATGCTCCACTTTTTCTCCACTTTTTCTCCACTTTTTTCTCCACTTTTTCTCCTCTTATGCTCCACTTTTTCTCCACTTTTTCTCCACTTTTTCTCCACTTATGCTCCACTTTTTCTCCACTTTTTCTCCACTTTTTCTCCACTTTTTCTCCACTTTTTTCTCCACTTTTTCTCCTCTTATGCTCCACTTTTTCTCCACTTTTTCTCCACTTTTTCTCCTCTTATGCTCCACTTTTTCTCCACTTTTTCTCCACTTTTTCTCCTCTTATGCTCCACTTTTTCTCCACTTTTTCTCCACTTTTTTCTCCACTTTTTCTCCTCTTATGCTCCACTTTTTCTCCACTTTTTTCTCCACTTTTTCTCCTCTTAATCTCCACTTTTTCTCCACTTTTTCTCCACTTTTTCTCCTCTTAATCTCCACTTTTTCTCCACTTTTTCTCCACTTTTTCTCCACTTTTTTCTCCACTTTTTTCTCCACTTTTTCTCCACTTTTTCTCCTCTTATGTTCCACTTATTCTCCACTTTTTCTCCACTTTTTCTATGGTCGGTCTACCCATTAGCTCTGCCATGCATAGTGTAGCTCTACACCTACTGCACATGTTACTTTATGATTGACATCTCTTTCGTACCAGAGCTGTCTAAGTCTACTCTGACCCCATATTTGTCATTACTATATTGTCCTTGTACTGTATTATGACATTTGTATCATGTGTTTCATTTCTTGCTGTGTTGCAATTTTTTTGCTGCATCCCAATTGTACCTCTACATTGTTCGAGTTTATGTTATTGTTCTCTCACTCTTATGTGATACTGATTATTGTCATTTTTCATGATTACATGCAGATAAGTCCAATCTGACGAAGGCTCAGGCCGAAACGTCATTTGTAACTTGTTTTGGACAAAAACATATATGCTTATGAAAAAAAAATTTTCTTAATACGGACCAATAAAGAGTGATTTTGCATTACTATCCGTTGTGACTTACTGACTTAGTCTGGGAGATATAGAGTGCCGAGGTTACTCACTAATTTTATCTATTATTACCTCTGAGCACCTATATACCAGTGAGCAGAGCTTCCTCTACAGTAGTTCTCCTGATTAGGCATGCCCTTACCTCATGAGCAGGGCATTGCAGCTTTGGTAGCAACCATTACGACATGGACTCTGCTGCTGTGGACCCGGGGAGAGTGAGTGCAGATTCATTGCACCCACACTCCTCACATGAAGGGTCCGCACTCCTAGAAAATGGGGGATACGTTCCCTGAGTGTCTCCCCCCCATATTCTAGACGGTCCAGAGTCGTCGTGGGACCCCTTTATTTTTTTTCTTACAATAAATTGGTGAAAGAGGAAATGTTTTGGGGACTGTTTTTTCAAATAAATTTCTTTTGTCGATTTTTTGTTTTTGTTAGTACTGACAGTTTATGATGTTGGGTATCTAATAGACGCCATGACATCACAAACTGCTGGGCTTGATCTCAGGTGACTTTACAGCTAGTATCAACCCGATTTATTACCCCGTTTGCCACTGCACCAGGGCACGGGATGAGCTGGGGTGAAGCGCCAGGATTGGCGCATCTAGTGGATGCGCCACGTCTGGGGTGCCTGTGGCCTGCTATTTTTAGGCTGTGAAGGCCCAATAACTATGGACCTTCCCACCCTGAGAATACCAGACCACAGCTGTCCGCTTTACCTTGGCTGGTGATCCAATTTGGGGGGTCCCCTACTTTTATTGTGTAATTATTAATATTTATAAAATAATTATAAAAAAGAGCCTGAGGGGACCTCCACATTGGATCCCCAACCACGGTAAAGCTGCCAGCTGTGGTTTTCAGGCTACAGCCGTCTGCTTTACCCTAGCTGGCTATCAAAAATGGGGGGACCCAACGTAATTTTTTTTTTTTAACTATTTTTTAAATAGAAAAAATTAATGGGCTTCCCTGTATTTTGATTGCCAACCAAGGTAACGGCAGGCAGATGGGGGTGGCAACCCATAGCTGTCTGCTTTATCTGCGCTGAGAATCAAAAATACCGCGGAGCGCTACGTCATTTTTTTAAAGATTTATTTTTACAGCACTGTGATGTCCAGCAATCAAAATACAGGGAAGCCCATTTTATTTTTAGTTATTTAAATAAATAATTAAAAAAAATATATGTTAGCTCCCACTGCATTTTTTGTATTGCTAGCTAAGGGTAATCCAAGCAGCTACTGGCTGCTAACCCCCACTGCTTGGTGTTACCTTCACTGGCAATGGAAAATCCAGGGAAGCATTTTTTTTTTTTGCCAAAAAGCTACAAAAAAAGGACGTGAGCTTCGCCATATTTTTGTATGCTAGCCAGGTATAGCAGGCAGGTGCTGGAAGAGTTGGATACAGCGCCAGAAGATGGCGCTTCTATGAAAATGCCATTTTCTGAGGTGGCTGCAGACTGCAATTCGCAGCAGTGGGGCCCAGAAAGCTCAGGCCAACCGGTGGTGCGGATTCCAATCCCAGCTGCCTAGTTGTACCTGGCTGGACACAAAAATGGGGCAAAGCCTACGTCATTTGTTTTCTAATTATTTCATGAAATTCATGAAATAATAAAAAAAGGGCTTCCCTTTATTTTTGGTTCCCAGCCGGGTACAAATAGGCAACTGGGGGTTGGGGGCAGCCGTACCTGCCTGCTGTACCTGGCTAGCATACAAAAATATGGCGAAGCCACATAATTTTTTCAGGGGGCAAAAAACTTCTGCATACAGTCCTGGATGGAGTATGCTGAGCCTTGTAGTTCTGCAGCTGCTGTCTGTCTGTATGGAGAAGAGCAGACAGCAGCTGCAGAACTACAAGGCTCAGCATACTCCATCCAGGACTGCATGCAGAAGTTTTTTGCCCACCAAAAAAATGACGTGGGCTTCGCCATATTTTTGTATGCTAGCCAGGTACAGCTGGCAGCCACGGGCTGCCTCCAACCCCCAGTTGCCTATTTGTACCCGGCTGGGAACCAAAAATATAGGGAAGCCCATTTTTTTTAATTATTTCACTTATTTCATGAAATAATTAAAAAACAAATGACGTGGGCTTCGCCCTATTTTTGTGTCCAGCCGGGTACAACTAGGCAGCTGGGGATTGGAATCCGCAGCACAGGTTAGCCCGAGGTTTGTGGGCGCCTCTGCTGCGGATTTCAGTCCGCAGCCGTCCCAGAAAATGGCGCTCTCATAGAAGCGCCATCATCTGGCGCTGTATCCAACTCTTCCAACAGCCCTGGAGCCGGGTGGCTTGTTGGGTAATCATGAGTTAATACTGGCTTTGTTTTACCAGCCAGTATTAAGCCAGAGATTCTTAATGTCAGGCACGTTTGACCCGGCCATTAAGAATCTCCAATAAAGGGTTAAAAAAAGACACCACACAGAGAAAAAATACTTTAATAGAAATAAATACACAGACACATTAGAGACTCCATCTTTATTACCCCTGTCAGCCCTCCACGATCCTGCTCTTCTGTCTTCTTTCTTTCTAGTGTAGTAGTAGTGACGATTGTAGTGAGGGGCATCACTTGGGGCTGGGGAACCTCCATCCTAACTACAATGCTCACTACAATCGGGAAGCAGCGTGCAGCCTTCACTCCGTGAGTGATCACTGCTGGCTGCTAGCGGTAACAGCGGTAACGCTGACAGACGCGTTACCATAGCAACGGTGCTCCCGGAGCCGCGGTTAGCGGTGACGTCACCGCTAACTGCGTTGCTATGGCAACGGTGATCTCCGTTAATGACCGGCTGTGTCAGCCGGTCCCTAACGGAACGGGGAGTCGACCGTGTGCTAGAGCATGTCGCCGGTACACGGCGATACACATATGTGCACCGTGTACCGGAGAGATGCACTCGCAGGTCCTACATGACGTGTCATAGTCATGTGACCAGTCTGTAGCCAATGAGATAATAGCCACGTGACTGGTCACATGGCTATTTTGACGTCACGATAGGTCCTGCTTCTCTGCTGGCAGTGCAGGTCACCGGGAGGATTCAGCGATCATCGGATGGCATAGCGGCAGGAGACAGAGTGCAGAAGGGATCGCGAGGACCGGTAAGTGTTATGGGAATGTTTATTAACTGTTTGTGTACATTTATAATGCATTTTTATGTGTTTGTGATTGCCTCCCATTATAGCCTATACGTTCGAGTTCGGTTCGTCGAACGTTCGACGAACCGAACTCGAACGCGAACCCCGTTCGGCGAACCGGCCTCGAGCCGAACCGGGACCGGTTCGCTCATCTCTAATTGTGACCCTTTTCCTAAAGGCCCAGTCACACTAAACAACTTACCAGCGATCCCAACAACGATACAACCTGATAGGGATCACTGGTAAGTTGCTAGGAGGTCGCTGGTGAGATGTCACACTAAGCAACGCTCCAGCGATCCCACCAGCAACCTGACCTGGCAGGGATCGCTGGAGCGTCGCTACACGTGGAAGCATGCTGCGCTTGGTAACTAAGGTAAATATCGGGTAACCAACCCGATATTTACCTTGGTTACCAGCGCACACCGCTTAGCGCTGGCTCCCTGCACTCCTAGCCACTGTACACATCGGGTTAATTACCCGATGTGTAGTCTGGCTATGTGTGCAAGGAGCAGGAGCCGGCACTGACAGCTGAGAGCGGCGGACGCTGGTAACGAAGGTAAATATTGGGTAACCAAGGGAAGGGCTTCTTGGTTACCCGCTGTTTACCGTGGTTACCAGCGTCCGCAGAAGCCAGCTCCTGCTGCCTGTTACGGGGGGACCGGCAGATTAGGACCAGGGGGTATATATCCTAATCGCCAGTCGGGGCCCACCGTGCTCCAGATGACAAAGGAGCTGCTGGCACCTGACGGTTAGGCGGAGACTATAGAGCTGGATGGCTCTGAGATAACCCAGGAACTCTGGGAACCGGTCACGTGTGTTGGGACACGTCAGACCAGACAACAACCCTATTAGCGTTTTGATGCACCTAGCGCTACACCAACCACGTGTGCAGGAAACACGTCAGGCCGGGTGGTAACCAGGTAGCATTGACCGGAAGACCGCCACGAAAGTGCCCTGTCGGCCACGTGTGTAGGACACGTCAGGCCGAGCGGTCCTCCGATTAGCGTTTCTGGCCACCTCTCGACTGGCCACGTGTGTGTAGGACACGTCAGGCCAGATGGGTACACCAGTAGCGTTGACCGGGAAGCCGAGGAGGATAAGGAACACCCTGTTAACTCCACAGGGGTCCTGGGGTACGCTGTCCGTGCGCGTAGGGGGCACAACCGGACAGGTGGCGCAGCAGGTGCGTTGTCCGTGTGCGTAGGGGGCATAATCGGACAGGTGGCGCAGCAGGTGCGTTGTCCGTGTGCGTAGGGGGCACAATCGGACAGGTGGCGCAGCAGGTGCGTTGTCCGTGTGCGTAGGGGGCACAATCGGACAGGTGGCGCAGCAGGTGCGTTGTCCGTGTGCGTAGGGAGCACAATCGGAAAGGAAGTACAGCAGCTGCAACCCAGTTAACGCCACTGGGCTGCTATAGCAAGACTGGAACGGCAGGAGGGAAGCACGGCGCCTGACCCTGATGTGCCGAGCCACGAATCTTGGCATGACAGGCAACGTTCGCCTAACCCTACCTACCGCTTCCCAACATAGGCTTATGCCGCAATGAGGCTCTAACATGGAGGTGTGCTCTGACTGAGCAAAAGTGAAGACTGCGCCCTCCATGTTGTCTCCAGCCCCTTTTATAACCTCGGTCCGCCCCAAACCCAGGGTGGAACCACCAAGGTCCAATAGCAGAGTGCCATGTCATCAGTGACGTCACATGCGACCTATCCGGAACCGCCACGTCATTGATGACCTTATGGCAGCCACGCCCCAAACACTTCACCAGTCATCGTCTGACGACCAATACTGAGGTGCCAGATCATAGGGGCGGGCCTCTGCGAGCCAGTCCGGAGTTGCCACGTCATCAGGACACCTGACACCCTCTGCCCTATCAGGACCTGCCACCTCATGGACATGCTCAGTGAGGTCCTTACCAGACCTAGCCTCTGATGCACTAAGTGCCTGAGCATGCTCAGTAGCCTGAGCCACAGGCTTAGAAAGCAGACTATCAGTTTGAGCATGCTCAGTAGCCTGAACTGAGGACTTAGTCTCAGACATAACACAAACAGGCTGAGCATGCTCACTAGGCAAAACACCGGGCTTAAACTCTGGCTGGGGTAAATCGGCGCACGCATGCGCACTAGCCGCCTCTCCACACTTAGACGTGGTGGAAGGAACAGCCAACTGGACGACCCGAGGCAAGGCCAAGAACGGCAGCCGGCGTCTGGGCGCAACAGGAACCGCAGCAGGCTGCTTGCGGCTATGGCGGCGCCGGTTCGTAACACTGCCTGCACATTCAGTTGTTGCTCTCTCGCTGTCACACACAGCGATGTGTGCTTCACAGCGGGAGAGCAACAACTAAAAAATGGCCCAGGACATTCAGCAACAACCAACGACCTCACAGCAGGGGCCAGGTTGTTGCTGGATGTCACACTAAGCAACATCGCTAGCAAGTTGTGCCTCAGCAGCGATGTTGCTAGCGATGTTGCTTATTGTGACGGTACCTTAAGTGTAAATAAACTTGTTATCTACATGTGACAGTGTTAATTTCCTTCAGCCGGTGCACCAAAGATCCATTCTATTAACCCTCACGTGGACACAAACTTTTTCTAACCTGATAGCAAGCTCAGCATTAATTACACAGATCAAGAGAGAACTGTGTAGCCGCTTAGTTATCTCAGGGATTGTAACGCCTGCCTGGATCCACAGACTCAGATGGGCTGTAAAGGGGAGGCTAGATCAAAGCCACTCACCAAGCAGGACCCCCAGAACCCTGAAACCTTTTAACCCCTCTACAGGGATATGGAATTACACAGGGCCCTGGAGATCACTACCTGTGGAAGGCTGCAGACCAATGAGAGTAGTAGTCAGGCAGGGTCAAACCAGGAATTGCGGAACAGGGACAGAATCGGCAGGCAATGACGTATTCAGCAAACGTAGCAGAGGTCAAATCCGGATCGGGCAGCGAGGTACAAAAACAGTAGGCAGGAGGGTAGTCAGAAAACACGCAGAAGTCAACACACAGGAATCACCAAACAGAATAGGACATAACAGGAGACAGGAAAATCAGAACTATCTGTGGCAGTGGTCATGTGACAGGAGGGGGAATAAGAAGGGTGTGGTGTCTTCCCATTGGCTGTAGCTGAACGCTGGCAACTTCAGCTGGAAGACACATGCCACCCACAGTCAGCCAGCGGTACTGCAGATCCCAAGCTAACCCAGCCCAGTGGATGATCGGAGCCTGCGCCCACCGCTGGCATCGACTCCTCTCCCATCACCAGCACCATCCACGAAAGGAACACGGCGTCGCCTGGCGATCGGAGCAGAAGTCGCTGGAGCAGACTCCGGTGATGACGTAACAGGGATAGGAGTACAGCGCTTATGAATCCTCTACCTGTGATTAAAGGAGGAAGTCAGGGAGGTCTGGCACTGCTGATCATACTGGCTGAGGAATAAAAGATGCACAGAAACATTAGCAAGATATTATTCTGCTTAAAAATGTGTCTTATAGTAAGAAAAATATGGTAACTGGTAAGGAATAGAGATGAGTAGATCAGCCGAGATTCAAAATCAGAAAACCATGTGGATTTCAATGGGAAATTCGATCTGCTTAAAGTTATGCTCTGAAAATTGAATTTTTCTTATGATACTTTGGAGTTTCTCCAGACCTCAGAGTATAATAAATGTACAATCTAAAAAAAAAAGTGAATACCTCATCACTAGAAATGAGCAAACCTGAGGCTCGATTTTCGAACCGAACAACAACTTGAAAAAATCGGGGCTCGGATGCTTTACATGTGAACTTTACTCATGCAAGCAACTCTGTGCTCAGATATGCTCGATGCTCAGCCCAGTGTGAGCTGCTTGCAGTGTTTGAACATCTCACACTGAGGGTAACAACAGCATGATTACATGTAGTGTGCAACACAAAAAATTGTTTGAAAAACCTCTCCGACTCTCCCCTGAAAGTGGTTTGCTTATGGCTGGATGTTTGTGGAGGGAGACTCAAACTGCCAATCAGTTACTTGATCCAGGGTTCGGGTCAAGCTCAGGTGTGACGCCCTGGCCGGGCCAGGTAGTCACAGATAGGCCCCTGCACTACACCTTTCCCTCGCAGGTGACATCAGCCAACCTCAAAGCCCTAGTCAACCCCCTCAGGGCTAGATGGACACACCAGGGGGCGGAACCAGGCGGTTGGAAGACGCCCACCAAGGAGTCTGGACAGCCCGGGGTGGAAAAGTAAAGAGTTGAGTGTTAGAGTTCAAGTTGGAGAGGAGTGTGGGCTGGAGCTGTGTGCAGCTCCACCAGAGGCGAATACCCCAAATTGAACGGCGCCAGGGTAGGAGCCCTGGTGCCTTTGGCTAGGAGGCAGACGGCGGTCTACATCTGCAGGAGCCGGGAAGATGGCTCGGTGGAACCGAGGTGGACCAGGACAGCGTAGTGGCCCACCGCTACTGACCCGGGGAACCGACTCGGAAACCGGAGCACACGGGGGGTACTCGGACCCTGAAGCCAAGTCCAGAAGCTACTGAAACTGGTTAATTCACCGATTGAGGTCAGGACTAGAGGTCCTGCCCACCCAAAGTCCGTATTAGAAGACAACAGCCCAGCGAGGAGGATAAAAGGCCACCGCCAGGGATTAGAGATCCCACGAGCCAGCGTCTGCAGGCAAGGGCTTCTTAGGCCACATCCAGCTGGGACGCACTCCTGAAGTTGCAAGCACAGGCAGTCCACAATTACACAAAGGTGCAGGAGAAAGACAGAGACCACCAGCCGGGTGGGGGACCAGAACGCAGCCGGCTGCGGGCACCGACCACCATCACCTTGGTTTACCAGAGACTCGTGTGTTTCCTTCAATAGTGAGTACACTAGCACCCTGCGGTCGCCATCTTGCTGCACCAATCCCCAATGGGTCACGGGACCACCATCTCTGCCCACGGAGGGGTTAACAACTTGCTGCATAACATCTCCCCCAGGTGCCCCGTCACTGCAGCGGTGGTGTCCAACCTCACCACATACCGTGGGTGGCGTCACGAACTTAATACGGCTCAGCCCATACATATACATCCTACCTCCACCACTACAAACCCCCTTTTTGATCGAAGTGATCGCGAGACCCCCGGGTCCAGAGACCCTCGAGCCACCCACAGAAGGTCCGGATCCGAGCAGCTCGGCTGCTGCGAGCGGTGCGGCACACAGGCCATGGAGGCTTGTCTCCTTGGCTGACAGTGAACCGAACCGCTACAGAACCGCTCATCTCTACTCATCACACACCTGTCCCACCATTTCCACAGCTTGATGGCCAGTCCTCTGTATGTCTTCTTTTTCCTTTCTGATGTAGAATGGATTCTCTTCAGCCTCTTCACTTCAAGCCTCAGGTGTCACTGCAAGCTATGTTGTAATTGAGGTGACATGCATTGTAATGCCGACGTCACATATGTTTCAAAGGCACTGTCCATATTGACAACAGAGGCCCGATATTGCCAGAACTTTTTGCCTGGAGTGAAGAGGCTGAGGGTAACCCCTGCAACAAGTGAAGAGGCAAAGAAGAGGCGAGGAGGACTTGATGGTAGGCTTTAATTAGGGTGGCATAGATGAGGTGAATATTAGAGTTGAGCTACTACCTAATCATTTGTACTCGCTATACTCATAACCAGTACTGTCTAATACTCGCGTATTCGTTCTGAATAGCGTGTGCAATGCAAGTCAAAGGGGACAAACTCGTAATGTAACAAGTAACCTAGATATAGTACTATTCGCTACTCGCACGAAAAGTGCGGCATTCGGGTTACTCATTACATTGCGAGTTATCCCCATTGACTTGCATTGCACACGCTATTTGGAACAAATACACGAGTATTAGACAGCACTCGTTATGATTATAGCGAGAACGAATAGTTAGGTACTCGCTCAACCCTAGTGAACATCATTATTGTTTTTTTTAACCATTTGGTCAGCAATCTATGGTTAAACAAAATTGCAGCTCCTTTTTTTGGCGAATATGAGGTTTTGTAAAATTCATGGAAATTCAATAACACACAAATAAATTTGCTCATCTCTGGTAAGGATAAATTCCCAGGTAGACATTCTTCCATGATTTCCCATTCATGAAATCTTCATGGAGCATTGACAGTAATATATCTCTTTTTAAAACGCTACAATTCTTTGACTATAGGCAACATTTGACTAAAGTGTATTGGGATACTTCATACTAAAGCTGATCCATGAACAGTTACATGATCTGTGTCAACAATGAAGAGTGTAGAAGATCCTGCTTGTCTAACCTATGACCCGTAACACTGTATCCCACATGAGGAGAGCACATTGTCTCACATAAGTTTAACTGGAACAGACATTTACTTAGTATGAAGCATCTAGATTAGTGGTTATAGTCCCTCAGTGAGGGCACAATCTTGTCAGTTACTGTACATACACTGTAATAAATCTTTGCAGTTATGTACAATATGCACACAGCTTAATAGTTACAACAGAATAAAGGCACTGTACTTGGATTCGTAATCATCATCAAAAAGAATAGTATCCAAGCAGAGATAACAAAGTATACTGACAAGCAAAAGGGTAACAATGTTTTGAGTTTTTGACTTTCAGGCTCCATATCTCACCATCCACTACAGTTTTGAGCGTGAGACTTCCTTCATCATACAGTGGAACCTTGGTTAACGAGAACAATCCGTTCTGGGAGTGTGTTTGTCAACCAAGTTACTCGTTCAGCAAAGCAAGATTTCCCATAGGAAATCATTGCAATGCAGAGAATTTGTTCCACAACTTGTTAAATGTCCCTTCCTGGTCCCCTATTGTGCCATTCCACACATGCACAAACACACACAAACTCACACAAACACACACACACAAACTCACACAAACACACACACACACAAGCACACACGCACATATTATATGCTCTATCGCCGGCCTGCTGGGACTTGCTGTTCTCTAGCACGGGGTAACCATGCCGACGAGGCAGGAACTTCCGCACCCAGAGCGCTGACGTCAAAGGCAAGAGCCTCTGATTGGTCAGCGCGCTGCCTTTGAGTAGCGTTTGACAGGGGAAGTTCCTACCTTGTCGCCAATGGTTACCGATACACAGCATGGAGCGGCGAACTACAGGACCCAGGAGGCCGGCGATGGAATGGAAGGTACACATATTATTCTCACCTTACCTTCCATTCCATCGCCGGCCTCCTGAGTCTTGTTGTTTGCCGCAAGGATTCCTCCCTCGTCGCAATTCACTGGCGAACTACAAGACCCAGGAGGCCGGCGATGAAAGGTAAGGTGAGCATAATACTGTATGTGTGTGTGTGTTTGTTTGTGTGTGTTTTGTGCGTGCTTGTGTGTTTGTGTGGACTGCAAGAGTGAGTTAGAGCGCGGTGGATGTACAGAACTGGAAGTGTGTGCGGTGAGCATTTTGCTCGCATAGCAAAGCTTTCTCATAAATCGAGTTACAAATTTACAGAAAGCTTTGCTTGTTAAGTGAAATTCTCGTTAAGTGGGTTACTCGTTAAGCGAGGTTCCACTGTATAGAAAATTATCTTGGTTATGTCATACATAAATATGAGTTTCAACTTTTTAGCATATGATTAGTTATGCAGATTCTTGTCATGTCACTGCATTGTTACTGTTTTGCTTCTGGTGGTGGAAAAATCTTTTGATTCCTGTTAACTACAAATTATAACCTGTTCTCACATTCCCTAATAGCTAATTGTGTTATTAGGTTGATTCCCAAGTGAACAATAACTCGTTCAAATCAAGGAGCACCAATGAAAAAGATTTCACTAGAAAAGAGAAACAGCATCATCCAGCTCATTGATAACAGTCTCTCAGCCTAGAGAATTGCCAAACTACATCAAGTGGGTGCTTAACAGTTGGAAGAATGTGAAGTGAAGTTAGTCAATGCATTCAAAAGCCAAGAGATGGATGTTCTGGCAAAATATCAAAGTCAACAAGGTTGGAAGGTTGAGCTAGATGGACCCAGGTCTTTTTTCAACCTATGTAACTATGTAACAAGTGGCTCATCACAAGGTCTATCAGTTCTGGAGCAACAAACATGGCAGTGGAGGCAGCTCATATGCTTCATAATAGTTAGAGCACAGACATCTATGCAGGCACCGTGCGACTGGAATGGTGGTCCAGAAAGAGATGAAGAAGCCTCGACTTTATCATTGTCATAGGAAGCGTAGACCTGAGTTTGCAAGAAAGTATGAAAAGTGAACAGTAGAAGATTGTAAACGGGTATTTTGGAGCAATGAGATGAAAGTCAATAGACTAGGCTTTGATGGGTGCAAAAAAATCTGAAATAAACAAGAAAAAAAAGGGGCTAATAGATTGAAAAATTGAAGGAACTGTCAAGATTGGTGGAAGAAGCCTGATGATATGAAGTTGTTTTACAGTCAAAGGTGTTAGATACTTGACCAGGATTGAGTTACTTCCTACATTTATTTACTATGAGTATGAAAAGGACAACATAATGATCCAGTAGGACCATGACCCGAAGCATACATTGAGATTTGCAAAGAAATGGTTCAATGACAATAAAGTAGAGGTGCTGGATTGGTGCTCGCATTAACCCCAGAAAGTGTGCATCCATTAGATGTGCCAATTTGGGTGCTTTGCCCAGCTCTTTCTGATTGTCCTGGTGTGGTGGCTATCGGCGTAATACTTCTTGGGGTGATGTCAGTTGTGATTTGGCAGCTGATATCAAACCCAGGGGTTTGTAATAGTTTGGCGTCTATCAGGCACCCCCATATTACTAATCCAATAAGTATAGAGCTAGCAAAAAACACACAGGGAAAAATATTTTACTTATATAAAAGCTCCCCCACATTCCCTCGCTAACCAATTTCTTGAATAAAAAATCCAAGAAGTTCCAACGTAATCCATTTGGGGAATAAAGACTCCCCCACACTCCCTCATTCACCAATTTATTAATTAAAAGAAATCCTGGAAGTTCCGACGTAATCCCATGGAGTGATGTCCCATTACGCCCATCGATTCCTATAGTGCTTCATTCTGAAAATGTTCTCAGAACGAGGCTCCATAGGTCAATACCGATCAGTGGTAGCCTTCAATTTCACACATTCGTGGAGATGTGTGGAAGACGCTTATCCATTACTAACCACTGGGCTTTACGCCAGCTGTCAATTCACAGCTGAAGTCAGCCCCAAAAATATTACCCTATTTCCACCACACCAGGACACTCGGGAAGAGCTGGGCAAAGCACCAGATTTGGTGCCTTTAATGGATGCCCACTTCTGGGATGGCAAAGGGCTGCTATTTTAGATAATCAGCCAAGGTAGTGCTGACAGCTGAGGGTGCTGCGCACAGTTGTCTGCTTTACTTGAGCTGGTTATCAAAAATGGGCAGGAGCCCACGACAATGTTTTTGCCTAAATTGTTAGCAGCAGTGTACAAGCAATTTCCGTCTGTAATAAAGCTTGTTGATCGGCTCTGATATAGCCCTTTCAACAATTTTTATATCAATATGAACAATAGTTTAACTCCACATTTTTATAAAAGTCCATGATCGAATCTGAAACTTGGACACCCGGTGTCCGGTACGAACCCCAAACTTTAACGTTCAGTTTCGCTCATCCCGAGTAACCATAAATGATAGCATCCACTACATTATGTAGGATGGGGGTGGCCCAGTGCTCTGACAGTTCCCATTGGAGCACTTGCTTTCAAATATTAAAAAAAAAAAACAATGAGTGAAGTGATGGCTATGGGAGAAATTCAGTTATCCCCTTTTCGAAGAACAGATTATTTACATTTATATCCCAGTTTGTGTTGCCTGAATGTCTCTGTATCTATACTGAATGCTCTAGTGAGCTGAGTTAATAATTTAAGATTGGATTTTACTCATGAATTTAAAGCAGCTGCATTCAAAGTGCTTGAAATATGCAATGGTAAATATTAGGGGACTGGGCAAAACATGAAAGGAATTCCTCTACCATGCTGGAGATCAACACTCACCAAACACTGTTGAGCAGTATGCGTGCGCTGCTTCGCTTATGTGAACGATACTAGACATTTTCAAAAAAATACATCAGGATACATAAAACCAAGATATAATACACACAAAGGATAATTCATGCAACTTTAATATTGTTAGTGGCCAAGTGGAAGTCTGAAAAGGGCACACTTAATTTAGAATTATCTTATCATAGCAACTCCAAGTAATCAGTTATTTACATTGTATGTTGGAAGAGAGGAAACATTTTGTAGTTGTCAATTAAAAAAATTAAATATATTACAAGTTACCCATTCAAATTGATGAAGGTCTATTTGGAACATCTACGCATCGTGACTAATAAAGGAAGATCCCGAGTGAGGAACTTTCTTCTGTGACGGCCATATTGAGCCTTAGCCAACCTTAACTTTATTCTATTATATTGTTTTTGTATTTTAAGTGTGTATTTTTTCACATGCTGGATATCAGCTGCTGTATATTAAAATGAAATGATGGTGTGGTTGTTTTGTGCAGTTTTTTTATATTTTGCGTGCATTTAAAATAAAAATAATAAAAAAGGCTTGTAAGAATGCCATAAAGAGTTACTGGTAGATTCCAGTTACTGTATTTTTCGGATTATAAGACACACTTTTCCTCCCAAAAATTTGGCTTAAAATCCAAATGTAGCTTACCAGAAGGTGGTGGAGAGGGGTCTCAGGAGGACGGAGCAATGCTGTGCACTGTGCTGGGGCCATTGCTCTCTGTGCTGTGCTGCGGGCGCTGCTCTATGCCGGAGCTGAGGGCGATAAGGCACAGGCCATTCTGAAGATGTCGACGGTGAGGCCTTCAAATAATGGTGCCCAAAGTCATTGTGTGCGCAGATGGCGCTCTTTACTTAAACTCTCATCTGTGCATGCGCTGCCTCTGGCCCATTGATGTCCCAGCAGCGGACATAAGGAAAATGGCACCCGGAAGTGGCGCATGTGCAGATAAGATCTCGGCATGCCATTGAGCCGATAACTCAATCGGCAAACGCGCCAACTCCGGACACCATTTCTTTGAAGCCCGCACCATCGACATCAGAACGGCCAGTGCCACACCATCACAGAGCAGCGCTCACAGCCCAACAACAGAGCAGCACCTGCAGCTCCGGCACAGAGCAGCGCCGGCAACCCCAACACAGCACCGCCGCCCGTAGCGAGCATCTGAGACCCCCTCTGCATCGCCTTCAGCATCACCGTAATTCTGCACACCACTACCTATGGTGATCTCCGCTCTGCCCCCCCTCCCTGGTAAGACACCACTGGATTTTAAAACGGACCCCATATTTTTTCCCCTTTTTTCTCTAAATTTGGGCTGTGTTTTATAATCCAGTGCATCCTATAGAATGAAAAATATGGTACATTTTTTTTCTTAAATTAAATTTAACCTATCAGGTTCTGTAAAGCCCTTAAACTGCCACAATATCATACAGAGCTATGTACAGTCCATATAAGTGTCTAGTGTGAAAAACTCAGGAACTGAGATTAAATTGCAGAGATAGGGCCCTGAATAATATTGTTGATAGCTTGAGGGACTAAAAAAAATCCAACTGCTTCCCTTTAAGGGTTCACTCACGAAAGTATAAGTCAAACGAGTGGATTACAACAAAAAAGGGATTACACTTGGACTAATGTTCTGATCTGCGGATTTTTTTTCTTTGCTGTATTCGGCATGCTGCGATCTGATCGGAGCATCAGTATGGCATCCGAATTATACAGATACAATTCTGTAAGATGGGAAACTGTAAATGGTTACAGCTGTGGAGTAAAAAAAATGGACTGTATATGGATGACAAGTGAGAAAAAATCATCCCACTTTTCTGGATGAGAATAGAGCTGATTTTTTTATATGCTTGGGTGACCCCAGCCTAATGGAAGGATAAAAACTTTGTAATATATATTATCAAAGAAATGTGTCTTCCACCACTTAGACTGATGAATTACTCTCATGACATTGATAAAACCTGTCTTTATTGAATACAGTTTTTCAGCTTACTGAGGTATATCTGCTCATAAATGTGGATGGAGGGAGAAGCGAGAGACAGGTACAGTCATGATGCTGGCGGGTTGGGGGGCAATTTTTCAGAATAAGTCTTTGTTCACACGTTGCATTTTTGGTGTGTTTTTTTGCATTTTTTTCATGAGTTTTATGCAAATTAAAAACTATTTTTTATGGTTCCAGCAAAACCTATGAGAAACCACAAATCTCCCGCACACGGAAACACTATTGCTTTTTTTTCTTCCTGTCTGAAATGGAAAACTGCTGCGTTTTTGAAAGAATGTCAGTTCTTTCAATGTTTTTACTGCTTTTTTTACCATTAAAAGCAATGAGAGTGCAAAAATGCAAATGCATTTTTGCTGCCTTTTTATTACTTTTTTGCTGTCTTTCTGCTACTTTTTTGCCACCATTTGTTACTTTTTTGCTACCTTTATTACTTTTTTGCTCTTTTTGTTACTTTTTTGCTGCCTTTTTATTACTTTTTTGCTGCCTTTTTGTTACTTTTTTTCTGTCTTTTTGCTACTTTTTTATTACTTTTTTGCTGCCTTTTTGTTACTTGTTTTGCCACCTTTTGTTACTTTTTTTGCTGACTTTTTGTTACTTTTTTGCTGCCTTTTTGTTACTTTTTTGCTGCCTTTTTGTTACTTTTTTTCTGTCTGTTTGCTACTTTTTTATTACTTTTTTGCTGCCTTTTTGTTACTTTTTTGCTTTTTTTTGCGACCTTTTGTTACTTTTTTTGCTGACTTTTTGTTACTTTTTTGCTGCCTTTTTGTTACTTTTTTTTGCTGTCTGTTTGTTACTTTTTTGCAACCTTTTGTTACTTTTTTGCTAGCTTTTTGGTACTTTTTTTGCTGTCTTTTTGGTACTTTTTGCTGCCTTTTTGTTACTTTTTTGCTGCTTTTTTGCAGTTTTTTTGTTACTTGTTTGCTGTCTTTTTGTTACTTTTTTGCTGCCTTTTTGTTACTTTTTTGCTGCCTTTTTGTTACCTTTTTGCTGCCTTTGTGGTGAATGAAACTAGTTAAAATAACTGTAGGCAAATGACACACCAAAACGCAGAAAAAAAAACACAACAAAAAAAGCAGCAAAAACTCAGCAAAACCTGCTTTTTGGAAGCAGCTTATTTATTGCTCTCAAGTTTTTCTGCAGATAAAAAAACTTAACAAAAATGCATCGTGTGAACATAGTCTAATATGAAAAATCCAGGGCCTTCATCAATTTCTGGACAACGCCGATACATTAGCAATATATGTGGATCCTTTACCGGCTCTCTTATTCCAGTTGGTTCTCCATGAGGAATGCTTTTTCTATAACACTGATTTAATACTGTGAAGTAAGAGTTACTTTGCATTTACTTGTGTCTGATTAGAGAAACATTATTCTTCGCTGCTCGCTGCCTTGCTGTTATTGATTATTTTGGGAGGAGGTAATGAGGTGTAGGTTACACAAGTAAACAGTGTACAGTGTGAGAGAAGCGGCTAAGAGAACTTTCACAAACTAACGTCAGGCCATTTCATTGTGTGGAAATGCAAAGTCTAATTAACAGTTGTATTCCTCGCTTTGTCACAGCCCCAGACTCCGGTACTTGTGCATGCACGATAGCACGCTTTATTGGCAATGAATAATTTGGCAGCATCCTGTTCCCATAGCATCTTTGCTGCAGGGAATAACAACCCAAAGGCAAACTGTAATAATCTCCGTCTCCCCGGATCCTCACCTTATGAATCTTAAATGATTATCACTGTCATCTGTGCATACGTCTTTCTAACGTGACATAATACAGGGAACACAAACACCCACCAAAAGGGATATAAATAAAGGCAAATGGTAGTCATGAGAACACAAAGACAGGATCTGCAGAAAGATTGAGGATTGAAAGAAATGAAAATAAAAACAGAGACGTGACCCTATGGTGACAGCATAAGAGAGGAAGATGAGTGATTGGGCGAGCTACAAACAATCCCAAAGGCTATGGACATCTATGACATGGAAAAAATGATTTTTTTTGGATGTTATTGGTTACATTTAGTTAACAACACTGCAGTAAGTTTCACTCTGCAATCTTCTTTCCTTCAAACCCCTTTATATGTATGTTGCTGAATGACCATGTGTCAGCTTTTTCTCCTGTGGGAGTTTCTCTCACAGTAATATAGGCTGGATGTGATCTTTGTGTGTATCCAGGGTGCTGCTGTCTTCACTGCTTACATCAGTACAGTTTCTTTCTGCATTTATTTCATATAGTATCCTCCTTTTTTTTATCCCCTATTTTCTCTGCCCTCCCTGAGATACTTTCTACCCTCTGCATCTTGTGGAAATCTGGGTACAACTTTCTATCACACCTAGTAGTATCTCTAAGGCCTCTTTCACATGTCTGTACAAAACACACATTTTGCACAGTCTGTGGTGTAGGTGCATATGTGCGTGTCGTGTGTCCGTGTGTATGTTCAGTGTGTGCTGTCAGTGTGCTATCCGTGTGACATCCGCATAGCCCACAAACAGCATGATTTTCTATAGTTACTGTCCATGGTGCTGCTGTTTCAGGCACTGCTGCTGCTTCCGGTCCGAGATGCAGTGAATATGCAATGACCATAATGAGAGGGCCCAGAAGCAAGTGACAGCAGAGGCAGAGACACCAGCACTAGAGACAGGTGATTATAGAAGATCATTTTATTTCACAGACACATGTTTTATCCAGTACATGTCACACTGATGTCACACGGATCGCATCATTGTTGAGCACACGGTCCATGTGAAAACACATACGTGTATGCAAAGCCATTGATTTTAGTTGGTCTACATGTGTCTGTAGACGTCACACGTACCAGAAACGCAGACATGTGAAGGAGGCCTAAGGCTGGGTTCAGACTATTGTATGAACACTTTACCTAGTCAAGTCCACAAATTGCTACCTCCATATGTTTATCTGGATAGCAAAAGTGAGCAGGAGCTACCTGCAATTTCCGCCACTAGTCTGGCTCATTATAGGCTAGCATACAGGTCCATGCTGCAGGGGTTTTTATACAGACCTGTGGTATACATGGAAAATCATTTGTGTGCACTGGCTGACAGATTACTGTTGGGCCAGTGTTCTGTTTAATGAGCACGCAGACAGCACACTGAATGTAGTCAGCTATGTTCAAGCCTTACTCATTGCATGAGACATTTTGAAAAATCATGTTTACTAGAGTGAAAGACGTAACAAGGGTTCTGACGACACAGAAATATATCCTGTCTCCTGACGTCACTGTGTGTAACATTTCCCCATGCATTTACAGTGTGTATATACAGTGTATATACAGTGTATATATATATATATATATATATATATATATATATATATATATATGTGTGTGTGTGTGTGTGTGTGTGTGTGTGTGTGTGTGTGTGGTGCAGACCAAATGTTTGGACACACCTTCTCATTCAAAGAATGTTCTTTATTTTCATGACTCAGAAAATTGTAGATTCACATTGAAGGCATCAAAACTATGAATTAACACATGTGGAAGGAAATACTTGACAATAAGTGTGAAACAACTGAAAATATGTCTTATATTCTAGGTTCTTCAAAGTAGCCACCTTTTGCTTTGATTACTGCTTTGCACACTCTTGGCATTCTCTTGATGAGCTTCAAGAGGTAGCCACTGGAAATGGTTTTCACTTCACAGGTGTGCCCTGTAAGGTTTAATAAGTGGGATTTCTTGCCTTATAAATGGGGTTGGGACCATCAGTTGTGTTGTGCAGAAGTCTGGTGGATACACAGCTGATAGTCCTACTGAATAGACGGTTAGAGTTTTTTATTATGGCAAGAAAAAAGCAGCTAGGTAAAGAAAAATGAGTGGCCATCATTACTTTAAGAATTCAAGGTCAGTCAGACCAAAAAATTGGGAAAACTTTGAAAGTGTCCCCAAGTGCAGTGGCAAAAACCATCAAATGCTACAAAGAAACTGGCTCACATGAGGACCACCCCAGGAAAGGAAGACCAAGAGTCACCTCTGCTGTGGAGGATAAGATTACACGAGTCACCAGCCTCAGAAATCGCAGGTTAACAGCAGCTTAGATTAGAGACCAGGTCAATGCCACACAGAGTTCTAGCAGCAGACACATCTCTAGAACAACTGTTAAGAGGAGACTTTGTGCAGCAGGCCATCATGGTAAAATAGCTGCTAGGAAACCACTGCTAAGGACAGGCAACAAGCAGAAGAGACTTGTTTGGGCTAAAAAACACAAGGAATGGACATTAGACCAGTGGAAATCTGTACTTTGGTCTGATGAGTCCAAATTTGAGATCTTTGGATCCAACCACCGTGTCTTTGTACGACGCAGAAAAGGTGAATGGATGGACTCTTGGACTCAATATGTCTGGTTCCCACCATCAAGTATGGAAGAGGAGGTGTGAAGGTGTGGGGGTGCTTTGCTGGTGACACTGTTGGGGATTTATTTAAAACTGAAGGCATACAGAACCAGTATGTCTACCACAGCATCTTACAGCGGCATGCTATTCCATTCGGTTTGTATTTAGTTGGACCATGATTTATTTTTCAACAGGACAATGACCTCAAACATACCTCCAGGCTATGTAAGGGCTATTTGATTAAGAAGGAGCGTGATGGGGTGCTACGCCAGATGGCCTGGCCTCCACAGTCACCAGACCTTAACCCAATCGAGATGGTTTGGCGTGAGCTGGACTGAAGATTGAAGGCAAAAGGGCCAACAAGTGCTAAGCTTCTCTGGGAACTCCTTCAAGACTGTTGGAAGACTATTCCCGGTGACTACCTCTTGAAGCTCATCAAGAGAATGCCAAGAGTGTGCAAAGCAGTAATCAAAGCAAAAGGTGACTACTTTGAAGAACCTAGAATATAAGACATATTTTCAGTTGTTTCACACTTTTTTGTTAAGCATATCACTCCACATGCGTTAATTCATAGTTTTGATCCCTTCAATGTGAATCTACAATTTTCAGAGTCATAAAAAGAAAGAAAACTCTTTGAATGAGGTGTGTCCAAACAGTTGGTCTGTACTAATATATATATATATATATATATATATATATATACCCACCCACAAATGTATATATTAATATATATTATGGTAAATGTACATAGAAATATTATTTATATAAAAAAATAAAACTATGTTATTTCTATATACAGCCATGGCTGAAAGTGATGACACCCTTGAAATTGTCCCAGAAAATTAAGTCTTTCTCCCATAAAATCATAGCAATTACACATTTTGTCATACACGTTTATTTCCTTAGTGTGTATTGGAACAACACAAAAAAAAGAAAGAAATTGGACACATTTCACATAAAACCCCCAAAATGGGTTAGACAAATTGTTGGCACCCTCAACTTAATATTTAGCTACACGCCCTTTGGAAAAATAACTGCAATCAATCACTACCTATTACCATCTACAAGTTTCTTACACCTCTCAGCTGGAATTTTGGACTCTTCTTGTGCAAACTGCTCCAGGTTTTTGAAGGTGTCTTCTCCCAACAGCAATTTTAAGACCTCTCCAAAGGTGTTCAATTGGATTTAGATCCGGACTCATTGCTGCCACTTCAGAACTCTCCAGCACTTTGTTTCCATCCATTTCTAGGTGCTCCTTGAAGTATGTTTGGGGTCATTGTCCTGCTGGAAAACCCATGACCAAGGACACAAACCCATCTATCTGACACTGGGAACTACATTGCCACCAAAAATACTTTAGTAATCTTCAGATTTCATGATGCTTTGCACACAGTTAAGGCACCCAGTACTAGAAGCAGCAAAACAACCCCAACACATCTTTAAAGCTCTATTGTATTTGACTGTAGGTACTGTGTTCTTTTCTTTGAAGGGCTCATTCTGTTTTCTGTAAACAGTAGAATGATGTGCTTTACCAAAATCCTCTATCTTCATCTCATCTGGTCACAAGATGCATTCTTATAAGGATATTGGCTTACTTACATTTTGGCAAACTACAGTGTGGCTAATTTATGTCTCTGTCAGCAGTGGGGTCCTCAAGGGTCTCCTACCATAGCGTTTTATTTAATTCAAATAAGAATAAATAGTTTGTGCTGAGACTGATGCATCCTGAGCCTGCAAGACAGCTTGAATTTCTTTGGAACTTGATTGGACCCGGACTATCCTATTTTGTAATCTTTTGTTAGTTTTTTTCTTCCGTCCACATCTAGGGAGATTAGCTACAGTGCCAGGAGTTGTAAACGTCTTAATTATGTAGCGCACCATGGACAAAAGAACATCAAGATCTCTAGAGATGGACTTGTAACCTTGAGATTGTTAAAATGTTTCAACAATTTTGGTTCTCAAGTCTTCAGACAGTTCTATTTTCTTCTTTCTGCTTACCATGCTTAGTGTGGCACACACAAACACACAATGCAAAGATTGATTCAATTTCTCCTCTTTTTATCTGGTTTCAGGTGAGGTTTTCATATTGCCCAAACCTCTTACATACTACAGGTGAGTTTGAATGAGCATCACATGCTTGAAACAGACTTGCTTACCCACAAGTTTGATATAAATAATGTAGGAGCTGGAGAGACAAAATTGGCGCATAGTGGGTTTTACCTAGGTGAAAATTGGATTGGAATTGAGATAAGAGGTTTCTCACATGTACATTCGTAAATTAAACCTGAAGAAGGAGCTATTGCTCTGAAACACGTAGAAATAAATCACTATTTTTTTCCAAAGAAGTGTCCAGTCTGATACATCATACAGCAGAAGGGTGGTTAACCCCTTCACCTCCTACCCACAAGTTTGGAAAAGTGCCAACAATTTTGTCTGGCCAATTTTTGTGTTTTTTTGTGACATTATGTCCAATTTGCCTTTTTTCCTCTGTTTTTTTTGTGTTGTTCCAATACATACATAAGAAATAAACTTGTATATCAAAACGTGTAATTGCAATCATTTTCTGGAAGAAATACAATACTTCAGTTTCTGAAACTATTTCAAGGGTGGCAAAGAAATGCTATAATGCTATACACATATATACACATACATTATAATTCATGAGAAAATCTCCTTCCATTAATCCTACACTTTTTTATTATACTGTGCCACCATTGTCTTTAAAACACATATTTTCGGTACGATTATTATACACTAAGTACAATATCATTTACTTAAAACATTAGTCCTATGACATCACTGCATGTTATATCTGTATTGCACCATCACTTCTTACATGACCACTGTAATATTAATGTGTTTAGAATCTCTGCACTGTGATTTCTTTGTTTTTCTGCAGTTTTTCTACCTATACTGTTGTTGTTTATATACTGTGATGTCACTGTGTTTATTATTCCTGCAGGATACTTTAACATAACTGTGTTCATTATCTCTGTGCTTTGACTTCATGGAATTCCTGATCCCAATGGTGGGATATTACTCGGTGCATTATTCATATCATACTGTAACTGTAAAAATAATTTCTGTGCAGTTACGCCACTGTTTTCATTTTGAGAGCCAGAATTATATGCAGCGTAGAGGTTGCAGTTGTGCCAAGACCATAACTTGCCTCTAAAGTGAAGGGCCGTATGATTTAAAGGCCGTAAGATTTAAAGGGAACCTATCACCAGGATTTTTGTATACAAGTTAAAGCCAGTGCTATACTGGCACTATCAGGCTGATTCTCTACATACCTGTAGTAGTCAGCTCAGATGTTTAGGTTTTGAAATCCAAAAAGTAAAGTTTATAAAATTAGCTGGTTGTTGAGGGACAGCAGCTGAGGATCAGATAATATATTCATAGTTATCCCCTCCCCCTGTTAGAATTAGCATAAGTATTATACAAACGATTCACTTTGTTTGTTGCAGGACCTGCGTAAGGTCATACCCATGTGACCTGGTATCCAGCTTTGTTGGCTGAGATCCCACCCCTTCTGGTCACATCGGTATGACCTCACCAAAGGTCCTTCAACAGACATGTGAATCGTTTGTATAATACTTATGCTAATTCTAACGGGGGGGGGGGTGTGATATAAATATGAACATATTTTCTGCTCCAGTGCACCTGCCACTCAACAAGCAGCTAATTTTATAAGCTTTACTTTTTCGGGTTTCAAAACCTATACATCTGATCTGACCAATACAGGTATGTGTAGAATCAGCCTGATAGTGCCAGTATAGCACTGGCTTTAGGTTATACACGAAAATCCTGGTAATTAGTTCCCTTTAATTATTTTGTGAAATTAAAGGTTCAGTTGAGAAATACTGCAAAATTCAATTTGCAACTAGAAGTAATATTTGCACAATATTCTGAGCATTTGGATGGACGTGTTGAACCTTGCATCTTAGAATTGCTTGTAATTATGACAAAGGGGTATTCTCCCCACAAAGAGGACACAAGGTATCATAGTTCTCGCCACCTTTAATGTAAGAGCAAAGAGACTATGGAATGCTTTCTTGACAATATAACATTACAGCTCGTAAATATATTGATCTAGATGGATTTTAACAGGAAATTTGAATTACAGCAAAGTAAAGGCGGTGTTACACGGTACGATATATCGTGCGATCGCACGAGCGATCGCACCTGCCCCCATCGTTGCCCATGGCACACAATGTCGTTAACCCCCGTCACACGTACTTACCTCCCTAACGACGTCACTGTG
The DNA here is from genome assembly GCF_048569485.1 of Anomaloglossus baeobatrachus. Taxonomy (NCBI): domain Eukaryota; kingdom Metazoa; phylum Chordata; class Amphibia; order Anura; family Aromobatidae; genus Anomaloglossus; species Anomaloglossus baeobatrachus. Next base: position 836,137,444 of record NC_134353.1, on the reverse strand, counting down.
GGCGGCGAACATCCTCTTCCTGAAGGGGGAGGGACGTTCGGCGTCACAGCGACGTCACACAGCGGCCGCCCAATAGAAGCGAAGGGGCGGAGATGAGCGGGACGTAACATCCCACCCACCTCCTTACTTCCTCATTGCCAGCGGGATGCAGGTAAGCTGTATTCGTCGTTCCCGGGGTGTCACATGGAACGACGAACAACCGGCGCGCAGAAGGAGGAACGACATTATGAAAATGAACGACGTGTCAACGAGCAACGATAAGGTGAGTATTTTTGCCTGTTAACAGTCATTCGGAGGTGTCACACGCTATGACATCTGTAACGATGCCGGATGTCCGTCACAAATTCCGTGACCCCGACGACATATCGTTAGATATATTGTAACGTGTGACGGGGCCTTTAGTCTCTTCGAATTGAATGTTCCTTATTATGCTCTGGGGTCTAGAAAGACCCATAGCTTCATAAATGTAATATGTAAATGGGTGAGAGGTAACTAATTAGCTGGCCGCCATTTTGCTGAATTTGCACAAAGTAAATTACAAAAGGCCGGGGTCACATTAGCATATAGTATCGGATGCAAGAGAATTGGATGATTTATGGTAATGACACTTGGCTCAAACTTTGCTGCAAGTGTGAGCTGTCATCTGCTGCAAGCATGAGCCGTGTATCATCTGCTGCGAATGTTAGCCGAGTGTCATCTGCTGCGAGCATGAGCCGAGTATCGTCTGCTGTGACCATGAGCCAAGTGTCATCTGCTGCGAACATGAGCCGAGTATTGTCTGCTGCGAGCGTGAGCCAAATGTCATATACTGTGAGCCAAGTGTCATTTGTTGCAAGCATGAGCCAAGTGTCATCTGCTCCGAACATAAGCTGGGTGTCATCTGCTGTGAGCATGTACCAAGTATCATCTGCTGCGACCATGAGCCAAGTTACATCTGCTGCGAACATGAGCTGGGTATCATCTGCTGTGAGCGTGAGCTGTCATCTGCTGTGAGCGTGAGCTGAGTATCATCTGCTGTGAGCGTGAGCCGAGTGTCATCTGGTGTGAGCGCGAGCCGAGTGTCATCTGCTGTGAGCATGAGCCGAGTGTCATCTGCTGTGAGCATGAGCCGAGTGTCATCTGCTGTGAGCGTGAGCCAAGTGTCATCTGCTGAGCGTGAGCCAAGTGTCATCTGCTGTGAGCGTGAGCCGAGTGTCATCTGCTGTGAGCATGAGCCGAGTGTCATCTGCTGTGAGCGTGAGCCGAGTGTCATCTGCTGTGAGTCTGAGCCGAGTGTCATCTGCTGTGAGCGTGAGCCGAGTGTCATCTGCTGTGAGCGTGAGCCGAGTGTCATCTGCTGTGAGCGTGAGCCGAGTGTTATCTCCTGCAAGCATGAGCTGAGTGTCATCTGTTGTGAGCGTGAGCCAAGTGTCATCTGCTGTGAGCATGAGCAGAGTGTCATCTGCTATGAGCGTGAGCTGAGTGTCAGTCACTATGTTCCGATTCTCTTGCATGCGAGAATCAGATCACAGGTGCAAAGAAGATGGAGTGATTAATCCCTCCATCTCCTCCATTGTCTGTCTCTGCATATGTCAACCGAATGCAGGCCGATGTTTCACTTGCACCCATAGACTGGTATGAGTAGGTGTAGTCCAAAATATACTGTCAATCACAGCATGCTGCCATTCTTTCCTAAAGCCCGCTTTACACGCTTCAATATATCTCACAATCCGTCGTTGGGGTCAAGTTGTAAGTGACGCACATCCGGCATCGTTTGTGAGGTATCTGTGTGTGACATCTACTTGCGATCAGGATTGAACGCAAAACCGTTGATCGCAAACACATCGTATCATTCTCTAGAATTGAGCGTTTTGTTGCACGAACCTAGTCAATTGTAACGTGTGACATCCCTCATACGATTTTGGTGTCTGATGCTGTGTGCGCAGGTGTGCGCTCTGCACCGCAGCTTATAAAAGGTCTGCTTCAGAGCGCAGCTGAAAAGCTGCATTCTGAAGCGCCTCACAATGTCTGTCATTCACTAATCTCTGTCAGTCCGTCACTATCTCTGTCCCTCACTCTCTGTCCATGTCAGTCTATCCCCCTCTCTCATATACTCACCGATCCCCGATCCCCGGCGCTGCACTGCATTCACACTGCTCCGGCGGCTTTTACTGTTTTGAAAAAGCCGGCCGCCCATTAAACAATCTCTTATTCCCTGCTTTCCACGCCCACCGGCGCCTGTGATTGGTTACAGTGAGACACGCCCCCCACGCTGAGTGACAGGTGTCACACTGCACCCAATCACAGCAGCCGGTGGGCGTGTCTATACTGTGTAGTGCAATAAATAATTAAATAATTAAAAAAAACGGCGTGCGGTTCCCCCCAATTTTAAAACCAGCCAGATAAAGCCATACGGCTGAAGGCTGGTATTCTCAGGATGGGGAGCTCCACGTTATGGGGAGCCCCCCAGTCTAACAATATCAGCCAACAGCCGCCCAGAATTGCCGCATACATTATATGCGACAGTTCTGGGACTGTACCCGGCTCTTCCCGATTTGCCCTGGTGCGTTGGCAAATCGGGGTAATAAGGAGTTATTGGCAGCCCATAGCTGCCAATAAGTCCTAGATTAATCATGTCAGGCGTCTATGAGACACCCTCCATGATTAATCTGTAAATTACAGTAAATAAACACACACACACCCGAAAAAGTCCTTTATTAGAAATAAAAAACACAAACATATACCCTGGTTCACCACTTTAATCATCCCCAAAAAGCCCTCCATGTCCGGCGTAATCCAGGCTGCTCCAGCGTCGCTTCCAGCGCTGCTGCATGGAGGTGACCGGAGCTGCAGCAGACACAGCCGCTCCGGTCACCTCCACGCAGGTAATGAAGACAGCCGCGCGATCAGCTGCTGTCACTGAGGTTACCCGCTGTCACTGGATCCAGCGGTGGATGCAGCGGTGGCCGCGGGTAACCTCACTGACAGCTCAGCTGATCGCGCTACTCACCTCAGTTGCTGCGTGGAGGTGATAGGAGCGGCGGTGAGTAGCGCGATCAGCTGAGCTGTCACTGAGGTTACCCGCGGCCACCGCTGGATCCAGTGACAGCGGGTAACCTCAGTGACAGCAGCTGATCGCGCGGCTGTCTTCATTACCTGCGTGGAGGTGACCGGAGCGGCTGTGTCTGCTGCAGCTCCGGTCATCTCCATGCAGCAGCGCTGGAAGCGACGCTGGAGCAGCCTGGATTACGCCGGACATGGAGGGCTTTTTGGGGATGATTAAAGTGGTGAACCAGGGTATATGTGTGTGTTTTTTATTTCTAATAAAGGACTTTTTCGGGTGTGTGTGTGTTTATTTACTGTAATTTTCAGATTAATCATGGAGGGTGTCTCATAGACGCCTGACATGATTAATCTAGGACTTATTGGCAGCTATGGGCTGCCAATAACTCCTTATTACCCCGATTTGCCAACGCACCAGGGCAAATCGGGAAGAGCCGGGTACAGTCCCAGAACTGTCGCATATAATGTATGCGGCAATTCTGGGCGGCTGTTGGCTGATATTGTTAGGCTGGGGGGCTCCCCATAACGTGGAGCTCCCCATCCTGAGAATACCAGCCTTCAGCCGTATGGCTTTATCTGGCTGGTTTTAAAATTGGGGGGAACCGCACGCCGTTTTTTTTAATTATTTAATTATTTATTGCACTACACAGTATAGACACGCCCACCGGCTGCTGTGATTGGGTGCAGTGTGACACCTGTCACTCAGCGTGGGGGGCGTGTCTCACTGTAACCAATCACAGGCGCCGGTGGGCGTGGAAAGCAGGGAATACGAGATTGTTTAATGGGCGGCCGGCTTTTTCAAAACAGTAAAAGCCGCCGGAGCAGTGTGAATGCCGTGCAGCGCCGGGGATCGGTGAGTATGAGAGAGGGCTGCTAACTTCAGTCACTTAGGAGATTAGCAGTCACCGGTGCGCCCTTCACAGGTGACCGCTAATCAGGACGCGACACAGACAGAGCCGCAGCATGACAATGAAGTCGGGTGAAGTTCACCCGAGTTCATTCTGACAGTGCGGCTCTGTCTGTGTCTGCTGTCATATGCCATTCAGCTCTGCTACATGGCTGTCTGTGGCTGCTGTCAGCGGCCATGTAGCAGAGCTGAACGGCAGATGACATAGTTAAAAAGCATCCCTACACATTACACACGCTTGGCAAGTCAATAAATAAAAAAAAAAAAAAGGTGCCCAATGCATACGTCACAGAACACATGATCTAAAGGATCGCACACAAAATTGACCAATTTAACATAGACTACTAACGCACGTGTGACAGCAAATGAACGACCAACGTGAAATCTCAAGATCCCGTATGCAACCTGGGCGTGTCACATCGCAAATGCGATTGTACAACTAATTGCAACGTGTAAAGTGGGCTTAAGTCCGATTTGAGCTGAGAAAAAACTTGCAGATCTGACCTGAAACATTGACTATCATTGTTCCGAGTTTAAAGCGAGATTTTCTCACATTGCACTAGTCTGTATTGTACACCGGTGTGAGCAAGCGCAAAATGTGTATTCTGGAGAATACAGATTTTTGTAACGTTCAAGTAGAATATAATAAGTTCACTTGAATATCTCTAGTTTTATTTTCCATATTTGGAGTCTGGAAGGAATCTTTACCTTAAAGTGGGGCAGGTAGTGCTTTTCCATGTGTGATTTTTGCCTTGCTATAAATAAACACTTTTCCTTTACATGTCAATCTAAATGGATCTGTCTTTTTTTCAAACTTACTAAAAGGAATCTGTCACTAGATGTTTTCTACCTTATCTGAGAGCAGCAGAACGTGGAGACAGAGGCGCTGATTTCAGGACTGTCACTTACTGAGCTCATTACAGTAATTTTTACAAAATCCCCACTTTATCAGCAGGAAGTTATCACTAGTGGACTCGTAAACCTGCTATCATGTAGTGATCTTTGACTATGGACAGTGTACACCATGGGTCCCCAATTCCAGTCCTCAAGGGCCGCCAACAGTGCATGTTTTCAGGATTTCCTTAGTATTGCACATGTGATAATTTAATCACCTGCACAGTTGATTATTCCAACACCCATGCAATGCTAAGGAAATCCTGAAAACATGCACTGTTGGTGGCCCTCGAGGACTGGAGTTGGGGAACCCTGGTGTACACAGAAAGAGGCCAATCAGGGGGAAGGGGTAAAAAGAGTTCAGTATTCAGAGCACTGCTAGACCTGCAGTAGTTAAAAGGTTTTTAATCAAAACTGCAGCACCCAGAAAAGTAAGTGATGCATCGCTGGAATCAGTGTATCTGTCTTTATAAGATGCTGGTCTACGTTAAAGAAAACCTGTCACCATAGTTGAGCTATTTATCCTATTAATATGGGCATACAGGTTATAGATTGCTGAAAATAGTCCTACCATATCAGATGGCTTATTGCTGAAAAATCATCTTTTGTTCCTTTAGGATGAAGAGTTCTTCCAGGCTATGAGGTGGATGCTGCCAGGAAGATAACTCCGCCTCCACCCTTCATTAGCCCAGCTGTCTTCTCACATCAGTGTCACTGTGTCCCAGAGATTTCTGCTTGTTTTCCTGAAATCAATTTTCTACATTAAACTGTATTATTCCGCCATCCATTGGGCATAGGCTTTATGTTCCTTCTGTGCAGGTGCTGAAGATCACAGATACTGTGAGAGGAAGTAACAGGGATCGCCAGCACCTGTGCAGAAGGAACATGAAGCCTAAGGCCATAGGAGGGCAGAACAATGAAGTGTACCATTGACGCGCCCACGGGTTCTGGGGTTACCCGTCACTGGGTTGCGATGCTGCTCCTGGGTTACCGCGGTGGCCTTGCCCGGTCCGTGACCCCGGTGGTGTCAATAAAGCTAGGAATGGGGATGAAAGGGGTAGTTGTTTGTGGTGTGCGGCCAAATATTAGCCACCGCTGTGGAAAGTCTCTCTCCTCTGGTGCAGATGATGACGCAGCTCGGGTGCTGCAGCTCTCCAAAGGTAGAGCTAGCCCCAGGGATGATGTTGGGAGTAGTAGTAACCTATGGCGCAGGGGCACGATGGTGAGAGCGCCGACAGTAATGGAACGACTTAGAGGATGCAGTTCAAGTTCTTTACTCACTGGAGGCACACCGCCGTTTGAGTACCAGGCTGCACTGTGATGGACTTCAGCTGATCTCTGATGCTTCGGAGGTTGAGGCTGGTGTTTCCTTCTGTGCGTCACCTTTTGATGGTTTCCCTCCACCCCAGCTCCTGGGCCATGGAACGGGTCACGGGTACCTTCTCCACTCCCCGCGAACCCTGGGATCCCCTTCTTTCCTAAGAACCCAGGTTGAGCTTCCAGCTCCAGACCACGTCCATGCCTTTGCTTATCTCCTCCTGAGTGTGACCTGGCGCCTGCTGCGCCCGGAGCTAACTTCTGATTGCTTTGTGTGTGTGATGGCTCCTCACTTCCCTTTTTGGTGCCCCGCCTTCTGGGTTGCTGAACTAGCGGGCAAGTCCCAAGCGTCGTGATGGCCACCCCAGCATTTACCCTAGCCCAGTCCCAGTGGAAGAGCTCCCATGTTATGTGTTGGTTGAGTGTGTTGTTGGTTGTTTACCGGTGACAACCTCCTCCATATCCGAGATGAATACTGCACCTCGGGTGAGGCACAGTACCCTGTGGCACCTGAAGCTGCATGGTGCCACACCATCAGAAATTGCAAGGCAAAGGTTTTCAGGATGAGAAGCAGATGTCTCTGGGACACAGTGACGCTGATGTGAGAAGACAGCTGGGCTAATGAAGGGAGGGGGCAGCATCAGCCCCATAGCCTGGAAGAGCTTGTTTACGTAAAGGAATAAAAAATGATTTTTCAGCAAGAAGCCATCTGATATAAGGCATACAAGTATGACTATTTTCAGCATTTTATAAGCTGTATGCCCATATTAATAGGTTAGATAGTTCAAACATGGTGCCAGATTTCCTTTAAGGTTTAGCAGGCAAAATGATAGAATGGATATACAGTATAAAAAGTTAGTGTATTTTTTCAAATACTAAAATTATAAGAGTGGAACTGCAAACGTTACTCTGCTAGATGTATTGGAATATTGAAATCAATGTGCTATGTGTTCAGTAATATCTCACAAAGGTCCAGTGGTGGAAAGAAAATCAACAAAAACATGACAACAATCAATAAAAAAGACACATATCTTATGCTTGCAATTCTCTTTACACTAAGGAGTGCCTGTGAATGATAGAAATAACAGCCCCTTACACAGAATCATTACAGTTAGTAATAGCAATAGTCATACCGCAGTCACTTCATACAATGACCCGACTTTACTGATGAGAAACCTGACTAAAACCATGGTATAAAAATAGTGGGACACTTGAGTACAAGAAGTCTTCTTATTTTCCGAAACTAAAGCTTTCATGGGAACTCTCCCAGAACTGAAGCGGCAAAAACCTCACAAGAAACCTAGTTAGTATCACTGATCAAAGATTTTGTGTGTGTGATACTGGGATGGTTTGTCTTCAGAAAAAGCTCCTACATCCAGTGCAAGATGAGAGAAATAGGTTGAGGAGGCTTGAGGGTCAAAGTGCTCTCATCTGCTGACCTGGCTGTCTGTAGAAAAAATGCAGGGCCCAGGGCTCATCCCATTGAACACTCATACCCCTTCCCAGTGGGCAGAACACCACTCTGATAACACAGGGATAGGGAACTGCTCTGCTAAGACTTTATTGAATTCTCGACAGACAACAGCAAATAGTATATTTCCAGCAAGGGCACGAGATGTTTCAAGTGACAGTCTCACCCTTCCAGGGGTTAGAACTGCCACAACTTTGGACTATCGAGGGCCACTACCTTAGCCATAAGCACCCCGCTTTTGGTGTTCACAAACTGAGAGAAGCTTAGGAAGCCGATCGAGCACAGTGAGGTATGAGGCAAAGTCCCAACCTGGGTTCTTCAAACAAATTTGTGGACTCAGTGTATAGGAGCTAAAGGAGCAGTTCTGTAATCCACCAGCTAGAATATATAAGAGAAAAAAATGCGATCTGACACCCATATAACAAAGCACTGAAAAACCTTTAGTAAGAATGGTGTAGGTGACAACGTGTTGCACAGACAAGCATACAGGGAGCGCACATTCCAGCAGGAAAGAACTGAAGTCCTCAGTGGTTGATACCTTTTAATGGCTAACTGAAAAGATGGTAATAATAGCAAGCTTTCAAGACTACTCAGGTCTCTTCTTCAGACTCCTTTGAGCCTGAAGAAGAGACATGAGTAGTCTCGAAAGCTTGCTATTATTACCATCTTTTCAGTTAGCCATTGAAAGGTATCAACCACTGAGGACTTCAGTTCTTTTAAACAATTTTTTATCTCTAGTGGCCACAAAGATGCAGTGTGCGCACATAGCCTTATACTGTGTTTTGGGGGCATCAATCTTTTTCACAGTCACTTGGGCTCATCATACTCTACTTTTTTGGGAGAACCCACCTTAGGGTATACTGTAAGGGGAGGGAGCATTTCTTGGGCCATCACAGTTAAAGAAAGCCCTGAAAGGGGAATCATAGTAGGTGGAAATACTGAGGAGCTTCACTGGGTAAATTACATTTATAACCTAACCCTCAGATTTAGATTGTATCATTATGGTTTCAACACTCTGTACCCTCGCCAATCAGTTGTACTAGCCTTGGGCAGTAGCCGGATGTAAACAATTATGCAGCTACACTGCACAGTTTTCTCCAATGTGTCATTTTGCATTATCATTTAAGGGTTTTTTCAGACCAGGGTCAATCTTCTTCATGCACTAAATAATGTCAACTCCTTACAGTGTATGGTATACACACTGTTAGGATTTGACTTTGCTTGCAGGTTTGATCAGTCGTCATATGCTCATCTGTGTTCACATGCTAACTAACTTCTCTCCCTGCTTCTCTAAAAGGGAAGCTGTCAAAATGTTCTGGCTACCTCATCTAAGAGCAGCATAATGTAGGAAGAGAGACCCTAATGCCGGCGTCACACGGGACGATCTATCGTTCGATCGCATGAGTGATTGTACCCGCCCCCATCGTTTGTGCATCACGGGCAATTAGTTGCCCGTTGTGCACAAAGTCGGTAACCCCCGTCACACGTACTTACCTCCCGGACGACGTCGCTGTGGGCGGCGAACATCCTCTTCCTGAAGGGGGAGGGACGTTCGGCGTCACAGCGACGTCACACAGCGGCCGGCCAATAGAAGCGGAGGGGCGGAGATAAGCGGGACGTAATATCCCGCCCACCTCCTTACCTCCGCATTGCCGGCGGGGTGCAGGTAAGTTGTGTTCGTCGTTCCCATCTTATTCTGATGGGTTACCCAAATTTGTAAGTATGGCAAATTTAGGGTTTATGGAGAGTAATTTCTTTTTTCCTAATCATTAAGGGACTAGAATAATTGTTTCTCAACACCCATTGGTTAACCTATTTAGTTAAAATATGCATCTCTAATGGATTATAACAGGAATGTTTCTTGCATGGTCCACAATTGGAGAAGCTTCATTTCAGTGCTTGGCATCATCAGCCCGGCATCGTGGGCAGCTCTTACATCATAATGATGCCCGTCATGACAACACTTGAGGCCTAATGACTAGGGCTTGCGCGAGGTCAGGTCATCGTCATCATCATGATGTAAGAGGTGCCCAGTTTAAAAATGAACACCAGCAACTACGGAGAATGGTAACGGACACTGTATCAGGACAGAGCAAAACAAATTGTAAAGCTGTAATATTCACTTAAAATAAAGCTAATAATATTAATGGAAATATTTGCTATGACTAGAAATATACAGGTAAAGATCTTGAAATTTTCTTCTGCCTCGAGGAAAGCATATGTTTTAGTGCGGTCTCATGCTGATAGTTCAGTCTGAAGCCTAAGTTGAGTTGCCAGAATACCTTACCCTTGCTTTCAGGTCAGCTTTCTTTTTTCCTTGAAGGCTAAAGCAAAGATTAAACTTTTATACCACATAGCTGCGTATAAGAAAGTTTTCTGCATCCATTATTGTTGTTACAGGATTGTCAAGTGCTGATATATTGAAGACCAATGTGTATAGAGATGAAAAGCCGACAGATGTGGTTGAAAAGTGTTAGGTCACCTATATGTCAGGCCTGGACAACCCCTTTAAGAGGTTATCCAAGAATTTAATAAAAGTATCTGGCAGCAGTAAGTCTAATAAAATAAAAAAATAAAAAAAACATTACTCTGTTGTTACAGTCCATATTGCCTTTGTTAGTTTTAATAGCTCTATCTATTTGGTTGTGGCAGTCAATACTTGGCATCAGTGATCACACGCTGCAAAGGTTAGCACATGGAGAGCAGGAACTTTATACTCACCTGTCCACGCTGCTGCTGTCCCCGATGCTGCTATCTCTCACGCTGTTACTTCCAGGTCCACGGTGCAGTGAATATGCTTGAGCATAGTGAGCGGTCCGGGAAGCAAGTGACAGCAGCGCCGAAGACAGCAGGGCTGGAGACAGGTGAGTATAGAAAATCATTTTATTTCACAGACACGTGTTTTCTCCGGTACGGGTCATGGGGTTCACATTACTGTGCGGTCCGTGTGACATCAGTGTTGCCGGAGAAAAACTGACTTGTCGCCATGCAGAACACATGGACACACGTACGTATAAAAATGGCGTCATACGTGCCGGAATCACTGACGTGTGAAGGCTTTAACACTTGAAGTCCCAGAGAGGGGTCATTTAACATTTCTACCTTTGGAACCCAGAGACGGGTCGAATGGCCTGAAGGATTTTAGCTAACATCCTATAATCACCGTCTTTTGTTCTGTAATTAAGGCCATTACTGTCACACCACAGGAGGTTGTTGTTTTCCATTGAGTTTAGCCATTTAGTTTTTTAGTTAGTTCTATTCAGTTTATTGTATGTCATTTGACCCTCTTTCGGGACTTCAGGGGGAGCTCGAAATTTCTGGGACTTAATCTCGTGCCCGCACTTTTCCCTCTGCCGCCACCATTATGCGCAAGCACTGGCCATATGAACCCACGTCACCTATTACCGCAGGCGCGAGATTATGGGCGGCGCTGTGATTGTCATCAGCAGCGTCATCCAAGTACCCGCCCATAATCTCACGCCTGCGGTAATAGGTGACATGGGTTCATATGGCCAGCGCTTGCGCATAACGGTGGCGGCAGAGGGAAAAGCGCGGGCACGAGATTATGGGCGGATACTTGGATGACGCTGCTGATGACAATCACAGCGCGGCCCATAATCTCGCGCCTGCGCAATCACCTCACCAGCAGTCACGCTTTACACAGTGCTGTCCCGTGATAGTGCCACTGGGCATGTGCGAGACCTCGGGAGTAGAGTTGAGCGCGGTTCGTGGTTCGTGGTTCTCCAGTTCGCGGCTCGAGTGATTTTTGGGCTGTTCGAGATCGAACTAGAACTCGAGCTTTTTGCTAAAAGCTCGATAGTTCTAGATACGTTCGAGAACGGTTCTAGCAGCAAAAAGCAGGGCTTTTTACAGCTACAGTGAGCAGGAGCCATCGCTGGCAGCCTGCCACAAGCTGGTAACCAAGATAAACATCGGGTATCCAAGCAAAGCGCTTTGGTTAGTAACCCGATGTTTATGTTAGTTACGTGCAGGAAGCCCACACTTTCCCGCTCAGCTCGCTCCACCCCCTCCTGCCCGCGGCATGTACACATACACACACATACACAAACACACACACACACATCCACCCCCCCCCCTCGCTCGCTCGCTCGGCTTACCTGCGGTGATGAAGTCCCGCCATCCCGACCTCAGCGCTGTCACTGTCCTCCATGGCCGCCGCTTGTCACATCACCTATCGCTTCCGACCCGAGACTGACTAGCGGTGACGTCACGGACCTCTCGCGATACTTGGTGTGAAGGCGCCGGGCGGTCATTGAGCTCAGTGACAGGGGCTGTCGGCAGTGCTGGAGATCAGCGCAGGTAATGTACCTCACTGACAGCAGCACTTGTCACCCCCCTGCAGTGACCTGGGCTGACCCATTGATGTTAGCTCAGGTCACTGCATTGCTCTCCCAGCCAATGGGGAACATCCTGCTCTTCATTGACTGGGACAGTGTGCATCGTCATGGCAACCCCTTGGATTACACCAGACCTGGATTTGTTTTTCAATCTAATAAATTGGTTAAAGAGGGAATGTTTTGGGGAGTGTTTTTTCAAATAAAAATGTGTTTGTCGTGTATTTTTTTTTTATTACTGACTGGGTTGGTGATGTCGGGTATCTGATAGACGCCTGACCTCACCAACCCCAGGGCTTGATGCCAGGTGACATTACACATCTGGTATTAACCCCAAATATTACCCCGTTTGCCACCGCACCAGGGCGCGGGATGAGCTGGGGCGAAGCACCAGGATTGGCGCATCTAATGGATGCGCCACTTCTGGGGCGGCTGCGGCCTGCTATTTTTAGGCTGGGGAGATTCCAATAACCATGGACCTCCCTAGTCTGAGAATATCAGGCCCCAGCTGTCTGCTTTACCTTGGCTGGTGATCCAATTTTGGGGGACCCCTACATGTTTTTTTTTTTCAATTATTTATTTAATTTAAAATAACAGCGTGGGGTGCCCTCAGTTTTGGATTACCAGCCAAGGTGAGGTTGCCAGCTGTGGTCTGCAGGCTGCAGCCGTCTGCTTTACCCTAGCTGGCTACAAAACTAGGGGGAACCCTATGTCATTTTTTTTTCATTTTTTTGGCTAAATACAAAGCTAAGCACCCCTTAGTGCCACATGAAAGGTACCAAAGGGTGTTCCACTTTTTCTCCATTTTTTTCTCCACTTTCTCTCCACTTTTTCTCCACTTTTTCTCCATTTTTTTCTCCACTTATTCTCCACTTTTTCTCCTCTTATTCTCCACTTTTTCTCCACTTTTTCTCCACTTTTTCTCCTCTTATTCTCCACTTTTTCTCCACTTTTTCTCCACTTTTTCTCCATTTTTTTCTCCACTTTCTCCACTTTTTCTCCACTTTTTTCTCCACTTTTTCTCCTCTTATGCTCCACTTTTTCTCCTCTTAATCTCCACTTTTTCTCCACTTTTTCTCCACTTTTTCTCCATTTTTTTCTCCACTTATTCTCCACTTTTTCTCCTCTTATTCTCCACTTTTTCTCCACTTTTTCTCCTCTTATTCTCCACTTTTTCTCCACTTTTTCTCCACTTTTTCTCCTCTTATTCTCCACTTTTTCTCCACTTTTTCTCCACTTTTTCTCCATTTTTTTCTCCACTTTCTCCACTTTTTCTCCACTTTTTTCTCCACTTTTTCTCCTCTTATGCTCCACTTTTTCTCCTCTTAATCTCCACTTTTTCTCCACTTTTTCTCCACTTTTTCTCCACTTTTTTCTCCACTTTTTCTCCTCTTATGCTCCACTTTTTCTCCACTTTTTCTCCACTTTTTCGCCACTTTTTCTCCTCTTATGCTCCACTTTTTCTCCACTTTTTCTCCTCTTAATCTCCACTTTTTCTCCTCTTATGCTCCACTTTTTCTCCACTTTTTCTCCACTTTTTTCTCCACTTTTTCTCCTCTTATGCTCCACTTTTTCTCCACTTTTTCTCCACTTGTTCTCCACTTTTTCTCCACTTTTTCTCCACTTTTTCTCCACTTTTTCTCCACTTTTTCTCCATTTTTTTCTCCACTTATTCTCCACTTTTTCTCCTCTTATTCTCCACTTTTTCTCCACTTTTTCTCCACTTTTTCTCCTCTTATTCTCCACTTTTTCTCCACTTTTTCTCCACTTTTTCTCCTCTTATGCTCCACTTTTTCTCCTCTTAATCTCCACTTTTTCTCCACTTTTTCTCCACTTTTTCTCCACTTTTTTCTCCACTTTTTCTCCTCTTATGCTCCACTTTTTCTCCACTTTTTCTCCACTTTTTCTCCACTTTTTCTCCTCTTAATCTCCACTTTTTCTCCTCTTATGCTCCACTTTTTCTCCACTTTTTCTCCACTTTTTCTCCACTTTTTCTCCACTTTTTCTCCTCTTATGCTCCACTTTTTCTCCACTTTTTCTCCTCTTAATCTCCACTTTTTCTCCTCTTATGCTCCACTTTTTCTCCACTTTTTCTCCACTTTTTCTCCTCTTATGCTCCACTTTTTCTCCACTTTTTCTCCTCTTATGCTCCACTTTTTCTCCACTTTTTCTCCACTTTTTTCTCCACTTTTTCTCCTCTTATGCTCCACTTTTTCTCCACTTTTTCTCCACTTTTTCTCCACTTTTTCTCCACTTATGCTCCACTTTTTCTCCACTTTTTCTCCACTTTTTTCTCCACTTTTTCTCCTCTTAATCTCCACTTTTTCTCCACTTTTTCTCCACTTTTTCTCCACTTTTTCTCCACTTTTTCTCCACTTTTTTCTCCACTTTTTTTCTACTTTTTCTATGGTCGGTCTACCCATTAGCTCTGCCATGCATAGTGTAGCTCTACACCTACTGCACATGTTACTTTATGATTGACATCTCTTTCGTACCAGAGCTGTCTAAGTCTACTCTGACCCCATATTTGTCATTACTATATTGTCCTTGTACTGTATTATGACATTTGTATCATGTGTTTCATTTCTTGCTGTGTTGCAATTTTTTTGCTGCATCCCAATTGTACCTCTACATTGTTCGAGTTTATGTTATTGTTCTCTCACTCTTATGTGATACTGATTATTGTCATTTTTCATGATTACATGCAGATAAGTCCAATCTGACGAAGGCTCAGGCCGAAACGTCATTTGTAACTTGTTTTGGACAAAAACATATATGCTTATGAAAAAAAAAATTTCTTAATACGGACCAATAAAGAGTGATTTTGCATTACTATCCGTTGTGACTTACTGACTTAGTCTGGGAGATATAGAGTGCCGAGGTTACTCACTAATTTTATCTATTATTACCTCTGAGCACCTATATACCAGTGAGCAGAGCTTCCTCTACAGTAGTTCTCCTGATTAGGCATGCCCTTACCTCATGAGCAGGGCATTGCAGCTTTGGTAGCAACCATTACGACATGGACTCTGCTGCTGTGGACCCGGGGAGAGTGAGTGCAGATTCATTGCACCCACACTCCTCACATGAAGGGTCCGCACTCCTAGAAAATGGGGGATACGTTCCCTGAGTGTCTCCCCCCCATATTCTAGACGGTCCAGAGTCGTCGTGGGACCCCTTTATTTTTTTTCTTACAATAAATTGGTGAAAGAGGAAATGTTTTGGGGACTGTTTTTTCAAATAAATTTCTTTTGTCGATTTTTTGTTTTTGTTAGTACTGACAGTTTATGATGTTGGGTATCTAATAGACGCCATGACATCACAAACTGCTGGGCTTGATCTCAGGTGACTTTACAGCTAGTATCAACCCGATTTATTACCCCGTTTGCCACTGCACCAGGGCACGGGATGAGCTGGGGTGAAGCGCCAGGATTGGCGCATCTAGTGGATGCGCCACGTCTGGGGTGCCTGTGGCCTGCTATTTTTAGGCTGTGAAGGCCCAATAACTATGGACCTTCCCACCCTGAGAATACCAGACCACAGCTGTCCGCTTTACCTTGGCTGGTGATCCAATTTGGGGGGTCCCCTACTTTTATTGTGTAATTATTAATATTTATAAAATAATTATAAAAAAGAGCCTGAGGGGACCTCCACATTGGATCCCCAACCACGGTAAAGCTGCCAGCTGTGGTTTTCAGGCTACAGCCGTCTGCTTTACCCTAGCTGGCTATCAAAAATGGGGGGACCCAACGTAATTTTTTTTTTTTAACTATTTTTTAAATAGAAAAAATTAATGGGCTTCCCTGTATTTTGATTGCCAACCAAGGTAACGGCAGGCAGATGGGGGTGGCAACCCATAGCTGTCTGCTTTATCTGCGCTGAGAATCAAAAATACCGCGGAGCGCTACGTCATTTTTTTAAAGATTTATTTTTACAGCACTGTGATGTCCAGCAATCAAAATACAGGGAAGCCCATTTTATTTTTAGTTATTTAAATAAATAATTAAAAAAAATATATGTTAGCTCCCACTGCATTTTTTGTATTGCTAGCTAAGGGTAATCCAAGCAGCTACTGGCTGCTAACCCCCACTGCTTGGTGTTACCTTCACTGGCAATGGAAAATCCAGGGAAGCATTTTTTTTTTTTTTTGCCAAAAAGCTACAAAAAAAGGACGTGAGCTTCGCCATATTTTTGTATGCTAGCCAGGTATAGCAGGCAGGTGCTGGAAGAGTTGGATACAGCGCCAGAAGATGGCGCTTCTATGAAAATGCCATTTTCTGAGGTGGCTGCAGACTGCAATTCGCAGCAGTGGGGCCCAGAAAGCTCAGGCCAACCGGTGGTGCGGATTCCAATCCCAGCTGCCTAGTTGTACCTGGCTGGACACAAAAATGGGGCAAAGCCTACGTCATTTGTTTTCTAATTATTTCATGAAATTCATGAAATAATAAAAAAAGGGCTTCCCTTTATTTTTGGTTCCCAGCCGGGTACAAATAGGCAACTGGGGGTTGGGGGCAGCCGTACCTGCCTGCTGTACCTGGCTAGCATACAAAAATATGGCGAAGCCACATAATTTTTTCAGGGGGCAAAAAACTTCTGCATACAGTCCTGGATGGAGTATGCTGAGCCTTGTAGTTCTGCAGCTGCTGTCTGTCTGTATGGAGAAGAGCAGACAGCAGCTGCAAAACTACAAGGCTCAGCATACTCCATCCAGGACTGCATGCAGAAGTTTTTTGCCCACCAAAAAAATGACGTGGGCTTCGCCATATTTTTGTATGCTAGCCAGGTACAGCTGGCAGCCACGGGCTGCCTCCAACCCCCAGTTGCCTATTTGTACCCGGCTGGGAACCAAAAATATAGGGAAGCCCGTTTTTTTTAATTATTTCACTTATTTCATGAAATAATTAAAAAACAAATGACGTGGGCTTCGCCCTATTTTTGTGTCCAGCCGGGTACAACTAGGCAGCTGGGGATTGGAATCCGCAGCACAGGTTAGCCCGAGGTTTGTGGGCGCCTCTGCTGCGGATTTCAGTCCGCAGCCGTCCCAGAAAATGGCGCTCTCATAGAAGCGCCATCATCTGGCGCTGTATCCAACTCTTCCAACAGCCCTGGAGCCGGGTGGCTTGTTGGGTAATCATGAGTTAATACTGGCTTTGTTTTACCAGCCAGTATTAAGCCAGAGATTCTTAATGTCAGGCACGTTTGACCCGGCCATTAAGAATCTCCAATAAAGGGTTAAAAAAAGACACCACACAGAGAAAAAATACTTTAATAGAAATAAATACACAGACACATTAGAGACTCCATCTTTATTACCCCCTGTCAGCCCTCCACGATCCTGCTCTTCTGTCTTCTTTCTTTCTAGTGTAGTAGTAGTGACGATTGTAGTGAGGGGCATCACTTGGGGCTGGGGAACCTCCATCCTAACTACAATGCTCACTACAATCGGGAAGCAGCGTGCAGCCTTCACTCCGTGAGTGATCACTGCTGGCTGCTAGCGGTAACAGCGGTAACGCTGACAGACGCGTTACCATAGCAACGGTGCTCCCGGAGCCGTGGTTAGCGGTGACGTCACCGCTAACTGCGTTGCTATGGCAACGGTGATCTCCGTTAATGACCGGCTGTGTCAGCCGGTCCCTAACGGAACGGGGAGTCGACCGTGTGCTAGAGCATGTCGCCGGTACACGGCGATACACATATGTGTACCGTGTACCGGAGAGATGCACTCGCAGGTCCTACATGACGTGTCATAGTCATGTGACCAGTCTGTAGCCAATGAGATAATAGCCACGTGACTGGTCACATGGCTATTTTGACGTCACGATAGGTCCTGCTTCTCTGCTGGCAGTGCAGGTCACCGGGAGGATTCAGCGATCATCGGATGGAATAGCGGCAGGAGACAGAGTGCAGAAGGGATCGCGAGGACCGGTAAGTGTTATGGCAATGTTTATTAACTGTTTGTGTACATTTATAATGCATTTTTATGTGTTTGTGATTGCCTCCCATTATAGCCTATTGGTTCTAGTTCGGTTCGTCGAACGTTCGACGAACCGAACTCGAACGCGAACCCCGTTCGGCGAACCGGCCTCGAGCCGAACCGGGACCGGTTCGCTCATCTCTACTCGGGAGCACTGGGCGGCGTCCTCATGTATGGAAATGAGCAATGGGGGACGGCATAAAGCGGCAGGAGGTGAATAATGGACACAAGACAGCCCGCCCCATGACCATAAAAAAACATTTGCGTACAAAAAGGTAAGACTTTATAAAGTATTTATTTAGGTCTCAAAGGGGGCACAGTAGCAACAGGAACCTTTCTAGAATGCAGCCCAGGAGCTGCAGAAGGGGAATCTTTTAGGTTTATTGCGAAATTTCTGCTGACAGGTTCCCTTTAAAGAACATGAAAAGAACAAAATTTGGACAAAATTTGGTTTTTCTTAAAAACAAATTTGCAAAAACGGAGCAAAAAAGTTAGAAAAGTGAGAATATTTATATATGAATAACATTAAATTATAATTTTTGGAAAGATTTATAGTTGTAAGGGTGCCTTACTATGCTGACAGTGGATTCCATTAAAGCCACGAGGACATTTGCAGACATATCCAATAAATGTATCTCCGCGATATGCTTCACTGATTTCACAGAATCCACCATTATGGCAGGGGTTCGGATGGCAAGGATCTAAAACAGAGAAGATAGCAGGTTACAATAAATCCAGTTATCAGGTCAATGGGCCAGTTTAAGACTTTTGTGATAAAAAAAATAAATAAAAAAAAAAAAAAAAAAAAAATATATATATATATATATATATATATATATATATATATATATATATATATATATATGTATATATATATATATATATATATATATATATACACTGTAAATCAGACTTCTAAACTATTTTCTTGTCAATCATAAACTGCAATAATAAAAAATGAAACTTTATTACTAGTTGAAATGATATCTGTAACGAGTCCAGTCATGTTGAATATATTGATAATATTTTTATCTGGCATTATATATATTTGCTTGCTTTGATTCCTTTACCGGCTCATGTATTGTAGACCAGGCTTGTACTGATTGTAATAATTTCAGTTCCCATTTTTTAATGGTATCTTGGTTTTGCCTTTTAGTTAGTTAGTTAGTTAGTCCTCTATACTGGTTCTGCTATCTTTTTCGCTTTAAGCCGGTAAACAGCCCCGACAAAGGTATAATGTAAAGCTCCTGGGCAACAATGGAATCTTTATAACAGGACCCCTACCCAATTATCTGATGCCCATCACAATACTTCTGCCTTCTTTTGAGTCTCAGGATCATATCCGTGAATGGCCTCTTATTCTTCTAGACCTGTAGACCGCTGACCTCAGATTTGATACAAAATTTCTATACATCTTGGACAACTCAGAATTTATTTATTTTAGGTGGATATGCTCAAAGTGCCATAGCACTTTAGACAACATTATCATAGCCATAGATTATGATTGGTCTCGCTATGTAATATTGGTGTCAAGCTTCCACTAGGGGGTGCAGGGACTCAGTGGAGATTGAACTCTAAAGTGCACTAATACAAAAACCCACCAGAGGTTGCTAGCACAAGAGTAAGGGGTACTTTGCACACTACGACATTGCAGCTGCGATGTCGGTTGGGTCAAATCAAAAGTGACGCACATCTGGCATTGCTGTCGATATCGGAGTGTGTAAATAGTTTTTGATACGATTAACGAGCGCAAAAGCGTCGAAATCATATCATCGGTGTAGCGTCGGTCATTTCCATAATTTCGGAAGGACCGATGTTACGATGTTGTTCCTCGTTCCTGCGGCAGCACACATCGCTGTGTGTGAAGCCGCAGGAGCGAGGAACATCTCCTACCTGCGTCCTGCGGCTCACGCCGGCTATGCGGAAGGAAGGACGTGGGCGGGATGTTTACGTCCCGCTCATCTCTGCCCCTCTGCTTCTATTGGCCGCTTGCCGTGTGACGTCGCTGTGACACCGCACGACCCGCCCCCTAAGTAAGGAGGCGGTTCGCCAGCCAGAGCGACGTCGCAGGGCAGGTAAGTCCGTGTGAAGCTGCCGTAGCGATAATGTTCGCTACAGCAGCTACAACACAATATCGTATGTGCGACGGGGGCGGGGACTATCGCAGCTCGGCATCGCTAGCATCGGCTTGCGATGTCGTAGTGTGCAAAGTACCCCTAAGAGTAGTCAGACAAGCCAAAGTCAAATCAAGATGTCACGTAAATACAGGGGCATGAGCAAGCCAATGTTAGATGGAAGTAGGGGGGTCAGAAGCCAAGAAATCACGTAAGGAGCCAAGGAGGAGCAGAGCCCTAGTTAGAGGATGATACTGGGGTCAGATGCCGGGAGAGGTTGTCAGTACAAAGGTGGGGGTGGAGGCAGAGACATGGGACCAGGGTCAGGTAGACAGAGCGGACAGAAAGTACGCAGGGAACGGAAGTCAGGGAGCGGTAAGCTGGGTAGGGGGACTGATCAGAGCTAACTCATAGGAACTAGTGCGCACACTGTAAAGCAGAGCTATTACTGGCGATGTCCCGGAGGAGTCCACACCATAATAAAGCGGCAAGAGTCCCGGAACAAAGCACAACCAAACAGACCTGACTTAACCCTGTCACAGCCAAGCAATAGTAATGACACTTGGGGTCTGAAATGCAATTTTAAATATTTAGAGTGGCATATTTACTGAAATAACATGTACAGAACAACCAAGATTGAGCAATACATAAAGAGGACCAATAGAACCTATTGTAGATTTATAAAAACATAAATTAATTAAAAAAAAAATTTGCACTCTTAGAAAATGGCACTAATTTGTCATTAAAAAGTCTTAATTATATTAAACAATAAAAAGTTACTAATAATTAAATAAACCACAAACAAGAAAGAGAAAGAAATAAATCTCCAAGGCACAGAGAACTTGCATTATTTCCCATTGTAATGGGCTTTTCAGCTGTCATCCAAGGTATTGAAGTATTTCCTTGGACTTCATGTATATACAGTTTATTTTTATACTGTGTGCCGGCTGAAATATCACATAAAAGTGGATTAAGAGAAATCATAATGTCGGCAGAACAGACTACACAATAGTAAAGCTCATTATGTACTTTCAGAGTTTCTAACGGGGTTGAGGAGAGACTA
This sequence comes from Anomaloglossus baeobatrachus, assembly GCF_048569485.1. Lineage (NCBI taxonomy): Eukaryota > Metazoa > Chordata > Amphibia > Anura > Aromobatidae > Anomaloglossus > Anomaloglossus baeobatrachus. The sequence goes on along the minus strand of NC_134353.1, from coordinate 836,116,307 downwards.
TGAATGAAAAATGCATCAGTGCGTTCTATATAGAGTTACCACTAATGCCAGCTTATTGTTCTTGCACAACATTAGGTATTTATGCTGAACAGTTCCGACAGGTGTCTCCATTCAACGGTATATAGATGTCAGATGTAGACATGCAGCTTATTACACGGTGATGGCAACGGCCAAAAGTAATGCTTTATTTTTAAAAAGTGAGCTCCTTTTCTAAAGTCGCAACCTTGATTTCTATATACATGCAAATTATGATCAACCATTATAAAACACAATCATTCAATATGTGTATCATGGATATTATAGCTTGAAATCACAAACAGACAAGGTTCTATGTATTTTTTTAAGGTAACAGAGCTTTGGTTTTCAGATCTTTCAATGGTCACTCTATTTATAACATTGCATAAATCAAAGGCACCAGAAAATATTCATTATCCACTTATGACCATTTCTACTGACCCCTAACTCTTCAATTCACCAATTAATCTGCAAATTCTCAAAAATCTGCCTTGATCAAGTAAAGTTGTGTGTCCACGCTGTGTTTTTTCATGTTTTTTTCTTGCAGATTTTAATCAATACTGCAAGGAGAATTGCATCCCACCAAAGTCTATGGGAATCCTCAATTGATGTGCACATGTTGCTGATTTTTCCTTGCAGATTTTGGTGTAGAAAAAGCTGCAGCATGTCAATTCTTTCTGTTTTTTCCTGCCTTTGATATAATCTACTGCAGTGGTTGATCACTGCTAATTATTAGATCTGTCAGAGCTGCACTCACAGCACTGACACTTCACCTCACACACAATGCATCCAACATGGTCTGTGAGGCTATCCATAGCTCAGTAACCTGGGATCATCATGGTGATGACCCAAGGTTGCCAAAGAAGCGATCGGATGCCCGTGATCGCTTTACAGGGACCCAATCACCAGGGAGAAGTAAGCAATTCCTCACCATGCCTCCTGAATGTTGTGATCATCATTGATCACAGCATGTAGGGAGTTAAACTGCCAGGAGTAAGGTGGGCACCGCTCCGGGCAGTGAAAGCTGGGTTCTGGCTGTAACATCAACCGGCGACTCAGCGGCGATCACGTGGGTACAGCACAGGAACCCCCGTGATCGCCATGACGTGATAAAACACATGAAGAAAAGCATGAGAAAAAAACGTGAAAATGCAATAAAAAATGTGCGCTTTTCTGCAGCTTTTTTCCAGCCAAAACATACAGTTTTATGTGTAGAAAATCTGCACACAAATCTGCGATGTGGGCACATAGCCTAAGGCCTCTTGAACATATCCATTTTTTTCCATCAGTCACCATCCGTTCTGTGACTGATGTGACGGATCCGTTGCAGATTGTGTTAAAATTGATGAGACGGATCCTGTAAAAAAACGGATCCGTCGTAGCACTTTTTTTTTATGCCAAAGGTAAGTTGGTATTATAAACCTATGAGAGGGAGAGGGAGAGGGATCCGTCATTTGACGCATTGCGACGGATCCTGCGCCCATAGGATTCCATTATAACAAACAACGGATGCCGACGGAATCGTCGACGTCCACTTTAGCGACGCACACAAAAATCATTCATGTGGACATTGGCTCCATCGGCCAGACAAAGATTTTTCGACAGATCCACTGCACGATGGATGCAACGTAAGGCCATCTGTTGCGATCTGTCGCTAATAGAAGTCAATGAGAAAAAAAACGGATCAAGCGCTAGATCCGTTTGTTTCACAAAACAACAGATTGCGACTGAGGGCAAAAAACGGATGTGTGAAAGAGACCTAAGGGTGCCGTCACACTAAACGATGTACCAGCGATTCCGACCACGATACGACCTGGTCAGGATCACTGGTACATTGCTACAGGGTCGCTAGTGAGCTGTCAAACAGTCAGAGCTTCCCAACGACGCAGCAACGATACGGCGGTCGCTGAGACCTTGTCACAATTAAAATCTTGATTAGTGACATAGGCGTGCATCTACATTGTCTTTTCCGCGCCCCCTCTGCTCCGATTGGTGGTCGTAACTGCGTTGTGACTAGGCGGCTTTGCCTTTAGAGAAGGCAACATAATAGCGCTTCCATCCTTCTCCATCATTGTCCATCCTACAGTCCCGATGCAGAATGGACTGTATTACGATCTGCTGCTACACTCGGTCCGGGACAAGTGAATTCAGCCCTCTGAAATGTACTGCGATCTACAAGCCAGAACAGAGGATGGAAGCGGCCAATCCAAACTCAGTAGTGATCACCAATCGGAACAGAGAGGGCGTGGAAAAGAACAAAGATTCACGCCTACGTGAGTCGCGAACGAGGTCGCTGGGTAAGATGTCAAACACACCGATGCGTGCTGCCCTGCGGGAGCCCGACGACCAATAAATGAACCAGAACAGAGTGTAACGATCAGCAATTTCACAGCAGGGGCCAGATCACTGCTTAGTGTCACACACAGCGAGATCACTGATGAGGTCACTGGTACGTCACAAAACCTGTGACTCAGCAGCGATCTCGCTATGTGAGAAGTACCCCTAAGACTGCCAGATCACTGTATCATCAGATTACAACTTCCTTTTTAAGTTGATGGAGATAACAGGGGAAAAAGAGGAGAAGCAAAGCTAAACAAGGACTAAGTTAAACAAAGACTAACAACACATAAAATGTGTTGTTGGGTTCTAGCGAGCTGGATTCATGGTTATATCTGTGTGCAACAGAATAACAGAAGAAGTGGTATCCCTCATATCTCTATAAGCAGTGTATGGGAGATATCATAGCTGCTAGACTCTCTACCCACCAGCTCAGGGACAACTGAAAATTAGAGATATGGCCTGCAAAGGGGAAAGCTAAACAATCCAGGATTCAAGTATATAATGAATAGAAATAGTGCTATTTTATATGTATACAGATATGACAGCTAACTCTAAAACGTCTAAAATATGAAATGACAGAGATATAGATGAATAATATGCTAATAATTATGAAACCTTTTATTTTGTTCATTAAAGGGAACCTGTCAGCAGAAATTTTGCACTAAACTTAAAACATTCCCCTTCTGCAGCTCCTGGGCTGCATTCTAGCAAGGTTCCTATTGTTATTGGGCCCCCTTTTGGGCCAAAATAAATACTTTATAAAGTGGTACCTTTTCCTATGCAAATATTGTTAATCGTACACGGGGGCGGGCTGTCTGGTGTCCGTTATCCTGCCTCCTGCTGCTTTACGCTGTCCCCCATTGCTGAATTTCATACTTCAGGATGCCGCCCAGTGCGCCTGAGGTCTCGCGCATGCGCCATGCCACTCTAGCGGGACTGCACTGTGCACAGTGTGACCGCTGGTGACGTGTTGCACAGGTGTGAGATTATGGGTGGCACTGTGATTTTCATCAGCAAGTACCCGCCTATAATCTCGTGCCCGCGCTTTCCCCTCGGACTCCACCGTTCTGCGCAAGCGCTGGCCAGATGAATCCACGTCACCTCTTACTAAGATGGGAAAGAGGTGACGTGGGGTCATATGGCCACCGCTTGCGCAGAACGGTGGAGGCAGAGGGGAAAGCGCGGGCACAAGATTATGGGCAGGTACTTGCTGATGAAATCACAGCGCCGCCCATAATCTCACGCCTGCGCAACACATCACCAGCGGTCACACTATACACAGTGCACAGTCCCGCTAGAGTGGCATGGCGCATGCGCGAGACCTCAGGTGCACTGGGCGACATCCTGAAGTATGAAATTGAGCAATGGGGGACGGCGTAAAGATGCAGGAGGCAGGATAACGGACACCAAACAGCCCGCCCCCGTGTACGATGAACAAGATTTGCATAGGAAAAGGTATTACTTTATAAAGTATTTATTTTGGTCTAAAAAAGGGCACAATAACTATAGGAACCTTGCTAGAATACAGCCCAGGAGCTACAGAATGGGACTCTTTTAGGTTTAGTGCAAAATTTCTGCTCACAGGTTCCCTTTAAATAGTAGAAAATAAGATTAAAATTAGCAGGTTTGCTTGTAAATATTTTGATCCTCCATGGCTGCAATCTAAGGGTATGTTAATTAATGTATTTATTACCACATCAATCAGATATGTCACTGAGGTCCCATGGAGGGGATTCAGGTAGCCGGGGCTTGAGAAATTGCCATTTGATAATGTCACAGCAACCTCTGTTTGACTACTGAAAAGACATCTTTGTGAATATTTCTCAGACTATGTGTTCCTGAGACAAAATGCCTAAACCACCAAACACAAATCATTCAGATACAAATGTCATTTTCAATGTCCCATAAGTCTTCATTAAAAATCTGACCTAAGTCTGTTAAGGTTTTCAGTGATACGGTTGTCTCGAGGTATGAGAACTATTGCATTACCTTCAATCCACTGCTACGTACTGAGAAACAGGATCCAGAAGTATGATCTGAAACGCAGCGAAATGGAAACAATTCCCATTGTTGACTTTAGACCCCCTTAAAAACTAAGAGGCATCTTGCTGTAAAGTGCTGTTTACACTGACAAATCTATGTATTCAGATGGAATTTTAGCCTCATTCAACCCATTATTCGTTGTTCAAATTCTGCACTAAACATCGGGGTCATTGCAATATGGAGTCAGAAGATACTCATGTGATAGGATAAAATGGTAAACCCAAGATGTAGTTGTTAAGCATTAAGTTCACTTGATTAAGTGTTCGTTTAGATTGGCATATTAAACATCTCGGTACTGTCCAAAAGCAAAACTGGTGGCATACTGACAGCACACTGACTCCCGCAAGTCAATGTGGTAGTTCACTTAAACATTTTGTGATATGATCACTGGTAAAGTGCAAGAGGGGAGGTATGTGTCGCCGACACTACTAAAATCAGTGATGTGAACCCGGATGTAATGCTCCAGCATACTAGGTGCTGAGAGGGTTAAATTGCTTTCAACTGGGCCAGATTTTTGTGAACAGCTAAAGAGATGGGTGGGACGGCTGTTCACCATATCTCCACACCGAGGTGTGGTCCAAGAGGTAAAAGCCAGGCCTCTGGACTCACTCTTTGTTCTGTGTTTTTCTGTGTTGGAGGAAGCAGTTCCTCCCCTCTGTGAATGGTGTGGAACCCCAAACTTTAGTGGGCTGAACCCGCAGTGTATGGACTTGATTCATGAGGTTTTGTTTTCTTTTATGCCGGTAAGGCTGTTTTTTTTCTTTCATTTTGTTCAGGCTGGTTTATGGAGCTAATAAACCAGCTGAAATTTAAACCGAGAAGCATTCCTGTGTCTACCTCATACTGCAGCTGAGTGAGTTGATCTACCACAATTTTTACACATGGACCGTTGGTCTTCAAAAAAAACAGATTTCATAAAGGCTACCATTACAGATGAGGGAACCCGAGGTTCGGTGTTCATTGCCCGTATTGAACACACTTTTGCCACAATTCAGTGTTCAGGTTTGGAAAACGGGTGCTTTACGTATATGCAAACCACTCGCTTGAGCATCGCTGTGCTCGGGGACGCTTTGTGACCGTCCCTGTGCGAGCTGCTTGCAGAATTTGAATGGCTCACGCTGGTGGTAATAACAGCATGATCAAAACAGCATGTGCACCCCCCAAAAAATGGAACAACCCCAACCTACCTGCCCCGGAAGTGTTCTGTATATGGCTGGAGACCCGAACTACCTACTAGTGACTTCAAATAAAGTTCAGGTCAAGTCCATGCCCAAACCGAACTTTAAAAAAAATCCAGCTGCAACCACCAAACCAAAATTCCATGTAACATAGTAACAAAGTTTGTAAGGCGGAAGGAAGACATTATGTCCATCTAGTTCAGCCTATTTTTAGTGCAGATGTTCTGCAGTGTTGAACCAGGGGAAGGTAAAAACCCACAGAGTAGGATCCAATTTTCTTCATAGGGAAAAATATTTTTTCCCGACTCCTAATCTGGGTCAACTATCTACTTGTAATATTATGTTATTCATAACCTTCTATACTGTTGCTATCAAGAAAAGCATCCATTCCTCTCTTAAATTCATTCAGTGAGTTGGCCATCACCACTTCCCCAGGAAGAGAGTTCCAGAGCCTCACTGCTCTTACCATGAAGAACCCTCTTCTATTCTGATGTAGAAATGTTCTTTCCTCCAATCGAAGAGAATGCCCCCTTGTTCTTGTTACAATCCTTGGTACAAACAGATCATGGGAGAGATCTCTGTATTGCCCTCTGATATACTTGTACGTATTTATTAGGTCTCCTCTAAGTCTTCTCTTTTCTAGAGTAAATAGACCTAATTTTGATAACCTTTCTGGGTATTCTGATGCACCCACTCCACTTATTATTTTACTTGCCTGACTCTGAACCCTTTCAAGTTCAGTAATGTCTTTCTTGAGCACCGGCGCCCAAAATTGCACACAATACTACAAGTGTGGTCTGACGAGTGATTTGTACAGAGGGAGATTGATGTTTTCATCTCGTGCCCCCAGACTTCTTCTAATGCATCCTATCAACCTATTTGCTTTGGTGGCAGCTGCCTGACACTGGGCACTCCAATCTCCAATGTAGCTTCTTATTGACTAAGATGCCGAAGTCTTTTTCCATGTCTGATTTCCCCAGCAGTTTCCCATTTAGTAAGTAATCGTAGCATCTGTTTCTCCTTCCCATGTGCATAACCTTACACTTATCAGTGATAAACCTCATTTTCCATTCTTCAGCCCAATTCTCCAATTTACTCAAATCAATCTGTAGTTGCAAATTGTCCTACTTTGTGTTAACTACCTTAAATAGTTTTGTATCATCTGCAAATACTGATATTTTACTCTGTAAACCATCCACCAGATCATTAATAAATATATTAAAAAGTAGGGGGCCCAATACAGACCCCTGTGGCACCCCACTAGTAACCCTGGCCCAATCTGAGTATGTGCCATTAATAACCACTAATGGGTTCGCTTAACTCTAGTTACTATCCATACATCATGCATTTACCATGGATCCATTACAATTATTGACATATGAAACTCTACTTGGTCTTTTATTATATATGAAATTATTCATGTAACTACTAGATGCCTTATACATTTGTAAAACGGTCATCTGTTTTTCAGGATGAAAAAAGTACAAATTTGCATATTTTCGACTGTCTAAGACATAATTTTTGAAGCAAGTGCCTAGGATGTGTATGATATAATGTGATGAGGACAATATTCTTGGTTTTGGAGTAGGATTAAAATGGTTTTCCCCTTTACAAAGTTCATTTTAAAGTTGGTTTTAATCAGATTTAAACAGATCTTGGAATAATAATAATTTCCACAATTGGATGCTATATAAAATGTTCATGGGCTGAGATAATGTTAAATATGTGTCTCTGCTGTGTACTGTGTAATGGTCGTGTCTCACTGTACAGGGACATCGTGCAGGAACACTCAAAGTATGCCACTGTAGGGTAATGAATAGGTTTCTAAAAATCACAAAACTAATTTGCCAAAATCATTATATAGGCGGTCAATGCGGCTATCTGGAGAAAACGGACCATGTCCATAGCATAACTCTAATGAGTGGTGAGAACCTACCATGGGATATCCTCTTTACATAAGTCATAAGGTCAGGACACAAGTTTGTGAGACATTGACCTAAAGATTTAACCTTTGCGATAGAGCTCCAACAGTTTTGTGAACACAAGACTCAAGAGACAAGATATCTTCAGATTACATATCTTTACTGTATTTTAAACCCTGTCCTTCATTTCAGTATATATGGAAGCACTGATACATTACAGTTTACATCATTTTTCAATGTTCCATCTAACTACCAAAAAGACTCAGAAAGATCTACAGCATGGAAGTTTACTTTGGGAACCTAATTACCAAGATTTTCTTGTATTAAAAAACCCCCAAAGGTTTATCTATATCAAAACTGGGCACCTATCCAAAATCTCATTTCAATAGATACATCTCGGGCTGCTGCATTATAAAAATGGTCAGATTATTAAATGTATGGAACCAAAATCTGAAAGACAATAAAGTCTATTAGATCTAATACATGACATACAGTACATATCAAATTGCTGTAAGTTTCTAATTCTAGAAATTGTAGAGACATTCTTTGAAGCCTCATATAAACTGGATGTATCAGTGAAAAAAACAGTTCTATCTATCTACCGTGTTTTTCCAAAAATAAGCCCTCCCACAAAAATAAGCCCTAGCAGGGATTTTCAGCATTTTCTGAGCAAGACATAAATATAAGCCCTCCCTCGAAAATAAATCCTAGTCGCGGTTCAATAATGAAGTGTCCATGCAGCTAAAAAGGTTACAGATACTGCAGGACACTTCATTATAGACAGCGGGCACCCCGCAATCACTCACCCGACGCTGAGCGGCAGGACCTGCAGTGATCGCACCCCCACACACATCAGCTCTCACACACACACATCTGATCTCACACACACATCCGATCTCACACACACACAATCAGATCACACACAGAAACATCCGATCTCACACACACACACAATCAGATCACACACACAAACATCGGATCACACACATCTCACCATACACATACTCACCACAACCAACGACACCGATTTCTTCTAGCCGGCAGCATCCTGGGAGGCAGTACAGTGGAACACAAGAATGCTTGCTTACAGACCTGCGCGCCAGACACGTGACTTCCTCCCATCATTCCCTGCGGCCAGAAGTGTTCTGTAATGAGTGTTTGTGTGTGTGTCTGTGTGTGTCAGCATCAGTCAGGTTGTGTGTCAGCATCAGTCAGTGTATTTGTCAGCGTCAGCCAGTGTGTGTGTGTGTCAGTGTGTGTCAGTGTCAGCCAGTTTGTGTGTCAGCATCAGTCAGTGTGTGTGTCAGCATCAGTCACTGTGTGTGTCAGTGTGTGTGTCAGCGGCAATCAGTGTGTGTGTGTGTGTGTTAGTCAGTGTGTGTCAGTCAGTGTGTGTGACAGCGGCAATCAGTGTGTGTGTCAGCGGCAGTCAGTGTGTGTGTGTGGCAGTCAGTGTGTGCGTGTGTGTGTCAGTCAGTGTGTCAGTCAGTGTGTGTGTCAGCATCAGTGTCAGCAACAGTCAGTCAGCCAGCCAGAAACAGGGGAGGACGGTGTGCAGCACCCACAGGTGATCACAGGGAGGACCTAGGAGCCACGCACATGTCCGGGTCTGGTAAGTATCAGTCTCCTGGAAAGTAGGGGGTCTGCTTTTTTGGGGGGTAAACTTACAACCAACCATGTTTCTCCAAAAATAAGACCTCATCCAAAAATATGCCCTAGTGATTTTTTGGGGGACAAAAAAAGTGTAAGGCCTCTGTCACACGTTTGTTCCTCTGGTACATGTATGGATAGTTTTCTCACGTACCGGAGACACGGGAACACGTTGACATATGTTTTCCTATAGTTTCGGGCACACGTATGTATTTTTGAACAGAATGTGTGTCCGTTCTGTACCTACGTGTGCCCGTGTGCTCCATACGCCGACATGTCCATTTTTCTCCGGCATCACGGGTGTCACATGGAACGCAAACGTGTCACACGTAACACACACGGACCACACGGATGTGTTTCGTGTGACATGCACCGGAGAAAAGACATGTGTCTCTAAAAAAAAAAAAAAACCTTTACTCACCTTCTCCAGCCCTCCTGTCTCTGCCGCTGCTGTCACTTGCTGCCGGCCGCCGCTCATTATGCCCATTTAATAATCACTTCACTGCAGTCGGAAGTAGCATTAGCGGAGAATCGGCAGGACCGGAGACCACAGATCAGCACCACGGACAGCGACGCCAGGGACAGGTGAGCACAAAGTTCCCGTTCTCCGTGTGTTATCATGGATAACACACGGAGAACACACGTAGGCCATACACACAGCACACCAAGGGCAATCCGCACCTCTGACACGTCCATGAAAAACGTGCGTGTTTTTCAGGGACGTGTGAAAGAGGCCTAAGAAAGTGTCTTAGTTTTGGAAAAACACGGTATCTATCTATCTATCTATCTATCTGTTTATCTATTGATAGATATTGTAAATTTTATATTAATATTGATTCTTTTACTGATACAGTGCTCTTGTTTTTATGAAAGTCGTTCAGACAGCTGTCTGTTGACCGATTGGCCAAAATTTTGTCCGGTTGACATCTATCTAATGTGTATGGTCATCTATATTTCCACATGATATATATTTCTTGCGTATTAGCTTTCTTAAAGCTACATCTGTATCACATTTTGTGACTACATTGCAATATGTGGCATGCAAAGTGTTGAGATTTGTAAATTGCAGAAGACCACAGCACCTACATTGGTAATGACTGCTCAGCAAATGTTGGTTTCATTGTATAATTACAGATCTATGAATAATGAAAGTGTTTTAAGCTGAAGCAACTTGCAAAATGAAGCGCCTGACATCTCAGCTTGGTTTTCAGATGCACTGTTGTTTATCCTTAGATAAAATGCAGATGCAACATGCAGGCATTATGAGAACACATAGACTGAGTCTTTGGAGAATCAAATGATTTCTACTGGGCACTACCTTTGAAACAATTATGTGACCCTAATATAATAAGGCCCCAAAGTCTAACAGGAAACTTTATGATCTCTACTTCTCTATAATATTGAGGTCAACAGATCCATTCCTTAGACCTGGCATCCCCAATCTGTAGCTCGGGAGCCACATGTGGCTCGTGGGACTGTGATTTGTGGCTCATGGCTGTTTTCAAGCTTAGTGCATAAGCACCAGATCGAACACACATGGGAGTAAGGTTGGAACTCCTAGATCTTGCTATACTGCCTCGGTGTGATTTCTGTGGAAAAGCTTTGGCTATCATTATACTGGTAATGGGGTACCTGGGTATCATTACTATGAGGGGGCAGGAGCTGGATGTTGCTCGTAACTTTCTCTCAGAGCTGTATGTGGCTCGCAACCCTCTCTCAGACATGAATGTGGCTCTTAAGGATGCTTTACACGGTGCAACATCGCTAGCGATATATTGTCGGGGTCACGTCGTTAGTGACGCAAATCCGTCGCCGGTAGCGACATCACAGCGTGTGACACCAAGGAGCGACTATCAATGATCGCAAAATCGTTCAAGTGATCGGTGTGTCGTGTGACACATTGCTCCTTTCCTTAATGTCGTTGCTGCACACAGGTACAATGTTGTTCGTCGTTCCTGCGGCACCAAAAATCGCTATGTGTGACACCGCAGGAACGACGAACATTTCTTTACCTGCGTCCATCGGCAATGAGGAAATAAGGAGGTGGGTGGGATGTTACGTCCCGCTCATCTCCGCCCCTCCGTTTCTATTGGCCGGCCGCTTAGTGACACCGCAGTGACGTCGCTATGATGCCGAACGCACCTCCCCCTTGTGGGAGGGATTGTTCGGCAGTCACAGCGACGTCGCTGACAAGGTATTTGCGTGTGATGCTGCCGTAGCGATAATGTTCGCTACGGCAGAGAGCCCCAAATGTCGCACGAACGACGGGGGCGTTTGACATCACTAGCAATCACTAGCGATGTCGCAGCGTGTAAAGCACCCTTTATGGGCAGAAAGGTTGGGGACCCCTGCCATAGACAATACAATTCTATCCAACAGTATATGAGCCATAATTCTTGTAGCCAACCTCCCACCATAGATGTCAAAATAAATAATAAATCAGGGATCATAATCATGTAGCAATATACTTTATGAGCTAAAATTATTATTGTAGTCAACAGGTTTGTTGGTTTCAAAAAGAAAATTTGTAATTACTAGCGATGGGCAAGGGCTAAAATGCTCGAGTGTTCGGTCCTCAAGTCAAGAAGGTCAGATGCTCTGAAAGGGCTCAACTTCAGTAACGAGTATAATGGAAATCACTGATTGGGCAGTTCAGCTCTCCATCCACATACAGCCAGCCATAAAGAGAACATTTCCAGTGGGAGGGTAGTGTTCCTATATCCAAAAATGTTCCATTTGTCCACCAGGAGAGAATATTAGATGCTGCAAATGGCTCATACTGAGGTGCCTGCCCATCAATCAGTGAAGGGAGCTGTCTTTTTGTGTTCTTGTTTCATGGACTACATTTCCAAGCACCCGCAATACTCGGCTAAGCAACGCGAATACCCAAGCACCCCGATGCTTGATCAAGTACCGAGCAGTGCGAACTATGCTCACTTATCACTAGTAATTGATATATTGCCTTTATTGATTATACAAAATGTTCAGGTCCTCAACAACGATTCCATTGCCTCATCTGCTTTTTTTCTGCTTTTTTTTCCAATGAATACAGAAGACAACAGCAAGAAGGATAAATGCAGTAGATGAAAACGCGATCCACAGATGAGAAAGTCATTTATAGTACTGATTCCACATATCAACCACTCTCACATTTTCAATGCAATGAATAATGCATATCTTTATTTTGAGATTATTAGTGTAACAAAAATAATCTATGTACATTCTATGAGAATGAAGGGCGATGTAACGACTCTGATGGAACATGACGTTCTAGTAAATATTTAAAAATGAATTTTTCCAGTGTTTAGTTAATTAGTTGTTCTTGAAATGCAAATTTCAAGGATGATTACTGTAAAACAGAAATTTTATGAGAAACAGAGAGACATACTTAATGGTTAAGAGATGTGTTAACATGGAATGTGATACATTTTTGCCTATTGATACATTGACAACAGTCATTTCAATAACACCTCACATAAATATATGTTTCTGACACTTGGCAACCTGTCACTGGCATCACTGGTCACCATAATGTACATGACTAAAAATGGCAGATACCTGTGAGATGTGTAAAATAACTTGAAGGGATGGCACACTACTCCGAAGACCCTCAATCAGCATGTTTTTCCCCAGTAACAACACTTATACTCACCTTCGGTGCCAGTGCCATTCCAGCGGTGTAGGAATTTGCTCTCCAGGGGATCGCATCACATTGTTACGGCATGTGAGCCCTGCACACATTCAGCATCAGCTTCCTTCTCCCCAATTCCAGATGAGTCAAACATCAAGAGAAAGTCAGGGCTGCTCGCTTCTTCTTGATGTGTGATATGTCCAAAGGAGGGTCGATTGAAGCCAGCGCTGATTGGATGCGGGGCTAATGCGATGTAACAATGTTACCAAACACTCCAATTAAGAAGGGGTTGTCTGAGAAGTAAACAACCCCTTTAAAAGGAAGACAAAAATGTAAATCTTCTAAAACCTTTTTGATAGTCTTAACTAAAAATAATGTATTGATAGATCTTATACATACTTGTGGAACTTCATAGTATCATAGTATATCATAGTATAGTATAGTGATTTTCTGGATTTTTGGAAGGATTCTGTCTGTCACAGTTGAAGTGTACCTGTGCAGCCCCGGCGCAGACCAGGGTGCTCGGATCCGGGGTGGTCGTGGCTCGAGGGGTCCAGACCCAGGCTCGACAAACACTCCGATCCTTGAAAGGGGATTATTTACAGGGGAGACGTTTGTGACGCCACCTGCGGGTTGCGGTAATGGGAGCACCGCCACTGCTGGAAGGAGTACCGGGTCAGATGGTGTGGAGCAGCAAGGTGTCAGTCCCTCCGCAGGTAGGGAAGGCCCCGGCCTCTGGGGTTTTGGTGGATTTGGGAAGGCAGGGTGCATGGATCAGGGTACTCACTGTGGTAGTAGTGGTGTTGGATGAGGTTTATAAAGTAGACACACACACTGTAGGTAAACCAAAGTCTCTGTGTACTGTTGTCACTGCGGGGAGCCAGTCCAGGTATCCGCTCCCACCGGTGTCACTTAATAATCCGGAGCCTGCCTCCATGCACAATTTGTGGTCTGTTTGTGGCCCCTTGGCTTGAAGCTGTTAGGGCCCCGCTCACTATGTTTAGTGTAGCTGTGCTCTTGAGGGCTGGCACTTGGGACTTCAGTGGGCTGCCTTTGGCTGGAAAGCCCTGTCCCCTGTGTTGTGCTGATGCCTTCAATCTCTGAGCTCTCAGGGAAGTTCTTGAAGATACTCTCCCTCCCACGTTAATTATCAGGACGTTGAATCGGTTCCTGACCTAGGGTCCTGTACCCCGTCGTGCTCGGTACCGGTCCGGTTATTGGGCTTTCTGGTGCCGACAGTCCTCCAAGACTACATCTGTCACACCCCTGTCCAAAGTCCCTGCAACTGGTCCCCGACTCCTCTGGTCCCGGACCACCGTCTGCAACCCAACCTTGGTCTAGCTCCCCGGGAGCTACCAATCCAGTTCCTCACACTTTGAGGGCTCTCACTGAACTAACATTGTCCCTCCCACCAGTCCCTCACAGATCACTAGAACAAGCAGGGAAAGCATTCAGCCTCAATAAAAACATCTCTGCAGCTGGTGTTCAGTTGTGGAGGAAAGCAGTAAAGAAGTGAATGTCTGATCATCCTGTTTTACAATCGGCACCTGGACCTCCATTGATAGAAACTTTTGATTTTTCACTATGATATGTCAAAAGTTTTAAAGAAATGATAAATACATTTTAGTTTTGGAGCAGAATGTGCCGCTGTTGTAACTGGCTGCTATGCTCCGATTTGGATGCCATACTTTTCTTTTTCTGGCTGCAGTCCTTCATTACATTTTTAAAGCTGGCTCAACAAGCTGCATGTATGATGATAAATTATTACACAAATAGCATTCCCATTTTGATGACTGGTTCTGCGGCCGGCCCAATGCATTTCCTCCAATGATTTCTGTTCTTATAACCCTAGCAGTAAATTACTGAAATAAATAATCCATAATGCCCATATATTTGACATTTCACCATAAATGAATATGTTTTAAGATATAAATATTAATACACAGATTCTTCTATTATTCTTACATATTCTTCAGTACTAAATATTTAACCATTTTACCCAAGGCATTTTCTACAAGACTAGACTGCAGATATAAGTACATTAGTGCAATAATACAAAAATCACATTTACATAAAGAATATTATTTATCTCTGCAGAATCTATTACCTATTTTTTCCTTCTGTGCAGCCCTACTTGTTGCAACATTTTAAGGCGGCATGGCAGACCATTGAAGTTACCTTCCAGGTTAGAACTATTTGTTTAATGGGAACCAACCAGCAGGATTTTCATATATAAAGTAAAGCTAGATCTATACTGGCGCTAGGATGCTGAATATATCATACCTTTTGCTCTGAGACTGGATGTTTTCTTTCAGAAATATGTGCAAGTAAAGTCCCAGCAATGCACTGCTATTTGATTGACAGGTGCAACAAGAAGGGACTATGTGGCTCAGGTCTTGCTATCTATTTCCACCCCTGTCTGCTTTCCTGGCCTTCCTGGCCTTCCTGTCCCTGTCGGTGTCACAGGCATTAATTCCGGCACGTGCGCAGTATCATTTCTACAGTAAGTATTGTGTGGTCTTTAGGATGTGGTCTGTTGTGGTCCCGTGCGCTCCTGCGGTCATAACGAGAGCAGAGGATATGAGGGTGCATGTGCCGCACTCACATAGCTCATACAACAGTCCAATGGAGGAAGACAAAGTGTTCACAAAGATGGC
This sequence comes from Anomaloglossus baeobatrachus, assembly GCF_048569485.1. NCBI lineage: Eukaryota > Metazoa > Chordata > Amphibia > Anura > Aromobatidae > Anomaloglossus > Anomaloglossus baeobatrachus. The sequence continues at coordinate 836,100,871 of NC_134353.1, read as the reverse complement.
GCCGGAGATAGCGCTATGTGCAAGCGCCAACTCCGACACTATCTTACTGAACTACGGGGCATGCGTTGGATTTAATGTCTATGATGGTGACAGGAGGGAACTGCGTCCATATGTACGTTACTCATATATTCCCTGTATATATGTATTTGTAAGTTTCAGTTACTGCATGTAAATAAGATATTCAGTGTCATGCACATGTTACATCCGCTAGGCTGCAATTCTCCTGTAGTTCAATCCTTTACTCTATGCAGCCATGAATATGATAGCAGCCTATCAGCATCCCACTCATGCAGAGAGACAATGTTTCAACCCTGTTGATTTAATTTTGAGGGACTCTGTCGGCACAGAACGACTGTTCACATCAAGTACAGGCTCTCGATGCATCATGGCGGCCATATACCTTCCCACCTGCTTGTTTTCCCTCAATCTGCCCTCTTCTCTGACTCTATGAAGCCAGAGCTGGTAATTCAAGAAGAGGTGAGGGTGAAGATTGATCGAAAACAAGCAGTTGGTAAGGTGCACCTAAATGTCTGGCCGTCATGATGCATGAGCACCTGTACTTGGTTTGAACAGTCATCATGTGATGACAGAGTCTCTTTAATTAATTAATTCACAGCAATCACATATAATAGTAGTAAACTGGAGAGGACTCATTGACTTCTAACAGAAAGTTTTCTACGTAAGTGCTATGACTTGGGCAGTGAGGAGGTGAGAGGAGATGAGCTGTAAATAAGTAATCTTTATTTTTATATAGCGCTAACATAATCCACAGCACTTTACATACATCAGCAACACTGTCCCAGTTGGGGCTCACAATCTAAATTCCGTATAAGTATGTCTTTGGAGTGTGGGAGGAAACCGGAGAACCCAGAGGAAACCCACACCAACATTGGGCGAACATACAAACTCTTTTCAGATCTTATCCTTGGTGGGATTGAACCCAGGACCCCAGCGCTGCAAGACTGAAGACTACAGTGCTAACCACTGAGCCACTGTGCCGCCCCCTGTTGCTGTAGCCATAGCATCTTGTGAATGCTGTATTTTGAATGATTTCTAAGGACATTTTACCTTTCATTTTAACCCTGCTTGTGATTTTAAGGATCTTCTGTAAAATCTGCTGAAAACCGATCACTACAAAGTAAGGAATCTTGGTCTATTCTGTAGTCGCTGAGATCTCCTATCAAGGGCCTCTCTCCAAGCCAAATCATACTATCTATCTTTCACTAATGAGAGGCAAAAATCCCTTAACATGTCTGCGAATAAGAGTGTCTAAGAGTGTCTTGGTTTGGCTTTTTATCCTATGTCATGTGGCAATACTATATAAGGGTGATAATAACTTTTCGAATTGCTACATGAAACACTAGCGCTAGTCAATAGCGGTTTAGTCCTCTGCCTTTCTGTTTTTCCATATTTACATTTCTAGAGGATCATTACATAGCCTAGAGGTAGAGGACTTCTTATGCTGACTTGGTGCTCTCCACAAGATAAAACTTTATTCCTCAGAAACCATTTCAAACATAGATGATGCCAAGAAAAAGTCGAAAGAATATCTCCAGCACCTCTAAACCAAAGACTGGTCTCTAATGACGCTCCCTTTAAGCAGGGCTTATTGCAAGTACAATTGTGATACTTAACCCACCGTGATTGGAATAATCGGCTCAACTAACGTACAACGCACCCATAAGTGAACCTATATTTAAAGTGAAATATATGAACTGTGCAAATATTCTCTTGCTTTTAACTTAATATAATAAACTGTGTTTTAAATCTCCAATAAAATGCACTCGGGATCAATACTACAGTAATCTTTAAATAACTCCTCACACAAAGAGAACAGCCATGTCTAATCAATAATAATGAGTGCCTGAATTAAATACTATGCTTTGAAAGCATATTTGTGCCTGCGTATGTGAATAGTGTCAAGAAGATTAATCTCTCCCTAAAAGTAATGGGTCTGTTCACTTCAATGACTTTTAAATTATACTGTAACATTCCTGGAGCTGATAATAGATAAGCATTCTTTGCATAATATTACACATTTACACATGAATTACCATACAATAATTATCGAGTAGCTAACACTTTGGCTTCTTCAATGGTGTTGGATGGTTTAATGGATTTATAAGCAGAAGAATGTGCTCTTAATATAGAAATGTTGGTCTCTGGGTCACAGTGCGGTGGTCGTGATACCGTCATCCATACGGTAGAAGTATTACAAGCCAACGCACAACCGGCTCTTCTCCGAAAGCATGAAAAGGAAAAAAATATTTTGTATAGAATACATTAAGTGAGCATAAACTATCTGAATGATGTACAGACTGATGCATTAAAGTATAATAAAAGGTGATTAAGTTATCATAAACATGCAAATCGCCGCTCTTAATGATCACAGTCTAGTGTTATGGCTTTAATGAAAAACGACAGATGAACGATATCAATAAATAACATGAATTACTCTATAGGCAATAAATAGCTGACACATTACGGCTTTGTACAAGTTCCAAGTTGGACAGAGCTTTAAGGAGGAGCTGTCACCGAGTCAAAAGGGTCCAGATTCTGGTCTTATTTTGTACATTTTTTTTTAAATCCACCATATGGTTCCATAGTTAAGGGTATTTTATTACTGTAAAATTTTTTATGGTTTATACTAAGAGGGCGATGCTAATAGAATAATAATAAAGAGCATCCTAAAGACACGTCCCTGAGAATACTTGTCACGGTTCTCTTTCTGCTTTAAGTATTTAGTGACAGTTTTTTGGATCTCAGTCTTACTTTTCCACTGTGAGACTGCTATTTATATGGGTTTTATTTTCCTTTGGCGGGTTGATGGCAGTATTCCTTTCCAGAAAGCATAACTGGTACCAGGTCAGGTGTTTCCGGTCTGGACCACGCCCAGTCCCTTTATATATCCTCTGCTACCAGCAGAGGGGGCCGGTTATTCTTGATTCATTTGGATGCTGGTCTTGGAGCTGAAAGGAGCTGTTTGATACCCTCTGCTGAAGTTGCTGGTGTGGCCGTCCCCACCGAGGCTCCCAGGAGGCAGTCAGTGCCGAGGCTCCGAGGCAGCCGTTCCTGCAGAGGCTCCAAGGCAACCATCCGTGTCGAGACTCCGAGGCAGCCGTTCCTGCCAAGGCGCCAAGGTGGCCATCCGTGCTGAGGATCTGAGGCAGCCGTCCCTGATGAGGCTCCCAGGCAGCCGTCCCTACCGAGGCTCTTTGGTGGCCGTCCCTGCCGAGGCTCTGAGGCAGCTGTCTCTACCGAGGATCCAAGGCGGCTGTCTCTGCCGAGGCTCCAAGGCAGCCGTTCTTGCCGAGGCTCCAAAGCGTCCGTCCCTGCCGAGGCTCTTTGTCGGCTGTCCCTGCCGAGGCTCTGAGGCGGCCGTCTCTGCCGAGTATCCAAGGCGACTGTTCCTTCCGAGACTACCAGGCAGCTGCCCCTACCAATGCTCCCAGGCAGCTGTCCCTACCGAGGCTCAAAGGTGGCCATCCCCAGTCATGGTGCTCACTGCAGCAATCTGTTGTGGTGTTTTTCCCTCTCTCTCTCTTCCTTTCCCTATGTGTTGTTTTAGTGCAGTGGTGATGCTAGTGTCTTGTACCAGTTCACTTTCTAGTCAGGGACTATTCTAAGGACCTCTTAGTGTTTCAGGTTCCGGATCAGCAACAGTTGAGGAACCTATATAGGGACTGGCTGGGAGTGCAGGGTGCAGAGGCAGGTAAGTGAGAAGGTGTCCTTCCCTCTCACTAGTGTAACGTCCTGGCCTATCCGGTTGTCACAGGGTATTGTGCAATCTGCCCTTCTGCATGATATCCACCTCCTCCTTGGTTACGGGTCCCTGACCTTTGGTGTTGCTAAGAACAAGCTAATCAAAACCCTAGGAAAATGCTGAACAACACCCACCAGACACACCAGTGGACAGCCTGAAGGGAATAGGGCTGGCCACTTGGGGGGGTTGGTTAGGGGAGGTCAGGAGTGTTAGGAGACAGGTAGTTGAGTGGTGACTCTCGAGAGGAGAGGTCAGGAGCTGGGCTCCTCATTTACTAGGTGGCAGACATTGGTCTGGGCCTGCTAGGAGCTAGACCCCAGTCGCAGGGGATTGTGACAAGGGGCACGGACTGTCGAGGAGGACAGCCAGCAGCCTTGTGCCATCACTGGGCAGGGGCCAGGGCACGACAGGGTACGTGGACCCCAGGTCAGGAAGTAGCTTCAGGCATCCTGGTAATTCAACCGACGAGGACGGAAGCTTCAAGATCTGTTCTCCATCCGCTCCAAAAATCGGGGTACTAGCGCAACGAGGGGGATAGGACTTTCCCACTGCATAGTCCAGAAAATCCCAAGCGTGAACCCTGAGAGCAAGCTCACTCCGTTAGCCATACGGGTGAGCGGGACCCATTTAGTTTTAAGCTGAAAGGGACCAACTACAGAAAGAGGTGCCAAGGTCAAGGTCACAGGTTAACAAGCAAGACCAACGGGCATGGGATCCAGGTATGCTGCCTCCCTGCTGCAGTGGCATTAAGAACTTTGGTTTACCACGGTTGTCAGCGTCAGCGTTATGGGACTGAGTGAGTACGCAATTAACCCTTACCGGCCCGACGGCACCTTCCCGACACCATCACCGAGTCCCGGGGCATCCCCCCTACCTGTGGAGGGGTTAAACACCTGGCTGCCCACACCATCGCCACCGGGTACTCCCAGCCGCAGCGGTGGTACTTTACCCTTACCAAACACCACAGGTGGCGTCACAAACTTTTCACACTGTCCCCTGTACAAAGCCCTCCTTTTATTTGAGTGGCGGCACGACCCCCGGGTCCGAAGACCCCTCGAGCCACTGCGTATCCGGATCCGAGCAGCCCGGTTGCTGACGCAGGGGCGGCACACTAGCACTAGGGTGCGCCATTGTTAAAGTGTCCCCGATGTTGTCTTGTCGTAGTGTTTTCCCTGTTTAGTTGTGTTTTTGGCCTCACATCGGACATACCCTAGTCAAAACGTGACAATACTGTTAGCACCACCCATGTCATAACAAAAACATAAAATTATCACAAAATACAGTAAAAACACTCACATCTCTGGAACGGTATGAAAGATTACAAAAAATGCGAAAAACAAAGAAACAGAATACTTAGAGGACCAGCAGGAATAAAGTAAAAGTAAAATCTCTGCACTTTTCACTTGGCAACAGGGGCGAGCCTGCATTACTACCCTGCACATGTCTGCTGAACTAATAAACAGATAGGGGCAGCTAATAGGAGCAGGGATTGCATCGTTACCCACCGCCATTGGCAGCCATTAGGTTGTCATGACAGTGTGGCATCAGCTGATGACTCCTGCCACTGTCATGAATCACATCCTGTGAATGCCGGCAGAGCGCCGTCACTCAAAAGAGAGCAGCATTTCTCCTGATCAGATTGATGCCAAAGTGATTGGATACTGCAGACTTCAACTATTGAACTGAATAAAAAATGTAAAAAAAAAGTTTTAAAAATATGAAAAAATAAAAAAAAACTGAAAAGTTTAAATCACCCTTTTGCCCGCTTTATCATAATACAAAATCAATTCATCTGATCAGTAAGGGCATAGTGAGAAAAAAATTAAAAGGCCAGAATTTAATTTTTCTTGGTCGCTGCAACATTGCAATAACAGGTGGTGAAAACATCGCATCTATGCAAAAAGGGTATAATGAAAAACAACAGCTCAAGGCACAAAAATAAGCCATAACTGAGCCCCAGATCCCGAAATATGAGAATGGAAAGGGTTTTCGAAAATGGTGACAAAAGCACAATTATTTTTTTTTACAAAATTCTGAAATTTTTTTCACCAAGTAAAATTATACATGTTTGGTTTATACGAAATCATACTGACCTGGGGAATCATATACTCATAAGTAAGTTTTACCAAATAGTAAACATGGTAAATAAAAAACAAACAAGCAAAAAATAGGGCGGTTGAACTTTTTTTTGCAATTTTCTGTTTTCCAGTACAATATGGGGCAGAAAGAATTGTGTCATTCAAAGATACAACTCTTCCTGGAAAAATCAAGCCCTCAAATGGGTACACTGATGAAAAAATAGAAAAGTTATGGCTCTTGGAAGAAGGCAAGAAACAAAACTAAAATGAAAAAACGAAAATTGGTGGATGGTAAAGGCGATAATACTATACTTAGTAAGGTCTAGAAAGTTATCTATAGAATTAATGTGCACGTCAATATACATTACTTTATGATATTCACTGGGGAACAATACCTTTGTAATAATTTAGTGTATTGAGGCACCAAAGAGCAGCACACGAAGGACTTTCAACTGTATGAAATTTTTGCCAGGGGGCCCTGGCAAAACTTAGGATGGGTCTCTTTCCTATCTGAAGGTGAACCTTTCTACTGATTTATGCCGCCCTTGGCTGCCTCTGCCTTTAGGGAAAGACCTGTAAGTCAAGAAGGCAGCCATTAAAAGGTATCACAACTACAAAATTTTAATTTTGTTTCTCTCACTGAGAGCAATCAATCAAGAAGGAGTGTGGCACTAAGAGGGTATCAGGCATTGTCCTTTGGACCAGTTATCCTAGTCGCATCATCTGTGGCCGCTGTTTTGATTCATGCCACCCATTGTTTTGTGCATCAAGAGGCAGTTCACGTATTACCTTGAAAGATCAAGACAAATTCACTATATTTTTTAGTTAGCGGGGTATTCTCATCTCAGTGATTTATAAAAAGATATCCACAAATGTTCTCACCTCTCGGAACCAGGCAAACCTCAACAATATACGGTAAGTCAACAGTCCGCCATCTCATTTGTTCTTTCGATGAAGAGACTCTCGCTTACCTTGGCAAGCTTCAAAAGGAACCTGAAGACCCACCTCTTCCGACAAGCCTACAACCTACCATAACCCTCAGTCTAATATAACGCTGCACAAACAGCTCTACCCTCACCTACTGTATACTCACCTATCCCTTGTAGACTGTGAGCCCTTGCGGGCAGGGACCTTTATCCTCCTGTACCAGTCTGTGCCTTGTATTGTTTATGATTATTGTACTTGTCCCTATTATGTATACCCCTTTCACATGTAAAGCGCCATGGAATAAATGGCGCTATAATAATAATAATAATAATAATAATAATAACAATAATAATAATCTGCGTAATCACACTATTGACTCCTTAGTACTCTGCTCATATTTGCAATAATACTATGCAACTCACAGTGTATACACAGCTTTAGCCTCTTGATATATCAAAATAAGCTTCCATAAGAAAGCACCATTTGTGCATCCATGCAGAATACATATTGATACTGATTTTTGGTTTGAGCCCTCAACCTAATAAATTTCCACAAACCATATATTTGCTTAGTTCAACATTATTATAGAACATATCCTTTTTCATACCACAGGCTCTAGTCATCCTCTGCAGATATCTCTACCGTTCATGCGCCGTCTTACACAGTAAGCATATTGACAGACATGTCTAACACGACCCTTCATCCTGGCCTTGAACATGTATTGTTGTATCACCGTGATTCCTTTCACACACATGAGATGCAGTAATCAGAACAATGAAGCTAGGAAGTCATAATATTCATTATCGAAGGCATTACAATAAAGGGATAAATAAGTAACTAATGTAAGTTTATATACCTTTTTGGATAGCTCTGATTTGGATGTGGTCCATATGTATTTACCGGTAGTGTTTTACTGGTTTTGCTATATTTTCCCTAATTATAGGGTCTTTTTTGCTATCATTTAGCTGGGCTTAGGAATTAGGGTCTAGATGGGGGGGCCAGATATGGCAATGTTATTTTATTAGCACCATATAGCTTCTATTTGAAGGATTCATTGTGCACGGCTTTTACATCAATAGCTGTGTGTTACAACCTATTACTTTTGGTGCATTTCTTTGTATTGTGAATAAGGATCTCTGTGCTAGTTCTCCATCATGGGTTCAGACATGGGGTATTTTGTGATAGTCCATTTGACTTTTTAATTGTTTTTAATTAATCACTTTCTTGTGTGTTATTTTTGTGTATGCATAAACTTTTTGTACCAATAAAATGTATTTATATTTTATTCTGTCCACTGGTTGATCCTGTTTGTACAGCAATTCTTTCTCCTCAGTTTTTACAGCATGGTAATAACTTGAAATGTTGCTATTCAGCTCAACATGAATATAGTACTACCAAACGTGCATTTTTTTTAATTTGGTGAAAAAAATTTGAAGTTTGTAAAAAATCCAAATTTTGTATTGCGTTTCTCCACTTTCTGAAAGCTGTGAATTGGCTGTAAAATGGTTGTAGTACAGGCTAGGATAAGATAGGGATAGGGAATAAAAAAATGACTTATGGCGCCCCATATTTTTGATAACTAGCGCAAGTAAAGCCGACAACTATATCCTGCAACTTTCAGCCTTCAGCTTTACCTTTGCTGGTTATCAAAAATAGAGAGGTGTCTTAAATAAATAATTTAAATAATTTAAAAAAAATGGTGTCCCCCCTATGTTTGATAACCAGCCTATCTAAAGCAGACAGCTGGGGGTTGGTATTATCAGGCTGGGAAGGTCACATCCATGATTATTTGGCCTTTCCCAACCTAAAAATACCAGCCCACAGCCGCCCCAGAAGTGGCGCAACCATTAGATTTGCCAATTCTAGTGCTGTGCCAAGCTTTTCCCGACTGCCCTGGTGCGGTGGCAATCGGGATAATACTTTTTGGGTTGATGTCAGCTGTGAATTGACAGCTGGCATCAAGACCAGGGGTTAGTAATGGATAGGAATACAGCAGACCCCACAGTTACTAACCCAGCAAGTATAGAGTTAAGAAACAAACAGACAGGAAAAAATTGTTTATTTGAATAAAGACTCCCCAACTCTCCCTCATTCACCAATTTTTCACTTCAAAATAAATTCTGGAAGCTCCGACAAAATCCAAAGTGTAATATCCCATGACACCCATCAATTCCTAATGAGCTTTGGTCTGACAAATTTCTCAGAACGAGGCTCCGGAGGTCACTCCCAGTCAGCGGCAGGCAAGGAATTTCTCACAAGCAAGCACTTCTCTGTATAGAACAAGCGATTGGATAATCGCACCTTTAAGTCACCTAAAAGTACAAAAGTACTACAATACAAAGTAAAAAAAAAAGATTTTAAAAATATGAAAGAAGTAAAAAAACATAATATTTTAAATCGTCCCCCTTTTGCCCTATTTGAATATACAACAATTAAAAAAATGCACATATTTGGTATTACTGCATTCAGAAATGTATGATCTATCAAATATCAAATAAATTAACCTGATCGGTAAACAATGTAAGCAGAAAAAAAATCTAAATGCCATAATTGCAGTTCTTCGGCTGCCGCAACAATTGAAGAAATTAAAAACAGGTGATCAAAACATCATACATACAGTATGCCTAAATGATACCAATACAAACATCAGCTCAGGGTGCAAAAAACAAGCCCTCACACAGCTCCATATCCCAAAGATTGGAAATTTTACAGCTCTTGGAATTATTTTTTCACAATTTAGGTAAAACAAAACTATACATGTTTGGTATGTACGTGATCGTACTGCCCTGGAGAATCATACTGCCAGGCCAGAGTTAGGCTATGTGCACATGCTGCGTTTTTGGTTTGACAACAAAACTGCACCCTCGGCAGACTTTGACAACTATAAACACTGCGTTTGACAAAAAAAACAGTAACATTGCATGTGTTTTTTTCTGCGTTTTTGTTAAATACATTTTTTAGAGGAGAAACAAAATAAGATAGAATAGGATAATTGATAAATAGCTAGATTAGATAGATAGATAGATAGATAGAACATATAGAATAGACAGAAAGAAATAACAGGATAGCTCGATAGAGCGATAGCTAGCTTGGCCAGCTGTTTTTTTGTTTTTATTTTTGGAAAAAAATGACGTGGGGTCCCCTCTATTTTTAATATCCAGCACAGGAACAGCAGCAGCTGCGGGTTGCAACCCCCAGCTGTCTGCTGTACCATGGCTGGTTATGAAAAATAGAGGGGACCACACACTTTTTGAAAAAAAAAAAAATTTGATTTAAAAAAAAAAAAAATAAAAAATGATGTGGGGTCCCCCCTCATTTTTTAAAAACCAGCCAAGGTACAGCAGTCAATTGGTATTATTAGGGTGGGAAGGGCCATGGTAAAATAGTAGCCAACAACCGCCCCAGAAGTGGCGCATGAGAAAGAGAGAGAGTATGATTATTCACTCCTGAAGTGATTGATACTGGAACAAAATTGGTGACCTGTGTTTTTTTTCACAAAAAAGGATCCAAAATGCAATAAACATATGGTGCAAACACAGAGATAAGATTTTTCTTGCATTCTGACACACCACATTGAGGTCAATGGGTGGAAAATGGAGACAAAAATGCAAAAAGAAGTAACATGCTGCTTTTTTTTGTCAAAGATTTTGACAAATTTTTGACAAATAAAAAGCAGACAAAAAAACTGCAAAGTGCGCATGGAAATTCTGATTTCTCATAAACTTTGTTGGGGAAGCAAAAGCATGCAGTTCGTCACTGACACATTGCAGTTTAAAACGCAACAAAAACGCAAAAAAAATGTTACATGCGCATGTAAATAAAAAAACAAAAATCAATTGCAGTATTTCACTTTCTTTCTATTTCGTCACACTTGGAATTTTCTTCCCGCTTACCATGACATCATATGATGAAATGAATGGTGTCATTCAAAAGTACAACTCATCCCGAAAAAATAAAACAAGCCTTCACATGGCTATATCGACTGAAAAATATAATCGTTATGGCTCTTGGAATAAGGGGAGGAAAAAAAAGAGAGATTTTAGTGCTCACATTACTGCCCGATCCCTTCATAAAGCAATTAGGAGAGGGGTTCACCTTGAGTCTGAACCCCCTTCTGATGAGGGTATCTGCTGCAATTTGATTTGGTTCACCGACCTGAATTTGGCCAGAAAACTCTATTTGCATTAGGCTGGGGCCACACGGGGACTAATGTGATCCTCGCATGACACTTGGCTCACACTAGCAGCAAAGCAGGAGCCGAGTGTCATGCGAGTGTCATTGCGACTGACCTCAGCTGCGGGGAACAGGCTGGCACTGAGGAGGGGCGGGCCAGCGCTGAGGAGGAGAAGGAGGTATATATCTCCCTATCTCCTCCGTAGCTGGCTATTGACATTCTCGCCCTGCACTCGCATTACACCGGTGTACTGCGAGTGCAGTGCAATCTTTCTCTCGCCCCATAGACTTGAATTGGTCCGAGAGAAAGAGACTCGCATTACAGTCGTAGCATGCTGCGATTGTTTTCTTGGTCCGATTGGGGCTAAGAAAATAATCGCTCATGGGTGCTGGCACACAGGCTAATATTGGTCCGAGTGGAATGCGATGTTTTATCACATTCCACGCGGTCCGATTTTCATGCCGTGAGTCTTTGGCCTTAGATTTCTTTTCTGCAAATAAAATGTGTCATATTATGCTCTGAGATCTCGAATTTGGGTTTGTCTAGATCTAGGAGTATTGGCAAGTTCTAGCTGCCATCATTCTATTCATGAGAATTGATTTGCTCATCTCTAACCCCCTAGTGATCTGTTATTGATGGCTTAACTTTTTTTTTCCATTTATGTAAAATGATCTATTTTTCAAGTTCTTTTCTTTATATTGCCTTCTATTACGTGTTCAAACGATAGAAATGGTCAATTGAGAGACAAGTAGGAGAAGCCCTGGAGTGGATTATTGGAGCAGATGCAGACAATGTGCTGGATTAAAGCGCTTATTCTTTCATAGATAAATGCAGCCTCGACCGCTACAACTCATGTTAATTGTGATTTAGAAGAAGCCCTGGAATTAGAAGCAGAGACAATACACATCTAATATTTTATTGGATTTTTTTTTTTAGATTACCTCCAATGCGAGGTTGCATAAAAAGAACTGCATACTAGGAAATTGTGACAGCAAACTAGTTAAATATTAATGCTGTTTTCACGCAGTAAATGAAGCATTGTGACTAAATTGTACTGTGCATATTGAGATGCCCAAACTAGTTTCAATTAAAAGGACGGCCGAGAGGAGCTTCTCTCACTTGGGACTAAATGTGCTTTTCTCTGCACTGCACAAATCTGGGTCAAAAATCATTTTATTTTTGTTGTCAGAAATGCCTACTGTGACTGTTCCCGAGGACGGTAATTCTTTGTGTGTCCCTTAAGCCTTGAGTTGATATAAAGATCTTTTAAGATAACACTCATTGCTTACCAGCAAATACAGTTCCTTACGAAAGAATGCCCCCTCTTGGCATTTTTCATGTTTTTCTACCTCACAACCTGGAATTTCACAGTTTTTTTGAGACAACCCTACAACTGTGAACATTTGGTTTTCAGTTTATTGTAAAGCAAATTATATAGGACAAAAGCAATGAAAGCTTTATTATGCATAACTATTCACCCCCCTAAAGTCAGTACTTTGTAGCGACTCGGTTTGTGGCAATTATGGCTGCAAGTTGCTATGGATATTTCTCTTGCACTTTTCACTTCATGTCACTGGCATTTTTGCCCACTCCTCAAGGCAAAACTGCTCCAGATCCTTCAAGTTAGATGTTTCCTCTGGTGATCAGCAATCTTGAAATCTGGCCACAGATTCCCAATTGGATAAAAGGCGCTTTACACGCTGCGACATCGCTAACAATGTCGCTAAAGATTGCACCCGCCCCATCGTTTGGGCGTCACGGGCGAATCGCTGCCCGTGGCGAACAATATCGCTAGTACGCATCACATGTACTTACCTGCCTAATGACGTCGCTGTGGCCGGCGAACAACCTCTTTTCTAAGGGGGCAGTTCCTGCGGCATCACAACGACATCACACAGCAGGCAACCAATAGAAGCGGAGGGGTGGAGAGCAGCCGCATGAACATCACTCCCACCTTGTTGCCGGAGGACGCAGGAATGTTGTTGCTTGTCGTTCCTGGGGTGCACACGTAGCGGTGTGCTGCCTCAGGAACGACGACCAACCTGCGTCCCAAACGAGCATCGATATTTGAGAAATGAACGACATGTCAACAATCAAAGATTTGGTGAGTTTTTTTGATCGTTAGCGGTCGCTCGTAAGTGTCACACGCAATGACGTTGCTACCAAGGCCGGATGTGCGTCACAAATTCTGTGACCCCAGCAATATCTCGTTAGCGATGTCGTTGCATGTAAAGCAGCCTTTAGTGTAAGCAGGGTCCTCTGTCTCATCTGTAGATGTAAACTCTTCTGGTCAGTGGGAATCTCTGTCTTCTTCCGCTAGAGAGTGCAAGCTATTTTGGCCAGCAGGGTCTTCTGTGTCTTGTTTGTAAAGTATAAGCTCCTTCGATCAGTGGAGTCCTCTCATTTATGTATATATATATATATATATATATATATATATATGTATATATATATATATATATATATATATATATATATATATATATATATATATATATATATATATATATACAGTTAGGTCCAGAAATATTTGGACGGTGACACAATTTTCGCGAGTTGGGCTCTGCATGCCACCACATTGGATTTGAAATGAAACCTCTACAACAAAATTCAAGTGCAGATTGTAATGTTTAATTTGAAGGTTTGAACAAAAATATCTGATAGAAATTGTAGGAATTGTACACATTTGTTTACAAACACTCCACATTTTAGGAGGTCAAAAGTAATTGGACAAACAAACCAAACCCAAACAAAATATTTTTATTTTCAATATTTTGTTGCGAATCCTTTGGAGGCAATCACTGCCTTAAGTCTGGAACCCATGGACATCACCAAACGCTGGGTTTCCTCCTTCTTAATGCTTTGCCAGGCCTTTACAGCCGCAGCCTTCAGGTCTTGCTTGTTTGTGGGTCTTTCCGTCATAAGTCTGGATTTGAGCAAGTGAAATGCATGCTCAATTGGGTAAAGATCTGGTGATTGACTTGGCCATTGCAGAATGTTCCACTTTTTTGCACTCATGAACTCATGGGTAGCTTTAGCTGTATGTGTTACGTCCGGGTGGTGGAAACTCTGGACCGTACACCGGTTTCCGATGAGGAGGCAGCCAGGCCGGTCACCCCGCCAGAGGGTCTTGATGCACGGCAGCCGAAGCACTATTGGTAGCCAGACAGTCCGTAGGGGAGCTGGAAAGGTGGATGTTGCTGAACACACGGAGTTCTGGACGGTAGTCCGGGTGACGAGGCTCAGGGTCCAAGGCCAGGTTGAAGGGTCAGGCGGGATCCGGAACCTGCTGAGCGATGGGATGGGTCACCCAACGGAGCCAGGGACTGGAGACTGGCGGAGCTGCAGAGGTGGTGGAACATCTGCTGAAGTCACCGTCAGGGTACTGGAATGGACGTGGTTCGGAGAGGCTGGCCTGGCAGGACAGGCTCTGCGAGACAGACAGGGTTAATACAGGGCAAAGCAATACGGGGACCTGAACTCCTAGCTTACTAAACACGTAGAACAGGCCCCGCCCACCAGGAAAGAAAATCCTAATATACCCTGTACCTGTCTATGCAATTTCCTGTTTGAAGGTGCTGGCCCTTTAAGAAAGGGTCAATGACCGCGCGCGCGCACTAATGCGCATGCGCGAGGCCCGTGTGCCAGAAGCCAGTCCAGGGAGCGGTGCAGAGGAAGCAGGGGTGCCCGGCAGGGTGTCCCACGTCGCTGAGGAGCGCCGGGAGCGGGGAGCTGGACGCATGGAGGGCGCAGGCGAGGAAGAGGAGACCGGGACCGGAGTGGTGAGTCGGGGACGCCGCCGGGAAGCGGGGAGCGGGCCACGGGGACCGGAGAGCGGGGCACGGGGACCGGGAAGCGTGACAGTATGCTTGGGGTCATTGTCCATCTGTACTATGAAGCGCCGTCCGATCAACTTTGCGGCATTTGGCTGAATCTGGGCTGAAAGTATATCCCGGTACACTTCAGAATTCATCCGGCTACTCTTGTCTGCTGTTATGTCATCAATAAACACAAGTGACCCAGTGCCATTGAAAGCCATGCTTGCCCATGCCATCACGTTGCCTCCACCATGTTTTACAGAGGATGTGGTGTGCCTTGGATCATGTGCCGTTCCCTTTCTTCTCCAAACTTTTTTCTTCCCATCATTCTGGTACAGGTTGATCTTTGTCTCATCTGTCCATAGAATACTTTTCCAGAACTGAGCTGGCTTCATGAGGTGTTTTTCAGCAAATTTAACTCTGGCCTGTCTACTTTTGGAATTGATGAATGGTTTGCATCTAGATGTGAACCCTTTGTATTTACTTTCATGGAGTCTTTTCTTTACTGTTGACTTAGAGACAGATACACCTACTTCACTGAGAGTGTTCTGGACTTCAGTTGATGTTGTGAACGGGTTCTTCTTCACCAAAGAAAGTATGCGGCGATCATCCACCACTGTTGTCATCCGTGGACGCCCAGGCCTTTTTGAGTTCCCAAGCTCACCAGTCAATTCCTTTTTTCTCAGAATGTACCCGACTGTTGATTTTGCTACTCCAAGCATGTCTGCTATCTCTCTGATGGATTTTTTTTTTTTTCAGCCTCAGGATGTTCTGCTTCACCTCAATTGAGAGTTCCTTAGACCGCATGTTGTCTGGTCATAGCAACAGCTTCCAAATGCAAAACCACACACCTGTAATCAACCCCAGACCTTTTAACTACTTCATTGATTACAGGTTAACGAGGGAGACACCTTCAGAGTTAATTGCAGCCCTTAGAGTCCCTTGTCCAATTACTTTTGGTCCCTTGAAAAAGAGGAGGCTATGCATTACAGAGCTATGATTCCTAAACCCTTTCTCCGATTTGGACATGAAAACTCTCATATTGCAGCTGGGAGTGTGCACTTTCAGCCCATATTATATATATATAATTGTATTTCTGAACATGTTTTTGTAAACAGCTAAAATAACAAAACTTGTGTCCCTGTCCAAATATTTCTGGACCTAACTGTATATCCTTAGATATATATAGTGGTAGCTAAAAATCTAATTGCATCAAGTTTTCATTCCCACAATCACCGAGGTGATTGAAAAAGTTACCTTACATAACGATATCGAACAAAGTTATGCAATTTACAGTCGTACCTCGCTTAACGAGTAACCCACTTAACGAGAATTTCACTTAACAAGCAAAGCTTTCTGTAAATTTGTAACTCTGTTTACGAGAAAGCCTTGCTGTACGAGCAAAATACTCACCGCACACAATTCCGGTTCCGTATATCCACCGCGCTCTAACCCGCTCTTGCAGTCCACACAAACACACACATTCACGCACAAAACACAGACAAACAAACACGCACGCACACACATACAGTATTATGCTCACCTTTCCTTCCGTTCCATCGCCGACCTTCTGGGTCTTGTAGTTCGCCGTTGCATCACGACAAGGGAGGAATCCTCATAGCGAACTACAAGACCCAGGAGGCTGGCGATGGAACGGAAGGTAAGGTGAGCATAATATGTGTACCTTCCGTTCCATCGCCGGCCTCCTAGGTCCTGTAGTTTGCCACTTCACGCTGTGTATCGGTAACCATCGGCGACGAGGCAGGAACTTCCGCTGTCACATGCTACTCAAAGGCAGCGCACTGACCAATCAGAGGCTCCTGCCTTTGACGTCAGCGCTCTGGGTGCAGAAGTTCCTTCCACCTCGTCATCGTTACCCGCTACATAGCCCGTGCTAGGGAACAGCAAGTCCCAGCAGGCCGGCGATGGAACGGAAGGTAAGGTGAGCATATAATATGTGCGTGTGTGTTTGTTTGTGTGTGTTTGTGTGTGTTTGTGCGTGTTTGTACGTGTTTGTGTGTGTTTGTACGTGTGTGGAATGGCACAACAGGGGACCAGGATGGGACATTTAACAAGTTGTGGAACGAATTGTCTGCATTGCAATGATTTCCTATGAGAAATCTTGCTTTGCTGAACGAGTAACTTGGTTAACAAGCACACTCCCAGAACGGATTGTTCTTGTTAACCAAGGTTCCACTGTATAATAATTCATTTGCTGCCTATCATAAAAAATGGAGCCCTTGGCTTTCTTACCAACAAAATTCTTAATAGCGTCTGGTCCATGTGCTTAATGTCTGATTTTTAAACTTCACAATCCTTGAAAATTGAGACTTGTTGTATACCAGGAATTTGACTTTTTTATTCTGCATTTTATCTTCCTTATGTATAATACTTGAATTATTATAAAAGTTCTCCATTGTTTCTGCAGGTTTTGCAGCTCTTTACATTGCAAAGATAAGTTCCTCTTGATGTGTCTGAGGGCATAGTCCACAGTCCGAAGTTCTATGCCCTCAGACACATCAAGAGGAACTTATCCTTGCAATGTAAAGAACTGCAAAACCTGCACTCATGTAGAGACCAAAGACCGGATACAGATCCCTAACACACAGAAAGACTATAAAATTCCTGGGACCTTCACATGTTCCTCTTACAACGTCGTGTCCTTAATCCTGTGCACTATATGTCATATTGGGGGCCTCTATGTTGGAGAAACAGGACAGAGACTGAGATCAAGGATGAGATCTCACCGCCACACAATTACAGACAAAAAAAACATTTACCTGTGGCCAAACATTTCTATGCTTCATGACACAACATAAACCATATGAAAGTTGTCATATTAAAAGGCAACTTCAGATCAAAGAGCCATCGAAGGGTCTGGGAATACAAATTCATTAAAATGTTTAACTCTGTGGACACAGGACTCAACCTGTCAGAAGGGTTTAGGGCCCACTACAAAATCTGAGGAGTCTGCTCCAGAGCTGTGGAGGCACCAGGCCTCTGATCCTACATGGATATTGGGACAATAAAACTTCACACCACTAATCAAAACTAATTAAGGATTCACTTCCTAAGCTCAATGTTTGTTTATTTAAATGTCTTTTATTATGCCATCCCTCTGCTCTGTTTGTACATATATTTGTGTTTCTTCAGATATTTTGTCATACCATGCCTGATGAGGGGACCTGAGATGTCTCGAAAGCTTGCTTTGTAACATCATTTTATTTTAGTTAGCCATTAAAGGTATCACAAGATTATAATTTTTTGTTCCTCTCACTGAGAACATTCAATAGTTTCTAACTACAAACTCTGTACCACATTGTCATCTCACATAAGATAAAGTTGACTGAAACTGTATTGAGAAATTAAGTTATTTAATCCCTTCAGCCCCCGGGCACTTTCCGTTTTTGCGTTTTTGTTTTTTGCTCCTTTTCTTCCAAGAGACGTAACTTTTTTATTATTTCGTCAATCTTGCCATATGAGGGCTTGCTTTTTGTAGGACGAGTTGTACTTTTAAATGAAACCATAGGTTATACCATATAGTCTACTGGAAAACAGCAAAGTGTGGAAAAACAGCAAAAAAAGTGTGATCGCACAATAGTTTTTGGGATGTTTTATTCACCGTGTTCAATTTATGGTAAAATTGATGTATCTATGTGATGCCTCAGGTCTGTGCGAGTTTGTAGACACCAAACATGTATAGGTTTACTTGTATCTAAGGGGTTAAAAAAAATTCACAAGTTTGTCCAATAAAAGAGGCGTACAATTTGCGCCATTTTCCAAAACACGTAGCGTTCTCATTTTTCGGGATCTATGGCTCAGTGATGGCTTATTTTTTGCGTCTCGCGCTAACATTTTTAATGGTACCATTTTTGCGCAGATGCTACATTTTGATCGCCTGTTATTGCATTTTTGCGTAAAACATGCGGTGACCAAAAAATGTAATTTTGGCGTTTGGAATTTTTTTACCACTACGCCGTTTACCAATCAGATTAATTGATTTTATATTTTGATAGATCGGGCATTTCTGAACGCGGCGATACCAAATTTGTGTATATTTATTTATTTTTTAACCCTGTAATTTTCAATGGGGTGAAAGGGGGGTGATTTGAACTTTTAGGTTTTTTGTTTTTTTTATTTTTTAAAACTTTTTTTTTTTATTTTACTAGTCCCCCTAGGGGGCTATAGCGATCAGCAATCCGATCGCTGATCGCTATCTGCTGATCACAGCTATACAGCTGTAAACAGCAGAAATAGTCACTTTCTTTTTCCCTCTGCTCCCGGCCGTGGAAAAACGAAA
Source organism: Anomaloglossus baeobatrachus (assembly GCF_048569485.1). Taxonomy (NCBI): domain Eukaryota; kingdom Metazoa; phylum Chordata; class Amphibia; order Anura; family Aromobatidae; genus Anomaloglossus; species Anomaloglossus baeobatrachus. The sequence continues at coordinate 836,081,811 of NC_134353.1, read as the reverse complement.
GTGAAACTTCGTAGCTGCAGGCATCATCACATGACCCTGTGCTACGATGGCAACCACCGATAGTCACGTGATCACCCACGTGACTTCCGGTGGGGGCGGCGGTAAGTAAAAAACATGGCCGCGCGCATTTAGATCTTGCTGCCAGACTTTGGCAGCAAGATTTAAGGGGTTAATAGCCGCGAGTGGAAGCGATTCCACCCGCGGCTAGCAGGCACACATGTCAGCTGTTGAAAACAGGGGGCGGGGCTTAACGGGACACTATCCATGACGGATAGATCCGTCCAAGGTCGTGAAGGGGTTATATTTCCATTTTTTGCCTAAACTAAGTTATCTTCATAGAAGAAATGTGGCAACCGATCATATATGTTACAAATAGAAATGTAGATGACAATGATCTTTAAGCGATGTCTAAAGCAATTTTGTAGAAACTTACAAATCCAAAATATTTATTTATGTGTATTTTTAAAATAATTGGAATTTTGTATTACTTTCTTAAATTCATGAAATTTTACATCAGCACTTTGAAAATAACCATACACATATTTCTGTATATTGATTGTGGGTTATTTCTGTTCACATGCTGAGAAACAAAAGGAATGTAAGTAGGGGAGCAACTTTACTTATCATGTGAGAAAGCGGCTCGAAAGTACAGTGGCTCACATCGATTAATGCGTCCTGGTTTATATGTTCAGATGTACAGAACCTGCTGCTCTAAGCCCCAACCAAAAAATCTATCAGAAATCACAATACAGTAATGTTCTCTAAATAATTCTCTCTGGGTTATAGAAAGTAGACCTCCTTCAGAAACCAGCGCAGAAGAAAAAATATTTTTTTAAAACATTTACCGTATATTTCCCTTTTGTGGTGACAGTCACATTTAGCAAGCGGTGAGGTGGGGAGAAACCAAGGGCGGACATATCATCGGAGCAACCTGTGCAGCCACCGAGGGGCCCGAGAGGTCGGGGGGGTCCAATCTACCTCCAAAGCAGGAGGAATCGTGCATTATGATAAGCTCTTGGACTGCAAGGGGCCCGTATATTGTTTATGCACAGGGGCCCTTGACTGTCTGTGTCCACATGTGGGAAGAACAAATGGAAGCCGTCTATTTAAACACATCTCAAGACTAGTGCAATGTCAGCACTACAGACAAGGTTAGAGCCGCTGAGCTCAGTGATTGGCTGCATTGCTATCAACATAATATTAAAGGGAACCTGTCACCAGTTTTCTACCCTATAAGCTGCGGCCACCACCAGTGGGCTCTTACATACAGCATTCTAACATGCTGTATATAAGAGCCCAGGCTGCTGTGTAGAACATAAAAATCACTTTATAATACTTACCTAAACTGTTGCTGTGGTGAAGTTGGGTCATATGGGCGTCTCCGTTCCCCGGTGCCAAGGTCTCCTCTTTTGGCCATGTTCGTCCTCTTTCTGAAGCCGGGGTGCATGGCGCGTCCTAGGTCATACACACTCGCCGGTCCCGCTAAGGCGCACTACAATACTTTGATCTGCCCTGCTCAGAGCAGATCGAAGTGTGCCTGCGCAGGACCTCAATGCCGGCGAGTGTGGATGACGTAGGACGCGCCATGCACCCTGGCTTCAGAAGGAGGAGGACAAAAATGTCCGAAAGAGGAGGCGCTGGCAACGGATAATGGAGACACCCATAAGGCCCAACTCCACCGCAGCGACCATTTAGGTGAGTATTATAAAGTGATTTTTACATTCTACACAGCGGCCTGGGCTCTTATATACAGCATGTTAGAATGCTCTATATAAGAGCCCACTGGTGGTGGCCGCAGCTTATAGACCCCAAATCTAGTGACAGGCTCCCTTTAACGATATCAACAAGGTCAGAACCACTGAGCTCAGTGATTGGCTGCAGTGCTATCGATGTAATGTCAGCACTAAAGACAAGGCGAAAGCCGTTGAACTTAGTGATTGACTGCTGTCCTGTCAGCGTAATGTCAGCATTACAGACAAGGTCAGAGCCGCTGAGCTCAGTGATTGGCTGCCGTGCTGTTGATGTAATGTCAACACTACAGGCAATCAACAGTGACCAAGACAGTGGCAGAGAGTTTGCTCTGGACCTGGGAGTCAGGGTAAATAACATATCCCTCTCTCTCTCTCTCTCTCTCTCTCTCTCTATAGATATATATATATATATATATATATATATAATATATATATAAAATAATTTATTATTAATAATAATAATAAATATGTATATATATATATATATATATATATATATATATATATATATATATATATATTATTTTGTAACTACTGCAACATCTATAATAACATTTTCTGACAATCCTTTTATAGAGTAAATGTTGTTTTAATTTTTATTTAATAAATTAATAATCTACATGAAAGTAAGCATCTGTGTAATAATATCTTATCAAAGACATCTGCTTCTTTCTCAATTTAAGGGTAAAATCTCTATTCAATAAAGACAGATTTTCCCATTACTGCGATAGGAGATGACAGTTGGTGCTCATAACATTCTATGGAGAAGAGGGAGGAGCTAGAGGCAGATGCAGACATTCTACTGCAAGTTCTCTATAGACTTTTATGAGCACCAACTGTCATCTCCCATCTCAGTAAATGGGAAATTCTCTATTCACTGAAAACAGATTGTATTCATTAATTGTAAGTTTTAAAAATCAATGATCATCCAGGAGGAGAAAGAAGCAGATTTATATAATAAATAAACTTTACTTTATTGTATGTGTACTGTTAATTTATGGAAAAAGAAAATCTTTGTGTGTTCTGCAGACATGAATATTAATTTGTATTTACACTTTTACAAATTAGATATTCTCTGACCTTGTATTATTGTACATTAATCTGTAGCATATTTTAATATATACAAAAACTGTGAACTTTTCACATAAAACACTGCAGATTTTCTGCTGTGATTTTCATCCGCTGTACAGAGAGGCTTTCCCAGTGATGTCGAAAAAAAAGGAAAAATGCCTGAAGCTTTTACAACACCAAGGAAAAAATGATTACATGATATTAAACAGTGGGAGGACACAGCAATCTGTCCCAAACACATCTCAATTTAAAGAATACACAGAGGTTACCAGGTCAGTGATAATAACAGTCATTCTCATATCTACAATGTAGATAATGAGCTATTTCTCTGGATCTGTAAATACATATTAAATGAAAGTAATGCACCCCAGTAATAACCAGCAATTTGCCAATGGGGACATTTTAATTACGATTCTTTTCACATTTCCATGAACAAAATGGAAGGGAATATTCAACATGACAATGAATTAACAATAGATCCTCTGAATGATGTAGATTACATTCATCAGAGAATTATCTATTAAAAGACTGACCACCAAATTCAGGTTGTGGGTGTGACACTGAGAGCAGAAATGCAATACGCAGCAAAGACGACTCAGTGGTGACTACAAGGGCGGAGACGAGATGGAAGAGGACTGCATAAGTGGAAACCAATACAGAAGTTCAAAGCAAACAAGTCAAATCACAGCGCACTTCACAGTTACGCTCAACTGGAGGTTATTGTAAACAGATTTTCTTAATATTACCCATTTCATCAGGGAAGAGACAGTGTCGCCCTACTTAAAAACACAATATACAATTAAGCAAGAAAATGTAAACCTCAAATATATCTATTTACAAAAATGTGCGGAGAGGAAGGGGTTAATGTCACGCTGCTGCAACAAATCCAGATGTATAGTGAAGAAATTAAAGAAATAGAAGAATGCAGCGGAAAAAGGCAGGGATAATATCTTCTTATATTTATTAACCCATTAAAATAATGTTGCAGCGGTACTGGCACCAAACAGACCCATCAGGGAACAGAACCAAAGCAGTTCGACATCAGTAAAGTCTTAAGGCCGCTTTACACGCAACAACATCGCTAACACGATGTCGTTTGGGTCACGGAATTCGTGACGCACATCCGGCCTCGTTAGCGACGTAGTTGCATGTGAAACGCACGGACGACCATTTACGAGTAAATTTTCTTACCTTATCGTTGATCGTTGATACGCTGTCCATTTCCCAAATATCGTTGCTGTAGCAAGACACAGGGTATTTGTCGTTCCTGCGGCAGTACACATCGCTATGTGTGACACTGCAGGAACTAGGAACAACATCGTACCTGCAGCCGCCCGCAATGAGGAAGGAAGGAGGTGGGCGGAATGTTTGTTCCGCTCATCTCCGCCCCTCCTTCTTCTATTGGGTGGCCGCTTAGTGACTTTGTTGTGATGCCGAACGAACCGCCCCCTTAGAAAGGAGGCAGTTCGCCGGTCACAGCGACGTCGCTAGGCAGGTAAGTAGTGTGACGGGTCTGAGCGATGTTGTGCGCCACAAGCAGCGATTTGCACGTGATGCACAACTGACAGGGGCGTGTACGCATGCTAGTGATATCAATAGCGATATCGCTGCGTGTAAAGCGGCCTTTAGTCATGGATATCATTACTAAGACTTTACCGATGACGAAACGCATTGGATTTGTTCTCTGAGTGGTCTGTTTGGGGTCAGTACCATTACGGCATTATTTTAATTTTTTAACAAGTGTAAGATTTTATCCCTACCTTTTTCCGCTGCATTCTTTCATTTCTTTGAACTGTGCAGCCCTGATCGGGGCGTTCTCCGTGCAAACCAAGACTCTCCATTCCACATTACCTTCAATGCTGAGCTGGCATTTTTTCTATTTTCTTGGTATATTGAAGAAATGTGATATTTATTCAGTCATTCAATCTGTGCGTTTCAGAGAACAAGTTACCTTCATCAGGACCTAGAAATCACATTATCTATAACATTATTTATGATGAAAAACCTATGTCCCTATGAAGGAGACTTATTCTCTGAAACACGTAGACTGAATGCCGGAATAAAATATCTTGTTTCTTCATTATACATCTGGATTTCTTGTGGCAGTGTGGCATTGACCCATTCCTCTCCACACATTTTGGCATTTCATGTTGGGGCTGCAGCAGCCATTGTAAACTGACATGTGTGATGCAGTGGTTGTGACTGATCACTGATTTACCAGTGTAAGACCCTATTGTGCTTCTTTTTTCTCCAGCTTCTACTATAAATTCAGTTATGATATTGGTACATTAAACATTACATTATACATTAAGTTGGCCAGAATTCGAAAAACAAATTACTTTTTACCAGGGGGAGCATCACTCTGACCCTGTTCTGTGTCTCCTGTAGTTCATCCTCATTCATGTGAATTGGGTTGAGCTGTAATACTAAAGTCAGAAATTGGACAGGAGTGGTGCTGTTTTGGAAAAGAGATCAGATTGTTTTTTAAAATCCTGGACACCCTTTTCATTTCACTTTAAAGAAAAAAAAAAAATCTATCCTTCAATTCTGTTGTAATAAAACAGTACAAGTGATGAAAACAATCTTTTATAATATATCATGTTAGATAAAAAAAAGCCTCTTTCCTTACTTATCAATAACATCACTTTCTGCACTGATTATTCACTTTGAATTTAATATTATTAGATCTGTTTTCAGATGTGTTCTCACTGAGAGATCAGATTACAGCTACCGTACTGAATATAGAAGTCTATGGAGAAGAGAAAGAGCAAAAGGCAGAGAGAGGCAGAAAGACACCCGGATAGGCTGGGTCTACTGAGGTGACTATAACTGCTAAAATGCTAAGTACAAGTCACGTATTGGCCAGAAATATTAATATTCTACACGTATGCACACATTATAGCTTGTTTTTAACATTTACCTAAAAAGTTTCCTGTACACAATAATAGGCAAAAAAAGGTTCAGATATGAAGCAGAACTTGTGCCAGGCTCAACAAACTGTTTATTAATTTGCTATCACGGGAGGTGGAGAGCGCTCCATCAATGGAAACCTTCAAGCGGAAGCTGGATAAACATATAGCTTGGATGATTTAGGAAAATCTGCACTCGCAGGGGGTTGGACTCGACGGCCCTTGAGATTCCTTCCAAATCTACCATTCTATGATTCAGTTAATTTGTCATTTGTCCTGCTTCTATAAAAAGGCATATTTATTTTAAAAATTAGATTTAAAAAATGATATTAAATAACATTTCTCATTGCTTGTTCAATCCGTCCAATGAGATTTGGACACTTGACTGAAAACTTGAGATACCAATGAAATAATTATTTTTTTGTTTCTTCTTGCTAAAACAATTAACTAAAAAAGGTTTTCTTCCTTTTTATCTTTCACGTTATCCGTTTAAAAAAAAATGAAGAGAATTATGTGCCAATCATCTAGTTACATAAAATGAGTTTTATGAATATATTTGTGCTGCTTATAGGGCTCTCATTCTCCATTGTGAATAATGTTATGTGGTCACAGAAGTTCAGTATTACTTTCTACTGACCGTTACTGGCTCTCATAATGCGATTTCCCGATTTTTCCTGTGTGCCATCGAGGCTGCCATTGAGATGATACAGTGAAAGCAAGCTAGTTCCCTTCTTCCATTGCGTTGTCTCTGACTCTCATGGGTAGAGGTGTTATTGGGGCTACAGGAGCCGACCACAATCAAGGGGTGAAGGGACGTAGGTTATTCAGTATTCAGAGAAAGCTGAAACTCCCACCCAATAAGTAGAACTTTATAATTGCTAATAATGGTTCATTTGGGTGACGAGTGAGATCTTATTCAGACATTCAATTTTTCCACGTACGGAAAATATGACCAATTTTTGTTAATCAGACTTTTATTAGAGTGTGGTCCGAGGTCAACTGTTTTCTCATACATTGAGAAATTTTTTTCTCATGCTCTCCATTCTGACAGTCCATGAAAATCGAACCACACTTGGATTTTGGGTCCAATTTTTTCATTGTTCCATAGAATCATAGAATTACATTACTGATTTTGATCCTACCCGCTGATAATAACCTCGGACATATCGTCATGATTTTCTATGAACCATGCCATCTGTGAAAAGCATGAAGATGTGAATGTTCCCATACACTTTAACAAGTACAACTGCTTTCCGTGAAAACACTTAGGCAAAACTCAGACATCTGAATGATTCCCCTTGTTGAAATATATTTTAGCATGTGAAGGAGTGCCTGTAGCCTACAGTGATTCGAGACATGTTTTATTTCTTAATATTTTGTATTCTTTTTCATTTTCTTGAGTTTTTCAGATTAGAAATGTCCGACTGATTGCAAAGGTAATGTCCCAATCATCGCTGGTCACTGTGCTAATGCCATTCAATTACCGAGCCGGATAAGCTAATTTTAATTAACTGTTCTCCTTTGTTTCAAGCCTAACAGATTGCAATACCTTGTAACTTATTTGCTTCCTTTTTGTGAGACAAAGTATAGTCATCGCCTGAGACAGACTCCCTTGTAGTAATGGGGGTCATAATGGCTTGTAAAGCAATAAAACACTTACATAGATATTAAATGAAGGCAGCTAAACAGACAGGCATCCAGACAGTCTAAATGCTAAATCATTAAGCCGCTGTCTGGTAAAAGAGAACAGAAAGCTGAGATTATATGAGCCGGTCAAGGTGATCTGTCTGGACAAAGATATCACTAATTGTACCCAAAGCACAAAACGCGTAGGGTGGTCCTTCTGGTCCTCCTTCCTCTTCTTATTTTGCTTGTGAATACTATTGCTCCTGTGCACTGAGCAGTTTTGGTGCTCTATTGGGATATAGGAAACTATGTTTGCACACGTTTTGCCCTTTGATACATATCGCAGTTTATTTTCTACTTCTTTTTTCCCTTATAGGTTTATTACTAGGGATGATCGAATACCTCAAATATTCAGCTTCATGAATATCCGACGAATAGGACGCCGCTATGCGAAAATTTGATGCTCAATGTAAGTCTATGGGAAGCCCGAATAGTTCCAAATAGTTGTTATTCGGGTTTCCCATAGACTTACATTGCATAGCGAATATTCACAAATAGTCGAATAGCGGTGACCTATTCGGCAAATATTTACAAAGCCAAATATTTGATTTATTCAATCATCCCTATTTATTACATTACTGTGCTGATATTTTACTGTTTTGATTGCGTATCATTTGATTTGATCCTTTCTCTGTAACTCCCTGAACCTATTTTCCTGAGCTCATTGTTCCCATTTGACTATTTTTTTTTTGTTTTGGGGGCTTTAAATTTTGTTCTGAATAATAAAGATTATTATATTTTAATATTACTTTGGTATGGACTGTGATTGTGAGTAGGTTTATAACTAAAAGATCAAATACAGTCATTTATTAAAAACACTTTTTAGAGTTTACAAAATCACCAAACAACAATTGTGTGAAATTGCTTTCTAGACTAGTTTCGCAACTTCAGAACTTTTTAGTTACTTAGTAATATAAAATGCCCTGATGGTCATCAACATAGCAATTTTTCAGAACACCTATGTGACAATACTATGATAGCCTAGTCACACAATTTTAGTGCAACTCTTGGTTACTATACAAAAATGCTGCTGCTTTTATAATTTTCACGCCATGTTGCTGCCATCTCTAATAAAGTTAGTGGAGGTGAACCATGATGGGGCTTGGTGAATCCCACTCATCAAATTTGTGGTTTTTTTTTACTCCAAAAATCTGACTCCCGTCACTGCACTCAACCCTATCTCATCATCGCCGGTGTGAAAAAAATTCAGGTCTTGGTGAATCGTGGCCAATGTCTCTGCTACGTAAGTACTAAAGGCCGCTTTACACGCTGCAATATCGGTACCGATATCGCTAGCGTGGGTACCCGCCCCCATCTGTTGTGTGACACGGGCAAATCGCTGACTGTGCCACAGAACATCGCCCAGACCCGTCACACGTACTTACCTGCCCGGCGACGTCGCTGTGATCGGCGAACCGCCTCCTTTCTAAGGGGGTGGTTCGTTCAGCGTCACAGCGATGTCACAGCTGCGTCACTGAACCGCCACCCAATAGAAGCGGAGGGGCGGAGATGAGCAGGACGTAAGCTCCCACCCACCTCCTTCCGCATTGTGGCCGGGAGGCAGGTAAGGAGAGCTTCCTCGTTCCTGCGGTGCCACAGGGAGCGATGTGTGCTGCCGCAGGAACGAGAAACAACTTCGTTACTGCTGCAGTAACGATATTTGAGAATGGACCCCCATGTCACCGATGAGCGATTTTGCACGTTTTTGCGATGATGCAAAATCGCTCATAGGTGTCACACGCAAGGGCATCGCTAATTGAACCGGATGTGCATTACCAATTCCGTGACCCCAACGACTTTGCATTAGCGATGTCATAGTGTGTAAAGCCCCCTTTATTGTACATGAGACTGGCAGGAATGTGGACATTTATTATCAATTCCACCTAAAGGCCACTTCACACATAACGAGATCGCTAACGACATCGTTGCTACGTTACAGTTTCTGTGACGAAACAACGACTTCACCAGCGATCTCGTTATGTTTGACATGTACCAACGATCCGCCCCCTGCTGTGAGATCGTTGGTCGTTGCTGAATGTCCTAGGCCATTTTTGGCTCGTTGGAGTCCTGCTGGGCAGGATGGAGCTGTATCTTTGACACCTACCAACGATCTCGTTAACAACCTAGATGAGAACTTAAAGTGTGACACATAGTATGCGTGTAGTTGTGTCACCTTTTCCGCACCCCCTCTGCACTGATTGGTTGGTGCTGAGAACAGTAAGCAAACACTCGGGAACGAAGGAGGGATGAATCCGGGTGCAGATGCAGTTTCGATCCGAAAATCAAGCAAGCAACCAGGAACAAAGTACGAATGAATCCGAGTGGAGTCGCAGGTTCTATCCTCAAAGCAAGGCTCAAAAAGGGACAAAAGATGAAGCGATACAAAGTTGCCTTCTAGGCCGGCCGCCTAATCAGAACACAGTATTGGCCACCAATCGGAGCGGAGGGGTGTGGAAAAGATGACGCATATGCACACCTACGTGGCTTACAGCGTCAAACACTACGCCCCTATTTGATGTTGGAATCGTTACATAGCTGCTGTGTGACAGGGTCCCAACGACCAACGAGATCATTATACAGGTCGCTGCATCGTTACTAAAGTCGTTGGGAAAATGACTGTGTGACATCTCACCAATGATCTCACCAACGATTTAACAACGATCCGGAAACTGTGACGTAGTAACAATCTCGTTAACGATCTCGTTATGTGTGACTGGAACTTAAGAGATGGCTGTCATGGTTTTGTGTCACTGTTTATATTATTGTCATTTTGACTGATAAAACAATTGATAAGATAAAGAGGTAATTTTACATGAGAAACTTTAACTCCTGGGACCCACACTTATCTCATGGGATTGAGCCTATCCTCCAGTCACTGTGAAATGTGAAGTGGTCATACATGTATAACTCTACCCTAACCTACTGTATCCTCACCTATCCCTTGTAGACTGTGAGCCCTCGCGGGCAGGGACCTCTCTCCTCCTGTACCTGTCTGTATCTAGTATTGTTTATGATTATTGTACTCGTCCCTATTATGTACACCCCTTTCACATGTAAAGTGCCATGGAATTGATGGTGCTATAATAATAATAATAATAACTCTCTCCATCATGAAAAAAAACAAGAAAGTAGGTCCGCTAATTTTGGGACTCATATAGAAGCAAAATAAGAGAAGTGGACAAGCGTTGTCATTTACCATTAACAGCAGCTACAAGATGGCAATCAGGGGCAAATGTACATCTATCTGACGTTTCCATTGAAATTGCTATACAAATCTGACATAAGAATATTTCAAATTTAAATGTAACCTAAAATGAGTTTACAAAAGTATTTTAATACATTTTTTGTATGGTTTGATATGTTTATGGCATTAATTAAAGCGAACATGTCAGGTCCAATATGCACCCAGAACCACAAGCAGTTCTGGGTGCATCTCTCTAATCCCTGTCTAACAGTCCCTGTATACACTAGCATAGATAAAGGGATCTTTAGAAAAGTATTTCTAAAGATCTTTTACAGTATGCTAATGAGCAAGGAGACTAGTCCCCTGGGCGTTAGTTCCCCTGGCTAGTCGGCTTCATTAGCATGCTAGTATGTTCCTGTGGGCGTGCTATCATGCTAATGAATATGCAGCATCAGAGGATTACCTCACTCACCTCTCCACTGCCATTGGCGCCTGACACTGGATTTTGGCTCAGTGCGCATGACTCCGGAGTTCTGGTCATGCACATTACTTCAGTTTGAAGCCAGGACACATACACCCTGCTTCATAGTGCATGACTGAAACTCCAGGGTCATGTTCACTGACGCCGAACGTCCCTCCCACTCCAGGAAGTGGACGTTCGCCGCCCACAGCGAGGTCGCACGAGAGGTAAGTATGTGTGACGGGGGTTACCGACTTTGTGCGCCATGGGCAGCGATTTGCCCGTGACGCAAAAAGGACGGGTGCGGGTACGATCGATTGTGAAATCACACAATCGGTCGTACCGTGTAAAGCAGCCTTTAGACTTAGAAGAGGCCTACCTCTTTTTTTGGTTTTCGATGGTCGGGTTTCAACTACATTTGACAGTGGCTTTCCTATTATTTTAGCTCTCTGCAGCTTAGTTATGTAGTTAAGTAGAAATAGAACTGAGTCGTAAATCCAGCACCTCTACTACCAATGCACCATAGTGCAAAATCTCCAATAGTGCCAATTATCAGTAATCCATCGGGAAGTGCTGGCTCTAGAGGAAGTAGATACTGCTCACCTGGCTTTAAATGTGGTTGGCAATCATCCACTGTTCAAAAGCTTCGTCAATGGAGGAACTCATATTTTCCTGATAGTACGCCAATTCAAAACCCCCAAAATTTTTTAATTAATAATTTGACAGAAAATTTCATTTAAGGAATTCAAAAATTTGGGTAAAAAATGTTAACCCCTTACTGATATATTACATACTGGTTTGTGATATGTCAACTCCCTATGATTGATGCGGGCTCTAGAACTGAGTATTATAAAGCCAACATCTACCACTAACAGCCGCAAGTGAAGCAGTTATAGAAGTGGGTGGAAGAAAAGTGTTAATCCGCGCTGCCAGAAGACGATCACGAAAGATCGATGGAGATAAAAGTATCTGAATTTATTTAAAATCAGATTTTTTATCTCCATCGATCTTCAATGGATACTCTGGCAGGGCGGATTAACCCTATTCTTCCACCCACTTCTATTACTGTTTCCATGGGTTCTGCCGCAGCTGGTTATACTACAAGTTGATAGAAGTTTTGTCTTGAGTCTTGACACAACTGTACCAGATTAGTGCACCTAAAATAATTTCTTGCCGATACCTCTGCATCAGACACCATTTGCACCCCCCCTCCTTTCTTGTCTATCCAGTTTTTCTATGAGAAGTGAAGCAGTTAACAGCGACAATTAAAGCCCTGGCAGTGTAGTAACTGCCCATCGGATTCCATATGGTCGTGGGGTGTCAATGGGTTGCCATGATGGCCAAGTGTTTGCTGAAGACCCCTGTGCCTATCATGATGTTTCTCCTAAGAAAGTCAGTCTATGGTTGGCATTCATTGGAGATGAACCATTCATTGGAGACCATGATTTTTTTCTATGTGCAGAAACACTTGGGAAAAAGCAACACAAGCAATTTTTTTTTTACAAAATTCTGAATATTTTACTACCACAGAAATTACAAAAAACAAAGCATGTTTGGTATTACTGTGATCATAATGACCTGGAAAATAATATTGTTAGGTAATTTTTCCTGTATAATGAACCATGTAAAAAGAAAAGCTTAAAAAATTTGGAGGAATGGCACTGTTTTCTGCATTTTTTTCACTGCATGCCAGTAAATCACATAATAAATTGGATGGTGATATTCCAAAGTACAAAATGAATAGCCCTCATATATCTACAAGAACAGAAAAATAAAAAAAAGTTATGGCTCTTGGAAGAAGGGAAGGAAAGAAATGAAAGCACAAAAATGGAAAATTGCTCTGTTGGTAGCAGGTTTGTAGTACTGGTCTTTTTCATATAGGATAATTCAAATTTGGGTTTCCTGGGCTTTAAACATCATGGATACAGTTTGGAGAAAACCCTTTTCTCTTTTAGCATTACTGCCCTCCTGTGCCAAAAGCAAAGTCCATAAAGCCACGGTTGGGGGAGTTTGATGTAGAAGGACTTAAAGTAAACCTGTCAGGTCCAATATGCACCCAGAACCACGAGCAGTTATGGTTGCATATATCTAATCCCTTACTAACTGTTCAGTATCTAGTAGCATACAAAAAGAGATCTTTAGAAAACGTATTTCTAAATATCCTTTATGTTATGCTAATGAGGCCAGGGACCAGTCACTAGGGCGTTATTTACCCCGACTAGTCCACCCTCTTAGTATGTTAGCATGCCCCTGTGGGTGTGCTAATACGCTATTTAATGTCCAGCATCATTGGCATGGTCAAGCAAACCTGTCCATTGCCACCACCTCCGACGCAGGGTTTATGCTCAGTGCGTATGATCAGAAGTCCCTGCACTTCCGGTCATGCACACTATGTAGCCGGGTGTACGCGTCCTAGCTTCAGAGAGGTCTAGTGCGCATGACCGGACGTACTGGCACTTCTGATCATGCCCACTAAGCCTAAACCTGGCATCGTACGTGGTGACAATGGACAGGTACGCTCATCCATGCCGATGAAGCTGGGCATTGAATAGCATGTTAGCACGCCCACAGGGGCATGCCACCATGCTAAGAGGACGAACTAGTCAGGAGAAATAACACCTTTGTGACTAGTCCCTGCGATCATTAGCATATCATAAAAGATCTTTAGAAATACTTTTTCTAAAGATCTCTTTATCTATGCTAGTGTACACAGGGACGGTTAGGCAGGGATTAGCAATATGCACCCAGAACTGCTCATGGTTCTGAGTGTATATTAGACCTGAAAGGTTCCCTTTAACTGACCAACAATATGCCCTGACCTCGAACCTTTGGAGCACCTTTCATAATAACAACTACAAAGAATGTGGGCTAGGAGTGAGAACACCAACTCCATATTAAGCACTATGGATTTCCATGTGTAGAATGATATATTAACAAATAATCCTGTGTGCACCAAGATATATTGAATGAATGCAAAAAACCCTAATTTTTATAGTGAACAAAACTCAGATTACCATATGGCTCTAGTCTATGAAATGTATGTTTTGTTGAAAACGACAGGGATCTGGGTACTGAAGATGTAATATGGCCGGTAAAATGAGACTTTGTGTACAGCCACTTGATACTGACCATAGGGTTTATTTAAAATGGCAAAATCAGCACTCAAGATTTATGTTTTGAAATTTCTGCATATTCATAGTGTGCAAAAAGCATATAATCAGCAATCACATCACATTTTGTCAAATTCAGCTGGAAACTTTATGTTAAAAGCATCCAGTGATTTGCCCAAGTTACATTTTTACAAAGATTTAGATGTTATGGAAGATTTACTGCACTTTATTCCTGTTGCAAGGTTTCAGCCATTGATATGGTGTTTGGATTCGGCGACATGAATGCCCTTGAAGTCTTTTTGGTTTAAGCTTTATTTTCCTGTAATTTACACATATGCTGCAATGCTCCTTGAGCTGTTATGTGAAACATCAATGGTTTCCCCCAATTTCACTGCTCTGGATTCCATCTGAAAGTTACTTTATGGAATTTCATAACCGGACATGTCACCTTTCTAATTGCTTGCCCATGTGAAAATGATTTCTCACACAGAGGAGAAAAGATGAAGCAAAAGAAAGGAAATGAAGAAAGCAAAAGTGATAACTCGGATACAAGCTGTTTGAGATGAAAGGAAAGGCAGCCGTGTACTATATTTGAGTTTAGTTGAGACGAAGAAGAAGAAAAGAAGAAGCAGAGATCAAAATAGATATCCAAATACAGAGATATTTGTGAAATAATGAGTTAGTTTTGCAGGTCAAAGGCCAAGCGTCATATGGAAGACAAAACTATATTCTTACCAAATAAATCGCAGATAAGCGTAAAAAGCCAAACAATTGTAACCTGATTCATTAAATATGTGCACCTGTCTACAAATGCCCTATATGTGTGTACACAATGTAAAATGGTCTTTAAGGTGGTAGTCTGTGATTTAAGCTTTCATTATATAAGGTCCTGAGGCGCTAAACAAGGACCGTGCCTGCAAGAAATGGGGAGACCGCTTAGATGCGCAACTCTAAAGGCTGCTCCTCTGCAGATATGGAGAATGAACATTAGAGAAACTCAGATCTTACATTTCTTTATCTTTACTGTGATAATAGTTTACCGACGGTTGAGCTACAGATGCTACTAAAAGAGTTTTTAGGGCCAGGGCAAAGCACTATACCATGCCAAATCCTATCAATGTGCAACATAATCATTCCTTCACTGAGAGAATCAGGAAAAAATAATAATAATAATCTTTATTTCTATAGCACCAACATATTCCACAGCGCTTTACAATTCAGAGGTTCATATACAAACAAGTAACAGTTATAGAAAATACAATAATTAGAGCAAAAAAGACAACCCTGCTCGTGAGAGCTTACAATCTACAATGAGGTGGGTGGGAACAAGGTACAAGTGCTTATTTACATTGACAATCCAGCCATCTGAAGGAAATGGGGGATAGATAAAGGCTGCCTGAAACAGTCAGCCAAAACTTTGAGATGCATTTGGGTGCCAAGGAGTTTGACGTGGGGTTATGTTTTGAGATGTCGAGGAGGGACTATGTGAATTTAGTTTGGCTAGGGAGTGTGATAAGCCACCCTAAAAAGATGTGTTTTTAGGAGCGTCTGAAGCTGAGTAAGTTGTGGTTCGTCCTGGTTTCTTGGGTCAGAGTATTCCAGAGGATTGGTGCAACTCAGGAGAAGTCTTGGATCCGAGAGTAGGAGGTTCGGACTAGTGTGGATGTTAGTTGAACATCATTTGCAGAGCGTGGAGAACGGGTGGGGTAATAGACAGAGATGAGGGCGAAGATGTAGGGGGGTGCCGCACTATGGAGAGCTTTATGGGTGAGAACAAGCAATTTGAACTGGATCCTGTGATATATGGGCAGCCAGTGCAATGACTGGCACAGAGCAGAGGCATCCGAGTAGCGGTTAGTCAGATAGGTGACCCTGGCTGCAACATTAAGTATGGACTGTAGAGGAGTAAGTCTAGTTAAGAGGAGACTAATTAATAGAGAATTACAGTAGTCAAGGCGGGAGTGGATCAGGCCACAGTGAGGGTTTTTGTAGTTTACATGGTGAGAAATGGGTGCATTCTAGAAATGTTCTTGAGGTGCAAACAACAGGAGAGGGCAAGAGATTGTATATAGGAGGTGAAGGAGAGATCAGTGTCAAGTATAACACCCAGACAGCGAGCCTGCTGCCTAGGAGTTATCATGGTGCCGTAAAAAAGGAAAGGAAGTTATTCGACACAAGACCAGAAGAATGCAACTCATGAACTTGCATTTGTGCAACAACCACTCAAACTGACTAAATTCTAACAGTGTGTATATTACACACTTTCAGGACACATCTTCTGTGCTCCTGTGCTTGACAAAAATGTTCATCAGATTGAAAACACCTTAAAGAGAAGCTAGTACAAAATATTATGACTAACAGCATTACAATTTGCAGACACCTTCCACAGTGGTGGTAATTCCTGTAAATTCCCCTTCAGTGTCTCTGCAATCACAGAACTATTCCTTGTGTCTCCAATTTGTTGATGCTCCAGTTTGCATGACTGCACATTCAATCTACACATATTGCGGAGCTCTCTGGATACTGCACATTTTTAGAGGCGTCTAACTTAGTTTTATGGAGAAGCAGAAAGATTGCTCAATAATCTGGCCAAAGTCAGCAGAAATAAGATAGTATCATCTGCACTAGTGTGGCCAACACTGGACTAAAGTGTAACCAACAGAAATTGAAAATTAAGGGACTTACCAATTATTATTTCAGGAAAAGACATAATAACAAATAAAAGTAGTTACAAAGAAGCTTCTTTTGAACCATCATGGATAAATGTAAAGAAGATCTTCAATTTCTGAATACCATTGTAAAGGCTCGCATGCAGATAAGATGCTGTCGGCCAAATGATGCTTCAGCCAATAATTTAGCCGGCAGCTATCTCAGATGACTCTCACATACATAGCAGTACTCCTTCAGCTGAATGCTACTGTGCTTTTTATGAGAAAGCCACCAGGTGACACATCAGCCGGCAGCTTTTATAAGGGAGAACAATGTGATCGGCGTTCCAAAATCAAACACTCCGAATAAACATCTCCCCCAACGGGACAATCAAGGACAATGAGTAGCCAGATACGTGCACTCAGCTTGCCATAAGGGTGACAATCAGTGTTGGAAAACACAGAACTTCTAAGAATGAAGAAGGTCAAGTTGAACTAAAGTGAGTAAATCAACACTTAAAGCATGACTACCAGTGACTGATCACCATATAGTAGAATAAATCTTTAATTGTGTGATCCATTATAGTGCACAAATCATGTGATGTTTGGTTAAGAATGACCATAACCAGACATATACAATTACTATAAGATCACCATGATAAGGTTAGAGAAAGTGCAATGTGGATGGCGCACAGCTCACAGTGACGGTAGTTACCATCCACATAGCGCTTTTTCTACACCCTGATCCTGATGGTCTTATAGTAATTGTATATGTTTGATAAAGGTCATTTTTGACCAAATGTCACTTGATTTGTACATCGTATTGGATCACCCAATAACATAAATATTCTACAGTACATTATAGATTCAACAGTGGCGGATAGCTTTCTACATAAATATCTATGGGGTGAGACCCCATCTGAGAACCTTTACATCTTAGGAGTGCGGTATTTCACAATAATGAAAGATAAACAGTAGATCAAAAAGGACAGACTACTAGGGTTGAGCGGACCCGGATCTGAAAAATCCGGATCCGCACAGTTCGAGGTTCCGATCCGAGTCCGACCAGTACCCGGGATCCGGGGTGCACGATCCGGGTCCTTTTTTTTCTCTCTCTCTCTCTCTCTTTCTCTCTCTCTCTCTCATCCCGTTCTCCATTGATTTATATGGCTGCGGATTCCGGATCGGATCCGGACTTCGGCGGCAACCCGATCCGGATCCGCCGGACCCGGATTATGACCGATCCGCTCAACTCTACAGACTACATTACTTCTTGAGCAGTATGATGAGGCATAGAATAATTGGGCACTGTAAAAGATGACTTGACCACTTAATAAGAACCAAAAGGAGCATTGCCCACTGGTCCACAAGGAAAGCAGTGCTATGTAAACTTAACTTATGAGTTTTTGGAGAAAAATATTTTGACTGCAATCCAATGAGGATGTCCTATGCCAAATGGATAAACAAGTGAGGACATTTTATTGTAGTACTCAAAGGTGCAACTCTAATATTGGATTCATTTTAACTGTTCTTAAAAGGGCTGAACCCTACGTAGATGTTACCCCAATGTAAATTTTCTACAGTATAAATGTATTGTATAGAAGGAAGTCATAAATGGGGATTAAAAGATTAAAACTGGACATCTGGTCATACGGAGGAGTAGGTGAAAAAGTTTTCACTATATATTTTTGGAATACAAAATAAAGCTAAGATCATGTGCACTAAATACTAAGGGGGCATCCAAATCAAGAAATTTATGGAAGTCTGCATAATAATTCCAAATATGACTTACATTATCCATTTGTTCATTAATTGTGCTATGTGCCATGTGTTTGACCAAAGTGACCAGACATTTTTATTCAAATGCAACTAAAAGGGAACCTATAACCTGAGAAAATTCTATTTACCTGCAGATATAGAGTTAATCTTCAGGTAAATAGTATTACAATGCTGAAAGTGAGCTACCAGGAGAAAATAAAGTTACTTCTTCCCAAGAGCCAGCTGTCACAGGGTGTCTGGATCAAAACTTGTGTCGCTGTTTACACAGCAGAATCAGACACTCCACACAATGCTGCTTTTGAGTTTCACAGACAGACTCAGAATTCGACCAGCTGTGCTCTTTTTAGTAATTGGGCTTGCAAGAGTTAATTTCTGCTAGCCTGTGGATAACTACTTCAGTCACATGTTGCAAGAAACCTATCACAGTCGCCTCCGCCCTTTTTTAGATGGTGAGGCTTATATGATCCCAGTCCTTGTGCTTTAATATCCTGTTGTAAGCATGTCCTCTCCTGGGTGGAGGGAGGGCGGCCTTTGGACCAGGGTTGTTCAGGAGCCAGGTTTAGAAATGTGACCCAAACATTATCATCTTCAGATGTATCTTTGGGATTAGGGTCAGCCAGGGCTCCCCTAGCCTGTGGGCCAGTTGAAACTCCCCTGTTTCTAGTGATCCCATCACACCCCTAACACCAGCGGCTTTTAGCCACATGCAGCCATAGCCACCGCTCACAAGCCCCACTCACAATACTGTTAGCAGAAGTAGTATGCATGCCCTAGCACTCTGATTGAGAGTCGGCTCTACAGCAGACTGTGCACAGTGAGCCATCGGGGATAACTTACAGTTGTTGCTCATTTCATAGTGAAAATTATTGTGAGCAGTATCTGCAGCCACTTAGTGCATGCCCCCATAACTGAAAGCAGACAGCTCCTGAGAGGAAATAAGTTCATTTTCTCTGGGTAGCCGCTTTTTCTGTAAGGCAATGTGGCAGTATTGTAATGCTGTTTACCTGCAGATTAATGCTATATGTGCAGGTGAATAGTGTTTCCTAAAGGTCACAAGTTCCATTTAATAAAATTAGAAATTACAAACTCAACTAACTTTCCTTATTTTACTTGAGCAAAAGTCTAATAAAACATTAATAAAGGAATAATTTCATGAAGCCCAATTAAAAGTGTAGAGGTCCAACTACTGGATCCTATTTATTTCTTATAACAGGATTAGCTATCTTGCCAATATAAAGTATCTATTGTATTTAAGTGAAGACTTGCAATGAAAGTTCAATTCAATTATTTTTTTTTCATTAAAGTAATTATCTAGATTGTATTAATATCTAGATTGTATAATCAGTTTGTCAGGGCAATTATAAGTCTACCTCCTGTATGATAAAGAATCACTCTATGAGGTCTGTATACTATAATCTACATTTTTATTTTAAAGGGAACCTGTCAGGT
Source organism: Anomaloglossus baeobatrachus (assembly GCF_048569485.1). Classification (NCBI taxonomy): domain Eukaryota; kingdom Metazoa; phylum Chordata; class Amphibia; order Anura; family Aromobatidae; genus Anomaloglossus; species Anomaloglossus baeobatrachus. The sequence continues at coordinate 836,061,764 of NC_134353.1, read as the reverse complement.
GCATTATGCACCCAGAACCACGAGCAGTTCTGGGTGCATATTGCTAATCCCTGCCTAACCATCCCTGTATACAGTAGCATAGACAAAGATATATTTAGAAGAAGTATTTATAAAGATCCTTTATCATATGCAAATGAGGGCGGGGACTAGTCGCAAGGGCGTTAGTTCCTGCCCTCATTCCGTCCTCTTAGCACCTTATGATGCCCACAGGGGTGTGCTAACATGCTATTCAATGCCCACTATCCTACAGTGACGTGCGTACCTGTGTCCGTGGCACCACCTCAGAATACCTGGATTATGGTCACTGCACTTCTGATCATGCACACTATGAAGCTGGGTGTACGCGTCCCGACTTCAGAGAGGTCTAGTGCGCATGACCAGACGTTCCAGGACTTCTGATCATGCACACTGACCCTAAGCCCAGCCTTCTGAGGTGGTGCAATGGACACAGGTACGCGCGTCATTGCCGATAATGACGCATACACCCAGCTTCATAGTGTGCATGATCAGAATTGCAGTGACTTCTGATCATGCGCACTGACCATAAGCTCGGTATTCTGAGGCAGTGCCACGGACACAGGTATGCACATCACTGCTAAGCAGTGTGCATTGAATAGCATGTTAACACATCCCTGTGGGGGTCCTAACATGCTAAGAGTATGGAATGTGTGCAGGAATTAATGCCCTCGTGACTAGTCCCTGCTCTCATTAGCATATCATAAAGGATCTTTAGTAATGCTTTTTCTAAAGATCTCTATCTATACAAGGACAGTTAGGCAGGGAATAGCAATATGCACTCAGGACTGCTCGTGGTTCCAGGTGCATATTGGACCTGACAGGTTCCCTTTATTATTGTTTCTTTTACTGATACAGTGCACTTGTTTTTGGGAAAGCTACTATGTAAGATTTACATAAGAATATATATAAGACTGTATTATTCCATCTCGTTACAATATATTGCACATATTTTGGTTGCAACTTTGAATATGTGATTCATTTTGGCAGTGAAACCTACACAAAAAAAACCCAATAGTTATCAGTGACTGGATTAAGGTGTGCAGGGGAAGTGATTAATGAGTCTGGTGTGATTCATATACCGCGTGCTATTATTCTTTTAGAATTAGATATATGTGACATCATTAACCGTGCCAAAAACAAAAAAAAAAGATCACCGGCTTGGCCTTCACTAAACAAACAAGAAATAAACAATACATAGCAGTCTAGAGAATTACGCGGTACAGGGAGTAACAGCTCACATCAGGGACCACGTGCGAAACTAAACATTTTGCCTATAGCAACCAAAAGAATCTAAAATTCACATTATCTACTTTGATTGTCTCCATCATATATATTATGCAGCTGTTTGAGGCCCAATTTTTTAAAGGGGATCTCATGGAGAATAAAAATATAATTGAAGAAAATGTAAGTATAAATTGCTAATCTTTAATTAGCAAATCATACTAGTGTTGTCTAGTGAGGTAATCACTACAGAACATTAAAATGTCAGTGCCTTGTCACACGGAGAGGAACCGGTCCTAAAATTGTACAGAGGTCGTGTCCTAATGTACATGCCCTCCTTATCCACTCAATTGTCCATTAAACAAAAATATATACTTTTCTTTCAGACTAGCGAGTAGAGATGAGCGAACTGGTCCCGGTTCGGCTCGAGGCCGGTTCGCCGAATGGGGGTCCCCTTCGAGTTCGGTTCGTCGAACGTTCGACGAACCGAACTCGAACGTATAGGCTAGAATGGGAGGCAATCACAAACACATAAAAATGCATGATAAATGTACACAAACAGTTAATAAACATTGCCATAACACTTACCGGTCCTCGCGATCCCTTCTGCACTCTGTCTCCTGCCGCTATTCCATCCGATGATCGCTGAATCCTCCCGGTGACCTGCACTGCCAGCAGAGATGCAGGACCTATTGTGACGTCAAAATAGCCATGTGACCAGTCACGTGGCTATTATCTCATTGGCTACAGACTGGTCACATGACTATGACACGTCATGTAGGACCTGCGAGTGCATCTCTCCGGTACAGGGTGCACATATGTGTATCGCCGTGTACCGGCGACATGCTCTAGCACACGGTCGACTCCCCGTTCCGTTAGGGACCGGCTGACACATTAACGGAGATCACCGTTGCCATAGCAACGCAGTTAGCGGTGACGTCACCGCTAACCGCGGCTCCGAGAGCACCGTTGCTATGGTAACGCGTCTGTCAGCGTTACCGCTAGCAGCCAGCACTGATCACTCACGGAGTGAAGGCTGCACGCTGCTTCCCGATTGTAGTGATGATTGTAGTGAGGATGGAGGCTCCCCAGCCCCAAGTGATGAGCTGGTGAATCTCATCCTCACTACAATCGTCACTACTACTACACTAGAAAGAAAGAAGACAGAAGAGCAGGATCGTGGAGGGCTGACAGGGGGTAATAAAGATGGAGTCTCTAATGTGTCTGTGTATTTATTTCTATTAAAGTATTTTTTCTCTGTGGGGTGTCTTTTTTTTAACCCTTTATTGGAGATTCTTAATGGCCGGGTCAAATGTGCCTGACATTAAGAATCTCTGGCTTAATACTGGCTGGTAAAACAAAGCCAGTATTAACTCATGATTACCCAACAAGCCACCCGGCTCCAGGGCTGTTGGAAGAGTTGGATACAGCGCCAGATGATGGCGCTTCTATGAGAGCGCCATTTTCTGGGACGGCTGCGGACTGAAATCCGCAGCAGAGGCGCCCACAAACCTCGGGCTAACCTGTGCTGCGGATTCCAATCCCCAGCTGCCTAGTTGTACCCGGCTGGACACAAAAATGGGGCGAAGCCCACGTCATTTGTTTTTTAATTATTTCATGAAATAAGTGAAATAATCAAAAAAAACGGGCTTCCCTATATTTTTGGTTCCCAGCCGGGGACAAATAGGCAACTGGGGGTTGGAGGCAGCCCGTGGCTGCCAGCTGTACCTGGCTAGCATACAAAAATATGGCGAAGCCCACGTCATTTTTTTGGTGGGCAAAAAACTTCTGCATACAGTCCTGGATGGAGTATGCTGAGCCTTGTAGTTCTGCAGCTGCTGTCTGCTCTTCTCCATACAGACAGACAGCAGCTGCAGAACTACAAGGCTCAGCATACTCCATCCAGGACTGTATGCAGAAGTTTTTTGCCCCCTGAAAAAATTATGTGGGCTTCGCCATATTTTTGCAGGGCTCTGAGGCATCCTTGGTTGGGTTTTTACATCAACTCAATGACAATCAGCTGAACATTAAACTTACATCTAAATATGATTACAACAAAGCGGAATTCTTGGACATCTCAATAATTAGAGGTGAGGATGGCGGCTTAGTGACAGATGTTTTTCGTAAAAGCACGGCAACTAACTCACTTTTACACGCATCCTCCTCTCACCACCCACAAACAATTAAGGCAGTACCAACAGGACAATTCCTGCGTATGCGCAGGATTTGTTCAAGGGAGGTGGATTTTGAGGCCCAAGCCACTCGACTCAGTACCTGTCTCAAAGAGAGAGGATATAAACCTCAAAACATCAAACAGGGTTACATTAGAGCACTTAACAGTAACGAGAGACACTGCTTATGTCACATAGGGACAATAGTGAGTTACAACCTGTCAGATTTATTTCAAACTTCAACACCAAATGGCATGATATAAGAAACATTTTTCAAAAACATTGGGGGATCCTGTTAGCTGATCAAGATCTGGCCAAACATCTTACAGTTTACCCATCCATCACTTGGCGTAGATCGAGAAATCTAAAAGATCTGCTTACCCGTAGCCATTATGTCCCGCTACTTCAAAATCCATTTACTCAGAAGGGACCTAAGTGGGGTTGCTTCCAATGTGGCAACTGTACGGCATGCAGGTACATAGAGAGGAGCACCACATTTGCGAATAGTGCAGAAACTAAATGTTTTTCCATCACGCACAATATAACATGCAAAACTGACATGGTAATTTACTATGCTAGTTGCCCCTGCAAAAAAATCTATGTAGGGATGACCACCAGACAGCTACGGGTAAGAACATTGGAACATGTTCGGGACATTGTAAATGCCCAAGGGTGTAAAGACATTAGCGAGTTAAAGACTATACCACGGCATTTTTTCAACTACCACAAATGTAATCCCAAGGACTTAAGAGTCAAAGGTATAGACCACGTTAGCCTGGGTGCGAGAGGGGGTGACTATAGGACGGAACTCCTAAAAAAGGAGACAAAATGGATGGTTGTCCTCGACACTGTAATGCCCATTGGTCTCAATGAGGCCTTGAGTTTCAAACCCTTTTTACCAACGTAGCGCGAATTTTAAGTTGTACATATTGTATCTGTATTTTAATTTTTCTTTTATTCCTCCTTTTTCTTTTCTCGATACTCTCTTTGTGCCTTTCATGGAATTCCAGCGTTTGATTTGGAGCCTGATACGACATCACACGGACCGCATAAGAATATGGAAGTCGGCATGATCGATAATATATCCTGATCCCTTATTGACAACAGTCAAGATGATGACAGATAGAAGCATCGGCGACAGCAACACACCCCATATTTTATGTGTATACTTAAGTCATACGCTTGGCTGGCTTTTGGTGGATATGTCCTGTTGCCAATGAAATTGGATACAGCAGCGGGGGCATGCAATTGGACGTGACCTGGTGTCTGGTATTATGCCTATTTTTGGTTAGTATGTGGCCCTCATTATGTGCTTATTGATGCAGATTAGGTATCATATGGGAATTTCCTGCAGTGATAAAGATTCTTTCTGTGGTTGGGCATATGGTGAGGGCGACAATTGGACGACAGGTCACGTGGGTCTGCGGCGTGCTGTGTGCATGTTGCGTTGTTGATTTGGGGGTGCCTGATGGACCTTGTTCGATATGGGCTTGCTCCCCACAATATGGATATTCCGCGTATGCATGTGTCCAAAATATTGACATCTAGATGATTGGACATTCATATAAAGAAATCTAATGATTTGTGAGACATTACCTGCCCCACTGGACACATTCATACATGGAATTTTGGAGATTTAATATTACATGGCATGTACGTACGGGGTTGCAGAACGCGTGATGTATGTGTACATATAACTGTCGATATTTGTGTATGCTTGCCTATGATTGGCGTAATACGTCCGTTATGAGCATGTGACTGAGATCTGTCTTTTTATATGCATATGAAATAGTGCAATTTAACTTTTGCATCTTTTCTATGCTCATATATGACGTACGCCACCACAGTATGTATGTATCATATCATGTTTTGATATAATCCAATATGTATTCCCATCTTCGTTATTTGGGCATATGGTGAGGGCGACATTTGGGCGACAGGTCACGTGGGTCTGTGGCGTGCTGTGCGCATTTGGCGTTGTTGATTTGGGGGCGCCTGATAGGCCTTATTTGATATGGGCTTGCTTCCCATAATATGGATATTCCGTGTATATATGTGTCCAAAATACTGACATCTAGATGACTGGACATCCATATAAAGAAACCTAATGATTTGTGAGACATTATCTGCCCCACTGGACACATTTATACATGGAATTTTGGAGATTTAATATTATACGGCATGTACGCACGGGGTTGCAGAACGCGTGATGTATGCGTACATATAACTGTCGATATTTGTGTATGCTTGCCTATGATTGGCGTAATACGTCCGGTATGAGCATGTGATTGAGATCTGTCTCTTTATATGCATATGAAATAGTGCAGTTTAACTTTTGCACCTTTCCTATGCTCATATATGACGTACGCCACCCCAGTCTGTATGTTTCACATCTTGATTCAATCTAATATGTATTCCCATACTGTAAGTTACCACCTGTGTGGTCAGGGCTTCACTCACCATGTGATCCGGGGGCCACTCTGTGATCATGCGCTGTGCAGACTCCATGGATGACGCGCCACTAGAGCGAGTGACATGGGGGCGGGACTTCGGTCCGGTCTCCATGGACACTCTACGTCACAGGGACGCGTACCGCGTGACACGCGGTCACGTGGACTGTTGACGTGCTCGCAGTGCGACTCACCCATGGGACGCTCATCATGACGTTCGGAGCGCCCGATTCCGGCAATTGACCACCACCTGGGAGTAATTCCATGTAGTATATCTAAGGCACACACTACATTCCTGACATGCCTCCTGACGAAACCGGAAGCGGTGAAACGCGCGTCGAGGTGGGAGTGGCTACACGAGCAGGTGCTTACCGATAGACACATGGCTGCAGGTAACTTACCACTTAAGTCCTGTATCATATTAGGGGCATACTAGAAGATTGATTTAGAGACTGCTGAGGGGTTGTGCATTTCTATTGCTTTCGGATGTACAAGTGTTGATTAACTCTAATATACCGTGAGTAACTTGACACCACCAGCACCCTCAGTGTTAATCATAGCCCGTAGTTAATCAGCCTTTATATATGTGGCTACGGACTGCACTGGTCCCGTGTAGTCACCCTGAGTAGTGCGACTCTTTCCCTAATTCCATATCCGTGTAGCCTTTATCTAATAATATGTATTGTCACTTTTTTATATGTATGTTTTTGTAACATTTAATAAATTGAGCATGATTACACGTATATCTGCTTTGTGGACCTGATATTGTTGTCTATAGGATCTCTCATTCCCAGGGACACGCTGTATTGAATATATGAGGCTAACTATAGGTTGTACTGTATGCAGAAGTTTTTTGCCCCCTGAAAAAATTATGTGGGCTTCGCCATATTTTTGTATGCTAGCCAGGTACAGCAGGCAGGTACGGCTGCCCCCAACCCCCAGTTGCCTATTTGTACCCGGCTGGGAACCAAAAATAAAGGGAAGCCCTTTTTTTATTATTTCATGAATTTCATGAAATAATTAGAAAACAAATGACGTAGGATTTGCCCCATTTTTGTGTCCAGCCAGGTACAACTAGGCAGCTGGGGATTGGAATCCGCACCACAGGTTGGCCTGAGCTTTCTGGGCCCCACTGCTGCGAATTGCAGTCTGCAGCCGCCTCAGAAAATGGCATTTTCATAGAAGCGCCATCTTCTGGCGCTGTATCCAACTCTTCCAGCACCTGCCTGCTATACCTGGCTAGCATACAAAAATATGGCGAAGCTCACGTCCTTTTTTTGTAGTTTTTTGGCAAAAAAAATAAAAAATGCTTCCCTGGATTTTCCATTGCCAGTGAAGGTAACACCAAGCAGTGGGGGTTAGCAGCCAGTAGCTGCTTGGATTACCCTTAGCTAGCAATACAAAAAATGCAGCGGGAGCCCATATATATTTTTTTTAATTATTTATTTCAATAACTAAAAATAAAATGGGCTTCCCTGTATTTTGATTGCTGGACATCACAGTGCTGTAAAAATAAATCTTTAAAAAAATGACGTAGCGCTCCGCGGTATTTTTGATTCTCAGCGCAGATAAAGCAGACAGCTATGGGTTGCCACCCCCATCTGCCTGCCGTTACCTTGGTTGTCAATCAAAATACAGGGAAGCCCATTAATTTTTTCTATTTAAAAAATAGTTAAAAAAAAAATGACGTTGGGTCCCCCCATTTTTGATAGCCAGCTAGGGTAAAGCAGACGGCTGTAGCCTGAAAACCACAGCTGGCAGCTTTACCGTGGTTGGGGATCCAATGTGGAGGTCCCCTCAGGCTCTTTTTTATAATTATTTTATAAATATTAATAATTACACAATAAAAGTAGGGTCCCCCCCAAATTGGATCACCAGCCAAGGTAAAGCGGACAGCTGTGGTCTGGTATTCTGAGGGTGGGAAGGTCCATAGTTATTGGGCCTTCACAGCCTAAAAATAGCAGGCCGCAGGCACCCCAGACGTGGCGCATCCACTAGATGCGCCAATCCTGGCGTTTCACCCCAGCTCATCCCGTGCCCTGGTGCAGTGGCAAACGGGGTAATAAATCGGGTTGATACTAGCTGTAAAGTCACCTGAGATCAAGCCCAGCAGTTTGTGATGTCATGGCGTCTATTAGATACCCAACATCATAAACTGTCAGTACTAACAAAAACAAAAAATCGACAAAAGAAATTTATTTGAAAAAACAGTCCCCAAAACATTTCCTCTTTCACCAATTTATTGTAAGAAAAAAAATAAAGGGGTCCCACGACGACTCTGGACCGTCTAGAATATGGGGAGAGACACTCAGGGAACGTATCCCCCATTTTCTAGGAGTGCGGACCCTTCATGTGAGGAGTGTGGGTGCAATGAATCTGCACTCACTCTCCCCGGGTCCACAGCAGCAGAGTCCATGTCGTAATGGTTGCTACCAAAGCTGCAATGCCCTGCTCATGAGGTAAGGGCATGCCTAATCAGGAGAACTACTGTAGAGGAAGCTCTGCTCACTGGTATATAGGTGCTCAGAGGTAATAATAGATAAAAAATTAGTGAGTAACCTCGGCACTCTATATCTCCCAGACTAAGTCAGTAAGTCACAATGGATAGTAATGCAAAATCACTCTTTATTGGTCCGTATTAAGAAAAAATTTTTTTCATAAGCATATATGTTTTTGTCCAAAACAAGTTACAAATGACGTTTCGGCCTGAGCCTTCGTCAGATTGGACTTATATGCATGTAATCATGAAAAATGACAATAATCAGTATCACATAAGAGTGAGAGAACAATAACATAAACTCGAACAATGTAGAGGTACAATTGGAATGCAGCAAAAAAATTGCAACACAGCAAGAAATGAAACACATGATACAAATGTCATAATACAGTACAAGGACAATATAGTAATGACAAATATGGGGTCAGAGTAGGCTTAGACAGCTCTGGTACGAAAGAGATGTCAATCATAAAGTAACATGTGCAGTAGGTGTAGAGCTACAGTATGCATGGCAGAGCTAATGGGTAGACCGACCATAGAAAAAAAACGGAGAAAAAGTGGAGAAAAAGTGGAGAAAAAGTGGAGAAAAAGTAAAGAAAAAGTGGAGAAAAAGTGGAGAAAAAGTGGAGAATAAGTGGAGAACAAGTGGAGAAAAAGTGGAGAAAAAGTGGAGAAAAAAATTGAGAAAAAGTGGAGAAAAAGTGGAGAATAAGTTGAGAAAAAGTGGAGAAAAAGTGGAGAAAAAAATGGAGAAAAAGTGGAGAAAAAGTGGAGAATAAATGGAGAAAAAGTGGAGAATAAGTGGACAAAAAGTGGAGAAAAAGTGGAGAAAAAGTGGAGAATAAGTGGAGAATAAGTGGAGAAAAAGTGGAGAAAAAGTGGAGAAAAAGTGGAGAAAAAGTGGAGAAAAAGTGGAGAAAAAAATTCTCCACTTTTTCTCCATTTATTCTCCACTTTTTCTCCACTGTTTCTCCACTTTTTCTCCACTTTTTCTCCACTTTTTCTCCATTTTTTTCTCCACTTTTTCTCCACTTTTTCTCCATTTATTCTCTACTTTTTCTCCACTGTTTCTCCATTTTTTTCTCCACTTTTTCTCCACTTTTTCTCCACTGTTTCTCCATTTTTTCTCCACTTTTTCTCCACTTTTTCTCCACTTTTTCTCCACTGTTTCTCCACTGTTTCTCCATTTTTTCTCCATTTTATTCTCCACTTTTTCTCCACTTTTTCTCCACTTTTTCTCCACTTTTTCTCCACTTTTTCTCCATTTTTTTCTCCACTTTTTCTCCACTTTTTCTCCATTTTTTTCTCCACTTTTTCTCCACTTTTTCTCCACTTTTTCTCCACTTTTTCTCCATTTTTTCTCAAGTGGAGAAAAAAGTGGAGCACCCTTTGGTGCCTTTCATGTGGCACTAAGGGGTGCTTAGTTTTGTATTTAGCCAAAAAAATGAAAAAAAATGACGTAGGGTTCCCCCTAGTTTTGTAGCCAGCTAGGGTAAAGCAGACGGCTGCAGCCTGCAGACCACAGCTGGCAACCTCACCTTGGCTGGTAATCCAAAACTGAGGGCACCCCACGCTGTTATTTTAAATTAAATAAATAATAAAAAAAAAAAACACGTAGGGGTCCCCCAAAATTGGATTACCAGCCAAGGTAAAGCAGACAGCTGGGGCCTGATATTCTCAGACTAGGGAGGTCCATGGTTATTGGACTCTCCCCAGCCTAAAAATAGCAGGCCGCAGCCACCCCAGAAGTGGCGCATCCATTAAATGCGCCAATCCTGGTGCTTTGCCCCAGCTCATCCCGCGCCCTGGTGCGGTGGCAAACGGGGTAATATATGGGGTAAATACCAGATGTGTAATGTCACCTGGCATCAAGCCCTGGGGTTGGTGAGGTCAGGCGTCTATCAGATACCCGACATCACCAACCCAGTCAGTAATAAAAAAAAAATAGACGACAACCACATTTTTATTTGAAAAAACACTCCCCAAAACATTCCCTCTTTAACCAATTTATTAGAATGAAAAACAAATCCAGGTCTGGTGTAATCCAAGGGGTTGCCATGACGATCCACACTGTCCCAGTCAATGAAGAGCAGGATGTTCCCCATTGGCTGGGAGAGCAATGCAGTGACCTGAGCTAACATCAATGGGTCAGCCCAGGTCACTGCAGGGGATGACAAGTGCTGCTGTCAGCGAGGTACATTACCTGCGCTGATCTCCAGCACTGCCGACAGCCCCTGTCACTGAGGTCAATGACCGGCGCCTTTACATCAAGTATCGCGAGAGGTCCGTGACGTCTCGGGTCGGAAGCGAGAGGTGATGTGACAAGCGGCGGCCATGGAGGACAGTGACAGCGCTGAGGTCGGGATGGCGGGACTTCATCACCGCAGGTAAGCCGAGCGGGGGGGGGGATGTGTGTGTGTGTGTGTGTGTGTGTGTGTATGTATGTGTACGTGTGTGTGTGTATATGTATACATGCCGCGGGCAGGAGGGGGCGGAGTGAGCTGAGCGGGAAGTGTGGGCTTCCTGCACGTAACTAAGATAAACATCGGGTTACTAACCAAAGCGCTTTGCTTGGATACCCGATGTTTATCTTGGTTACCAGCTTGTGGCAGGCTGCCAGCGATGGCTCCTGCTCACTGTAGCTGTAAAAAGCCCTGCTTTTTGCTGCTAGAACCGTTCTCGAACGTATCTAGAACTATCGAGCTTTTGCAAAAAGCTCGAGTTCTAGTTCGATCTCGAACAGCCCCAAAAATCACTCGAGCTTAGAACTGGAGAACCTCGAACCACGAACCGCGCTCAACTCTACTAGCGAGGTTCACTACTAGAGATGAGCGAACCGGTCCCGGTTCGGCTCGAGGTCGGTTCGCCGAACGGAGGTCCCGTTCGAGTTCGGTTCGTCGAACGTTCGACGAACCAAACTCGAACCAATAGGCTATAATGGGAGGCAATCTCAAACACATAAAAATGCATGATAAATGTACACAAACAGTTAATAAACATTGCCATAACACTTACCGGTCCCCGCGATCCCTCCTGCACTCTGTCTCCTGCAGCTATTCCATCCGATGATCGCTGAATCCTCCCGGTGACCATCACTGCCAGCAGTGATGCAGGACCTATCGTGACGTCAAAATAGCCATGTGACCAGTCACGTGGCTATTATCTCCTTGGCTACAGACTGGTCACATGACTATGACGCGTCATGTAGGACCTGTCATTGCACTCTCCGGTACACGGTGCACATATGTGTATCGCCGTGTACCGGCAACATGCTCTAGCACACGGTCGACTCCCCGTTCCGTTAGGGACTGGCTGACACATCCGGTCATTAACGGAGATCACCATTGCCATAGTAACGCAGTTAGCGGTGACGTCACCGCTAACCGCGGCTCCGAGAGCACCGTTGCTATGGTAACGCGTCTGTCAGCATTACCGCTGTTACCACTGACAGCCAGCAGCACTGATCTCTCACGGAGTGAAGGCTGCATGCTGCTTCCCGATTGTAGTGAGGATTGTAGTGAGGATGAGGTGCCCCAGCTCATCAAGTGATGAGCTGGGGCACCTCATCCTCACTACAATCGTATCATATGCCTTGGAGCATCACTTAATATACTATACTAGATTTAATAATTGCTCTACTACCGGCTGGGGTACTGCAACCAGACACCTGGTATCTGTTTGCTGCACTATCAATTACTTATTCTTTATTTTTACTTTCATTTTTATTTCTACCATATGTGGTTTATTCTTCTTTCTTTTTCCTTGTTCTATTGTGTGAATTGTTTTGAATAAATTTGTTTCTAAAACAAGGATAGCAATAAAAAGTATAAAATATTAATAAAAAACCACTTATCAGCGCTGGTTTATTGGAAATTTATTGGGCTGACAGGGGGTAATAAAGATGGAGTCTCTAATGTGTCTGTGTATTTATTTCTATTAAAGTATTTTTTCTCTGTGTGGTGTCTTTTTTTTTTAACCCTTTATTAGAGATTCTTAATGGCCGGGTCAAACGTGCCTGACATTAAGAATCTCTGGCTTAATACTGGCTAGTAAAACAAAGCCAGTATTAACTCATGATTACCCAACAAGCCACCCGGCTCCAGGGCTGTTGGAAGAGTTGGATACAGCGCCAGATAATGGCGCTTCTATGAGAGCGCCATTTTCTGGGACGGCTGCAGACTGAAATTCGCAGCAGAGGCGCCCAGAAACCTCGGGCTAACCTGTGCCGCGGATTCCAATCCCCAGCTGCCTAGTTGTACCTGGCTGGACACAAAAATGGGGCGAAGCCCACGTCATTTGTTTTTTAATTATTTCATGAAATAAGTGAAATATTTAAAAAAAACGGGCTTCCCTATATTTTTGGTTCCCAGCCGGGTACAAAAAGGCAACTGGGGGTTGGAGGCAGGCCGTGGCTGCCTGCTGTACCTGGCTAGCATACAAAAATATGACGAAGCCCACGTCATTTTTTTGGTGGGCAAAAAACTTCTGCATACAGTCCTGGATGGAGTATGCTGAGCCTTGTAGTTCTGCAGCTGCTGTCAGCTCTTCTCCATACAGACAGACAGCAGCTGCAGAACTACAAGGCTCAGCATACTCCATCCAGGACTGTATGCAGAAGTTTTTTGCCCCCCGAAAAAATTATGTGGGCTTCGCCATATTTTTGTATGCTAGCCAGGCTACCAAAGCTGCAATGCCCTGCTCATGAGGTAAGGGCATGCCTAATCAGGAGAACTACTGTAGAGGAAGCTCTGCTCACTGGTATATAGGTGCTCAGAGGTAATAATAGATAAAATTAGTGAGTAACCTTGGCACTCTAAATCTCCCAGACTAAGTCAGTAAGTCACAATGGATAGTAATGCAAAATCACTCTTTATTGGTCCGTATTTAGAAAAAAAAATTTTTCATAAGCATATATGTTTTTGTCCAAAACAAGTTACAAATGACGTTTCGGCCTGAGCCTTTGTCAGATTGGACTTATCTACATGTAATCATGAAAAATGACAATAATCAGTATCACAAAAGAGTGAGAGAAGAATAACATAAACTCGAACAATGTAGAGGTACAATTGGGATGCAGCAAAAAAATTGCAACACAGCAAGAAATGAAACACATGATACAAATGTCATAATACAGTACAAGGACAATATAGTAATGACAAATATGGGGTCAGAGTAAGTGGAGACAAAGCGGAGACAAAGTGGAGAAAAAGTGGAGAAAAAGTGGAGAAAAAGTGGAGAAAAAGTGGGGAAAAAATGGAGAAAAAATGGAGAAAAAATGGAGAAAAAATGGAGAAAAAGTGGAGAAAAAGTGGAGAAGAAGTGTTTGTTCATGCCAGATGGGAGATAAATAATTTTTTACCGGCGCTGTCATTTACTGTAACGTGATCATCTGTGTACGGTGTATACCTGTGATCACGTGAGCAGGGACCAGAAAAACCGTCCTGAATCATGATCTCCAGGGTCTCAGCTAGCCGGGGGGCGTTATTCACTTATTTCTGCCTGCTGTTTATAAACGGCAGATCAGAATACGGCTACATTAACACGACCGATCCATTTTTGCGGTCTGCAAGAAACAGTCCGTTTTTTTTTCACGGGTGCATCCGTGTGGCATCCGTTTCCGTTCCGTAAACGGTCCGTATGTCATCTGTTTGTCATCTGTGTGCCTTCCGTTTTTTTTGTGTACTGCAAAAAAACTGAAGGAGGGTAAATGCATAAATTTACCCAGGATCCATAGCTTCATCCTACATGAGGCGGTCACATGTTCACTCCAGTGCCATTTTCTACTGCTTTTCACAGCGTAGAGCGCTCTGGTGATTTTCTTGTGCTTGTGCACTTCATATCAGTCTTTTCTGTCATTATAATGGCAGAAAGACACATAATGTCCCACTCTCCTGCATTTTGTAATTTTGCACCCTTTGATGCCTTTCATGTGGCACTAAGGGGTGCTTAGCTTTGTATTTAGCCAAAAAAATGAAAAAAAAAATGACGTAGGGTTCCCCCTAGTTTGGTAGCCAGCTAGGGTAAAGCAGACGGCTGCAGCCTGCAGACCACAGCTGGCAACCTCACCTTGGCTGGTAATCCAAAACTGAGGGTACCCCACGCTGTTATTTTAAATTAAATAAATAATTTAAAAAAAAAAACACGTAGGGGTCCCCCCAAAATTGGATCACCAGCCAAGGTAAAGCAGACAGCTGGGGTCTGATATTCTCAGACTAGGGAGGTACATGGTTATTGGACTCTCCCCAGCCTAAAAATAGCAGGCCGCAGCCGCCCCAGAAGTGGTGCATCCATTAGATGCGCCAATCCTGGTGCTTCGCCCCAGCTCATCCCGCGCCCTGGTGCGGTGGCAAACGGGGTAATATATGGGGTTAATACCAGATGTGTAATGTCACCTGGCATCAAGCCCTGGGGTTGGTGAGGTCAGGCGTCTATCAGATGCACGACATCACCAACCCAGTCAGTAAAAAAAAAAATAGACGACAAACACATTTTTATTTGAAAAAACACTCCACACTCCCTGGGAGAGCAATGCAGTGACCTGAGCTAACATCAATGGGTCAGCCCAGGTCACTGCAGGGCATGACAAGTGCTGCTGTCAGCGAGGTACATTACCTGCGCTGATCTCCAGCACTGCTGACAGCACCTGTCACTGAGTTCAATGACCGCCGCCTTCACAGCCAAGTATCGCGAGAGGCACGTGATGTCACCGCTAGTCAGTCTCGGTTCGGAAGCGAGAGAAGGTGATGTGACAAGCGGTGGCCATGGAGGACAGTGACAGCGCTGAGGTCGGGATGGCGGGACTTTATCACCGCAGGTAAGCCGAGCGGGGCCATGTGTGCAGAGTGTGTGTGTGTGTGTGTGTGTGTACATGCCGCGGGCAGGAGGGGGCGGAGCGAGCTGAGCGGGGAAGTGTGGGCTTCCTGCACGTAACTAGGATAAACATCGGGTTACTAACCAAAGCGCTTTGGTTGGATACCCGATGTTTATCTTGGTTACCAGCTTGTGGCAGGCTGCCAGCGATGGCTCCTGCACACTGTAGCTGTAAAAAGCCCTGCTTTTTGCTGCTAGAACCGTTCTCGAACGTATCTAGAACTATCGAGCTTTAGCAAAAAGCTCGAGTTCTAGTTCGATCTAGAACAGCTCCCAAAATCACTCGAGCCCCGAACTGGAGAACCGCTCAACTCTATTCACTACTGCAAGACATGGTTCAGTATTCTGTCATAGGACAGTTGCGTGTGAGCATGTGCAGTAGGATGTTTCTCCAATGCCTTTCATGTGTAGAACGATGTGCTCACAGTGGATATTCAGATCTATTAGTGGAGAATTATTAGAGAAATCAGTGGCACTGAGGTAAGAAGAGGCTGCTCACACTGTTGTTTACCAGGTGCATCTTATCCAGTATTAGAGAAACCAGGAGTGCTGAGGTAAGAATAGGTTGCTCACACTTCTGTTCACCATATCCATCTGAGCCAATATTAGACAAACCAGGAGTGCTCAGGTGAGAAGAGATTGCTCACACTGTTGTTTACCATATCAATCTGATCTTATATTGGAGAAACCAGGGGTGATGATTTAAAAAGAGACTTCTCACACTGCTGTTCGCTATTTCCATCTGATCTTATATTAGAGAAATCAGGGATGCTGAGGTAAAAATAGGCTGCTCACACTGCTGTTCACAATGTCCATCTGATCTAATATTAGAGAAACTAGGTGTGCTGATGTAAAAAGGAGCCGCACACTGCTGTTCATTATTTCCATCTGATCTAACATTAGAGAAATCAGGGGCGCTGATGTAGAAAGAGGCAGCATTACTGTTTACCATATCCATCGGATCTAATATTAGAGAACCATGGGTGCTGATGTAAAAAAGGCCACACACATTGCCATACATCCTGTCTTACAAGAAATATGAGGGATGCTGAGGTAAGAAGAGGCTGTTCACACTGCTGTCCACTGAGCCTCTCATATTTAATATTGGATGTACAAGGGGTTCATGAGATAGAAAAGATTATGCTTTCTACTCTGCCACCCTGTCTTCTGCCACCTATTCTGAATGCTAAGTGGCTACTTGACCTGCAAATAACGTATACCAAGTACTATCAAACCATCTGTAGAGTGAGTTTGCTACTCCACATGCTCACATTCATCTGTCCCATTAATATTTTAGGACAGATTTTGTGATTTACTAATTAAAGTTTTTTTGTAAATTTATTTATAATTATTATTTTTATTTTTTTCATTTTTTTGTCTATTCTTAGAGAACCTATTTAAGGAGCAACTTACAGACTTCTTTTTAAAAAAACCTTTTGGGATATTTATATTTATAAAAGAAGGCTGTTACAACTATTTGGAGAACTAACCACAGATCTTCAGTGGAGGAAGTTTACATAATTCCTTCTTTCTCTTTATGTAATCCCACAAAGAATAAGTGATTTTTAGATCAAAGCTCAGTGAAAAACCATATCATCACTTCCTTACACTATACATGATTTTTATTAATATTATTTGAACATTTGAGGTCACTATCCTCCTGCAGAATAAACCTGCAACCAATCAGACACCTCTCTGTGCCCAGATTAGAATCTGTGGTCAGTATATCCCTTGGTAATGAACGATTCTTTAGATACTGTAAGAGAAGTGCTACAATTGAAACCAGAAGTTTACATACACTATCTAAAAAGACACATGCACGTTTTTCTCACTATCTGACATGAAATCAGAATAAACCTTTCCCGTTTTAGATCAATTAGGAACCAAACTTATTTATATTTACCAAATGCCAGAATAATGAGAGAGAGAATGTTTTAAGGCATTTTTATTACTTTCTGCAAAGTCAAAAGTTTACATACATTTCATTATTATTTGGTACCATTGCCTTTAAACTGTATGACTTGGGTGAAATGTTTTGGATATCCTTCCACAAGCTTCTCACAATAGTTGGTAGGAATTTGGGCCCATTCCTCCTGACAGAACTGGTGTAATTGAGCCATGTTTATAGGTCGCCTTGCTCGCAGCGGCCTTTTCATCGCTGCCCATACATCTTCAATAGGATTGAGATCAGGGCTTTGTGACGGCCACTCCAAAACATTGACTTTGTTATCCTTAAGCCACTTTGTAATCAGTTTGGTAGTATGCTTCGGATCACTGTTCATTTGGAAGACCCATTTATGCCCAAAATTTCAGTTCCTGGCTGATGTCTTGAGATGATGCTTCAGTATTGCCACATAATCTTCTTTCCTCATGATGCCATCGATTTTGGGAAGTGCACCAGTCCCTGATTTCATATCAGATAGTGAGAAAAACATGCAGATGTGTCTTTTTAGATGTGTGTGTAACCTTATGGTTTCAACTGTATATTCAGCTAATGAAATACCTTGCTGCATTTTGTCCTTCAAAAATGATTGTATTTCTTTCATCCAAAACAATCTGCCTGTTGTGAGTAGCTAATAATAGATTATTTAGTTTATATTTTCAACTACCATATTCTGCTCCCGTTATCTGAATTCGTTTGGGATGCTCCATCCCTGGTGGATTGGTATCATCGTTGAACATTACGTATGGCCTCTTGAGATTTCCACCAAAACTAGAAATCTTCAGAGCTGTCACTGTGTCTGCACATCATGCTTTCTCATAGGAATTATTTCATAAAACCTGCAGTATTTCAACCATTGTATCACTAAACTGCAACATAGAAAACTCTAAAATACAGTTTCCTACTGGAACAATAATCTAAGGGGCAGGTCTGACTAGTGATTTAGAGCCCTTAGTGTCAGACTGATTGTTAATACAATCCATAAAGGCAGGATAATCACATCTCTGAACTTTTTGTCTCAATTGCATTCATTAAAAGACAAATTTATCAGTACAACAAGACAAGTAGATGGGGATTTTAGAATGACTTCATGTTTTTTAACATCTTAAGACCTTTTTTTTTTACTAAAAAAAATCCTTTTTATTCTAGGTTGTTTCATAAAATCTAAAATAAATGACTGCAGAATGTGAAGACAAATTTAATCTAACGTATTTTGCCAATAAATGCACTTTTAAAGAAGATCTGTTATATCTCCTGACATGCCTGTTTAAAAGGGGTTGTCCACATAATGGGACAGAAGTTTAAAAAAAGGGTTAAATATGTACCTTCTTCAATAGTGAAATTACAACACCATGTTGTGGAGTTATGGAAATCACAAGATCGAATGACATGTTAATGATATGCAAAACATGAATAAATGGAAACAAAATTATCAAAGCATTGTGCAGAATTAAGTATGAGCGCCATGTGCTGAAATATGCACACCTAATAAAAATGGCTTGGCATTATATCAGTGAAGTTATTAATGGTTGTCGGAGGAGTGATCTGCAGCCCTGAATAGGCACACAAATAATCAAAATTCATTTCTGGCATCTCCCTTTACAATAGCTGATCAAGGACATACCAGATGTGTAGCGTGGCAAATAAGTCTGGAAATGCTGCAAGCCATGGTAGGACGTTTGGACCATGAAGGATGCTCAGAGGAGCACAAACATCAAAATATCCTCAATTTCAAATCATCACCATTATTATGCAATGAAAGACTAATTAACCTCAGATCACCTAGTGAGGGAAGATTTAGGGTCTAAAAAGGTCAAAATGACTCAAAGTTTTCTGGTCACCCAACGCAAAGGAACATTTCCTTCCTTGAGTTGTGCACCTGGCTCTAATGTCATTAAAGGAGACTTTTCATTCGACCCACTTTCAGGAAAGCGTTTTCCGTTAAAAAAGTTCTTTACATGTGAGTCCTCATTTGTTATATATTTAATCAAATGTCCTTGACGTGTTGAATATGTTGGAGAGATGACCGAACATATCTGAGACTGCATGTCACAACATAAGTCTACCATACACTGTAAGCGCACTGTTCCCCCTTCCTGCTCATTTTATATCTCTTGGACATTCGATATCACATCTTAAATATCAGGTACTAGAACACATTCCAATGACTAGAAGAGATGGAGATCGAGTTGAGAAGTTGAGGGAACGTGACGCTTTTTAGATCCATAGTCTTAAAACAATGGAGCCAAATGGATTCAATAGGGAATATATTTTCTATTGATGAACCTGTACATGGGATTGGGGTCCTGGGGTTTATATATATATACTTTAATCCAATGTTTACCTGTATTTCTAAATGTCATTTTTTAATTTCATTTGTATTTTCCATAACTTTCATTTTATCAAGCGGTTCTTACCCTTCCTTTACCCTTTACTTTTTATTCATTTTTAGTTCAGCCCTTGATAACTTTATTCATCTTAGGTATACATCTTTTTTCTCACAATTATACCTGAAGAAGGCTGAAGGATAAAACATCTGAGCTGAAACGCGTTGTATAATTAATCATATTTTAATGCACAAAATATCTCTTTACTTATTTGTATATTGGTCCAGTCATATCATATGACCAAAAATCATCCAATATGTTCCACCATTGGTAGCAGGAGCGCCGCAAGACTGGCAATTGCCTTTGGAACTTTATTCATCTTGGGAAACTTGAAAAAGTGATTCTGCCTTGAAATACAACGATCAGTAGGGTAGCTACCAGGGAGGTATATTTAGTGTAGGGACCTACAAGCATGAGGTTCCCGTGACGAGGGTTGAAGGCTTCCATATTCTGGCCATAATACCAACTAAAACCTCATATTTTTTTGTACAGAATGCAGCCAGACCCCTTTCTGTTAGGCCTTGCATATTAGAGTTCCTGTCCCTGTATGGTGCACAGATGGAGTACAGCTTGGCAGCCCGCCTGATCTAGTAGTATGGGCGTCACCTAATAGGCTGCGGGCTTATGACTGTGCATCGGCATGTGTGAACAGCGCTCTATGCAAGCCATCAGTGTGCAGTTTTATCATCCAGCAATCGCACCCTCAATTTTTTGGAAGTGTGTGTGTGTGATTTGCTCCTCCTGCACCTGTGATGCCTCCACTTAGTAGGGGCTTAGCTGCATCCTGCTAGAGTACTAGTTTTTGGCCTGGGCGATGTACAACTGCAGCCCTTCTTTGCTTTAAGTAATAGCTACAAGGGAGGGCAATAATATATTCTAGAGGTTTGTTCTACCATCTGGAGGGCGCACAGTGGGTCCAGTAATAGTGACACCATATGGCAGCAGCGGCTCAGTATTGTGGAATCAGCAGGATGAGGAGTTTGTGCAAGATAGGAATAGATAAGAACAGTGCTGTAAATGTGAGAAGTCAGATGTGACTTTGTTGTAATCTCTGCAGACACGTTGTGGCTGGAGAAGTTGTCGTGTTGGTCTACGCCAGATGGAAAACATAGGAATAGTGAACAAATCCACCAAAAAGTACATTAGCTGTAAATTATTATCTGAAATTGTACTGTAATCTCTTATATGTTCTGCAGGACTGATATCTACCACTATATCGTCACCATATGGCAGTAATATCAGTGTTGGCCTTTATATAGAAGTTTTCTTACTAACAGCACTGTCAACGGCTGAGGTTCTCCTACATTAGGCTGCGCCACTATAGTTGAAATCAGGGTTACCTGGTTAGGGGCCCACTCAAACGTTTTGATCCTTCCTTAACCAAACCTCGAGCTACCCCTCTGACAACCAATGTATTAATACAACATGAGACTTCATCAGATTACTGCAATTAACTTCACTTTAGGCTCCGTTCACACCACCATCAGAGTCTCCAATCCGTGGCTTTGCTGATAGTGTCTGTGAATTTGATGGAAGAATATCGCTGTATTCAGTGTTATTTGTTATTTTTGACAGATGATGGAGACTGTTCGGAACTACAGGTATCTGATGTGTAATGGACCTGAATGAATGCTAAAGAAGTTGCCTCAACATAGGTAAAATTACAAAGTGCGTTTAAAAACAAGTGACTTTCCAACTTTCTCTAATTTAAAATCCTCTCTATTCTTAATCCTGGAGGATTTATTTTTATTTTATAGTTTCCTGCTCGATGCCTAAATTACTGGCCACCTATACAAGACTATTCATGAGGGCCAGTGTCTAAGGCAAGGAACGTACAATCGCAAGCTGTTTGATACTGGCACAACTGGTCTGATCTGTCAATCATCAGGAGAGCACCAGTAAGCCAAGAGGCAGAGAATCAGTGTGCCCTCAAGTAAGACTAGAAAGATTTAATATAAGGCTTTCGATATACATGTATGCAAGGTTGAACATGAGCTAAGGCTTTGTTTTTTGAATTCTTATTATTTTTATAGCCAAAAATATCTATAAAATTTGGAGAAATATAAGAGCTTATAATAATAATAATAAATAATAATAATAGCTTATACATACAAATGTGTCCCTGCTCCACCATAGTTCTCTATAGGACCTTAAAGTAAACCTCTGCACCTTTTTTATACGCGTCTTTTTATTTTTTTGTATCATCTTTGATTGGACTATGGAGTTACAGTGTTGGGAGCCCCATGTTCCTTAAGGCCCTGTCAAACACAACGAGATCGCTAAAGAGATCATTGCTGCGTCACCGTTTCCGTGCCGGAGCAGCGATCTCGTTATGTGTGACACCTACCAGAGATCAGGCCCCTGCAGTGACATTGCTAGTCGTTGATGAATGGTTGGGACCATTTTCTTCAAAGGCGATGTCCTGCTGGGCAGGACACATCGCTGTGTTTGACGCCTACCAACGACCTCCTAACACAGTCCCAACGCCCGCCGAGATTGTTACACAGGTCGCTGATTGTTACGGCATCATTGGTAAGATCTGACTGTGTGACATCTCACCAGCTGTTACGGGGGCTGTCTGATTATAAAAACCAAAGGGATATCAGACAGTCAAAGTCCACCGTGCAAAGTCTCTGCTGCAGACTATGGCAGAGAATAAGGGGTATCTTGTACTACGGAAGCAGTACTGACACTGATAGGTCTCAGTGACACTAGAGCCAATCACAGCGTGTACTGTTAAAGTCACAGTGACTACTGTATTTAGCATTAACGTAAAAGGGATAGGTTAATGAGTGAGGAAGAGTATATAAGTGTGCCGCTGTAAATAGTAGTAGTACAAGTGCGGAGTGCAATACCTCTGTTAAACTCACAGAAGCATATAGTTAGGAAATAAAGCAATTTCTCCCTTACTCGGAGGGTGTGTGGTATGGTCTCTGTTAATGATCACAGAGACAAAAGCAGTGAGTGTGAAATGGCACCTACCTAGGTCCGTTCCTCTAGTGGTGCCAGGAGACGGACAGCAGTGTAAGCCGCACAAAGCTCCTACCTGCGTTCGCTCCACTAGTGTGCGAGGACACGAACCACTAGATATGGCACCTGCCTAGGTCCGCTCCACTAGTGGTGCAAAAGAGATGGACAGCAGCACAAGCCGCACAAAGCTCCTACCTATGTTCGCTCCCCTAGTGTGCGAGGATATGAACAACTGCCAGACGCAGTATAAGGAACGTTACCCTAGTGGTAACGTCCACCTTCGAGTAGAATCCCAAGGCCCAGCCGGACCATGTGCCTCAGGCACCTGCCTATGTCCGCTCCACTAAGATGTAAGGATACGGACCGCATCCGAAGCTGTAAGGTACAAGAACGCTACCCTGCCAGTAGCGCTCACCTAGCATAGACAGAGAGATGCCTAGAGGGACGTGCACAGAGCGTCTACTATCATGCATGAACCAAGAGGACTGAGCGCCGGGCAGCGTGCATCAGGGTCTTATATAGACTCTGTGCCTCATCCAAGATGGAGGACACCAGAGCCAATCTGCTGCCAGAATGACAGCAATGACGTCATGCTGGCCTATCACCGAGCAAAACATCACAAACACATGACCAGCGACCAATCGGCATAAAAGGTGTCAGAGACATGTAACCACGTGTCACAAGCACATGACCAGCAGCCAATCAGCTTAGAAGGTGTCAGAGACATGTGACCTCGTGTCAGCGATGATGTCACCCGCATATGTGCAATGGCTCCAAGATAGGACTTAGTCTCCAGCGCTTGCACATGTGCAGTAGCAAGAAATCCGTACATCGTCTCCAGTGCTCGCACATGTGCAGTAGCAAGAAATCCGAACATAGTCTCCAGTGCCACAGCAACCGTAACACCAGCAACCTACCAGCGACTTACAAGCAATCCTTAACAGGTCACATTCGGGATCGCTGGTAAGTCGTTAAATGTCACGGGGGCTTTAGAGTGCACGCCTCCGCAATTTGCAGGAAATACCTGCTTTTTATTCCTCTTATTAAATTCCCATTCGGTTTAAGGTTTTGCTAATATACGTAAAGAGGATCAAGGACATGTATAGTGCACAGACACCCTCCTCATACAAAGCACTGTCTGTTAAGCCTCCTTATGTCTTCATGAGCATTGCCTTCAGTTTATCCACTGGTTATCATTGATTGAAGAAGTGCCCAGCAACATGGCACTTATTAAATGTGTGCATGAAGGTACTAAAAGGGGGAGTGAGGACCACTCTGCTAATACAGAGATCATCAAAAGAAATGCAAACTATTGATTTCTGGAGGAAAGACAGTCAGGCACGAGTCTTCCAGGAAGGTGAAAAAATGAATGAAAAATTAACAAAGAAAGGAGAGGCAGACACAAGGGAGCATTGCATTTTACTGATGTCTTCAGAAAGTGGTCTCAAGGAGAAACAGATGCAAAGTTTCATGCATTACAATATATTTGCCCTTCTTTGCATCATTCTATTACCATTGTTGTTCTTCATTTTAAGAGTGCTCCTGTATTCTACTGCCAACATTTACTGACATGCAATCAAAGGCCACTGATCCGATACTCGCACGAGTCACACCCAAGTGTGACTCCAGCATAAAGAACACTAAAGCAGACTCAAAGGACTTGTCAAATCTAATCAATCTTAACTGGTCTTTCTAATTTCTATTTCTTATCAAAGCACCTTCTAAGCAGGGTCCAGTTATATATGGTGCAGAGGTAGTTTCATATTGGTCATATTTCTTTAGAACTCCAAACAAACACATAGAAAAAGCAGCAATATTAAAAAGGGGCACTTTATGACAATTTGAATTGGGGCCCAAGATCTTCAAGATACAGAGCACGCCTTTAAAGTGGGGTTGCCAATTTGACTTTTTATTATTTTCTAGATGGGTTATCAAAAAAATCACAATACAATATTTTTTATGGCCACATTGGAAAACCATAATAAATAATTATTTAACTTGAGTGATCCACGTATACAGCCCATAATTCTGATATGAATACATAAGCTGCAATCACGGTAAACTGTAAAACGATAACTACAGTAAAAATAATCTGTCGAAGTTTTTTCAGATTAAATAAACACAGACACCTTAATTTTTTTTGCGTACAGGGCAAAATGTGCCTTGTTTATGGGGACTGTCCTGGAATTTCTGGACGGTTGGCAGCCCTTCTTTGAAGAGATAGCCTTTCTGGACATGCTGGGAGTTGTGCTGTCACAGACAGCTGAGCCACTGTTTAGGGACCACTGTTCTGAGATAAATTACCATAAGGAAGAGGCCACAGTAGATATTCTAATGATTCTTCACTACCATAGCTGCCATAACACCATCCTGGTCCATGTGGCTGTATCTGATACTGCAGCTCAGATGCAGCTTGAATATCGATCACATTAGAGGGTGGCCAACAAAAGACAAAGGCAAAAATAACACCTCCCAACCTAGGACCCTGGAAAACATATTTAAAGGAGATGGCCATTTTATCATATTTTAACCAACGTGTTTTGGGACATGGTTTATAGCTTTTACTGATATATCAGTATTACAGGTTCTACTCTTTCATTTCATAGTGCAGATTTCCTTACAAAATGCACAGCTCTCCTGTTCACCAAATGCTTGCTGTTGAAGGAGCCTGTATCCTGACTTCTTAAGCTTGCTGTATCTGAAATAAAATTGATTTTAATTTAAAGAAAGCAAATGGACACGTCTGGTCACATGTTCTTCCATCATCAGTCATTTTATCAGCAAGTGCAGGAGGAAAACCTGAGATAAATGAACCTCCCAAAACTCTTTTTGGATTAGATTCGCGTGATTAGACCCAACAATTTGATTTGTATTAAATCAACTTAGTGTTAATCAAAAGTTCCCATTTTAAAATATGTCTATTATGCTCTGAGGTCTCTTCAAGGTTTAATCAAAGGGTAGGGATTATAAATCTAAAAAAAATATCTCAACACCTTCCTGTCTTCCTGCCTCAAGTACTGGCTCAGGTCATCCATATTTCCTTCCAGTCATTCGGCACAAAATACTAGTCGTTACACTCATCAGATGCTGTAGAGGACCCTCATACATCATTGACGTGACAACAACATAATACAATTCATAGAGGTCAAGGATGTGGATGAAGCCAAATCAGCGTCAGATTTGGATGATGCCTAGTGGTCATTGCCAGAAGACTTAAAGGAGCTAGGGGAGACACTGATGGGTATCAAAAAATTCAAACAAGATGTAATTTTGCTGGATTAAGGTAAACTGACTCAGAAAAATTTGGGAAAACCGGATTTACAAAAACCAGAATGATTGACATCCAAAGATCATCAATTCTTGCAAGAAAGCAATTGTTTTCCATATTTGGCCATAAAATTCTACTACTGAGAGCCAATCAAGGCCAGCCTTCCTTTCCTCGTGGCATCTAGAGATGAACGAACCTCTGAACGTTCGGTTCGCTCGTAGCAATCGAACTGAACCTCCACTGGTTCAAACTTGGCCCAAGCCTGGTTCGAAATCACTGATTGGCAGTTCGACTTTCCGCCCGCATACAGCCAGCCATAAGCAGATAATTTCCGTGGGAGGGTGGGTGGGTTTTGTAATTTTATTTTTTTTGTTGCACACTATATTTGAATGCACACTATACTTGATCACGCTGCTGTTTCTCCAAGTGCGAGCCATTCACACTGCAAGCGGCTCGCACAAGGCTGAGTACCAAGCGTACCTGAACACAGCACTGCTCGTGTGAGTGAAGTTTGCACGTAAAGCATCCAAACTCCGAACCGACCTTTGTTTTTCTTAAGTCGGTGTTTGGTTTGAGAACCGAACCTCGGGTTTTTGCTCATCCTTAGTGGTATCATTAAAAGTCCTATCTCCTGGCACAAAATTCTATACTGAAAGCCTCCAAATTGTACATGTCATTCCGTGTCACCATACACTAAATAATTGTGAATACAACTTATAATACAAGGATGCTATACAGGTGAGGGTAAACTAATCACATTTCCCATCACGAGTAAATACTCATTAGTTCTTATGGCTCAATGTCATTAATTTCAATGACAGCCATAGAGATAAATGAGCTTTAAACATATTGCTTGGCATGTGAGTGAAAGGAGGTTTTATGTAACGTTGGCCGTGTAAAACCTTCACATTCTCTATAGACAAATCACATTTATTCTGGCGTTTTGTGACAAATATAAATTGCCTATGGATTATCATATTCACATATGCACCTGGCATTAGGTAGATGATTCCGCTCTGATTAATGACAAAGGACTCAGGTTTGCAGAAAACCAAAGACGAATGACTCCTTGGGGATAAAGTCCAGTAACATGATCAAACAGGTTAATTTACAGTCAGGAGCCGCTATTTGATAAATCAGTTCAGTTCTTATTTAGATTTAAAGGAGGTTTACAATCGGTAAATATTCTCTGATGTAACGGTATCCATTCCCATTGTAGCTTTATATGTTTGCCAATTTTAGTAACCGCATGCTTTCATCTATTTGATCCATTTATTCAATTCACATAAAATGGCAATTTCCTTTGTGGCTGATGTTTGAAAGTCAATGTATACAAGATTGCCGGGATGATTCTGCAGATATAATTCTATTCTATCCATTTTTTCTTCCAATATTTCAGAATGCTTTACAGTAATGCAAATGCGAAGCTTCTCGTGTTTTCTATTCGGACTCGGTGGTTTTGTTTCTAATACATATATTACTGTTCAGAGTAATAGATCATATTAGTAACCTCATGAATAATATGTATTTAACGGGAATCGTTCAGATATGTTGAATGGCGCTGTAAAAGATGCTAAAACTGTAACTATATAAACTATCTTAATTTAGTGTGAAAATATAAAATAAAGAAACATGTACACAGGGAGGACCTGATTCAACATTTGTATACTTTTTTTCCCTTTCTTCTGCCTTGTAATATTTGTTAATGTTTTTTGTGCCAAACTCATGGTTTATGAATTTCATGCTAAAACAGAAATGCTCTTTGGTAGATTATAACATTTTTTGTGACTTTTTAGCACAAATGGTTGCATGTTTCGCTAAACTGTGCAAAATTTTGACACACATAAAAATGACTCTGACGGTAAGAATAGAGTATATTTGCACAAAGATTTGGATAAAATAAAAACTTCCCCAGGCTGAAGGGCAGAGTGCTTGTGATGGTGGGATATGGGGGGAGGTGTATCTTGCTGTACAGATTCCTATTTTAAGCTTGGTTCACTGTCCATTATTTGTACTGCTTCTGCGTACATTGTATTGTTTGTAAGCAATCACCCCCTATAATGCAAGGTCATTCCTCAATCAACCAGCAGGGCATGTTTTTTGCAAATGCCCAGGTTGCCCACATCGATAACATCTCCTCTGCGTCATGCTCCTTCCAATGTGCATTCTGGAGAAGGCAGTAGGAGAACCTGGTGACAAAGGCTCAAGACCATACACTTCAACAGGGGCATCTATGGTGCAGGGGTCAGCGATAAACTCCGGTAGAGGTGGTGGTTACTCTTCCTCAGGCAGGATGGAATGCACAAAATGCACCAAACGAGATAGAGGTGCGTAGGGGTCCCTCCGAATCCTTGCGGGACAACTGGATTGCAGGTTCCCAGGTTGTCAACACCCATAACATATCCTCTCTGTGGTTCTCCCAGGGCGTGGTCGGAACTGTTGGGGCCCAGGATTGGGAGCCGTGGTTGTCCTCGGCCTGCTGCTGGGTGAAGGGACAGATATAACCGGAGAGGGCAGGGGTGCAGAAGCAGGCTGTGGCCTATTGTCCAGAAGCGTCCTGCATTGTGCTCGGATAGTAAGGGATATTTTGCACGCTGCGACATTGCAAACCGATGCTGCGATGCCGAGCGCGATAGTCCCCGCCCCCGTCGCAGCTGCAATATCCTTGTGATAGCTGCCGTAGCGAACATTAACGCTATGGCAGCTTCCCATGGACTCACCTGTCCTGGGACGTTGCTCTGGCCGGCGATCCACCTCCTTATTAAGGGGGCGGGTCGTACGGCGTCACTGCGACGTCACACGGCAGGCGGCCAATAGGAGCGGAGGGGCGGAGATGAGAGGGATGTAAACATTCTTCCCACCTTC
Organism: Anomaloglossus baeobatrachus; assembly: GCF_048569485.1. NCBI lineage: Eukaryota > Metazoa > Chordata > Amphibia > Anura > Aromobatidae > Anomaloglossus > Anomaloglossus baeobatrachus. Next base: position 836,033,105 of record NC_134353.1, on the reverse strand, counting down.
TCCCTTCCGCATATCCTACGGGAGCCGTGGTGACGCCAGTAGGAGATGTTCCTCGCTCCTGCGGTTTCATACACAGCGATGTGTGCTGCTGCTGGAGCGAGGAACAACATCAGACCATCGCGTCAGCGTAATTATTGATTACGATGACGCTACACTGATGATACGATTACGACGCTTTTGCGCTCGTTAATCATATCATCTAGGCTTTACACACTACGATGTCGCCTGCGATGCCGGATGTGCGTCACTTTCAATTTGACCCCACCGACATCGCACCTGCGATGTCGTAGTGTGCAAAGTACCCCTAAGGGTCTCATCCGCCAGTGCTGCAGCTCTATCCAAGGTGCACAGCGTGCGTTCTCTGACCAATTCCCGTATTTCTGAAGGACACTTGTAAAGAAATTGTTCTACAAGAAATACCTGTATAATGTCTTCCACAGTGAAGGCGTCATCTGCTTCCAGCTATCTCCGACATTCTTGGGACATCTTATGGGCATACATCCTAAACGTTCCCCCTGTGGTGCATGGGAGGTCTCGGAACTGTGCCCATGTGAGTCTGGGGTGATGGCATGGTAATCCAGCATAGTCCACTTTACAATGTTGTAATCCCGGTTCTGCTGTGAGTCAATGGTGAGATAAGCCTCCGCCAGACTTCCGTTCAGGAGTCCCACTAACAAATGCACCCAGCCAGAGTGGGGAACCTCCATCATGACACAATGCTGCTCAAAGTTCTTGAAGAACCCTTCCACATCTCCGGAGGCCTCATCAAATGGCTTGAAATCCGCCCAGGTGATCCGTACAGGCTCCCGAATCACTGGGTTTACGCTCCAACTGACATTATTCTCTCTGTCGGACTCCTTTGCTTATTGTCTCCTCTATGCTCGGCAAGCAGCCTGCTCCTTATATTCCTGAGATACACCGGGGCCAAGACCTGCCCTCTCTTCTTCGAACCACACCACCCACTGGCTTTTTGGGGCAGGGATCCCCGTCCCCAGTGTTTGTCCGTCAGACATCTGGGAGGAGGTGGACTGGCTCTCACCCACAAGTAGATCAATTAGGGCTTCTTTACTCAGTCCCTGGTAGCTCAGGCCCAGATCTTTGGCTCTCTCCTTTAGACTGGAAGTAGTCCAGTTTCTGTTCTCATTCTGTTGGTGGATCTCCAATAGGCTGCGCTCTGTTGATCCCACGGCTGCCACCAGTTGTCACGTGGTGCTTCTCCCATATCACATAATCAACAGAGCGAGAGATGGCTGTACAATCCAAAGAGCATTTATTCCAAGCAAATCAAATGGTTCATAAAATAATCCACAAAACAGAGGGTAAAATTAGTCCAGTAACACAAATATAGTCCAATAACCGATAAATTTTTTTCAAAAAGCTTTTGATACGGTGCCACACAAAAGGTTGGTACATAAAATGAGAATAATGGGAATAGGGGAAAATATGTGTAACTGGGTTAAAAACTGTCTCAGTGATAGGAAACAAAGGGTGGTTATTAATGGTACGTACTCGGACTGGGTCTCAGTTCATAGTGGGGTACCACAGGGGTCAGTATTGGGCCCGCTTCTTTTCAACATATTTATAAATGACCTTGTTGGGGGCATGCGGAGTATAATTTCAATATTTGCAGATGATACTAAACTCTGCAGGGTAATCAATACAGAGGAGGATAATGTTATATTACAGGGAGATTTATGTAAATTGGAGGATTGGGCTGAGAAGTGGCAATTGAAGTTTAATGTAGATAAATGTAAGGTCATGCACTTGGGTAGAGGAAATAACATTTATGATTATGTACTTAATTGTAGAACACTGGGTAAAACAGACACAGAAAAAGACTTGGGTGTATGGGTGGATGGTAAACTTCACTTTAGTGGACAGTGTCAGGCAGCTGCTGCCAGGGCTAATAAAATAATGGGATGTATTAAAAGAGGTATAAGTGTTCATGAAAAAAATATAGTTCTACCTCTGTACAAGTCACTAGTGCGACCGCACTTAGAATACTGTGTACAATTCTGGTCACCGATATATAAGAAGGACATAGCTGAACTGGAGAGGGTGCAGAGAAGTGCGACCAAGATTATTAGAGGAATGGGTGGGCTGCAATACGAAGACAGGTTATTAAACTTGGGGTTATTTAGTTTGGAAAAACGAAGGCTTAGGGGGGATCTAATCACAATGTATAAATATATGAGGGGACAGTACAGAGACCTTTCCAAAGATCTTTTTACACCTAGGCCTGCGACTGGAACACGGGGCCATCCGCTACGTCTTGAGGAAAGAAGGTTTAATCATAATCACAGACGAGGATTCTTTACTGTACGAGCAGTGAGACTATGGAACTCTCTGCCGCATGATGTTGTAATGAGTGATTCACTACTAACATTTAAGCAGAGCCTGGATGCCTTTCTTGAAAAATTTAATATTACCAGTTATGTATATTAGATTTTATGACAGGGTATTGATCCAGGGAACTAGTCTGATTGCCGGATGTGGAGTCAGGAAGGAAATTTTTTCCCCATTGGAACTTGTTTGCCACATTGGGGTTTTTTTTGCCTTCCTCTGGGATCAACATGTTAGGCTACGGGTTGAACTAGATGGACTTAAGCGGGCTTTACACACTGCGATATCGCCCGAATTTTGTCGTTGGGGTCACGGTTTTGGTGACGCACTTCCGCAATCGTTAGCGATATAGCTTTGTGTAACAGCGTTCAGCGATGTAAAATCGTCGCAAAAGCGTGATTTATCGCTGATCGGCTACACGGGTCCTAATTCCCAAAAATCGTTACTTCAGCAGTAACGAGGTTGTTCCTCGTTCCTGCGGCATCACACATCGCTGCGTGTGACGCCGCAGGAGCGAGGAACGTCTCCCTACCTGCCTCCCGGCCGCTATGCGGAAGGAAGGAGGTGGGCGGGATGTTACGTCCCGCTCATCTCCGCCCCTCCGCTGCGATTGGGCGGCGGTTCAGTGACGTCGCTGTGACGCCGCACGGACCGCCCCCTTAGAAAGGAGGCGGTTCGCCGGTCACAGCGACGTCGCCGGACAGGTAAGTATGTGTGACGGCTCTGGGCGATGTTGTGCGGCACGGGCAGCGATATGCCCATGTCGCGCAACAGATGGGGGCGGGTACGCACACTAGCGATATCGGGACCGATATCGCAGTGTGTAAAGTAGCCTTTAGAGTCTCCCTTCAACCTTAAAAACTATGATACTATGATACTATGAAATATCCAGGTCTCTCTGAGAAGCCAGCTTCTCCCAGAGGTTCAATCTTCCTGCTTCACTCTTGAAGTTCTCAAACAGACTGAAAGCCCCAGGTAAGCAAAAAGGTCTCTAGGTCCACCTCCCCCTATACCCAGGGATGGAAGCGCCTCAAAAGGCTATAACCTTGCACTATAGGGGGTGATTACTTGCAAACAATACAATGTACACAGAAGCAGTACAAAAAATGGACAGTTAACCAAGCTTAAAATAGGAATCTGTACAGCAAGATACACCTCCCCCATATCCCACCATCACAGTGCTCAATCAGAAGTGAATGTACTAAATATAAAAAAACTGACTAGCACCTCCAAGAATCAGACAAGTGTGAACAGGTGCAAGCCTACATAGCTAGTCAATATAACAAAAAAAAAATACAGCTGCACTCTGAAAGGCAATTCATTCCCATCAGCCAAAGGCATTTTTAATTAGATCTTGTTTGCCCTAAAAATTGTAGGCTTTTAGCCAGGGTAGATGCATATAAGATTAAGGTCCCAACAAAGGGATACGCCTTGTCACTTGCTGTTGGGCAGTCATTAATTGACCAATTTGTGAACTAAGTACCTAATTTATATCAGTTTCTATAGAAGTAATGCATTTCCAATTTTATATATTTAATGTTTACATATTATAGCATTTCAGAGTGCGGCTGTATTTATTTTGTAACAATGTAATGATCGCTATTCAACCACTTCAGTCACGATCCTTATCTTAAAAAAACTTGTCTGACATTGTTTGTTAGTCGCTAGTTACAATCATATTGCTTTTCGTTTAAACAATTATCTGCTCGTGCTAACGAAGCTTAAAACTGGTTGATAATCTATGGCAATAATCTCTGTGTCAAAGAAACCTTCACCTTCAAGCTGCCAAGGTCACATTTAGATGGTTAAAGGTACCATCACACATAACGAGATCGCTAGCGAGATCGCAGCTGAGTCACCGTTTTGGTGACGCAGTAGCGATCCCGTTAGCGATCTTGTTATGTGTGACACCTACCAGCGATCAGGCCCCTGCTGTGAGATCTCTAGTCGTTGCAGAATGGTACAGGCTATTTTCTTCAAAGGCGATGTCCTGCTGGGCAGGACACATCGCTGTGTTTGACATTGTGTGACAGGGTCACAGTGACTGCTGAGATCGTTATACAGGTCGCTACTGCGACCTGTATTGTTTCTGCATCGCTGGTAAGATCTGACTGTGTGACATCTCACCTGCGACCTCCCAGCGACTTACCTGCGATCCCTATCAGGTCGCATCGTTTTCGGGATCGCTGGTAAGTCGTTGTGTGTGACTGGGCCTTTAGTCATAGCCTTTGTATTGGCTTATCTGTCCAAAATGCAAAGCTGAGAATACTGTAGGTTTATTATCTTTATGGGGGCTTAGGCAACACTATTTACTCAGTACCATCATGTTAAGGCCCAGTCACACTAAACAACTTACCAGCGATCCCAACAATGACACAATCTGATAGGGATCGCTGGTAAGTTGGTAGGAGGTCGCTGGTGAGATGTCACACTTAGCGACGCTCCAGCGATCCCACCAGCAACCTGACCTGGCAGGGATCGCTGGAGCGTCGCTACATGTGGAAGCATGCTGCGCTTGGTAACTAAGGTAAATATCAGGTAACCAACCCGATATTTACCTTGGTTACCAGTGCACACTGCTTAGCGCTGGCTCCCTGCACACCTAGCCACAGTACACATCGGGTTAATTACCCGATGTGTACTCTGCTATGTGTGCAGGCAGCAGGGAGCCGGCTTCTGTGGACGCTGGTAACCACGGTAAACATCGGTTAACCAAGAGGCCCTTACCTTGGTTACCCGATATTTACCTTCGTTACCAGCGTCCGCCACTCTCACGCTGCCAGTGCCGGCTCCCTGTTCCCTGCACTCCTAGCCACAGTACACATCGGGTTAATTACCCGATGTGTACTCCAGCTACGTGTGCAGAGAGCAGGGAGCCGGCACTGGCAGTGTGAGAGCGGCGGACGCTGGTAACGAAGGTAAATATCGGGTAACCAAGATAAGGGCTTCTTGGTTACCCGATGTTTACTGTGGTTACCAGCGTCCGCAGAAGCCGGCTCCTGCTGCCTGCACATTTAGTTGTTACTCTGTCGCTGTCACACACAGCGATGTGTGCTTCACAGCAGGAGAGCAACAACTAAAAAATGGTCCAGGACATTCAGCAACAACCAACGACCTCACAGCAGGGGCCAGGTTGTTGCTGGATGTAACACAGCAACATCGCTAGCAAGTTGTGCCTCAGCAGCGATGTTGCTAGCGATGTTGCTAGCGATGTTGCTAAGGCCTGTTTCACACATCAGTGATTCTGGTACGTTTGTGCTTTTTTTTAAACGTACCAGAATCACTGACATACGCAGACCCATTATAATGAATGGGTCTGCTCACACGTCAGTGATGTTTCACTGACCATGTCTCCATGCAGCGTTCACGCGTGTCCGTGATTGCCGCACGGAGACATGTCCATTTTTTTCTGGCATCACTGATGTCCCACGGACCACGCAATGGTGTGGTCCGTGAAACACGTGCCAGAAAAAAACGTGCTTTTAAAATAAAAAACATTTTTACTCACCCGGCTTCAGCGGCGCTCTCTGCAGCCCTTGCAGCTTGCTGCTTCAGAGCCGGCTCATTACTGTCGCGCATATTCATTATGCACAACACAGCCGACCCGGAAGCAGCTGCTGTGGGGGTCAGCGCCGGCCGGATGCTGCACCGCGGGAGCGATCAGCACCAAGGTCAGCGGGAGCACGCACAGGTGAGTTGATTTCTAAGTGAAATCACGGGCCACGGAGAACGGAGCCCGGATTGCACTTAGACAACCCACGTGTGCCATAATTCACGGCACACGGACGGACATGTGCGTGTTTTACACGCCAGTGAAAAACGTCTGTGTTTTTCACTGACGTGTGAAACGGGCCTTAGTGTGACGGTACCTTTATTCTTTCAAGATTAAAGGCTTGACTAGTACAATCGCATAAGTAAGATTTTAGGGATAACTATCAAATCAATAGGTTTAACGTGGTTGTCTGAGACTTAAGGGGGCTTTACACGCTGCAATATCGCTAATGATTTATCGTCAGGGTCACTTCGTTAGTAACACACATCCGGCGTCCTTAGCGACATCACAGCGTGTGACACGTACGAGCGATCTTAAACGATCGCAAAACAGGCAAAAATCATTGGTTTTGGAGAGGTCATACTAAAACCAAATTTCGTTGCCTGTTTATTAGCGATGTTGTTCATCGTTCCTGCGGCATCACACATCGCTGTGTGTGACACCGCAGGAGCGAGGAACATCTCCTTACCTCTGTCCACCGGCAATGAGGAAGGAAGGAGGTGGGCGGCATGTTACGGCTGCTCATCTCCGCCCCTCGTCTGCTATTGGACCTCTGCCGTGTGAAGTCGCCGTGACGCCGTCCGACCCGCCCCCTTAGAAAGGAGGCGGATCGGTGGCCAGAGCGACGTCGCTGACTAGGTATGTGCGTGTGACGCTGCCGTAGCGATAATGTTCACTACGGCAGCGATCACACAATATCGCACGTACGACGGGGGCGGGTGCTATCACGCTCGACATCGCTAGCTGATGCCAGCGATGTCGCAGCGTGTAAAGCCCGCTTTAATCCTTGGGATAGGTCATCAATGTCCGACTGGTAGGGGTATGAAACACAGCACTCCTGCTAAACAGCTGTCCTCAATGCCACCTTGTTGCAACTACTCAGTTGTGGAGCTGCACAGCATAGCTCCGTTGACAGAATAGTGGCCACAACTAGATATTGTACACCCGCCTCCTACTGATTCAAATATGGGGCAGATATATGGAGCTGTGCGGCTCAGAAACTGAGTAGTTCCTGAAGGCATTTGCAGGGTGAACAGCTGATCAATGGGGGTGTTCCAGGTGTCATACCCCCACCAATTAGACTTTTATGACCTAGCATAATGATAGGTGATAAACCTCTTGAATCCAGCCTCTTGAATTACATTCACCAGCTACCTGGGGTGGTAGCTGGTGTCAGCATCTTGTTTTTCAGCACTTATATTTACTAGTGGAAGATATGTATAGTATTAGTCCTTACTCAATAACATATGGCGATAGGATTTGGAGTTTCATATTGTCAAATAAGTCATTTTTTAATTTCACATGAAAGGTTCAAGGTTTACAGGGTGTGCAAAATTATTAGGGAAGTCAGTATTTTGAACATATCATCGATGAAGGCTGAAACCTGACCACCAAAGAACAAGAAACATAAGTTTAAATGTCAAGGCCAGGCAAATAAAAATCTAAAAACAGATTATTCAAAGGTTTTATGAACTGATGAGATGAAAGAGACTCTTGATGGACCAGATGAATGGACCTTTGATTGGATCAGTAAACAGCACAGAACTCCACTTGGAATCTATCAAGAGATAGGTGGGGTATTGATGTAGTCTGGTACTAAAAAAGATAACATAGATAGTTTCAGGTTGGAGATGGACTCAAATCAACTCCCAAACTTTCTACCATTTTTTAAAAGACATTTTCTTCAAACAGTGCTATTTTTCTATGTAGGACAAACCTCCATTGCAGCATCAAGGTCTCTACTGCTTGCCTAACCAGTAAAAGCATCAAAATTAACAGATATAGCCCCTTTTTCACCTTTCCTAAACTCAAGTAAGAACATGTTGGCTCTTAATAAAGAGATTTATGATGAAGGAAACCAGTCACCTCTCTGATCATCATGGGGAAATGTCAAAGAATGCTTGCGCAGGCGCCCTTCAACACTTCACTCTGGCCTCAGTAGGACAGAAAGAAGTGTACCTGTGCAGGAGCACGATGGAGGACACTTTGTGGATGTACTCAGGTACATTCACACATTTTGAAACCTTTCTATAGGAGTATCTTGGTCATGTGAATTCTAGTGTGACCAGTATATGTGATGTACAGGCTGCAACTCAGTCTATGACTTTCCTTGTATTACAGAAAACCATTATTAATTACCTATAAAATAAGAAATGTTCTTAACATCTTCTAGAGACAATATACAATATTCATTATTGCATTTGTGCTTTTTTTGGTCAGTTTTGGTATTTTTTTACCTGTTTTTTCTTTGACCATAATGTTACTGTTAATTGCATGATTTTTAATGTTGAATCATGGTTTTAATTATTATTTCATAAATCAATTGTACCCATGAAAATAATCAACTTTGTAATATATCTTATAAGACAAATCTGCTTCTTCCTCTGCCAGAATTGATCAGTCATTATCAAAATTCTCAGATCTGAGGTAAAATCTGTATTCAGGGAAGACTTTTCCATTACTGAGATAGGAGATGGCAGCTGGTGCTGATGAGATTCAATTTAGATAGACAAAAGTGGTGGGGTGAAGTTCTGCATCTAGCTCCTCCGTATGCATCTAGCTCCTCCCTTTGCTTCTAGCTCCTCCATCTGTCTATTGCTCTTCACTCTACCTCTAGCTCCTCCCTCTGCCTCTAGGACATCCCTTGGACTCTAGCTCTTCACTCTGCCTCTTGCTCTTTCCTCTGCCTCTAGCGCCTCTATCTGCTTTTAGTGTCTCCCTTTGCCTCTAGTTCCTCCTTCTGCCTCTAGCACCTCTCGTTGCCTCTAGTGCCTCCCTCTGCTTTTAGTGCCTCCTTTTGCCTCTAGTGCCTGCCTCTGCCTCTAGCACCTCCCTCTGCCTCTAGCACCTCTCTTTGCCTCTAGTGCCTCCCTTTGTCTCTAGGGCCTCCCTCTGTCTCTAGCTTCTCCCTCTGCCTCTAGCACATTTCTTTGCCTCTAGTGCCTCCCTCTGCCTCTAGCACCTCCCTCTGCCTCTTGCTCCTCTCTCTGCCTCTAGCACCTACATCTGCTTCTAGTGTCTCCCTCTGCCTCTTGCTCCTCCACCTGCCACTAGCACCTCTCTTTGCCTCTAGTGCCTCCTTCTGCCTCTAGTGTCTCCCTCTAGTGCCTCCCTCTGTCTCTAGAGCCTATCTTTGCCTCTAGTGTCTCCCTTTGCCTCTAGAGCATCCCTCTGTCCCTAGCACCTCCCTCTGCCTCTAGCTCCTCCTTCCATCATAGAATGTCATTAGCACCAATTGCCATCTCCTATCTCAGTAATGGGAAATGTCTTCACTGAATACAGATTTTACCTCAGAATGGAGAATTTTGATAATGACCAACTCTGGCAGAGAAAGAAGCTGAAGTGTCTGATAAGATTATTACACAGTTGCCTATTTTCATGTGTACTATTGATTTATGAAATAAATATTAAAACCACATTTACACTTTAATGTCTATTTTATATATGTCCCTGTTTGTTTGTTTTTATGTTCGGCATTGTGGGTAGGCTTTGGGTTTTCCAGGTATTTTTGGTTGATTCGTCATTTGCGACTTACACAAAGGTACTACAGTACTGCCAAGGAAGTAATGCATAACATTTCACATTTTCCTGATAATTTTCCCTAACAATAATAACAATTAATCTGCCAACAAGGCTTTTTGATCAGCTTCATATATATTCAAAAAACAAAAGTAGCAAAAAAAAAAACCAAATTCAGATCTAAAAGGAAATAATGTCACTAAGTGATGCCCATGTAGAGCAAAGCATGCTGTGAAAATGAAGCACATGGCGCTTTAGATATTATTTTCTCAATCCGTGTATATGTTTCTTAAGACTTTTCTTGAAGATGTATGATGGCCGTCTGATAGACGTGATATAGCCAACAGTAAAGCTTGCTTATGTCTTTTGCATAGTGGGATGCCCATTCAAATTGACAAAATTATTCAAGCAGAATTTACATAGCTGTTATATACTCCATGCATGAGCGCATATGGATATTTTCATGGGACTGCCTTCTAGAGATAGTTACTATGGCAACATGGTTAACAACATACAGTAGGTGACATGAACCCCCATAGTTATAGCTCCTCTGTGCCGACAAAACATATAACATCCCATTCCATCCATATTGTTAGTTAAATTATATTTCTATTATCCCACTTTCTGAATAGTTGCTTATTATGTTAAAGACAAAATAGGTCAAGAGCAGACTAATAAATCACACGTCATATAGTATAATAATGATTAAACACCAGTCTAAATCCTGCCGACACAACAGTCTTCCATCTCATTCCCTTTTTCCCATATCTTTACACACAGAAGAAGCATTGAAAGCATAAAAAGACAGTAGGAAAAATACAGTACAGTAACTTATAACAGCATTACCTAAAACTGACAGCTGCCCCCCGCCGCTCCCACCTCGGAAAAACCACGGGGTGCCCATTAAAAACAACTAATGCAATAGGCATCCATTAATTTCACTAGATGCATTGTAATTCTCACTTTCAAACCTTGGAAGTCACAATGTCGCTAATACAAGTTACATAGTTACTAAGGTTGAAAAAAAAGACCTGGGTCCATCTAGTTCAGCCTTTCTCCACCAGTTCTACCTTTGGTCACTCAGTTATCACCACCATGCTTTCTTAACACAGAATTACACATCAGTTTTTTTGGGGTTTTTTTATAAGTGTTTTTGGATGGCATTTCATTGTTTAGATATTGTTTTTAGGAATTTTTATTTCCTTTTTTCGTTTTATAAGATGCAACAGATTATAAGGTGCACCCCAAATTTGAAGGAGGAAAATAGGAAAAAAATCATTTTTACTGTTAAAATGAGGGTCCGTCTTATAATCCTAGTGCCTCTTATATTAGCTCCACAGGAAAATTTAAAAGACTGTGGAAGGAGAAGCGCAATAGGGTCTTACCAGAATAAAGAGATGTCCCAGTCACAACCCCTGTATCAGCAAGGATAAATCCAGGTGAACAGCTGCAGTAGGTGTAGTATATAGAGCGTACTAAAGGAAACGGGTAGTTCAGCCGCGCTATCACCACATCAAGAACGTATGATTGATTTATGTCTTTATTCTTATATGCACAGGTCAACGTGTTTCAGGAGTCTCTGCTCCCTTCATCAGAGTTGTCCTGATGAAGGGAGCAGAGACTCCTGAAATGTGTGATGTGGTAATAGCATGGCTGAACTACTCGTTTCCAATACTACGCTCTATTAGCTCAACGGGGGGACGGTAGTGGTGAAGCAGCTCAGAAAGGTTACAGAAGGCAAGGTAGGCGATGCTGCGGGCTTGGAGGAGGGAGCGATACTGTGGGCCCTTGGGGTGTCACAGCGGCAGGTGCCATTGATTTGCCGGCGGGCTCAGAGAAGGAGGCTTTGTAGCGCAAGAGGGTCAGTGTGTGGCAGCGGAGGGTTGGTGATACTGCGGGCTCATGGGGTGCCATGGCAGTGAGCATTATTGATCTGCCGGCAGACTGCAAGCTCCATTGAATTGCCAGCAGACTTCAACAAAATGGTCACGGAGGCGGTGTCTGCGCAGATGGACATGATGGACTTCAAGAAAATGGCCGCGGGGTCCTAACTGCGCACATACCACCTCCACAGTCATTTTTTTTAAGTCCATCTCGACAACTGCAGGCGATTCAAAGCAGGCCGCACATTAATGGTGCCAGCAACTGCGTCACCCCACTAGACCACACTAAAAGCCGACCATCTACTGCTGCACACTAACCCTCTTAAGCTGCGAAACCCTCTCTTCTGAGCCTGCCAGCAGATCAATGACGCCTGCCACTGTCACAGCCCAGGAGCCCACAGTATTGCGACCCTGTGCCACCACTGGCGCCCCAGTACGACATATGTGGTTTGTAAGATGCACCTTAATTTTTCCTGCAGTTTTGTAGGACAAAAAGTGTGTTGTACAAACCGGAAAATATGCTACTTTCAAAAAGCAAATTGGTAAACAATTAGAAAAAAACTATGTACCTTCAAAAGGCTATGTATTTAAGAAAAAAAAAGAAAAAAAACTCCACCAATTGCTTAACAAAAAAAAACTGAAAAAAGCCACAAATACCTTATGGGCATATTAATTGTGCCAGCATATACACCAGGATAATGTAGAGCACACCGCCACATGTGGAAATAAGACTAAAAATTGATTTGTAAATCTTGAGGTTTCCGGCGGGCTACCTAATTCACGTGGATAATTACTTACTGATTTAGAGTATCTTTAAAATAGCAATTTTTTTGCCTTTTATGAATTTGGGGTCGTACATGAACGGATTGTTGAGTAGCACGGATGTCATAGAGTTAGCTGCTTTAAAAGGCTTACATAATAGGCTTTCATGTCTTGATCTATTTCTCAATTATAAGTAGTTTATGACTTTTATTTCTTTGAGGATTACACTGCAGTAAAGCTTTAAATCTTTACCACACTACGCAGTATATTTGCTGTCATTTGTTTGGTAGGTAATAGCTAGTTTCAGTTTTAATTATCATTTTATATACAGAGGGAACTGCTTTAAGTATATAGGAAATGAAATAACATGTCTCAATACAAGGATGGGATACAATTCAAATGACAAACAAATTGCCTACATGCAGAAGAGCTACCGTGTGCTTGAGAAGCATATATACTGTATATTTATATTTTATAACGCTGAATGTATGTATATATGTGTGTGTGTGTGTGTGTATATATATATATATATATATATATATGTGTGTGTGTGTCCGCTAAAGGAATCCGCACCGTCGCATTTACAATCACAAAATTTTGACTCAGGGAACATCATAGACTATGTTTTGAAGGGAAAATGTAACCCCGCGCTTTACAGTTATTCATATTCACCAAAAAACTGCCTCCATTAAAGTCAATGGAGCTGGGAGGCAGGTCATTAATAGGAGCTCTGATTGGTTGCTGTAGGCAAGGAAGGACATTCTTAGTATAAAAAGCTTATATGTGAGGTAACATGTCAGTGGAGAGACGATAGAGAGAGACAGACAGACAGAGAAAGAGGCAGACAGGGAAAGACAAACAGACAGAGGCAGACAGCAGCAGGCAGGGAAAGAGATAGAGACAGAAAGGGAAAGACACAGACAGAAAGAGGCAGACAGGGAAAGAGACAGAGAGACAGAGAAAGACAGAGACAGACAGGGAAAGAGACAGAAAGGGAAAGAGACAGACAAGTGCAGACATGGTAAAAAAATAAACAGGGAAAAAGACAGACAGACAGAGGCAGACAGGGAAAGAAACAGACAGGGAAAGAGACAGACAGGTAAAGAGACAGGCAGGTAAAGAGACAGAGAGACAAAGACAGAGACAGACAGGGAAAGAGACAGACAGAGACAGACAAAGTGACAGACAGAAGTAGACATGGAAAGAGACGGAAAGAGACAGACAAGAAAAGAGCCAGACAAAGAAAGATACAGACAGAGAGAGGCAGACAGGGAAAGAGGCAGATAAACAGACAGGGAAAGAGACAGACAGAGACAGACAGAGAGACAGACATACAGAGACAGACAGATAGAGAGACAGCCAAGGAAAGACACAGACAGACAGGCAAAGAGAGACAGACAGACAAATAGAGAGAGATAGACAGACAGCAGAGAGGGAGACAAAGACTGGGAGAGAGGGAGAGCAGGAGAGAGACAGAGAGACAGTTACTATGTTTTGTTTGTGAATCTTAACATACAAAAGGGGGCCTGGAGACACCACAGGATGCACAGGGCACATTCTCCCCCACTCATCAGACAAACTTGATCATTAACCCTTTATTGACAGTTTCTTCAGCTCCAGGCCCCCTTTTGTATGTTAATGGACAGAAATGTATTACCATTGAATGGGTATCTGTCTTGTAACAGTTATTTTGCTGCAACACTGCATTCCAGTATATGCCTTATACATGATCTATGACTGTATCAGAAAATTACAGAGTGGTCCATATTAGTGGGACATTTATCTCTATTTCTATGACTGATCCCTTAGGCTGCTTTCACACCTCCGGTTTTAGCAGAGGCGGCTAATCCGGCTCTAAAACCTATGCAACGGATGCGGCGACAAAACCGCATCCTTTGCATAAGTTTTTGACATGCGGACCGTCCGGTTTTTGTCGCTTGCTACTGAGCATGTGCAGTGGAAAAAAACGCATGCAGCGGCCGGATGCGGTGTTTGCCACAGGACGCCGCATGCGGCGTTCATGGGCATGCATTGCAAATCGCGCCGCATCGGCCGGATGCGGTGCGATGCGGGTTTTTTTGCCGGACAAAAAAACGTGCCAGGCAACGTTCCATCCGGCCGCCACATCGGCTAAATATGCCGCATGCGGCAAAAACCGGACCGAACGCAAGCCCATGCGGCACAATCCGGCACTAATGAAAGTCTATGCAAAAAACGCAACCGGCGGCAAAAAAAAAGGGTTGCATTTTTTCTGCAAAGCGCCGGATTGTGCCGCACAGGAAAAACCGGATGTGTGAAAGCAGCCTTACCTTTACACCCAGTGTTGATACATGATAAGGACCTGTTTTTATACCATCTTCTCAGGTTAACATTCATTGTACCCCAGATATTTACATTGGACATTTATCATTCCCTTTTACTTCAGCATCACTCGTTGTATCTACCTGGTTACACGCCGATATATTTCTACTATTAATAATGCTTGGTGCTCCATTATTTGCATCCATTGGGAACTATCTTCGAGGTAAAACAGAATAGGAAGTTCTGTAAGTCATGATATGGCCCTCACAGAGCCCTGATCTCAACATCATTGCATCTGGGATTGCATGAAGAGAGGGAAGGATTTGTGTAAGTCTACATCCACACAAGTTATATAAAAAGTTCACCGCACTCTCCAGGGGTTTTCATGCAAAATTGTGAGTTTACCAGCACCCCTTGATACATTCGGTTGTGTGCACACTAATTATCTATTATTACATCCACACAAGTTCTGAGGTTAGTTCTCCAAGTTGTTTAGTGCAACCTACTTGTTTTTCAAAGTTCCTTCAAAAACTGTGTTGAAGTGTACCTAGAAGAATTGAAGCTTTCATGCTGATTTGAAGGCAAATTTTGGACACACCAAATATTGATTTGATCTACATTACTCCTTTGTGCATTCACTTTGCATCTTGTGTATTTATAAAAATTTTGTAAGACTTTTATTTTTTAAAACATTTTAATTTTGAAGCATTTTTGTGACACCAGTCTGAAACGTTTGGTTAGTACTGTATATACAAGTGTATCTCAATAAATTAGAATATCATCAAAAAGTTAATTTATTTCAGTAATTCAATACAAACAGGGAAATGCATATATAGAGTCATTACACACAGAGGGATCTACCGTATTTTCCGGACCATAAGGCACACATAAAAGCCTATGATTTTCTCAGAAATCGAAAGTGTGGCTTATAACCTGGTTCGCTTTATATATGGATACAGTATAGTACATCGATTGAGCATTACGGCCACCGTAGTCAGGAGCCTCACTGAGTGCGGTGATATGTACAGATCTGTGCGCGGGAGCAGCGCGGGTTATCTATGCCCCAAAAATGCCTCCTGTTAAGCGACATGCTTATGATGCAGATTTTAAGATTAAACCTATAACTCATGCAGTAGAGCATGGAAATAGAGCAGCTGCAAGAGAATTCAGCATAAATGAATCTATGGTGCGTAATTGGAGGAAACAAGAAGATTCACTGCGCCAGGTAAAGAAGACCAAACTGAGTTTCCGAGGAAACAAAGCAAGATGGCCACAGTTGGAGGACAAAATAGAACAGTGGGTTATCGAACAGAGAACCGCTGGTATAAGCGTCTCCACTGTCTCTATTCGACTGAAAGCCACAGCGTTACCATGCGACACGGAGATCACAGAGTTTCGAGGAGGTCCTTCATGGTGCTTTTGTTTTCTGAAAAAACGTAATCTCTCCATCCGCACCAGAACTACTGTCTGCCACAAACTGCCAAAGGTTTATGAAGAGAAGCTGGCCATTTTCCGCACCTACTGCATAACCAAGATAAATGAAATGAACATCCAGCCAGAACACATCACTAACATGGATGAGGTCCCCCTCACTTTCGATATCCCCATAAATTGTACTGTTGAGAAAACAGGGTCCAGTATGGTATCTATACGCACCACAGGAAACGAGAAGTCCTCTTTCACTGTAGTTCTCGCCTGTCAGGCTAATGTCTAGAAACTACCACCCATGGTCATTTTCAAGAGAAAGACTTTACCCAAAGAAAAGTTTCCTGCTGGTGTCATCATCAAAGCTGACCCAAAGAGCTGGATGGACGAGGAGAAGATGATTGAGTGGCTGAGGGAAGTCTACGTCAAGAGACTGGATGGTTTTTTTCACAAATCCCCATCCCTATTTGTTTGTGACTCCATGCGCGCCCATGTGACCGATAATGTCAAAGCCCAAGTGAAGAAAACTAATTCAGAGTTTGCCGTAATTCCGGGTGGATTAACCAAAGAGCTCCAGCCACTAGATATCGGCATCAACAGGTCATTTAAAGTTAAATTGCGAGCTACGTGGGAGCATTGGATGACAGAAGGTGACCAAACATTCACCAACACAGGGAGGCAATGCCGGGCAAGTTATGCCACTATGTGCCAGTGGATCATGGATGCCTGGAAAAAGGTATCAGTCTCCAGTGTAATCCGAGCTTTCAGGAAGGCTGGAATCATCACTGAAGAGCTAAGCAGCTGCAACGAGACCGACTCAGATAATGATGAGGGGGACCTGAGAATGCTTGATAAAGAAATTGCCCAACTGTTAAACTCCGACACTGAAGATGAAGAATTTGATGGATTTGTGGAGGAAGAATGAACTGAAAATGTATTGATTTGCAGTTACCGTACAACTGAACAAGTTGAGAGTTACGTACGGTATTGTGAAAGAGTTAAATAAATTTTGACCTACAGTACAGTCTGAGCTTTGTTTCATTTACGGTAAAGTGAACCTTTCACCAGTTTTATGGCCTCTAAGCTGCGGCCACCACCAGTGGGCTCTTATATACAGCATTCTAACAGGCTGTATATAAGAGCTCAGGCCGCGCTGTACAGCATAAACATCACATTATAATACGGTACTCATCAAAACCGGTCACTCCAGTGCTGCTTGTCCAGATGGGCGACGCTGTTCTCCGAGACCGGCGCCTCCTCTTTCGGCCATCTTGCTCCTCTGTCTTCTGAAGCCTGTGTGCATGGCACGTCCACGTCATACACACTCGCCGGCACTGAGGTCCGGAAAATACGGTATTTCAAGTTTTTATTTCTTTCAATGTTAATGATTATAGCTTGCTGCCAATGAAAACCCAAAAGTCATTATCTCAGAAAATTAGAGTATTATATAGTACCAACTGAAAAAATGATTTTATAACTCAGAAATGTTGGCGCCTACTGGAAAGTCTGTACAGTAAATGCACTCAATACTTGGTCAGGGCTCCTTTTGCATGAATTACTGCATCAATGCGGCGTGGCATGGAGGCGATCAGCCTGTGGCACTGCTGAGGTGTTATGGAAGCCCAGGTTGCTTTGATAGAAGCCTTCAGCTCATCTGCATTGTTGGGTCTGGAGACTAGTCTTCCTCTTGACAAACACCCATAGATTCTCTATTTGGTTTAGGCCAGAGGAGTTTGCTGGCCAATCAAGCACAGTAGTACTGTGGTTACTAAACCAGGTATTGGTACTTTTGGCGGTGTGAACAGGTGCCAAGTTTTGTTGAAAAATGAAATTTCCATCTCCAAAAAGCTTGTCAGCAGAAGAAAGCATGAAGTGCTCTAAAATTTCCTGGTAGATGGCTGCACTGACTTTGGTATTGACAAAATATAGTGGAGCTACACCAGCAGATGACATGGCTGCCCAAACCATCACTGATTGTGGAAACTTCCCACTAGACCTCAATCAGCTTGGATTGTGGCATCTCCAAGACCTTTTGTGGCATACTCTCCTTGTGGAGTGTGTCAATGATTGCCTTCGGGACATCTGTCAAGTCAGCAGTCTATGAGTTGGCACTCTGAATCATGAGAACAAAATAGGGAGGGGGCAATGTGAGGAGGGGGCATACTATGGATAGGATGTAGTGTAGTAGATAATACAGTATTAATAGTGAGTACTGTGGGTAAAGAATGTAGAGACAGTAAGGCTATGTGCGCACGTGTGCGCTCTGCACCGCACACAAAAGGTCCGCTTCAGAGCGCAGCTGAAAAGCTCCGTTCTGAAGCGCCTGGTGCCTGCAGAATTTGTGCACTCTGCATGCTGCCTCTCCCTATAGACAGCATGCAACGCGCACGAAAGAAGTGACATGTCACTTCTTAGAACGCACGCTTCGGGCAGCAGCCGAATTGCTGCGTTCTAATACGCCATGTGCGCACGTCTCCTGCACAATCTTCATAGATTATGCTGGGGACGCAGGACGCATGCAGTTACGCTGCGGTGCAGAACGCAGCGTAACTGCATGCAATACGCACACGTGCGCACAAAGCCTAACAGCTGAGGAGGGTAGTGTGGGAGAACAGTATAATAATAAAGAAGAAAATATGAACAAAAAATGAAGCAAAAGTGAACGCGAAACTCCTCTTACCCAGTCATACACCATGTAACTATTTCCCACGGATATGCACTTGTTTTAAATAATGTAAGAGGTTTTTTTACATGTAGCTTGGTTAGTGCCATATTTTCTTCATCTTTATTGTTATATCGATTTCTTTTTTCAATATACTGAGCACCACTGCTGCTTTTTCCTCCTAAGCCCTGGCAGTCATATTCTTTACTTGATTTTTAGTGTTTTGTGCCAAGTACTGACTCTTTTGGGGGGATGTGTGGGAGAACAGTGTGAGGGTACAGTATGGAGAGGGGGCAATGTGGGTGTAGTATGGTGTGGGAATATAGAATGCAGAGGTTCAGCATTGGGAGAGAGTGAAGATAATAATAGCATGAGATGAAACAGAAAAGTGACATTGTGAAGTTGGAATGGTGTGGAGATCATAGTTCATACAGGAGGATGGAGTGATAGTTATTGGAAATAAAGGGAGACAATGTGGAGGAAATAGTTAATAAGGGAGGACAGTGTGGGGGGGTTATAGTTAATAAATGGGGACAATGTTGAGCTTTTAGTTTATAAGAGGGTACCATCTGGTGTCTGTAGTTCAGAAAGGGGATCAGTATTGAGGTTACAGTTAATGTAGGCTTTTAGTTCAGAGACAAAGTCTGTAGGCAATGTTCTATAAGATAAGACAATGTCTATCGAAGGGACAGATTGGGGGTTATATTTTGTGCAGGGAGCATTATTCATTCAGGGGCACAACATGGGCAGATATGTTTTTTACTGGGGGCATTATAATAATAGCTATTTTTAAGGGAACCGAGTCAGTATGTAATGACAAAGGCTGGGAAGGGGGGAGTTGGCAGAAATGAGCTGTGGGTGTGAACAGTCATCATGGCATCTAGACCAAGCAGATGGAGAGAAATCGGATGAGAATGGCTTAAATCAGAGAAGACATCACCTATAAGGTACATGAATGTAAATGTTTATTTATGATACTGATTATATCTAATCAGTACTGTGATTCCTGTATAGCCAGTCTGATGATGGCTAGGGACAACAATTCTCATTATCCCCTTACCATTAGTAATCCCTTAAAGGGACACTTTCACTAGGATTTTATATGTAATGTAGAGATAGAGACCCTGATTCCAGCGATATATAACTTACTGAACTGCGCAGTATAGCTTTTATAAAATCACTGTTTAAGTAGCAGGAGATTATCATTAGTTGACTACTTGGTGTCTGTATAACTGCTAGATCTAGAGAAAACATTGATTTTATCAAAATGACAGCAAATAGCTTATTACAGGATTGGCGGCTTAGGAAGTAATGAGTATAGAAACCTAAGCGCAACTCAAGGTCCACCGTGCTAAGGGTCGTATGCAGCTGCTAAGAGCCCAAAGAGCAAGGCGGACAACAACTAAAGAGAGTAGATTGATAACTGAGCACACTATAGTCTGTGTTGACTTCACACAGACTAAACTTCTGTGCAATAGCGAATCTACTATAAACTTAAAGGTCAGAGCGACAGACCACTACCCATGCTGTCGTCTATGACCAAAGAATAAACTGAAAAGCAACGTAAAGTCAAGCATCTCTTATGCAGTGAACTGTGCGCTTATCCAGTGTTCACACCAGTACTTAGAAAAGGATAAATGCAAATTCAAGCGACCTAGCTATATGCGGTGTGCTGTACGCTGAACCCGCATACACAAAAGTACTAGGACGCAATTCAAACGATCTGTCTGTATATGGTGTATTGCACGCTTACCAGCATACGCAGCAGTACTAGGAGTACTTGAGTTGCCTATAAGCGATGTACCGCATGCTTAACAGCGTACTACCGCAATACTACAGTCATGGCCAAACGTTTTGAGAATGCTACAAATATTAATTTTTACAAAGTCTACTGCTTAAGTTTTTCTAATGGCAATTTGCATATACTCCAGAATGTCATAAAGAGTGATCCACTTAACAGCAATTACTTGCAAAGTCAATATTGGCTAAGAAAATGAAGTTTAACCCCCAAAACACATTTCAACATCATTGCATTCCTGCCTTAAATGGAGCAACTAACATTGTTTTAGTGATTGTTCCATTAACACAGGTGTGGGTGTTGATGAGGACAGGGCTGGCAATCAATCAGTCATGATTAAGTAAGAATGACACCACTGGACACTTTAAAAGGAGGCTGGTGCTTGGTATCATTGTTTCTCTTCAGTTAACCATGGTTATCTCTAAAGAAACACATGCAGCCATCATTGCTGTGCACAAAAATGGCCTAACAGGGAAGAGTATCGCAGCTACAAAGATTGCACCTCAGTCAACAATCTATCGCATCATCAAGAACTTCAAGGAGAGAGCTTCCATTGTTGCCAATAAGGCTCCAGGGCACCCAAGAAGGACCAGCAAACGCCAGGACTGTATCTTAAAACTGTTTCAGCTGTGGGATCGGACTACCAGCAGTGCCGAGCTAGCTCAGCAATGGCAGCAGGCTGGTGTGAGTGCTTATGCATGCACTGTGAGGCGGAGACTGCTTGAGCAAGGCCTGGTTTCAAGGAGGGCAGCAAAGAAGCCACTTCTCTCCAGAAAAAACATCAGGGACCGATTGATATTCTGCAAAAGGTACAGGGAGTGGACTGCTGAGGACTGGGGTAAAGTCATTTTCTCAGATGAATCCCCTTTTCGATTGTTTGGGACATCTGGAAAACAGCTTATTAGGAGAAGAAGAGGTGAGCGCTACCACCAGTCTTGTCTCATGCCAACTGTTAAGCATCCTGAAACGATTCATGTGTGGGGTTGCTTCTCAGCCAAGGGAATCTGCTCACTCACAGTCTTGACTAAAATTACAGCCATGAATAAAGAATGGTACCAGAATGTCCTCCAAGAGCAACTTCTCCCAACTGTCCAAGAGCAGTTTGGCGCCCAACAATGCCTTTTCCAGCATGATGGAGCACTTTGCCATAAAGCAAAGGTGATCACTAAATGGCTCATGGAACAAAACATAGAGATTTTGGGTCCATGGCCTGGAAACTCCCCAGATCTTAATCCCATTGAGAACTTGTGGGCAATCATCAATTAGAGAAGCTGCCAAAAGGCCTTTGGTTGCTCTGGAGACGCTGCAGCAATCTACAGCTTAGGTGGGAGAATCTGTGGACAGGACAACTATTAAGCCTGCTTTACACGGGACGACCGATTGTGCGATTTCACAATCGATTGTACCCGCCCCCGTCATTTGTGCGTCATGGGCAAATCGCTGCCTATGTCGCACAAAGTCGTGAAACCCCCGTCACACGTACTTACCTGCTGAGCGACCTCACTGTGGACAGCAAACGTCCACTTCCTGAATTGGGAGGGACGTTCGGCGTCACAGCGATGTCACACAGCCGCCGTCCAATAGAAGCGGAGGGGCGGAGATGAGCGGGATGTAAACATCCCGCCCACCTCCTTCCTTCCGCATAGCCGGCAGGAGCCGTGGGACGCAGGTAAGCAGAGTTCATCGCTCCCGTGGTGTCACACGGAGCGACGTGTGCTGCCACGGGAACGATGAACAACCGGCACAAGTAAAAATAAACGATATTATGAAACTGAGCGACGAGTACATGACTCACGATTTGTGAGCGATACTGCGTCACTCAGAGATTTCAAACGAGACGACGTCGTGTATGATGCCGGATGTGCGTCACGAAAACCGTGACCCCGACGATGCATCGCACGATCCGTCGTCTTGTGTAAAGCACCCTTTACTCGTTAACTCCACAAATCTGCAAAGTGGGGAAAAATTCCTAGAAAAGAAAAAATAGACAAATCTGTTTTTTATGGAAGCATAGCAAGAAGAAAGACATTTTTGAATGCAAGCTATAAAAAATGTCCCTTTTGCAGTTTGTAAAAAGCCATGTAAGTGACACAGCTAGCATGTCAAAGAGGGGTGCTATGGTTAGATGGACCAAAGTAGAACTGTTTGGGATAAATGCAACACGCTATGTGTGGTGGAAAACTAAAACTGCACCCTGAAAGCACCATTTCCACCATCAAACATGGTGGTGGCAGCATCATGTGCTTTTCGTTAGGAATAGGAAAGTTTGTCAGAGTTGATGGAAAGATACGTAGATTGAGTTAAATACAGGGAAATTATGGAGGAAAACTGTCACGTGGTGTGATGAGGTAACTTGGAACAGGGTAACATACGCTGGCTCTAGGGCTAGCGTGGCCTTAGCTGTCCCTGTTACCAAACATATGTCTAATAGTGATGAGCGAGTACCAAAAAGCTCGGGTGCTCGAGGCTCGGGCCGAGCATCCCAAGATATTCGTGTACTCGGCCCGAGCACCGAGCCCAATGTTATCCTATGGGAGACCCGAGTATTTTTATGAAATGACCCCCTGGCAGCATGTAGAAACCCTAAAAATGTCACAAAAGTCTTAGAAGAGTGCTCAAATGACATGGCATCAGCATGGGGAAGACCCCTTGAAGCATTTATCACTCAAAAGTCACAGCTGTGAACAATTTTGTCCGAGTTTTACGCCATTTTTACGGACTCACCAGAAAACCTTCCAAAATGACACCAAAATGAATTTTCATGGCGGAAATGTTAAGGGCACATACCCAATAGTTAGATAGAGCTGGTGTATGTTACTTTTTGAGATTACATGAAAGATTTTACGTGAAAATATTGTGTGGCACTCCGATGTCCAAAACGAACATTTTGTGCTTTTTACTAGCGATGTCGGTCATTTTTTTTTTTCATTCTATCTCCCTCAGTCCATTGGTCGGTCTCTCTGTCTGTCGGTCTCTCTCTGTCTTGTCTGTCCCCCTCTCACAGTCTGTCGGTCAGTCCCCCCCCCTCTCATACTTACCATTCCCCGATCACTGCCGCGGCGCTGCACAGCTGTTCACTAAACTCCGGCGGCTTTTCCTCTTTTGAAAAAGCCGGCCGCTCATTAAACAAGCTCGTATTCCCCGCTTTCCTGCTTTTCGGCGCCTATGATTGGTTGCAGTGAGACACGCCCCCACGCTGAGTGACAGGTGTCTCACTGCACCCAATCACAGCAGCCGGTGGGCGTGTGTATACTGTGCAGGGAAATAAATAATTAAATAATTAAAAAAACGGCGTGCGGTCCCCCCAATTTTAATACCAGCCAGATAAAGCCATACGGCTGAAGGCTGGTATTCTCAGGATGGGGAGCTCCACGTTATGGGGAGCCCCCCAGCCTAACAATATCAGTCAGCAGCCGCCCAGAATTGCCGCATACATTAGATGCGACAGTTCTGGGACTGTACCCGGCTCTTCCCGATTTGCCCTGGTGCGTTGGCAAATCGGGGTAATAAGGAGTTATTGGCAGCCCATAGCTGCCAATAAGTCCTAGATTAATCATGTCAGGCATCTCCCCGAGAAACCTTCCATGATTAATCTGTAAGTGACAGTAAATAAACACACACACCCGAAAAAATCCTTTATTAGAAATAAAAAACACAAACCAATTCCCTCGTAACCAATTTAATAAGCCCCAAAAAGCCCTCCATGTCCGGCGTAATCCAGGATGCTCCAGCGTCACGTCCAGCTCTGCTGCATGGAGGTGACAGGAGCTGCAGCAGACACCACCGCTCCTGTCACCTCCACGCAGCTAATGAAGACAGCCGCGCGATCAGCTGAGCTGTCACTGAGGTTACCTGGATCCAGCGGTGGATGCAGCGGTGGCCGCGGGTAACCTCAGTGACAGCTCAGCTGGTCGCGCTACTCACCGCCGCTCCTCTCACCTCCACGCAGCTAATGAAGACAGCCGCGCGATCAGCTGAGCTGTCACTAAGCTTATCCGCGGCCACCGCTGGATCCAGCGATGTCCGTAAGTTACCTGACTGACAGCAGCTGATCGCGCTACTCACCTCAGTTGCTGTGTGAAGCTGACAGGAGCGGCGGTGTCTGCTGCAGCTCCTGTCACCTTCATGCAGCAGATCTGGAAGCGACGCTGGAGGTTCGTGGATTACGCCGGACATGGAGGGCTTTTTGGGGCTTATTAAATTTGTTACGAGGGAATTGGTTTGTGTTTTTTAATTCTAATAAAGGATTTTTTCAGGTGTGTGTGTTTATTTACTGGAATTTATAGATTAATCATGGAAGTTTTCTCGGGGAGACGCCTGACATGATTAATCTAGGACTTATTGGCAGCTATGTGCTGCCATTAACTCCTTATTACCACGATTTGCCAACGCATCAGGGCAAATCGGGAAGAGCCGGGTACAGTCCCAGAACTGTCGCATCTAATGTATGCGGCAATTCTGGGCGGCTGCTGACTGATATTGTTGGGCTGGGGGACTTCCCATAACGTGGAGCTCCCCATCCTGAGAATACCAGCCTTCAGCCGTATGGCTTTATCTGGCTGGTATTAAAATTGGGGGGCCCGCACGCTGGTTTCTTTAATTATTTAATTATTTATTTCACTGCACAGTATACACACGCCCACCGGCTGCTGTGATTGGGTGCAGTGAGACACCTGTCACTCAGCGTGGGGGCGTGTCTCACTGCAACCAATCATAGGCGCCTGTGGGCGAGGAAAGCAGGGAATACGAGATGGCTGTGTGCAGAGCACAGTGTGCCCGCCGGTATAAAGGCTCGGTCACGCTGTGCGGGCCGGCCAATCACTGCAATTCCACAACTAACAGGGCTGTGGCATTGCAGTGGTCTGCCAGACAATCCCTACATGAGGGCTGGCTCGCAAAAGAGTGCCAACATGCAGGGATGAAGACCATGAGTACAGCACGAATATCGCGAAATTACTCGGTACCCGCCGAGTAGCCCGAGTACAGTGATACTCGTGCGAGTACCAAGTAGCGACAAGTGTACTCGCTCATCACTAATGTCTAATGGTGATGATATTTAGGTTGCCTTCCTAACCCTAAAGGGGGCTTTACTCGCTGCGATATCGTTAGTGAATTATCGTCGGTGTCATGGTATTTGTGACGCACATCCCTGTAGACTGTAAGCCCTCGCGGGAAGGGTCCTCTCTCCTCCTGTACCAGTCTGTTATGTACTGTTAATGATTGTTGTACGTATACCCTTTCACTTGTAAAGCGCCATGGAATAAATGGCGCTATAATAATAAATAATAATAATAAATAATAATTAACAATATCGCAGTGTGTGACAAGTACGATTGACCTTAAACGATCGCAAAAGCGGTCAAAATCGTTTGCCGTGGAGAGGTCGTCCTGAAACCAAAAATCATTCTCTGCTTATTAGTGATGTTGTTCCTCGTTCCTGCGGCACCACACATCGTTGTGTGTGACACTGCACGAGCAACGAACATCTCCTTACCTGCCTCCACCGGCAATGAGGAAGGAAGGAAGGAGGTGTGCGGGATGTTACATCCCGCTCACCTCCGCCCATCCGCTTCTATTGGATGCCTGCCGTGTGACGTTGCTGTGACGCCGCACGAACTGCCCCCTTAGAAAGGAGGCGATACGTCGGCCAGAGTGACATCACAGGGCAGGTAAGTCCGTGTGACGAGTGTAAGCGAGGTTGTGTGCCACGGGCAACGATTTGCCCGTGTCACATAACCAACGGGGACCGGTATGATCGCTTGCAATCTCGCTAGCGAGATCGCAGCGTGTAAAGTACCCTTAACTCCTGAATAGCCCTCTGTCTCCCCCACCCCTGGGGATGTGTGGGTCATGAATGGTTTGTTTATCCCACACAAATAGACAGGGAAAAACCAATACTCAAAACTCACTGCACACACACAGAGGTAAGACAATACATACTCAGGAGGAAATAAAGAATCTGGTAGGAAATAAAAAAAATGAGAATATTTCCACAATGCACAAAATAAGACACAGAGCAAGATTACCACAGCACAAGGACCGGTATCGCAAATTAAGCTATAACTGGTGTGGGAAAAAAGGTACCACCATATTTTATAGGGCGGAGGTGGCTGTGATAGGTCTCCTGTAACCTGTGAGCCTAGCAGCAATCCACAGGCTAGCAGAAATTAACTCCTGCTAGATTTATCACTACTAAGCAAACAACTGGTCAATACCTGAGTCTGACTGGGCAACTCAAAGGCACGAGGGAAACCATAGTGTGATGTGTCAGACTCTGCAGTGTGAACAATGTCAGAAGTCGTCATGACACTTGGTGAATTTAAAGATGAACACTGTGTGATTAAAAACCTGTTAGAAGCTGCAAAATAATTGAGACTGGGGCACAGGTTCACCTTCCAGCAGGACAACAACCCTAAACATCCTGCAGGAGCTACAATGTAATGGTATAGTTAAAGCATATCCATATGTTTGACTGGCTCAGTAACAGTCCAGATCTAAATCCCATTGAGACTCTGTCACAAGACTTGAAAATTACAGTTCACAGACGCCTCAATCCAATCTCATACAAATCAGAGTGAAAAGGGGGTTAATGCCGCGCATCAGCCAAAATGAAGATGTAGCACGTTGATGTTATAAACGTATTCTTTTATTCCATCGGTCTATGCGTTTCGAGGATATACCTCTTCTTCAGGACCAGTGCATCAACATGGTATTGATACTATGTTGATGCACTGGTCCTGAAGAAGAGGTATATCCTTGAAACGCGTAGACCGATGGAATAAAAGAATAAGTTTATAACATCAACGTGCTACATCTTCATTTTGGCTGATGCGCGGCATTAACCCCTTTTTCACTCTGATTTGTATGCACATCCACGTGGGGCTGCAGCAGACGCCTTCATCCTATGCTCTGTCAGTGGTTGTGACTATTACAACCATTTCAGGTAAGTGTATTTTTCCTGATCTACCTCACTGATCTGTTGTTATTACACTATCAGCGCTCCTTATTTTTCAGCTCAATCCAATCTCACTGAGCTATAGCTAGTGTGCAGAGAAGAATGGGCAAAACTTTCAGCCTCCAGATGTGCAAAGCTGGTAGAGTCATAGCCCAAAAAAGAGTTGAAGCAGTAACTGTGCATAAAAGGTGGTCCTACAAATTACTGATTCAGGGGAGCTGACTAAAAATTCACATCACAATTTGCAGATTTATATTCTTAAAAGATTTAGAAACTATTTATCATATCATTTACACTGCACAAATACCTGCTACTTAGTTTTGGTTTATCACATAAAATCCCAATAAAATACTGGGGGGTTTTTTGTATAGCATGAAAACCAATGTGGAAAAGTGCACTGGGTATGATTACTTTTTCAAAGCACAGTGCACTGCTTTGTGGGAAGGGCTTTCAACTTAGGAAACAGGAAATCTAGAATCATGCCTATGACCTAGCAGGAAGCCGGCTACCCAGTAGCACCCAGCAATGTGGCGCACTACTGAAAATTGAAGATTATATAACACCATTCCTCACAAAAAATTTGTATGCCATTTTTTAAAGGGAACCTGTCAGGTGCAATATACACCCAGATCCATGAGTTTTTGTGGGTGTATATTGCTAATCCCTGCCTAACCGTCCCTGTATTTCTAAAGATCCTTTATGATATGCTAATAAGTTCAGGGACTAGTTGCAAAGGTGTTATTTCCCCCGACTAGTTTGCCCTCTTAGCATGTTAGCATACCCACAGGGGGGTCCTAACATGCAATTCAATGCAGCGTAACCAGTGGTGGCACGCATTCCTGTGTCTGCTGTGACTGCTGATCTGAATGCCTAACATTTCCAGGCATATTCAGTATGAACCCAGGTGTACACATCCCGGCTTCAGAGAGGTGCATGACCGGAAGTGCCGGGAATTCAAATTAACAGACACAGGTATGCGCATCACCACTGGTGATGCTGCATTGAATAGCATGTTAGTACGTCCCTGTAGGCGTGCTACCATGCCAAGAGGACGGAATGAGTGCAGGAACTAAAAACCTTGTGACTAGTCCCTGCACTCATTAGCATATCATAAAGGATCTTTAGAATTACTTTTTGTAAAGATCCCTTTATCTAGTCTACTAGATAAAAAGAGAGCTAGGCAGGGATTATCAATATGCAGCCAGAACTGTTCAATGATCTGAGTGCATTTTGCACCTGACAGGTTCCCTTTAAGACAAAAAACGGAAGTAGATTTAAAAATATATATATATATATATATATATATATATATATATATATATATATATATATATATATATATATATATGTAGAATACTTCCTACACATCCCCTCCTTCACATTTTGCTTCCAGCATTAGGTTTAGCCCCTGCATTAAAATAGAAGTCAAAAGATGAAGAAATTGTAATATCTTATACAAATAATTCCCAAGAAATATTACCAGAAAAAGTGTGAAATTATAAAAATATATCAGTTCAGTTTGGGATTTGTTAAAAATAATTGAATACAAAATGTATCAAGTATAATACTGTTATACCATTGTTGGAACATATTTTCCTTCTGCATCTGCTGTTAGTTGCATGACTAAATTAATCCATAGTGGTTAAAGGGTTTCAATTTGGGATATATTCCAATTTCCTCTCTCTACAAGCAATTTTAACACTCTGTCGATGCTAATTACCCATAATTGTTGCATAATTTAAATACATTATTTTATTATGTGACATTAATATAAATATAGCTGAATCTGCATCTAAATCAAAATCTGGCGCACCAGTAATATTGTATATGATCTAAAATGTAATTTATGCAAAAAAGGAGCTACATACAATACTTGAGACAAGAAACTATTTGGTGAATCAATGACTATTCATACTTTGTATATAGAAGCAAAGATATCCTTTCTTAAACGGCTTATATGGGTTATCAAAGTAACCTATTAGAACATATTTTATGAGTAGCTGAACTGTGTTTTGATAAGGACCAACCTCTATTAATGGTAGTGGAGACTAGTGACTAGTGACACTGTGTTTGGAGACTAGTGACAGCTTTCGTACTGGAACCTCTCATCTCCATCTGGCTATCCACATTTACTGTAAATAGGGTTTCATTTCCATTAGTTGCTAAATGGTTAATGTCAGTTTTGCTGTTGGCAGCTTCTCCAGCAGTCCCTAGCTGAGTGCTTCAGCTGCAGTAGCTTTGTAGTCATGCCCTTCAGGTTTAAATAGAGGTGTTACCCAGCAATCCCTGCTGAAGATACAAACCCATTTGTATACTGGCCCCCTTGGTGGAAGGAGCTGTTTTGGAGTATTCCAGAAGCAGTACCTTTATCCTTTTGTGTTGCAGTTTTTCACCTGTTTGTCTCCCCTACTCTCTTGTCTTATTAATGCAGTGGTGGGTTTAGTGAAACTCACCCACCTCTCACTGGTCAGGGCAGCTATAGAGTATCCCAGCAGGGTCTCAAGATGCTGCCAGGCGACAGTTGTGGAGACTGTAAAGGGACTGGCTAGGAGAGTAGGGACAGATACAGGTGAGGATAGGAGGTGTCCATCAACTCTCTCACTAGCGTTAGGGCCCACTCTTGTTATTGTGTCCCCGGTGTTCCCCCCTTGTTTGAAAGCGTGACAGTGGCTGCCAAGAGCTTTTTGTTCTGATTTTGTTTGTACATGTACCCTCTGATTTATGTTGTTAAATATTTATGCTCTAAATACTGTAAATAAAGATCATTATGTATTATGTCGGAGATATTTTAGGGTAAACCTATTGGTCAGAAGTATTGATGAGCAAACTGCTCAGTGCTCGGTAAGAGCAACGAGAATTTTGATGCTCAGTACTCGTTTAATGAGTGTAATGGAAGTCAATGGGGAACTTAAGCATTTTTCCACAAGATTTTCCGTAGTAATACCCAAGTTCTCCACTGACTTCCATTATACTCAATAAACAAGTACTGAGCATCAAAATGCTTGCTACTCTTACCGAGCACTGAGCAGTTTGCTCATACCAAGTCAGAAGACATAGATCAGCTTTCCTCTACTATTTTTGGATTACTCATGGAGAGAATAAATGGAGAATAGCTCATGGTAGCCACCTCTCCACTGAGGTCATCCTCAAAATAGGTGTGGGTTTTACCTGTGAGACCCATATCTGCATGTCCTGTGGTTATGCCTTGAATATTTGAGAAGAGCAATCCCCTTTCTAAGTGACTGGGTTATATGGTGGAAGCTCTCAAAGAAACTTCTTTTCTCAGGTTTTTGCTACCTCACCTGGGAACATCATGTGAGGAAAGACCTTGATTCCAACAATGTATCACATAGTTTAATGGGTGCAGCACTTATGATACAATCAGAGTTCTTGGATGTAGTATGAAGCTGATATAGTCCTAGCAATGATAAGCTCCTTGTGCTAAAACAATCATTGCAAATTAACAACAGCAAACAGCTTGATAAGTGATACATCACTGACATCTGTTTTATTCCACAAAGTTAACTGAAACTACAGGCACTATTCAATAGTGTAGAGATCTTTCAGCATTACCAATACTTTGGTAGCAATTCTTTAACACTGGTGAGGTGCACACCAATCCTATAGAAGTGCGCACTGGAATATAGTGACCTAATTATTCAAACAGCGATTACCACTTAATGAAATAGGTGCATCTGGTATCCAATGTGTGTCACCACCCGAAATATATGGCATAGATTTCTAGAGTAAGTTATCCCATTTTAATGGTGCACTGTATGATGAATTTGTTTGGTGGGCATGAACAGTCCCCGTCAAGCCCTTGCCATGTACATACTGGTGTAAACACTACAAGTCAAAATATTTTGCACAATTGATGTGTTGCACAACAATGTTGCAAATTATTTGGTGTTTACACCAGATTTCTGGTGTAAGCACCTTGATTAATAGACCCCTATGTATATAATGCAAACATAAGGTGGGTAGAGCAAGACGTTGATGAGATGCAGCCGTAGCCAATATCTGCACAGTACAGAGTGATGTCAGAAAAGGCAGCATTGTTTTGTCATCTCCTATAAAGTCCATTTAATTTCCTGTAAACATAAAAAAAGCCATATTTACAAACACAGGTCACAAAGCTAATGCACTAATGCCCTGAAGTATGCAGGCAGCGGCAACACAGGTGTAAAATACTGATGAAACAACAAATCCCTCACCTACCAAGTCATGGAGGGGGTGATAGTCTAGTGTTATAATTGCACATGGATAAGGCTTGTATAGAGTGCCAATCACACAGGTACATCTGGTGCACAGTGCCTGGCTTACTGCCTATTAGTGATGCCCATGCTATTAGATATAGCGGGCTACCCAGTGCTATATATGCGCAATCCACTGGGGGCCTGTTGCATCCTGAAAGTGCAAAC
This sequence comes from Anomaloglossus baeobatrachus, assembly GCF_048569485.1. Classification (NCBI taxonomy): domain Eukaryota; kingdom Metazoa; phylum Chordata; class Amphibia; order Anura; family Aromobatidae; genus Anomaloglossus; species Anomaloglossus baeobatrachus. The sequence continues at coordinate 836,001,264 of NC_134353.1, read as the reverse complement.
ATTTGGAGGCCTGTGTTGGTAAATATCTCTGCCCTATTTTTGTTATGTTTTTTGCATTTTGTGTGTCCTTTTGCTGTGTATTTGGTTTTAGTGTAGAGAGATGCAAGGCAATGAGGACCCTTGACGTGGATTTCGAGACTGCATATTTTGGCTAAACTATCTACCAATACCACAAGCTTATTATTTATATTTGATTCCACATTTTTTTTATTTCCATGCAAAATGCAATTAGGCCCATCAATATTGGCCTTTTATTCTAGAGTGCCAGTCACTGGGCGGTGCAGTTATATAGGGCTTGGCAGTCACCCTGATCTAATAGTATGAGCGTCATTACTAGACTGTAAGCCGGAGACTGTGCATCACATGTACCTGTGTGACTGGAGTCCTATACAAGACTTATCTGTGTACATGTCTAATAATAAGCAGCCACCTCCTTCATGAATTGGTAGGCGAGTGAGTTGTTGTTTCATAACTTGTTTGGCCTCCGCCTTTTTCAATGGAACCTGCTTCATGTTTTGTGACTAATAATGAGCGAGTTTTGAAATACTCGGAATCGCGATACTTTTAATGAGTACTGTCTTATACTTGCTTATGTATTCCGAATAGTGTGTGCAATGCAAGACAATGGGGAATACTCGCAATGTAACGAATAACCCGAATTCCGCACTATTCGCTACTCACACGAATAGTACAGAATTTGGTTTACTTTGCGAGTATTCCCCGCTGACTTGCATTGCACAAACTATTCAGTACTCGTTAATTATGAGTATCGCAAATCCGAGTATTTCGAAACTTGCTCATCAATATTTGTGATCTTTGTTGGTATATACGACTGACTGTTATACTTTTTTAATTTGTTTTTGTTCTTTTGCTGTGTTTTTGCATTTAATTTTCTGTAATAATAAATACTCTTGCAGACAGAAGAGCTTGAAATCTATAATAATAAATGACCAGACCGGATGAATTGTTGCATTTGTATATTGCATAAACCTAGTAGCTGTACTTTTTCAATTATTCAAAGTTTACTTTAATTGTTAGTAACTTATTATATGTGATAGCTGTTGTGACTGCAAATTTTCATTTTTTTTCCCCTAGAAAGTAAGGAGGAAGTGAAAAAAGAGCTTAAAAAATGCAGCCATGCATGTTTGTGAATAAAATTAACTTTTTTAGATGTATTGTAGACAATTGACAGATATAAACTGTACAAACAAGAGGAAAAAAAATTAAAAAAATGCAGCAAAACCTGATTTTGTAAAAGCAGCTTATCTAGGCTATGTGCACATGATGAGTATTTGGCTACAGAAACTTCTGCACCAAATCTGCATTTCTTGGCAGAAAAAGAACTTGTTTGTGCTGCACATTTGCTGCATTTTGGTTGCGTTTTTTCGCATGCGGTTTTTTTCATGCGATTTCTATTCATTTTACGGTGGAAAAAAGCTGCAAAAACACTGAAAGAATTAACAGGCTATAGATTTATTTCTGCATCAAATCTGCAAAGAAAAAAAGTAACATGTGCACAAAACATCATTGACTGTAGTGGCATAAGGATTTACTTGCAGGTTTGTGACAAAACTGCACTAAAAAATGCATCAAAAACGCGTGTGCACATAGCCTTACTACCAAGAAGGCAGACTTTGCCCGCAGAAAAAAGCAGCAAAGTAGCAGGGTGTGAACATAGCCTTAAGGCTGCTTTACACGCTGCGACATCGCTAAAGCGATGTTGTTGGGGTCACGGTTTTTGTGACGCACATCCGGCCGCTTTAGTGATGTCGTTGTGTGTGACACCTACATGCGATCGAAAATCGTTGCAAACATGTGCAAAATCGCTAATCGTTGACATACTCCCCTATTCTTAATTATCGTTGCTGCTGCAGGTACGATGTTGTTTGTCGTTCCTGCGGCAGCACACATCGCTATGTGTGACACCGCAGGAACAAGGAACCTCACCTTACCTGCGGCTGCTGGCAACGAGGAAGGAAGGAGGTGGGCGGGATGTTCGTCCCGCTCATTTCCGCCCCCCCGCTTTGATTGGGTGGCCGTGTGTGACGTTGCTGTGACGCCGAACGAACCTCCCCCTTAGAAAGGAGGCGGTTTGCCGGTCACAGCGACGTCACTAGGCAGGTAAGTAGTGTGACGGGTCCGCGCAATTTTGTGTGCAACGGGCAGCGATTTTCCCATGGCGCACAAATGATGGGGCGGGTACGCACGCTAGCATGATCGCAGCTGCTAGCATGATCGCAGTGTGTAAAGCGGGCTTTAGATGCTAAGTTTTTGATGCAACGTTAAAATCTCACTAAAAACTTATCATGGGCACAGAAACAGCCTAAGGGCTAGGACACATGGCAAGTAAAACGGTTCGAGTGGAATGTGATCAATAAAAAATCGCATTCCACCCGGACCCATGTTACTCTATGGGGCCGCTCCAATCTACGATTATTTTCTCAGCCCTAATTGGACCGAGAAAACAGGCACAGCATGCTGCAGGTGGAATCCGATCTGTTTTCACTCGCACCCATACAAGACTATGGATGTGAGTGAAACATCACACTGCACTTGGATGACACTGGAGTGCAGTGCGATAATTGGATCAGCAGGCAATGGAGGAGATATGGAGATTAACCCCTCCTTCTCCTTCACAGCACCCGCTTTCTGCTCTGCAGCTGTGATCCGGTCCTGCGATTCAGTGGCAAGAAACTTGGCTTGCAATCATAGCTGTGCGGGAGTCGAGAGTCGCATAGGATGCCATATGCTTGTGTGGCCCCAGCCTAAATGAAATAGCTAAAAAAGTGGTGGCTGACTTTTACTGTTGAAATGTTGTATTAATTTTTTCTTTTATATATATATATATATATATATATATATATATATATATTAATTCTTGAAATATATATGCTGTTCAATGCCTTACAGAAAATCATGATAAAAATATATAGTTTTTTATGTGGGTATTGAGTTCAGCACACTGCATGTAGACGTAACCACTTGTAATTTCTTGCTGGTCAAGGCTGTGTCACCCATAGACTTTGAAAAGTTTCCATTTCTTTCCTATTCTAACACATAAAGGAACAAAGGTGTATTCAACCAATCTTCTGCTCTGTCATACCGGCAGCATTTCTAATACTCTCAGTAATGTTAGCTCCTTGGAATGAATGTCTTGTGGCTAAGTTTTGTGCATTGATTAATGAGCATATATTGAGGATTTCAGATTGCTGCTACAAGTGCAACAGAATATGAATGTCCCCTCCGAAATGTTCTACAAACAATCCGCAGCCAATATGCCATTTTACCCTTATGTTACACTCAAGTAAGTCACAAGGCCATCTACCTGTACAAGTCCATTTCATGCCAGTGGTTTTATCTCTACCCCTGCCCACTGAAACAGGGAAATATCAATTACTAGAAAGGACAGCTGTTTTGTTCAGCCTAGAAATATTCCAGTCCTCGTAACAAAAGAGTAGAGTCATATGCAGTATTGGGAATGAGGACGCTTTGAAACATTGTGCCAATTCAACATTGTGAATGACAGATTTTTAATGCAAACACGATGAGGCTCAGACAAACCTGTATAAGCATGGGAAGAAAGAATAAATCACTGTGTCATATTGGTTTTCATCAAATAATTTAATTAGGACACCAGCATCAAAAAATTATTCAGTGTTTATTCACAAAATAATTCACAGGACAACTAGATTTTTTCATTGTCGCATGTTATTATGAAAATACTTATCCACCTTGTTACTGCATAATATATTGTAGTATCCAAATAATAATAATAATAATAATAATAATAATAACCACATAGCCAAAACAAAAATGGCTAAACATCTGATTAATAAATAGTTACAGCACGCTGGGATTTGACAAAGAAGTCCGTGCGTGCCCTCCATGGGACATGTACTGGAAAAAAAAGCCCATGGAATGGAAATTAATGTTTTTTTATGTGTTAAAGACGTGCACAGATAGATAGGGATAGATAGATAGATAGAGTTTACAGCTATTAACGAAATAAATAAATAATAAATTGAAAAAAAACAGCATGGGTCACCCCTATTTTAGATAACTAGCGAAGGTAAAGCAGACAGCTGCAGGCTTATATTATCAGGCCGAGAAAGTCCATGGTTATTTGTCCCTTCTCAGCCTAAAAATAGCAGCCTTCAGCTGTCCCAGAATTTGACATTCATTAGTTGTGCCAATTCTGGTGTTTTTCCCCAGCTCTTCCCAATTGCCCTGGTGTGGTGGCAATCAGGGTAATAGTTTATGTGGTTGCTATGGGTAGTGTTAGTACTGAGTACCGAGCATCTCGAGCACCCTGAAAACTCGATCGAGTGTTGAGAATTGCCAATCACCTAGTAACAATAAAATAAATGCAAACAAGAACATCTGTGTACCAGGGAAAGTAGAAGCCAATATGTGAGTGTGAGAGAGATTAACAAAAGATTCCTCATCTAAAAGATCAGAGTCTAGGGCACCGATTCATCAAAGAAATATCATCATAATTCTGGCATAAATTGTTTTGAAAAGTTGGAACTTTTAGTGTTTTCATGAGTTTCATCCAATATTTCTAAATGGGGGAAGTTTTGGCAGGATGGTGGAGCGCTGCCACAGCATGTCTAATTCATTACAAGCTGTGGCATTGCCTATTCCTGAAATCTTGCTTCAATTTTTAGTTGAAGTGCATATCACTGTTTAGATGCTTTTGATTCATTAAAGCATCACTTCAACATTTTGTTTTATTTATATTACCGCTGGAGTGATGCTTTAAATCTAAGTTCTCTGGCCCTACTCTTATACTTACCCATCGCCATCTTCTATCACTGCCAATCATGTCAGTCTCTGAATTGTCGAATCACTCCAGTGTTTCATGGAGCCACATGTCACTTTACAATGTAAGTCTGAGAGCCTCATTCTGTCCTCGATCTGGCTCTCATAGAGTTGCATTGAGAGCTTGTGGTGAAGCTTCTGACTTCCGGGAAAGTCACAAGCTGTGGCCACAAGATGGTGCCGTGGGACCGAAGCAATGTTGGTAGAAAGTGAGTATAAGCATTAGGAAGTGGGTGTACCCCTTCATGAATCAGGAGCATCTCACTCCACCATGCCTCCTCATCAAGACCATTGTAAAGGTTGACTATCTTGATGGATTGAGGCCTAAGTATTTTACTCATTAAGAGCAGTTGGATGATAAGATGAGCGCGACTGAATGGAAGTCAATGGGGAGAATTTTTCAAAGACGTCTTCGCTCATCACTTGAAACTAGTAATCAATCCCTCTTCGGTTTTCTGGAAGCAGAGGAAATAGTTTAAAAGGCTTTTCAAATACCTATAAATGAAAGCATTGAATTATATCAGACAAGACTAAATTTCCATTGGCAAAATTCACTGTATCATTTTTTTTCAGGTGTTAAGCAGTACCCTTTTATTTGTTTTCTAGAAAACTTTATCCGCTAGAGATGCCATCACTTCATTACTCTGACAACGCAGCCAAATATTCTAATCTGCTTTGTGCCATTAACAAACAGTGCTGTATGTTTTTCAAGGTTCTCGAGTCTGCAGGGCTTTGGAAGGAAATTCTTTCCACAAGAACTAAAATTAAAGTAAAGCCTGATAATTTGGTTCAGCTCCATTACTGCTATCAGACTTTTCATAGATTTGTGCTTTGCGCGAATCCAATAAAGATAGTGCTTGTACATTGTAGACGTTACTAACTCTATAAAATAAACACAATAAACCCTTCGGCTTAATGTCTTGTTCGGTCTATTATAGTGAAATGTATTAAAGATGATGAAAAAGGTAGCAACATTTCAAGCAAAGAGTTTGCACAAAGTCTAAATAAGCAGAAAATGAGTCAATAAATTACATGTCGTATATTCCTCCCTTATGGTATGATATCACTAAATTATATTTGATGGTGGTACACCTGTATAATGGATGTGTAGCTTTGCTGCCGTTATGCAAGCAGGAGACCAAAAATGTTGATACCTTTGAACGCTAATATCAGCATATTTCAGAAAAGTGTGAGGAACGTACAATGGGTCTATCTTAAACCCTATGAAGCTCAAACGTTGAGAGTGAAGTTCGATATTCTCGTACAGTACGGTGATCAGGAGGCCAAACTAACAGAGACTGTGCAGATAAAAATGCAGAAACAGATTTGGATTTAGAGGTATGATTATGGTTCATATGAAAATGTTCACACCTTGGCTATATCCTTAGACTATTCCATCAGTATCAGATTGTGAAGCCCTGAAGACCTTTCTGCAGTACTGTCCCTTTCAGTTCATTGAAATGATGCTGCTATACTCAGCATAGTTGCCATAACTTATATAGCATTTAGGTAACCAGAACAAAAGACTACTGGCTACCAATATTCTGAATGAATACGACAGCGCTATATTCTAGTATGATAATCAACTGACTGTGAGATGCAGGGGCAGAATGATCGCGGTTGCAGGAATCGCGAGTGCAACTGGGCCCAGGTATGCAGGGGGCCCGCTGGGCCCAGCCCCTGCTTCAGAAGGATGTACATCCGAGGGCGCACATCCAACTGAAACACAGCGCGGCACAGAGACCTGTCAGGTCCCTGCACTGCGATACTCAGTGAGGCCAAACAGAAGTCGGCAACTTTTAGTGACATCCCCGTGACTGAGGCAGCACATGATAATGACGTCATGTAATGGCATAGCATGGACGTCAGCCATAGAGGACTTTGCGCGTCATGGGAGCCAGGGAGGGTGAGTATAGTATATACCAGGAGGGGCCCAGAAGAGCAACATATATACCAGGAGGGGGACAGTATATACCAGGGTGGGAGAGATACCAGGATGAGGAACATATATACTAGGATGAGTGACATATCCAACATGTGGGGATGGGGGCCCAGGTACAAATTTTGCACTGGGGCCCATTGAACACTAATTACTTCACTGGTTCACTGGTCAGATGTCTATTTATATTACTTTCCTTCACCCAAATTCAATTGTATTGTTAAATTACATTAAAGATGGTATGATTATGACATGTGTAAAACACTGGGGAAATTAATGGCACTATGTAAGGTAGTAAAATAAACAAATAAATAAATAACAATGAAGTTTGCATTGTATTTGCGTATGCATTCCAAATAGTGTGTGTGCAATGCAAGTCAACGGGGAATGCTCTCAATGTAATGAGTAACCCGAATCACGCACTATTTGCTACTCACACGAATCACACGGCATTCGGGTTACTCGTTACTTTGCGAGTATTCCCCCACTGACTTGCATTGCACACACTATTCGTAAGGCCCGTTTCACACGTCAGTGAAAAACACAGACGTTTTTCACTGGCGTGTAAAACACGCACATGTCCCTGCGTGTGGCGTGAATCTCGGCACACGTGGGTTGTCTAAGTGCAATCCGGGCTCCGTTCTCCGTGGCCCGTGATTGCACTTAGAGATTCACTCACCTGCGCCCGCTCCCGCTGTCCATAGTGCTGATCGCTCCCGCGACGCAGCATCCGGCCGGCGGTGACCCCCGCAGCAGCTGCTTCCGGGTCGGCTGTGTCGCGCATAAAGAATATGTGCGACAGTAATCAGCCGGCTTAGAAGCAGCAAGCTGCACGGGCTGCAGAGGACATCGCTGGACGCCGGGTGAGTTAAGATGTTTATTATTTTAAATGCACGTTTTTTTCTGGCACGTGTTTCACGGATCACACCACTGCGTGGTCCGTGGGACATCAGTGATGCCAGAAAAAAATGGACATGTCTCCGTGCAGCAATCACGCACACGCGGGTACGCCGCACGGAGACACGTGCAGTGAAAAATCACTGACGTGTGAGCAGACCCATTCATTATAATGGGTCTGCGTATGTCAGTGATTCTGGTACGTTTAAAAAAAAGCACAAACGTACCAGAATCACTGACGTGTGAAAGGGGCCTAATGCACACACGAGTATTAAGGGCGCTTTACATGCTACAATATATCTTACAATGTGTCGGCGGGGTCATGTCGTAAGTGACGCACATCCGGCATCGTAAGTTACAATGTAGCATGTAACAGCTCGTGCGATTGGAATTGAACGGTAAAACGTTCATCGCATGCACGTCTTTCAATTTCTAAAAATTGAACGTCAGGTTGTTCATCGTACCCGGGGTAGCACACATCGCAGTGTGTGACACCCCGGGAATGATGAACAGATCTTACCTACATCCTGCGGCTCCCGCCGGCAATGCGGAAGGAAGTAGGTGGGCGGGATGTTTACGTTCCGCTCATCTCCGCCCCCCCGCTTCTATTGGCCGGCCGCCGCGTGATGTCGATGTGATGCTGAACGTCCCTCCCACTCCAGGAAGTGGATGTTCGCCGCCCACATCGAGGTCGTATGGAAGGTAAGTACGTGTGACGGGGGTTATTCGTTTGTGCGACACGTTCAACAAATTGAACGTGCCACACATACGATGGGGGCGGGTACGATCGCATACGATATCGTATGCTGGATCGTAAGGTGTAAAGCAGGCTTTAGACAGTACTCATTACGAGTATCGCAAATCCGAGTATTTCAAAATTCGCTCATCATTAATTATCACCCATGTAAAGATAATACAGAATCCATCATTCACAATAGGCAATGGCCACATTTCATCTCCTCTTCCTCCCTCCATAATAATCTCTACAAAAATCAGTTAAGCCTACTGGAAAGTACTCTCCTATAGAAGTCAAGGGAAGACTTCAGCTGACCAAATTATTTACAGAAATATAATATAAAACTACAATTAGAAAATAAAAACACATTAACCAAGAAAAAAAAAAAAATCACTATGGATAAACATGATGTATCATTATTTGGTTTAATTTGGAAAAAAAAGAAAAAAACAGCTGCAGTACACAATGAATAATAGAAACTGGAAATGCCCTTTACCCTGGTAATAAAGTGTTAGAACAGAGTCTTTCATTTCTTTATTAATAGTCATTTATCTTGACTGAGCAATGGATTTCTGATAGGTCTTTATCTCATCTAAAGCAATATTAACACATATTTGTTTTGCTCATCTAATATTATCTATTCAGCCCATTATAAATATCTCATTGCTAGATAAGTTTCCATCATATTCGTCAGATATTGACTTTCTCCATTGTTTGCGTATGTAGATTTCTGCACATTGTAATGCATTTCATATTGTGCCCCAGTACGATTATTGCCAGATTCTGTGTAAGCATTTTCCTGGTTTACATTTGAAAGAATATTACTGTGTGAGGAAACAGTAGCAAAAAAAAAGTAAGCCAAGCTGTCAATAATCAAGATATAGCAATCTAATAGAATTTGGGGTCTACTTTTGAGGTGGTGGAAGGAAAAGGTGGTGCGTCCCTTGTTCTGGAGTTCTGGTCTTTGGAGAATAAGACTGTATGTAATAATTCAGAAATCTCCATCTGAGCCCAATAAGTGGTTTGGTGGTTGCCCAAGAGTTCAGTATTCTTGTAGGATCGTCTGATCTAACTTCAGCAAAATAACTTACACAGGTCACTCCCTCATGGGCTCTTCTGAAGGCCCATTTACACGCAACAACATCGCTAACGAGATGTCGTTGGGGCCACGGAATTCATGACGCACATCTGGCCTCGTTAGCGACGTTGTTGCGTGTAACACCTACGAGTGAGTGTTAACGATCAAAAATACTCACCAAATCGTTGATCATTAAAAAGTCATTCATTTTCATAATATTGTTGCTCGTTGTTGACGCAGCTTGTTCGTCGTTCCTGAGGCAGCACACATCGCTACGTGTGACATCCCAGGAACGACGAACAACACCGTACCTGCATCCTCTGGCAATGAGGTGGGCGTGTCTTTTTTTCAGCTGCTCTCCGCCCCTCCGCTTCTATTGGCCGCCTGCAGTGTGATGTCGCTGTGACGCCGCGCACGAACCGCCCCCTGAGAAAAGAGGCCGTTCGCCGGCCACAGCGACGTCGCTAGGCAGTTAAGTATGTGTGACGGGGACTAACGATATTGTGAGCCACGGGCAGCGATTTGTCCGTGACGCACAAAAGACGGGGGCGGGTGCGATCGACAGCAACATCGCTAGCGATGTTGCTGTGTGTAAAGCAGCCTTTAGTCCTCAACTTGCGATAGTCAGTTGGGCAAACTGTTCTCATCCCCGTCTTGTCCATTATCTTCTGCTTAAATGGGTTGTCTGGGAGAACAGATCAATACTCTATCCCTAGCATAGGTCATCAATATTAGGTGGACCAGTGGCAGTCTGGCACCCGGTATCACAAAATTATGGCAGTGGCCATATTTAAATAATGCGCAGAGTCAGAACAATGTGGCTACATATATTGATTAGTACTTGTTCCCCAGTACTGCATCATATTTCCTATTCAAACAACTATGAGATAAAGTACAGTACTAAACTATACAGTTGTCCACCACTGGAGCAAAGAATGGCTGATTGGTGGGGGTGCTGTGTGTCGCAGCTCTACCGATAAAATATTACTCCCTGACGACTAATTATTTTGCTGTACGGTTATGATCTTCTTTTAAGATATTTATGATTCATTAAATTTGATCTTTGTTTGGTGTTCTGAAAGCCAACCCCATCCTCCATTACAAGCAATTTGCCTAACTGACGAACACTGATCAAGGTAGTCATCTGTCACCCAACGGCAATATTACAAGTACAGTCTGGTCATGAACACCACAAATATAACTCTTCAGTACTGTTCATTGCAAATAAATATTAATACTAGTTTCCAAATTTATTGGTAGGAAATTTGGAGACATGTTGTCAGCAGTTTATAGAATAAAAGAACTATTTACATTTTACTCCCAAAATCTAATATATAAAGCTGAATGTGTGTATGTGTGTATGTGTGTGTGTATGTCCGGGATTGGCATCCGCACTATTGCAGCTACAGCCACAAAATTTTGCACACTCATGCTTCTGGACCCCAAGAGCGTCATAGGCTATGTTTTGAGGGGAAATTTTAACCCCGCTTTTTACAGTTATTCGCCAAAAAACCTGCCACCATTAAAGCGAATGGAGCTGGGAGCCACAGTGCAGCCAGAACTTCAGAAGAATGCGCAGCCACGCCCTTATATGGAATGTTGGCGTGTCACAATGCAGCCAGGGAAAGAGACAGACACAGACAAAGAAAGAAACAGATATAGACAGGGTAAGAGACAGACACAAAGAGACAGACACAGACTAAGAGACAGACTGACAGGGAAAGAGACAGACAGGGAAAGAGAGTGAAAGAGAGAGACAGGTTAAGAGACAGCCACAGACAAAGAGACAGAGACAGACACAGGGAAACAGACAGACAGGGAAAGAAAGGGAAAGAGACAGACAGGGTAAGAGACAGACAAAGAGACAGACATGAGGAAAGAGACAGAGGGAAAGAGACAGACAGGGAAAGAGAGGGAAAGAGACAGACAGGGAAAGTGACAGATAGACAGGGAAAGAGATAGATAGACAGACAGGGAAAGAGATTGAGACAGATGGAGAAAGAGACAGACAGTCAGAGACAGACAGGGAAAGAGACAGACAGACAAAGAGAGAGACAGAGATATATACAGAGGGGGAGACAGACATTATAATTACATTTCTATCTATTTGTTTTGTGGTTTTTGTGTGCAGAATACATTTTTGTTAATACATTTTATTTTGTTAACAGCAGTTATTAACCCGGGCGAAGCCGGTTAGTACAGCTAGTATACCTATAAAGAGAAAAATCTGAAAAACTGAAAATTTAGAAGTGGTCTCTTAATTTTTGCCAAAGCTGTATATTATTATACGACATTACAAATACATTAATGTAAAATAAGTCATGTAACAGTGGATGTCAAGTAATAAAATCAAAATTGTGCATAATTAGGTGTACCATGTGTGTTGTGGCACACACTAGGGGCTTCCTTTATACCTAAGAGAACCCCGGTAGTCACTGTGTGACATCACCTTCCTCCTCAGCAAGAGAGGAAGTGAGGAGACTGTAGAAGAACAATGCCAGCAATACCAAAGAGTCGCAGAAGTCTGGGAAGTGAGACTCTGTGTTTTAAAATAATAAAAAGTATTGGACAACACCTTTAACTTTTAAGGACCTTGGCTTGCAAACTACCGCAGTATTTCTTTCTCAGAGTGATTTTATCTTTGATTTTTTTATTAGATTCTAGGAGTTTTAATTTATTACGTATTAATTTAGATAGAACATTTGTATCCTCTACTGTTGAAGTGGTGATGAAAGAGTTTATGCCGCTCTGCCGTGTCTAGAAGGACAATCTCAGAAAACCTGGAAAGTGATTTTAATGTGTAACGCGTTTCGGAAATTCCAACTCCTTCATCAGACAAAATCACATGTTGTCATTTTGTCTGATGAAGGAAATGGAATCTCCGAAATGCGTTTCACATTGAAATCACTTTTATGGTTTCCTGACATTGTTTTTCTGGATATGGCAGCTTGGCTTTAACACTTTCATCACCGCTTCATCTTTGATCTACACGTGAGACTGTAGCAGCCATGTTATATATGCCAATACAGATGGTTGGGACTCGCACAACCCTATAAGGTGAGCACTGACTGCGTCTAACTTCTTGTATCTTCTCGGCTAAGACCCTATTTTGCGCTTGTTTGTCTTCCAGCTCCATTTTCTAGTTTATCCTATACTGTTGGCATATTTAGCGGAAATATGTATGTATTTATTCATTTCTGCTACATTTGTCTTTACTTAAAATGATTTTCCAAACAAAATATTTGTAATCAATTTATATTCTTGTTATTCCCACTAAATACATTTGTAACAGAAGGATTACAGACGGTTCTCAAACACATTAGTTAGACCTTGCCCGTTTGCAGCAATTTCTATAAATCCTAAATGTTTATAAAATGTAAGAATCAATAAATAAAACAGCTTTTTTTTGTAAGAGGTAACAATTTTTAAAGAATAGAGAAAAATCAACGTCCTAATTGCAAGTGTACTTGGGCATTAGCACACCATTTTGTAAACCAGCGCCTGTAACCATAGCAACTGGTCCATTCAGAGGCCTTACAAAGCAATAGAAAAATGACTTTCCTTTGCATGGAACAATTTATCACAATTGCAATGAACTGCGGGTTACAGAGACTCCTGTTGTTAAAGCTGGAAAGGTTAAAGGCCAAAGAGGTTGAGTAAAAGCAATTAGGGGTATATTCCACCATCATCTATCACTGCTTCATTATCATATCTCGGCAGCTTCTACTTAAGATGTATAAAACATTAAAGAAATGGCTTTTACCATTATAGGTGAACCCATTAACATCATAAACAAGATTTGTTTCCTATATTGTTCTTTTCAAGGCACCTAAACCGTAAAAACCACAAACATTACTTACGTGTGCTTAAGAACAAACGGTCAAATATATCTGTAATTATATCTGTAGAACAAATAAAAAACCCATATGCAGGAGCAGCAGAGCTTCATTTCTAGTTTTACTAGATGCATTTGGTTGGACTCAAAATGGTCATTTTATCATGGCATACCAAATATACACCAAAGAAGGCAAATGTCTGTTTGTGAAGGACTCGTTCACGTATTTCCGGTCTGAGTGCAATCCAACAAACCATCGAATCGCACTTGGACCAAAGTTTTTTTTTTGGGGCCTTGTACAAGTCCAAGTACATCCCAGCATATCCTAGGTGGATCCTGTTATCATATCGCATTCGGACCAATGTTATTTTTTTTGGGCAGTGTATACCGCAGCATATCCTAGGTGGATCCTGTTATCATATCGCATTCGGACCAATGTTATTTTTTTTGGGCAGTGTATATCGCAGTATATCCTAGGTGGATCCTATTATCAGATCGCACCTGGACCAAAGTTTTTTTTGGGGCCGTGAACAAGTCCAAGTGCATTCCAGCATATCCTAGGTGGATCCTATTAACGGATCGCATTCAGACCAATGTTATTTTTTTTGGTGGGTATATATCGCAGCATATCCTACGTGGATCCTATTATCAGATCGCACCTGGACCAAAGTTATTTTTTGCAGCAGTGTACATCACAGCATATCCTAGGTGGATCCTGTTATCATATTGCATTCAGACCAATGTTATTTTTTTGGGGCAGTGTATATCGCAGCATTTCCTAGGTGGATCCTATTATCAGATCGCACCCGGACCAAAGTAATTTTTTGCAGCAGTGTACATCACAGCATATCCTAGGTGGATCCTGTTATCATATCGCATTCGGACCAATGTTATTTTTTGCAACCATGATCAAGTCCAAGTACATCCCAGCATAGCCTAGGTGCATCCTATTATCGGATCACACTGGGACCAATGTTGTTTTTTGGGGCAGTGTACATTGCTGCATGTCCTAGGTGGATCTAGTTATCAGATCGTACTCAGACCAATGTTATTTGTTGGGGCAGTGTACATTGCAGCTTGTCCTAAGCGGATCCAGTTATCAAATCGCACTCAGACCAATGCTATTTTTTGGGGCAGTGTAAATCGCAGCATGTCATACGTAGGTGGATGCTATTATTGGATTGCACTGAGACCAATGTTATTTTTATTTTTTGAAACAGTGTACATCGCAGCATGTCCTAGGTGGATCCTATTATGGGATTGCACTCGGCCATGCAAGTCAATAAGTCACTGGAAAACAAAGGACTGCACTCCGATGACATCATAGTACAGTCTGATTTTCACAGACTGACAGAATAGAGAAAATGGAAAAATTGTTTTTCTCTATCTTTCCCTCATGCAAGAAAATCAGATCAAATTCTGATCATACTCTGATCAGAGTTAGATGAGAGTGTGATTTGCATAATAAAGCCGAATCTTTTAGTTGAGAGAATATATACTGGCGTGACCCTACTCTAAAACGCAGAACCCTTCTATGATGTCTGTATGCTGTAGGAATACAGAGCACATATATAAACCTCTGCTTGCTGATTCTTGAAGGGGTTGTCCCAAAACCAAGAAACAATTACCTATGATTACCAAACGATGAGGGGCTCACACTCTATATAAATAGACCAAAATTGAGTATGTGTAAACTATAGACGCTAAAAGGAGCAGTGGTTGCACATGCTCACTATCATGCTCTAAACACAGTAGACTTTGGGATCTCAGTTCTGTGTTGAACAACCAGCATATATACAGTTAGGTCCAGAAATATTTGGACAGTGACACAATTTTCGCGAGTTGGGCTCTGCATGCCACCACATTGGATTTGAAATAAAATCTCTACAACAGAATTCAAGTGCAGATTGTAACGTTTAAATTGAAGGTTTGATCAAAAATATCTGATAGAAATTGTCGGAATTGTACACATTTCTTTACAAACACTGCACATTTTAGGAGGTCAAAAGTAATTGGACAAATAAACCAAACCCAAACAAAATATTTTTATTTTCAATATTTTGTTGTGAATCCTTTGGAGGCAATCACTGCCTTAAGTCTGGAACCCATGGACATCACCAAACGCTGGGTTTCCTCCTTCTTAATGCTTTGCCAGGCCTTTACAGCCGCAGCCTTCAAGTCTTGCTTGTTTGTGGGTCTTTCCGTCTTAAGTCTGGATTTGAGCAAGTGAAATGCATGCTCAATTGGGTTAAGATCTGGTCATTGACTTGGCCATTGCAGAATGTTCCACTTTTTTGCACTCATGAACTCCTGGGTAGCTTTGGCTGTATGCTTGGGGTCATTGTCCATCTGTACTATGAAGTGCCGTCCAATCAACTTTGCGGCATTTGGCTGAATCTGGGCTGAAAGTATATCCCAGTACACTTCAGAATTCATCCGGCTACTCTTGTCTGCTGTTATGTCATCAATAAACACAGGTGACCCAGTGCCATTGAAAGCCATGCATGCCCATGCCATCACGTTGCCTCCACCATGTTTTACAGAGGATGTGGTGTGCCTTGGATCATGTGCCGTTCCCTTTCTTCTCCAAACTTTTTTCTTCCCATCATTCTGGTACAGGTTGATCTTTGTCTCATCTGTCCATAGAATACTTTTCCAGAACTGAGCTGGCTTCATGAGGTGTTTTTCAGCAAATTTAACTCTGGCCTGTCTATTTTTGGAATTGATGAATGGTTTGCATCTAGATGTGAACCCTTTGTATTTACTTTCATGGAATATACACCTACTTCACTGAGAGTGTTCTGGACTTCAGTTGATGTTGTGAACGGGTTCTTCTTCACCAAAGAAAGTATGCGGCGATCATCCACCATTGTTGTCATCCGTGGACGCCCAGGCCTTTTTGAGTTCCCAAGCTCTCCAGTCAATTCCTTTTTTCTCAGAATGTACCCGACTGTTGATTTTGCTACTCCAAGCATGTCTGCTATCTCTCTGATGGATTTTTTCTTTTTTTCAGCCTCAGGATGTTCTGCTTCACCTCAATTGAGAGTTCCTTAGACCGCATGTTGTCTGGTCACAGCAACAACTTCCAAATGCAAAACCACACACCTGTAATCAACCCCAGACCTTTTAACTACTTCATTGATTACAGGTTAATGAAGGAGACGCCTTCAGAGTTAATTGCAGCCCTTAGAGTCCCTTGTCCAATTACTTTTGGTCCCTTGAAAAAGAGGAGGCTATGCATTACAGAGCTATGATTCCTAAACCCTTTCTCCGATTTGGATGTGAAAACTCTCATATTGCAGCTGGGAGTGTGCACTTTCAGCCCATATTATATATATAATTGTATTTCTGAACATGTTTTTGTAAACAGCTAAAATAACAAAACTTGTGTCACTGTCCAAATATTTCTGGACCTAACTGTACATTTATATTTATCTTTTGGATAGATGATATCAGCTGTTTATGGGACAACCCCATTAAACTAGATTTAAGTATTTTTAAAGCAATATAACAATAAACAAGGACTGCACATTAAAGACCATTATAAAATGCACAAATCCATTATAGGTAGGAGACTACTAAGAAGAGATATCTGTTAAAGGGGGATCCTACTCATTACAGGGCAGCACGGTGGCTCAGTGGTTAGCACTGCAGTCTTGCAGCACTGGGGTTCTGGGTTCAAATCCCACCAAGGACACCATCTGCAATGAGTTTGTATGGTCTCCCCGTGTTTGCGTGGGTTTCCTCCCACACTCCAAAGACATACAGATAGGGACTCTAGATTGTGAGCCCCAATGGGGACAGTATTGCCAATGTATGTAAAGCGCTGTGGAATTAATAGCTCTATATAAATTAATAAAATTATTATTATTATAAATGGGTAAAATTGCAGAGAAAGTCTATAAATAATCTCTTAGGAAAAAGCCTCTCCTTTCTCAATAGTTGAAGGATTGTTTTTTAATTTGTGTTTACTACTGGTTGCCTAGGTTACTGGCCACCTCTGCAGTCTATCAGCAGTGACAAGTCTTCTAGGAAAGGAGCATAGCACCTACAAGCTCTTTTCTACAAAGTTTTCAAATGCACTGCAGACGGCTGGATATGTCAGCTCCAGTGCCCATGTGCTCTTCTGATGCTGCAGATTTAAAGCTGCTTCTGCTTTTTATATGGGAGAATTTGTTGTTGAAGACAATATCGCTGGTCTGAACAATCACTCAAGAGCACACCACCCCCCAACAAACAGGATGTTGGAAGACCGGGGACCGATGAGCCCCTGAAGACCGATAATGAGAATCTCCCTTAAATAACTATACTAACAGTATACAATGATCTCAAAAGAATCAAATTTTTATTCTGATGTCTCCAATCTGGTATAAAAGACAGATCTGCAGTTTTAATGCGCTTTCAACTAAATTCTGGACACAAAGTTCCTGTAAAATCAGATATAATTTTTGCATTACAAAGCTAGATATGCAATTATAACAACAAAGCTACAATACAATAATAAAGATATTCACAATAATTGTGGTAATAACTCAAGATCATTTAGATGACCAGAATAGTCTGCCGATGCCTATGTTTCTGAGTGTTAAAGACCTGTTCTTCTTCTATTGGCATTTTCCTGTATTCATAGATAATCACTCAGCTTCTTGTCTGGGATAAAAAGGTGAAGGTTTTGAAGACTTTGATCCAACGTACTGTACAGTATGATGGAAACAGAAAATATCTACAATAGCTGACAAGGTATTGTCTACAAATCGTACCCTTCACTTTACTACTCTCAGAACACTGAAGCCGTTTACAATACGTCTTTATATAAACTTCCCATTCACATAACAATGGTTCTCATCTTATTTCCCTCCATCATGAAAGCTAGTTTGGTTCCACTGATCAACAAAGATTTTGTTATATGAGTACTGTTGGCTGTTCTTAAAGCATTTTTGTGTGCTGATTGTGAATCTGCAATCAGACGTTTCCTATCGGGCACCAATTTCCAAAAATTAGGTTTTCTTACAATAAATTTAGCCTACATTGATTCCTTAAAGAAAGAATGTCCTGCATCAGCCTCTGGTAGCTCCAGAAAAACATTTCATTCCGCCGCTCCACATGAAACTTGGGCTAATGAAGAACTTTGTCAAGGAAATGGATCCTGATGGTGAGTGTTTTGCATGCATCAAAAACAAGTTTCAACTAATCATCGAGGCCAAGATCAAGCAAAGAAATTTCATGGGGGCACAAATAAGGAAAATTACGAAAGACGCTGATTTCAATGGAAAACTAAGCGAAAATGAGGCACCCGTGTGGGAGTCATCCAGAAATATAATGGTGAACTTCCTTGGCAATCATAAAGCACCAAACTATAGAGATCTTGTGACTGAGTTATTACAACACTACAAAGAATTGGGATGCAAGATGTCTCCAAAGATACATTTCCTGGACTCCCGTTTAGATTTCTTCCCTCGATAACCTTGGAGATGTCAGTGACGAGCACAGGGAGCCGTTTTATCAGGGCATCGTGCTACTTGAAGGTCAATAATATGCTTAGTATGAATCTAGGCGGGCACTTTCTGCAAACAGATGGATCCACTCTCGAATCCATGTGTGGCAGCCCCAGACAGCAGCAAAATGACTGCTAAAATTGAGAAATTTGAAATAAAATTTTATAAAAAGATAAAGAAATTTGAGTGACAATTCTACATCTTTGCTGCTACTTGAAGGTTGTTTTAGAGGGGTATGGAGCCAGACTACTGGTGGAGACTAAAAAGGGACATGGCTGTAGCTAAATATTCTAAGAAATCTCACAATTTTTATAAAAATAATCTAAAAAAACCCCTTCAGCCCCCGGGCACTTTCCGTTTTTGTTTTCTTCTTCCGAGAGGCGTAACTTTTTTATTTTTTCATCAATCTTGCCAAATGAGAGCTTGTTTTTTGCGGGACGAGTTGTACTTTTAAACGAAATCATAAGTTTTACCATATAGTGTACTGGAAAACGGCAAAAAAATTCCAAGTGCGGAAAAATTGCAAAAAAAGTGTGATCGTACAATAGTTTTTGGGATATTTTATTCACTATGTTCACGATATGGTAAAACTGAGGTATCTATGTGATGCCTCAGGTCAGTGCGAGTTTGTAGACACCAAACATGTATAGGTTTACTTGTATCTAAGGGGTTAAAAAAATTCACAAGCTTGTCCAAAAAAAGTGGTGCACGTTTTGCGCCATTTTCCAAAACCCGTAGCGTTCTCATTTTTCGGGATCTGAGGCTCAGTGATAGCTTATTTTTTGCGTCTCGACCTGACATTTTTAACGGTATCATTTTTGCGCAGATGCCACGTTTTGATCGCGTGTTATTGCATTTTGCGCAAAATTTGCGGTGACCAAAAAACGTAATTTTGGCGTTTGGAATTTTTTTGCCGCTACGCTGTTTACTGATCAGATTCATTGATTTTATATTTTGATAGATCGGGTATTTCTGACTGCGGCGATACCAAATATGTGTGTATTTTTTTATTTTTTTAACGCTTTAATTTTCAATGGGGTGAAAGGGGGGTGATTTGAACTTTTAGGTTTTTTTATTTTTTTTAATTTTTAAAACTTTTTTTCTTACTTTTTTTTTTATTTTACTAGTCCCCCTAGGGGGCTATAGCGATCAGCAATCCGATTGCTCTGCACTATCTGCAGATCTCAGCTACAGAGCTGAGAACTGCAGATTTGATGCTTTACTTTCAATGCCGGCTGTATTCCGGCATTGAGAGGAAGTGAGTCATGTTAGCTACAAGCATCATCACATGACCCTGTGCTACCATGGCAACCACCGAATGTCACATGATCATGTCACGTGACTTCCGGTGGGGGTGGGGTAAATGACTGTCATGGCGGCGCCCATATACATATCGCTGCCAGATTTTGGCAGCGAAATGTAAGGGGTTAATGGCCACAGGTGGAAGCGATTCCACCCGCGGCTAGCAGGCACACATGTCAGCTGTTGATAACAGCTGATATGTGCGCGGATCGCGGCCGCCTGCCGGTGGCAGGGGGCGGGGCTTACCGGCACACGATCCATGACGTACCCAGTACGTCATGGGTCGTTAAGGGGTAAATTATGGTCAAATTAAAAATGTTAACAATTTTAAGGAATGTTGCTCAAAATCAATGCCCAATAGAGAAAATCTGAAAGCAGGTTTGGAATCAGGGGTCAAATTACCATAATAAACATCCTATTTGATGCATTTAACACAAAAAATAAGATTCTGTAGGCCAGTAAATTCTTAGCAAAGAGGAGCAGCAGATTGGGAAGGGCATGGACATCTTAGGTAAAGCATGTGCCCTGATTTTAGCTGCCAGGGGTATCTACGAACCGTTGTAGCTTTGCCTGAGTATCTAAATAGAAGGCTACCACACTAAACTCAATTTTTTCTACACCATTCGGAATCTGCACCATTATGATCCTTATAAGAAGCTTTTTACTCTGCTTTTTCCTGTCTCCGTTGCTATCTTATTACTTTTCTTTTTATTTTACACTGTGCTGTTGCCTCAGATTATAATGTTCACAGATCTTTATAGCTTTATTTTTATTGCTGTTTCTCAATGACTGTGAGACAGCTGTAGAGAAATTCTCCACTTCTGAATTTTAGATGTTGCTACAGTATGTGCCATATTTCTTACTGCGCAACACATTAACGTTAATGGTGACCAGCTAGTGACAGATGGCTAAGCCGGCAGATCTACAACGCCCGACTGTGATGATAGAATGGAAGTGACACCACATGGGGCCAAAACCCAAAGATTAGGATCTAAGAGGGGGGGTGGGTCATCTAGCAGAATAATCCACAAAATTCCTTCCCTAGCTTAGTGCCTATGAGTGATTATCAGTAAAACCATGGGAGAGGTTCCAATGTTGTAGCCCTATACCCGTAGCATTTTACATTAAAAGTAGGGTTGGTCATAGATCTTTCTTTAACTGACTTGTGAGCCTCGAAATATTTGTTACTAAATGTATATAAAGTTAGAGATTATTACTACGCTGAGAATATATGGATGTTATATTCACTCTGGAGCTCTGGTATTCAGAAAGTGAACGGTACAGTAAATATACTCTCGTCAAGAGGCTGCTATTTGAAACATTATGCTCCATGGCACTATTATTCTCATCCTCTTTAAGAAAATGTATATATGAATTTATGTCACTCAAACGATAGGTCTTTGTGGTTGTATCTTGGCAGGTGAAATTACCAGCTGTCAGTAAGTCGGGATCATACGTCCCTGGGAGGGCAGCGTCTCACACAACAATGAACTTTGTAGCTTAAAAGCATAAAAATATAAGCTAAGGATAAAGTATATATAAGAGAGAAACAAAATTGCACCTTCCTTTTCAACAGTAATATTTAGTTTAGGTTCCTGGTACATAAGTACAACAGAAGTACAAACAGTAATACAAAGGATACAAAAGGCAAGGGAGGCAGCCAAAAATGTGATTAATAGATACTGATGGTATTCATTATGTGTTATTTCCCATAATTTATAGTATTTCATTTAATTTCTATTATTATTTTTCTGACATATTGGCAATATACGCTCAAAGTATATAAATATATGCTAAATACTTTGATATATGCTCTAACATGGACAATAGCCTTAGAACAACTTCATATCATAGCTATAGAGACTTTTATGACCTTCTATTTTAAATCCATAGGCATTCATACAGGATTGGTTCCCACCCTGAAGCTATAACAGTTTCTACTTTTCTAGGCCCACTCAGATTGGCCCACATATACCTTTATGGTGATGACCTTTAATACAAGGGGCTAAATTTATCAGTTCTAGATGTTAGGACCCTTATACCTGGCCATTTTCCTTCTACATTGCTCTCCGTCACTAGGTTCTTTAGTATGGTATGAACTATAGTGCACTGGTGGGCAGAGACAGAAAAGGGCCTCTGTGCAAAGCCGATATATGGGCCCTTTGCAGTCCAAGAGTTCATCATAATGAACAACTCCACTTGCTTTGGAAGTAAAAATGGGCCCCCTTTCCTCTTGGAGCCCTGTGCGGATGCACATGCTGCACCAATGATATGTCTGCCCCTATAGTGCATGAATGTAAAAGCAATATTTATTATTTATTCTTACAGTGACATTTGTTCCATGGTGCTTTACATGTGACATAGACAAGTACAATAATCATGAGCAATAATAGGCACAGACTGGTACAGGAGGGGAGAGAACCCTCCCCGTGACAGCTCACAGTCTATAAGGGATGGGTGAGGATACAGTAGGTGAGGGTAGAGCTGGTCGGGCAGCTGTATAGTTGACTAAGGGTTTTTGCAGGTTATAAGTTTGTCGGAAGAGGTGGGTCTTCAAGTTCCTTTTTTAACTTTCCACGGTAGGCAAGAGTCTGATATGTTTTGGCAGAGCATTCAAGAGTATGGAGGAGGCACGGGAGAAATCTTGGATGCGATTGTGGGAAGAGGTGATAAGAGGAGAGAAGGAGATCTTGTGAGCAATGTGCTCCTCCAGGGCATGATGAGTCCTGTGATATCTATTTTGATATTATATACTACTATGCAGTAATTTTTGAAAATAAAAAAGCATTTTGTTTAAAGCATCATTCACAGCAATGTACTGTGCACAGACCAGTAAAGTGGTATCCATAGCCCCATATTAAGGCCTCATTCTGCTTTTATATGTTTTATTAATTGTGACCACTATATCCAATCTGTCCTTAGTGTAAGAGTTATTAGCATTACTGACATATTTGCATACCTGCAAGAGTTTTAGGATCTGCACCTATATTTACAAAGGAGCCCTGTCTCACAACACTGGGAAAATACAGATGGCTGCACATGTACGGCACACCATATTTACCTGTATAGAAAATATGAATCTTGCTGAGCACTCCCCTATAGAAGTGAATAGAGAGCTGCACAGGCCATCTCTTCATTCCCTAAGGTGTGAGAGTGTGCTCCTTCTCGAATTACATGTGGATCTCAAAGGTGAATTATCCTCCATCCATCAGAGATTTATCCTTGAATGTGATATTAAATTGGATCTATCAGTAGGGTCAACCTTCCTATGTCATCTTTCTTGGCATGAAGGTCATAGAAAGTTGAATAGAAATGATACCTTGATGCCTGCAATCCATTGTCTTATACAGAGAAATATCCTTTTTTCTTTATATGTAAATGATCTGTTAAGATCTATGGGCCAGACATAGATCTCCCTGAGATACTGCCTCCTGAGCTTATATTAAATAAAGGGGGCGTTCCCAGTGTGAGACATGTAATGACTGACAGTCTGCTCTCCTGATCTACATGTCTCACACTGGGAACTCTTTATTAAAAAAAAGCTATAAATGCAGATTCTCTGGAATATCTGTATCCGGCCCATAGATATCAACAGCTCACTTAGATACTAAGACAAAATTCCAAAGAAGAAGTGAGATCACGGCACTCACAGAGAAAATCCAAGCTGTTCTTTATTCAAACCATGAAGTGGAGGAAAACAGCGGTAAGAGAGCCGGTTGCCAGCTCCCTCACAACGGCCATTTCGTACCTCTTGGCACTTCCATGAGTCCCAAGGGAGCTGGAACCCGGCTCTCTTACCGCTGTTTTACTCCACTTCATAGTTTGAATAAAGAACAGCTTGGATTTTGCCTGTGAGTGCCATGATCTCATTTCTTCTTTGGAATTCTTGGATTCTTACCTCATTTCCATGAGCACCCAGGAACCAGCGCAGTGGCTGACTCTGACCGTCTTAGTCTCACTCCTCCCGGGCACCAGCACAAGGTACACGACGGTAGTGCACACCCGTACTTCTTTTTTTGCTCATACTAAGACAAAATGTTGATTTCTGTGATTATGGAAAGCTGATTGCACATATCAAAATAACATTTTAGTCATCTTTCTATGACCTTCATGCCTATATAGATGGCTTAGGAGGGTTGGCTCTACTGACAGATTCCCTTTAATGTCCAAAATGGCCAAGATTGGACAATCCCATTAACTTTCAATGTGCAAAAGTTATGTAATGGCCAATATGAAAAATTCTACAACACTATATGAACAGAGCAATAATGCCTTAGTTATACTATGAATTATTACACACTGGTAGACCTATCATTCACAATCTCTATGAGACCTGTAATTATAGCCATGTTGGACAGAGTTTCAAAATCTTGGATAACTTTGTCCACTAATTTGTACTTTAATTTCCTCTTTAAACAGCTAAGAAAGGCGGTAATATGTAAATAATGGACTTTTGAATAATTACTGGATGTCTTAATTGTTATATGGATACCCTTCAAAAATAATAAGCTCTGAGATCTGGGTGATCTCGCACATTTGAAGTCATTTTGCATGATTTATGTCCAAAGAATAATCCACAACCATTTTCATATTTCTACTGTATCTTGGTCTCTGTAGAATAACTCAATTCCCCTAAATATATCACTACTAAGCTTCCAAACGTAGCTGCAACTTGTTTAACTCTCCCTATAGATGGGAACTGTTAAAGGTCGATAGTATAAAATGAAGGTGCGACAGCAAACCCTACTCTTATATGCCGTATATATATGAGAATATTCTGCTATTACCGATGCTCCTGGGGATATAAGGCAGAGTCTTCCAGAACTGAATACAAAATCAAATTCAGGAGATAAAATATGTGCTGCGTGAATTACATACAGAACTATAAAAGGAAACACAATCTACAGCATATATAAGCTTTGTACTCATCGGGGAAGAAATTAAATTAGTTTGCTTGGGTAAAGTGTAGATATATAATACATTCTTTAATCATACATGTATTTACAAGATGAAAAGTTACCTTAGATTAAAAATGTTAACCAGATTATATCCTACATGTATTATAAAGAAATGTGCGAAAAAGTCTGAAAAAATGTAGAGGACTGGAGCTAAGCGGTATATCTCATTCCAACTCAATTCATACTCTCTATGGTCTGTTGTGTACAACAATGCAGCAGAGGATTGATTTAGATATCTCTGATTCTACCTGTGACATGAGGATAAATAAAATAAATAAATGCGCCCCACCACAATTTTTTCAGTGAATTTAGAGCAGTCTGTCAGTACAAAATGACTGTTCAGACCAAGCACATGTGTTCAGTGCACCTTTGGAATGACCAAACACTGCAATGAACCTCCCACCTTCTTGATTTCCATTCAACTCCACCTTCCTCTTCTTTTATTGACGTTTATTTGTATTTATAGGAGCCAGAGATGGAAAACAGGTGGGAAGTTACACTGAAAGGTTTGGCCACACCGAAGGTGGACCTAAGCACCTACGCTTGGTTTGATCAATCATTTTGTGCTGACAGGTTCCCTTTGATACTAATAAGTGTAAAAATGTATTGTTTTGATACTTTATTACTGGACTAATGTTTATTTTAATTCACCAAAATATGTGGCTGTAATGGAGATGCGATAGGATGGTACAGGGCTCCTAGCTGACTCTACGATTAGTAACCCTGAGCTGTCACTTATCCCGACAGTAGACTTAATGGTAGTTAGGGTTGAGCCTCCACCGTGGCACTGTCTCCTGTCCAGGCCCTAACGACTATGTGCCCACCGCCCAGGGGATTGACCCAGACAGAGCCCAACAACCCACCAACACAAAGCAACAGATTGGGGTAACAAAAACTCATACACACCAAAAAACCTGCACCAGGGGATAATGGAAGGTGTACGGGTAAGGGTACAAACAAAATGAGGTAGTAGAAAAACTTAGAACAAACAGCAGATAACAGCAGTAGTAGTAACAAGACGTCCTCTCTACTCCCAGGCTAGCTCCTAACTGAATAGAAAAACCAGAAACAAGTCCAGGAAGCAGAGGGCTTCAATCCCTGCTGGCAATTGATTAACTGCTGTCAGCTAAACCATTCTGTTGCTGCAACAGAAAGTGCATTAACCACATGAGTGCCTAAAGAAAAAAAAAACGTTTATAGTGCATGGTCTACATGGTAAGGTGAGAGCTTGCCCTAAGTCTGTTCCTATACACGTGACAGTGGCTCTTATATTTATAGTGCTCCATAAACTGTATGGATCCCTACAGTATCAAAACTGAAATAAGCAGAATTAACACAGAATTGGTCACAGAGTACTTTAAGGCAGTAATACAGGAAACAGGAACAAATGGACCTGAGCACCTAGCTCACAAGACAAAGCAAAGAAACACAAGCGATGATCAGGCGCCACCCACATGGAAAGGCCAGTCTTATATACCCAGCACAGCCTCAGGTCATTTCCTATTGCAGCAGTGCTGGGCCTATAAGACCAGGTGAGTGTGCGCGGCCCGGTCCTATACAGAAACATGTGTCTAAGGGGTACTTTGCATGCTGCGACATCGCAGGCCGATGCTGCGATGCCGAGCGCGATAGTACCCGCCCCCGTCGCAGCAGCGATTTCCTTGTGATAGCTGCCGTAGCGAACATTATCGCTACGGCAGCTTCACATGGACTCACCTGTCCTGCGACCGTCGCTCTGGCCGGCGACCCGCCTCCTTGTTAAGGGGGCGGGTCGTGCGGCGTCATTCATAGCGATGTCACACGCCAGGCGGCCAATCGGAGCGGAGGGGCGGAGATGAGTGGGATGTAAACATCCCGCCCATCTCCTTCCTTCCGCATATCCTACGGAAGCCACAGTGACGCCGGTAGGAGATGTTCCTCGCTCCTGCGGCTTCACACACAGCGATGTGTGCTGCCGCAGGAGCGAGGAACAACATCGGACTGTCGCATCAGCGTAATCATGGATTACGCCGATGCTGCACCGATGATACAATTACGACGCTTTTGCGCTCGTTAATCGTATCATCGAGCCTTTACACACTACGATGTCGCATGCGATGCCGGAAGTGCGTAATTTTCAATTTGACCCCACCGACATCGCACCTGCGATGTCGTAGTGTGCAAAGCCCGCCTTAGACTCAGAGTCAGACTCCTGAGACCTGGAACAGGACTCAGGGGAGCAAGAGCGAGAGCAGCAGGCGTGACCGGTGGACGCATGGACTGGACCAGTGAGCAAGGAGCAGTGGTGCGATGGCGAGACTGGATCAGTGAGCACGGAGCGGTGGTACGATGGAGAGACTGGATCAATGGGTAAGGAGCGGTGCCTGGATGGTGAGACCGGCCCAGTGGGTAAGGATCGGTGCTTGAATAGTGAGACCGGCTCAGTGGGTAAGGAGCGGTGCTGGGGCATCAGGAGCGTGACAGATATATGGTATCACCTTGAATGTACAGCGTGATGTAGGTGGCTCCAAAAGGGCAGGAGGAAGGGCAAGAAAGCCATCTCATCCAATGCAAGCAGCTAGTTTCCCCATACAGGAGACACGTCTAAGCTGTCATCGTCAACAAAGGCTTTTGTTTGAAGTCTTAGTTAAATTTCAGTAAGTGTGTCATTTCTCATTCACATCACTAAAGATTTGGACATCTATGGTTTGATTTCTTTGTCTGTGTGGATTGGATGGGTTGTTACCAATATCTGGTGAAATATTAATGTCAATAGCACCTTTAGAAATGTAATTGCTTAGAAAATTGGTGATGTGGTCATTCAATACTTATTTCAACAACTGTAAGTATAATATTGGCAAAATTTAAATGCACAAAGACTTTACAAGTCCAATATTATTTGCAAACCTTACAGGTATATGGAGTTACAGTAGTGTCCCATAGCTGATTATAGGTACGGTATTACAAATGGGTGCTTTTATAGAGCCATAACATGACAATGTTACTTACCACTATAAGGCTATGTGCCCACAAGGCTATGTACCCGCAGATATATCCGCAGGTATGTCCACAGGTTTCCCGCAGCTGCTCCCCGGAATCTGCAGCTATCCATAGCTGCGGGATTCCAGCAAAATATCTGCGGAAAACCTACGGACATTCATGCGACTTACCTGAGGAAGTCCCGGTCTCTATCTCCACAGTGGAGGGCCGGGATTTCCACAGGTAATTACGCAGGAATAATTGACATGCAGTTACGTGTGGCTGTGGGACATCTGCAGCATATTCGGCAACTGCACATACCGCAGCAGGGACACAGACACTCCCCATGACCCATATGATAACAAGGGAAGTGTCTGTTCTTGCTAAAATCAGCGGGTTTATCTAAAAAATCCAGATAAATCCACAGGTTTTCCATGGCAAAATCTGTGGGTGCAGAGTCCTGAGGGGACATAGCGTAAAGGGTACTTTACACGCTGCGATATCGCTACCAATATTGCTAGCGAGCATACCCGACCCTGTCGGGTGTGCATCACGGGCAAATCGCTGCCCGTGGTGCACAACATTGCTAACACCCGTCACACGTACTTACCTGCCTAGTGACGTCGCTGTGACCGGCAAACCACCTCCTTTCTAAGGGGGCGGTTCGTTCGGCGTCACAGCGGCGTCACTAAGTGGCCGCCCAATAGAAGCTGAGGGGCAGAGATGAGCGGGGGCGAAATATCCTGCCCACCTCCTTCTTTCCTCATTGCCAGTGGACGCAGGTTCGTCGTTCCTGCGGTGTCACACATAGCAATGTGTGATGCCGCAGGAACAACGAACAACCAGCAGCAAACCCCACCAACGATATTATGAAAAGGAGCGACGTCTCAACGATCAACGATTTTTGACGCTTTTGTGATCGTTGATCGTCGCTTCTTGGTGTCCCATGCTGCGATGTCGCTAACGGCGCCGGATGTGCGTCACTAATGACGTGACCCCGACGATATATCGTTAGCGATGTCGCAGCATGTAAAGCACCCTTAAGACTTGAAAATACAAATGCACTTTCTATGTTTACCTTTATAAGAAGGATAGTTGGCAAGCATATCAACCACTCACTAATAAAAACAGACTTGGAGAGTAAAATAAGTGAGACAGACAAATAGAACCATCATATTGAAATACTATTATTATTATTATTATTACATTGCAGATAATAGAAATCATACACTCTCTACATTATATGGCAAACATTTAAAAAGCTCCTGAAAAAAATTGCAAAGAAAATGAGTATTATCTGAGAAATCTGCAGCTTAATTGAGATAATCTTCCATTGATCTAAAAGAACAGTATGATATCCCATTAAAAATGTTTGAGAATTTTCCTTCCTTCCATATTTAGAACTATAATCATACTTTTAAATTAGTATTTCTAGGAAACTGTCTTTTAAATTGTATATCAGCAGTAGGCAACACCAATGCCGGTATAATGATAGCGTCATTAAGGAATATTTTCGGTTAATACAGGAAAGAATTATCAACAGTAAATAAATATTTCATTATAGTCTTCAGCACTTTTCTTTTGACCAGCATACAGATACAGACATATGGCCAGGCCAAGGAGCTGATTTTTTTTGTCTATCTAAAGCTAAGTATGAAATTACTTATATATCAAACATCACAAAATATCAAACATCATAAAAATGTAAGAACAGGTTAAGACAAAGAAGGCTTTATTGCGCTGAGAATGAGAAGATGGCACCACGGTGGGAAACGTCTGTTGCAATTAATTGAAATAAAACCTGAGTCTTTCACGGCTAACAAATGATCCATCCTACACATTTACAGGTAAACTACTCACAGCTAAACTAATTAGAGTCCTGTCAAACAGATTCTCCACTTCGTATTTGCTACGACTTACAATTTACCGAGGAGGCATTCACTCCTGCAGTCATATTAATCACATATTAAACACATCGCTCACATATGAAAATACACTGCTATCACACATTGGAGATGTATACAGCCATGCAACTGTTGTGTATTTCCCTTCCGCACCTTCTACGTGAAGGCAATTTACACCCAGTAGAATTTATCGGTCCCAATTACCTGAATATGATTCACATGGATGTCTTTGTGTCCCGTTCAGATGTTGGACATTCGCAGTGTGCAGAGTGACAAAATAACTAGAGATGAGCGAACCCATGGAGGCTTGGTTTGGAGGGTTCAGCACGGCTTTAGATAAAATTTGGTTTGGGACCCAGATTTGAACTCAACCCCAATATAAGTCACTAATTGGGCAATTTGGGTCTCCACCCACATGCAGTTAACCATAAACTGAACACTTCCGGTGGAGGGTGGCAAGGGTTTTTTCTATTTTTTTGGGGAGCGCACATGACATCCCATCACGCTGTTGTTACCCCCAATGTGAGACGTTGAAACAAAGCAAGTGGCTCGAACTGAGCCAAACACCAAGCGTACCTGAGCACAGCGATGCTTGTGCGAGTGGTGGTCATACATAAACCACCAAAACTCCAAACCCGAACTCTGTTTTTTTTTGTAAAGTCTGTGTTCAGTATGGACCCTGAAAACCAAGCCTCAGGCTCACTCATCTCTAAATATGACCTGACCACTTTCAAATTATGTGTTAATTCCTGGTTAAATAGTAGACAGTGTGTCCACCCATATCCTGTCCACCGACATTAACGTGAGAATGGCGGCAGCTATAGGCATAGAAGTAGTGTCTAGGTGTAGTAAAGTAGCCATGCGCTATGCAATGAAACCACCTATAGCGCCACCTGGTGGAAAACAACATTAGCATTTTTATCTCGAAAACGGAACAAGATAGAGAAAAAAAGTGAATTAAAAAATTGTACAGCATTATCAGTTCAATCCGAATCGACACGCTGTTCTCAAGTTAATGGCGGTGCACAGGATATGGGTGGACACCCTCTATAATACTCGCTTAAGTAAGTGTCTTAGCATATTTGAAGGCAAAATGCTAAATCAAAAGTTTTGTTTGTTCCATAAGAATTATAAGTGGTTCTGCAAAACGTGGTGAAGACTGACTTCATCCTCATTTGACTTATACAGTATACTATAAAAGTGACTACACCCTCACATTTTTGAAAATATTTTATATCTTTTTATGGGACAACATTGAAGATATGACACTTTGATACAATGTAATGTAGTCATTATACAGCTTGTAAAACAGTGTAAATTTGGTGCCCTCTAAATAATTCAACACACAGCTATTAACCCCTTCACCCCCGGCCACTAAAACACCCTAATGACCGGGCCATTTTTTGCAATTCTGACCAGTGTCACTTTGACAGGTTATAACTCTGGAACGCTTCAACGGATGCTGGCGATTCTGAGACTGTTTTTTCGTGACATATTGTACTTCATGTCAGTGGTAAATTTAGGCCGATACTTTTTGCGTTTATTTGTGAAAATTTAGGAAATTTGGCGAAAATTTTGAAAATTTCGCAATTTTCAAACTTTGAAAATTTATGCCCATAAATCTGAGAGATATGTCACACAAAAGAGTTACTAAATAACATTTCCCACTTGTCAACTTTACATCAGCGCAATTTTCGAAACAAATTTTTTTTCCGTTAGGAAGTTAGAAGGGGTCAAAGGTCATCAGCAAATTCTCATTTTTCCAACAAAATTTACAAAATAATTTTTTTTAGGGACCACATCACATTTGAGGTGACTTTGAGAGGCCTAGGTGACAGAAAATACCCAAAAGTGACCTCATTCTAAAAACTACACCCCTCACACTGCTCAAAACCACATCCAATAAGTTTATTAACCCTTTAGGTGCTTCACAGGAACCAAAGCAATGTGGAAGGAAAAAATAAAAATATTACTTTTTAACACAAAAATGTTACTTTAGCCATAAAATTTTCATTTTTACAAGGGAGAAAAGAGAAAGTACACAATACAATTTATTGTGCATGTTCTCCTGAGTACGCTGATACCCCATATGTGGTAAAAATCAATTGTTTGGGCGCACGGCAGAGCTCGGAAGGGAAGGAGCGCCATTTGAATTTTTGAACGCAAAATTAGCTGCACTCATTAGCGGACGCCATGTCGTGTTTGAAGACCCCCTGAGGTGCCTAACCAATGGAGCTCCCCCACAAGTGACCCCATTTTGGAAACTAGAGCCCTCAAATAATTTTTCTAGATGTTTGGTGAGCACTTTGAACCCCTGGGGGCTTCACAGAAGTTTATAGCGTTGAGCTGTGAAAAGAAAAAAAAAAAAAATTTTTACCACAAAACGGTTGCTTCAACTAGGTAGCTTTTTTTTTCACAAGGGTAACAGGAAAAAATGCACCATAAAATGTATTGTGCATTTTCTCCTGAGTACGCAGATACCTCATATGTGGTGGAAATCAAATGTTTGGACACACAGCAGTGCTCGGAAGGCAAGGAGCGCCATTTGAATTTTTGAGTGCAAAATTAGCTGCACCTGTTAGCGGACGCCATGTCGGGTTTGAAGACCCCCTGAGGTGCCTAAACAATGGAGCTCCCCTACAAGTGACCCCATTTTGGAAACTAGAGCCCTCAAATAATTGTTCTAGATGTTTGGTGAGCACTTTGAACACCTGGGAGCTTCACAGAAGTTTATAGCGTTGAGCCGTGAAAAGAAAAAAAAAAATTTTTACCACAAAACGGTTGCTTCAACTAGGTAGTTTTTTTTTTCACAAGGCTATCAGGAAAAAATGCACCATAAAACGTATTGTGCATATTCTCCTGAGTACGCAGATACCTCATATGTGGTGGAAAGTAATTGTTTGGGCGCATGGCGGGGCTCAGAAGAGAAGGAGCGCCATTTGACAGCAAAATTGGTTGGAATCATTAGCGGACGCCATGTCACGTTTGGAGACCCCCTATGGTGCCTAAACAGTGGAGCTCCCCCACAAGTGACACCATTTTGGAAACTAGAGCCCTCAAATAATTTTTCTAGATGTTTGGTGAGCACTTTGAACACCTGGGGGCTTCACAGAAGTTTATAGCGTTGAGCCGTGAAAAGAAAAAAAATTTTTTTTACCACAAAACGGTTGCTTCAACTAGGTAGCTTTTTTTTTCACAAGGCTATCAGGAAAAAATGCACCATAAAATGTATTGTGCATTTTCTCCTGAGTACGCAGATACCTCATATGTGGTGGAAAGTAATTGTTTGGGCGCATGGCGGGGCTCAGAAGAGAAGGAGCGCCATTTGACAGCAAAATTGGTTGGAATCATTAGCGGACGCCATGTCACGTTTGGAGACCCCCTATGGTGCCTAAACAGTGGAGCTCCCCCACAAGTGACACCATTTTGGAAACTAGAGCCCTCAAATAATTTTCTAGATGTTTGGTGAGCACTTTGAACACCTGGGGGCCTCACAGAAGTTTATAGCGTTGAGCCGTGAAAAGAAAAATTTTTTTTTTTACCACAAAACGGTTGCTTCAACTAGGTAGCTTTTTTTTTTCACAAGGGTAACAAAAAAAAATGCACCATAAAACGTATTGTGCATTTTCTCCTGAGTACGCAGATACCTCACATGTGGTGGAAAGTAATTGTTTGAGCGCATGGCGGGGCTCAGAAGAGAAGGAGCGCCATTTGACTTTTCAAACGCACAGACGCAGTGCACTGATCGGCCGCTGCAGGACGCACGGTCGGATGCGATAAAAAAAAGCGTCGGGGATACGTAAAAAAAAAAGTCACGCCAAAAATTGACCATGGATGTAGATACGTTATGTGCATCCCTGATCAGCGCTTGGCGGGATGCACGGACGGATGCGATACAAAAAGCGTCGCAAATACGGAAAAAAGTCACGCCAAAAATTGAGCAGGGATGCCGATCCGTTATCTGCATCCGTAATCAGCGCTCGGCGGGACGCACGGACGGATACGATACAAAAAGCGTCGCAAATACGGAAAAAAGTCACGCCAAAAATTGAGCAGGGATGCAGATCCGTTATCTGCATCCGTAATCAGCGCTCGGCGGGACGCACGGACGGATGTGATACAAAAAGCGTCGTGAATACGGAAAAAGTCACGCCAAAAACTGACCACGGATGCAGATCCGTTATCTGCATCCCTGATCAGCGCTTGGCAGGACGCACGGACGGATGCGATACAAAAAGCGTCGGGGATACGGAAAAAAAAGTCACGCCAAAAATTGAGCAGGGATGCCGATCCGTTATCTGCATCCCTGATCAGCGCTTGGCGGGACGCACGGACGGATGCGATACAAAAAGCGTCGCAAATATGGAAAAAAAAAGTCACGCCAAAAATTGAGCAGGGATGCCGATCCGTTATGTGCATCCCTGATCAGTGCTTGGCGGGACGCACGGACGGATGCGATACAAAAAGCGTCGGGGATACGGAAAAAAAAGTCACGCCAAAAACTGACCACGGATGCAGATCCGTTATCTGCATCCCTGATCAGCGCTTGGCGGGACACACGGACGGATGCGATACAAAAAGCGTCGGGGATACGGAAAAAAAAGTCACGCCAAAAATTGAGCAGGGATGCCGATCCGTTATCTGCATCCCTGATCAGCGCTTGGCGGGACGCACGGACGGATGAGGTGTAAAAATGGACAGGGGATACGGAAAAAAAAAAAAAAGTTATACTCACAGTACCCAGAGGACTAGCAGGAGGATCACTGACCAGAAGAGCTGCAGAGGAACAGATGGCAGAGAGATGGACAGCTTTACAGGAGCAGCAGGCAGATCAGTAGAATGCCCAGGAAGGACCCAGCGATGGACGCAGATGTGATCAGGCCGGTGAAGACAGGTAAGAGGACGTCGGGGGAGAGCAGAGGAGGAGAGGGGGGGGTGAGAGCAGAGGGGGGGGTTGAGAGCAGAGGGGGGGGGAGAGCGGAGGGGGAGGGGGGGAGCAAAGGGGGAGACCGGAGAGGGAGCTGCAGAAGCAGAATAGAGATAATGGGGGAGGCAGATCGCGGGGGGAGCAGATCGGGATGTCGGGGGGGGGGTTGGGGGGAGCAGATCGCGGGGGGGGGCACGGCAGGGGCTATCATGGCAGCGCGCAGGGGCACCACGGGAGCGCGCACGGGCTGCAAAGTGAGCACAGTACTTACGTGCAGCAGCAGCGGTGACCTCAGCGATGGCGGCGGCGGCAGCAGCAGCGGTGGCGTGGTACCACAAGTACCAGCCACTGCACGCTGCAGACATGTTGGGGGAGGGCTCGCAGGCCAGCACAGGCCTGGGGAGGGCGGCCACCGGCAGATCAGACCGCCCCACTGCACACTGATTGGAGCGATTGCGCGTCATAGCACGATCGCTCCAATCAGTGCTGCAGGGGCTGGGGGCGACATGTTTGAGGTCCACCTATGATATGCTGCAGCAGCTGCGGCATCTCATAGCTGGATCTCACAGGATCGCACTAATTCGGGCATTATTTTTGCCGAAATTAGTGCGATCGATGTGGTTGGCGGTTCAGATTTGAACAGCCAACCCCTGGGGTCAAGCAAAGGTCCCCTGCTGTAAGAAACAGCAGGGGACATCATTTGAAAGCCGTTGTTATGGCCACGGCAATCAAATGAAGTTTAGGCCGTAAAATTACGTCCCTGGTCGTTAAGTCACGTTAAAATAGGACGTAATTTTACGGCCCGCGGTCGTGAAGGGGTTAATGTCTAAACCTCTGGCAACAAAAGTGATTCCCCCATTTTTAAACAGCTTCTAATTACATGTACCTGTGTATTAAGTAATAACAATACAAATATTTTGTTTTGCTATACGATTCGTAGTTTACATAATTTTTCAGTAGGATTATACTGTTATACAAGCTGTACACCGACTACTTGACATTGTATCAGTGTCATATTGTCAGTGTTGTTTTATGAAAAGATTTAATAAAATGTTTTAAAAAATGTGATGGGTGTACTCACTTTTGTGATATACTGTAACAAGCACCCCAACCACTCAAATCTTATGCACATCACCCACCACCCAGTTCAGAATCTATCACTGTTAACAAGTTCACACACTCCCCAATCTCAAAATCCCATGAATTCTACCAAGTCTTTTAAACTGCACATTTAAGTCCTCCTACAGCTCAATTTTTTTGTCAAATCTGCTCATTTCTCAAAACAAAAACAAACCAAACTGAGTCATCAAAGCTTATACAAGTCTAATGATCTCCTGCCTAAACGAGTTCTCTGTAACATCAACTTCTTCAAACTTCCATCTCACACTGTTCCAGTCTTCTAATTTACGCTTCACACTGTCCAGGTAATCTAATTGTTCCCTTTTTCCGCCCTCAGCCTCTATCATTTAACAATTTTTTCACTGGCTACCCAATGCTTAGAAAATTCATCCATGCAACTCCTCTTGTATTTCCTATGTTGAGTGCTGTGAAACGAATGACACTTTAACTTAATATTAATATGCATTATACACTGTGAAGATCTGAGGTTGTGGGTTGTATTATTCACCTAGGCAGGTTAATGATGAAACAATTTTTATTTCTTCTGTACACGGTCTTAGAGCATTCATAGTCCTTATACTCCTCCAGAAGATGGATATCACGACCGTAGCCTGTGTATCCAGCTCCAGCTGCCAACAATAAATAGTCCTTAGGATAGTTTCTAAATTTAGATAACAAATATCACAACTGTAGCATAGGCATACAATCTTTATAGAACATTCATGGGCTCCAGGACCTGGTCACAGCAACAGATCCTTGCCCCACCACGTCACAGCCCCAACTACATCCAAACATGTGTCTCCTCGCGTTTCTAACTCATTTGAGTTCAGCCCCCTGGCTGAGGAGCAAGAATACATCCCACCCTCTTAAACATTTGTTTTATGCAACTCCAAGTATGAAGGAGAGCAGTCTCTGGTCAGTCTCCAGGACTGTCTAATGGGGAAAACCCCTGCAGAGGGATTAATAGACGAACAACCCCCAACTGATGCAGGACAATTAATACTACTACAGGTCCTGTTTACATTAGAGTCATGGAGGCCATCTAGGAAACAGATCTTTACAACCCCTCCCCTCTTCAAATTGTGTATCTTAAACTGACAATCAAGCAATCTCTAACAAATCACAAAAATAAAATTGACATAACCGGCGCTCTGCTGTAAAAACTCTGAATCCCTTAGAGCTGTGGGCTCTGCTCTACATCCATAAGTTCAATAGTCTTTAGTCTACAACCAGTTCTCACATCCAACATGACTTTAAGTTTAATATGAATATATTTCACGTGTATTACATTTCTGATTACATATTCTGTACTGCAGAGCCAATGATGTCTTATAAGGAGCACAAAGTAGAATTTGTATATTTTTTACAGATTCAAAACATCAAAATCTTTGGAGAGCATTCTAAATATAAACATTTATTCAGCCGACAGTTACAACAGTTTGATACCACCATAAGTACAGCATTCACACTGTGTTTAGAAATGACCTTTCCTCCACAGTAACAAAGTATCAGACGTGTTAAAATTCCAACCTTCCTTCATTAAAGGGAATCTATGACTATCACTATTGTGTAAATCAGGTTTCTGTGTTATATGTATTTTTTCAGAATTGCCAGTGTTTCTTCCTCATATCGCAATCTTTATTAAAAACAAAATAACCATATTTTTTGGATTATAAAATGCACGTTTCCTCCCAAAAATGTGGGATTGGGAGGAAAATGAGGGGTGCATCTTATAAGCCAAAATATAGCTGGAGAGGGGTCACAGGAGGCAGGGGCGATGCTGAGGTCCGTGCTGTGTGCTGTACTGCGAGCAGTGTGCTGTGGGCTCTGCTTCTCTGTGGGTGGCGAGGCAGCTGCCTCCATCCTTAATGTCGGCAGTTCGGGCTTCAAAAAATGGCATCCGGAGTCAGTGCATGTGCAGAGGGAGCTTTCGGCTCAAGATGTTGTACCGCCCCGCTCGCAGCAGCCGAGCTGCTCGGATCCGGACCTTATGTGGGTGGCTCGAGGGTCTCCGGACCCAGGGGTCTCGCGGTCACTCCGATCAAAAAGGGGGGTTGTAGTGGTGGATGTAGGACGATAATATGTACGGGCTGAGCCGTACTAAGTTTGTGACGCCACCCACGGTATGTGGTGAGGTTGGACACCACCACTGCAGTTGCGGGGCACCCGGGGGAGATGTTATGCAGCAAGTTGTTAACCCCTCCGTGGGCAGGGATGGTGGCCCCGGGACCCGTTGGGGGTTTGGTGCAGGGAGATGGGCGACCGCAGGGTGTACTCACTATTGAAGGAAACACACGAGTCTCTGGTAAACCAAGGTGATGGTGGTCGGTGCCCGCAGCCGGCTGCGTTCTGGTCCCCCACCCGGCTGGTGGTCTCTGTCTTTCTCCTGCACCTTTGTGAAATGGTGGACTGCCTGTGCTTGCAACTTCAGGAGTCTGCTCCCAGCTGGATGTGGCCTAAAGAGCCCTTGCCCGCAGACGCTGGCCCGTGGGATCTCTGAGCACTGGCGGTGGTCTTCTATCCCCCTCGGTGGGTTGTTGTCTTCTAATAGGGACTTTGGGTGGGACAGGAACTCTAGTCCTGGCCTCAATCGGTAAATTAACCAGTTCCAGTAGCTTCTGGACTTGGCTTCAGGGTCCGAGTAACCCCCTTTGTGCTCCGGTTTCCGAGTCGGTTCCCCGGGTCTATACCAGCGGGCCACTACCCTGTCCCGGTCCACCTTGGTTCCACCGAGCTGTCTTCCTGGCTCCTGCAGATGGAGACCACCATCTGCCTCCTAGCCAAAGGCACCAAGGCTCCCACCCCTGATACCCGTCAGTTTACTTCAGGCCTGACACACAGGCCTGACCTCCACTCTCCTTGAACTCTAAAACTGAACTGAACTGAACTGGACTGACTACTTTCCCCGCCCCGGGCTGTCTAGACTTCTTGTTGGGCGTCTTCCAACCGCCTGGTTCTGCTCCCTGGTGTGTCCATCTAGCCCTGAGGGGGGTGACTAGGGTTTTAAGGTTGGCTGATGTCACCTAATGAGGGAAAGGTGTAATGCAGGGGCCTAACTGTGACTACCTGGTTTTGCCAGGGCGTCACAATGTCATCTGCACATGCGTCGCCTCGGGCCCATTTTTCTCCCAGCAGTGGACTTAAGCAAAATGGTGCCTGAGGGTGGTGCATGCTCAGATGAGATGTAGCTTGTAGCTCAATCTGCTCACATGCCGACTTTGGGCGCCATTTCTTTGTAGCCCGCCTCACCGACATTCAGGAAAGCAGCCCCTGTGTCACCGCCAACAGTGCAGCAGAGCCCACAGCGCAGCACAGCAGAGCCTCTCAGTGCATCACAACAGAGCCTATCAGCACAGCAGAGCCTCTCAGCGCTGAGCATCTGGAACACCTGCTTCACCGACTGCAGCATTGCACTACTCCAGCACCGCTCCTGCCTCCTAGACTTTACCGACTGTCCTTTCAAAATGTTTTTAGCACTTTCCTTATCATCCGAGGCAGGATTGCAATGACAGATAACACATCTATGCACAGCAAAGAACACAGGATCCACCAATCACAAAAGCTGAAGTTACAGTTAACAATTCTCCTCCTTACTTCACAATCACGTTTTCACAGGCATGTTCTAGTTCTGTACAGCAATACAAAAACTAGGGTTGGGCTCTGTGCATTACAGCTAATGTACATTTGAATTTCCTGAAACAACAGGAAATTAGAGTCTAAAATAGCCCCTGTGGCCAGTATGAAAACTGCAAGATTCTAAGTTTTATTTGTAATACAGAACGTGAAGTGGAATATAAATAATTTCCAGAAATTTTAGAAATATATGCATTTAACAAATTAACCTTATTAAAACAATGTCATTTTTGATGATAGCTTGCCGTTAGTTTCTGCCATTTAGAGTCAAAGCGTCCACACATACAAAAGTTATTTGATACTGCTTAAATGACAGATTTGTCAATATTGTATTTAAAAACGGTATTCCAAAGTTATATCTTGAGGGGGCATTTCAACAAGTCTCAGTTCAGGAAAGTGAGACCTGTGAATAGAACTGCAGTGGAAACTGTCAATGCTGGGGAATTGTGGCTCTACAAGACTGATAAGAGAGCTCTGTCAGGAGCTGAGGGGAAGCTGGTGGGTAGCTAACTGCTGTATAGAAATCAATTGGCTTGAGAGATATGACTGCTAGTATGAAATTGGACTTGTGTCCCTAGAATGTAACTAATGGGAACTCTTGGCCAGGCTCTGGTGGCTGAGCTCCTTGGAAACAATCTGTACACTTTGTAAGACATAAGCTCTCATTACAGAAGAATGATCGCATATAGGAAAAGCAAGTCAATTGTAAACTTGCTTATTTTCAAGCTACCTATAGCAATTTATTAATATGAGCATAATCCTTCGGGTTCGCTCACACTTGTTTATAAAAAATCAGTCCGATTCTCATCCAAAAAAGTGGGTCAGTTGTCATATGTATCCCGTTCTGTATGTCATGCGAGTGTATGATTTTTTTTTTCTCACCTAACATCCTTATGCCATCCATGCTATTATGGTATTATTCTACAATCATTTACAGGACCATTCAGAGTGTTCTATGCTACAGAATGGCAATGTATCCATAAGAAGTCCCTTGGATGGTCCGGTTTTTTATTTGCACCAATTTTTTACTTGCATTAGCGAGTTTTGGATGTTTTGCTTGACCATACAAAGCACGCTGCAAATTTTTCTTCA
The DNA here is from genome assembly GCF_048569485.1 of Anomaloglossus baeobatrachus. Classification (NCBI taxonomy): domain Eukaryota; kingdom Metazoa; phylum Chordata; class Amphibia; order Anura; family Aromobatidae; genus Anomaloglossus; species Anomaloglossus baeobatrachus. The sequence goes on along the minus strand of NC_134353.1, from coordinate 835,960,570 downwards.
GGCCAAAAACAGCTGAAGAAAAAAATTGCAGATCAGTACTGCCTCATTGAATACCATGGGTTTTATTTATATAAACTCAAAGTTTTCAGAAGTCTATCCACATGCTGTAGGAACGACTGCATTAAGGTGCATAAAACATATAATTGCATTAATTTCTGCAACCTTGCAGGACAGTATTGGGCAGTATTGAACTTCATATGATCCTTCATCTCCTATAGTATGACTATTCATTTACAGTCATATGAAAAAGTTTGGGCACCCCTATTAATGTTAACCTTTTTTCTTTATAACAATTTGGGTTTTTGCAACAGCTATTTCAGTTTCATATATCTAATAACTGATGGACTGAGTAATATTTCTGGATTGCAATGAGGTTTATTGTACTAACAGAAAATGTGCAATCCGCATTTAAACAAAATTTGACCGGTGCAAAAGTATGGGAACCCTTATCAATTTCTTGATTTGAACACTCCTATCTACTTTTTACTGACTTACTAAAGCACTAAATTGGTTTGGTAACCTCATTGAGCTTTGAACTTCATAGGCAGGTGTATCCAATCATGAGAAAAGGTATTTAAGGTGGCCACTTGCAAGTTGTTCTCCTATTTGAATCTCCTATGAAGAGTGGCATCATGGGCTCCTCAAAACAACTCTGAAATGATCTGAAAACAAAGATTATTCAACATAGTTGTTCAGGGAAAAGATACAAAAAGTTGTCTCAGAGATTTAAACTGTCAGGAAATGGAAGAACACAGGTACAGTTCTTGTTAAGCCCAGAAGTGGCAGGTCAAGAAAAATATTAGAAAGGCAGAGAAGAAGAATGGTGATAACAGTCAAGGACAATCTACAGACCACCTCCAAAGACCTGCAGCATCATCTTGCTGCAGATGGTGTCAATGTGCATCGGTCAACAATACAGCGCACTTTGCACAAGGAGAAGCTGTATGGGAGAGTGATGCGAAAGAAGCCGTTTCTGCAAGCATGGCACAAACAGAGGTATGCAAAAGCACATTTGGACAAGCCAGTTACATTTTGGAAGAAGGTCCTGTGGACTGATGAAACAAAGATTGAGTTGTTTGGTCATACAAAAAGGCGTTATGCATGGAGGCAAAAAAACACGGCATTCCAAGAAAAGCACTTGCTACCCACAGTAAAATTTAGTGGAGGTTCCATCATGCTTTGGGGCTGTGTGGCCAATGGCGGCACTGGGAATCTTGTTAAAGTTGAGGGTCGCATGGATTCAACTCAGTAGCAGCAGATTCTTGACAATAATGTGCAAGAATCAGTGACGAAGTTGAAGTTACGCAGGGGATGGATATTTCAGCAAGACAATGATCCAAAACACCACTCCAAATCTACTCAGGAATTCATGCAGAGGAACAATTACAATGTTCTGGAATGGCCATCCCAGTCCCCAGACCTGAATATCATTGGACATCTGTGGGATGATTTGAAGCGTGCTGTCCATGCTCGGCGACCATCAAACTTAACTGAACTGGAATTGTTTTGTAAAAAGGAATGGTCAAATATACCTTCATCCAGGATCCAGGAACTCATTAAAAGCTACAGGAAGTGACTAGAGGCTGTTATTGTTGCAAAAGGAGGATCTACAAAATATTAATGTCACTTTTATGTTGAGGTGCCCATACTTTTGCACCGGTCAAATTTTGTTTAAATGCGGATTGCACATTTTCTATTAGTACAATAAACCTCATATCAATCCAGAAATATTACTCAGTCCATCAGTTATTAGATATATGAAACTGAAATAGCTGTTGCAAAAATCCAAATTGTTATAAAGAAAAAAGGTTAACATTAATAAGGGTGCCCAAACTTTTTCATATGTCTGTATAATATAGTTTCTTTATCTAGTGATTCCACCTTGGCTCACACTCTGAGACACAGTGAGATTGGAGTATCCAATAACCAATATCATTGGTGCCACCTGTTCAGCTCCACAATGGCCCAAGAGCTAAGGGTGCACAAGAATTGAGGGATCCTGGTCAGGATCGCTGGTATGTCGCTACATGGTTGCTAGTGAGCTGGTAAACTTGCAGATCTAATTAACGACGCAGCAACGATACGGCGATCTGTATAACGACCTCGGCGGTCATTGGGACCCTGTCACACAGCAGCTATTCTGATGACTCAGACCTCGATACAGGTGTAGTGTTTCCACCCAGGTGTGCCAACGAGGTCACTCGTGTTTGTTATGGTGTCAAACACAGCGATGCATGCTGCCCAGCGGGACACCAACGATCAAAAAATGAACCAGGAGGTTCAGATATGATCGGCGATATCGCAGTGGGGGGCCAGTCACTGCTATGTGTCACATGTAGCAAGATCGTTAGCGAAGTCGCTGTTGCGTCACAAAACCTGTGACGTTTCAGCGATCTCGCTAACGACATCGCTATGTGTAATGGGGCCTTAAGAGGTGAGGGGGTCCTCTTCCACCTCCAAGTAAACAAGCAGCTTTATTCACAGACACAAAGAGAGGCCCATAACCTCCTCTTGCACATGGGGTCCTCTTCCATCTGTGTATGCCACTGTGTTCACGTCATGTCCTGTGCAGAGTTAATGGGAGCACTGTAATAAGTATGAACCATGTCTACCCTACATTTTGTTGCCCCAGGGTGGACATAACACCATTTTCATCAACACTGGTCCAAAGAACAGAAAGAAGGTGGAAATGTGTTCAGACAAACCACTAAAGTAATTTTGGACATTGAGAGAACATTACACTAATCTCAAGTCAGAAGGCTCAGTAGTAGAGATGAGTGGACCCCTGGAAGTTCAGGTTAACCGGGTTCATCCAGACTTTGCATAACCTTCAGTTCGGAACCCGATTTTGACCTAAACTTAATCCCGGAGCACAAACCCCATTTAAAGTCAATGATTGGGCAGTTCAGCTCTCCGCCCACATACAGACCAGCCATAAACAAAGCATTTCTAGAGAACGGAGAGCAGGTTTTTTTTGTTTTTCGTACACACTACATCCAAAAATGTTGTTCTTACCCCCGGTCAGAGCCATTCAGAGACCGCAAGCACTGGGCTGAGCACTGAGCATACCTGACCACAGTGATGCTCGCTCGAGTGGTTCACATATACGTAAAGCACCAGAACTCTGAACTCGTACACTGATTGTTTTGTAAAGTCCATGTTCGATACGAACACCGAACTGAACAGTTGGGATTCAATCATCTATCATCATTAAGCAGCGTACAATTGAGTGTACAATTACTAAGCCAATAGGTATAGAAGCTACACAGTAGAAATATAAAGTCACTTTTATTTTTAGGGTGGGGTGGGTGGGGGTGACGTTTTAGCAATAGTAACACTGGCTGTGAGAAAAACAGCTTGTCTTCTTTCCCATGGCTGGCAATCCCCTAAATTTATCACAGTTCCACCTACACAATTTATCACTGGCTGATCCCATGTAACATTTTAAAATTCATCAACTGAAAACTAATATAGCTCTGAGAAACAAATGTAGTTTGGGTAAAATCGTCTCTTAGCGAGCAATTTGCTGAGTAAATATATGTCAAATCAGCATGGAAATTTATAAAGAATTGAGTTCTTTCGAGAAAAATATTGCAAGGTATTAATTTCAGTTTAATAACAGCAATGAAAAATTATGAGCATTTTATAGCCAAGGCTTAAAACTAATTTTCTGGCAAACTGTTGACATAATGACCTGAAGAACATATATTACCGCTATCAGTGTTGACTTATGATAAAGCCAATGGATACTGTTATTATATTGCGGAGAAAACAATAAAACACTCTAGCACTTGAGGGAAACTTAAATGTAATTTTGGGAAGTTTTATGGAATTTATTCGTTACGGTTTTGCAGGGTAAGCCATTACATTACGATCAGAAGCGTCAGAGCCGCTTTCACATGTGATTCAGCAAAGTCTGACATTAATGATTTTTATGTAATCTGCTAGAACGGCACCTTCCTTACAGGAGACATAATACTTTACTCAACGTATTTTAGAGACCTCAAGCTACACAGAATATTATTATAAATGGTGGTTTTACTGCAAATAGCTATCGAAAATGTCTTTACAGTACACAAAAGTATTATTATATCACTTTTTCTAGCTCTCTAATGGAGATGGCTTATAAATGGTCATGAACGAGTCCGTTTATGAATCTTACACTTTTCAAGCTGCTTTAGTGATCTTAAATTTACAGTACATGAGCACCCCAATGCAGTGGTGGACATAATAACAAGAGACCCCTGTGCAAGAAGAATATATGAGCCACTTTAAGTCCAATAGCTCATCATAATTCACAATTCTATCCGATTTGGAAGCAGAGATGGGCCCCTTAACTTTTGAGCCGCAGGTAGAACCAATGTTATGTCCACCCCTGCCTCAATTACTATTTATACTTGCTTTGCTCTAATGCTAAATCTATAATATAGTGATCATCCAATTTTCGTGAGTAATATAAAGTAATAACTTTCTCAAATGGGATATAAAGATCTTCATAGACTCCTATAGGCTCCAAAGGACAAGTATGACTGTAATCTCTGCACCATCTATAATTCTGCCCATTGATATAGATAATTTTTGCTTTGCTAATTAAGTTTTATGTTTGAAGGTAGATCAAAGGGTTTTAAAAGAAAATAAATGTGTTGCACCAACAAAACTTGTGAGTTAACCCTTTCACCCCTGGGCGATTTTCCGTTTTTCACTTCTGCTTTTTGCTCATCTTCTTCCAAGAGCCGGAACTTTTTTTTTGTAAACTTGCCATATGAGGGCTTGTTTTTTGTGGGACGAGTTCTACTTTTTAATGAAACCATAAGTTTTACCATACATATAGTGATAGTGTACTGGAAAATGGAAAAAAATCCAAGTGCAGAAAAATCGCAAAAAAGTGCAATTGCATGGTATTTTATTCACCGTGTTCACTATATGGTAACACTGATGTATCGGTGTGGTGCCTCAGGTCGGTCTGAGTTCGTAGATACCATATATGTATAGGTTCACTTTTATCTAAGGGGTTAAAAAAATTCTGAAGTTTGTTCAAAAAAAGCGGCACACTTTTTGCGCTATTTTTCTCAACCTGTAGCATTCTCATTTTTCAGGATATGTGGCTCAGTGATGGCATACATTTTTAATGGTACCATTTTTGCGCAGATGCTACCTTTTGATCGCCTATTATTGCATTTTGTGCAAAATTTGCGACAACCAAAAAACATAATTTTGGCGTTTGTCATTTTTTTTCTCCGATCAGGATAACTGATTTTATATTTTAATAGATCAGGCATTTCTGACTGCGATGATACCAAGTATGTGTATATTTTTTGTATTTTTTTAATCATTTAATTTTCAATGGGGCGAATCGGGGGTGATTTGAACTGATAGATTTTTTTATTTTTTTTATTTTTAAAACTTTTCTTTTACTTTTTTTATTTTACTAGTCCTCCTAGGGGACTATAAGGATCAGAAGTCTGATTGCTGACTCATTTCTGTTGATCAGAGCTACACAGCTCTGATCAGCAGAAATTATGCGTTCCTGTTACAGCCGCTGCTCTGCTGTCTGTGACAGGAACTACGTCATGATAGCAACAGGAGTCATCACATCGGCTCCATCGGCTTCCCGATGGTTGCGGGGAAAGGTGATTTCCCCGCCGCAACTATTTAATTTCGCTGTCATATTTCGACAGCGCAATCTAAGGGGTTAACAGGTGCGAGTGGATCACGGATCCACCTGCGCCTGTAAGTCACACTTTAAACAGCAGACATGTGCAGGGATCACCGCCAGCTCACCACAGCAGCAAGCGGTGAATACCCCTTCATGATTTAGGATGTACCGAAACGTCATTGGTCGTGAAGGGGTTAAAGGGGTATTTTCCTCTTGTGTATTCATGGCAAAATCCCAAATATACCATAAATGTATAGTACATGCGCATTCTACTAATAGGACCCTTATCTTGCATCTTGAAAACAGGGCTCATAGGATGTCAGTAGATAAGACCGCCATTTTCATATAAATAAATGAGTATTCCATCCACCTCTCCAACGACAGAGCTACACATCAGCATGGATGAAGGTCACATTAGTGAGACCTACATGTACTATACATTTATGGCCAATACAGTATGTACAAGATGAGAATAAGAATAGAATTGCATTAATGGCTTTTCAATGGATGCAGGGTTGGAACAGAAACAAATGGAAAATCCAAATGACTGATACAAAGAAAAGCCTGCATTTCCCATTTTCCTGCCAACAAACTATCTGCAAATAAACAACCTACAAAATATCTCACATAATTGAAAAACATCTTCTTCATAAATTAAAGGAGTTGTTCCATGAACAAAGTACATTTTAATCAATAGATCTCTGAATAATAATTTCCACAATTGGATGTGTTAAAAAAATGGTCCTGTGCCAGGAGCTGTGGTATGATCAGACCATGTCCCTGTACAGTCAGACACGGCCATTACACAGTACACAGCAGGGACACATATATAAGAATATGTCAGAACAGGAACCTTTTTTTGTTAACAAATTCAAGTGTTGAAATTATTTTTATTTCAAGATCTATTGATTTATAACGTACTTTGTGCATGGAAGTAAAAATAGTGGAGTAATGTCTGATGTGCTAGGAATGGAAAGATGGAATTGGCCCCAAAATAGGGTAAACAACCCCCCCAAAGAACCTGTCCATGCCTATCAATGTTCTGTGCCTGCAAAGAGAGGTAATACATTAAAGGGAAGGTGTCGCCCAAAATAAATAATAATAACTGAAAAAATGTAAAGTATTAATGTTTTAATGCTTTGTTTAAATAATATTATTTGTTTTTAATTGAGCAAAAGATAAAAAAAAATAAAAAGTTTGATATTTTCCAGTCTTAAACAGTAGGGGGAGCAGCTGCTGAAATCCTACTGTAGAAGTAGCTCACATTACAGCTGCAGTAAAAGTAGGTAGAATCTGCTCTCCTGTGTGTGATATCACAGCTCCCCTTCCCAATCTGGGTGTTTCCAACAGGAAAAGGGAAGATGAAATTTAGTATCACAGTGCAGAGCCATTTTGTTGTTGACCACAAACATCTAAAGTGTCACCAAAGACAGCTGCATAGTGCTCCCAACATAGTGCTCTGCACGCCCCGGTCCAGCAATGCTCTGCCGCGTGCACGACCACCCGCAATGTTCTGCCACATGCACGCCCGCAATGCTCTACCACACGCACCCCCACACACAATGCTCTGCCACACGCACGTATACAGTGTGTGTGTGTGTACAGTGTGTATATACTGTGTGTGTGACCGAGCACCCAGCATTAGGGTGATGGAGCCAGTGTGTGTATATACTATACACTGTATACTGTGTGTATATACTGTGTGTGACTAAGCAGCATGAGGGTGGCGGGGCCAGTGTGTGTATATACAATATACCGTGCGTACTATGTGTATATACTATGTGTGTGGCCGAGCAGCATGAGGGCAGTGGAGCCAGCATGTGTATATACTATGTACTGTGTGTACAGTGTGTATATTCTGTGTGTGTAAGCGAACAGCATGAGCGAGGCAGAGCCAGTGTGTATATACTATGTACTGGGTGTATATACTGTGTTTGTGACCGAGCAGCATGAGGGCAGCGGAGCCAGTGTGTGTATATACTATATACAGTGTGTACTGTGTGTATATACTATGTGTGTGACCGAGCAGCATGAGGGAAGTGGAACCAGTGTGTGTATATACTATAGGTTTTAGGTTTTTACAAAATCACAACTTATTGCTATGCACCTAACACACACAAGTAAGGGGAAAGAGTGACCACATTTTAAAAGTCCCTGTACAAACTAAAAGACCTTAGCCACACAAATAAAAGCACCACTTCAGACCTGGCTCCCTAAAAAGCCATTGAATGGTTTCTTGTGCCTCCTGAAGGACCTGACAAGAGGCTGTAACACAATGCCAATAAGTGGAGAGGAAGTTGTTCAGGAACAAACACAAACTCTGAGTGAGATAAACTGAAATAAGGGTGGTGTCACACACAGCAACGACGACAACGACGTCGCTGCTACGTCACCATTTTCTGTGATGTTGCAGCAACGTCCCGTCGCTGTCGCTGTGTGTGACATCCAGCAACGACTTGGCCCCTGCTGTAAGGTCGCCGGTCGTTGATGAATGTCCAGCTTCATTTTTTGGTTGTTGCTCTTCCGCTGTGACGCACACATCGCTGTGTGTGACAGCGAGAGAGCGACAAAATGAAGCGAGCAGGGAGCAGGAGCCGGCGTCGGGCAGCTGCGGTAAGCTGTAACCAGGGTAAACATCGGGTAACCAAGGGAAGACCTTTCCCTGGTTACCCGATATTTACCTTCGTTACCAGCGTCCGCCACTCTCGCTGCCAGTGCCGATGTGTACTAAAGCTAGGAGTGCAGGGAGCCAGCACTAAGCGGTGTGCGCAGCTCCCTGCTCTCTGCACATGTAGCTGCAGTACACATCGGGTAATTAAACCGATGTGTACTGTAGCTAGGAGAGCAGGGAGCCAGCGCTAAGCAGTGTGCGCGGCTCCCTGCTCTCTGCACATGTAGCACAGCGACGCGTGTCGTTATGATCACTGCTGCTTCTGCTGTGTTTGACAGCTAAGTAGCGATCATAACAGCGACTTACATGGTCGCTGTTGCATCACAGAAAATGGTGACGTAACAGCGACGTCGTTGTCGCTGTCGCTATGTGTGAAGCTTAAGGTTCAAGAAAGAGAGGCTGGGAAAGAAAGGAAAACAAAGAACACAGCAGGCATAAAGGTAAACACCAGAAGCTGAAGGGCTGAAACATCCAGAGATGAATCCACATAAAGATATAGCCAGCAAGGAAGTGAGATGAGAGGAATGTGGTAGGGCAAACCACAGTGAGGAAATGAGAGACACCTTTTGAGGAGCAAACTGAGAAGGGAGAGGAAAGACAACAGAAACCATCAGCATTTGGACAAGGAAGAAAAAGGCAATAACAGAGCAGTCAGAGGAACCAATTATGCACCAGAAGGTCACCATATAGAATCTCCAAAGAGAGTCATGACAGTTGTTCCCTATCCCCAGCGATGCTCAGAGTGAGACTCTGTAAAGGCTACTTTACACACTGCGATATCGGTCCCGATATCGCTAGTGTGGGTACCCGCCCCCATCTGTTGCGCGACACGGGCATATCGCTGCCCGTGCCGCACAACATTGCCCAGAGCCGTCACACATACTTACCTGTCCGGCGACGTCACTGTGACCGGCGAACTGCCTCCTTTCTAAGGGGGCAGTCCGTGCGGCGTCACAGCGACGTCACTGAAACGTCACTGAACCGCCGCCCAATAGCAGCGGAGGGGCGGAGATGAGCGGGACGTAACATCCCGCCCACCTCCTTCCTTCCACTTAGCGGCCGGGAGGCAGGTAAGGGGAGCTTCCTCGTTCCTGCGGCGTCACACACAGCGATGTGTGCTGCCGCAGGAACGAGGAACAACTTCGTTACTGCTGCAGTAACGATTTTTAAGAATGAACCCCCATGTCGCCGATTAGCGTTTTTGCACGTTTTTGCAACGATTGCAAAATCGCTTATCGGTGTCACACGCAACGGCATCGCTAATGCGGCCGGATGTGCGTCACAAATTCCGTGACCCCAACGACCCCACATTAGCGATGTCGCAGCGTGTAAAGCCCGCTTAACACTCAGCATGGGGCTTTGAAAAGCTCCATCATGAATAGAGAAGAGGGACACATACTTGTCAAAAATATTGCTGGAAATAGCCGTGCACTGCACTTTGTTCTCCTCCAGTCCCACGAACAATGAGTTGATTAAAGGTCAATCAAGCACAGAGCTGCATTCTCAGGGCTCTGGAATATTGTTAACTGAATCGATAGTGGTTCCAGTGGTTAAAACCCTTAGAGATTGGCAAGTTATTCTCCATCCAATGGATAACTTGACATTTTCATAAAATTCCATAAACAGCCCAATAAAAAATGCACTTCATATGTAAGTTGTACATTCTCTGCATATACTTACTTTACATATAGATGCCTAGAGAATAATTATACCATAAAACAGCAACACTGGTAAGCCCTGAAACCTCTGGCAGGTCTCTCTACTCCTCTATCTTGATGGATTGTTTAAGCCCCTAGAAAATAATAGGAAGGAATTTTCCATCACATTACGGTTGACCACTCTGAAGTCAAAACCCTCACTGATCCTGAGATTAAAGGGAACACAGTCCTAGTGTAGCACCCCATCCAATTTTATCTAAATAGTTTCACTCCGGCTGTGTAGTCAACCAACTCACTTTCCTAGATTTTGGGAAGGGGAAGTACAGAGAAAATGATGCACTGCTACACCAGTAATGGGCTCCCCGTAACCACCAGTCACCTGATGATCACATGCAATCACGTTATGATATTGGGAACTTCTATTTAATCACAGCCCCATGAATCTCCAAGAAGCCACCATTGTGACAGTTGCTCTTGTAGCATAACACTTCAGAAAAATTGTACAATTAGTTTTATCTGAGTTTTTTAATAATTTCATGTCAAACAATTATTAATGATAAAAAGTGACTAAACTGTATTAGACCCATCTGTGAACACACATAAACAGGCTAAAAGGTGCAACCTAAAATCTCATTGGCAATACTAGATGTGCTTTAAATGGATAATTAATGCAGTTCAGTGGGTTTTTATCCAATTTTACACCAAATCAAAAATACACCTCATTCTCAAAGTGTTATTATGCAAAAATAAAGACACTTGCATCAGTACATTGACATCTCATTATAAAGAGGCTCATTTTTCATAGACAAGGCTCATTACACAACAGTTGTATTATGTATTTGGCGGCTTAAAAACATAGTTTTGGCTAGACTGCAATCTTTTTGATTATTCCATTAAGTTTAAGCAGCACGCTGAGTTATTACTCCTAATAAACTACTCGTGGTGAATATTTTTCCTCCTAATAGTAGAGTTTAACCAACATTGAAGAAAACAGTAATATTTTATCACGCATCTCACAGAGCTAAAATATGAGGAAAGATATTTACGATGTGTTTATCTGAAGGTCGTTGACATGTATGAATTCTACATTTCATCATTTTGTCCTACTTTACAATGCAAATCAGAATGTGAATATTCTACAAGTCAAAAACGGAACATTAGCTGACTTAATAAATGTGGCACTATGTTGCTCTGAGTGGCATATGAAGATGTTGCTCAGCACAAAGAAAAAGACGTCTCAATAAATATTTAGATATCTTAATATTATTTTAGGTTTTTTTTTTATTTAGCCATTACACAAATAGGCAGAGCCTTAGATTTACAATTCACAATAGGATAAAATGGCTGTAAAGACCATTGCCATGGTTTATAAATTTTTCTCAAAATAGATTTCTTATGTTTCTATATGTTAAAGACTAAAGAGCTTATCACTATCACCCACAAAGTCTTCCACAGTGGTACACCATTATACATCTCTTGCAATATGTCTTGCCTGGGTTTTCTGTTCTGCCCATGATCCGGGACTATCAATCAGTGGAAGAGAAGAAGTGGGTTGTCATGCTGCACTGCCGGATAGATTCAGGAGAGAAAATGATATCTTTAGCAATTTTATTGTTGTAGTTTTATGAGTTTCGGAGCTAAAATGCTCCTTCTTCAGGAACCAACAATAGACATGTACAGTACAAACCGAAAGCTTGGACACACCTTCTCATCTCTAGAACAACTGTTAAGAGGAGACTTTGTGCAGCAGGCCTTCATAGTAAAATAGCTGCTAGGAAACCAATGCTAAGGACAGGCAACAAGTAGAAGAGACTTGTTTGGGCTAAAGAACACAAGGAATGGACATTAGACCAGTGGAAATCTGTGAACGGATGGACTCTACATGCCTGGTTCCAACCATGAAGCATGGAGGAGGAGGTGTGATGGTGTGGGGGTGCTTTGCTGGTGACACTGTTGGGGATTTATTCAAAATTGAAGGCATACAGAACCAGCATGCCTACCACAATATCTCGAAGTGGCATGCTATTCCAACCGGTTTGCGTTTAGTTGGACCATCATTTATTTTTCAACAGGACAATGACCCCAAACACACCTCCAGGCTATGTAAGGGCTATTTGACTAAGAAGGAAAGTGATGGGGTGCTACACCAGATGACCTGGTCTCCACAGTCACCAGACCTGAACCCAACCAAGATGGTTTGGGGTGAGCTCGACCGCAGAGTAAGGGCAAAAGGGCCAACAAGTGCTAAGCATCTCTAGGATCTCCTTCAAGACTGTTGGAAAACCATTTCCGGTGACTACCTCTTAAAGCTCATCAAGAGAATGTCAATAGTGTGCAAAGTATATTGAAAGCAAAAGGTGGCTACTTTGACGAACCTAGAATATAAGATATATTTTCAGTTGTTTCACACTTTTTTAAGTATTTCATTACACATGTTTTAATTCATAGTTTTGATGCCTTCAATGTGAATCTACAATTTTCAGAGTCTTGAAAATAAAGAAAACTCCTTGAATGAGAAGATGTGTCCAAACTTTTGGTCTGTACTGTACATGCAATAACTATTTGTTGGATCCTGAAGAGGGAGCATGCTAGCTACGAAACTCATAGAACTAGAACATATAATTTGTTCTCCTGAATCCATCCAGCAGCGTGGCATGACAACCCATTTCTTCTCTTCCACTGATTGATATTTTACCTTGTGGGTCTGAAGCAGCTGGTTTTTATTCTAACAAATGCATTATAAGAGTTGGGACTTGCACAACTCACCCAGCTGAGTAATTCTCTGCACCCCTTTATACTGGTTTCCACCAAGATAAGGTGCCTTTTGTCTTTTCAGCCTCATCATTTTAATGATCAGGGACTAATATCCTTCACAATCCAAACCTCCTCCCACTACCGACTCCCAGATGTCTCCAGTGCTGCACCAGTTTTCTAGAATTCGGTACTCTGAACAATAATTGTAAAGAGTTTTATAAAAGAGAGTTGGACCATCTAACAAAAGAAGCACATTTCCCTTTTGTGTTATTCTTATTTCCTGATAGATTGGAAGCTCTTAAGAGTAGGACTCTTACTCACGTGTGGCCACCACCTCTAGATTCCTGGTAGTATGACAAGGCCCTTTTCTTTTTTGGATAGGCTATAATTGTTTAAGCTATTTCACTATGTATATACTAGTGCTTTGTAGGAAAGATTTTGTGGTAACTCTTTCAACTGTACATAGAAAATAGGAGTCTGTTGCAGATTTAACATATGGACCTTGGAGCATCAACTTATCAAGCGAAACAAAAATAGGAAATGTGGCATAAAAGATGCATGAAACAATATTCAGTCTAGAAAGTAAAGTTGTTTATTGCAAAGAATAAGAACATATCACATGCTCAGATAAAAACACTTAAGATAGAAGCAGGTGCTAGCCTTATATGTGACCAGACACATAAAGCCCCATCCATAAAGCCTCTGAGGAAGCTGCTAATGTAATTCACGTGGAGACAAATCTATCAGTCTATACCTCATTACTTATTGATTTTAGTCACTGTACAAATTGTTCCTGCTATATATAAAAGTTTCATGACGTCTATAGATGCTGTCACGCTCCCCGGGTCCTCTGCTCCGCTCCCCAGGTCCTCTGCTCCGCTTCCCGGGTCCTCTGCTCCGCTCCCCGGCTCACCTGCCACGCTCCCCGCTCTTCAGCCTCCAGTGCCCGCGCTTCCCAGGCCTCCTGGTCCCCGCTCCCGGCGCCCGTCGGCTTCCCAGTCCCTGGCCGGCTCCGCTGCGTCCTCCTCTCAGCTTCCTGCCCTGGCTTCTGGCACCCGGGCCGCGCGCATGCGCATTAGGGCGCGCGTGCGGTCACTGACCCTTTCTTAAAGGGCCAGTGTCCACTGACAGAAAATGATGCACACAGGTACAGGGTATAAAGGGGGTTAATGTCCAAGGGAGCGGGGCCTGTTCTTCGTGTTTTCCCAAGCTAGGAGTCAGGTCTCCTTGTGTTCTGTGAGATACTTACCTCTCTGTCTTCTAGAACCGATCCTGCATCGCCATTCGGTCCTGCTGTATCTCGAACCCCGAACGCTGCCCATCTGCCATCCTGACAGTCCGTACCATCTCGGTTCCCTGCGGTGACCCGTCATCCCGCTCCAACGGTTCTGGACCCCGCCTGACATCATCACGGCTTCCGAACCTGAGCTCCGTCACCCGGACCACCATCAGTGACCTCGTGGTCCCAGGGACTTCTCCATTGTGTTCCAGTGCACGGACTGTCCTGCTACCTAAAGTGCTCCGGCTACCGGACTCCTTTCCCTCATCGGGGAGTTCGGCCCAGTGGATCCACCTCCCGGGTCTACCCGTCCATCTGGCCCTAACAGTAAGAACAGGCCATGGATCCCGCCGAAGCACTAGCGGCCTTGCATGAGGAACTCCAACGCCAGCGTGAAGTCCAGACCCGCATGCTGAACTTTATGACTTCCGTGGACGCCCGCTTGAACACGCTACAAGCCTCGGTTACATCTTCAACGCCCCGGCGGGCCTCCACTAGGCAATCCACGGCTCCCGCTCCCGTGGCAGCCTCCTCGGATGCTTCCAGACTGCGTTTGGCCTCACCACCCCGGTACGCCGGAGATCCCAAGACCTGCAGGGGGTTTATAAACCAATGCTCCCTCCATTTCACGCAGCTGCCACATTTGTTTGCCTCCGACCAAGCCAAGGTCGCCTTCATCATGTCTCACCTAGAGGGCGAGGCACTGGCGTGGATGAACCCCTTGTGGGAGAAGGAGGACCCTATGACCAAGAACCTCCAGGAGTTCCTGCAGGCCTTTCGCAGCACCTTTGACGAACCCGGACGCGCCTCCGCGTCTGCTTCATCTCTTCTCCGGTTACGTCAGGGAACTCTGACGGTGGGTCAATACGCCATCCGTTTCCCGCACCTTGGCTTCAGAACTCGGGTGGAATAACGAGGCCCTAACCGCCGCCTTCTGGGAAGGACTCTCGGGTCGAATCAAAGATGAGCTGGCTGGACGTGACGTACCGTCCACCCTGGACGCTCTGATTACCCTAGCGACTCGAGTGGACATACGCTTTCAGGAGCGGTCCCAAAGAGGTGTCCCGTGAGAGACGTCCGGTAAGGCATTCCTCTCCTCCACAGAAGCCCGCCGTACTCCAGTCAACGGCCTCTGGTGTCTCCGTCATGAGCCCATGCAGATCGACCGTGTGCGACAGTCTGAACAACGTCGAGCAGAGCGGCTCGCCAAGGGCCTCTGCTTCTACTGCGGAGAGGGCACACACCTGCTACGCGCCTGTCCAGAGAGGCCGGGAAACTTCAAAGCCTAGGGTTGGTAGGAGAGGCCACCCTAGGTGCTGGACTCTCTCAGACCCAGTTACATGGACTGTGCAAGTGACAACGGGAGAGACGCGGGTTTACGGCTGAGGCGTACCTCGATTCTGGGGCAGCAGGCAATTTCATCCAGCAGGCCACGGTGGACAAGTACCAGGTGCCTGTTACTCCACTCGCCAAACCTCTTGTGATTGCCTCTGTGGATGGGAGACCCCTCTCTGACACCATCTCCTGGATCACCAAGCCGCTTGAACTGCGTATCGGTGCTCTGCACACCGAGAACATCGCTCTCTACGTCCTCCCACATATGTCACATCAAATCCTGCTGGGCCTTCCTTGGTTGCGGACACACGAGCCTTCAGTCAGCTGGGGCACTGGTGATATCACTTGATGGGGGTCTTCTTGCCATGAGAAATGTCTGAAGACCATACAACCTATCCGGCGACCTCCGGTTCCCGAGTCCCTACCGGGACTGCCCTCAGCCTATTGGTCCTTCGTGGACGTCTTTGATAAGAAGGAGTCCGAAGTACTTCCGCCACATCGTCCTTACGATTGTGCCATTGACCTGCTCCCGGGAACTACACCACCTCGAGGACGGATATATCCACTGTCTCCAGCCGAAACAAGGGCCATGTCTACGTACATCACAGAGAGCTTGGCTAAGGGATTCATTCGGAGATCCTCCTCTCCTGCTGGAGCAGGCTTCTTCTTCGTAAAGAAGAAAGAGGGCGACCTACGCCCATGTATAGACTACCGGGGATTGAACCTAATCACCGTAAAAAACAAGTACCCCCTGCCGCTCATCCCCGAATTGTTTGATCGGCTCAGAGGAGCTCGTGTGTTCACCAAGTTGGATCTTCGGGGTGCCTACAACCTGGTCCGTATCCGCTCAGGGGATGAATGGAAGACCGCGTTCAACACTCGCGATGGGCACTATGAATACTGCGTGATGCCCTTCGGCCTGTGTAACGCACCAGCAGTCTTCCAAGAATTAGTGAACGATGTATTCCGGGACCTGCTCTACGTCTGTGTGGTGGTGTATCTGGATGACATCCTTGTCTTCTCCCCAGACCTCCAGACCCACCGAGAGAACGTGCAACTGGTTCTACAAAGACTGAGAGAGAATCGTCTGTACGCCAAGTACGAGAAGTGCGTCTTCGAACAGTCTTCTCTCCCCTTCCTGGGTTACCTCATCACCGATACCGGACTGCAGATGGATCCAAAGAAGGTCTCTTCCGTTCTCAACTGGCCTCCTCCTTCTGGACTGAAGGCAATCCAACGCTTTCTGGGATTCGCCAACTATTACCGCCAGTTTATTCCTCACTTCTCGGCCCTGACTGCTCCTCTTTCCGCCTTGACCAAGAAGGGGGCTAATCCAAAGGACTGGTCACCTGCGGCCGACGCCGCGTTCGGCTCTCTAAAGCGAGCCTTTGCCTCCTCTCCTGTACTCCACCGTCCAGAGTTAAACCGCCAGTTCACCTTGGAGGTGGATGCCTCCTCCTCGGGAGCCGGAGCAGTGCTCATGCAGAAGTCCTCCTCCGGGAAGATGGTGACATGCGGTTTCTTCTCCAAGAGCTTCTCAGCGCCTGAACGCAACTACACCATCGGTGACCGAGAGCTATTGGCAGTCAAACTGGCTCTGGAGGAATGGCGCTATCTTCTGGAAGGAGCAGTGTACCCAGTCATTATTTACACGGACCACAAAAACCTGGAATACCTGCGGACTGCTCAGCGACTGAACCCACGGCAAGCCAGGTGGTCCTTGTTCTTTGCCCGGTTCGACTTCCAGCTCCATTTCCGACCCGCGAACAAGAATGTACGCGCTGATGCCTTGTCTAGGTCTTTCATGCCCATGGAGCAGGAGGAAGAGACATCCCAACCCATCATCTGCCCTAGCAAGATCATTCCGGTGGCTCCTGTCACCCTGGCCCAGATACCGCCTGGGAAGACTTATGTCTCTGAGACTGACAGGCAAAAAGTGTTACACTGGGGCCATGCCTCGAAAACAGCCGGTCATGCAGGTCAGAAGAGAACATGGAGTGCGATTGCACGTCATTACTGGTGGCCATCTCTTCGCACGGACGTCGCCTCTTTTGTCTCTGCCTGCTCCTCCTGTGCCAGGAACAAGACTCCCAAACACCTGCCATATGGCCGTCTTCTGCCTCTGCCCATACCCTCAGTTCCCTGGCAACACATAGCGATGGACTTTATTACGGACTTGCCATTGTCCTCCGGACACACAGTCATATGGGTCGTGGTGGATCGGTTCTCTAAAATGGCCCATTTCGTTCCTATGGCTGGACTACCCTCTGCCCAGGAACTCGCGGACGCCTATATACATCACATCTTCCGCTTGCATGGCTTTCCATCACACATAGTGTCCGACAGAGGAACTCAGTTCACCTCCCGCTTCTGGAGGGCTCTCTGTAAACATCTGGGAGTGACTCTGGACTTTTCTTCGGCCTACCATCCTCAGTCGAACGGCCAAGTGGAACGGGTCAATCAGATACTGACCTCTTTCTTACGTCACTACGTCAACGCCCATCATGACGATTGGTCCACGCTTCTTCCTTGGGCTGAATTCTCCCATAATCACCATGTCAGTGAGTCCTCCTCCAGTTCTCCCTTCCATGTTGTCTACGGACTTCAGCCGTCTGTCCCATTGCCTGTATCCTCTTCCTCGGACATCCCTGCTGCTGATGCAGTACTCCGTGACTTTACAACCATTTGGGACTCAGTTAAGGCCTCCCTTGCACGTGCATCCCTGCGGATGAAGAGACACGCGGACAAGAGACGTCTGGATCCTCCGTGTTTCTCTCCGGGAGATCTCGTCTGGCTTGCTTCCAAATACATCCGACTGAAGATACCATCCTACAAGCTGGGACCTCGCTACATCGGACCGTTTAAAGTCCTCGGCAAGATCAATGAGGTCTCCTACAAACTACAGCTCCCGGCCACGATGAGGATACCCAACTCCTTCCACGTCTCTCTGCTCAAGCCGGTTGTCCTTGGTCCCTTCTCCGCTGCCGCCAGTCCAGCTCCTCCTCCTATTGCTGAGGACGACATCTATGCGGTAAGGGATATCGTGGCCATGAAGACCGTACGAGGTCGACAGTTCTTCCTGGTGGACTGGGAAGGGTATGGTCCTGAGGATAGGTCCTGGGAGCCCAGGGAGAACGTGGGCACTCCTCTGATCCGTGCCTTCCTATCCCGGTTGCGGGGAGGGGGGCGTGGGGGGGGTACTGTCACGCTCCCCGGGTCCTCTGCTCCGCTCCCCGGGTCCTCTGCTCCGCTCCCCGGGTCCTCTGCTCCGCTCCCCGGGTCCTCTGCTCCGCTCCCCGGGTCCTCTGCTCCGCTCCCCGGCTTACCTGCCACGCTCCCCGCTCTTCAGCCTCCAGTGCCCGCGCTTCCCAGGCCTCCTGGTCCCCACTCCCGGCGCCCGTCGGCTTCCCAGTCCCTGGCCGGCTCCGCTGCATCCTCCTCTCAGCTTCCTGCCCTGGCTTCTGGCACCCGGGCCGCGCGCATGCGCATTAGGGCGCGCGCGCGGTCACTGACCCTTTCTTAAAGGGCCAGTGTCCACTGACAGGAAATGATGCACACAGGTACAGGGTATAAAGGGGGTTAATGTCCAAGGGAGCGGGGCCTGTTCTTCGTGTTTTCCCAAGCTAGGAGTCAGGTCTCCTTGTGTTCTGTGAGATACTTACCTCTCTGTCTTCTAGAACCGATCCTGCATCGCCATCCGGTCCTGCTGTATCTCGAACCCCGAACGCTGCCCATCTGCCATCCTGACAGTCCGTACCATCTTGGTTCCCTGCGGTGACCCGTCATCCCGCTCCAACGGTTCCGGACCCCGCCTGACATCATCACGGCTTCCGAACCTGAGCTCCGTCACCCGGACCACCATCAGTGACCTCGTGGTCCCAGGGACTTCTCCATTGTGTTCCAGTGCACGGACTGTCCTGCTACCTAAAGTGCTCCGGCTACCGGACTCCTTTCCCTCATCGGGGAATTCGGCCCAGTGGATCCACCTCCCGGGTCTACCCGTCCATCTGGCCCTAACAGATGCTTATTATGTGGCAATTTTATTTCATAATTATTATTATGTTTTGGTGAAACTGGTCTTTGATTTTTGGCTTGCACTGCTATTTTAGCATACTCAGTTCAGCTGTAGTTCACCTGCTTCGAATTATATGTAATGTTCCCCTCAGTCGACTGTTGTCTTGAACCTCTCAACATAAGAGATAAATGTGTTGCGCACTCAGCTCCTTCCCTTTGCCTTATCGCATTGTTTCTTTATGGACCGGTAGCACCGGCCTGCTATGTGTTATGGTGAAGGTCACAAAAGGGGCCATTATAGTTAAAAACAAAATTCCATTTACTATAGTTTTGAAAAATGAACAAAGATAACTGCAGGCACAATATTCGTCCAGTCTCACCTCTGACATTGACAAGAGGCTTCAGTTTTATAGTTATGTGTGGCGGTACATCACTTAGTCTCTTCATCACAATCACAGATTCACCACCCACACGTCATTTCTTGAGAATCCTAGCTATCTAGCTGTAGAAGTTATTTTCCTAGATGCATCGAAGAAATAATCTTCAGAATGATTTCTCTAAACTTCCACACTAAACTAGCAACTATCAGTCCACCACTGTTCTAGAGCGACATGCTCACCCAACCCACTGCTGTCTCAGGACTCCTATCCCAAAGTTCCGTTCCATTGACGTTCCCACCTGGAGTTCACTTGGGGCCTTTCCTTACTTCCCTGCTTTCCAATGAGCTTGCACTCACTTGTATCTGTATCTGGACTCTGAATCTCACTGCTCTCTTCAAGATTTGCTGTCACTAACTCTTCATTGAACTTAAACTTCTGGCAACCTGGCTCTTCAAGTCTCTACAGTGCCTTCTATAACCTAAGCTACTGTTTCGCCTGAGACGTTTCACTTCATCTTCTAACTGTTAACTCTCTCCAAGCTGCAGTGTCTGGCTGTCACTGTTTAACTCTTCCCTGACCCTATGTTTACAATGTCACTTCCATTTCTCTCCAATGACATCACAAATAAAACACATTAAATTATAAAAACAGTTGTATCAAGCCTCAACCAGCAGATAATGCATTAGTCGTATTAAGTCGTCAGCGGCTATCAGCCATCTCTTTTACAAGTGCATCTCAATAAGTTAGAATATTATCAAAAAGTGAATTTATTTCAGTGATTCAATACAAAAGGGAAGTGCATGTATTATATAGAGTCATTACACACAGAGTGATCTATTTCAAGTATTTATTTCTGTTAATGTTGATGATTATGGCTTACAGCCAATGAAATCCCAAAAGTCATTATCTCAGAAAATTAGAATATTATATAAAACCAACTGAAAAAAATATTTTAATCTCAGAAATGTTGGCGCCTACTGAAAAGTCTGTATAGTAAATGCCTCAATACTTGATCGGGGCTCCTTTTGCATGAATTACCGCATCAATATGGCGTGGCATGGAGGCGATCAGTCTGTGGCACTGCTAATGTGTTATGGAAGCCCGGTTGCTTTGATACATAGCAGCCTTCAGCTTGTCTGCATTCTTGGGTCTAGTGTCACTCATTTCCTCTTGACAATAACTCATAGATCTCTATAGGGTTTAGGTCAGGTGAGTTTGCTGGCCAATCAAGCACAATGATACTGTGGTTATTAAACAAGGTATTGGTACTTTTCGCAGTGTGGGCAGGTGCTAAGTCCTGCTGGAAAATGAAATTTCTATCTCCAAAAAGCTTGTTGGCAGAGGGAAGCATGAACTGCTGAAAAAAATTCCTGGTAGATGGCTGCGCTGACTTTGGTCTTGATAAAGCACAGTGGACCTACACCAGCAGATGACATGGCTACCCAAACCATCACTGATTGTGGAAACATCACACTAGACCTCAAGCAGCTTGGATTGAGGCCTCCCCACTCTTCTTCCAGACTCTTGGACCTTGATTTTCTAATGAAATGCAAAACTTACTTTCATCTGAAAACCACAATTTTGGCATTGTCTATTGGTCATGAGTGGCTTGATACAAGGAATAATAACAGAGAGTAGTGAAGTAGGGCTTTCAAAGCCGCGCCAATGACCGCTATGACCGATTGTAAGATTAATGTTACTTTCTATTACATATTCAGGTCAACGCGTTTCTGGAGTCTCTGCTCCCTTCCTCAGGACATACAGGAAAAAGTACATCAAATCATCAAATTGAGATTTGATGTAGTTTTTCCTGTATATCCTGAGGAAGGGAGCAGAGACTCCAGAAACGCGTTGACCTGAATAAGTAATAAAAAGTAAAATTAATCTTACAATCGGTCATAGCGGTCATTGGCACGGCTTTGAAAGCCCTACTTCACTACTCTCTGTTATCAGCCATCCCGGGTGCTGCTGCCGTTGACCTGGATTCCATGCATGCATAGTAGTTGTGACTTTCACAACTCGATTTGGTGAGTGTATTTACTCTTATCACCCCGTATTTACTCGGGTAAGACCCTATTGCGCTTCTTTTTCCACAGTTCTTGCTTGATACAAAGAATGTGACAGTTTTAGCCCATGTACTGGCTACGTCTGTGTGTGGTGGCTCTTGAAGCACTGACTCCAGCAGCTGTCCACTCCTTGTGAATCTCCCCCAAATTTTTGAATGGCCTTTTCTTAAGAATCTTATCAATGCTGCGGTTATCCCAATTGCTTGTGCATCTTTTTCTACCACACTTTTTCCTTCCACTCAACTTTCCATTAATATGTTTGGATACAGCACTATGTGAACAGCCAGCTTATTTAGTAATGACCTTTTGTGTCAATGACTGCCTTGTGGACATCTGTCAAGGCAACAGTCTTCCCACGATGATTAAAGGAAGGAAAAAAAAAGTTTTAGCATATCGTAATGCCTGTAATGTGAGTCCAGTATGATGCACAGATAACACCAGGATTGTGGTTTTTAGGATAGAGTAACAGAAAAAATTGTACGTAGATTCCAGCCCCAAATAGCATACAATCCAGAAATTGTGTAAAAGTAGAAAAATCTTTATTGGATCTTCATGTTAAAAATAGACACACACTTAAAAGTCCATAAATAACATCTGACTCGTTTCGGATCTATAGATAAGATCCTTACTCTTAGGGTACCTTCACACTTAGCGATGCAGCAGCAATCCGACCAGCGATCTGACCTGGTCAGGATCGCTGCTGCATCGCTACATGGTCGCTGGTGAGCTGTCAAACAGGCAGATCTCACCAGCAACCAGTGAACAGTCCCCAGCCAGCAGCGACGTGCAAGCGACGCTGCGCTTGCACGGAGCCGCCGTCTGGAAGCTGCGGAGACTGGTAACTAAGGTAAACATCGGGTATGGTTACCCGATGTTTACATTAGTTACCAGCGCACACCGCTTAGCTGTGTGTGCAGGGAGCAGGGAGCCACGCACACTGAGCGCTGGCTCCTTGCTCTCCTAGCTACAGTACACATCGGGTTAATTAACCCGATGTGTAATGCAGCTACATGTGCAGAGAGCAGGGAGCCGCGCACACTGCTTAGCGCTGGCTCCTTGCTCTCCTAGCTGCTGTACACATCGGGTTAATTAACCCGATGTGTACAGCAGCTACATGTGCAGAGAGCCGGAGCCGGCAGCACAGGCAGCGTGAGAGCTGCAGAGGCTGGTAATTAAGGTAAATATCGGGTAACCACCTTGGTTACCCGATGTTTATCTTGGTTACAAGCTTACCGCAGCTGCCAGACGCCGGCTCCTGCTCCCTGCTCGCTTCATTTGTCGCTCTCTCGCTGTCACACACAGTGATCTGTGTGTCACAGCGGGAGAGCGCCTTTGAAGAAAACGAACCAGGGCTGTGTGTAACGAGCAGCGATCTCGCAGCAGGGGCCAGATCGCTGCTCAGTGTCACACACAGCGAGATCGCTAATGAGGTCACTGCTGCGTCACAAAAAGCGTGACTCAGCAGCGATCTCGGCAGTGAGCTCGCTGTGTGTGAAGCACCCCTTAGGTGTTCACCTACATTTTTTTATCTTCCCCATGATTGTGTAGCCTACTGAACCAGACTATGGGACCATTTAAAAAGCTTAGTAAGCCTTTGTAGGTGTTTTGTGGTAATTATTCAAATTTTCTGAGATAATGACTTTTGCATTTTCATTGGCTGTAAACCATAATCATCAACATTAACAGAAATAAACCCTTGAAATAGATCCCTCTGTGTGTAATGACTCTATATGATATATATGTTTCCCTTTTTGCATGAATTACTGATATAAATTAACTTTTTGATGACATTCTAACTTATTGAGATGTACCTGTATATATAAATAAGTAGTAATTCAATAATGTAGGTTTTATTTTTTTCATGATATATTGTTCTTTATGCTTAATTAGAGGACTTTAGGTGTGAAACTTATAATGTTGCCACATATTTGTGATTTAAGTTCTTTTAATGGATCAAGCAGCTTTTACAATAAAGAACTTTTTAGAAAGTTTTCTAGAAGTGATATTGTTGTGCGCTCCACTATACCCTCATGTCTTTGCTTTATTAGTTTCGACATATTGTATTTGAGAAGTAGAGCGCATCGCATTTTGGTATCATGCTTTCTGTAGGGTTCTCATCCATAATTTTACAAGTAGGAGCTTCAAATTAAAACTACAAATGTTTATAGATAAACCCCTGCTGAATTAGGTCTTAAATTCCTTTCTTTTTTTCAGTTGAATCTTAAAAATTTAGGAATCTCCCTAATAATTACATACTAAAAGTGTTAACATTGAATTTCAAGTAATAAATTGATCATCTCCTAAATGTAACGAAGACCTTTTTGAATACCAGAAGATTTTATTATATACTTCACCGGTTTTGATGGCTAAAATAAATGTCTACGCATTAGGTTCTCCTGATTTATTGTTGAGATAGTCCAACCTTTCAATAAGTGATGGACATGGATCGGCTTCTCCTGCAGTTTTACAGCTTGTTAGCAAGAGACACCTAAGTATTCACGCTCTGTTCAATAATCTGCAAAACACAGTCTAACATGGCAAGCCTCAGACAGAAATATCTTGCATCCCGGAGGCAGGAAAGATTGAAGATTCTACTGTGAGTTGAGGAAAAGAATCTATAATCTTGTTTTCCTATACTGCATGATAAACTCAGAGCAATATCTCACAAATCCATTGTATATTTCATCTGTTGACAATGTAAAATAGGTAAAAGAGTGACCCTTTATTAATACTTGACACGTTTATAGTACATCAATGTAGTTTTCACACCCTCTTCAACAGAACGATAAGTGTGAATACAACCGTAAGCCTAAGCAGTGAGATACATAAAAAAGTCTCATCTGCATAAAAATAGCGGTCGGACAAAATAATATATCAAGTATATTAATCAAAAAGAATAAAAGTAAAGGCTGCATGTAGTCATGTTACTCAATATGGGGTCTGAGGGCTAATCCACATGTCCAAATTAAGAAGGAGCTACAGTTAGGTCCAGAAATATTTGGACAGTGACACAATTTTCGCAAGTTGGGCTCTGCATGCCACCACATTGGATTTGAAATGAAACCTCTACAACAGAATTCAAGTGCAGATTTTAACGTTTAATTTGAAGGTTTGAACAAAAATATCTGATAGAAATTGTAGGAATTGTACACATTTCTTTACAAACACTCCACATTTTAGAAGGTCAAAAATAATTGGACAAATAAACCAAACCCAAATTTTTATTTTCAATATTTTGTTGCGAATCCTTTGGAGGCAATCACTGCCTTAAGTCTGGAACCCATGGACATCACCAAACGCTGGGTTTCCTCCTTCTTAATGCTTTGCCAGGCCTTTACAGCCGCAGCCTTCAGGTCTTGCTTGTTTGTGGGTCTTTCCGTCTTAAGTCTGGATTTGAGCAAGTGAAATGCATGCTCAATTGGGTTAAGATCTGGTGATTGACTTGGCCATTGCAGAATGTTCCACTTTTTTGCACTCATGAACTCCTGGGTAGCTTTGGCTGTATGCTTGCGGTCATTGTCCATCTGTACTATGAAGCGCCGTCCGATCAACTTTGCGACATTTGGCTGAATCTGGGCTGAAAGTATATCCCGGTACACTTCAGAATTCATCCGGCTACTCTTGTCTGCTGTTATGTCATCAATAAACACAAGTGACCCAGTGCCATTGAAAGCCATGCATGCCCATGCCATCACGTTGCCTCCACCATGTTTTACAGAGGATGTGGTGTGCCTTGGATCATGTGCCGTTCCCTTTCTTCTCCAAACTTTTTTCTTCCCATCATTCTGATACAGGTTGATCTTGGTCTCATCTGTCCATAGAATACTTTTCCAGAACTGAGCTGGCTTCATGAGGTGTTTTTCAGCAAATTTAACTCTGGCCTGTCTATTTTTGGAATTGATGAATGGTTTGCATCTAGATGTGAACCCTTTGTATTTACTTTCATGGAGTCTTCTCTTTACTGTTGACTTAGAGACAGATACACCTACTTCACTGAAAGTGTGCTGGACTTCAGTTGATGTTGTGAACGGGTTCTTCTTCACCAAAGAAAGTATGCGGCGATCATCCACCACTGTTGTCATCCGTGGACGCCCAGGCCTTTTTGAGTTCCCAAGCTCACCAGTCAATTCCTTTTTTCTCAGAATGTACCCGACTGTTGATTTTGCTACTCCAAGCATGTCTGCTATCTCTCTGATGGATTTTTTCTTTTTTTTCAGCCTCAGGATGTTCTGCTTCACCTCAATTGAGAGTTCCTTAGACCGCATGTTGTCTGGTCACAGCAACAGCTTCCAAATGCAAAACCACACACCTGTAATCAACCCCAGACCTTTTAGCTACTTCATTGATTACAGGTTAACGAGGGAGACGCCTTCAGAGTTAATTGCAGCCCTTAGAGTCCCTTGTCCAATTACTTTTGGTCCCTTGAAAAAGAGGAGGCTATGCATTACAGAGCTATGATTCCTAAACCCTTTCTCCAATTTGGATGTGAAAACTCTCATATTGCAGCTGGGAGTGTGCACTTTCAGCCCATATTATATATATAATTGTATTTCTGAACATGTTTTTGTAAACAGCTAAAATAACAAAACTTGTGTCACTGTCCAAATATTTCTGTACCTAACTGTATATACAGTATATATAAAAAAGAAGGCAAGATCTAATCTGTGGCAACTGGAAACTTTTCGTTTTCTGGCAAAACCTTTTCTGATCTCCCAAGACTGGATGTGATACCGCACACTAGTAAATCTTTCCCAATTTTCACTTAGAATCTTTCACCAATCATCCCCCCATTCCTTTTTAAAACATTTTAGTAGTGCCCCTTGATCTTTGAATAGTTAGGAAAAATTGTGGCACTTAAAGCGGCTTTACACGCTGCGATATCGGTACCGATATCTCTAGCGTGGGTACCCGCCCCCATCTGTTGTGCGACACGGGCAAATCGCTGCCTGTGCCGCACAACATCGCCCAGACCCGTCACACTTACTTGCCTGCCCAGCGACGTCGCTGTGACCGGAAAACTGCCTCCTTTCTAAGGGGGCGGTTCGTTCAGCGTCACAGCAACGTCACATCTGCGTCACCAAACCGCCGCCCAATAGAAGCGGAGGGGCGGAGATGAGCGGGACGTAACATCCTGCCCACCTCCTTCCTTCCGCATTGCGGCCGGGAGGCAGGTAAGGAGAGGTTCCTCGTTCCTGCGGTGTCACACGGAGCGATGTGTGCTACCGCAGGAACAAGGAACAACTTCGTTACTGCTGCAGTAGCGATATTTGAGAATGGACCCCCATGTCACCGATGACCGATTTTGCACGTTTTTGCGACGATGCAAAATCGCTCATAGGTGTCACATCGCTAATGCGGCCGGATGTGCGTCACCAATTCCGTGACCCCAACGACTTCGCATTAGTGATGTCGTAGTGTGTAAAGCCCCCTTAAGGGTCTCATCTACCAAAATTATTTAATGCATTCGCGACATGACCAATTTTTCATTTCATTTTTTCAGGCAGTATTTCAAAGGAGCGCTGATAGGACAAGTACTGAGGTCTTCAGTAGACCCCTGCTGTCATAACAACACAATCGCAACAGCGATCACTTCACAAGTGCACTGATGGGTGCTTAATATGGTACACCCCTATGCCAGAGTGTGTTAAATCCCACTTTCAGAGCTTGATAGTGGGATGTAACAAGTTAAGAGTTAGAGGCAGGTCCTGGTGGTAACACACAGTCATTACCTGCTAGGTATGGGTTGCGCTCACCCCATGAACCCGCTTCATACACCCACTTTTGATATGCATCATACATGCATGACAGATGTTGTTAAAGTGTTAAATGAAAACCATCTTTGTTTCCCAAATTCTTTTCTTAATGAATCTCCCTTTCTGTGTCTCTCTGATGTGTTCACATCACATTTTGCTATGGACTTAATTCTTCAGAGAGACATGTCACATAGTGATGAGCGGTACTTGATCGCGTATCCTAGTTCTCAGATGCTATGCTCAAGTCACCACCTCGCATGTTTTGCATCTGTTTTTCAGACACTAAACATGCAGGGATTGCCTGTGAATCACCATAATGCTGTAGATATGTGATTGCATTGACTGAGGCCCTCCTTTACGTGTTTTCCAGGGTGTATTGCAGTCCCTCCTATTTTTTCGCAGCCCTTGCATATAGTGCACGGGTTTTATTAATCTAGGAGTCCCAATAAATAATGGGGAAATAGTTTATTCGGAGACCCTCTTCTACGTGTTGTGCACATAGTGCAAAGGCTTTAGATGTCTGAGTCCCACTACCTAACAATTTTAACAGAATGTGTATGAGGCCCTCCTTTATAAATAGTAAAGGGTGTACTGGAGTCCCTCTATCTCTTAGTTGTGGCAGTTCTTGCATTGTCCGCATAGGCTTTGTGAGGTTCAGAGTCTTTCTTTCATAAATTTAACAGGATGTGTCTGACCATCTTATACACACACCACTTGCCCAGATAAGGTAGTAAAATGTTAACATTGCATTTACCAGTGACTACCAGTGGGTGTAGTTTTATTTTATTACTATGTCATCTACTGTAGTCATAGGTGACAGGGAAATATTGTGAGCAATGGCCCTGCTATTAAGGCTATGTTCACACGTTGAATTTTTTGCAGAATTTCTTCATGAGTTTTATTCAAATACAAAGCTGATTTTTACAGTAACAGCAAAAGTTAGGAGATTTCATAAATCTAATGCATATTATTTTTTTTTTCCTGACTGAAATTAAAAAAAGAAGCATCTCAACTCTTTCAATGCTTTTGTAGCTTTTTTGCACCAATCGTGTGATCAGACCACAGTTGCAGAGGAGAGGGCCAGCGCTGCGGAAGGGAGTCAGGGATTTATCTCCTTATCTTCTCTGTTGCCGGCTACTGCGAGAATCACACTGCTCTCACGTTACACCTGTGTAACGCGAGACCAATGCGATGTTTCTCTTCCCCCATAGACTTGCATGGGTGCGAGTGGAACAGGATCGCATTCTACTCGCAACATGCTGCGACTGTTTTTTTGGTCTGATTAGGGCTGAGAAAATAATTGCTCATGGGTGCTGCCTCATAAGTAATATGGTCCAAGTGGAATGCGATTTTTCATTGCATTCCACTCACACCATTTTTCTCGCCCTGTGTCCTAGGCCTAACAACAATGTTCTCAACAGCGATCTAGGAGTCAGAGATGTGTTCAGGCTTCTACACCATGCTGTTCCCATTCCATTTTAGTGCTGTTTGTAGCCAATTCAGTAATTTTCCTACATCTCCTCAGCCCTCCTGTGGGAGTCTTCCAAATGCTCACGTTTCCCATTGACTTCTATTATATTTGTTACTCGAATCGAGCCCGTCCGAGCATCCATCCTGTTTGATTCAAGCACCGAGCACTTGAGCATTTTAGTGCTCACCGATCACTAATGTCACATAACCACTCTCAGCTGTAATGAATACCTAAGATAACTGCTGTATCTTCCACATTTCTTAGTGCATATAATTTGTTCATTGCTGTAGGAGCATATGTGACATAAGATGTCTTATGTAAAGAGGTCCATTAGGTCTCTTTAATGATGTTGTGTATGTAATAATTTACACCTATAAATAGCAAAAGTGGTCATGTGCAATGACTTCATCCATTCATTTAGAGAGAACCTGTAAAGGAAATGTTCTATGTAGTGACATTTCCACTTCCATAGCTGAGAAAAATCCAACGTGGTGAGAAATCGGACTATTTTATAAATTACACTTGCAAATTTTTGCTGCTTCACTAAAATTAGCATAGCCTGCAAGTGAGAAAATGATCATTAACACAAACTTTACTGATGAACATCTATCAGCAGGTTTAGCATTCCTATATTTCTATTAGTTCTCTTCCATTGCTTCGGATCTCTGATTTTCTGATAAGAAAGATTTGTTCAAGAAAATTGCCTATCGAAGAGAAATATATAAAACCTAATTAAGGCTTAGCAAAGAATTACTGATATGATACAAAAGTATCGCAGATGTAAAAATGATGTGTTTTTGAATTCCACTTTTAGCTATTCCATATACCATATTTTTCGGATTATAAGACGCACTTTTTCTCCTAAAAATTTGGGAGTAAAATGGAGGGTGCATCTTATAATCCAACAGCACCTTACCAGGAGGTGGTGGAGAGGGTAGCAGGAGGCAGGGGCAATGATGGGGGCTGTGGGTGCCGTGCTAGGGCCTGTAGTGCATTGTGCTGGAATCTGCGGGACGCTGTGCTGGAGCCTGCTGGCCGCTGTGCTGCAGTGCAGTGTGCTGCTGTGCTGGGGTTGTGGATGCCATCCTGAAAATGTTGGAGGTGTGGGTTTCAAATAATGGCACCCAGAGGCGGCACATGCGCAGATGAAGCTCTCAGCTCAAGATCTCATCTGTGGATGAGCCGCCTTTGGCCCATTGATCTTCCAGCAACGGACTT
The DNA here is from genome assembly GCF_048569485.1 of Anomaloglossus baeobatrachus. Taxonomy (NCBI): domain Eukaryota; kingdom Metazoa; phylum Chordata; class Amphibia; order Anura; family Aromobatidae; genus Anomaloglossus; species Anomaloglossus baeobatrachus. The sequence goes on along the minus strand of NC_134353.1, from coordinate 835,930,315 downwards.
AAGGAAAATGGGGTCTGGAGGTGGCGTGTGCGCAGATGAGATCTCGGCTAGCTCAATCTGCGCACGCTCCGACTCCCGGCATCATTTCTGTGAAGACCGCACCGCCGACAGTTTCTGGAAGTTGCGTACCTCACAGCATTTAGGACACTCGCCGGCCGCACCACCCGCATCATCGACCTTCCTCCTGTGACCTCGCTCTACCATGCTGCCACACCCCTCACCCGGTAAGACACCACTGGAGGATTGTTGGATGGACCCCATTTTTTTCTCAATTTGGGGGTGCGTCTTATAATCCGGTACGTCTTATGAACCGAAAATACGGTAACTACACATGTGATTTCTGGCTACTTTAAATCAAGATAATTGATCTGAATCTAAATGACAATATAAGAGTTTTGAAAGATCACTGCTTTCTCAAGACTTGTCCCATATGTTTGTCAATCTTCTGGATTTTTGCATGTTCCTGAAACAGTCTAATGGAAAAAATGCAGAAAGACGTTAACGGGGACGATGGACAAAGTTTAGCCAAGCAGTGAGATTTACTGAAGGTAGGTCACTGGGGGGAGGCTCCTTCTGCAGTCAGCTGTCACAAGCCTTTAGGATTATCAGGGAGGTAAAAAGCTGATCTTTTGACAAACAGATAATTCTTTGTATATATATTTCAGCTTTAATGAAACTATAAGAAAAATTGTATCATATGAAAAAAGAAGAGGGGGATGAAGAGGAAGAATGTTGAAATGTATACTTTATGTTTAATTTCTTCTAAAGGAGAATTTCGATTATGATGGAAGTATAATATCCTTCTTGGTTGGAATATTTGTAATTTCCATACAAAGAGAATATTGCTGGCAATGTGGGAAAATACTTCAAAATTAAGGTAAGTTCAGATACCAGATTAAATCTCTGACATGGGAATACCAGAATAATTACCAAATTTAGACTTTAGTATAAGGGTATGTGCCCATAGTCAGGATCGGCTGTGTCCTGGATGTGGCGGGTCCTGACCTGAAGGGCCACGAGTCTCCTCCGCAGGAGAACGTAGGAGCCAGCAGCTGCTCGTGCGCATGATCCTGGCTCAGGCAGTTGCGTTCTCTCTCTTCTGTTCTCCCTGAGGAGAACGCTTGCGACTCTGCAGCAAACAATTGACATGCTGCAGGTCGGAAAGCCACACCATAGGTCAGTTTTTTCTGCAGGAAAAAGAAGCACAGTGGGCAGGTAATTTCTAGAAATCCCATCCACTATGCTAGTACTGTACACCACAGCGTTTTGGATGCAGTTGAAGCATGCTGCGTCCAAAACGATGTGAACACTGATCATGGGCATGCAACCTAAAGGATGCTTTACACGGTACGACCGATTGTGCAATTTCACAATCGATCGTACCTGCCCCGTCCTTTTTGCGTCACGGGCAAATCGCTGCCCGTGGCGCACAAAGTCGGTAACCCCCCGTCACACGTACTTACCTACCGTCCGACCTCGCTGTGGGCAGCGAACGTCCATTTCCTGGAGTGGGAGGGACGTTTGGCGTCACAGCGACGTCACACGGCGGCCGGCCAATAGAAGCGGAGGGGCGAAGATGAGCGGGACGTAAACATCCTGCCCACCTCCTTCCTTCCACATAGCCGGCGAGAGCCGCGGGTCGCAGGTAAGCGATGTTCCTCATTCCCGGGGTGTCACACGGAGCGGCGTGTGCTACCCCGGAAACGATGAACAATTAAATTAAACGATATTATGAAACCTAACGAGCAGTACACGACTCACGATTTGTGAGCGATACTGCGTCGCTAGGAGGTGTCACACAGGCCGGCATCGCAAGCGATGCCGGATGTGCGTCACAAAAACCGTGACCCCGACGATCTATCGCACGATAGATCTTCTGGTGTAAAGCAGCCTTAAGTGTGTTCATGGCAATTCCTTACCAGAACTGTTATAAGATCTTCATTTAGAATAGATGTTGTGTATATAGGACCATCTTTGTAAGGCATAAACGACCAATTTTATGTAAAACATACATCATACATTTCAAATATAATATACCAATGTATAGAAGTCAAACGGTTTAAAGCACCAATCCAGCATTTTTTTTAATTTCAGCACTGAAGTGTTGCTTTTAATGTAAGCCCCCATCCCCCTGTTTTATACTTACCTGCCGCCATCTTCATCTGTTTCCAGTGTTGCTTCGGTCGGTCTCTGGCGATTTGTGACCTGCCGACAGCTCCAGTGTTTCATGGAGCGTGCTCGAGATCACAAATCAATACATCTCTATGAGAACCTTGTTCTGGCTTTCATAGACTTGCATTGAGTGCTGGTGACATACACTTTGACTTGAGAACAATCAGAAGTTATGGTCACAAAATGGCATGTGGGACTGGAAATGTGCAGAAAAAGGATGAAGATGGCGGCAGTTGAGTATAATACTGGGGGCAGGAGACTAAGGGTATGTGCACAGGATCAGGACCCGCTGCGTTCTGGACGCAGTGGGTTCTGACCTGCAGGACTATGAGTCTCCTCCGCAAGAGAAAACAGATGTTTGTGCCCACGATCTGGACTCGGGCAGTTGCAGTCTCTCGCTGTGCTCTCCCTGCAGAGAATGCTTGGATGTATGCAGCAAAGAATTGACATGCTGCGGCTAGGGAAGTCACGCCACAGGTCAGTTTTTTGCTGTGGGAAAAACAACCACAGTGGGCATGGGATTTCTAGATTTCTAAAAATCACATACCCTGTGCTTGTACTGTACAACGCAGGGTTTTGGAAAACACACTGCATCCAAAACGCTGTAAACCCTGATCATGGGCACACAGCCTTAGACTTAAAGCGCCACGCTGGTGCTGAAAAAAAATGCGGGAGTGGTGCTTTAAGTAAGTATTTGCAGTAGTTTGTATTCTTTTATAGAGATGCTGTTATAACTGATTCATCAATGTGGCATAAAATTGTCATGTGCGCCAGATCACAATCTTTCTAAAGTTTTGGAAAGAAAACAAACATAATGATAGTTTGATTTGAGAAACAATAGAGCAAGCAGAATTAATTACAACTGCAAATAGTGTGTGGCTCAACGAGAACAGATAAAAAGTTAGCAACTTTTAAAGAACTATTGATTTGATAAAAACTAATTAGAGGGCGAAGAATGAAAATGCAAAATCACGGCATTGTTTCACTAATGGCTTCATTTAGACATTACCAACTGCAGGTTACAAACAACACGAAGGCAAGGTCATGAATACCATGGAAAAACTAAAAGCGTTCTGTGCATTAATGCAATACCGCACAAGACTGTTACACATTGAATTCAACTGTCCAGAACATTTACATTTATTTTTCTATTGAGTTTTCCCTCCACGGTTATGAAATATAGCTAGTTATAAAAGGTGAAATCCATTTACCACAAATACTGCCTAGCTTCTCACTGCCGGAGATAAATCACAATGAAATTATCATATCAATTAATTGGCTTGCTCCACCTTTGGCTCCATATACAACCACGTGTCAATGGGTTTTCTGCCTTGGCAAAACTATCTAGTTGGAAGGTTATATCGAAACAAGCTACTGTAAATCCTTCTTTTTGGACCTTCATAAATCAATGGGGCAACCTGACAGCAGGTAGTGAAATTGCCTCAAATACCACTACAGAGGGAAAACATCATTACAATTCTCACTGAGGGTGATGGTTGGTCCATGTAATGCACATTTCTGAGAGGCATCAACAGGTTAGGAATGGATGATATCCGCTGTGTTATCCTTTAATATGGTATCTGAAAGTCAGTTCTCAACTGGATATTACAGAACACAAATCCTCCTGAGGATATAAATGGTGCAAAACTGAGTAGAATCACTGTCATGATCCATACCGGGCTGAGCCGTGGCTGATATACCATCTCTGTATTTAAGGTCATGCAGGGGTTAATTGCTTTCAGACCTCATTCCGGAGGTCAGGCTGCTATATCCTGGCACTGCACCTGTGGAGACTTGCCAGTAATAGTTCTGCTCTGCAGCACGTGAGCCTGGCTTCTGTGAGTGTTCCCTGATCCATCCCATTTTGCAGCTACCATCCTGACCTGTGCCCCTTCCCGTTCTGCCTATCTGCCTCTGTTCCCCCTTGACTTCCCAGTCTTGTCCCATGTCTATCCTGTCTTTTTTTTCCTGGACCTCATGTTTACCTAGCCTCTCCTGACCTCCCTGGCCCTTCTCTTTGTGTTTGTTTTCCCAGTGTCCGACCTTGCTTTGTTAGTACCTGACTTCTGTGTTAATCCTGGTTCTGACCTTTGGTTTGTATCTGATGACGTTTTGCTTCCCCCTCAGGTGTCCTAGACTTCCTGGTTTGACTCGGCTAGCTGACATCTCTATTGCGTTTGTGCCCTCTAGTAGATATTCTGCACCTTGTGTCAGTTTTTTCCACTAGAGCAGCGTGACAATCATTTTGTTAAAGGGGTTGCCAAGGACTTTAACATCTATGTCTGATCAGCGAGGGTGAGACACTCTGGTCCTGGCTGTGCTGCCACCTAGAATTACTCAGTTGCGGAGATGCACAGTACAGTACTGTCAACTGTTTAGTGGCCATGGCTGGGTACTGCATATCCACACAATATTCAGATCAATAGTGGGCAGATAGTAGGCCATGGGCACTATTATATTGATGGAACTGTGTTGTACAGTTTCTCAACTACAGTAGGTAGTGCCGGCCAGTGGTGGCACCAGGAATGGCTGTTTAACTGGAGTTCTGGGGGTTGTACCCCCAATGATCAGACATTGATGACATATCTTAAGGACAATCCCTTTAAGGTCTTAGGGTCTTCTTCATAAGAGTAACAAACATACAGTGTAAATTATAGAAAGACTCTGTACATTTAAGATTTATATTTCAAAGATTACTAGATTTCTATTTCATGATACAAGCAAGAAAATAAATTAAAACAATGCATAGTGATCGCAGACTTGCACTTACCAACCTCCACAACACTAGAACAGTTGGGATCGTTGAAGCCAGTTGGGCATTCACATGTATAGGTCTCCTCAGATAAGCCCGACAAACAGATTCCTCCGTTTTCACAAGGATTGGGCTCACACACGTCCCCTGTCAAACACACAGAATTTTAGTCATTTTTTTTCACAAGAATGCAAACAAAATTTCTAAACAGTTACACTTGATTTAAATGTTTCTTGATTAGTCATAACTCGTGGTGTGAGGATTAAGATGGAAAAATCCCTAACTACACCACTTTCTTCTCAAACTGAGCAACTAGAGGTTCCTCACACAACTAACATTTGTGAGAGACTTATGCTAGAGTTTAAGGGAACGTGTCACTTGTAAAAAGGCTATTAATCTGCATATATGGGGTTAATCTGCAGGTTAATAGCTTTTTGAATCCTGCCCAGCACCCAGACATTGAACCCTGCTGCTGGTAAGAAATTAACTTTAATCCTCCCGGCAGTATTCGGGTTTCCGAAATGGGGTGGCGCCGTCACAGAATCAGTCACCACTCTGTGTATGGAGAACGACAGCTGTAACACAGTTCCCATCACACTGACTGATAGCTGGTTCTAATGATGAGCAGCTGTCAGTCAGTGCATGGGGATTGCTGCTCTAGAATCATGAGAGGTGCCTGAACCCATACCGGCGTTGCCCCCGTATCTGAAACCCAAACACTTCCAGGAGGTTTAAAGTTAATTTCCTCCTGGAATCGGGGTTCAATCTGCAGTTTAATAGCGTTTTTACAGGTAACAAGTTCCCGTCCAGCATCAGCCTGCTGCTTAGTGGCGGTCCTTTAATGAGCTATTTATACAGACTAACAACAATTCCATACACACAGAGTTATCATTTTTCTTTGTGCATTGAACATCAAGTTAACCATAATTTTTAAAACAAGTTAAAAATTAAAAAGTGTTTGCACCCCATGAATAAGCGCTTTGCTTTTTTGTCATGGGATTCGCAACCTGTTCAGATCACCTGATAGCCGTTGTGATCTACCATTCCGTACCGTATTGGCAAATCTGAAAGCACCATCACTCCGGTACAGTTGGATATAAATCCTATAATGATCTAGGCTTAGTTCACTACTTGAAGACCTCGAAATATATAAATGCTATTATAATTTATGTGGCTGTCAAAAAGAATGGTGTGACGTTGCTCTAATATTTTAAGTGTTTAAATCTGGTTTATTCAACGAGTTTGAAAGTAATCTTAACTTCTTCTTCAGGAAAGGCCACTAACATATTTTGGTGGCCTTTCCTGAAGAAGTTAAGTTTACTTTGAAATATATTGAATAAATCACCTTAAATTTTCAACTCTGCTTTTATATTGGATTCCTTCACCAACAGCAGCGCAGGATAAACCAGATTTTTATTCCTGTTTTTTCCTGAATTTTGCACCTTATACCTTGTAGCTCGTTGTCCATGCAGCAGCTGCACATGGGATTATCACTTTTTGGTTGTCACACAACCCTACCATGTGAGTGGTTTGCCTGTTTTTTAGCATTCAGTTATGCTTACATAAGACCCTATAGCACTTTTTATCCACAGTTTTTCTTTCTAAAGGCCCCGTCACACACAGAAATAAATCTTTGGCAGATTTGTGGTTGCAGTGAAATCATGGACATATTGTTCCATTTGTACACAGCCACAAACCTGGCACTGATTGTCCACAATTTCACTGCAACCACAGATCTGCCAAAGATTTATCTCCATGTGTGACATGGCCTTAAGTCTTTAAATCTAACATTGCTCTCTGCATTGTGGAATTATCAATAAAATAAAGTATATACATTTTATAAATAATGCGTTTAATAATGACAACCATTACTGCAGTACTCATCCAACATAAAATTCCACTAGACATCAAAACATAAAAGTAAAAATGGAAATAACATAAAAAATACATTTTATTCCATATGAAAATGAGAAATGCTATAAATTAATATGTCAGGCAAACAACAACTTGTTAATTCCCACTTCAATTTGCATAGGTTGTTGACGTGTTTAGCAGATGACAATGTGACAATGAGTGTAGCGGCATCTGGTGAGTCTTGCAGTGCAGACAGCACATATGTGTCGGGTGCATCAGCTACAATGGCTGACAGTAAAAGACAACTTGAAGAAAACTGTATATTTTCAGTCTCATAATTAGGGATACGATAATAAAAGACTCATAGATATTTACAAGTACTGTTGGTCTATTATATAGCAGCAAATTAGGGAACATATAAAACATAACTTTTAATAATCACATATAAAATCCCATGAAAGGAACTAATACCTGGGTCTTAGCATGGGATAGAATTTAATATGGACAGCCCTGTATCTATGAAGCCATTCCCTTGATGAATCCTAGCGGAGGAAACACATTGGGAGGCTTATGGGGATTTAGGGCTATAGGTGTTATAGGGTCAGCTGTGGACTGCACTGATTGTTAGAGGAGAGTCTTTGCTGCATGAGAAGCTAATGTCGAAAGGATCCATGACAGATCAAAGGGTGCAATATGGCTTTTATTCATCGCGTTTCGAAGCTGCCTCACTTTATCAGGTAAATAACCATTATAAGGGCCAGATCCAGCTTCATTGTAGGGACAGTGCTCAGTGTACAGAGGAATCCTAATGCTGTTACCATCCTTATTTGACTCGATCACCTCTCACTCTCCCAAGTGGGTGAGATTGCTCCATTTATAATAACATGACTACTGTGATTCTAGATATTTATTGATGTCTCTACACTGTGAACCTATGAAAATTCAGTCACTACATTGAAGTGTCGTCACTGTGAACCTATGAAAACTCAATTCACTATCGTGGGCGGTCTATGCCCAGCATTAAGATTATAATATCAGCACAGTTTTTTGTCCCATAGTTGGTATAAGGATGGGATACTGTAGAGATCAAATAAAAAAAAGTGGTCTGCAAGATAAGAAATAAATTCACTGCATAGATTATGATGCACAAAAAATTAAAAATTTATTGAGGCGACTGTGAAGTCATTCGACAACATTTCGACCCCACCTGGGTCTTAATCAAGAGTAGCTTAAAGATGGGTGTCTAGGATATGGAAACTTGAGTGGATTATAGCGTTGGTAGAGAATACCTTGAGAATAAAGCTGGGTTTACACACTGCAACATCTCAAAGGACATCGCTGTAACGTCACCGGTTTTGTGACGTAACAGCGACCTCCCTAAGTCTCTGCTAAGTCGCTGGTGAGCTGTCAAACAGGCAAACCTGGCCAACAACTCAACAGCGATCCGGACCTGCAGAGCGACCTAGCTGGTTGTTGGGGACGTTGATAAGCAGCCTTTTGAAAGGGAAATTGCTAACAAAGTCTCTGCAAAGTCTTTCACACACTGAAACTTTCCAGCGATGCTTGCTGCACAGCGGGAAACAAAGGACCTAGGAATGGTCCTGAACGATTTGTAACGATTACAACTTCACAGCAGGGGCCGGGTCGCTGATAGGTTTCACACACTGCAACATCGCAAACAACATCGCTATTGCGTCACAAAACCGGTGACGTTACAGCGATGTCGATTGAGATGTTGCAGAGTGTAAACCCAGCTTAAAGGTCCTGGGTTTAGCCAGCGCAGCAGCGCTGTGGCTGGTGATATCGCACCAATCTTTAAGCAACTCTTGATTAAGACCCAGGATGGGTCGAAACGTCGTTGAATGACTTCACAGTCTCCTCAATAAATTTAAATATTTTTTGCATCATAATTTGAGTGCAGTGAATTTAAGGATGGGATACTGACTGTGAACCTTGAAATGAAACACGAAGCATTGATTATTGACTATATTCAATGAATGGTTTGCGAAAGCTGTGCATTTTTGTGATATTTAATGACCTGGTCTCCTGCTGGTGCTACCCCCTGGAGTTATCCTTGTCAAAAACAGGATCCAAATTAGACTATTTGTGTATAATATAAAAAATAGATGTGACTTAGGTGGAATATTTATATGCACTTTATCCACTTTGCCCTTTTTTGTATGTGATTTTATACATGGTTATGAAAAATTACATTATATATTTCCTAACTTTCTGCTACATCCTGGATTCATGATACTGTACTGACATCTAATATTTGCCTAAAAGGCTGTTTTTGTTAGAGTTGGTCTATTGTGCATTTTGTAAACCTGTAAATTGATGCATATAGATACAATCTTTATTATTTATGTTTTCTTGATGTTTCTGTCTTTTTTCAGCATTACAAGTATCACTAGGGTATGGAATCAATTCCTGATTATTAGGTCAAACCACTAAGACCTACACCTTTAACTTATCGGGGAAATCTAGTCTAAAATGGCAAGTCTGCAGTCATCCTATGTGTCACACTTTGTGATTGCAGTTTTTTAAATCCTCACATTTTGGTCACTGTCCGCTGACGATTCTCAGGTGTCAGAGCTAGGAATGGCGGTCACGTGGCCACAAATATGTGACATGCTTCCTCCAGGCCAGAATCCAACTAGATGGACATGGCATCGCTCAATACAGTTACACTGAATCTGCACCCATCTACAGTAGTTGAAATCTGTCCCAGAGTGTTCATAGCACATACAACCCCTTTAAAAGGAGCACAAGCACCACAGTACCCTTCACAGATTTTTCCTGCACAGCTTTGGATTGGACTAGGGGAGTATATGTTGCAGAAATATGGCAGGTTGATTTCACATCCTTTTTTCTCAGGATCAGGAGGGGTACAAAGAATTCAGACTCACAACAATAATAATATTGTGGCATTTTTAAGTCACATGATGGAAAATAAAAAAAAATCTTCTACCAACAGACAAATATAATAAGCGCCACCTCTAGCAATAAACATACTCAGCTCTACAAGATGTAAATATCTGGCATAACAATTGAAAAACTAGCAAAGACCTCCATTTCTTCTTACAACAGAGAAGGGATCTGTTCAAATACTCTTCTTTCATGTCTATGGTTATTATTAGGGATGATCGAATACCTCAGATATTCGGCTTCGCGAATATTTTCCGAATAGGTTGCCGCTATTCGACTATTCTCGAATATTCGATGCGCAATGTAAGTCTATGAGAAACCCGAATAACAACTATTCGGAACTATTCAGGCTTCCCATAGACTTACATTGCGCATCGAATATTCACATAGCGGCGAACTATTCGGAAAATATTCGCGAAGCCGAATATTTGAGGTATTCGATCATCCCTATTAATTATACATTAGTGATAACCAAAGCTGTTAAAATTAAAATCCGTCCACTTGCTTACATTTGGTAAGGAAATTGTTTAATTCTGCATCTACATTCAATTTGATTTCATTCGCTAAATTGGCCACTTGGCATCATGACAGGTTCAGATGTCTACTTGTAGTATGATGTTCCAACACAGAATAAAAATGATGAAAGAAGATATTGAACACTGAAGGAAAGTAGAGGCTGGAGCTTCAAGGAAGATGGGACAGGAAAAAAGTTGAGGGACAGGTGAGAAAATGAGCTATTATTACTAGTTTATTACCCCCTTTTTGGCTCTCTACAAATCAACAAATTGAATATGCTCATGAAGTGAATTGCCAAAAAAATTGCACTCTGAAGAAATCAGAATTATTTGCAAAATTTGAGGAAAATTTAATTTACCTTGAACCATTTTGCTCATGTCCACTGTGCAACAAAAATTGCTAAAAAACATTTCTTCCCTTTGCAGTTTCTATATAAAGTTTTTATTCTCCAGGACAAAACTATTTAAGTTAACATTCTACATTGAAATAGACAAAACTGCCAAAGTAGAACATACATTACTGTCTATAAAGGTATGTGGACTGCAGCCTTTCCTTCTATTAGGTTTCTTTTCGCTACCATTTTTCCATATATTTCATCAGATTTATTCATACATTCAGCCTGCAGCTGAGTGTTCACAGTCTGGTAGGGTTGTGCAAACAGAGGCGAATATAGAATGAAAAAGTACAATAAGTCATATGAGCAAAAGAACACTGGTAAAAACCTACAAAAAGGGATTTTACTACAGGCAATGAGCAAAAAAGCAAAAAGAGTTTCTAGATAAAAACAAACCTACTTATTCTTTACTACCACCTAACCACAAGTGTACATTTGCCCAGTAAGATTTCCTGCTTGCGTCTGTATGTGACAGTATATGAGATTATTCCTACATATATCCATAAATTTATCAGTGCTTCAATATGAAATTTCTGTGCCATTTTTGTTCCTACCTCTTGGAATGAGACAATAAAATCCATAAGGCAAGTAAACCAGATTCCAGAAGGAAGACTTGGCAATACTTTATACAAGATGTCAACATGTATCTTTAGTCATTTACATATGAGAAAAACATATGTACCATATTGAAAAGAAACAAAGGTCCAATAAGAATCAAAAGCTGTGGGTAGCTACCAGTTTGTCACCCGGCATGGGGTAGCGTGATGTCAGAAAGCTATATAGTAAGACTTGTATCAAAAATGCAGATATATTATTGACGATATGAGCATTATTGGTAGAATCAGCTTGTAGCAGCAGCTTTTGGATTACCAGTAACAAAACAATCAGAAGAGATGCCTAGGGTTAAGGACAAATGGTGATGGCAATGCATCAAAACTTATGACAAAATGTTGGAATCGGGATTTTAGGTACAAATTAGCAATGCAACATCTTTGTTTCATTTGATTTTACAATTAACTATTAATGTTAAACTGATTTAAAGGAATTTAAATATAGTGGTAGGGTGTTGTTACAGTAGACTGTCGATGTTTAATCAGTGATGAAGTAGATGGAAGAAAGGGTTAATCCGTGCTGCCAAAAGAGGATCACTGAAGATCGATGGAGATTAAAATGTACCGCCCCCATGGCAGCGGCTGAGCCGCTCGGATCTGGAACCGCGGTGGCTCGAGGGGTCTCCGGATCCGGGAGTTTGTGCGGACACTCGAGTTTGAAAAGGGGAGTATGTACAGGAGAGTATGAAGTTCATGACACCACCCATGGTGCGTGGTAAGATGGGATACCACCGCTGCTGTTGGGAAAAGGGGAAGCCCGGTGGCGATGATGCGGCAGCAAGGTGTTTAACCCCTCCGTCGGTAGGGGGTTTGTGCCCCAGGGCCCGGTGTTGGTAGTGCAGGAGTGGGGTGCCATTGGGAAAAAGAAGGATTTCTGCGTGCTCACTCAGTTCAAGAATACTGACACCGACAGCTTGTAAACCAGAATTCTGAGCACTGCTGCAGCCAGGAGGGAGCACGCTTGGGTCCGTGCCCTTGGTGTTGCTTGTTAGCCTGTGACCTTTTCTGTGGCAACTTGTTCACTGTTTGGACCCTGTAGAGTGGAACTAGTCGGGTCCCGCTCACCCGTATGGCTAACGGAGTGAGCGTGCTCTCAGGGCTCACGCTTGGGATTTGGTGGACTGTGTCAGGGAAAGTCCTATCCGATCAGTGCGCTAGTACCCCAATGTTGGAGCGGGTGAGGGATGAATCTTGAAGGCTTCACCCCCGGGTAAATTACCAGGACGCTTGAAGCTACTTCCCGGCCTAGGGTCTGCGTACCCCGTCATGCCCTAGCCCCTGGCCGGAGATGGCTCAAGGCCGCCGGCTGCCCTCCTCTGCAATCCGTGCCCATTGACACGATCCCCTGCGACCGGGGTGCCAGATCCTACCAGGCCCAGACCAAGGTCTGACACCTAGTACTCAAGGAGCCCTGCTCCAACCCGGTGACCTCTCCCTCTCAGAGAGTCACCACTCTACCTCCTACTCCTTCCACTCCTTTCTCAGTTCTCCTTTCACTTTTTCACCTTCCCCTACCAACCCCCCAAGTGCAGTGCGGATTAACCCTTTCTTCCATCTACTTTATCGCTATCTTCATGGGTTCTGCAGCAGCCGTCCTTAAGTGCTTTTAGTGGTTGTGTCTTTAACACAACCACACCAGGCTAGTGCACCAATTAAATTTCTTTTGGTACCCCCCGGATAAGATACCATTTGCGCACCCCTTCTTTGTCTTTTCAATTTTTACAATGTTTAATCAGTAAAAGGTTACAAATCCTCCTGACACTGCAGCCTTTACCATTCACTTAAATAGGACTGGACACGAGTGATTTGCAGTACCATACACAGCTACTTGTATGGATTTTACCTGTGCAAGTGTGAATGTGAACCTTCACCAATCATACTAATAGGTAGAGATGAGCAGACTCCTGGAAGTCTGGTTTGGCTGGTTAAGCCGGACTTTAGATAGGGTTCGGTTTGGGACCCAGACTTGACCTGAACCCCAATTGAAGTCACTAATTGGGCAGTTCGGTCTCCACCCACATGCAGCCAGCCATAACAGAACACTTATGGGGGTGGGGTTTTCTATTTTTTTTGTTTGGTGAACATTACATCTGATCACACTGTTGTTACCCCCAGTGTGAGCCATTCAAATACTTCAAGCGGCTCACACGGGGCTGAACACTGAGTGTACCCGAGCACAGCGATGCTCGCATGAGTGGTTGGCATATGTAAAGCACCCAAACTGTTTTTGGTACGAACAAAGAACCTCAGTTTAACTCATCTCTACTCATGGGTAAAAAATCTGTTCAAATATTTTGTTTCAAGAATAAACAATGAAATATTTGTCATATTGGCGGTTAATCTTAGTATTTTATCAACACTAAGTTTTACTAGATATATATGATAGAATGATGGATTTTTTGGGCTTCCACCATTTAGATGTTGCCAGTTCTATATAGCACAATGTCCGTAAACAGCTCCAGTCTTACTGTAAAGCCATGTACCTCTGATTTCTTACAGATGCTCTATTACAAAGATACACTAAAGCTTTGGGGAGATTTCATTCCATAAAATGTTGTTGTAAAAAGAAGATATACAGACAGCACATGTAAGTCAATGGCTCCATGGTGATAAAAACGAGACTTCTTTTATATTCCTCACACTTCACTTCAATCTTGATGGTTACAAATTATAATTCATGGCACAATACACTAAATGGTTACAGAATACACCTAAGAAGACAGTATACTTTGTGGTTACACGTAACATTTAAAAGTTGCAGAACACTTTTAAGATCAGGAACTCGTTCCAAACAATTCTTGACCAGAACATAAGATGCAGCAGTTTTTTGCCCATCCTATTACATTGACATTTTGAGTCATTGGAAGAATATTCCCTGCCACAAACTTCCCTGCCTAGACATTATACAAGTGGAGCTGCCATTTCCTTTTGTAGCTTTCCCAACCACCCATAATCAAGAACGTACAACACTTAATGTGTCTGGGACTAGATTTTGCAAAACACAGTCCATTCTCTAGTCCTTAACAGTAAAAGCTCACCAAGACTTGCAACAGAAGCAATACAAATGAAAGATAATACACAATCGTGGCCAGTGGCATTAAACAACCTCAGGTAGAAATACAGTTCATTGAGCCTGATACACCAAGACTGGTGTGGTTCACACTGGTTTTGATGAGATGTTGCTGGAATCAGACACCTATGCCTATGCCTCTTCATCAATCGAGCACAGGATGAGTGCACGTGTCCAACAGTCCTACTCCAGTGAACACAGTCGCTCATTATGAATTTGATAAGCCGCAGTTACCACGTTCCCATCCCATACCAGTTCTGCCCAGTTTGTCAGGGCTAGGTGAAAATGGTGTGAGAATGCCAAAAGTTGCATAAATTTAGCACAGCTGCCAATTGCACCAAAATTGTGCTTCTTTTTAAAGCTTTAACGCCAAAACACTGACATAAAAGCTTTGCTGAATCAGGCCCATTGTATGTATATGCCTATCATTCCAACTGAGCCTGAATAAATCTGCACAATGACTAAAGAATTCTACATTTACAATGTAAATTCTAAGTGTAAATTGCCCATATTTCAGCTGCAAAGATAGGCATAAAACTAAAATATAATGTATAAAATATGCTTAGAATGCAACAATGTTCAGCACGTTGTTATCTGAGTGCCTTCTGCAGACTTGGAGAGAGAGACATATTTCGCTATAAAATAAGGATAAGTATTCAAATCTCTGTAAATAGAAGCTAATAATGAGGTGTAAAACGTTAATTCTATAAGTAAAACATAAAACTTTCTCAGTGCAATACCAACAAGTCTAAAGCTTGCATCTTATATTAATGCAGATTCAATTTTCCACTTCATTTCCCCCCTAGGTAAACTGAATCAGCATATTCTGTAAGACAGAGCCCCGGAAAGGCCTCAAGCAACACTTAAGAGAAAGCAAATCATGGAAAAAAGATACAGTATGAAGGTTAAAAAAATCCCTAGCAAGTAATAGTCCTGTAGCCTTTATGCTGGCATTGCCCTTTTCATTGTTTTCATGTCAGTCATGAAGCTGAAGGTACTGAGCGGAATTTGATGTCATGACAACTACATGCTAGGAAATTTCTGATCTCTTCTGTTTCTGATAATGAACTAATTGTTCAGCGTCTGTGTCACCACTAGTCTTCTAAAGATATGGCTAATAGGCTTCACTGATATATTAGTCTTTTCTAGTAAGTTTCATACAACCCAAAATTGACATCAAGTGTCAAATTTGGAAAGATAGAAAGCTACAAGGGATGTGGCTTGGCAGTGGCGCTGAGAAGACGTGTGTGCTAGAGATCCTACTGCTCCAAGGGCTTCCAGCAGCAAGGAATGGCTTTAATCACAAATGGAGAAGACTACTGATAACTGGAACCATGCTGCGATAGTTGTGAGGTGAGGTTTCTGCAATGATGGGGAAAATCTGTTCTCAGCCTGATGTCACAGCCTATTGCGGAAAGTGGTGTGTGAGCCAGGTTACAGGCCGGAATGCTTCTGATTAGGTGGGAATTTATAACCAATTCTGACCAGAGTTTAATTTAACTTGGCTTGAGAAGCGGAGAGCTTGCAAAAATACTGCGGCTTTTTCCCAGTCAGTAACCTATCAGGAAATGGATTACCTGGAATTAAGTGCTACCTCACAAGAGATTGTGTTGGGTGGGATATGGGCAGAAGGAGTAGGAAGTCTTCCCCATCCACATCAGGGAAAGCGTTCAAAGGTATTTAACCAACCACATAGGCTCCTCTCAGGACCAAGATCCTAAAAGGGCAGCAGTAACCTCACCTCAAACTTACTCCCCCCCTTCAGGGAGAACTCTATAGAAATGATGAGTGGATAAACATTCAAGGAGCAATTATGAATTAGAATTCTTCTATCCTTCCTCAGTCCTCTTCTACAACCCTGTTGGGAATATCCTTACAGTGTACCACATTAATGATGGAGGAAATTAAAGATTTCTGCTCCCAAATGGGGGCTATCCCAACTAAATCAAACGTGCAAGATAATTTTGCCAGTCCGGAAAACTTATACAGATTAGAAATGAAAGGTTGTAATACTACCATTTCATAAAGGGCGCTTTACACGCTACAATATATCTTACGATGTGTCGGCGGGGTCACGTCGTAAGTGACGCACATCCGGCATCGTAAGTTACATTGTAGCATGTAACAGCTACGTGCGATTGTGATTGAACGGTAAAACGTTCATCACATGCACGTCGTTCAATTCCTAAAAATTGAACGTCAGGTTGTTCATCATACCCGGGGTAGCACACATCGCAGTGTGTGACACCCCGGGAACGATGAACAGATCTTACCTGTGCCCCGCGGCTCCCGCCGGCAATGCGGAAGGAAGGAGGTGGGCGGGATGTTTATGTCCCGCTCATCTCCGCCCCTCAGCTTCTATTGGCCGGCTGCCGCGTGACGTCGATGTGACGCCGAACGTCCCTCCCACTCCAGGAAGTGGATGTTCGCCGCCCACATCGAGGTCGTATTGACGGGTAAGTATGTGTAACGTGGGGTTATTCGTTTGTGCGACACATTCAACAAATTGAATGTGCCACACATACGATGGGGGCGGGTACGATCGCTTACGATATTGTATGCTGGATCGTATGGTGTAAAGCAGGCTTTAGTCTCTAATAGAGTGACTTAGCTAGAGTCTTCCTCTGCTTAATCCACTGCAGAACAGTCATCCCAATTGCAGATTCTAGAGAACATACTAAACAAATTGATTCTCTAATTGGTATAATGGAGGATCTTGAGAACCATAACCACCACAACAATGTAAGTATATGTGGTTTACCAGAGGCAGCAATTGCAGCTGACCTAATACGTATTCTGTTTGGAATTTTTAATACCCTCCTTGATAGACCACGTTATGATGACATTGTTATAGATCAGGGGTCTCAAACATGATGCATGCACATAGACTGCCCCTATAAAACTTAAATACTTTATTAAATCATTTAAAACCACACTGTGATTACTAAAAGTGCACAGGAGAGATTGCTAGCCCTCAATAGCTGCACCTATCTGTGCACTGCCTAACAGCCAGGGTTGGCACCCTAAAAATGCAATATGGCACCCCCACTCCGCAATGACTTTCCCTGCTGTCCCTGATGTCCCTGCCGGAAAAAAGGTGTAGTGCCTAAGATAAGTGAAACAAACAAATTGCTGTGGCAGGTGGACAGTAGGGAGAAAAAAATCTTTGAATCAGCCATTAGGCTACAGGGGGTTTTCCTGAACCACCATTGTAGTTTACTATTGGCCTCCTGAGGAACCCACTTCTGGGAGAAACGCGTTGAGGCTTGAAATTACCATTCTGTTTACATCAATGAGATAAGTTTTTGTTTTTTTCTCCTACTGTCCACCTGCCACACCAATTTGTTTGTTGCACTTATCTTAGGCACTGCACCTTTTTTCCGGCAGGGACTTAAGGGGCAGCAGGGAAAGTCGTTGCAGAGTGGGGGCGCCATATCGCATTTTTAGGGTGCCAGCCCCCACTGTTAGGCAGTGCACAGATAGGCGCAGCTATTGAGGGCTAGCAAGCTATCCTGTGCACTTTTAGTAATCACGGTGTGGTTTTAAGTGATTTAATAAAGTATTTAAGTTTTCTAGGGACAGTCTATGTGCATGTATTTTGTTATTCCCTAGTTCTTATCACACATGTGAGTCTTGTAATATGTCTCAAACATGATGCCCCTCAGGTTGCTTCATGCAGCCAACATCAGCACATGTGCAGAAAAGAGGATGGTGAGGGAACTGAGGACAGGTGAGCAGAATCTTTTTTTATGTGTATGTGAAGAATTGCACATTAGGCGAAATTACTGCAAGTAGGGGACCAGGATGGGGAACATTACTACAAGAAGGGGATGGAAATGGGCACATTATCACAAGGGGACAAGGATTGAGTATTACTATATAAGGACAAGGATGGGGCACATTACTACAAGGATGGGTCTAGGATGGGCACATTGCTACAAGGGGAAAAGGATTGGGCACTACTATAAGATGAGGACCAGAATGGGGCACATTAGTACAAGAAGGGGACCAGCAAGCGGGACATTACTACAAGAAGGGGACCAGGATGGTTGACTTTACTACAAGAAGGTGAACTAGATATGGGAGATTACTACAAGATGGGGACTGGGATGGGCACCTTAATGCAAGATGAGGACCAGGATGCTGGACGTAAGTACAAGATAGGGACATTACTAGAAGAGAAGGATGGGCACATTACTACAAGATGGGGAACAGAATGAGGCACATTACTACAAGATGCTGGCTAATTACTTACAAGAAGGGGATAAAATGTAAAAAAGTAAAAAAACATGTAAAATAATGTCAAAGAAAGCATGAATATTTTTAGACCACTAAAAATGCTGTTTTATACCCTACAGTGCAAAAATTGAAGTCACACAGACAATTTAGTCTTTTCCATGAAAAATCATACTTCTATTTATCAAATGAGTTGCATAATGAATAGAAAATATAGTCCAGACATTGACTAGGTTAGAAACAATGATTTTTACTTGAAATAATAATTTTCTCCTTCAAACTTTGCTTTCGTCAAAGAATGCTCCCTTTGCAGCAATTACAGCTTTGCAGGCCTTTGGCATTCCACCTGTTAATTTGATGAGGTAATCTGGAGATATTTCATCCAATGCTTCCGAAAACCCCTCCCGCAAGTTGGATTGGCTTGATTGGCACTTTTTGCGTACCATACGGTTAAGCTGCTCCCAAAACAGTTCAATAGAGTTGACATCTGGTGACTGGGCTGGCCACTCTATTACAGATAGAATACCAGCTGCATGCTTCTTCCCTAAATACTTTATACATAATTTGGAGGTGTGCTTTGTTTCATTGTCCTGTTGTAGGATGAAAATGGCTTCAATCAAGCGCTGTCCACAGGGTATAGCATGGCATTGCAAAATGGAGTGACAGCCTTCCTTATTCAAAATCCCTTTTACCTTGTACAAATCTCCCACTTTACTAGCACCAAAAGCAAACCCAGACCATCACATTACCTCCACCATGCTTGATGGAGTCAGGCACTTTTCCAGCATCTCTTCAGTTGTTCTGCATCTCACAAATGTTCTTCTGTATGTTCCAAACACCTCAAACTTCGATTCGTCTATCCATAACACTTTTTCCAATCTTCCTCTGTCCAATGTCTGTGTTCTTTTGCCCATATTAATCTTTTCCTTTTATTAGCCAGTCTCAGGTAAGTATTTTTCTTTGCCACTCTGCCCTGAAGGCCAGCACCCCAGAGTCACCTCTTCACTGTAGACGTTGATACTGGAGTTTTGCAGGTACTATTTAATGAAGCTGCCAGTTGAGGACCTGTGAGGCATCGATTTCTCAAACTAGAGAATCTAATGTACTTGTCTTATTGCTCAGTTGTGCAGCGGGGCCTCCTACTTCTCTTTCTACTCTGGTTAGAGCCTGTTTCTGCTCTCCTCTGAAGGGAGTAGTATGCACTGTTGTAGGAAATCTTCAATTTCTTGCCAATTTCTCACATGGAACATCCTTCATTTCTAAGAACAAGAATAGACTGTTGAGTTTCACATGAAAGTTCTCTTTTTCTGGCCATTTTGAGAGTTTAATGGAACCAACAAATGTAATGCTCCAGATTCTCAACTAGCTCAAAGGAAGGTCAGTTTTATAGCTTCTCTAATCAGCAAAACTGTTTTCAGCTGTGCTAACATACTTGCACAAGGGTTTTCAAAGGATTTCAAAACATCCATTAGCCTTCTAACACAGTTAGCAAACACAATGTATCATTAAAACACTGGAATGGTGGTTGTTGGAAATGGGCCTCTATACAGCTATGTAGATATTGCATTAAAAAGCAGACGTTTGAAGTTAGAATAGCCATTTACCACATTAACAATGTGTAGAGTGTATTTCTGTTTAATTTAATGTTAGCTTCATTGAAAAAAAAAAGTGCTTTTCTTTCAAAAATAAGAAAATATCTAAGTGACCCTAAACTTTTGAACTGTAGTGTATATATGCTAAAAGAAACAAAAAAGTGCACGCTGTATCCGTAACAACCAAAGCTATAAAACTGTACTATAACCAATTTGATGAATGCAATTTAAAAAAATAAAATAAACAATCAAAAATGTTCAAAAAAAGTCATCAAAAGGTGTATGGAAAAAATATATGGTATCACTAAAAATGTAATTTTGACTCCCCAAATTAAATTTTTATTCTATGTGCGGCCATTATAGCTGACCAAGTTATAGATTCCTGATATAGACAGAGCACATCGGGCCTTAAAAAGACCAGAGATGTAATTTGTCGCAAATCATTACATTATTATTAAAGAAGAAATTATAAGGCAAGCTCGGTCCAAATGAACTTTGGACTTTAATGGTGCTCAACTGCACTTTCTAACGGATCTATCCAGAACCTTTTTAAAATACAGGGCCCAGGACGCCTTCAGAGAGGGAAAAATCCCTTATAACTGTGGCATTCCCTCCCAATTACAAGTATGCAATCAATAAGGATACCTCTTCCTGAGAGACCCACGGGGATTGCAATTACTTTTGGAAGACTTGGAATTGCCTGTGATTACCATAACTGACTGTCCTACAAATCCACTCACTCTTCTGGATCCTTATGGAAATCGCCGCCGACTACATCAGCGTAAAAGAGAAAGATTCAGACCACTTGTTTGTTCTTGACCAGTTGAAAAGATGAAGCCTATATGGTCACGTTTAGTCTTTTTTTGCACCATTAGAGGGTGTTCATGCACATGACATTTCCTTTTATACACTGATGCCCCTGTATGTGTTTATACGAGGGGCTGCTGATAAGTCTTTGGCTTTGTAATCTTTTTTTGTTTCTATGGTAACGAATGTTACATCACATTAAATTCTTATCTTTATGTGTCTAATATATGTTTTTAAAATTTTGTGTTTGTTGGTTATGGCAAAAGTGTTCTACACATGCGGGAAAACAAAATGGCAGAGACTATTGCGATATTTACAGCAGCTGAGAGCAGAGGAGTGATAAAATTCTTGTTTCTGTAAGGAAAGTTCGCAAAGGATATTCATGGTGATATTCACAGAAGTTGGGGGATCAATGCCCTTCATATTCCACATTTAAGAACTGGGTTGCCAAGTTTAAAATGGGCCACTTCAGCACCAATGATGAGGAACGTCCTGGTCGACTGAGAGTAGTTGTTCTTCCGGAGATCGTCG
Source organism: Anomaloglossus baeobatrachus (assembly GCF_048569485.1). NCBI lineage: Eukaryota > Metazoa > Chordata > Amphibia > Anura > Aromobatidae > Anomaloglossus > Anomaloglossus baeobatrachus. Next base: position 835,908,852 of record NC_134353.1, on the reverse strand, counting down.
ATGCTGTGCACAACCTCATACTGGAGAATCGGCGAATTTCAGCTAAAACAATAGCAGACATCATGGGGATTTCCCGTGAACATGTTTGTGTCAATTATCCATGAACATTTGGACATGAGGAAGCTATCTGCAAAGTGTGTCCCCAAGTGTTTGACAACAGATTAGAGAAGCATGCGAGTGAAAACTTCCCGGTCCACTTGTCAGCATTTCTGGACTGATAAGAACTTCCTGGATTGACTGGTCACTATGGATGAGACCTGGATTTATTTGTATGACCCTGAAAACAAGGAGCAGTCAAAAGAGTGGAGGCACAGTGGTTCTCCTCGTCCAAAGAAGTTCAGGGTGCAAAAATCAGCCAATAAGATGATGGAATCTGTATTCTGTGATAAGGAGGGTGCGCTGCTAGTGGACTACCTTGAAAAGGGTTCCACCATCAATGCAAGGTATTATATTGAACTTCTGAACCAAATGAAGGCAGCTCTGAAGGCCAAAAAGCGCAGCAAGCTGTCCAAAGGAATCTTGTTCCTGAAAGAAAATGTCTCCGCTCACACTGCACAAGTGACCACGGCAAAACTGGCAGAGCTGTGACCCACCTTATTCACCAGATCTAGCTCCCTCCAACTATCATGTTTCCAAACCTGAAGAAACTCCACAAGGGTACCAAACTTCACATAATTTCTGATATTATGGCTGCTACGGATGCCTGATTTGAGACACAACCGAAATCTTTTTTTGTTAGGCTTACAGAACTTGAAATACCAATGTAAGAAGTGTGTTGACTCCAGTGAAGAGTATGTGGAATAAATGTAAAATTTCATCATCCTATCTTGTTTCTTTCTGGATAAAGCCAAAGACTTATCAGCAGCCCCTCGCATTGTAGATTAGATTCTAAATGGGAAATATAGTATGATAGTACTCCTTACAGTTTACGACCCATACTGTAGATCAGGATTAGTAGGGTCACAGACTGTCATAGGCTCTTTTCTTTCTCAATATCTTTTCTTCTTTTCCTTCTCTTTAGTCTTTCCCCCCAAACTATTCCATGACAGGCATGACATGAATTAAAGTAGTGTCTTTATACAACAGATGGTTTAATACCTAACAAAAGTGCTCCCATATTCTTAATGGGATGCATCAGATGAGAGTTCAGATTTTTTTCCTGCCGGAGACCCATTTCAGTATTAACCATTTCCCAGAAGATAAAAACCGCTATTAGACAAAATGGCATTATAGTTTGTACCAGATTTCTAAATCCAAAGGGGTCAGTATTGCTATCGACAAAAACGTACCATTTGCCTGGGTAGGGTTGGATGCTGATGAAAATTATCACTTTTTGTTGCTGAAAGTTTCAATTGAACACCAACCAGTTCTATAGTGTAACTAACTTTTATCTTCCAAACAAGGATTAAGTGAGGGTCATTCAAAGGTATTTGAGACAGTTGGAAGGTTTTATGGAGGGCCTTTTGATCCTAGAGAGACCTCAGTTTGACGATGGACAAGATGTTGGATTCTTTGGTGGGTAAGCCCTTGATTTCCCCTATTCAGTTATCCTCATTAATAAATAATCTATTCAAACTACAGGCAGGGGATGTTTGGCTTGTTTTACATCCTCATACTTGTCTGTTCACAACTCATATAGTAGAATTGATTATTTTTGATCAATCACCACCTGCTGAGCTGGGGATCCTCCGCTTCTGTTGGTGTCATTACCTGTTCGAACCATGCTCCCATTTTTTCACTTTTAAGCGACCAAACTCCTCTCCTTGTCCATGGCATTGGCACCTAAACTCAAATCTATTATCAGACAATGCTACTATAGCTGCTATAGAGCATACAATTTGATTTCTTACTACAACATAAAACAGACAGCACTCCTCCACTACCCACTCAATGGGAAACTTTAAGGAGCATGATTAGAGGTGTTCACATCAGAGAAGGAACTAGATTAAAAAGAGAGAAATCCTCCCAGACAGAAAATACATTGAAACAAATACATTCTCTGAAAGAATCCCATAAACTAAACCCATGTCCAGCAACTCTTATTAATATATATAAGCAAAAAGATAACTTGAGAAAACTTTTAGATCAAAGTTACTCTAAACTTTCTATAACGAAAAGGTACAACAGATATTGTACGAATTTACTGAGAAATGCAGAGGTCCATTGGCTAGAAGAATTCACTCTAAAGCACCCCCACGTACTATATATTCCTTCTATCCAGTATGCACCAGGTATCATGACAAATTGCAGATGCATTAAAAAACTACTATAAATCCCAATACAAGATTAAAGGCCAATGCCCAGATATCTCACTAATATACCGTCAAACAAAAACAGATAGAAAAAATAGAGAAAACGTGTCCTGTCTCTCTGAAAAAGTACATAATTCATTGGAGCAACCATGTAATGAGGAAGTTGTTCAGATAATCAAGACATCCACACCTAATAAGAGTTCAGGTCCAGATGGGTACTCTGCTAAATTTTACAAACTATGTGTCCCACAACTAACACCCTTCTCAACCAAAGTATTTAATTCAGTCTCGACCACAAATCGACAAACTCTTGAGGTCCATATTTCAGTTTTACTGAAACCTGGGAATGTCCTGGCATTATGAACTAGTTATTGACCAATGTCCCTAATTAACATTAATATTAAACTCCTCTCTTAAATAATTGTCATGAGACTTGCATCCTTCCTTGAAGTGTTGGGTCCCCTTAAAGTCTTCCTTGACCCCACTGATTTTAATGTCTTTGCCATGGATCTCTAAAAATTCTTGTCCCTCAAAGAGGTCATTCTCTTCAGTGACAGGAGATTTTGCCTGTTTGGGCATTGAGCTCTAAAACTAGACTCCAACAGGTTGTCAACTCTTATTAGTCTACCATCTTTAAATTAAATTAGAGCTCTTTACCCTGACCAATGTATACCCTGACTTTCATATCGTCAGCTTCAATTGTTCCTCTTGACCTTCTGACCAGTCTAAGTGCTCAGATCTGCATTTACTCATTTTGATTCATTGGTGATCAGTGATTAGGCACCTGATCATACCATTTCCCCAAAATACTCAATTTTTTCCTCTGAGTCTAGTGGAGACTGATTATGGCTCATGAAGGGCTGGGAGAGAGTTTAGGTTGGTTTTCTTGGATGAGCAAAGAAACAAAGCTTTCCTCTGCACACATAGGCTATCTGTACTTGTAAGGTAAAAGAAAAAACTACAAAATCCTTGCTAAATGGTATCACTGCCCAATCGACCTCAATAAGATTTATTCTTCAGTCTCCAGTAAATGCTGAAGATGTGAGACAGCATATGGCACCATGCTCCATATAAGGTTGGAATGTCCCCCAATTCACCAGTTTTGAAAAAAAAAAAAAAAGTCTTTGATGTATTCAACTATATCTCTGGAGAGGATTTGCCTGGATCTCCTCAAATTGGACTTGTTAAAAGAAGTTTGCTGAGACATTATTGACTATTTGATCTATTATCGCAAAGCGATGGCACACTACATTAATCCTGTCAATACAGGAGTGTTCTATAGAAATGGATTTCTTGTGCAGAATGTTAAGACCATAGCAGAACAAGTTTTGATAACTTCTGTTGAATTTGACAGGGTTGAATCATGCTTAGGGACTTCCCCGAGTACTCTACAGTTCTTTTGTACTGGTATTCTCTATAACTGAGGTTGCTATGCGAGTATATAGATATATAATTCTGTGGTGCAGCTGGATCTATAATTCTAATTTACCACTTCCCCTCCTTTCCTTGCTCTTAACCTCTCCTTTTAATCCTCTTTTCTTCCTACCTATTTTTTTTCTTCTCTCTTCCACCCCTTTTGTTCTCTTTTCCTTTTTTTTTTCTCTTTTCTTTATTTGGGCAGTATATTCTCCCTTTTTTGGTTTTAGTGAAATACACTTTTGCTTCAGTAGTTTCCTAAACGAGTAATGGCATTATATTTTTATTGAAAGATGAGTCAATTTGTCACGCGATTGTGCAGTATCCCAGGGTGTATGCAATTTTGGAAAGGATAGAATGTGCTTTATTGTATGTACTTATTCAATTTCCGCTTTACCTTTTTTATTATCCTGTTGTATGCTGTTCATGTACAAACAATAGACAAGTTTATTAAAAAAAAATTGAAAGTTACTAGTTTCTATAAAAATGTATTTATGCCAAAAAACTCAAATTACCTATGAGTGCCAAAATACAGCATTCATAAAAATTGTTGGTTGGTAAATATATGTCAAATGCTTAAGTATAATTGGGTTATATTTGCAATTATTGTAAAGAGCCTACTGAAAGATGATGGCTGCAGTGATGGGTTAAAATGGAAAATAAAAAACTGATAATATGCAATAAAAAGATCAAAAATATAAAACTATAGACAACAAAAACAAAAATTCTGAATTAGGGCATTGGCATTGCTCACCGATATTTACTTTGGCAACAACCCCTCATCCATTCATCTAGGCACAAAGAAAATGTAGCTAAGAATTTTCACATCCACCAGATTAACATCCACCAAATGAAATGAGAAATCAATGTGCTGATTCAAAGAGGATCAATCCTGTGATTGAATTTGTTGGAAAGATCTGACCTTGAAACAATGTCGAAGAAGCACTCTAAAATTATGGCATGTTGTGGCAAGGAATCTTTTCGATAACAAAGCTTCTCGTGGAGATTATGGAGGCCCTTGGCTGCAGTAGATGGGTCAGCTTATTATTGACTCACATTTAAATAGTAGTCTGTATGGCTGAGATATATACATTTGTTTGCTGGTATGTTGCTGGTTGTTTGCTCTGTTAAAGCCACATACATTAAGTAATCTTCTGACAAAGTGGGTCCAGTTTACCATCTAATTTGTATAGGACTGTCCTGACTTTCCCCCATATGGTGAGGAACGGGTGTAAAATTTCAACATGTAATATCATTTTGCATTTTGAGTACAAAGACTGATGAAAGCTATTTAGAACTTATGCTAGCTAAGTCGATATTGGAGATCAGAAGCTATTCGTTGCAGTAAAGCAGTGTTCCCCAACGCTAGTCCTCAAGAGCCTCCAACACTGTATTTTTCAGGAGTTACTTAGCAATGCACAGGTGATAATTTAATCACATGCACCGGTCATGATTCCAATACCTGTGCAATGCTGAGGAAATCCTGAAAACATGCAGCATTGGTGGCCCTTGAGGACTAGAGTTGGAAAACATTTGCACCGTTGGTGGCTTTTGAGGACTAGAGTAGGGGAACATTGGACTAAAGTATTACCAACATTAAAGAGTTATCAACTTTAAGGTAAGTAAGCCCAAAATTTGGCAAAAAATAAAAAAAAAATTCAACATGCACATCGATCCTGGGTGCAGTGTCGGCTAACAGCTGCTCCTCATCTCTCAGTGTTTTGCCTGCAACAGTGAAGACATGTCAACGGCGCTCATCAACGTTCTCTTCAATTGCTGATCTCAGTAGCTCTTGTCGCCAACTTTGGGATAGGTGTTTGAGTTGCCCCTGCACTAGTCAGGGTGTCACAGGGAACTGCACTTCTGTCCTTATAGTGCGGAACCTACCCTCCTTGGTTCCAGGTTCCACCCAATGGTATTGCTACCAACCGCATTCAAACCCACAATCCACACTCACACCAGTACAGCACAGACAAGCCAGTGGGTAGGTCTAGCAGGAGATTGCCGCCCACCTTGAGGGTCAGACAGACTGGTGGGAGGTAAAAAGTCAGTGAGCTCCAGGGGAGCAAAGGGAGAGGAAGTGTAGTAGAAACTCTCAAAGGGGAGAGGGAACTGGGGGTTGGAGCCCCCAGGAACAGTAAAGTAGTGGCCCTCATAGTGGGAGGGGCTGAGGAGTCGAAGCTCCTGAGAGGTCAGACTAAATTGGGACACAGCAAAAGCAATACTATTGGGAGCGGATACCTGGACGTGCTCTCGTTCCCAACCAGCAGTGGTACAATGGGACTTTTGGTTCACCTGCAGCATGTGTGTGTAATGATTTTACAAATCATCATCCAGCAGCACGATAACCAGCCTGAGTGAGCACATGGTCATCCCCTGCTTCCAGCAAGCTTGCGCTTTTCTGCACCCCACCATCCAGAGTCCCGGGGCCTTCCCTACCCGTGGAGGGAAAACGTAATCTAGCTGCCCCCATTCCATCAATCCCGGTACTCCCATTGGCAGCAGCGGTACTCTCCGTTACCGCACCCCACGGGGGGTGTCACAAACTATATCTCCCCTGTAAATAGCCCCTTCTTCATTTGAGTGTGGCCCCGGACCCGGGGTCGGAGACCCTGGAGCCACGAGTAATCACCCCCGGATCTGAGCGGTTTGATCGCTGCAGGGGCAGCACATGTTGAGCTCAGTGATTTGCTAAAGTGGGGAGATGTGCTCTTGAGGTGACGTCACCGCTGAAGCCAAAAAAGTGATACCAAAGCACAACATGAAGCTGGCACTTGACAGGGGGACGAGTTCATGAAGATTTTTTTTTATTTTCGGTGTCGTACAAAGTTTAGAGGCCACTTTTCTTGAAAGTGGATCTATTGTAAGCCTTCCATAATTCCCTTTTATATTGACTCCTATTTATATTGCAACATATACAAAATCCACAATAACTGGAATTACTGTACATTATGTACTTAATCTAATTCCTGATTTGATATCCTTCCAATGAAATAATATGCTTGTAAGTTATGATCTCATATCCCAAGCATTACAAAGGAATGATAATTCCTCTGTAGTTAGCAAATATTTAGTTTACAAAATTTTTTTGTTCATGCTATGCAAATCTGCACTTAGAGACAGGCGGATTTATTCAAGTGGAATTTAATTCTACACAAATTTTACATCCACATCGTACAATACAGATTTGTTTTGTCATTTGCTCTGCACAAATTAAGCAAAGTGGTAGCCACCTGTAGCTACAATGTTGCTGAATAGTAAAGGGCTTGGAAAGGGTTAAAGAGTTAAGAGTTAAAAAAAATACTCATCTCAGTGCTTGTTTCTCCTGCTGCTCTCTGCCCACTGTCTGGTCCTTCTTTTTTCAGTCACAGTGCATCTCCAGCATATTGTTCACTTTATGCTGGGGCTTCCAGCCACCAGCATGGCTTAAATTTCCCTGCACATGCTCCGAGGCCTATTTTCAGCTGGAAATCCCAGCCTAGATTGAACGCCAAGCTACAAAATCTTTTCTGAAGCCCAACAGGTACATGCATAGTTAACTCCAGGGCCTGCTTGTAGCCGGAAACCCCAGCCTATAGTAAACAATTGGATAGAGATGCGACGTGATAGAGATGCAGAGGACCAGACAGTGGGCAGTGAGTTGTGGAAGTGGTCAGAGAGGTGATAAGTAAAGTGGGAGACACTTTGTTTCGACAGTCTAGGGACACTTATGATATAAGGTGTCAGCTGTAGTTTGCCCATGTCAATGAGATGTTCAAAAATGCAATGAAAAACGCAAATTGCAAATACAGCTGCATTTCTATGACTAAAAACACAGCTATAAATGCAAGGGGTGGTGTTACGAGGGGGACCCGGGGAAGCGTGCCAAGATGGGAAATGGACAGCTTCCGCCGGTCAAGGTCCACTGTGCGGTGTAAGGGACCGCCGCTATGGTGGGTGAAGAGTGAGCGGGTTGCTGCTAGCGATCGTCTGGAATGTCACAGACGATCTATGTACACCGATCTGCCCTAACCCGTGAGGGTTGTATGGCAGGGATCTCACGGCTCGGTGTACCTGTTGCACGGGGAAGCACAGAGGTGCCCACGCACGTGTGCCAGTGGAAGTCACGAGAATATGGCACGAGGGTAGCACAGAGGTGCCCACGCACGTGTGCTTTCAATAGCCAGGTGAGTCCGGTGGAGGCTTGAGGAGCTCACCTGGGACAGGAACACGGCCTGTTGAAGGGGATACTGCCGGAGCAGCAAGGCAGGAACACGGCCTGCAAACGAGGTACTGCCTAAGCAGCAAGGGCCAAGCCCACAAGAGACAGTAATGCCTGAGCAGTGGCGTGGCAGCACGCTGCCAGACATCCAAACATAGAAGGACGGTCGCGCGCCGCCATGATGGCAGGGGGAGCTTTTAAGGAGGTGCAGCTCCACCCGAGGGCGGGCGCGAGGCGGAGATGACGGACTTGACCCAATCAGGGTCCACGACGTCCCAGCCTGGCCAGTCAGGATTCACCACGTCACCAGCCTTGTCATCAAGCCGTGTGATGTCAGTGAGCGAATCAGGACCCACCACGCATTGCACATGCTCACCCTCCTGCCTCTGGGAAATAGAGGCGGGATCCTCGGTCTCACAATGTGCAGAGATAACGGGAGTCTCACTGCTTCCCTGAGCAGTAAACCTCTGCACATTGCGCAGCCTCGCAGACCTTCGGGGCCGCTGAGCAGGAGGGTCTGCGGCAGGCCAGGAATGGGAGACCGCTTCACTCCTTGTAACAGGAGAACCACTAGGTGTCACCCTTCTGCTGCCTCTCTGAGAAGGTATCTCCTGCACACTGCGCAGTCTGGCAGACCTTCGGCGCTGCTGAGCAGGAGCGCTCGTGGCAGGCAAGGAATGGGAGACTGCCTCAGTCCTTGCCTCAGGAGAGCCACGAGATGTAACAGGGTGGGTAGTACAGTCACGTGTACAAGAAGAGGATTCCTTTTGTTGGTAAACACAGAAGAGTTAATCCTCCCAATACCGCCACCGCTATTTCCACCTCCCATCCGGCGCCATGTCCGGACGGGAGGTGAAAGCAGCTACGAAATCAAAAGTGAACAGTAGAAAAAAAATATATCATATTCACCTATCTGCAGACTCCTGGGACACGTCTATTCGCTGCAGGACCTGCCGGTGATCAGCTGATGCGGTCACCTGACGGCATCAGCTGACAGTATAAGTCCAGCAATGAGGCTGGCTTTTTACCTCCCAGCCAGCTTAAACGATCAGCTGATGCTGTCAGGTGACCGCATCAGCCGATTACCGCTGAGTCCTGCAGCGATCGGACGAGAGTCTGCACAGACGTGTGCAGTTTTTTGGGGTTTTTTTCTACTGATGCATCAGCTGACTGTGTAAACAACTTTTATACAATCAGCTGATGTGTCATGTGATTCACATCCTTGAACCTTACACATCATCTGATCGCTTTGCCTTTTTTCTGGCAAACCGATCAGATGATATCGGATCCGGATTGGACATCGCGGGACCCTTGACCCAGGACTACGGCGGAGAGGGGTGGGGGTCTTTAGGTCAATAAAGATGGAGTCACTCATTGTGTTACGTTTTATTTCTAATAAAAATATTTTTCTGTGTGTTTTTTTTTTTATCTTTGCTAGAAATTAATTGTGGCCATGTCTAATATTGGTGTGACACCATGAATTTCTGCCTTAGGGCCAGTTGATAATACACAGCTAGCCCTAACCCCATTATTACACAGTGAGCCAACCAGCACCAGGCCAGCTGGAAAAGTTGGATACAGCACCAGAAGATGGCGCTTCTATGAAAGCGCCATTTTCTAGGGCAGCTGAAGACTGCAATTCACAGCGGGGGTGCCGAGAAAGCCCACGTAAGTTTTTTATGTTTTATGTTTTTGGGCAAAAAATCCTGCATACAGTCCTGGATGGATCATGCAGAGCCTTGTAGTTCTTCAGCTGCTGTCTGCACTAGTGGATGGAGTATGCTGAGCCTTGTAGTTATGTAAACTAAAAAGAGGTAGTGCACTGCACTGCTTCCCGTTCTGTGGAACAAACTGCAATAAAGTCCTGTGGCTTAATTCCATATGGAGCCCGTCATATGGGCACTTTGGAGTGCAGACTGGCTGCTGTATACTCACATTGGACTTTACAGAATGGAACAGTTGACGGCAAATGGAAGTCCTGCCCTACCGTGGTGCTGTAGCCAAGAAAACAGAACAAATACTTATGTCGCAAAAGGAGAGGAGTTTGGCAGCACTCTGCGGTGTCAAAAAATCTGTTTTATTTTTCCTTTTTGCAGACAGGTGATACAAAACATGGGGGAGCGAGGGGGAGCGCAGCACAAGGACGACGGTACCGTTTCGCACCTCTAGGGGTGCTTTCACGGGTATGGACCCGTGAAGCACCCCTAGAGGTGCGAAACGGTACCGTCGTCCTTGTGCTCCGCTCCCCCTCGCTCCCCCATGTTTGTATCAGCTGTTTGCAAAAAGGAAAAATAAAACATATTTTTTTGACACTGCAGAGTGCTGCCAAACTCCTCTCCTTTTGCGACATGAGCCTTGTAGTTCTGCTCCCCCTGCCTCTCCCTCCAGCATATAGTCCTGGATGGAGCATGCTGAGCTTTGTAGTTCTGCAGCTGTCTGCTCTGATGCATACACTAGTGGAGAATGAAGGAGAACAGATTGACGAAGGAAATGACATGAGATCTTTTTTTTTTTCTTCACCAATCTTTAATGGCATTGTTCACTGATAAAAAACACATAAAACACACAGCAAAATGCAGCCAAAATGCAGCCAAAAACGCACCAAATTGCGATAACAACGCATGCATTTTTTATGCGATATGCGTTTTTGTGCGTTTTTAGCGGCCAGAAATGCAGCATTTTTGATGCCACAAAAAACGTTATGTGCGCACATACCCTTAGATGAAAGTAAAACTATACATGTTTGGTATGTACGAACTTACTGACCTGGGGAGTCACAATGCCAGGTCAGTTTAATCATATAGTGAATAGTGATGAGCGAGCATGCTTGTCACTACTCGGTACTCGCACGAGTATCGCTGTACTCGGGCTGCTCGGCGGGGACCGAGTAATCTCGCGATACTCGTGCTGTACTCGTGGTCTTCATTTCTGCATGTTGGCGCTCTTTTGAGAGCCAGCCCTCATGCAGGGATTGGCTGGCAGACCACTGCAATGCCATAGCCCTGTTAGTTGTGGAATTGCAGTGATTGGCCGGCCTGCACAGCGTGACCGAGCCTTTATATCGGCCGGCGCGCTGTGCTCTGCTCACAACTATCCAGACAGTCAGTGCAGGGAGTGTCGCTGATTCAGGGAAAGCTTTGCGGCCCTTTATAGTTAGTTCCGGAGCAGGGCTGCAAACAGTGTGACCAGAAGTCCTTCTCAGGACTATTCTAGTTGTATACAGGCAGGCAGGGTATAGCCAGGTCGGAGTACAGTAGCAGAGTCCTTCTCAGGACTATTGTTGCTATATACAGGCAGGGTATAGCCAGGTCGGAATACAGGCTAGTGACCAGAAGAGTCCTTGTCAGGACTATTGTAGCAGTATACAGGCAGGCAGGCAGGGTAGTGGTGACCGTATACCAGCCTTCATCATATCTGGGGCAGGTGTACACAGTGTAAAACAGTCCAGATAGTGTCAGACTTCTCAGTAATTGTCGCTCCTAAAAACCAGTTAGGTTCTTATTGCGTCCGTGCTTGCATTTAAAAACAGCACGTGTGTGGCAGTCGGTGGCAGCGTACAGGTGCGCGTTTTGCACAAACTATTATATAACGCACAAGTCTAGTGTATAATACACGTCAGTCAGCAGTGTCTGATAGTGTCAGACTTCTCAGTAATTGTCGCTCCTAAAAACCAGTTAGGTTCTTATTGCGTCCGTGCTTGCATTTAAAAACAGCACGTGTGTGGCAGTCGGTGGCAGCGTACAGGTGCGCGTTTTGCACAAACTATTATACAACGCACAAGTCTAGTGTATAATACACGTCAGTCAGCAGAGTCTGATAGTGTCAGACTTCTCAGTAATTGTCGCTCCTAAAAACCAGTTAGGTTCTTATTGCGTCCGTGCTTGCATTTAAAAACAGCACGTGTGTGGCAGTCGGTGGCAGGGTACAGGTGCGTGTTTTGCACAAACTATTATATAACGCACAAGTCTAGTGTATAATACACGTCAGTCAGCAGTGTCTGATAGTGTCAGACTTCTCAGTAATTGTCGCTCCTAAAAACCAGTTAGGTTCTTATTGCGTCCGTGCTTGCATTTAAAAACAGCACGTGTGTGGCAGTCGGTGGCAGCGTACAGGTGCGCGTTTTGCACAAACTATTATATAACGCACAAGTCTAGTGTATAATACACGTCAGTCAGCAGTGTCTGATAGTGTCAGACTTCTCAGTAATTGTCGCTCCTAAAAACCAGTTAGGTTCTTATTGCGTCCGTGCTTGCATTTAAAAACAGCACGTGTGTGGCAGTCGGTGGCAGGGTACAGGTGCGTGTTTTGCACAAACTATTATATAACGCACAAGTCTAGTGTATAATACACGTCTATCAGCAGTGTCTGATAGTGTCAGACTTCTCAGTAATTGTCGCTCCTAAAAACCAGTTAGGTTCTTATTGCGTCCGTGCTTGCATTTAAAAACAGCACGTGTGTGGCAGTCGGTGGCAGCGTACAGGTGCGCGTTTTGCACAAACTATTATATAACGCACAAGTCTAGTGTATAATACACGTCAGTCAGCAGTGTCTGATAGTGTCAGACTTCTCAGTAATTGTCGCTCCTAAAAACCAGTTAGGTTCTTATTGCGTCCGTGCTTGCATTTAAAAACAGCATGTGTGTGGCAGTCGGTGGCAGCGTCAGGCTCCATATTGTCCCTGGATAGAGACGTGCATGATGGCCTGTAAACATGAAGTGCCCATTGTAAGGAAGTGGGCCTATTGTAGTATAGCCCTTAGGCAGGGCAGCCAAAAATTGGGAGGCTCCACGTTGTCCCTGGGTAGAGACGTGCATGAGGGCCTGTAAACCTGAAGTGCCCATTGGAAGGAAGTGGGTCTATTGTAGTATAGCCCTTAGGCAGGGCAGCCAAAAATTGGGAGGCTCCACGTTGTCCCTGGGTAGAGACGTGCATGAGGGCCTCAAAACATTGTTCCCATTGCAAAGGAGCGGGTCTCCTGTCGTTGTAATGTCCATTCTGCAAAGAATGGGCGAAAAAATTTACCACTGGGGGTATACCTGAAACAAAGGCCTAAGTATTGCAATTTGTAACGGTCATCATCATGGTGGCGCATGAGGAGAAGGAGGAGCAGTCCAGCGATTATCCAAAGTCCAGAAGTGTGTACCCATGGGTGAGTGGAGGTACATGGCAAACTTTAAATTCCGCTCTCATTTGCTGGTGGTGTGGTGAAGTCTGGCCCAATCCAACCCTTGTTCATCTTGATCAGAGTCAGCCTGTCAGCATTTTTAGTTGACAGGCGGGTGCGTTTATCTGTAATGATTCCACCTGCGACACTAAAAACACGCTCTGACAAAACGCTAGCAGCAGGGCAGGCCAGGACTTCCAAGGCGTAGAGAGCCAATTCATGCCACGTGTCCAGCTTGGATACCCAATAATTGTAAGGCACAGAGGAATGTCGGAGTACAGTTGTTCGATCTGCAAGGTACTCCTTCAGCATCTGGGAAAACTTAGGATTTCTTGTGGCACTACCCCGCACCTCAGGGGCTGTGGTACGTGAGGGGCTGAGAAAACTGTCCCACATCTTAAAGACTGTTCCCCTACCTCTGGCGGATTGGACTTGTGCCTCTCTCGGCTGTACGCCTCGGTTGTCCACTGATTCATGACCTATGCCGCTAGCGTTTTGTGAGGGGAATGCTTTGCCTACTTCCGTGACTATGGCCTTCTGGAACTGCTGCATTTTGCCTGACCTCTCCGCCTCGGGAATAAGAGACATAAAGTTCTCCTTTTAGCGTGGGTCTAACAGTGTTACCAACCAGTAATGATTGTCGGCCAAGATGTTCTTAACGCGAGGGTCACGAGACAGGCAGCTTACCATAAAGTCAGCCATGTGTGCCAGACTCTTAACAGCCATCACTTCAGTATCCTGACCAACACGATGACTGAACATGCTGTCCTCCTCCTCCTCCTCCTCATCATCTACCCTGTCCTCTGGCCAGCCACGCTGAACCGAGGATATGACTGCATGTCATATCCTCAATTTGGCCAGAGAGTTGCTCCATGTCTTCATCCTCCTCCTCGTCATAGTCCTCCACTGCACGTTGTGATGAGACGAGGCTGGGCTGTGTGTTATCATCACCCACACCCACTACTGTTTCTTGCTCAAACTCATCGCGCTCCGCCTGCAATGCATCATGGTTGTTTTTTGAGCAGAGACCATTTTAGAAGGAAGAGAAGCGGTATGGTGACGCTAATAATGTCGTCATCGCCGCTCACCATCTTGGTGGAGTCCTCAAAGTTTTGGCGGATGGTGCATAGGTCGGACATCCATCTCCACTCCTCAGGTGTTATGTGTGGAGTTTGACCCATTTCCCGACGGCTTAGGTGATGCAGGTACTCAACAACTGCCCTCTTCTGCTCACATATCCTGACCAACTTGTGCAGAGTTGAATTCCAACGCGTGGGGACATCACACACCAGTCTGTGTGCCGGAAGATGCAAACGGCGTCTTAAGCCGGCAAGGCCGGCTGAAGCAGTAGGTGACTTTCGAAAATGTGCAGACAGGCGGCGAACTTTTACCAGCAGATCAGACAGCTCTGAGTATGACTTTAGAAACCGCTGAACCACGAGGTTGAGCACATGGGCCACGCATGGAACATGTGTCAGCTGGCCTCGCCTCAAAGCCGCCACCAGGTTCCGGCCATTGTCACACACGACCTTTCCTGGCTTTAGGTTCAGAGTTGTGAGCCAGTGATCTGCCTGCTGTTTCAGAGCTGTCCACAGATCTTCTGCATTGTGGGGTTTGTCACCTATGCAGATTAGCTTCAGCACTGCCTGTTGCCGCTTCGCCGAGGCAGTGCTGCAGTGCTTCTGTGTCGCCCTGGACAAGCCAGGGGCCACAGAGCACAACACTTAAACACCCCACACTCCCTGCAGGCATATCATAGTCAAAACACAAAATCCTTGTTGCCTTCCCCAGGGGCTGTTGTCCACACCAGGGGGTGGAGCCAGGCGGTTGGTCTCCACCCACCGAGGAGGAGGGAAAACACAGGCAGTGAGAGTTAAGCTAAGGAAGTGGAAGGAGGAAAGTAGTAGAGAGGAGAAAAGTGACAGCAAAGAGCCTGAAGTTGGTCCGGGTGTGTGGCCCGGACAGGACAGCAAGGTTGGCAGGATGTGGTGACCGTCTGCAGTGGAGGCCGATTGGAGTCTGCCGTAAGGACCATGGACGGGTGGTGACCCGGCCGTACCGGACCGGTATACAAAGAGAAGCCAGCACCATTGGCAGAGGACTTTCGGATCCCGGCAAGGCTTGGTGTCGCCGTGAATTTGCCAAATCCGTTAGTGAAGGGAACCTCAGGGTTTCCAAACAGCCAAGTCCAGATAGAAGGCAACCGTACAACCGTGAAGGGGAGACACAGCCACCGCCAAGGGCAACCGTCTCCCAGGGCCAGCGCCTGTGGGCAAAAGGGGCTCCTCCGGCCCATATCCAGGTCGGGGAGCGGGTTACCGTTGGGAAACCATCACTACCAACACTTAACTTAGGTGCAGGGAGAGACAGTCATCACTAACCTGCAGGGAGGAACAACCGCAGCCGTCCGAGTGACCCGTCCATCCAGCCACTTATTTAACCGTGAACTGTGTCATCATCATTGGGCTGAGTGAGTACCTCCGTGCCGTGCGGCACAGCGCTGCCCCTGCGACCCTGCACCTCATCAGGCCCCGCAACCCGCCTGTCATCCATGTCTACCCCATCACCAGGCCCCGGGACAACCAACCCCCCTACCCACGGAGGGGAGAAATAACAACAAAGCTGCTCCCTGTCACAGGCTCCCGGGATCCCCGTCCAGAGCAGCGGTGGTGTCCACACAATCACCACAACCGTGGGTGGCGTCACGGACAATATCCCCAAAACCCAAACCACCCCTTTTCACTCACGGGCGAGTAGCGCCGCTCGAGTCCCCGGGATCCGGCCATCGCTCGAGCCAACGAGCAGCAGCAGCCGTAGAGCAGCGTCAGCCGGACCCGAGCAGTGGGAGAGCGCACCGTCCCCTCCTCCGCCCGCGACACTTCCAGCTTGGGACTGGTGTGGAGGGTAAAGTGGATCAGGATGCGCAGGAGGAGGAGGAGGCTGAGGAGCATGACATTCCGGAGCTGTAGAGTGTGTGTGAAACCCTGACTGAGGTAGGGCCTGCAAAACTTGGTGTGTGAAGGACGTGTTCCGTCCCTCGCTCAGACTGGGTCCCAGCTTGCACAATATTAACCCAGTGTGACGTCAACGAGATGTAGCGGCCTTGCCCACATGCACTTGTCCACGTGTATGTGGTTAGGTGGACTTTGGCTGAAACAGCGTTGTTCAGGGCACGTGTGATGTTTTGTGACACGTGGTTATGCAATGCGGGGACGGCACACCGGGAGAAATAGTGGCGGCTGTGGACCGAGTAACGTGGGACAGCTGCCACCATCAGGTCGCGGAATGCTTCTGTCTCAACCAGCCTAAAAGGCAACATTTCCAGCGCAAGCAGTCGCAAAATGTTAGCATTTAGAACTGTGGCATGTGGGGTGTTGGCAGTGTATTTGCGCCTGCGTTCAAAGGTTTGCTGAATGGATAACTGAACGTTGCGCTGGGACAAGGACGTGCTTGATGATGGTGTTCTTTCTGCGTAGGCAACTGCAGGTGCAGGAGTGGAGGGGGCTTGTTCGCAGGCAGCATGGACAGGGGATTGGCTCGCATGCACAACCAGCGAAGACGTAGCAGTGACATCAGCAAGCACTGCTCCTGGACTCTGTTGTACTTCCCACAAAGTCGGGTGCTTGGCTGACATGTGCCTGATCATGCTGGTGGTGGTCAGGCTGCTAGTTTTGGTACCCCTGCTGATGCTGGCATGGCAGGTGTTGCAAATGGCCTTTTTAGAATCATCTGGAGCCAAATTAAAAAACTGCCAGTGTCAGAGTTCCGGGTTTTCCAGTTTTCTTTTGAAAGAGCTTGCCCTTTGTTAACATGGAGTTTTCTGTTCTGTTGCCCTACTTCCTGTCCATCTGTTTAAAAGCCGCCCCTAAAGCTTAGTCCAGTGCCTGAGTATACTGCTTCCTGTGTGCTCCTGCCCTGCTGCTTTTGGTTCCTGATTGTTATTCGGATCCTCTTGGAAAACAACCGACACCGACTCTGGACTTCATCTGGTATCATCTAGCTGTCCCGGACTCCGTTTGCCGTCTTTGGTCGGCACTTCTGCCCGGTTCCTTCCGTTTAATACCACTCTGGACTCACATCACGTACGGACATTTTTGGACTTACCTATTGCCCTTTTGTGTCCCGGCTGCTGCGCATTTAGGGCTTCTGGGGTGATTGCCAGACAGTCCCTGTATAGGGGTTCGCTCTTGGTGGTCTCCCTGGGGGAGTCCGGTGCGCGGTCCCGAGAATTCCCTTTCGCTCCATCCCTGGAAGGTATTTCCTGTATTTATGTTCTACTGTGTTTTTGTTCCGTTTATGTACATATTTGCTGGTTGCATATTATAAACGTCTTGCACCAAGAACTCGTCTCTGGTTGTCATTGCCCTAACGCAATCGAAATCCTCAATACATACAATAGTATTACAGCCAGACTCGGGAAGACCTAACATTTGTACAGGCACCTTGTGTCGTGTTGTTCCGGGGAACAGTTGCCTGACGTCTGCCTGGGGCCACCACTCTGCTTCTTACTGCCTGTTGTGATGCTACGCCTCCCTCCCCCTGTGCACTGCTGTCCTCGCTCTGCATATCCTCCTGCCAGGTTGGGTCAGTTACTGGATCATCCACCACGTCGTCTTCCTCTTCCGCACCCTGCTCCTCCTCCTGACTTCCTGACAATTGTGTCTCATCATCGTCCACCCCTTGTTGAGACACGTTGCCAACTTCGTGAGAACGTGGCTGCTCAAATATTTGGGCATCTGTACATACAATCTCGTCATGGCCCACTTCAACAGGAGCTGGCGAGAGGCCAGAATTTGTGAATGGAAACGTGAACGAGCAGCTCTTCCGAGTGTCCAAGTGTGGGATCAGTAATGTCCGTGGACGTGTACTCGGCCTGGTGGTAGGAAGGAGGATCAGGTTCTGAAATGTGCGGTGCAGTATCACGGCTACTGACACTTGACCGTGTGGAAGACAGAGTGTTTGTGGTGGTGCCAATCTGACTGGAAGCATTATCCGCTATCAAACTAACAACCTGTTGACACTGGTCTTGGTTCAAGAGCGGTGTACTGCTGCGGTCCCCAAGAATTTGGGACAGGACGTGCGAGCGACTAGATGTGGCCCTTTGTTGTGGCGAAATTAGAGCTTGCACACAACCTCGGTCTCTGCCTGCACCACCATCACGTCCACTTCCTTGTTCGTTGATAACGCCCTTGCGCATTTTGCAATGCTGTGCTGATGTGTATTCACTAGACTTGTGCGTTATATCCAAGTTTTTGCAAAACTCACACAAATGCAGCGGAAAGCTGCCACCAACAGGCACACACGTGCGGTTTTTAAATGCAAGCACGGAGGCACTAAGAACCTAACAGGTCTCTATCCAGGGACAACGTGGAGCCTGCCAATTTTTGGCTGCCCTGCCTAAGGGCTATACTACAATAGACCCACTTCCTTACAATGGGCACTTCAGGTTTACAGGCCATCATGCACGTCTCTATCCAGGGACAATGTGGAGCCTCCCAATTTTTGGCTGCCCGGCCTAAGGGCTATACTATAATACACCCACTTCCTTACAATGGGCACTTCAGGTTTACAGGCCCTCATGCACGTCTCTATCCAGGGACAACGTGGAGCCTCCCAATTTTGGGCTGCCCTGCCTAAGGGCTATACTACAATACACCCACTTCCTTACAATGGGCACTTCAGGTTTACAGGCCATCATGCACGTCTCTATCCAGGGACAATGTGGAGCCTCTCAATTTTTGGCTGCCCTGCCTAAGGGCTATACTATAATACACCCACTTCCTTACAATGGGCACTTCAGGTTTACAGGCCCTCATGCACGTCTCTATCCAGGGACAACGTGGAGCCTCCCAATTTTTGGCTGCCCTGCCTAAGGGCTATACTACAATAGACCCACTTCCTTACAATGGGCACTTCAGGTTTACAGGCCATCATGCACGTCTCTATCCAGGGACAATGTGGAGCCTCCCAATTTTTGGCTGCCCTGCCTAAGGGCTATACTATAATACACCCACTTCCTTACAATGGGCACTTCAGGTTTACAGGCCCTCATGCACGTCTCTATCCAGGGACAACGTGGAGCCTCCCAATTTTTGGCTGCCCTGCCTAAGGGCTATACTACAATAGACCCACTTCCTTACAATGGGCACTTCAGGTTTACAGGCCCTCATGCACGTCTCTATCCAGGGACAACGTGGAGCCTCCCAATTTTTGGCTGCCCTGCCTAAGGGCTATACTACAATAGACCCACTTCCTTACAATGGGCACTTCAGGTTTACAGGCCATCATGCACGTCTCTATCCAGGGACAATGTGGAGCCTCCCAATTTTTGGCTGCCCTGCCTAAGGGCTATACTATAATACACCCACTTCCTTACAATGGGCACTTCAGGTTTACAGGCCCTCATGCACGTCTCTATCCAGGGACAACGTGGAGCCTCCAAATTTTGGGCTGCCCTGCCTAAGGGCTATACTACAATAGACCCACTTCCTTACAATGGGCACTTCAGGTTTACAGGCCATCATGCACGTCTCTATCCAGGGACAATGTGGAGCCTCCCAATTTTTGGCTGCCCTGCCTAAGGGCTATACTATAATACACCCACTTCCTTACAATGGGCACTTCAGGTTTACAGGCCCTCATGCACGTCTCTATCCAGGGACAACGTGGAGCCTCCCAATTTTTGGCTGCCCTGCCTAAGGGCTATACTACAATACACCCACTTCCTTACAATGGGCACTTCAGGTTTACAGCCCCTCATGCACGTCTCTATCCAGGGACAACGTGGAGCCTCCCAATTTTTGGCTGCCCTGCCTAAGGGCTATACTACAATAGACCCACTTCCTTACAATGGGCACTTCAGGTTTACAGGCCATCATGCACGTCTCTATCCAGGGACAATGTGGAGCCTCCCAATTTTTGGCTGCCCTGCCTAAGGGCTATACTATAATACACCCACTTCCTGACAATGGACACTTAATGTTTTGAGGCCCTCATGCACGTCTGTATGCAGGGGCATTGGTGAACCTCACAATTTTGGACTGCCCTGGCAAAGGAAAATACTACAAAGACTCACTTCCTCAAAATGGGCACATTAGACTCAAGAGGCCTTCATGTACGTCTCTTCTCAGGGACATCGGAGTGCCACACAATGTTTTCACGTAAAATCTTTCATGTATTAATCTCAAAAAGTAACATACACCAGCTCTATCTCACTATTGGGTATGTGCCCTTAACATTTCCGCCATGAAAAATCATTTTGGGGTCATTTTGGAAGGTTTTCTGGTGAGTCCGTAAAAATGGCGTAAAATGCGGACAAAATTGTTCACAGCTGTGACTTTTCAGTGATAAATGCTTCAAGGGGTCTTCCCCATGCTGTTGCCATGTCATTTGAGCACTCTTCTGAGACTTTTGTGCCATTTTTAGGGTTTCTCCATGCTGCCGGGGGGTCATTTCACAAAAATACTCGGGTCTCCCATAGGATAACATTGGGCTCGTTGCTCGGCCCGAGTACACGAGTATCTTGGGAGGCTCGGCCCGAGCTTCGAGCACCCGAGCTTTTTAGTACTCGCTCATCACTAATAGTGAACATGGTAAATAAAAAAGAAAAAAAATGTTCAATTGCACTTATTTAGCAATTTTACCACACTTGGAATTTTGGTTCCCACTTTTCAGTACACTACGTATATGATAAAACTAATGGTTTCATCCAAAAGTAGAACTTGTCCAATGAAAAACAAACCCTCATTTGGCTATTTTGACGGAAATAGATAAAAGTTATGGCTCTTGGAAAAAGGAGAGGAAAAACAAAAATGGAAAAATGCTGGGTGGGGAAGGGGTTAATACTTATTTCACCAGCTGTATATCCTACATGGGCATTAGTTTTACAATGGATTGCAAGGTGCAAGATAAATGGATTAAAAATAAAATATACCGGTAACTAAATGGTAAAAATCATAGCAAAATATATACAGTACATACAAGATATCAAAAGATCCATAAGAAGTCATAAGACATCAACTGCTACATCCAAGAAAATAACAATAAACCTGTATCATACTCTGCCTGCATAGCTGAGGCCCAAATAGACACAAAAGTAGATTTTCTATCCTATACTTTCATTTGGACTGAACTCTTCTTTGTCTAACACAAACTTGTATCCCCCTCCTGGCTCCCGAGATGTCTCTGAGCAGAAAGCTAAGAAGAGCCAATATCTTTCTAGGATCAATAAACAACGCCTGTGTAGTGTGCATGTCCTAAAGTACCTGGCAGCGCCTGTTATCAGCTCTTTTCCAAAAAAGCGAAATCAAAGCTGAAACTAAGAATATTAAAGTGGAAGAATCATATTGAACCATTAGATAACCCTTTCCTATGCTACATGCCCCATTACACTTATTGGAAATGCCCCAGGTAAGTGAGACGTATAAAGTAATTGTAGTAAAATCAACATTTAGGGCCATAACCTCTCTCGCTTACACTCATTAGATCTAAGCACATCAATCCTCATAGGAAGAATAACAGATAATTGTACAATCTCAACGCTCTTCATGAACGTAATGAATGTATACAGAATTATGATTACACCTGGTGGCCAGCACAGTCAGCAAGCGCACTTATAGGAAATTGAGAGTCTTTACCTCCTGATGACACCGACTGTATCTTATTTATTAAATAAGTATTGCTGTAAAACTTGATCATGTAGTTTTGTTTGATCAACATTAAGGGAATACACAGTCTCTTCTTACTCTGCCCCCTGGTATTATTTCCTATACAAAAAGCATAGGCATGGAGATACTTTAATTGCTACAATTAGCATTTACTGCACTTCTGTAATCAGTAATCCTCTATAGATACACATTTTTCCTTTACTTCACCCAAAATGATTAGTGTTTATGATATTGATGTACTTTTTAGCTCTCTTCTATAGCACTCTTTTCGGGAAGTGAAGAGGGAGGAGACCCTAGTTATTTCCCAGCTTTATAAAAAGGTATATTTAGTTAGTGCTGGCAAAAGAAGCAAATTTGTAAATTACTTGCTAAAATTTGATCTGTTCCGTCAATATTATTGTTCTCTATTATTATCTATAGTTTCTTGACAAGGGAACTAGCCACTGCTGACATCTACAGTGAAGGAAATAATTATTTGAGCCCTTGCTGATTTTCTAAGTATGCCCACTGACAAAGACATGAACAGTCTGTAATTTTAAGGGTAGGTTAATTTTAACAGTTGCAGACTGTATGACCCAAAACATACAGCCAATGCAACAAAGGAGAAGCTCAAAAAGAGCACATTAAGGTCATGGAGTGGCCTAGCCAGTCTCTTGACCTTAATCCCATAGAAAACTTATGGAGGGAGCTGAAGCTCCGAGTTCCCCAGCGACAGCCTCAAATCTTAATAATTTAGAAATTATCTGTAAAGAATAGTGGACCACAATTCTTCCTGACATGTCATAAACACAGAAGACTTGAGCACAATTGCTGTAATATAATCAATTTTTATCTAGAAAAATCTTAAAGTGCATAGTGCAACAATTTATACACAGTTAAGAACAAAGAGTGTTAATGAGGGAGGAAAGCAGGGGACATGGTGGAGCCAAAATCAGGTACAGGACTGTGGTAATGCCTTATTAAAGAAATACTCAAAATTAAGGCCTAGAAATGCAGGTGAAAAAACCCTGTACAACATCAGATCCCAAAGTTAAAAATATGCTGTTGGCAGAAATGTGCCCTGTAACCTTGTGGAATATATAGCAAATTGTAAGGGATCAAAAGAGTGTGCCCGGGATCAAAGCTAAATTAGCAGGCATGAGCGTATCATAAAGGACAAAGTGCAAGGAGCATTACCAGAGTCCGGTGGTTAGGAAAGCCCGACGTACGTTTCACGGCATCTAGTGAGTTGCTGGCTGCTTCATCATGGGGGAACATAGAGAGTACTGACATGTGCACAAACCTCATCATCAACTACAAAAAACTTCTGACTGCTGTGCTTGCCAACAAGGGTTTTGCCACGAAGTATTATGTCTTGTTTGCCAGAGGGATCAAATACTTATTTCTGTGTGCAAAATGCAATTACATTTATATAATTTATACAATGTTATTTTCTGGATTTTATTTGGATATTCTGTCTCTCACTGGTTAAAATTAACCTACCCTTAAAACTACAGTCTGTTCATGTCTTTGTCAGTGGTAAACTTACAAAATCAGCAAGGGATCGAATAATTATTTCTTTCACTATATGAGCAGTGGCTGAACATATGACTGCTGAACTTGTAAACATTGCAAAGGAGCTAGCTGGATCGTGCATTTTGATGCTTGCGCTTCAGTTACTAATCACGAACGCCTTCACCTAACCCCACTGTACATCTGATACTAAAGGGTTTAGTTTTAACAATATCCCATACAGTGAGTTTGATACTAAAAAGGCTGCCTCATACAGCAGCATCAATACAACAGTTCACGACAGAGGGGCAACAATGCTACTAGTGTTCATGGTTATTGAGTAGACAGCACTCATTAGTGCGACTAACTCAGGAAAGGGCACTTAAGCTTCTGCCCAACAGTCTACGCACTGTAATGGTTTGCAAAGACTGCCATTGCTTTTGAAGGCCCTTCACATGTGTCCATTAGTCTGGTCTTGTTTCTTCCTAGTGTAAAGAAACAGAGGTTTGATGCTCAAACTGATCTAATACTTAAAGGGTTATTCCCCATTTGCAAGATCCTATCATAATATCTAGTCTGTGAAATAATAATAATAATAATAATAATAGCACATAAATCAAATTAGAGATGTAGTATAGTTCTCCTGAAATAGCCATGTCTCTTACCTCATGTGTAGGGCATTACAGTAGCTTATGTATCCATAATTCCGACCACTAGAAACTAACTAAATGTCACTATATGAGTCTTCATAACCATTAATTCTGTACCTAAGCTGCACTGCACTGTACAGAGGTAAGTGACATACCTAATCATGAGAAGGATACTACATTTCTCATTGGAGGTATTTGCTAATATTATTATTACATCTACTACCTATTAGCATAGGATCTTGGAGATGGGAATATCCCTTTAACTATGGGATGTATGCAACATTTTATTTTGGGCTATGCCTAACTTTGGCCATTACATTAGATCAAGGCAAATATTGCATAAAAATACCATTATTTGTGTTAAGATTTGTCAAAAAGTATCTGGCTGTACACAACTCATACTGTATTTGTGATTCTATTCTTTAAAGCCAACTGTCATAGACCATACTACTGAGTTGTTTAGTGTTTATTGAGGTTGGCACGGTGGCTCAGTGGTTAGCATTGCAGTCTTGCAGCGCTGGGGTCCTGGGTTCAAATCCCACCTAGGACAACAACTGCAAGGAGTTTGTATGTTCTCCCCGTGTTTGCGTGGGTTTCCTCCGGGTTCTCCAGTCTCCTCCCACACTCCAAAAACATACTGATAGGGACTCTAGATTGTGAGCCCAAATGGGGACAGTGTTGTCAATGTATGTAAAGCGCTGTGGATTTAATGGCAAATATTACAATATTTTCTGGCATATAAGACGGCTTTTTAACCCCTAGAAATCTTCTCAGAAGTCGGGGGTTATCTTACATGCCAGGTGTCATCATTTTACACACAATAAAAAATATTCTCACCTCTCCTCCGTGCCCACGCTGCCTGCAGCTGTTTCTTGCAGTCCGCAAAAAGACTCCTCCATGATAGCGCCTGTGCGTGGAGAGGCCGCAGCAGGATGTCATCATGGCTTTACTACAGTTGAATGCTTTACGGCGCCACAAAGCATTCAACTGCTGTAAAGCGCTGACAGTAGCGGTGGCCCTGTGTATTGGACGCACTTTACTGCAGTTGAATGCTTTTTGATGCCGTAAAGTATTCAACTTTAGTAAAGCCATGACGACATCCTGCAGTGGCCACTCAGTTCACGCGATCATGGAGGAGTCTCTGTGCCTGCAGATTGCAAGAAACAGCTGGAGGCATTGCGGGCACGGAGGAGAGGTGAGAATATCTTTTTTTGTGTGTAAAGAACTGCATGATAGGGGACAGAAGGGAACCAGCAGGAGGACATTATTAAACAGGGGACATTACTGCACGGGACATTAAGGGGTGCTTCACACACAGCGAGCTCGCTGCCGAGATCGCTGCTGAGTCACGCTTTTTGTGACGCAGCAGTGACCTCATTAGCGATCTCGCTGTGTGTGACAATGAGCAGCGATCTGGCCCCTGCTGCGAGATCGCTGCTCGTTACACACAGCCCTGGTTCGTTTTCTTCAAAGCCGCTCTCCCGCTGTGACACACAGATCGCTGTGTGTGACAGCGAGAGAGCGACAAATGAAGCGAGCAGGGAGCAGGAGCCGACGTCTGACAGCTGAGGTAAGCTGTATCCAAGATAAACATCGGGTAACCAAGGTGGTTACCCGATATTTACCTTAGTTACCAGCCTCTGCAGCTCTCACGCTGCCTGTGCTGCCGGCTCCGGCTCTCTGCACATGTAGCTGCTGTACACATCGGGTTAATTAACCCGATGTGTACTGTAGCTAGGAGAGCAAGGAGCCAGCGCTCAGTGTGCGCGGCTCCCTGCTCCCTGCACACACAGCTAAGCGGTGTGCGCTGGTAACTAATGTAAACATCGGGTAACCATACCCGATGTTTACCTTAGTTACCAGTCTCCGCAGCTTCCAGACGGCGGCTCCATGCAAGCGCAGCGTCGCTTGCACGTCGCTGCTGGCTGGAGGCTGTTCACTGGTCGCTGGTGAGATCTGCCTGTTTGACAGCTCACCAGCGACCATGTAGCGATGCAGCAGCGATCCTGACCAGGTCAGATCGCTGGTCGGATCGCTGCTGCATCGCTAAGTGTGAAGGTACCCTAAGGACAGGGCACATTACAAAACAATGGGGACATTACAACAGGGGGCATCACTAAACAATGAGGACATTACAACAGGGGACATCACTAAACAATGAGGACATTACTCGGGTCGGCTTACACTTGAGTATATACGATATATCCCAAACTCTATATTTTAACTGAAAAAGTTGGTGGTCGTCTTAGGCGCCCAGTCTTATACACTGGAAAATACGGTATATTGTTTGCCAGTCGTGATCTTTTTCTTTATTTATTTTGATAATTTAACTTTTCTGTAAATACTTATTTATGCTTAAAGAGAACAGCGGATACGTGCTGCCCTATAAGAGCCGCATGTATCAGACACTTACTGCAAGATATCAGTCAGCTATGTTTGACTCCAAAACACTGTTGCTCAGAAAAAAATACCTGTTAAAAAGCCACCAAAGACGATGGGAGACTAGTCAGACAGATGGGTCGCCGGCAACTTCTCCTCATCCAATCCCCATGAGTGATAGGGTTTTCTCTGCATGTCTAGGATGGGACCTGTCCCTCCAGGGCAGTGAGTGGGGAGAAGCTGGCAGGGACTGAGCCACTTGGGAGACTGGTCACACAGCATGCCCCACGCATCACCCCGGATTTAAAAGTATGTCCTTTTCTGAAACACCTCTGCTAGTGTCTGATATAGTCTGCTCTTGGATCAGGCAGCATGTATAAGCTATTAGGTTCCCATTAAAGTGGTTGTCCACTACTTTTATACTGATGGCCTATCCTTAGGATAGGTCAATAATGTCAGATCGACCGGGGTCTGACACTCCGCACTCCCACCGATTAGCTGTTCTCAGTGCTAGCAGCAGGCAATGCTCAGTTCCGGAGCTTCCCCGCCAACTGATAGCAACAGAGGCCAGGTACTGCACATCTGCCTCCGATTCATCTGCATAGGAGACGGATGTGCAGTACTTGGCAGCAGCCAATATCAGAAGACGGAGCAACTCCAGAACTGAGCATTTCCAGCTGTCTGCTGATGCCGCCGGCACTTAAAAAAGCTGATTGGTGTGGGTGCGGGGTGTCGGACCCCGGTCGGTCAGACATTGATGACCTATTCTAAGGATAACCCATCAATATAAAGGTAGTGGACAACCTCTTTAAGTCACACATTTTTTTTCTGACTGACCAAAAATTTTAAGCCGGTTATACTCTGACAGCAAGACGGCAAGTGACAGTCTTCAAAACGTGTTTTGAAGTAAATGTTGATCAAAGATTCATCGTGTCATCTGAGAACAGACTGAGCATCTTTTAATCAAAATCAAAAATTTTCTTTGATATGGAAGACTAGTTTCAATTCACATTTCCCAAAATACTGTATCACAACAAATTAACAAAACTAACCATGAAATCTGTAAAAGTTAATCAGAGTTCAGTGAAAAAATAAATACGATTGCAAAGCTTTAATTTTATTCATCAATCCTAGGCTTGTAATTCTGATCACACTAATTACATCAGGCAAATCAATACTTAAAATTAATGAGAACTTTTCATGACGACAGACCTCCAACTATAAACGCTATGAAAAATACTGTATTTTTAGATAAAAAATTCTGTTTTCTCTTTGATAGTACAATTTATAAATGGGACCAAGACTCTGTTGTTTGCTGATGCATTGTTCCGTATCCTTTACTTCTCTGAATACATAAATTAAAATTATGTTTCTAGATTACATTACTAGGAGCATACAGATTTATACAGCTCTCAACTTGATTATAAATGCAATATTCAATAAGCTGCTAAGATTCTCTTAGCGGTGACTGCAAAAACTCAAAATTTTAGCACTTCGCTCACAATACCCGCACTGTGGAAGAAAACTGGGTAAGCCCTCTGCAGTTACAGACTTTTCACTGGTCCTAAGACTTAAAAGAGTCATCCATACCGTATGTGCTTGCTGACCACGCGCGCACTCAGCAGATATTTGGAGACCGTACATCATCACCACCATTCACCTCCCGATGTGGAAGTGAGCAGCCTCAAACAACCCTTTTATATGATGTTCAAAACTGAAAATACACGGTTAATTATGGTTTGGGGCTAAGTATGAGTGTATTAAAAAACATCCAAGTTTTAATCAGAAACTCTGTTAATTTTTTATTACTTGTCATTTGTGTGCAATTCTTTTTTTTTCCAGTGGTAGTTATTGGTACATTATAAGACCATTTACAGTTTCCTATGTAAAAAAAACCTTGCAATGTAAAACATCCTTTACAATGACTCCTTAAAGGGAACCTGTCACCAGTTTTTTTCCCAATTAAACCAAAAATATCACCTTCTGCAGCTCCTGGGCTGCATTCTATGAAGGTGCACCTTGTTGCTGGCCCACCTTGCAGACCCCTAAAAGAACTTTATAAAATCTTACCATTTCCTATGTAAATGAGTTTGGTTGGCCAAATGGATGGGGTCTAATTTGGCTCCTGTCCCCCATCCTAACGCTGTTCGCCGTCCCCCAGTCATGATTTACATGGATGACGCCGCTCCCGTTAGAAAGCTAACCCCACCCACACCCGACTCTCTATGTACATAGTCTATTGACAGTGAGCTGCTTATTAGAGGAGGGAGCGTGGTCATACACAGCCTAGTCATGGCAGTGATAATCAACTTGGGGTAAAACCTTCAGTATAAGTAGAGAACAGCATCAAATTTGATAAGAGACACATTACTGAACTCTGTGTTTTAATGCCTACCTTATGTTGAACTGAGATTACACAGTAAAAACCTGCTTACAGATTCCTTTTAATAAATGTACATTATAAACTACAGTTTCCTACACTGTGTACAGAATTATTAGGCAAGTTGTATTTTAGAGGATTTTTTTTAATATTGATCAACAGCTATGTTCTCAATCAACCCAAAAGACTCATAAATAGCAAACCTTAATATTTTTGGAAGTTGGAGTGTTTTTTTTTTAGATTTGGCTATCTTAGTAGGATATCTGTTTGTGCAGGTAACTATTACTGTGCAGAATTATTAGGCAACTTAATAAAAAACAAATATATTCCCATCTCACTTGTTTATTTTCACTAGGTAAACAAATATAACTGTACAGAATTTAGAAATAAACATTTCTGACATGCAAAAACAAAACCCCCAAAAATTAGTGACTAATATAGCCACCTTTCTTTATGATAACACTGAACAGCCTACCATCCATAGATTCTGTCAGTTGCTTGATTTGTTTACGATCAACATTGAGTGCAGCAACCACCACAGCCTCCCAGACACTGTTCTGAGAGGTGTACTGTTTTCCCTCCCTGTAGATCTTACATTTTATGAGGGACCACAGGTTCTCTATTGGGTTCAGATCAGGTGAACAAGGCAGCAATGTCATTATTTTTTCATCTTTTAGACCTTTACTGGGCAGCCATGCTCTGGAGTAGTTGGATGCATGTGATGGAGCATTGTCCTGCATGAAAATCATGGTTTTTTTTAATGATACTGACTTCTTCCTGTACCACTGCTTGAAGACGTTGTCTTCCGGAAACTGGCAGTAGGTCTAGGAGTTGAGATTCACGCCACTATCAACCTAAAAAGGTCCCACAAGTTCATCTTTGATGATACCAGCTCATACCAGTACCCCACCTCCACCTTGCTGGCGTCTGAGTCGGAGTGGAGCTCTCTGCCCTTTACTGATCCAGCCTCTGGCCCATCCATCTGGCTCATCAAGAGTCACTCTCATTTCATCAGTCCATAAAACCTTTGAAAAATCAGTCTTAAGATATTTCTTGGCCCAGTCTTGACATTTTATCTCATGTTTCATCTTCAAAGGTGGTTTTCAGCCTTCCTTACTCCTTACCTTGGCTATGTCCCTGAGTATGGCACACCTGGTGCTTTTTGATACTCCAGTAACGTTGCAGCTCTGAAATATGGCCAAACTGGTGGCAAATGGCATCTTGGCAGCTTCATGCTTGATTTTCCTCAATTTATGGGCAGTTATTTTGCGCCTTTTTTTCCCAACACACTTCTTGCGACCCTGTTGGCTATTTGCCATTAAACGCTTGATTTTTCGGTGATCACGCTTCAAAAGTTTGGCAATTTCAAGACTGCTGCATCCCTCTGCAAGACATCTCACAATTTTGGACTTTTCAGAGCCCGTCAAATCTCTCTTCTGACCCATTTTGCCAAAGGAAAGGAAGTTGCCTAATAATTAAGCACACCTTATATAGGGTGTTGATGTCATTACACCACACCCCTCCTCATTACAGAGATGCACATCACCTGATTTACTTAATTGGTAGTTGGCTCTCAAGCCTATACAGCTTGGAGTAGGACAACATTATCATGTGATCAAAATACTAATTTAACTAATAATTCTGAATACAGTGTATATTTATAACAGAAATGTAAGAAAACAATTTGGATGCCACATGGATGTTCTGTGTGGTGTCATTTGTTTTATGCACCCATAGAATTGAATGGGTGACACTCATCCGAGATAAACAAGAAAGTAGTGCATGCAGGCTATTGAATAGCATTGGTCAGTGTGTTCTTCATGTCCAATTTATACACTGGTCTGCATGAGCCCTGACTGTGATGTTCCAGCACAGCCACACAAGTGAGTATAATTGCTACCTCCCAGTTGAGATTTGTAAAAGAGTTTGAATATGAGCTCCAAATGCTCCAAATGCCACTCTAGGTTAAGGCTGCAATGTGACAAATAAAGTTGAGGCAAAATCTTAGGATTGGAAGCTTAAAACTATGTTTCGATCTCTATAATTCCTTCATGATCAATTTATGTCCCAGGCAAATGTATAGTTCTCAAATAATAGCTTGCTATATTTTTTAGTTCTCAGGTGCAATCCCTTGCTATATTTTTCTTTGAACCTCAATTTAGCGCAGTAAGTGTAAAATGCATTAACTGTTTGAATAATGTGCTGTATACATTCTCACTTAGCTCCAAATGCTTACTACTTTTAATTAGATAAAAAAGCTTGACATCTGCATAAGGTCCCATGAGACAATGGGACAAGAAATATCACAATCTGGTAAAGACCCAGTAGGGGGCAACCATAGTAATTAAAATTCAATAAAATTTGATAAAAACATTAACTTCTTTGTTCTGGTAACCTCCTAAATAATTAGTGCACAGCTCTCCACATATATTATCTTAGCTCGATGAATTAATAATGGAAGATATGCCGCTTTTATAATCCTTGCAGAAAAAAATAGATCCAGAGATTCTTAATTGACCAAAATAAGAAGAATAAGAATAGAAAAATTGTCTATGCAGCAACTTTGAAATTCAATTTTTGGGCTTTGGTTACTGTTTATTTTAGATTTAATCCCTTGATAATTTGTTACCATATTAATTGGTCAGTCAAAAAAACACCACATAATTCTTAACCATAAAACAGTGTAAATATTGAGTCTAAAGTCAGCGTTACACGCTAAGACTTATCTGACGATATGTCGGCGGGGTCACAGTTTCCGGCACATCCGACATCGTTAGCGACATCGTTGCGTGTGACACCTATGTGCGACTCCGAACGATCGCAAATAGGTTGAAAATCGCTGATCGCTAACACGTTCATTTTCAAAATATTGTTCATCATTTGGAATGCAGCAGACATATTGGTACGTTTGACACCCTGCAAACGACGAACAACATCCACACGACCGCCTTGGTCAAACAATATATAGCTGAACGATTTTGCGTCGCTTATGCGATTGTTACGTGTGAGCGCTAATAAATGACCTATGTGCGATCTCGGCAAATCGTAACTATGATCTGGACATGTCACGTCGCTCATGAGATCGTTAGATAAATCGTAGCATGTAAAGCGGCCTTAAGAGGAGCCTGTCATGTCCAAAAACTCTATTTACCTGCTGATGTAGGGGTAATCTGTAGGTAAATATTAGTAAAATCCTGCCTGGCTGCATTACTGGAGCAGCAGCTACAGGGAGAAAATGAACTTATACCCTACCTTTAGCCATTGAAGGATGACTAAAACCACTAAAAGAATTGAACTGCTGACGATTTAAAATAAAAAAAAATAAAATAACACTGTAGCTCAAAAACCCATTGTGTGAATTAGATTTTAGAAATCTCACTTGTTTGGTTGCTATTGTAAATTGCTGCTTTCATTTCCACACAAAAAATGCAGCAAAAACACTACATGTGAACAAGCCCTACATCTTGTAAAATAAAGTCTATTTGCCTGCTAATTTAGAGGTAATCTGAAGGTAAATATTGGTAAAAGCCTGCCTGACTGCATTACTGAAACCGCAGCTACAGGGAGAAAATGAACTCATATCCTCCCTGTAGCCCTTAGCTATCAGTCATTGGGGAGGTACAGGGAGGTTTTACACAATGACTGAGCTGTAATAATTCCCTGTCACTTTGATTGACAGGCAGATCTGCAGTGTGTGTGTGCATTTGTGTGTGTGTGCATTTGTGTGTGTGTGTGTGTGTGCATTTGTGTGTGTGTGTGTGTACATTTGTGTGTGTGTGCATTTGTGTGTGCATGCATTTGTGTGTGTGCATTTGTGTGTGTGTGTGTGTGCTAAGCAGATTGGCAATCAAAGTGCTGGGCAGTGACTACATTGCATTCATTGTGTAGTGAAGGATGACTGAAACCACTAAAAGAATTGAAATGTTGCTGATCTAAAATAAAAAAGTAAAAAAAACCCACTGCAGCTAAAAAAATCACACTGTATGCATGAGATTTTAGAAATCTCACTTATTTTGTTGCTATTGTAAATTGCTGCTTTCATTTCCACAGAAACAAAATGCAGCAAAAACACTATGTGTGAACACGCCCTACTTCTTGTAAAATAAACTCAATTTACCTGCTGATTTAGAGGTAATCTGTAGGTAAATATTTGTAAAATCACTGCATGGTTGCATTACTGAAACAGCAGTTACAGGGAGAAAATGAACTTATATCCTCCCTGTAGCCGTTAGCTTTCAGTCATCGGGGAGGTGCAGGGAGGTTACACAATGAGTGAGACAGTAATCACTCCCTATCACTTTGATTGACAGCTAGATCTGCAGTGTGTATGTGTATTTGTGTGTACATGTTAAGCAGGTTGTCATTCAAAGTGCCGGGCAGTGACTACATTGCATTGTGTAGTGAAGGATGACTGAAACCATTAGGCTGGAGTCACACTTATGAGAGACTCGCAACAGACTAGCATCGCATCACCTGGAACGACCGCACACTCTTCGGACGGGAGTGTCTCAGCTGCATAGAAATACATGCAGCCGACCCTCTCCTGTCAAGAGTGTGTGCAGCCGTTCCGCATGATGCGATGCTAGTCTCTCGCAAGTCTCTCGTAAGTGTGACTCTGGCCTTAAAAGAATTTAAATGCTGCTAATTTAAAATTAAAAAAAATACCACAGCTAAAAAGCACATTGTGTGAATGAGTTTTTAGAAATCTCACTTGTTTTGCTGCTATTGTAAATTGCTGCCTGGAAAAATGCAGCAAAAACACTAGGTGTGAAGAAGCTCTACTTCTTGTAAAATCAAACATAAATTTAAAAAAAATATCCCCAGTTCAATTTATTGTGTATTGGGAAGAATAATGGAATTGGCCATTTTACTGTCCTTGTATCTCAAGGGAATTGTAAGGGCACACACAGCAGCAGTGTTAATGGTAATAGCCCAAAATACTTAATGTCAATGAGGATTTTCATCTCCTGCCAAAGGACGGCTTGCTTAGGTCTATATAGAATAATCCGATTAGTATTGTGCACTGTGAACTATGATTTATATAGATATCAAGCTGCTAAAGCACCTCAGCATTTAAACCTTAATCTATATATTCCCTTTAGTAAAAATACTTAACCCGTTTTAGCACGCAATGAGAATAAAATCCATAATCTGAGCGCAGCATTTGCTAACCTTCTTATGTAATATGTGATGCCTTTTTTTTTTTACAATGTGATGTTTTTGAAACCAGGTAGCTTGTACTTGATAAATGAAATCTTGTAATACAAATGTGTTCATTACACATGGAGCAAGAGGATAATTGTAGGGCACAGGAAAGTTTCATTAGTCGCTGTCACAACATTTCTATATGTGTTCATCTTCCACTGTGCTTTACGAGCGCTCACAATGTGACCCAGCACGCTGTCATTTTACCCTAACAAGTAAATTTGATTCTTTAATTCAGATCGGAAATACAAAAGGTTCAGCGATTTGTAATTAGCAAATCCATTGAAAGCAAACGAGCTTAGCCAGATGCCATGCTCTAAAACCAAGCAAAACCAATTCAGACTTTTATCCTTTAGGTTTTAGCATTTATTTACTGGAACCAGTCCCTTTGTTTATATGATTTGAGTTAAAAACACGGCATAAAGGAGATAACTGAAAGAAAACCTTTTCCTTATAGATTTTTGTGACTTTGATGACTTAAGGGGGCTTTACACGCTACGACATCGCTAATGCGAACTCGTTGGGGTCACGGAATTGGTGACGCACATCCGGCCGCATTAGCAATGCTGCTGCGTGTGACACCGATGAGCGATTTTGCATCGTTGCAAAAACGTGCAAAATCGCTCATCGGTGACATGGGGGTCCATTCTCAAAAATCGTTACTGCAGCAGTAACGAGGTTGTTCCTCGTTCCTGCGGCAGCACACATCGCTCCGTGTGACACCGCAGGAACGAGGAAGCTCTCCTTACCTGCCTCCCGGCCGCTATGCGGAAGGAAGGAGGTGGGCGGGATGTTACGTCCCGCTCAGCTCCTCCCCTCCGCTGCTATTGGGCGGCCGCTCAGTGACGTCGCTGTGACACCGCACGGACCGCCCCCTTAGAAAGGAGGCGGTTCGCCGGTCACAGCGACGTCGCCGGGCAGGTAAGTATATGTGATGGGTCTGGGCGATGTTGTGCGGCACGGGCAGCGATTTGCCCGTGTCGCACAACAGATGGGGGCGGGTACCCACGCTGGCGATATCGGGACCGATATCGCAGCGTGTAAAGCCCGCTTTACCTTTTTGTCCTACGTGCCCTTCAGAGTTAAGACTATCAACAGCCCAAGTGGTTTTAAACCACTACTACAGTAATTAAAAAAGTACAGAGCCATGAGGATTTTGAATAGTATAGAAATATATGGAATGGCTCCATATTTTTCCCCAAGGTTTATACTATGTCTAGTTTTGGATCAGACAAGTCATATTGAAAAGAAAACAAAGTAAGAAGATGCAAAAAAAAAGTCTGATGATGTAATATCCCGTGGTATTACTTGAAGCTCATGAAACCCTTGAGCTTCAAGTTACACCACGGGGCATTACATCATCATACTTTTTTAGCATCTTCTTACTTTGCTTTCTTTTCAATATGAAAAGCATGAAGCTCAAGGTCTCCGTCTTCCACTACTTGGACAATCCCTACTCATTGTTAGCCCCTGTACAAATAAATAAGCCTATACTCACCTCCAGTACAGCTGCGGTTCCAGTGATGTCTGAAGTTGTGTTCCTGAAGCCCATATGACACGCGAACCTCACGACCAATCAGCACTGGTGTCTGTCTCCCCGCCTTCAGGCATTTGAGCAGGATGTAAGAACTTCGCTTGCACATGTCATAACAATGTCATATGGGTCCCAGGAACATGACTTCAGACATCGCTGGAATCGCTGCCACATCGGAGGTGATTA
The DNA here is from genome assembly GCF_048569485.1 of Anomaloglossus baeobatrachus. Classification (NCBI taxonomy): domain Eukaryota; kingdom Metazoa; phylum Chordata; class Amphibia; order Anura; family Aromobatidae; genus Anomaloglossus; species Anomaloglossus baeobatrachus. The sequence goes on along the minus strand of NC_134353.1, from coordinate 835,873,329 downwards.
TAGGCTAATTTATTTTTACGGGGGAAAAAAGGAGAATGAGAAGGGGTTGTCCAAGTAGTGGACAATCCCTTTAATAGTACTGGTCTTCACACATAGGTCAGAGACCTTTTAGACCCTTCATGCCCCAGGGTCAGGGTATGACTGAAGCCTCTGCACCTATTACACCCTGACCCTACTTAAGCTTATTGCATCCTCATATTTACAACAGAGATAAATGATTTGGTTCTGAGTTGAATTTGTCTAGAATTTTACAAGCATGTGGATTCTTATCAATATATTTTTCAGTGATTTACTAAAAAGACAAATACACATTTTCATAATTTGTAGAGGGATGGAAAAGTAAAAAAAAAATATTCACCATCTGACCCTATCTGGTCTTATGGATAGCTCCATACAGACTCTATTTACACACCACATGCAATGTCCTTCTCTTCCATTCTCACTGTGCGCCAGGGCTTTTACACAGAGTAGGACACTAGCTTCTCAACATACAGTCAGGGCCAGAAATATTTGGACAGTGACACAAGTGTTGTTATTTTAGCTGTTTACAAAAACATGTTCAGAAATACAATTATATATATAATATGGGCTGAAAGTGCACACTCCCAGCTGCAATATGAGAGTTTTCACATCCAAATCGGAGAAAGGGTTTAGGAATCATAGCTCTGTAATGCATAGCCTCCTCTTTTTCAAGGGACCAAAAGTAATTGGACAAGGGACTCTAAGGGCTGCAATTAACTCTGAAGGCGTCTCCCTCGTTAACCTGTAATCAATGAAGTAGTTAAAAGGTCTGGGGTTGATTACAGGTGTGTGGTTTTGCATTTGGAAGCTGTTGCTGTGACCAGACAACATGCGGTCTAAGGAACTCTCAATTGAGGTGAAGCAGAACATCCTGAGGCTGAAAAAAAAGAAAAAATCCATCAGAGAGATAGCAAACATGCTTGGAGTAGCAAAATCAACAGTCGGGTACATTCTGAGAAAAAAGGAATTGACTGGTGAGCTTGGGAACTCAAAAAGGCTTGGGCGTCCACGGATGACAACAGTGGTGGATGATCGCCGCATACTTTCTTTGGTGAAGAAGAACCCGTTTACAACATCAACTGAAGTCCAGAACACTCTCAGTGAAGTAGGTGTATCTTTCTCTAAGTCAACAGTAAAGAGAAGACTCCATGAATGTAAATACAAAGGGTTCACATCTAGATGCAAACCATTCATCAATTCCAAAAATAGACAGGCCAGAGTTAAATTTGCTGAAAAACACCTCATGAAGCCAGCTCAGTTCTGGAAAAGTATTCTATGGACAGATGAGACAAAGATCAACCTGTACCAGAATGATGGGAAGAAAAAAGTTTGGAGAAGAAAGGGAACGGCACATGATCAAAGGCACACCACATCCTCTGTAAAACATGGTGGAGGTAACGTGATGGCATGGGCATGCATGGCTTTCAATGGCACTGGGTCACTTGTGTTTATTGATGACATAACAGCAGACAAGAGTAGCCGGATGAATTCTGAAGTGTACCGGGATATACTTTCAGCCCAGATTCAGCCAAATGCCGCAAAGTTGATCGGACGGCGCTTCATAGTACAGATGGACAATGACCCCAAGCATACAGCCAAAGCTACCCAGGAGTTCATGAGTGCAAAAAAGTGGAACATTCTGCAATGGCCAAGTCAATCACCAGATCTTAACCCAATTGAGCATGCATTTCACTTGCTCAAATCCAGACAAGACGGAAAGACCCACAAGCAATCAAGACCTGAAGGCTGCGGCTGTAAAGGCCTGGCAAAGCATTAAGAAGGAGGAAACCCAGCATTTGGTGATGTCAATGGGTTCCAGTCTTAAGGCAGTGATTGCCTCCAAAGGATTCGCAACAAAATATTGAAAATAAAAATATTTTGTTTGGGTTTGGTTTATTTGTCCAATTACTTTTGACCTCCTAAAATGTGGAGTGTTTGTAAAGAAATGTGTACAATTCCTACAATTTCTATCAGATATTTTTGTTCAAACCTTCAAATTAAACGTTACAATCTGCACTTGAATTCTGTTGTAGAGGTTTCATTTCAAATCCAATGTGGTGGCATGCAGAGCCCAACTCGCGAAAATTGTGTCACTGTCCAAATATTTCTGGACCTAACTGTATGTTTACTAGACAATGTACATCATGACTTTGAAACATCAGAGACCTACAAGTCACCAGAATCCCTGACACACAGTGAAGATGAAGAAAGACTCAGTATAACACAAAATCTGAAGAGTCACATATTTATGAGACAAGTGACAGGAAGCAGGACCATCCGTATGGGAAGGGGACAATCAGTTGGGGCAGGGAATATTGCAGCAGTTCATAGATAAGCAGTGTGAAAGTTTTATTGTCCTCTGATTGGGGTCTGGTCTAGAGTTGTGATGCCCCCAGATGCTCTGATGAGCACATTTCTTAATTTATATAAAAAGACATAAATCCATGTGACACATTCATTCCTGCTCTGAATGTGTCAAAGGTCATCATAAGTTTGTATTCCCAAACCCTTCTGTCTCTCTGGGATTTGAAGTTTTCTTTCAACACCAGCAATTTCATGTCCATGAAGTCCATGATGTTCCTGTTGTTGGAGAGGACAAGGAGCTTCTGACAATGATGTGTCTTAAGCCTGCTTTACATGGGACGACCGATTGTGCGATTTCACAATCTATCATACCCGCCCCCGTCGTTTGTGCGTCACGGGAAAATCGCTGCCCGTGTCGCACAAAGTTGTGAAACCCCCCGTCACACGTACTTACCTGCTGAGCGACTTCGCTGTGGGCGGTGAACGTCCACTTCCTGAATGGTGAGGGACGGTTGGCGTCACAGCGACATCACACAGCCGCCGGCCAATAGAAGCGGAGGGGCGGAGATGAGCGGGATGTAAACATCCCGCCCACCTCCTCCTTCCGCATAGCCGGCGGGAGCCGTAGGACGCAGGTAAGCAGAGTTCATCGCTCCCGTGGTGTCACATGGAGCGATGTGTGCTGCCACAGGAACGATGAACAAGTAAAAATAAATGATATTATGAAACTGAGCAACGAGTACACGACTCACGATTTGTGAGCGATACTGCGTCGCTCAGAGGTTTCACACGAGACGACGACGTGTATGATGCCAGATGTGCGTCACGAAAACCGTGACCCCGACGATGTATCGCACGATCCGTCGTCTCATATTAAGCACCCTTTAGATTCAGGGGCTACTTAAAACACAGAAGTGGGGGGGTCTTGAAAAATATTTTAATCAGGCATCTTTTTGCAATAATGGTTGTAATTTCCATGCAGCTCCTCTTAACCCAATTTGTATGTATCAGCTCACCGTGTATAAGCTCACTTCTGGCTTCTCCCTGGAGCACGGACAGGTGCTGCCACAGCCCAATATTGCAAAAGTAAAATGAAGAAAAATCCAGCTTTTCAGGCAAGGAAAGCCACGGTCTTTATTTTAGCATGCAGAAACAACAGATAGCATGACCAGCACTATGCATTTCAGGTGAAACAATCACCCTTAATTGATTAAGGGTGATTGTTTCACCTGAAACATGTAGTGCTGGTCATACTATCCGTTGTTTCTGCATGCTAAAATAAAGACCGTGGCTTTCCTCGCCTGAAAAGCTGGATTTTTCTTCTTTCTTCTCTAGCTCCTCTTAACACTTCCAGATTTGGATTGTACGTAGGTGATTACAAGAGGTACCCGGATGTTTTCTTCCTTAGTTTTATAATGTAGGAGATGGTTTCTTGATATTCTGGTGGCTCTTGTAATTGCTCTTGGATTGAAAAGGTCTTTCTGAGGCCCTCAAGGTGATTGTCTCTATCTGCAGGGTTCAAATATATGCGATTGTATCTAATGGCCTGGCTGTACACACAGTTTTTTAAACTCTATTGTTAAAAGTTGTTAAAGTTTTAAAAGGTATGAACCACTGAGGATTCTCCGTTCTTTTAAACATTCTTTTTCTATCTTTTGGCTAACACGGTACAAAGCTATATCGTACTTTTTGTTTTATAAGACGCACCAGATTATAAGACGCACCCCAAATTCAAAACAAAAAAAGGAGAAAAAAAATAGGCTCTGTCTTGTACTCTGGTGTTTTACTGGTGGGGGTAGTAGCAGTAGTGGAGGAGTCACAAGAGGTAGAGGCAGTGGGTGTCCCAGAAACTGTAGGCTGTGCTGGTACAGCGGCAGATGCCGGGGCTGCGGAGGAGGCTCAGGCTGCTGTTTTGGGGCAGCTGCTGTGGTGGCTGTGGGCGAAGAGGGCTTCAAAAAAAAGATGCTCGGAGTCAGCGCAGATTGAGCTCTAGGCTCAATGGCAAGCCGAGATCTCATCTGCGCAACCGCCACATTTTCCTGAAGTCCGCTGGAGGGAGATCAATGGGCCGGAGGCGATGCCTGTGCAGATGAGAGCTTGAGCCGAGAGCTCCATCTGCGCACATGCTGACTTCGGACAGCATTATTTGAAGTCCTCACCGCCCAACCCGCAGCATTTGTCCAGCCGCTGGAGACCTTGCACAGCAGCCCCAGCCACCGGAGACCCCGCATAGACACTGCACAGCCGCTGCCATAGACCCCGCACAGCCACTGCAGACACCGCACAGATGCCCCAGCAGCAGCCACTGGAGAACTCGCACAGTGGCTGCAGGTACCACACAGCCATCCCAGTACCATCCGCCGAAGACCCCACACCATCCGCCGCAGACCCCGCACCATTTGCCGCAGACCCAGCAACAGCTGCCGCAGACCCCTCACCAGCCGCTGCAGTCCCCGCACCAGCCGCCGCAGCCCCTGTACAGCCGCCGCACCATTTCCCTGGCATCTTACGACCACTCTCCACCAAATTTTTGGGAGGAAAAGTGTGGCTTATAATCCAAAAATTACGGTACTTTACCTGTATCAAAATGGGTCTGGATAAACATTTTTCCTTGTAACTTTAATGTAATTGGAATTCTCTGGCCAAATTCAAGCAAACTGTCAAAATCAAATTTCAGCAGATTCACAAATAATCTCAAATCAACTGGCATACCATTATTTTATGGCTCTTCAGAATAGCTCAATATCTGAGTACAGAGCAGTATTACAGCACTTACACAAATTTAATGGCCTTGATGAGTTTTTGTCATTATTGTGTATATCAGATGTCAATTATGGAGGCATTTTTCTGATACAGAACATCACGAAAGTAATGGTTTCACACATCTTTTATATTTTTGGAAAAAAAATGCTCAATTGTTTCCATACTTTGGGGGCAGAGGTATAATGCCTGCTTGAGAGTCAACTGGATTTTCTTATATTTTGTTTTATACTTTGGGTATTTTTTTTTTAAATACTACAATTTTCAGTAAATTTTGATTGCTTATGAATGGCATTTTTCCACTAATTTTCTCATGCCTTAACCTCTCAATATAAAAAGACACAATAGATGCCTTTAAAAAATCCATTGAAAACTAGGTGTTTTTTTTCAATACATGGGAAATGCTGTAAAAAAATCCTATTTGAAAGATGCCTATCACACAGTAGAACATGGAGTACATACAGCTGTATAGTACATATGTCTTCTACAGACTGGTAGTAAAAGGAGAAAGCTTATTGATTACTATGAGTATAGCCTAAGTGTTTTATGCACTACAACCACTAAAAGACTAAATCCTGCATCAGCGTTTCGTAGTCTCAGTATGGACTGTGATCTACAATCCAGCTGAAGGTCTTCTGACCTGAATGCAACAGTCTCAGACATGCCAATCAGGCCATCAATATTGAATTAGAAAACTTTCGCTGGTTGGTACATCATATTCTGTACTAGCAACTATCACAGAATAAAAGACAAATGTGATTGAGGTCATATTCAGACAGCCAATTTTTTACGTCCTTGTGTTCAGCACATGGCACACTGGTCCAGTATTGACTAGTGTTCCTGTGCACCCCAATGGTTTTTCATAGGGACCGATTGTCCATGTGAAAACTCATAGCATGCACTAATCTGCTCCAATTTATGGCACAGACTTGTGCACGTCAATAACCGACAGCTGTTGTGCTTGTCCATTATGCAGAGGAGCACATAGGGCTGCACACGGAGAAAGGTATGTCCACAATTTGCAGACATGATTCGTGCTCGTTTTAGTATGGCTGTCTGAATTGGCCTAAAGTGGAGAAATAACATGCAACTATTATTCAATCATCACTGGCACTAATGAGATACATTAAAAGACTAAAGAAAAAGGTCAACAAAAATGATAAAAAAAAAACCCTCCAAGGTGTTATGTAATAAACTCAATTTAAGTAAATCTATGAAACTAAAACTTCACTCCAAGATGAGCATAACATCACTTAAACGTTAATTGTGTTTGTATCATTTATACACAAAATTAGAATATTTTTCTTTTTCCCAGATACAAAACATGGGATCTATTAATACTTTATCCTACAAAGGCATTACATAAGTAATTATCTTCAAAGCAAACATATGCTCACTAATGAGAACAAAAAGCATCAAAAGTCCCTATAATTCAAAAAGATCTCTACTAGATATGAATGGACGCATTAATGTTTGTTTTGGTAGGTTCAGCCAGACTTTAGATAAAGTTCGGCTTGAAACCCGGACTTAACCTGAACCCCAATGGAAGTCACTATATGGGCAGATTTGCTCTCCGCCCACATCCAGCCATAAACAGAACACTTTTGGGGGTGAGTGGACTGGGCTTTTCCACTTTTTTGTACACACTGCACACTGTTGTTACCGCCAGTGCAAGCCGGTCAAACACTGCAAGCAGCTTGCACTGGGCTGAGCACCGTCTGTACTGGAGCACACAGCGATGCTCTATTCAGTGGTCAGCATACGTACAGCACTCAAACTCTGAACTCCGACAATTTTTAGTAAAGTCCAGGTTCAGTACAAACACAGATCTTCATTTTTCATATTTGCTCATCTGTAACCTCTACCAACGTGATATGTTTTTGTCATGGCTCACACATAATAAAATTTATTGAAGGGAAATTCATCAAAACTGGAATTTTATCTTGATTCAAAGTCCAATGGTGTCAGATGCATCAAATTCATGAACAGACATTCACCTCTAAATTTGAAGCATCTTTTGGCTGTCCAGGAGCCAGAGTCAAAAAATGTATTCCAGTCATGGACATGGACACATGCACATTTCTGCTATAATTTGTGCAACTTATGTAGTGGAAATTATAGTGAATCTGTTGGTAGTGATTGGCAACATCCTTTCCACAAAAATTTACACACTGATTGGACTTGATAGTAAAACACTGAAGCTCCTATTCATTAAGACTGCTGGTGCCTAGATTAGTCTTAATGAAAGGGTTTGGTAGCTTAAGAGGCACCTGATTCATTAAGATACACATGCTACTTCAATGAGTCAGGCGCATCTTACGAGTGGCGTGCGCCTCTGTGCACCTCTCCGAGAATTACTTCAGTCATGGAATGGAATAAGATTTCTGGCATAAGGTACACTGTTTCTGGTTGTGAATTACATGTGCTGGAGTTACCACGTTCCTGCCCATGCTTTGTCCATTTTGTAGAACCTGACTGGGATGGGCGTGAAAACACCACAAGTTGTACAACTTTGTTTATGCAACTTCACGTTCAACAAATGGTTTACAACTTTTTAAAGGGTTTTACACCAGTTTCCTGGCAGAAAAACTTTGATGAAGCGACCCCTAAAAGTTGAAAATTCTTGTGAAGCAATCTATTGAACAAACATTTGTTACTTTTCTATGCCAAACTTTTTACTTAAAGAGGACAAACCACCAGGATTTTAATATATAAACTAAAGTCAGCGCTATACTGGTGCTATCAGGCTAATTCTATACATACCTTTAGTTGTGAGATTGGATGTATACTATCTGAAATATACAGTAGGCAAGTAAATTTTGTGAAATGTACTGTTATTTGATTGATAACAGCTACAAAATATCTAATATGTGGGTCAGGTTTTGCCAGTTATTCCCGCCCCTCTCTGCCTGCCTGTCCTTCCTCCTCCTGTCTCTGTTATTACAGGAGGAGGAGGGATGGAGGAAGGATAGGCAGGCAGCCAGGGGCAGGAATAATTAACAACACCCAACCCACCTATTAGATATTTTGCAGCACCTATCAATCAAGTAACAGTGCATTTCTCAAACTTTACATGCCTATGACTAAGGACTGACGTCTGAAACGCGTCAGTGTCCTGTGTTTTATGATGTTTTAAAAAAAAAAACTCAACAAATTTGAGAGTTTTATTCCCATTGGTGCTGGTTGAACATTTTCCTTTGCTCCCTCCCCGTGGAAGCCAGCCACGCATCTACGTGCACCTGCAATTCATCCGGATTAACACAATGGCTGTGTGGACATTCAGCAGACTCTTGGTGAGCTGATCATTTCATTTCATTTTTGTTTCTGTATTTAAGAAACTATACATCCGAGCTGACCACTAATGGTATGTATAGAATCAGCATGATAGTGCCAGTATAGCACTTTCTTTAGGTTATATACAAAAATCCTGGAGGTTCGTCCTCTTTAATGAATTTCCAAACTATGTTTATTAACGGATCCCCGAGCCCTGGGGTCAGGTGATGGGGAAGAGCGTTCTGCAATTGTGCCTTTCACAGCCACTATTGGCAACACAAGGTATTTGGGAGAAATCTTGTTTCTCAACATAATATTGATGTGGCCCGTAATGAATATGGGTGAACCATCCCTATAAGCATCGTGGTTCACAGCACCACGTGCACAGGCCATTGCGGATTTTGTCTTGGAAGTGACTCTCCATTACCAGTCTATGAACCTTTGAGTTCATTTATTGCACATTACTAGCATATACAGGTGATATTGCCTTTGATACCCTTTATCCATAGCATTCAGCATCCTATTTTTTATACTTTTTAATTTATTGAGTTTACTCACTTATATAGTAACATTAATTCCACAGCACTTAACAGACATGATTATCACTGTCATCATTGGTGCTAACAATCTAAAGTATGTTTTAGTAGTAAACCCTTACAAACACAGGGAGAACATACAAACTCCTTGCAGATTTTGTCCTTGGTAAAATTTGAACCCATGAACCCAGGACCCCAGCACTGCAAGACTGCAGGGCTAACCACTGAGCCACCGTGTCACCCATAACTGGTGAACTTTTCATTATTTAGCTTAACATACACTTCTGGTCACCAGTGATTCCTATGGATTATACGTAAAGTTTCCACTTTATAGCAGGCATGGCAGTACCTACTTTTCCTTTACCTTGTATTTCTTTATATTTGAGGAGTCTATACACTGCTCGGATTTTACCTCCAGCAGCTGCTATAAAATCAGTTACTTTTAACCCCTTCAGCCCCTGGGATTTTGTGTTTTTCTGGGGGGTTTTCCCCCTCTCTTTCTTCCGAGAGCTGTAACTTTTTTATTTTTCTGTCAATCTTGCCATATGAGGGCTTGTTTTTTCTGGGGTGAGTTGTAGTTTTAAATGGAATCATACGTTTTACCATTTAGTGTACTGGAAAACAGCAAAAAAATTCCAAGTGCGGAAAAATTGCAAAAAAAGTGTGATCGCACAATAGTTTTTGGGATATTTTATTCACCGTGTTCACTATATGGTAAAACTGATGTATCTATGTGATGACTCAGGTCGGTGCAAGTTTGTAGACACCAAACATATATAGGTTTACTTGTATCTAAGAGGTTAAAAAAAATTCAAAAGTTTGTGCAATAAAAGTGGCGCACATTTTGCGCCATATTCCGAAACCCGTAGCGTTCTCATTTTTTGGGATATATGGCTCAGTGATGACTTATTTTTTGCGTATCAAGCTGACGTTTCTAATGGTACTAGTTATGCGTAGAGGCTACATTTTGATCAACTGTTATTGCGTTTTGTGCAAAAATTGCAGCGACCAAAAAACTTAATTTTGGCGTTTGGAATTTTTTTGCTGCTACGCAGTTTACTGATCAGATTGATTGATTTTATATTTTGATAGATCGGGCATTTCTGAACGTGGCGACACCAAATATGTGTATATTTTTTATTTTTTTAACCCTTTAATGTTCAATAGGGTAAAAGAGGGGTGATTTGAACTTTTAGGTTTTTTTATTTTTTTTTAATTTTTTAAAACTTCTTTTCTTATTTTTATTTTTATTTTACTAGTCCCCCTAGGGGCCTATAGTGATCAGCAATCCGATCACTCTGCCCTATCTGTAGATCTCAGCTACAGAGCTAAGATCTGCAGATACGCTGCTTTACTTTTAATGTCGGCTTTATTCCGGCATTGAGAGGAAGTGACTTATGTTAGCTACAGATGTCATCACATGACCCTGTGCTACCATGGCAACCACGAAAGTCACGTGATCATGTCACGTGACTTCTGATGGGGGTGGGGTAAGTCAGAATAATGGCCGCGCGCATATACATCTCGCTGCCAGATTTTGGCAGTGAGATGTAAGGGGTTAATAATCGTGGGTGGAAGTGATTCCACCCGCGACTAGCAGGCACACATGTCAGCTGTTAAAAACAGCTGATATGTGCGCGGATCGCCGCCGCCTGCCCACAGCAGGAGGCGAGGATTAACCGCACACGATCCATGACGTACCCAGTATGTCATGGGTCGTTAAGGAGTTTGCTGGTGCTCATCATTTTTTATTCTGGATTCATAAAATAATTTCAGCTGTCAGACAGTGACATTTTCATAAAGGGTTATAACTAGATATGATCGAATACCTCAAATATTCGGCTTTGCAAATATTTACTGAATAGGTTGCCGTTATTCCACTATTCGCGAATATTCAATGTGCAAGGTAAGTCTATGGGAAACTCGAATAACAACTATTCAGAACTATATTCGCATAGCGGTGACCTATTAGGTGGATATTTGCGAAGCCGAATATTTCAGGTATTCGATCATCCCTAGTTATAAAGCCACGTAAACATTGATTTCCAGTATCAGTACACCAGCTTCATTAGCTCTAAGAGATATTGTCACTAATGTACGTAGTTTGTTTTATGAAATCTGGTAACAGATCCACTTTAAAACCATCCTTGCCATTTTGTTTTTGTTTGTTTTTTTAAAAGTCAGACAGTCTATAACCAAGGGGATTATCCCTGTAGGACAAGTCCTTTAATCACCGATCATATGAGGGCAGAAATAATCTTTTAATCAACATTTCTTAACTGAGATTAGCAAAAACATTTTTTGGGATGATTTTAATGTTAAGCAGATGCCATTGGAAAGACAATATGAGGCACATTTAGTTCCCAATCGCGGACAGATGTAAGATCTAAGACACTGTAGTAATAGCGCTCTTACTACTCTGGGATAATCTTATATTCATGCAAATTATTACTTTGTTTTTAGCCTGCACGCCGTACAACAAAAACACGTTGTCTCCATTATCCTGGTGTACAATGGGCTTTAGATAATGATTTTCTCATTAGAAGTAACGTTTACTATCCCATTTTACATACGCGCAAACCCTCCATTGAATGATTCGCTTTGCACCATTGTGCATCTCCCGAGGACTGGGTGACAGGTTTCTGCAGAGAGAGAACCATTTGACACATTTAGAAAACGAAACCCTTGCTTTTATCACCCACTGAACTGGAAACAAATTACTATGTGGTAACTGTCAAGTGTATGATGGTGTTTGACAGCAGGCAGATAAGAAGTCACGGCATAATAGATAACCAGTCAAGACAAAATACACAATAAAAAAAGGTTAACTGGAAAAACCATCTTTGCCACATAACGCTAGTCCGCACGCAATATGCACTTTGCTATTTCGTATTTTGCTGTCAATCTCATTTTTGATTTTTTTTAATATTTGTTCTCCTTTGTATCCATGTTGAACTGTTTTGATCGAAATTTCATCACTTCTTGTTCTATGGAAATTGATGCCAAACTAAGATAGGAGAATGATAAGTTTCCACTAACTGTAAACTTGCCTTCACTTGGAAAGTATGATGGGGTTTTTTTGGAGCCAAACACAGTAGTGGATAGGACAGGGAATAGGTGTATAAATCCTTATAACCTTTATTTTTGGATAGACACCTGTTTTCAGAGAATATGCACCGGGAGTCTTGATGTACGGGATATTTTGGAGCAAAGTTTGTTTCTAAAAACCAGATGGAAAACATCAAATACTTTTTAAGTAGGCTTTTGATTAGAGATGAGCGAGCCCAACGTTTGGTGTTTGGTGTTCATACCGAACACAGACTTTACAAAAAAACAGAGGTCAGATTCGGAGTTCGTGTGCTTTACGTATGCAAACCACTTGCGAGAGCATTTCTGTGCTCGGTGACACTTGGTGCTCAACCCTGTGTGAGCCACTTGCAGTGTTTGAACTTCTCGCACAGTGTAATTGCATGTAGTTTGTACAAAAAAATGGAAAAACATGGCCCACTTGCCCCCAGAAGTCTTCTGTTTCTGCATGTGAGTGGTGACCCGAAATGCCCAATTAGTGACTTCCATTGGGGGTTCAGGGCAAGGCCAGGTCAAAAACTGGACATTACCTAAAGTCCGGCTGAACTCCCCGAACCGAACATCCACTGGTCCTCTCATCTCTACCTTTGGTCCCTTTTAATTGGAAAACATGCCTATAGTGCATATGGTAAAGTGAGCAACAAGTCAATAATTGAAACAACTTTATTTTGAAAAAAAAAACTTTTATGGCTGTGTGTCCATGATGAGTTTTTAGTGAGTGTTTGATGCTGCTTAATTTTGCGGTGTCAAAAAGCAGCATCTTACAGTTCCAGCAAAGTTTATAGGATTTATATAAATCTCCTGCACACTGTTTTTTTTTTTCACGGCATAAATACCTGCGGTGCATGTTACATATCCACCACATGTCAGTTTCTCTTGCAGCTACGCTAAGTTTTATGAGCAGATTTTCCCCACAGATTTGCATCAGATGAGGATTTACCGCATGTAAAAAATGCACATGCGTTTTTAGTGTTCCCACCATCAAAAACGCATGTAATCCACACATACTGTAAGTATATCAATAGAGTTTTGTCAAAATCAATTACCAGAAAGCATCACAAACAAAACAGCTTTATTTAACACATGACACATCGACAAAAGACAAAAACCGCAGCATCAAAAACATGATAAAATCACAGGTAAGAAAATACACAAACGAATGCATGAAAAAATACAAGTAATATACATTATATAATAGCTGCAGAAAGCAGCAGAAATTCTGCAACATAAAAAAATTCACCAAAAGGTTGTCTTGGGAAAGTAGTTAGAATATTGGACCTTTTGCCTTCACTCTGCGGTCCAGCTCACCCCAAACTATCTCGATTGGGTTCAGGTCTGGTGACTGTGGAGGCCAGATCATCTGGCGTAGCACCCCATCACTCTCCTTCTTAGTCAAATAGTCCTTACACAGCCTGAAGGTGTGTTTGGGGTCATTGTCTTGTTGAAAAATAAATGATGGTCCAACTAAACGCAAACCGGATGGAATAGCACGCCGCTGCAAGATGCTGTGGTAGCCATGCTGGTTCAGTATGCCTTCAATTTTGAATAAATCCCCAACAGTGTCACCAGCAAAGCACTTCCACACCATCACACCTCCTTCTCCATGCTTCATGGTGGGAACCAAGCATGTAGAGTCCATCCGTTCACCTTTTCTACAAAGAAACGGTGGTTGGGTCCAAAGATCTCAAATTTGGACTCATCAGACCAAAGCACAGATTTCCACTGGTCTAATGTCCATTCCTTGTGTTCTTTAGCCCAAAACAAGTCTCTTCTGCTTGTTGCCTGTCCTTAGCAGTGGTTTCCTAGCAGCTATTTTACCATGAAGACCTGCTGCACAAAGTCTCCTCTTAATAGTTGTTCTAGAGATGAGGTGTGTCCAAACTTTTGGTCTGTACTGTAAGTCCTCCAGAGTTACATGTGCCGGTTGGGATATATGTACTCCAGAGTTACATGTGCCGCTTGTAATATATGTCCTTCAGCGTTACATGTGCCTCTTGTGATATATGCCATACAGGGTTACATGTACCGCTTGTGATGTCTTCCAGGGTTACAAGTGTCATTTCTGATATATATTCTCCAGAGTTACACGTGCCACTTTTGATATATGTCCTTCAGAGTTACAAATGCCACTTGTGATATATGTCCACCACAGTTGCATGTGCCACTTGTGTTATATGTCCTCTAGAGTTACATGTGCCACCTGTGATGTGCTCCAGGGTTACAAGTGCCATTTCTGATATATGTTCTCCAGAGTTACATGTGCCACTTGTGATAAATGTCCTCCAGAGTTACAAATGCCACTTGTAATGTATTTCCACCACAGTTGTATGTGCCACTTGTGATATATGTCCTCCAGTGTTACATGTGCCACTTGTGATATATGTCCTCCAGAGTTACATGTGCCACTTGTGATATATGTCCTCCAGAGTTACATGTGCCACTTGTGATATATGTCCTCCAGTGTTACATGTGCCACTTGTGATATATGTCCTCCAGAGTTACATGTGCCACTTGTGATATATGTCCTCCAGAGTTACATGTGCCACTTGTGATATATGTCCTCCAGAGTTACATGTGCCACTTGTGATATATGTCCTCCAGAGTTACATGTGCCACTTGTGATATATGTCCTCCAGAGTTACATGTGCCACTTGTGATATATGTCCTCCAGTGTTACATGTGCCACTTGTGATATATGTCCTCCAGAGTTACATGTGCCACTTGTGATATATGTCCTCCAGAGTTACATGTGCCACTTGTGATATATGTCCTCCAGAGTTACATGTGCCACTTGTGATATATGTCCTCCAGAGTTACATGTGCCACTTGTGATATATGTCCTCCAGAGTTACATGTGCCACTTGTGATATATGTCCTCCAGTGTTACATGTGCCACTTGTGATATATGTCCTCCAGAGTTACATGTGCCACTTGTGATATATGTCCTCCAGAGTTACATGTGCCACTTGTGATATATGTCCTCCAGAGTTACATATGCCACTTGTGATATATGTCCTCCAGAGTTACATGTGCGACTTGTGATATATGTCCTCCAGTGTTACATGTGCCACTTGTGATATATGTCCTCCAGAGTTACATGTGCCACTTGTGATATATGTCCTCCAGAGTTACATGTGCCACTTGTGATACATGTCCTACAGAGTTACATGTGCCACTTGTGATATATGTCCTCCAGTGTTACATGTGCTTCTTGAGAGTTCTCAGTATGATCATCATTTTCATAAGACTATAAGATTATAACAGAACATCAAGATACAAACATTTTGGATCCATGAAGAAAAGTATTTATTTGTTTTCATTTTCATAAATTAAAATATGAACAACTATTATGTCAATTTATGAGTTAGTTAATTTGAGGTAGAAATAATATTTTAACATTTTAATGAAGTCACTAAGTGTCGGTCCTTTAGATGTATTTTGTTGGCAGCCCTGAAAACTCATTTGGGGACAACATTATACGTTCTATAACTAAGGTCTACACAGAAAATCTTCAGTAATGGAGGTACTGCAGAAAGAAACAAACTGTATTTTGATTTTTTTTATTGACAAGAGCCTGGCCTTCTAGAAGATTTGCAGCACTGTAGACCGTGGTCAATAATGATATTGGTTACTTTTTACATGGTACGGTGGTTCTTTCAGTTTACCAGCAGTAAATCTACTAAGCAATTTGTTTTCATTGTCAAATAAAACCAAGTGGACACCAGGTAGCAGTTATTGACATTGAGACGATACATGCACACATCCAATAAATGTCTTAGAAAGTGTCTTGGAGACATCAGCTTTTTAACATATTACAGCTGGAACAATTTAATCTGCATTTATGGTTCACAAACAACCTACTGTTCTAATTCAGGTTTAAAATGTTTTGGTTTTTTTTTTACTTTTCTATGTCCTTATCTGTATTTCAATTACTGTTTTTATTTAGGCCACATGCACAGGTTAAGTATTTGGTGAGGGCTTTTTTACCTCAGTATTTGAAGTCAAAACCAGGAGTAGAACAATCAGCGGAAAAGTCTAATAGAAACACGAGCACAACTTCTGCATTTTATACCCACTCCAAGTCTAAGCTTACAAATACTGAGGTAAAAAAACCCTCACCAAACACTCAACGTGTTCAATCGGTGGGTCCAACCAAATTTAAAATAAAGAAAAGAAAAAAACCCCGGTTCAGGCCAGGAATTAATCCCGGATATCTGTCCAGACCCCTGTCCTTATACAACTCTATTGGGACCCGAATCAAATGCTTTAAAATGGTGGTAGAAAGGGTTATGGGGACTAGAGCAGGCTTACCAGTCTCTGCGTGGCAGCTTCATGCATATTCACTGCTTCTCCCCCCGTCCCAGCATCTATGATTGGTTGCAGTCAGAATGCGCCCCCACCCTGTGCGACAGCGTGTCTAACTACTTGCAATCACAGATGCATTGTGTGTCCTTTTCGTGGTGTAAAAATAAATAAATAAATACAAAAATTGGCGTAGGGTCCCCCCATATTATGGTACCCAGCACAGATAAATCATACAGCTACAGGCTGCAGCCCCCAGCCGTGTGCTTATCTAGGCTGTGTATCAAAGTGAGAGGGACCCCATGCAGCATTTTTAAATTAATTTAAATAAATAATTTTATAAACTTGTGTGCGGTCCCCTCCAATTTTGATATCCAGCCATGAAAAAGCCAATAGCTGGATGCTGATATTGTTAGGCTGAGAAGGCCGATGGTTATGGCCCCTCCAGCCTAAAAATAGCAGCCAGCAGCTGCCCAGAGTTGTTGCATCTATAAGATGCAACAATCCTGGAATTATACGTGGCTCATCAACTTATTTATTTGAATTATATAACATTACATTGAAACTTATTGTTCTGGCCATAAATATGGTAGTAATCTAAAAGTTAGTCCATTAGTAAATTATAGAAAACAAATACAGAACAATTGATTTTTCACAGAACTCCAAAACATCTGCTTTACTATAGCACTCAACTGTAAGTTAACATCTACACGTTGAGTATTTGGAGAGTTTTTTACCTCAGTGTTTGTAGCCAAAACCAGGAGTGGAACAATCAGAGGAAAATTATAATAGAAACACTTGCACACACTTCTGTATATTTTACTCACTCCTAGTTTTTGTTTACAAATACTGAGATAAAAACTCAAGAAATACTCAATGTATGCACAGAGTCTTAGGTGAGATTTACATGTTGCAACATCGCTACCGATATATCGTCGGGGTCACGTTGTTAGTGACGCACATCCGGCGCCGGTAGCGACATTGCAACGTGTAAATCCTAGGTGAGACGATGAACGAGCGCAGAAGCGTACAATATCGCTGATCTGTGTAATGTCGTTCATTTCCATAATGTCGGTTCGGCCGCAGGTATGATGTTGTTTATCGTTCCTGCAGCACCACACATCACTATGTGTAAACCCGCAGGAACGACAAACATCTCCTTACCTGCGTCCACCGGCAATGCGGAAGGATGAAGGTGTGCGGGATGTTATGTCCCGCTCATCTCCGCCCCTTCGCTTCTATTGGCCGGCCGCTTAGTGGCGCTGTGGTGACGTCGTGTGACGCCGAACGCACCTCCCCCTTGAAGGAGGGATTGTTCGGCGGTCACCGCGATGTTGCTGACAAGGTATGTGCGTGTGAAGCTGCCGTAGCGATAATGTTCGCTACGGCAGTGATGACCAGATATCACATGTGCGACGGGGGCGGGTTAGTGTGATGACTATTTTAAAAATTTTGCAAAACGAAAATGAAACCCCTTACATTCGAGGAACGGTTGCATTCAAATGACATTAGTATCATCAAATTTGTAAAATATTCAAAAAAGTTCCCCCTCTTTTTCATTTCAAAATTTAAAAAAAAACGATTTTTCGTGTTTTAATTTTTTGAAGATTCTGGAATTATTTAGAATATTCAGGAATAATTTAGAACATCTAGAATAAAAATAATATAGTGAAAAAAATGACATTTTTAATTGTTACCCATTAAAAATTTATATTTAACGTTTTCTTTAAAAGTTAGATCTAGCCTTACAAACATGTGCTATAAGAAGAGCTGAAGGAATTTAAAAGCATGTGGTACATTTGGAGTCAGGCAGCCATCTTGGATACTAGAAAGTGAATTTTACTATGAATAAGTTTTTTAATTTAAAAACTGGATATGAAGTGAATAAGTGATAAAATTATTGTAATAAATAAATAGTGTAAATGTTTATAGATGTCTAAGTAATATTGGAAAAGAAAATAAGAAAGTAAATGTTGATATGAAAGAGTGCATACAGGGGTAGGTCTGGTAGTTCAGTGAAAGATATAAAAAGAAAGTGAGACAAATATCATAATTTGTTTGAGGAATTTAATACGATATTTTGACCATAATAGTTTCTTCAAGTAAAGATCAATCAAAGGAAAAACATAGAGATTATATTGATTAAAATATTCATTAATATTTTAATCAATATACAATCTTAATTTAATATTGTTTTTGATCTATAAAGAAAATATCTTTCTAAGTTGTTCTAGAGGCGAATAATCTCAGAAGGACAGAAAATGAAAACCAACATTTTTTAAAAACTTCAAAGCAAAGATCCCTATTATCTCCACTTCGATGGTAAAAGAATCCAAGGGGAAGAGTATCAAGTAGTTCTGCTGAAAAATACCACAACCAAAATCAAACTCGGTATTTTGAAATGTGAGAATGGTTCTGCCACGGCTATTCACAAGGAACTACATTAGCTAATTGATGAATATGACGCTTGGGAAAATATTCGCATGATAATCTGCGACACGGCAGCAGTAAATACTGGTCGTTTGAACGGGATTGTAACGCTGATACAGGATGATGTCTTGAGAAAGGGCTTTCAGAAGCCACAATACATTGGCTGTCAACACCATGTACTCGACCTCCTACTGAAGCACGTCATGAATTTCCTTATTCCAGAGTCAACGAAGAAACCAGAACTCAATTATTTCTTCATTGACAAATTGACAGAAAACTATGCCTCACTTCAGATTGATTACCACCAAGTTGCAACAGATGATGTCAACACAGGCGAGAATCCTGGATGGCGAGATGATTTCAAGTTCTTATATGAACTATGTCAGGCATATCGTCATTACAAAACAACATCAAATTGGCCTCGAATCAGTTGGAAGAAACTCCCAAACCTGCACATGGCAAGATGGAACTCACAAGCTGTATATGCTGTTATAGCATTTTTTCTGATACCAGAGTGGTAGCGCGTCCTCGGTATAGCATGCGACTTCATCTGCTATGAATGGGCAAATGCCTGGTTCCAGTCGCAACACTACAACGAAGCGTCCTTCAATGAACTGTTAACCTCACTCACCAAGACAAAGTGCAAGAAGGCAGTTAAGTGTTTGAAGGTGCACTGGTTGGTCGAGGAGTCATTAATTGACATTCCCAGATCTAACCAAAATGCTGAACGTGCTGTAAAACTGATGGAGGAACTACATGCGAAATTGAAAAAAATTGAATTTTTGAATCTAAAATTCATAGGAAAAAATAATTTTTAAACACTTCTTTTGTACATATTGTACTTATAATTAACTGTTTTATACCGTATTTGTTAAAAAACGAATAATAAAAGTTGCTTAGTTATTACTATTATCGTTTCAATAATGCAAAATTGCATGTCCTTTTTTTGGGGGGAAAAATAATTTTGCCTTATTTCATTTGAATGAAAGGGGGAACTTTTTTTAAAAAACAAAAAAAAGCAATACTTATTCTTAAATTACCCAAAAAAGTTCCTCGATTGCACATGGTTTCATAAAAAAAAAAAAAATTGTCATTACACTAGGGCGGGTACTATCATGCTTGACATCGCTAGCCGATGCTAGCGATGTCGCAACGTGTAAAGTACCCCTTAATGTTGGGGACCACAAAAATCAATTAAGGAATGGTGATAGAAAAGAAATTTCAAAGAAAAATTTAGAAGATTACTTGAAGGTGTAAAGATAACGTAATTTATCGTCACATGTAGACCCATCCTTTGTAATGATCTGTAATACACTAACAGGCAAAAGGGTAACAATGTTTTGAACTTTTGGGCTCCACATCTCACCATCCACTACAACTTAAAACATGAGTCTTCCTTCATTTTATAGACAATAATCTTGGATATCGCATACATACATTTGACTTGCAGCTATTTAGCATATGATTAGTTATGCAGATTCTTATCATGTCACTACATTGTTACTGTTTTGCTCCTGGTGGTGAGAAAATCTTTTTCTTCCTGTATACTACAAATTACAACCTGTTCATACTCCCTAATAGCTCAGTGTGTTATTAGCTTGATTCCCAAGCAAACGTTTACTGGTTCAAATTGAGAAGCAGCTATAAAGAAGATTTCCCAACAAAAGAGAAACAGCATCATCCAACTCATTAATAATGGTCTCCCAGCCAACAGAATTGCCAAACTGCATCATGTGAGTGCCATGACACTTGGAAGAATAGGAAATTAAGTCTGTCCACTCATTCAAAAGCCAAAAGGTCGACCTTCAGGCAAAATATCGAAGTCAACAAGACGGTGTATCAAGGTGTATCAGTTCTGGCATGACAAACACAATAGTGGAGGCGGCTCGTAAGCTTCATAATAGTGAAAGCACAGACATCCATGCAAGCACCATGCAACGCTCGTTACACAAGTCTGGAATGGTGGACCGGAAAAAGTTGAATAAGACATGACTTTAATATTGTCAAAGGAAGTATTGGCTCAAGTTTGCAAAACAGTATGAAAAGTGGATAGTAAAAGATTGGATAAGCTTGAATTGAAGTGATGATATGAAAGTCAACAGACTAGGCTCTGATGGGTGCAAATGGGTCTGAAATAAACAAGGGAAAAAGGGGGTTAATGGATAGAAAAATTGGCCGAACTCTCAAATTCTGTAGAGGAAGCCTGATGATATGGGTTTTTTTCACAGCAAAAGCAATTGGATATTTGACCAGGATCGATGGTTGTATTAATGCTGAGCTGCATGTGAGTATCCTACAAGATGAGTTACTTTGTACATCTAAGTACAATGTTTATGTAAATGATGATAGTGTTAATGCAGGACAATGACATACCCAAGAGAGTGGACCAGTATGCACCAACATTAGGAACATGCAGAAGAGACCTGGGATCAGATTTTGGTCGATACTTGCTTAAATTGGACTGAGAGCATGCCCAGAAGGATTCAGGTAGTATTGAAAGCCAAAGGTGAATTAACAAAATACTATCAATGCAGGGACATGACAAGAATATGCAAAACAAATAATATGCTAAATAGTTGCTAGTCAAATTTATGTATGAGATAGCCAAGATGATTGTCTATAAAATGAAGGTAATCTCACGTTCGAAGCTGTAGTAGATGATGAGATGTGGAGCCTGAAAGTTCAAAACATTGTTACCATTTTGTTCGTCAGTGTATAGATCTACACAACTGATACACACCTTTGTGTAGATTGATGATATGGTCTATTGGTTGTAATATTACCAAGGTTTTTTTCTGGGAAATGTTGTTACTATGAGACATCACAAAGAAACTATCCAAACCAGTGGAGAGTCCATGTCCAATTTAACAATACACAGACCCTAACACAAGTGGTCTCTCTTAATTTGACCAGGCACAAACTGAGGATTGCAGTAATAGATTACCGTAATTTTTAGATTATAAAATGCAATTTTCCTCAAAAAAAATTTGAAAGGAAAGTGAGGAGTGTGTCTTAAAATTCTAATGTAGCTTACTGGGAGGTGGTGGAGAGGGGTCACAGGAGCCAGGGTCGATGCTGTGCGCTGTGCTGTTCTATGCAAGAGCTGTGGGCACTGCTCTGTGTGGCAGTGCTCTGTACGGTGAGCAGTGAGTCTCTTTGTAGCAGGCGGTGAGGCTCTATGCGGCAGACAGTAAGACTCTGAATGGTGGGCAGTGAGGCACGGGCAATTCTGAAGATGTCAGCAGTGAGGGCTTCAAATAATCGCACACAGTGTTGGCGCATGCGCAGATGTAGCTCTTGGCTCAAGCGCTCATCTGCGCATGCGCTGCCTCCAGTCCACTGACGTCGCAGCAGCAGACTTAAGGAAAATGGCGCAAGCATTGACTCCGGATGCCATTTCTTTGAAGCCATTTCTTTGAAGCATCTTCAGAATGGCCCGTGCCTCACCACCCACAGTGGGCACTAGCACAGAGCAGCGCCTTATTCCCCAGCACAGAGCAATACAAGCTGCAACAGCACAGAAAAGTGCCCGCAGCCACGGCACAGAGCAGTGCCCGTAGCCCCAGGAAAGGGCCACAGCCTGCAGTGAGCATCTGGGCCCTCCTCTGCACTGCCCGGCAGCATCACCATACTCCAGCACTGCCCCTGCCTCCTGTGACCCCTGCTCCACTACCGCTGCCGTCCCCCCAGCCGGTAAGACACCACCGGATTATAAAATGGACCCCATATTTTTTTTAACATTTTTTTTTCTCTAAATTTGGGGTGCGTCTTCTAATCTGATGCAATTACAAAATGAAAAATATGGTAATTCTAGGCTTCATACTATTTCCTAATGATTAGAAATATTTATATTTTAATTACCCCTCCCATAATCTGATACACTACAGTATTTTTAGCATTGGAAATGGATATATTTTTTCCGCCTTTCAGAATACTCACTGTATCATAGTGGATTGAGCAACATTTTTTATGCTGCCGGTTTCATTTCTGATCTTTTCTATTTTTTTTTTCAAAACGGATTGAGAGAGTGGAAAAGGGTTTAACATTTAATGCACTATTGATCCATAATATGTCACAGCAGCAACAAAATACATAACACGCACAAAAGGAGCTGGAGAGCAAGTGTAAGAGGTTTATGTTAAACTGAAAAGAATAGAATAGTAAGCCATGATAGTAAACTAAATACAGGCGACTGTGACTCACTAAAGATTTTCAGCTTTGACAGTAATTTACTTAATAGTTGCATATGATAAATATTACTAGAAATACACAACATCTGATTATTATAGCTTCCAGAGATCTGCAATTGTGCTGTTGTATTTTTGGCAAAAATTTGGTGTAAAATAAATGGAATTTATCACTGTATAATAAGTGTAAGCTTTCACCTATGTCCAAAGACTGATTATAGTGTGGGCAATCACTGTTACTGCCCAAGGCCCAGGCTCTGTGTTGCCCATTTCCAGATTGCCCTTATTATAGTCTTTTTTGCAACATTAGCAAAATTGGATTTCTGAAACAAAAAATAGCGCAGGACGCAGGTCTTCAGCTTTCTCTCTATCACTTTCGCTATGACTCAGGTAATGCAGTGAGATTAGTGATGAGTGAGCACTCATGCTCGGGTGCTAGGTTCTCGAAACAAGCAGGTCAGACTCTCGGACGGGTTTGTCTTGAGTACCGAATGTAATAGAAGTCAATGGGAAGCTCGAGCATTTTTCTGGATGATCTTCTGGAAAAATACTCGAGTTTCCCATTGACTTCCATTATACTCCGTAATTTAACCCTAGAATGCTCAACCATAGAAATCTACCATAAAAAACAAGAAACCTACCAGGCCTGCGTTCTAGGGTTAAACAAACCCTATCTGAGCACCCTACCTGCTCGTTTCGAGTATCTTCCGGAAAAATGCTTGAGTTTTCAATTGACTTCGATTATACTCATTACTCTTGTCGAGCCCGTCTAAGAGTCTGACCTGCTCATTTCGAGTAAAGAGCACTTGAGCATGGTAGTGCTCGCTCATAACTGATTGACATCATTGAGCCATCTGCATCAATTTTCTTATACCCAGTGAGAAGAGAGGAGAAGAGAAGCGACACAGAGGTGGATAATTTGGACGTGTAAGTGACTCTTTATTTTTTTAACAGAGCAAGTTGGGGTTGTGTTGGGGTTAAGGTGGTGAAAAGACACATGACATAACTTATAATGAAATGTGGGAGGACAAGACACAGGAAAAGACTTTAAATGAGTTGGAGTATAAGATAGAAGACACAGGACAGGAATTTGTAATGAATTGTGGGACAAGCAATTATAATGAATTGGGAGGTGGGAGAGAAGACATAGTACAGGGACTTGTAATGTAGTGGCAGATTGGAGAGAGGACATAGGACATGTATTTTCAATAAATTGTGGGTAAGAGAGTCACATTGGCTAATTATTATTTTTTTGCATGGCAGAAAAGTGGCTAACTATAGTTAATGGGGGGACACAATGTTGGCTTATCAATTTATCATATTTTTCAGACTAAAACATACTCATGACCATACAATGAGCCTAGGTATTAGAGGAAGAAAATGTAATAAAAAAAAATTTCATTCACGTATAAGCCTGACAGAGTTACAATTACCTAGGGAGGAGGGGGGCATCAACATGGCGGATCTAGGCAGGTACAACCTTGCAGAAAAATTCTGTTACATTTTTGATTGGATTAGGGGGAAATCTCTCTTTGCTAATGTTCAATTGGAACAACAACTGTATCCTCACAGTGCATTAACAGGTTGATGCATTTGAAGGGTGATGAAATTCTGAACAAGATTAGAGAGCTTCCAACAATATGGCCCACGATTCAAACATGGAGAAAGATATGGAAAATGTGTGGAGCAAGCACCTGGAACACGCCATTCCATACATTGGCGAGGCAGGGGTGTGTCTTTGTAGCAGACCTACTAGACACTGGGTATTTAATACTCTCATATGAGACATTGGCAAAACGCTTCCAAGCTTTTGCAGGAAACCCTTTTTTACTCCTCCAAGCACGCAGTTTTGCACAGAAATGCTTCGCCAATAAACCACTACTTGAGCAAGGGACAGACATAGATACATTTCTGAGACAAGCTAAGATGCAGATTTTTTCAACTAGTCATACATATGCAAGATTAAGATCACATTGGTCGTGGGAGACAGGAGTCGGAGGACCTTTTAAGTGGGAGGAGGACATGCCGGAATATTCTGAGGATTTCTTGAAAGCTACATTGATTAAAAGGAAATTTATATCAGCTAGCAGTTACACTGACACGGCACTAATGATTTTTAATAGGGCCTACGTCACCCCCTATATTCAATCAAAAATAAACCCAGCAACAAACGATGTATGCTCTAAAAGTGGCATGGAGAAGACAGATTTATTTCATCACCTCTGGGAGTGTGCGAGAATTCGGGGGGTTTGGGGGAGTGTCAATTCAGTCTTACAAACCACATACGACATTAAATTCCCATTGACACCACAATGGGCTATTTTTAACATTCTTGAGGAGGACAATCTAAAGATATTAAGACATATTAAAGCAGCTCTTATTATATGGTCCTCGGCCACTAGGAAAAGTATATTACATTAGTGGCTTAGCCCAAAACCCCCAACACTATCACTCATTCAAACAAAGGTTCATATATAATATGTTCATATTTAAAATGGACTGGCTGGATGCTCTCTCAGACAAAGAAAAGTTGACAAAGAAATCCTTTGAAATATGGGCTCCATTCATTCCCACGTTAACAGATCCCATTGGAGCCAGGCTTAGATCCCAGTTTGAACACACATTGTGGTACCTGTTAGAAACTATAAGTGGACACAACCCATTTCCATAATAATAGTCGAAATAAGTTAGAGGGAGGGGGGGTGATGGGGACTGTTTCGGCTTATGTTGATATATTGCTGTCTCAACTTTTGTTATTGTTATATATACTGTATTTTGAAACTTAATAAAAAGAAGTTTAAAAAAAAAAAAAAAAAATTGAAAAAAACGTGGCCATGATAACACACTGTTATGGGGTCACTTCAGACTATCACTATTTTAGGTATCGTGTAAATGAGATTTAAACATGTAGTCTTTATGGCGGAATCCCTACAGCTTGGTACTGTGGTGTATAATATTGTCATACTTCAGTAAATAATGAAAATATTCTACTTTAGAAGAAATACTACAACGTGAAAATATTTATAAACTAAGACATTCAGAGGTACATACCCATAAGAATCCAATACAAAAATTATCTTTAATACTCTCTGCTAAATTAAATAGAAGGTATGGGCCATATTATGGTTTTGTTAAACTCAGACCTCTGAAATATGGAGTAATAATACTCCTGCGATATTGCCATGGAAAAGGCCTATTTCAAACACTAATGGTTTCGAGACATATATTTTTATTTAATCTTTCAACTTCTTTTACCCTCTATTATATACATGGATGACAGCATATTTGCTGATGCGTCTAAAGAATGACTTATAAGTTAGCCACTTTCTTCTAAATAATGCAAATGCAACACCTATAAAATAGGTCAATTACTTATTTATGTGAAAAATCTAGGGAGACAAACTACAACCTTGTAAGACTCGGAAATTACTACCTTGGGTATTTTTCAAGGGCAAGGTTTTCTTCGTTTCAAATATCCGAATATAGCAAATACATGTCAAGAACCTCAAGTCTTAATTCTTAATTAATTCTTCACATTAAATGGAGATCACCAAATTACAAGCTTGAGTGCCCAGTACTTATACATTAATTCAACATGAATTGTTTGCCAAGCTTCAGAGCCAGACTGTGCGATATAATCCCTGCCTAGAATGTGCTTTCTTTTTTCTTCATTTTTAATGCACCTTATATCAAAAAGAAAAGTTAAAAGTTCCAAAGTTTGCTGCTAAGATATAACCTGGCTATAAAGAATTCTTCATGTTAAATGGAGTTTAAAAATAAAATATCTTCCTAACCTGACAAAAGTAAGAGGCATATTTGTTTGAATGGTCCAATATTCGGATCTATCTGAAGTGGGAACAATCGCTCATAAAAAGAACTGATTGTGTCATTATAGTGAACAGAAAAAAATAATAGGATGTAAAGCTTTTCTCCTCGGAATTCAGACTATTGTCTGGAAATAGCTTTTTAGAAGTGGGCTCTGATTGTATTATCTGTATGTGTTGTCTTAAGGCTACTTAGCTGTGTCATTATAGTTACAACTATTGATCGGAGTCTTACTAAGGAAATTAAATAAATTTATTCTGGAAATTACTTTTACAGTTTAGTTTAAGGCTCAGTGCTCTCTAGGAAGACGACCGACCATATGTGCTGTACAAACTGCAGCTATTTCTTGTGTTTGGCTATACATTCTATTCTAAAATGCTTTTTATTTAGAAAAAGATAAGTTCTAAAAACTAAAATCTATTCTTTAGTAATTTAAGAAATACCCAACAAAATATGTAATTCTATTTAAAGGGTAGGTCAATCGCCTACTCAATAAAACCTCTTTTTATCTCAGCTGTTACATGAAAAATTAAGGGAGTGTTACACGCAGTGATATCGCTAGCGATATCGCTGGTGTAAGCACCCGCCCCCGTCATTTGTGCGACACGGGCAAATCGCTGCCCGTGGTGCACAATATCGTTCGGAGCCGTCACACGGACTAACCTGCTTAGCGACATCGCTGTTGCCGGTGAACCACCTCCTTTCTAAGGGGGCGGTTCGTGCGGCGTCACTAAGCGGCCGCCCAATAGAAGCGGAGGGGCAGAGATGAGCGGGACGTAACATTTCGCCCACCTCCTTCCTTCCATATTGCCGGTGGGTGCAGGTAAGCTGTAGTTCGTCTTTCCCGAGGTGTCACACATAGCGATGTGTGCTGCCTCGGGAAGGACAAACAACCTGCATCCTCAAGAATCAACGATTTTATGAAAATGAATGACGTGTCAACGATAGACGATTTGGTGAGTATTTTCCATCGTTAACGGTCGTTTGTGCGTGTCACACGCAACGACGTCGCTAACAATGCTGGATGTGTGTCACGGAATCCGTGATCCTGGCGATATATTGTTAGATACGTCGTTGCGTGTAACGGGGCCTTAACAATTCCACCCAATCCATGGATTCTAGAGGGCACCAAAAGGTTTCTTTGGCCCATATAGCAAGACAAATACTATTAAAGACCTGCAAGAGGTTTAGACCCATCAAGTTACGCCTCTCTCCTACATTGTTTATTTGGTACATTATTAATAGACAGCCATCTTCTCTTGTAGCAGCTGTGTGGACACAGGAATCTGGTTTCTGTGGATTGTAAAAGTACTAATTTTATTTTTGTATAGTGATCATAATATATATTAGAAATATGAATAAAAACAAAGTACTGTAACACATAGTAAGAAACTTTGTGGCACAAAAAAAACAACAATTTGCACTATTGAAAAAAAAAAATGCAATTAATTTATGACCATAGTCAATCTATCATCTTGGTAAACTAAACTGGACAAAACTTCACTCCCAAGTAGATGAATGTCAAATGGTGGTTTCCAATTATTGTCTGGTATGTTGTCACAGTTAAAATCACCATTAACATGACAATTCTAAAATCCGGACAAGGATTAAGCAGTGAAGAGTCACTCCTTCACTACCTCACAGATTTACAGTCTGTACTTCTGGGTATTTAGTTTGTGAAGTCACAATGCTGGATGGTGTGAGGCTGAATCCATGTTCAATCCAACACATTTCTAAGATGCACCTTCTCCTTATGCAAGGTTATTGTGTGTAAAAGTTTCTCAATAGATATGGACAATACTCGAAAACCCAAAATGCGGCTAGCTAAGGAATTATACTATATACCAATACTGTCACGATGAATACGAAATAGCGGGAAACTGGCGCTCCTAAGCTGACCCTCAAGCTAGGGGGCCCTATGCTTTTCTTAACCTCAGGGATATTCCTAATAGTGGAGAGGCCTAAAGGGTGTGCTACACGCTGCGACATCGCTACCAATATATCGTCGGGGGTCACGTCGTTAGTGACGCAATCCGGTGCTGGTAGCGACATCGCAGCGTGTGACACCAAGGAGCGACGATCAATGATCGCAAAATCGTTCAAAATTGGTGATCGTTGACACGTCGCTCTTTTCCTTAATATCGCTGCTGCCACAGATACGATGTTGTTCATAATTCCTGCGGCATCACACATCGCTATGTGTGACACCGCAGGAACGACGAACATCTCCTTACCTACGTCCACTGGCAATGCGGAAGGAAGGAGGTAGGCGGGATGTTACGTCCCGCTCATCTCCGCCCCTCCGCTTCTATTGGCTGGCCGCTTAGTGATGCCGCAGGGACGTCGCTATGACGCAAAACGCACCTCCCCCTTGAGGGAGGGATTGTTCGGCGGTCACAGCGACGTCGCTGAAAAGGTATGTTCATGTGATGCTGCCGTAGTGATAAAGTTCGCTACGGCAGCGATCACCAAATGTCGCACGAACGACGGGGGCGGGTGCTACTAGCAATCGCTAGCGATGTTGCAGCGTGTAAAGCACTCTTAAGTCTACTTTCTGGCCATGCTCCTAATCAGTCCTGATGTTATTCCCTCTTCCCCTCCCCGCAGGTGGGGACAGGACAGGAGT
Source organism: Anomaloglossus baeobatrachus (assembly GCF_048569485.1). Taxonomy (NCBI): domain Eukaryota; kingdom Metazoa; phylum Chordata; class Amphibia; order Anura; family Aromobatidae; genus Anomaloglossus; species Anomaloglossus baeobatrachus. Next base: position 835,843,978 of record NC_134353.1, on the reverse strand, counting down.
GTGATGAAAACCACAGAAATAAACAGACAGGACAAATCAAAACTCTGTTTCTCAGCACACACACACAGGTCTAAGACAATAATAGATTAGGAAGCAAACAAAAGCAGGAAGGAAGCAACAAGACAACAGGTTTAAACTCTATAACCGCACCAAGCAAAAGCAACACTTTCACCAGAGAGTTTTGGACACCAAAACTCACAGACGAACACAGAATAACCTAGAGCTGGCATGGTTAGAAGATTTCATCCAGCATAAATAGGAGGGGAGCAGATGGGATTGGCTTCCCACTACATGTGATCACAGAAGCTTAAGAAGTAAACTAGCAGAAATTAACTCTTGTTAGCCTGTCTATGAATCAGCACACAAAAGGTTGATACCTGTGTCTGCCTGTGTTGATCCCAGGCACCAAAGTAACCATTGGGGTGTCAGAATCTGCAATGTGAACAGAGCCCGATGCCACAGTGACAGTCAGCAAAGTATCTGCAAAACTCTGTGTGACAAATACGAACATTTTGGAAACACTAGTTTCTGGCAATGATTTACTACTGTAGGAAAGTGTTTATGGAATTGCTATGTGACCCATGCAGTGGTCACCATGCAGGGATGGGAGAGGGTGACATAACATCTTGTATTGTCATTGGTGGATCTTGTGTGATCACCCTACAGCTTTATAATAGAGGTGTTACATGCCATTATAATCTCAGTGGTGATAGTGAGATGACTGCTGAGAAGTGATCTCTACAGAACAAGAAGTGTCAGAGGCCAACGTGAAAACCATAATATTTCATCATTCATCTAGAAAAATCAGAAAAAAACCCCACCCATACGTTTTACGGAAATATGCTTAAATGCTTTGATATAAACAAGACATCATTTTTTTTAAACAGTTCTAGAGATTAGTAAAAATCTCTCAAGCAACTAAGTATTCCAATGGCTAAATTATGAGATAGCAACATGTTCTTTCGTCATACTAAATCTAATCAGTCCAATTTCCTATCTGATGGCAGTGCAGAAAAGACATGAAAATGTTGGACTTGATATATATAGATCTCTATGATCCGATTCTGTATTTTCATGTCAAACGCTGGTAAATGCTGCCAGGACTGAGCGTATTCATGAGGCCTTCCTTCAACACTCACATAAAGTAATTGACAGCTCCTGTTTATAGTCCTCTATATAGGAAAAGCTGTCAATCACAATGTGTGGGTGGAGAAAACTGGTCTTACACGCTTTCACTGGGAGCCCTTGAAACATTTAAGCAGCATTTTACCTAAAAATACTGAATACAATCAAGTATAAACAAATCTTCAAACTCAGCATCTCTTTCTCTGTATTATGCTGTCATCTCATGTACTAAAATAGGTTTTCTGACAAATCTGCTTTAACATAACAGACTTTGCTACTTTCGTGGGATGCTACAATTGCAATGCACAGTAGATTCTTACTTGTATAGCAGCAGAGGAGGCCTTGCTATAAATTCTGCTTTCTACTACACTCGTCTATTATGGCTATACCTATAGACACTTAAAAATCTAAAATATATTTCTTACATACTGTAATTTATTTTTCTGTAATTTTATCTGTTAGACTGTGAGCTATTTGGGGTTATAAAGTATTAATATTGGAAATAATTGTGAGATGTAGCAGGAGTCACACACAGGCTTGGACTGGCCCACAGGCGGAAAGGAGAATCCTCAGGTGGGCCCCTTTGCTGTAGTATGTCACTTATTCCCCAGAAGTTGGTACAATACATTTGTTCCACTAATTACAGACAAATGAAGCACCTCATCATTCATTTTACAAACTATTCAGTATACTACTATATAGAAACATAGGTAAATTTGTGAATGTATTGCAGATAGTTGATCAGTGGGCTCTCAGAGTCAATGTTACTGGTGGGCCCCTGGTGACACTGGTCATGGATAGAGCTGAGCTATCCCTCACTGCAATGTATGAACCTGAAAAATTCCTTTATTATGAAACTGAACAGCCAGTATGTGTTCTAGTGAAATTTATGTGTATGGAGATATTTTTATGGTAAAAAAAGCAATTTGTAGAGATGCAGATAGCATTACAGGTCACGTGAGGGAGTGAATGCAGTATCTAAGTCAAGCATAACTCAAAGACCAGAGCAGTTATGACACTCACACACAATGAAATGGAAATATTAGATTAACCCTTTCACGACCGGCCGATTTTTCGCTTTCCGTTTTTTTTTTTCGCCATTCTTTTTCTGAGAGACGTAACTTTTTTATTTTTCAGTCAATATGGTCATGTGAGGGCTCATTTTTTGCGGAACGAGCTGTACTTTTAAATGAAACCATCAGTTTTACCATATTATGTACTAGAAAATGGCAAAAAAATTCCAAATGCTGAAAAATTGCAAAAAAAGTGCGATAGCACTATGGTTTTTGAGATATTTTATTCACTGTGTTCACTATATGGTAAAACTGATGTGTGGGTGTGATGCCTCAGGTCAGTGCGAGTTCGTAGACACCAAACATGTATAGGTTTACTTTTATATAAGGGGTTAAAAAAAAATCGGAAGTTTGTCCGAAAAAAGTGGCGCACATTTTACGCCATATTCCGTGACCCGTAGCGTTCTCATTTTTCGGGATCTTAGGCTCAATGACGGCTTATTTTTTCCGTCTCGAGCTGACGTTTTTAACGGTACCATTTTTGCGCAGATGCTACGTTTTGATCGCCTCTTATTGCATTTTGCGCAAAAGTTGTGGCGACAAAAAAACGTCGTTTTGGCGTTTGGAATTTTTTTGCCGCTACGCCGTTTACTGATCAGATTAATTGATTTTATATTTTGATAGATCGGGCGTTTCTGAACGCGGCGATACCAAATGTGTGTATATTTTTTATTTTTTTAACCCTTTAATTTTTAATGGGGCGAATGGGGGGTGATTTGAACTTTTAGGTTTTTTTGTTTTTTTTTAATTTTTTAAAACTTATTTTTTTACTTTTTTTTTTTATTTTACTAGTCCCCCTAGGGGGCTATTGCGATCAGCATTCCGATCGCTCTGCAGTATCTGCTGATCACAGCTGGAAGGCTGTAAACAGCAGATACGCTGTCTTTCTCTTTTGCTGTGCTCCGGGCACAGCGAAAGTGAAACCAATTCATGTGTAGTACAGGAGTCATCACATGACCCTGTACTACCATGGCAACTATCGGGAGTCACGTGATCGCGTCACGTGACTTCCGGTTTCGGCGGTAAGTAAAACTTTACCGCGATTGCGCTTATAATGGCGCTGTCATGTATTGACAGCGCCATTATAAGGGGTTAATCGGCACGAGCAGATAACGATTCTGCTCGTGCCTAGCAGGCACACATCTCAGCTGTGAAAATCAGCTGAGATGTGTGCCGATCGCGGCATGCTGCCGCCGGAGGACCGCGGGCAGTAAGATTATGTCATTTAGGACGTAATTTTACGGCCCGCGGTCGTTAAGGGGTTAATGTACACTGGTAGAACACAAAAAAAATACTTAAATGGGTTATCCGGCTTATTTTGCTTATTTTTTGTTATTTCACTATTGGGCTACATAGGGGCAGATAGTTAGATACCAACTACCTACCTGCGCTACTGTCAACAGAGTAATCATGTGACCGCTTCTGCCAGGATTTTGCTGCTTCCTGTGATATCATATCGACAGGGGCAGGACCTTGTTGATGGGCATCACAGCCAACGTCATGTTGCCGCCCTGCAGCTAACCAGGTACAGTGCAATGAGCACCATCCCTCTCATCCTCCCCAGCCCCCTCCCCACATTCTGTACTCTCCCCCTCCCCCTGTGCACTGCTATCTGTGCCCTGAATGTGCCGGGGCCCTGGACAAACAGGGGGGCCCACTTGCTGTCGGGCAAACCATCAGTGCTGTTTGCACGATGATGTCCTCAGCTCTTTATGATGTATGGGGCCCAGCTAACTGACGCCCCTCTCTCCCATGCGCTGTCTCTCTCCTCACTCTGTGATGTGTCCTGACTGAGCTCCTGGCTTTTGAATACTCCCAGAAACCAGTGATGTCACCTGACATCTCTGGTCAGCAGCACTGAGCTCTGCATGGCTGGGAGACCACTCAGCTGTAAGGATGCTGGCCTCATCACAGGGGGGGCGGTTGGGCAGAAGAGACAGCACAGGGGCAAAGAGAGTGCACAAGGGGGATTGTTATCATTATATAACTGTAGGTGTGTGTGTGTGTGTGTGTGTGTGTGTGTGGGTCTGTGTGGGTCTGTGTGCGTGTGAGTATACAGTCTAATGAAAAAGTTTGGGCACCCCTATTAATGTTAACCTTTTTTCTTCATAACAATTTGGGTTTCTGCAACAGCTATTTCAGTTTCATATATCTAATAACTGATGGACTGAGTAATATTTCTGGATTGAAATGAGGTTTATTGTACTAACAGAAAATGTGCAATCCGAATTAAAACAAAATTTGACCGGTGCAAAAGTATGGGCACCTCAACATAAAAGTGACATTATTATTTTGTGGATCCTCCTTTTGCAAAAATAACAGTCTCTAGTCGCTTCCTGTAGCTTTTAATGAGTTCCTGGATCCTGGATGAAGGTATATTTGACCATTCCTGTTTACAAAACAATTCCAGTTCAGTTAAGTTTGATGGTCGCTAAGCATGGACAGCACGCTTCAAATCATCCCACAGATTTTCAATGATATTCAGGTCTGGGGACTGGGATGGCCATTCCAAAACATTGTAATTGTTCCTCTGCGTGAATGCCTGAGTAGATTTGGAGCGGTGTTTTGGATCATTGTGTTGCTGAAATATCCATCCCCTGCGTAACTTCAACTTCGTCACTGATTCTTGCACATTATTGTCAAGAATCTGCTGATACTGAGTTGAATCCATGCGACTCTCAACTTTAACAAGATTCCCGGTGCCGGCATTGGCCACACAGCCCCAAAGCATGATGGAACGTCCACCAAATTTTACTGTGGGTAGCAAGTGCTTTTCTTGGAATGCCGTGTTTTTTTGTCTCCATGCATAATGCCTTTTTGTATGACCAAACAACTCAATCTTTGTTTCATTAGTCCACAGGACCTTCTTCCAAAATGTAACTGGCTTGTCCAAATGTGCTTTTGCATACCTCAGGCGACTCTGTTTGCGCCGTGCTTGCAGAAACGGCTTCTTTTGCATCACTCTCCCATACAGCTTTTCCTTGTGCAACGTGCACTGTATTGTTGACCGATGCACACTGACACCATCTGCAGCAAGATGAAGCTGCAGGTCTTTGGAGGTGGTCTGTGGATTGTCCTTGACTGTTCTCACCATTCTTCTTCTCTGCCTTTCTGATATTTTTCTTGGTCTGCCACTTCTGGACTTAACAAGAACTGTACCTATGTTCTTCCATTTCCTTACTATGTTCCTCACAGTGGAAACTGACAGTTTAAATCTCTGAGACAACTTTTTGTATCCTTCCCCAGAACAACTATGTTGAATAATCTTTGTTTTCAGATCATTTGAGAGTTGTTTTGAGGAGCCCATGATGCCACTATTCATAGGAGATTTAAATAGGAGAACAACTTGCAAGTGGCCACCTTAAATACCTTTTCTCATGATTGGATACACCTGCCTATGACGTTCAAAGCTCAGTGAGGTTACAAAACCAATTTAGTGTAGTAAGTCAGTAAAAAGTAGTTAGGAGTGTTCAAATCAAGAAATTGATAAGGGTGCCCATACTTTTGCACCGGTCAAATTTTGTTTAAATGCGGATTGCACAATTTCTGTTAGTACAATAAACCTCATTTCAATCCAGAAATATTACTCAGTCCATCAGTTATTAGATATATGAAACTGAAATAGCTGCTGCAAAACCCCAAATTGTTATAAAGAAAAAAGGTTAACATTAATAGGGGTGCCCAAACTTTTTCATATGACTGTATATATATATATATATATATATATATATATATATGTGTGTGTGTGTATATATATATATATATATATATATATATATATATATATATAAAAATATATATATACTGTATTTATATGTATTATACAATACACACATAGTCTATATATCTACTATAGACTCACATTAGGTGCTATTTATATTTTTCATTGAAAAGTCTTCATTTATCTATCAGATGCTAGGGCAGAATACTGACAGGGTATGTGTGGGCAGAGGGCAGAGCTGGACAGTGAGGCCGGGAAGGTGCCTGCTCTGACTGTGAAGTTCGGCAGTCAAGCATAGGAAGATGTCATGTTTGGTTGAGCTGTAGGTAAATAAAGTGTCTGCAGATAATAAAGTGATAATTCAATAAGAACAAAAGTTAGTAACAAAAAAATAATAATATAGGGATCTTTTATATGACAATACAGCACAGATTAGCTTAAAAAATGTATTTTGTGGCTGGACAACTTCTTTAAAAATTTAAACTTTAGACAGAAAGAAAGATTGTTTAATGCTAGTGAGAGCAGACAGATCACTGGTGTGTTACGGAAAGGTGGAATGATCTCAGGAGAAGAGAACTAGCCTATTGCTAGGTGTCAGTAGGTGTCATCGGCATAGAGATGGCACTGAAAGCCACATTTGCTGATGGAGAAGTGTAGAGAAAAAAGACAAGGGGACATAAGATTAAACCCTGAGGAACCCCTGACAGCAAATTAGAAGAGAAGCCAGCAAATGTGACATTAAAGGGAACCTGTAAGGTCAAAAAAGCGTTCTGACCTAGAAGCAGGAGCCTGTGTGAGCTGCTAACCCCTTCCTGCCCATCCCTGTTTTGTTATAATATGCAATATGAAAGTAATAAAATACGTTTTATTACTTACATATTCCCTATGTAAATAGCATAGGTCTCTAGCCCCATGGGCGTCTCATCGCCCTGTGGGCATCTACATGCTTTCCATGGTATCACGCCCCTGTGGGCATGATACAATGGATTTACATGAGCGACGTCAGTTCTGCAGCATCAAAATCTTGCGTGCGCGCACTTGCCATTCTCGCCGCCTTCTCATTTTGGCGCTTGCTTTTCGGCTTCTGACGTGCACTGCGCATGACCGGAACCGCAGGCATCTTCTGAGTGTGCGCAGTGCGCGTCAGAAGCCAACTCGCAAAACCAGGATGAGGCGTCAAGATTCTGAAGTAGAAAGGTCACAGGGGCGTGATACCATGGAAAGCCTGTAGACGCCCACAGGGCGATGAAACGCCCATGGGGCTAGACACCCTGTCATTTACATAGGACATATGAAAGTAATAAAACATTATTTTATTACTTTCATATTACACAATATAACAACACAGGAATGGGTAGGAAGGGGCAGGGGTGGGATTCAAATTTTTAACAACAGGTTCTCTGTAAACCCCGCCCATTTGAAAACCACACCATTCTGTAACCACACCCATTTTGTTAGCCACACCCATTTTCACGCACTTTCCTCAACCAAAAAATACAAGTAATTTAAAGTTATATCTCTTTCCCCTTCTTCCCTTCCTCTACAGTCACTCTCCTGTCCAGCACCAGTTGTTCCAGTCACTGTCACTCTTATTGTATTAATCGGCTTTTCTACAATTTTTAAAAATTATTACTAAAGGAGCCCTGCTAAAATTGGAACAGACAACCTTCCCCATACAGATCTCATCCCATGTGGCTCCTTTCCCCCAACAGATCCCATCCCATGTGGTCTCTTTCCCCCTGTAGATCCTATCCCATTGTGGCCTCTTTCCCTCTACAGATCCCATCCCATTATGGCCTCTTTCCTCCTGCAGATCTCATCCCATTATGGCCTCTTTCCCCCTGCAGATCCCATCCCATTATGGCCCCTTTCTCCCTACAGATCCCATCCCATTATGGCCCCTTTCCCTCTACAGATCCCATCCCATTATGGCCTCTTTCCCCCTGCAGATCCCATCCCATTATGGCCCCTTTTCCCCTGCAAATCCCATCCCATTATGGCCCCTTTCTCCATGCAAATACCATCCTATTATGGCCTCCTCTCCTCATATAGCCACATATATCTCCCCTCTTATGGCCTCCTCTCCTCATATAGCCACATATAGCTCCCCTCTTATGGCCTCCTCTCCCCATATAGCCACATATAGCTCCCCTCTTATGTGGCCCCTCTCCCCATATAGCCACATATAGCTCTCCTCTTATGTGGCCCCTCTCCCCATATAGTGCTCCCTTTTAGGTGGCCCATCTCCCCATATAGCCACATATAGCTCCCCTCTTATGTGGCCCCTCTCCCCATATAGCCACATATAGCTCCCCTCTTATGTGGCCCCTCTCCCCATATAGCGCTCCCCTCTTAGGTGGCCCCTCTCCCCATATAGCTACCATGTTATGCAGCCCCTCTCCCTGTATCTTCGGCTGACTGAGCTCTGTCCTCCGTCCTCCTCCGCGGCTCGTCTCTGCATGCTGACACTGACAGATGGCAGGAGGAGGAGCTCCCTCCTCACACTGCCGTGACCTCTGCAGTGTCAGCGCGTCACTGCACGCTGGGTCAGGGAGCCGACAGGCTCCACTGAACCAGGAAGTGCGGCCCGGAGGGGCGGGGATTCATTTGTGCTAATGTCTTAAAGAGTGAGAAGTATACAAGGCACTCCCAAGACGCCTTGGCAGCCCCCAATACAGCGGTGGATTCTGCTTCTGACAGCCCACACAGCGTGTTCCCTCACACATGTGCTACTGAGGAAGGTCTACATAGGACCGAAAACGTTTTTGTTACGCACATGAATACATTTTTCTTCAAATCATCTTGGGAGTGCCTTGTATACTTCTCACTGTTTGGCTTTGGAACCTGAAGTGCACCCCAATATCTCCTAGACACATATATAGGAAGTGCCATTCTCTTCTTGCTATAGAGTCTTAAAGAGACACTGGCACAAATGAATACAGAGAACCGGATCACCGCAGCTGTTTCTTGCCGGTTCTGGGAACCGGCTGCTATTTTAACAACTGGTTCTCCAGAACCGGACAGAACCGGCTGAATCCCACCCCTGGGAAGGGGTTAGCAGCTCACACAGGCTGCTGCTTGTATGTCAGAACGCTTTTTTGACCAGACAGGTTCCCTTTAACTAAGCAGTTATAGATGGAGGTAGAAAGCTAAAGAGATCAGACTACTTAAATGGGTTTTCCAAGGAAGAGTTAATTTCAAAGTTAATTTTAATCATTAGATCTTAGTATAATAATTAACTTATACAATTGAATATGCTTAAAAAAATGTTTCTGTGCTGAGATAATCTTAGGTTTGTGTCCCTGAAATGTACTGTGTAATGGCCGTGTCTGACTATACAGGGACATGGTCTGATCATACCACATTTTCTGGACTGGGGAGAAAGCTAAAAAGTATACAGACATTACAGCATAAGATCGTATCTGATTCTTTTCTTGAGGTAAAGCATTTCCCTGGCTGTTTTTAAAAAATATTTCACCTCATATAAAGAATAATTTGTGATCCCAATCTGTAATATTTTTACACTCTTTTGTATCCTCCCCGACCCAGGAGCTGTGGTATGATCAGACCATGTCCATGTACGGCCAGACACAGCCATTACACAGCACATAGCAGGGACACATATATAATATTATCTCAGCACAGGAACATCCAATTGCATAAATTATTATTATTCCAAGATGTATTAATTAAAATCAACTTTAAAATGAACGTTGTTCATAGGAAAACCCCTTTAAGTCCATTAGCCCCTTCACCCCCAGGCGATGTTCCATTTTTCGGTTTCGATTTTTGCTTCCCTTCTTCCGAGAGCCTTCACTTTTTTATTTTTATGTCAATCTTGCCATTTGAGGTCTTATCTTTTGGAGGAGGAGTTGTTCTTTTGAAAAACCATTAGGTTCACCACATAGTGTACTGGAAAATGGGAAAAATATTCTAAGTGCGGTGAAATTGTAAAAAAGTGATTGTTTTTGGAATATTTTATTCACCATGTTCACTATATGGTAAAACTGATGCATCAGTATGATGCCTCAGATCAGTATGATAACGGATACCAAACATATATACATTTACTTTGTCCAAAAAAAGAATTAGGCTTTTTGCGCCATTTTCTGAAACCCGTAATATTCTCATTTTTCGAAATCTGGGGCTCAGTAATGGATTATTTTTTTGCATCTTGAGCTGACATTTTTAATCATTCCAATTTTGTGCAGCTGCTACGTTTTGATCATCTGTTATTGCATTTGTAAAAAAAATTGCGGTGAACAAAAAACTTAATTTTGGCATTTGTAATATTTTCTTGTCACGCTGTGTACCAATCAGATTAACTGATTTTATATTTTGATATTTTCATCTTTTTAAAAACTTTGCTAAACAGCCCTGATCAGCAAAATGCACTGTTCCTTTAACAGCTGCCACTCTGTCGGCTTTTACAGGAATTACACAATGATAGTGACAGGGGTCATCACATGACCCGTCGCTACCAAGGCAACCATCGGCTCCCCGTGATTGCATCACGGGATCTCCGATAGTGGCAGGAAATGGTGCGATCCCTGCCATTTAAATCGCCCTGTCACATTTTGACAGCACAAATTAAGTGGCAATCAGATGCAGGTTAGCCCCACATGTCTGCTGTTCCAATCAGCAGACATATGCAGCATGAGCCGGCTCACCGCAGCAGTCGGCGGTGATTACCAAAATACTATCAAGGACGTACCGGTACATCTTTGGTCATAAAGGGGTTAAAGAAAGCATACAAAACAGATGTTTCTGGTCTTTAGTGTCAAACCCTGCAGAAAGATCAAGAAAATTAACAGAAGGTAGTTGAAATTATAGCTAGCCTTCAGCATCCTCCATAAGGGCTAATTCTGTGGAGTATCACCAAGTTTTTGCTCCACCATCTGAAAGCAGCATAATGTAAAGACAAAGATCCTGATTGCAGCGATGTGTCATTTACTGAGCTGTTTTCTCTCATTTTGATAAAATCAATGTTTTCTCTGCTGCAGATCTAGCAGTTATACAGAGCTCATAAATAGGCTGAACTACCTGCAGCATGCCAAGTAGTCCTCTAATGATAATCTCCTGCTGATTAAACAATGATTTTATCAAAACTACACTAAGCAGCCCAGTAAGTGAAACACCGTCGGAGTCAGTATCTCTGCCCCTATGTTATGCTGGTCTCAGATTAGCTGTTAAAAACCTTGTGACAAATTCCCTTTAATGACCATGGCACTTTTCACCCTGATAATACCAGCCCCTTTATCTTGGCTGCTTATCAAAAATAGGGAGGACCACATGCAGTTTTGTTAAACTTATTAAACACAATAATTAAAAAAACGGGGTGGGATCCCCTTTATTTCTGTTAACAGCCAAGATAAAGCTGATAGCTGAGGTTTTCAGGCCTCAGCTGTCTGCTTTACTTGTGCTGGTTATCAAAAATAGGCAGGAGCCCATGTCCTTTGTATTCATTTGCTATTCACATTTGTATGCAGGGCGATTGTAACCATTTGCTTCCTTCTGCAGCCATCTTACAGCACTAATGTTCAGGTCCCCATTGACTTAAATGGTTTTTGGGGTCTGGGGTCAAGTCCTGGCCCCGAACCAAACTTTTAACTTATGTCCAGCCGAACCTGGCAAACCCAAATTTCCACAGGTTCACTCATCTGTATTCACGACCTTAGTATTAAAAAAGTTGTTCCCCACTTTTACATTGATGGCCTATCTTTAGCATAGGTCACCAATGTCAGATCAGCTGGAGTCCAACACTCCGCACCCCCTCTGATCAGCTGTTCCCGGAGCCAGCGGCAGCAGGCAGCTGGAAATACTCAGTTCCAGAGCTGCCCCATCTTCTGATACTGGCCGTGGCCGGGTACTGCTCATCCGCCTCCCATTCAAATCAATAGGAGGCAGATGTGCAGTACCTGGCCGCGGCTATAAGAAGAAGGCACAGCTACAAAACTGAGCATTTCCAACTGGCTGCTGCAGACAGCGGCACTGAGAACAGCTGATCGGCGGGGTGCGGAATGTCGGAACCTAGCCAATCTGACATTGATGACCTATACTAAGGAAAGGCCATCAATGTAAAAGTAGTGGACAATCCCTTTAAGATTACCCTGTATTATTTTACTATCAGGCACCAGATTGATTGTATTACTACAGCTCATTAAAGTCTTCAGAGTATGTATTACATCAGTCCTCACCTACAGCTGTCGAGGATGTCGAGAAAAATGAGAGCCGCAAAAGTCTCCTTTTTGGAACAAATGATCACAGCGAACAAGACTAAGAAGAGGAGAAAAACAAATTGATGGGTAGATTATTTTCTGTCTGATATTGTCCATTTTATATTTGAAGTAAGTGGCCAGGTCTTGAGCGCTGTGATTTGTGACAGGCGCCTGCACTTTAGGACTAAGAAGGGAGAGAAAAGTATCAAAGAATGATTTTGGATTATTGAAGAGCGAGAAGAGTGTTGAAACAGGATTGCTTCATCTATTGAAGGGCATAGTTATATTTTGGAGTACAAATCTATTCACATAGATGATTTTCTCCATAGACATCCAGCACATCTAGAGCACCTCGGCAAAAAGATGTGTTTGAGGTTTATGCCAAAGTTGCCTCCATGTCAGACCTTTTAATGCTTTTAGTTGTAGATTGTATTACTTTCCTTAGAAGTTGACCTATCACTCAGCAGATCAGCTATAGGTTTTGTTCTTAAATTAAACAAATTAGGATTATTCTGCCCCTTTGTAGCCCTTTATTAACCTTTGTCCGGCTGAGTAGGTACAATTGTAACTATTCCGTTTTAAAATTGCAATAATTTTTTTTTTCCGAAAGCTGTAGAGGGCTGAAATTTCGTGACATCTCTGCAGTTTTGGTCCAGAATATATTGGCCAAATTTCAATAAAACATCTCCACCCCCTTCCGAGATAAGGGGTCGCTGTTAATGTTGTAAAATTATGCAACCTGACGAAGGTTAAGCCTCTATGTACCCCTTGTTAATTTTCACAGTTTGATAAATCATATATACATTTTCTAAAATTCCCTAAGGTCCAAAACACTAGTTGCATCTACTCCAAAGCGTTCCTTTCCCTGAACTAAAAAGACCTTGCCGATATCTTAATACTTGAACTGCTCTTTGTCTAACAGCCTCCATAGTGTTGAAATAGAAAGGTTTTAGCACAAAGGCAAGCACATTGTGAAATATTTCTTAATGTTACAATTAATGTTCCCAACTATGAAAAATTCTCTTTAATATTTCTATTATTAATAGTGATCTAAACGGATAATTCAATACATTGCCATGTATTCAAACCAGGATTAGCAATTTATTTTGCAGACAATTACATTTTAGTTATCTGTGCATTAAAATGGATTTATAGCGCAAAGATCTTGGAAGAAAAAAGAAAAACTACATAAGGCTAAACATCTTTTATTAAAATGATTGTGCGCTGTTCATTAAAATCCATCATTATTCAACCATCTGATTGTGTGGCAGAACTGCAAATGCCACAATAAAGCATTTACATGATTATCCAGCAGTATTAGCCTTTGTTCTTGAATAATCTAATCAAAACAAAATGTGAAATACTAGAACATTCTTCTATATATTGAAAATTAGCAATTAAGCTTACAAAAAAAAGTCTAAAAATGAAATCCAAATGTAAAATCTTTAAAATCAAATATTTCTAAAACAAAATTCCTTTAATCTGAAATGTGACGGAAGTTCCTGGTTTATGTCATTGATAGCCCCAACTGCCTTTCTAATTTACAGTAGTATCAAATGCACTATAACAGCTAATAACAGAAAAGATACCCAATGCATACCTACACTATTTTATTATTCTAACCCAGTGTATCACAAAAGTGAGTACACTCCCCACATTTTTGTAAATATTTTATTATATCTTTTAATGGGACAAGACTGAAGATATGATTCTTTGATATAATGTAAAGTAGTCAGTGTACAGCTTGTTAACAGTGTAAATTTGGTGCCCTCTAAATAACTCAACACACAGCCTTTAATGTCTAAACTGTTGCCAACAAAAGTGAGTACACCCCTAAGTGAAAATGGCCAAATAGTTAATACATTATTTTCAAGCACTGCCTTAACTCTTTTGGGCATAGAGCACACTAAACCTTCACAGGAGCCACTATAACCCTTCTCCACTCCAACATGATGACACCAGAGTTGGTGGATGTTATAGACCTTGCACTCCTGCACCTTCTGTTTGAGGATGTCCCAAAGATGCTCAATAAGAAATAGGTCGTATAACATGCTTGGCCAGTCCAGCACCTGTACCCCAAGTTTTCTTAAGCAGTGGTTATTTTCGTGGTGTGTTTGCAGTTGTGATTATGTTGGAATACTGTCCTGCGGCCCAGTTTCTGAAAGGAATAGATCATGCTCTGCTTCAGTATGTCACTGTATATGTTGCCATTCATTGAACTGTAGCTCCCCACAGCCAGCATCACTCATCCAACTGCAAACTGTGACACTCACCACCATGCTTGACTGTGGGCAAGACACACTTGCCTTTGTACTCCTCACCTGGTTGCCGCCATACACACTTGACATAATCTGAACCAAAAACGTTTATCTTGGTCTCATCAGACCACGGGACATGGTTCCAGTAATCCATAAACTTAGTGTGCTGGTCTTCAGAAAACTATTTGCAGGCTTTCTTGTGCATTATCTTTAGAAGAGACTTGCTCCTAGGATGACAACCATGCAGACCAATCTGATGCAGTGTGTGGTGTATGGTCTGAGAACTGACAGGCTGAACTTACAACTCTTTAACCTCTGCAGCAATGCTAGCAGCACTCATACATCTATTTTGATAAGACAACCTCTGGATATAACACTGAGAACATGCACTCTACTTATTTGGTTGACCATGGCAAGACCTGTTCTGAGTGGGATCTGTCTTGTTAAACCGCTGTATGGTCTTGGCCACCGTTTTGAAGATCAGTTTCAGAATGTTGGCAATATTATTATACCCTAGGCTATCTTTATGTAGAGCAACAATTCCTCTTTTAGATCCTCAGAGAATTTTTTGATATGAGATGCCATGTTGAACTTCCAGTGACCAGTATAAGATAGTGTGTGAGAGATAACACCAGATTTATCACATCTGCTCCCCATTCACACCTGAGACCTTGTAATATTAATTAGTCACATGACCTCGGGGAGGGAAAATGACTAATTGTGCACAATTTGTCCATTTTCACTTAGGGATGTACTCACTTTTGTTGCCAGCGGTGTAGACATTAATGGCTGTGTGTTGAGTTATATAGAGGGCATATTAAATTTACACTGTTATACAAGCTGTACACTGACTACTTTACATTTTATCAAAGCATCACATCTTCAGTATTGTCTCATGAAAAGACATAATAAAATATTTACAGAAATTTGAGGGGTGTACTCACTTTTGTTATATACTGTATGTAACAGTGCCCTCCAGATGGGTGAATATCTAGGTAATGGCTCCACAGCTGATGAATGAAAACACTTGTCTTGTGTTTGTTTGCTCAAGAAACATCAACGCTCTGCTCCTGGATGAACATGCATTTGTAAGCAGGTTACGAGGATGCAACAGCACAGATTAGGATGACTCAGTGGAAAATTCATAACAGGGATTTATTTTACACAAGTAAAAAGATAGTGCCTGGTATATTCCTTCAGAGCACAGCGCAGTTGGTGATTATTTGAAACAGGTTATTTCACAATAAGAGTTTCAACTATTTAAATTCACAAAGTATAGATAATTTACACTCTATTACTTATACTACTGAACAATAGGTATCAGCAATGTTACCTCGGTCTCAGTCTCATTGTCAGTGATGCGTCAGTGTAACCCTTAACTAATAACACAAGCAAACAGTAAACAGGCCCTTATAGGGTTATAGCACAATTCCCTAGGCTACAAGTCCAATTCCAGTGAATGACTTTCCTCACTTAGTAACATACGCCTGGAAAAGAGCAATGGCCCTCAATATTCTTCTGGATACAGTGTTCAGTATTCAGGTTCCTTCTTTAGTCAGTGTTTGGTATTCAGCCTTCGGGTTCCTTCTGTAGTCGATGTTTGATATTTGGTCTTTGGGTTCCTTCTGTAGTCAGTGTTTGGTATTCAGCTTGCGGGTTCCTTCTGTAGTTGGTGTTTGATATTTGGTCTTTGGGTTTCTTCTGTAGTCAGTGTTTTGTTTATTCTGTCTTCAGGTGACTTATGGCACAATAGTGGTTATAGGCAGCTCTGCTGCTCACATGACTGCTCCTTTCCAACTCTTGGCCCCTACTCTCCTCAGGTCTTTTATATTTAGTAACTGTGTCACAACTGTCACCTGACATGGATTCTCCTTCCTAATCTTCCCTGGTGGAACATGTACTTCACTCTACAGTTCCTCCTACTGGCATTCCCTCCACTCTTCTCTTTTCTTTTTAACTTCACAAAGCAGATGGCGATGTTTACTTGCATTGACTTTTGCATCCTCTTACATATACAAGGCCTATAAGACTGTAACACAAGGCCTATAAGACTGTACACCACTCTGTGCACCTACCTCCTCAGCAATGCACATGTGACGGGTTTTAAGCATTCAGTGGGCATCTAAGGATCTGGACCTCCAACAATCTGTAGGACATTTCATGCTGTCACATATTAGAACAATAAAATAAAGTGTAGGTATGCTTTAGGGAAAATTTCAAAAGGCATTGATAAAAACAACAGACGTCTATGCATTTCAGCTCTCTTATAAGGATGTTTTAATCCAAATTGTACAAGAAGTTGCAGGTACCTCTCTCAGCTTGTGAGACACTTGCTTTTCTGCCTTTTTCAGACTCTAGTACTTGTTAAAGAAATTAGCCCTTAATGTAATGCAGGCACAAAGAGAATCCTGGCAATAAATCAGTTTTCTGTTATCAAATGTATCACTTGCCCTAAATTTTCCAATATTTTTCCAAGTGCTGTATCAAAACCCATCCAGCCAAGAAAACTGGAACATGCAGGTGAAATCTACATCAGAAGTATAGGTGATATGGGTTTCATTTTCCGCTGCACAAACAGTCAAAAGATGAGCCAAAATTATTGTGAGATGTACAGGCTACAGCTTCTTGCCAGTCTTGATGAATTTCCCCCCAATATCTTCACTTACAAACTGTCATTGCAATTTTTCTTGGACTTCAAGGTTTGAAAAGATAGAAGAAGATTTATTACCTCTCCTAGGATGTAGTTTTATCTTGGAGACTTTTTTCCCTTGGGAAAGCAAGATACACATCACGGATATCCTGTAGAAAGCATTTATGTATTATTGCATACTGATTAGGCAATGCAACATAAATAGCAAGCGGAAAAGGGGGGCTGTACAGCGAAAGTGCAATGTGATGATCTACAGTACTTAGGATACAAAGTGCTGGAGAATGACCAGAAGAAGATCTTTGCGTACATATACTGTCCTGAACTGGAATATCATGACACATAGAACTCTGTATGCCACTATTATTGTCTAACAATGAAAAAATAATACTGCAATCTGGCCATGAGGGGATACCAAGCAAAAATGATCATATCTAAGTAGTGGGAAGAAAAGCCGTGTGAGCTTACACCACACGGTTAGTGTGTGCACTAATCTCATGGAAATCTAATCATTGGGGTCACAGTATATGAATTCTAAAAACAGCAATGTCGAAGTGCAAGGATAATACACAAGTAAGGTCAAAATAGTGCAATAATGTGCACAGTCAAATTACAACATAGGGTTGAAGAGAACCTGTCAGCAGATTTGGGGCCTATAAGCTGCGGCCACCACTAGTGGGCTCTCATATATAGCATTTTAACTTGCTGTATAAAAGAGCCCAGGCCGCTATGTAGAATGTAAAAATCACTTTATAATACTTACCTAACGGGCGGTGAGGTGCAGACCGGTCGGATGGGTGTCTCTGTTCTCCAGGTCCGGCGCCTCCTCTTCTGAAGCCTGGGTGCATGACACGTCCTATGTCATGCACACAGGCTGGCATTGAGGTCCTGTTCTGGCGCAATTTGATCTTCCCTGAGAATGTCAAATCAAAGTATTGTAGTGCGGGACCTCCAATGCCGGCTAGTGTGCATGACGTAGGATGCAACATGCATGCCGGATTCTAGTCCCCATAGACTTATATAGCGACCGGCGTCTGGTCAGATATCCAAGGTATCTGCGATTCCACCCATCACAACCCCTCACTCCAAAGTATAGAGTCACAGTAGTCTTCATATTTTTCAGCATGGCCCTTTGTAAATGCTAGGTGGAAATTTTTGGGCAAAAACTTTAGGAGAGGCTTCATTCGTAGATGACACCGATACATGACATTCGTCTGCAGTGTACTCTATTGTGTCACAAAAAGACATTGATTAAAGAACTGAAGTCCTCAGTGGTTGATTCCTTTTAATGGCTAACTGAAAAGATAATAATATATAGCAAGCTTTCAAAACTACTCATGTCTCTTCATCAGGCATGGTATAACACAAAATCTGAAGAGTCACATATTTATATACAACAGGACCCTATATAGTGCAGTTAATAAGATGAGTAAGTCGCAGATCTTTTAAACAATTTTTTCCCATCTACTGGCTAACACGGTACAAAGATGTATTTTTAGTTGTGTCACAAAAAAACATTCACCCCATGCTTGTGTTTTACTTCTTTAGCTAACTAAATGGAACTTGCATGGTGATTTCTTCAACCCTTCTCATCATAAGATGCTCCTGCTTAAGTATTGACTTCCACTTGGACATCTTTGTGGATTGATTGTGGTTCTGTCTTGTTCAATTTGTGTAACACTTTTGCTACAGTATTTGACCAATAAAGATTTGCTTATATTCCTGTAGCCTTCATATTTCTTGTGTAAAGAAATTATTTTCTTTCTCAGATCTTGTGGCATTTCTCTTTCATGTGGTGCCATAGCTGATAGCACGAAAAGAGAAGGGATTTACTTTAAGTAGCATTCTTTTATAGTCAAATGTCTGCTGGACACCTGCTTAATGAATGTATGACTTACCTGTGGTTGAATTCTTGTTAATTTAAATGTTGTAGTCTAATCTTTAACTTTGCTCCTAAAGCCCGCTTTACACGCTAAAAGATATCTTACGATGTGTCGGCGGGGTCACATCGTAAGTGACGCACATCCGGCATCGTAAGGTACATTGTAGCGTGTGACAGCGACGTGCAATTGCGATTGAACGAAAAACCGTTCGTCGCGTGCACGTCGTTCATTCCTGACGAATTGAACGTCAGATTGTTCATCTTACCTGGGGTAGCGCACATCGCAGTGTGTGACACCCCGGGAACGATGAACAGATCTCACCTGCCTCCTGCGGCTCCCGGCCCACAATGTGGAAGGAAGGAGGTGGGTGGGATGTTTATGTCCCGCTCAGCTCCGCCCCTCCGCTTCTATTGGCTGGCTGCCGCGTGACGCCGATGTGACGCCGAACATCCCTCCCACTCCAGGAAGTGGACGTTCGTCGCCCACAGCGAGGTCGTATGGTAGGTAAATATGTGTGACGGGGGTTAATCGTTTGTGCGGCAAGTTCAACAAATTGAACATGCTGCACATACGATGGGGGCGTTGCAACGTGTAAAGCAGGCTTAAGACTTCTATTACAGATGAGAATAACCCGTTAACACAAACTCAATAAAGATATATTTTTTATTTCTTTTTTTAAATCAGAAGAGTTTTTATAGTCGTTTGCAGCTGATGTTGTGAAATTTCACATAATAAAGCAAAGTTCTATGCTGTGAATATACAGCATCATCAGATTTTCTTCATAGTTAGATGGCAGATTAAAGTGATATATTTAATCTAATTAAAGCACCACTATAGTGTTTTGTTTTTTTTTTGCAGTGTTGGAGTGGAGCTTTAAAAGTAAGTCCCGTGCCCCCTATCACCTTTCCGTGGCTTCATCGTTTTTCGCCGTAGCTCCTGTCCCATGGTACAACCTTGTGTCCATAACTTCTGGCTGGCAGTTAGAAGTTACATAACAAGCTCCCAATGCAACTCTATGAGTGCCATAACAAGGCTCTCATAGAACTACATTGATTTGTGACCTCCGGGGCTCCATGAAACACTGGAGGTCACAAATTACAGGAGACCGACTGGAGGGATGCTGGGTAAAGATAAAGACGGCATAAGGTGATTATATGACAGGGGACTTACATTAAAAGCACCATTCCAGTGGTGCAATAAAAAAAAAGCTGGAGTGGTGCTTTAAAACAAAATTTCTTGAAAAATTAAAGAAATGTAGTTTTGTATGGACATTTAATTAACATATTACAAATTGTTGTGTATGTTCATGAACAATGTCAGACGTTATTGACATGACTAGTATACATATGGTTCTATGTGTTTTATTTGATATAAAATAGAATGTCAGCTACACAAGGAAAGCATTTTCTACAAACAGAGCCGAAACCTTTCTGTTTGTACTTTGCTCTCCGCAGAGGATTTCTCCAAGGCTGAGTTCACATTGCAGTTACAGTGTACACTAGAGGGATCTGCCAGGAAATACATCTGATGTTTACCTTTGAGGGAAGCCTATAACATACCTACAGTGGAATACATGACCCAAAATCTCCCATGCAAGAATGTGTATACAGTGCAGTATATGATTGTCAATGTTTTTTAATACTTGAATGTTTTTCCTGTAAAGGTATGCCCATAAACAGCTTGACAATTTTTATAAAAAAAAACACATTCTTTTTATATATTTGAGTCAGTGGGGCCTTATGGATACAATATGGGCTAAATATATGGATAAAGTGTTATGTAAGCAAAGTTTTCGTCTGGATTCACATGGAAATATTATAGACTTGTTGTCAAACCTGTATGAGATTGAGTGCCCTGCCACAGTCAATAGCGTTATTAGAGTCCGGTGGATCCCAGTGCACAATATGCACCTGCCCCACCCACTTGTTAGTCAGATGTATGGTGCCTTGTAGAGATCAAAATCCTATAATGACATATGTATTGTAACCTCTTCCATTATGTAGTAATGTCCCCCATTCTGTACTAATGCCCTCTATTCTGGGCCCCTTCCTGGTATATATGTCCCCCAAGAGTTGTTGAATCTTTTTATGGTTTTGCTCATCTATGAAGGAGCCTGTGTGGTACAATGCTGTACTGAATGAACATCTGACCTGAATCAGTCTGCACAGCCAACATTACCGGTTTATAAAGAGCCTGTGCCCACAGAAATTTGTACAGCTTGGAAACCCACAAAGCAAATTTCATGCGATAACATGTCAAACTATGACTATGCATCTTTTATAAGAAGATGGAGGTGTAGTCATGCTCAGGTGGTTCTTCTTAAATCACCTCCTTACAGACTGTGTAGAGCAAAATTTAGTATTGTACGCTTAAGTGGTAAAATGAAAGGTGCCATCCTAAAGTAGAACTCAACTCACAAAAAAAAATGTCTTCATACGTCTATGGGAACACAAAAAATCTAAAAGTGGTGGGCTTGATACAATCTGATCAGAGTATTTAACCAAGAACGTCATATTCTTGCATTAATTTTTGCATAGCGACTTTAGATCAAACGTATGATGTTTGGATGTCTTTTTCTACAACTATGGTGAAATCTAAAAGTTATGGCTCTGGGAAGAAGAGGGGAGACAAAAAACGCAAACGAGAAAATGGTCGCGTTGTGAAGGAGTTAAAGGAAACGTGTCACCAGTTTTTTGCGCTATAAGCTCCGTCAACCACCAGTGGGCTCTTATATACAGCATTCTAACATGCTGTATATAAGAGCCCAGGCCGCTGTGTACAACATAAAAAACACTTTATAATACTCACCTTAACCGTTCGGGGCGGTGGATGTGGCTCAGATGGGTGTCTTTGTCCTCCAGTGCCGGCACCGCCTCTTTTGGCCATCTTTGTCGCCGCCTCTGTTGTCCTTCTGAAGCCGCGGAGCATGACGTGTCCGACGTTATACACACTCGCGGCTTCAGAAGTAGGACAAAGATGGCCGGAAGAGGCGGCGCCGGCACCGGAGGATGAAGACGCCCATCTGAGCCACATCCACTGCAGCGACCAATTTAGGTAAGTATTTTAAAGTGTTTTTTATGTTGTACACAGTGGTTTGGGCTCTTATTTTCAGCATGTTAGAATGCTGTATATAAGAGCCCACTGGTGGTGGCCTCAGCTTATAGGGTAAAAAACTGGTGACAGGTGCCCTTTAAAAATAATCTTGATGAATGTATAACAGGATGATGACTAGATGTGCTTTACATCAAGTGTCATATCTCCAATATCAGAAGAGACAGAGAATAAAGACGCGACTGAAGCCTCAAGTCCAGCGGAAGATACTTCATTTCGAACACACTTAGAAGTCTAGTGTTTGCTCGAACTTAATTTGCTTGCTTTTCCATCTACTTCAGCAAATCACCAATCCCTCTTTTCAGAAATATAGATCTGTGAATTAGCAGTAAATTAAACTCCTGAATTGAACTGAATGTTTTCGAATGTCTAAATCTGGGAATGTCTACAAATTTCTGATCCAATCATCCCAACACTGAGCTCTGCTGCTGCTGGGTTTCATTTCAATTATAATCACTTGCGCTTGTTCTGCTAGTTAGTAAATGCTACAATGAATAAGTGTTTTTTCTTAGCATGTGAATACATTTTAGCAGACGTGGAGTCACTCTTGATTAGTAAAAGGTTATTTCAGCGTTTCAGACTTTTGTTAAAAAAAAATGTTTTCTTACTTATGAACTGTGGCTACCAGCATCAAGTCATGTAACGACCCTTGTGACTGTTATCCTGTCTAGATTAAAGACAATAAAGATTAAGATGGTACATAGTCAAAGAATTATACTTTTACTATATGATAAATGCTGGTGGATGGTTACATCCTGTTTAAAGACAAAAAAAGAAAGTCAGAATCTAAAAAGTGACAACTGCTGTTACCATGATCCGTAATCCCAATTCTCTGGTTCGGCTCATTCCTTTTTTCTTGTGCTTTGTTATTCTACCCCTTCTTCCTTGCTCTCTATAGTCCACTATAAAGTACAGTATATCACTTTGTTGCTTATTTATCTCATAAGGGTGCTTGTTGCAATACTCTGTCTAGTTGAATACAGATGCAGAAAGCTCCTAAAATACTTTGTGTTACAATTTCTCACAATTTTTAAGATCTGTGAAGTCCTATTCACAGGATGCAAACATAAAATGGACAAATCTTTACCCTGTGCTGATATTTCCTACAGTGTATCAGTATAAGTAAAATGTTTATGAATCTGCCCCAGGCTATAAAAAAAGGTTGCGTACGGCAATGCTTTAGACATGTTCTTTATTGGTAGAGTGCGCGAAAGCGGTAAAAATGCAACACACTTGGCCTGAACAAAGCCCAGCCTAAATAGCAACTGTGACTGGGGGATTTTTCAATCAAAGGGCTGAATGTTATTATTATTATTATTATTATTATTTATTATTATAGCGCCATTTATTCCATGGCGCTTTACAAGTGAAAGAGGGTATACGTACAACAATCATTAACAGTACAAGACAGACTGGTATAGGAGGAGAGAGGACCCTGCCCGCGAGGGCTCACAGTCTACAGGGAATGGGTGATGGTACAATAGGTGAGGACAGAGCTGGTTGCGCAGTGGTCTACTGGGCTGAGGGCTATTGTAGGTTGTAGGCTTGTTGGAAGAGGTGGGTCTTGAGGTTCCTCTTGAAGCTGAATGTCACATTTTGTTTATTAGTTATTCTAGAACACTGATATAAATACAAGTATTTGTCTTGAATCTTTAGATATATTCCAAAATGAGTGGTCCCCCCAAAAACAATCATGACTTTGCGTTACTCTGTTTGTGGATGTTTATGCTTTATGTAGTTATATGATGCCAGTGTTGTTTGTTGATTTGCAGTCTGACAAACGTTTTCATAGCTCGTCATGATAATGCATTAAGCCTATATAATGTGAATCTGGACCTCTTAAAGGGTTATATTGATTCCTGACTTCTAGGGGCTGTGTACTCCTGAAGATTGACAGCTTGGTACTTCAGCCTTGTAGCCTGACTGAGCTGTTATCCCTAATGTCAGTTGTTCTCGAACAAGTGCCATCAGTGTTTTCCATGGTTATAATTGTAATGTATTGCCCCCTATTATGATCTAGGGTTTTTCCAGAACCTAGGGCATAATAACCGTCATGTAAAAATCCTTATACTCACCTACTTCACTGCTCACCTCTCCTTCCTCTCCACTCCTCACCGCCACCCTTCTGGTCCTCGTTGCACCTCCAGATCAGTGTTGGCAAAGCTAGAATCCTCAATGCCTTTGTCACTGGACCGAGGCTTCCGGGTTGGCTAAGCCCAGCTGGGTTCTGTGCATGTGCCCGCAAATCCTCCCAGCCTAACCAACCCAGGAGTGTTGGCCTAGCAATCGAGGCGAGAGGATTTCAGGGCAGCCAATGCCACTTTGAAGATGTGACGAAGACTGGACGACTTTAGATGAGTAGCAGAGGATCCAGAGAAATTAATATAAGGTTGTGGGGTTTTTTATTTAACATTTTTATTGCCTTTTTTATGATTCTTGCTGAATCTACGCATAACCAAATTTTAGAAAATCATCATTTTTCAAATACGGATTCTTTGCAACTTTCAAGTAGAATTCAATTCCACTCAGATGTATTCTCTCATTTCTAGCCATCATGTTTTTTCCGTGATGTAGTGTAACAGACCCTGATTCCAGCGATGTGTTCCTTACTAGGCTTTGTTCTGCTCTTTCCATACAATCAGCGTTTTATCAGCAAGAGATTATCATTATAGAACAAGCTGTCTCATGCCACCTGGTCCAAATATGCCCTCATAACTGATTAGCAGCTTTCTGTCACTATACAATGTCTACAGAAAGCTGTGGTGTGGCTGGGGTTATACACAGATCAACATCTTAGTTCTGTTAAATCTGCAACAGAGAAAACTGTCTCTCTATCATAACTGCTGCATTTAATATACTGTGATATACAGTATTTACAGAATCAGGGTCCTTATGCTGCTGACAGCAAAAACCTGGTGACAGATATCCCTTTAATCTGTAATTTGCCTCTGCTGTGGTTCTTTTTATGACAAATAAAAATAAAAAAAACATACAATATACAAAGCAAACAATAAAAACCTTCTCTATGTGGTGTTTCTGCTGTTTGGTTTTCCAGTAGCTTCAATTTTTTTGATAATAAGTATAACAAGCTGAATCTCAGAGAGCACAAGGGGCTATTTGGATGTAATTGTTTTCTGCTCTAGGTAAACTTACAAAACATCTAAAATGCTCAACTGAGACCAAAGTACATGGAACAGCAGTGCCACCTGCTCGGAGATGAACTCTGTTCATGTTTACAAGGCTTTAATTTGCTTTTATGGAATTCATTCTGCTTTGGAAAAATATTCAATCAATCCAGTTTTATTACTCTACTTGTTCACATTCAGATGTCTCTTCTTTATTGTACTATGTAAAGGGGTTTTCCCATAAAAAGGTCAATTTTAATCAATAGATCTTGGAGTAATAATAATTTTCACAATTGGATTTATTTAAAAAAAAATGTTCCTGTGCTGAGATAATCTTATATATGTGTCCCTGCTGTGTACTGTGTAATGGCCGTGTCTGACCGTAAGGGACATGGTCTGATCTTAACACATCTCCTGGGCCTGGAAGGACACAAAAGAGTATAAAGACTTTACAGCACAGGATCACACATACAGTCATATGAAAAAGTTTGGGCACCCCTATTAATGTTAACCTTTTTTCATTATAACAATTTGGGGTTTTGCAACAGCTATTTCAGTTTCATATATCTAATAAATGATGGACTCAGTAATATTTCTGGATTGAAATGAGGTTTATTGTACTAACCTAAAATGTGCAATCCACATTTAAACAAAATTTGACTGGTGCAAAAGTATTGGCACCTCAACATAAAAGTGACATTAGTATTTTGTAGATCCTCCTTTTGCAAAAATGACAGCCTTTAGTCGCTTCCTGTAGCTTTTTTATGAGTTCCTGGATCCTGGATGAAGGTATATTTGACCATTCCTGTTTACAAAACAATTCCAGTTCAGTTAAGTTTGATGGTCGCCGAGCATGGACAGCACGCTTCAAATCATCCCACAGATTTTCAATGATATTCAGGTCTGGGGACTGGGATGGCCATTCCAGAACATTGTAATTGTTCCTCTGCATGAATGCCTGAGTAGATTTGGAGTGGTGTTTTGGATCATTGTCTTGCTGAAATATCCATCCCCTGAGTAACTTCAAATTCATCACTGATTATTGCACATTATGGTCAAGAATCTGCTGATACTGAGTTGAATCCATGCGACCCTTAACTTTAACAAGATTCCTGGTGCCGGCATTGGCCACACAGCCCCAAAGCATGATGGAACCTCCACCAAATTTTACTGTGGGTAGCAAGTGCTTTTCTTTGAATGCCGTGTTTTTTTGCCTCCATGCATAAAGCCTTTTTGTATGACCAAACAACTCAATCTTTATTTCATCAGTCCATAGGATCTTCTTCCAAAATGTAACTGGCTTGTCCAAATGTGCTTTTGCTTACCTCAGATGACTCTGTTTGTGGCGTGCTTGCAGAAATGGCTTCTTTCGCATCACTCTCCCATACAGCTTCTCCTTGTGCAACGTGCGCTATATTGCTGACCAATGCACATTGACACCATCTGCAGCAAGATGATGCTGCGGGTCTTTGGAGGTGGTCTGTGGACTGTCCTTGACTGTTCTTACCATTCTTCTTCTCTGCCTTTCTGATATTTTTCTTGGCCTGCCACTTCTGGGCTTAACAAGAACTGTACCTGTGTTCTTCCATTTCCTTACTATGTTCCTCACAGTGGAAACTGACAGTTTAAATCTCTGACACAATTTTTTGGATCCTTCCCCTGAACAACTATGTTGAATAATCTTTGTTTTCAGATCATTTGAGAGTTGTTTTGAGGAGCCCATGATGCCACTCTTCATAGGAGATTCAAATAGGAGAACAACTTGCAAGTGGCCACCTTAAATACCTTTTCTCATGATTGGATACACCTGCCTATGAAGTTCAAAGCTCAATGAGGTTACAAAACCATTTCGTGCTTTAGTAAGTCAGTAAAAATTAGTTGTGTTTTAATCAAGAAAATGATAAGGATGCCCATACTTTTGCACCGGTCAAATTTTGTTTAAATGCGGATTGCACATTTTCTGTTAGTACAATAAACCTCATTTCAATCCAGAAATATTACTCAGTCTATCAGTTATTAGATATATGAAACTGAAATAGCTGTTGCAAAAACCCAAATTGTTATAAAGAAAAAGATCATTAATAGGGGTGCCCAAACTTTTTCATATGACTGTAAATCTTTCTTTTAGGTAAAACATTTTTTTAGAACAGGCAGGAAATGTTTTACCTCACAAAAAGAATCATCTATGACCCCATGCTGTAATGTCTTTATACTTTTTTGCATCCTCCCCAGCCCAGGAGATGTGGTATGATCAGACCATGTCCCTGTACAGTCAGACACGGCCATTACACAGTACATAGCAGAGACACATATATAAGATTATCTCAGCCCAGGAACATTTTATATAACATCAAATTATTGAAATTATTATTATTCCAAGATCTATTGATTAAAAATAACTTTAAAATGAACTTTGTAAATGGGAAAACCTCTTTAAGTTTACATTATTTAATTATGGGAAAAAAAGATGAAAATACAAAACAGTAGGAAAAGGATGAATATATATTTATATATTTTTAACCATAGACAGAATAAAAATCAGCATTCATATTAATTTTAAGCTACATCACAATGAGATATCAAATATTATATAGTATAATTTATGTTAAAAAATCTAAACAGTAAAATTGCATAAAAAAGTTCCTCTGGGGCAAGGCACAGCCTACACCTGACTCACACAAGGAAGCTGCATTCAATGGATTTGTACTGACATAGGACATAGGAAAATGCAGTGGTGGGAGTGTGCAGTAATGCAGTTAGTCAACTATCATACGGAATTTCAAGATTGATGTACATCTACCATTCAAAGTAAAGATTAACTCTGCATTCTGGTTTTTCTTAGCTTCACAATTTTATGGTTGAAAGTAAACACAAGACCATTGAGTTCAGCCTATAACTAACATGTTGATCCACAGGAAGGCAAAAACCTCTTCAGGCAGAAGCTAATTGGTCAATTTTAGGGGGAAAATTCCTTCCCAACTCTATAATAAACTGTAGTAAACAGACTAGTTCCCTGGATCAATGTCCTATTTCCAGAATCTAACTAAGGCCCTGTGTTATTCTATTTTTCAATAATGGTACCCAGGGCCCTTTTAAACTTATCTAGTGAACTTTTACAACATGCTGAGGCACAGAATCTATAATCTTACTGCTCGCACAGTAAAGAATCAACATCCATGATGATTATTTCACTAAAAAACATTCTATTGCAAATCTGTCTTAAAGGGGTGGTCCAATACTAGGACAACTCCTTCTGTTTCCACATGCATCCCCCAGTTAAAATATAAAAGTCTATACTCACCTCCATGGGTGGTGTGGTTCCATCGGTGCTGGGGTTTGTGGTGCCGTGAGGCCAGTTTGCGCTGTGCTTCTGTCTCTCCAACTTCGGACAAAGGAGCCATCAACAGGAAGTGAGCGGTAGCCACGGAACTCACTTCCTGTTGATTAATTAGTTTGTCCAAAGGCGGGGAGGCAGAACTTGGAGCTGATTGGACGCAGTGCTCGTGTGATGTCATAACATCCATGAGCCCCGGTAGCGCTGAAACTGCACATGTTGCAGAGGTGAGTATAGGCTTTTTTATTTTATCAGGGGGAAACATGTGGAATCAGAAGAGGTTTACCTAGTAATTGACAATCCCTTTAACTGCATATATGACAATGGACACAGAAATACTTCAATGGTCAACTCACATACAGGAAATGTTATTCCATATTATAAGAAATGATCATTAGCAGAATTCGGGTGAATCAAATATCAATGATTTGCTCAGAAACTGCAGAAATGTATGTACATTCAGTATTGCAGTATATGGTGAAAATGTTGGTCTCCTCTGAAGCCCAGCTTTTAGGTGAACTTCAGAAGAGGACCAATATGGCAGTGGTGGGCGTTTTTAAATGGTCCCTGGTTTTCATCCTAAGACACACTAACCCATAAGGATCCCTGGTTTTAGTCATGATTCGCCGATGGGAGCAAACACCAGCGCGCATTAAATTGAAACGCCTCTAGCGACATATGCTGGCTATTTAATATAGACGGTATCTGCCGTGTGTGAAGAGACCGCGAAGGCTTGTCATAAGGAGGAATTTTAAAAAGATCATATTATAGCTATTAATTTCATGAGTAAATCCCTACTATAATATTTAAAGTGACTGTAAACCAAAGATGAGCCGAGTTCACCGAGCACATACTGTACATTAAGTATTTATTAGTAAGTAAGGCACCTAACATGGGATAAGCTACCTGAAATATATAGACTATCATTAAAATTAAAGACCTCATCTCCAAGCAATAATTTACTAATTATTACCATTACTTTGCCTAGTAAAAGTAACCTCAGTGTTTCTGATTGCTATAGTTGCCACATGCTACAGATTTTCTGCAGCGATTTCAGCATCAGTCTGAATGGTGCTTACAGAAATCCAATTCAGATGCAAACAATTCTCTAAAGTCTATTACATAAACCATCTTCTGAACCTGCCATTGCTGATAACGGCTTCACCTTGTTTGTTAAAGACATTGTCGAGATGTCTGCTGTGGTGAAGTAGAGTGCATGTATAACTTTCCCTGGCTGCAGAACTCTGGTTACAGGCTAATTGTTTTAGGTTGCCATGTGATAATCATAAGAACATTGATCTAAAACCTAAAAGTCATTTAAAGTAATGAATCCAATTGTTTTATATTGCACCACAATTTGTACAATTAAAAAAAAGTAAGAAAACAGGTTACACAATTCCTTTTTTGTTTTATTTTACAATGTATTAAATGTGAAACTTAAAGTGAATGGAGAAAACATATATAAAAACTCTAAAAGAATATTAACTGTGGTGATGTGGGAGATACTTAAAGGGAACCTGTCAGGTCCAATATGCACCCAGAACCACGAGCAGCTCTGGGTGCATATTACTAATTCCTGCCTCACTGTCCCTGTATACACTAGCATAGATAAAGAGAGCTTTAGAATAAGCATTTCTAATGAGTGAGGGCAGTAGTTCCCTGGGCTTTAGTTCCCCTAGCTAATTGCCCCCATTACCATGTTAGTACTAACCTGTGGGCGTGCTAACATTCCAATGAATGCGTAGAATCACAGGATGATCTCACTTACCTCTCCGCTGCCATTGCATCCGACGTTGGATTTCGGCTCAGTGAACATGACCCCGGAGTTTGGGCCATGCGCACTATGAAGCTGGGTGTACATGTCTTGGCTTCAAACTGAAGTAGTGCGCATGGCCCAAACTCCGGGTCATACACACTAAGCCGAAATCCAGCGTTGGGTGGCAATGAAGGTGGAGAGGTGAGTAAGATCATCTTCTGATGCTACGCATTCATTTGCATGTTAGCACGCCCACAGGGGCGTACTAACATGCTAATGGGGGCGACTAGCAAGGGAAGCAATGCCCTTAGGGCTAGTGACTCGCTCATTAGCATACGATAAAAGATCTTTAGACATACTATTTCTAAAGATCTCTTTATCTATGCTAGTGTGTAAGGGACGGTTTTAGGCAGGGATTAGCAATATGCACCCAGAACTGCTCATGGTTCTGGCTGCATATTGAACCTGACAGGTTCCCTTAAAGTCGAACACTGACATTGAAGATGTTTCCCCAATATCAGACGTGTAAACAGTGAAGACTCTTATTGCACAAATTCATAGCACACAACATGAGTCTGGTTACGTGATTATTTTACTGTGGTGGAGGGTATCTGGGACTAAATCTTGTGGATAAATCACATGGCCGCTGCCATCTTCTGTCCTATGGTCACAGAGGATACCAGTCATCATCATTCCAACAGCTGATATTGGAAACCTTCAGGGTCAGAGCTATGGTAAAATCACTTATTAATGTTCCTTCCTAACATTACATTTTATGGTATCTTTTATGTAAAGTGACTAACACCTAAATTTAAAGGTTTTCCTCATTTTTGCAATCAATTTGGTTTATTGTTCTCATGCATATAGAATGAAAAATGAAGCAGCTCTGGAATAGGTTTTGATAATAAAAATATCTAATATTTTGATTCTCCAACAACCAGGAAAACACATAATCTCTGACATTTTCTTCTACTTGTCCCCTACTCTTGATAACCTATTATATGCACGTTATCAAAAAGTAGAATACAAGTGGAGTCTGACTGCAAGATCAAAGAACACGATGTCTGTTTGTAGTCTCTTACCATGGAGGTACATAAGTCCGCAATGGAGCTGTATCCACAAACTGATCAAGCATCTTTTAAATGGGTTGTTCCCTATTAGGACAACCCCTGCTGATTCCACTTGTTGCCTCCATTTAAAAAAGAAGACCGAGTACTCGCCTCCCATGCTGACACCACTCCAGTGCTGTCGGTAATCATGGGTTGGAGCTCACATGACATTTTGACGTTATGTGAGCCCCGCGTCCAGTCACCACCGGCTTCTCTGTCCCTGCCTTCGGACCAAATGAGTTAGTTAACAAGAAGTGACGCTGCGGCTGATGTTCACTTCCTATTAATTGCTCATTTGGTCCGAAGGCGTGGAGACAGAAGCCGGGAGTGATTGTAAGCGGAGCTCATGTGATCTCACAATGTCACATGATCCCCGAACCACGTTTATCAACAGAGCTGGAATGTAGCCAGAATGGGAGGTGAGTACAGGGTCTTTTATTTTAACTGGGGGAAACAAGTAGAAATAGAAGTGATTGTCAGCACGAGGAGGGCATCATGAAGGGTGATGCTGGCCGATTCTAACATCTCTTGGAGCTCCCTCCCTCCATAAGCAGACGTCACTTCTATGGCAGAAGCTTAGTAAGTTTCATGTTTATACCTTTTATTTTAATGTAACTGTTATGCCGTAATGTGTATTGTTCCCTTTTGTAACTTCTTGTATATTCTTTAAACACTGCCTATTTTCGGATTAAATATATAAAAATTTAAGAGTTTCTTTCCTTATGCTTTATATACGAATCCAAAACCCCGAAGGGCCTTATGCTATCTGAAACGGGTTCCCAGCTACCTGTAGAAAGTCTGGGTGGTGGCAGCGTAATTGTTATTGCATAGAATTATTGGAGTGCTATCATTAAGGGTACCGAGGTATATAAATATTCCATTAGCAGGAATCAGAGATATACATTTACCCTTGCTGTGAGACCTCCAATATTTGGCATTATCAGCTCAGCAGCCTCATCTTATGCATTGTCCTGCAGTACCAAAAGTGGCCTGCAGACAAGGGGGGCGCTAGAGAGTAGTCGTGTGTGACAAATCAGTGAACAGCTGCGGATTTCTGAGGGACTTCCCCGGCTGTTCGTGACAAATTGGCACGGTACAAAGATATATTTTACTTGTCCAAGTAGTGGAACTGGAGGAAACAATTGGAATCGGAAGTGGTTGTCCTAGTAGTGGACAACCCCTTTAAAGAAGACCGTGAGAGTTGTTTCAAGTTTCATTTGAATTAGGACAATTCAGAAAAGGCAGATGCAAATATATACAGTGCATAACTTTTAAATAGGGGATCTCCCATGACAGACACATCCTTTGGTGGCTTAATAATGGAAACCAGTGGGCTTGAACGAGCGTGTTAACATGGAACGATGATTGAGATACTGTGAATGAGTGAAAGAGGGATGACAAACCTCTCAGTTATACTAAACAGCTGATAGATGTCACGTGGGCTCGGGGTGTGATCGTCCGTGCTCTTTGGGCTTTTCAGTGTCATTATTTTAAGGGTTGGTAAAAGGTTCACTTTTAAAGGGTGCTTTACACAATGCAACATCGCTAGCGTTTGCTAGCGATGTTGAGCGCGATAGCACCCGCCCCGTCGTTCTTGCGATATGTGGTGATCGCTGCCGTAGTTAACATTATCGCTACGGCAGCGTCACACGCACATACCCTGTCAGCGACGTCACTGTGACCGCCGAACAATCACTCCCTCAAGGGGGAGGTGCATTCGGCGTCATAGCGACGTCACTGCGGTGTCACTAAGTGGCCGGCCAATAGAAATGGAGGGGCGGAGATGAGTGGGACGTAACATGCCACCCACCTCCTTCCTTCCTCATTGCCGGTGGACGGAGGTAAGGAGATGTTCGTCATTCCTGCGGTGTTACACATAGCGATGTGTGCTGCCACAGGAACGACGAACAACATCGTACCTGTGGCAGCAGCGATATTAAGGAAATGAACGACGTGTCAATGAGCAACGATTTTTCATGCTTTTGTGCTCATTGATCGTAGCTCATTTGTGTCACACCCTGCGATGTCGCTACCGGCGCCGGATGTGCGTCACTAACGACGTGACCACGACCATATATCGGTAGCAATGTTGCAGCGTGGAAAGCACCCTTAACACAATACAACTATTGGACTTTGATGAGTTCCTAAGACAACAGACTGGAAAAAGTTTTAGAATGACGCTGAAGATCTGATTTTTTTTAAAAAAAAAGCTAGATGGGATGTTAAGGCAGAAGCCATAAATAAGAAAGGTTGTTGTAGGCACTTCGCGGTCACACTAACCTTACACACATATCTCTCACATAAACAGGTGTTAATAATGAATGGTGCAGGTCACTGCAGTTAACACTATTAAAACATCCAATACACAAACCAGCTTGAGTCTTTGAAATGTAATTAGAAGAACTGCTGTGTTTTGTATTTGATCTGACTTTGGAGGCCCTCTTGCACAGTAAGCACAAAAGTACTAAATAGAAGCCTGCTGGGTAAAAATTACTGCTTGGAAAATAGGTCTGTCCTTTAAGGTGTATAACAAGAGGTGTGTGTGATTGTTTGCAGGTCTCAGTGTCTGACAATCATATAATGCTTACAATTACAGACAAGTAAGCTTGGAAAGTGTCACATAAAATACAGTTTTAGAGCTCTTTTTTAACCAATGCACGTGCCTAAAATATTGACATTAACCATTATTTTTTTGGTCCCTATGGTGTGGAGTATATTTCAGCATATTCTATAGAAAAGCTAAGGATTAATTGAACAAAATGTTCTACAGCGTAGCGGATTGTTCTCTATTTGAGCTGAGAACAGTTTGTAATGTTTGTTTTAAGCGCAATAACACATGCTTATACTTTAAGCAATGTCTGTTCTGTCAATGGGAATTTGGTGAAACAGAATTCGCAAAGTACAAAGTATGCCAGTAAGCTTTTATAGATTTCTATCTCAAAGATCAATACCATTAATAAGTCAAGTAAGTTGGAAGCCAAGTTTTCAATACCCTAAACACAGTCAAGCCCTAATAATTAGAATTGAGCAAAACAAATTGCTAGGCCCTGATCCAGTGGCAATGTTGGTAGTCA
This sequence comes from Anomaloglossus baeobatrachus, assembly GCF_048569485.1. NCBI lineage: Eukaryota > Metazoa > Chordata > Amphibia > Anura > Aromobatidae > Anomaloglossus > Anomaloglossus baeobatrachus. The sequence continues at coordinate 835,809,544 of NC_134353.1, read as the reverse complement.
ATGGTCACTGAACCAGAACACTTCAAATCTCCTACTATTTGCAGGTTCTTTTTTCATTTGTAGACTCATTTGATGTTATGCATGGGTCAAGCAGCTACTTCATGGTTTCTTGGGGCCTACTAATCATTAGACTGTCACTAGGGTGTATAGATGGAACAGGGTCTCCTAGGCTTACCCTAAGACTGGGGCCCCTGACCTGTCCCTTATTTCGAAGGTAGTCTTGATGGTAGCCAGGTTCAAGCCTCAGACGTGGCCCTGTCTCCTGTCCAAGTCCTGATAGTACTTCCCCCCAGCCAGGGAGTAGGGCTAGAAACCAAGTAACCAATCCCCACAAATAAACATAGACAAGGGTGAACGAAAACTTGTTCACACCGCACACAAACACAAAAGAGGAATAGTATGTTAACTGGGGAGTAACGCAAAAGGGGTAGGAGCTAAATATACTTGTGGATCACCAAACTGGATAACAACAGGAATCAAGTAAGGAAAAAGCTATATCTTTCACTCAGACCCTGAGCCCAGACGCTTATAAAGGGTGAGGGCAGATGGTGGTGATTGGCAACCTGAGCTCTCAGCACATGATGATCACAAGCCAGCAGTGATTAACTCCTGCTGTACTGGAGAGCAGTGAAACCAGAACCAGCCGACAACCATGAAAGGCTGTGCAATTAAGTGATCCCAGGCTGTTTGTCATACTCTGCAGTATAAACAGTGTCCGATGCCGCCATGACACCCAACGAGTGCACTGCTGAACACTGCATGACATAGACACATTGGATTATTCCAAAGGCAGTAGGAGAATCACAGTGCTCTGATCCAGAGCCCATGGACTACCAAAGTGACTGCTGGGTCAGTAAACTGCAAATAGCATTGCTCAACTCTACTAAGAAACCTTTTAGGTTATCGATTAATAAAAAGATCTATACTTTACTTATTGGTGGAAGTATGTAATTTATCAAGCCACTGAAAGATAGTCCATCAAATACTTTTATGTAGTGGTACTGTTATAGAAATAGGATAAGAACATTTCCAATATTATAGGGCTATTATAGATTTAACTTTAAACTATGATCAAATAATTTCTTAAAAGATCAAGCACAAACCAAACACAAAGTTCCTCTACCTTAGTTCCAATTAAAACATTTTTGATGGGTCCATTACTAATATATTGTAATGGTATGTGCCATAAAGGACAATCATGGCATCTCAAGGGCATAAAGGTGAGTGTCATAAAGAGACATCTGCTAGCTTCTTGTCACCACTGACCATTTAGAAGGCTATTGGAACAATGTGTGAATACATGAGAACACATTTTTGGTTTAAACTTGAAGAGTTATGTTTGGAGAAAGAAAAACTCTGTATCACAGCAAGAAAACAACAAGTAAACAATTTACACATTGTGTTTTATATATATATATATATATATATATATATATATATATACTGTATATACATATATACTGTATATATACATATATATTGTATATGCAGAGATACAGAACAGATTAAAAATACTCTAAGTGTAATGCCTGGCTATTGGAATTCGGATCTGAACATGTGATGACGATACATGCAAGCAGGGATATGACGCTCTAATCAAGGTTCACAGTATGTAGCAGTTTGGAAGTGAGGGCTGGATGCATAAAGAATCATGAAGCAATTTGCAGTCTTGAATTTTAATTAAAACTTGAATAGTAAATTGGAAATTGGAGATTTTGTTTTTATAAAAAAAACCTTTAAAAAGATTCCACAATCTTGGATTAGATTTGATCTCATGTATATATACAGCTATGATCCAAATACAACCCCCCCCCCAGAAGAATACATTTATATATAATGATAGAGTCATCTAAAGGTGATTACATACATTTTTGTCTGCTATTATGATTTTTCCCTTTTTTTACGGCTTCATATTAAGCCTCTTTCAGCTGTCCATGTGGCACATACAGAATGTTTTTGTTTTTTTCACAGATACAACTTGTACCTCTTTCTATGGTGCTATTGACATGTCCGTGGTTTACTGGTATCATGAACGAAAAGGATCAATACAAGTCTATGGGTCAGGGAAAAACACGTGCAGCACTTGGATAGCAGCAGTGTGTAATCTGTGTACTGACTGTATTTAACATTGTAAAGGATAGAAGCTTTGTAATGTATGGATTCACTTGTCCATCCATGAAAAACACTGCTGGTAAAAACAGACAGTACTCTGATAGCACAATGACCCAAAAAACTGATACCATTTTTTTTCGAACATGTGAATGAGGTCTAAGGCTAACATAACCGCTGCAGGCAATCACTGAGATCAGTACCTCTTCCTAAGTAGATCAGACCATAAGTGACCATAGGCTTCAGCGCTGATGCTAGCGGTCGAGATCACGTTATATTTGTAGCCAAAACAATGATACCAAAGCCGCTTCAGAGAGTTGGCATTGAACCAATTGAGGGTAAGTACCTGCTGTGTTTGTTATGTTACATAAATAAATCATTTGTGGTCCACTTTTCTAAAAGTTGCACAGTTCCAGGTTAAAAAAAAAAGACCTAGGTCCATCTAGTTCAACCTTCCTCCACCAATTCTACATGTTGTCACTAAACCATTTATAATCGACAATGCTGTGTGTACTGAGGAAATAATCCAGCCCTTTTTTTTTAAGTTTTTAAAAGTGTAAAACCCCTTTAAGATCTTAGTGCACTGTTCTAAATCTACTAGTTATTTATTATTTACTATGTGTTTTAGACTTGTCAAGAAGCCACTGACTCCTTTTGCTTTCTGGCTTCATTAAAGGGAACCTGTCAGGTGCAATATGCACGCAGGACCACGAGCAGTTCTGGGTGTATATTTCTAATCCCTGCCTAACCGTCCTTGTATCTAGTAGAATACATAAAGAGATCTTTAGAAAAAGTATTTCTAAAGATCTTTTATCATATGCTAATGAGGCCTACAACTAGTCGCAAGGGTGTGATTTCCCTCGACTAGTGCGTCCTCTTAGCATGTTAGTACAGGGGCGTGCCAGCATGCTATTCAATGCAGCATCATGAAGCCTGGTGTACGCATCCTGGCTCTCAGACAGGTCTAGTGCGCATGACCAGAAGTGCCTGGCATTCAGATCAGCGGTCACAGTGAACACAGGTACATCTGGGTGCATATTGCAACGGCCAGGTTCCCTTTATGATTTTATGTTTGTCCCCACATGTTGGGCTTAATACTTGCAATAGCCAAGTCGGACCTTTGTAAACTAAATAAATAAACTAAAATGTAACACAGAAATAGAGAATTCCTTGGAAATAGTCTAATAGCATATTATTTGTCCATTATTATGTCCCAATTATGGGTAACCATAAAAATTCCCAAAGCTAAATAATTCAACACAACAAATAGCAATTTTGCGTTAACCTGCAAAGCTTCACCATGTTAATGACTGCACAATATTCCGAGCAGTTTGCTCACATTGAATTTGACATGGATCATGAATTGTGAAGATTCCAGCTAATACAATGACCTCTCCAGACATCACACATACTAATGGTAGCTCCACACCATGATTCACAAGTGGTTTCCTTTTAGATTGCTCATTCAATATTATGCTTATAAGCGTTGATTTTCTTATGCACATGCAGGGTTTAATTAAATTCTGAACTGGATATCGCCATTACATGGCTGAGCCAAGAATTCACAACAGCGAAAGCAATTTTCAGATTGTAATGTGAGAAACAAAATGCATTTGAAGTCCTCCGGTCATCTACCAATCCAATTTCTGAAATCACATGCAGAAGGCATCTTTTTTGAAATATAAGATTTGTTTGAGAAATGTTACAATATACCAGTAGGAAATTTGCTTAAAAGTAAAGTAAATCAAGTATCATGAGAAAATTACTTTTTGTTTAAATCAGTTTTTTTTCTGGAAATGTAATTGTAAAAATATTTTTGTTAAGGTTTGTTTTTTCCATATCATAATTTATAATTAAAATAAAAATTTAATTCTTGCAATTTTTACATTGGCCACTGAGTATTTTTTTAGATGGAAACTTCCTATTGTTTTAGGAAACAACATATGCACAGAGCAAGAATGAGGACAGACCGACCCTACCGTAAAGGTCATTATGAAGGAATGGGGAGCAGGGTCAGCAGCGACATCACCTAATGTGAATGTGTATCCTATTTATCAGCAGAGTCATTCTAATCCTGCCTCTTATTATAGATTTGCTGCAAAGTCTTCCTAACAGCACCAGATTATGAGCAAAAAAAACCCACAATCACCAGTGTGAACATTGGCAATTATTTTTAACAAAAACGCTTGTGAATCAAAAACCTGAATTATGCAATAGCTAATGAGAGCTTCAGATTAAGCAACATTACTGCATGATGTCGGAAAATCCTATGAAAGGATACATGAGTGTAAAGCATTACAATATTGGTTTTAGTTTAGTCACTATGTTTTTTTTTAACAAAGAAAGGATGACAAACTAATATTGGTAATTTACTTGCCCATGAAGTAAGGTGCTCCTAATTAAAGGATTTGTTCACTTATTGGACAAACCCTTCTCAATCGGTATGTTTCCCCTTTTTAAAATAATAATATATACTACTTATTCACTTATATAGCGCCATTAATTCCACAGCGCTTTACATTCATTGCCAACACTGTCCCTATTGGGGATCACAATTTAAACTCCCTATCATGTCTTTGGAGTGTGGGAAGGAACCGGAGAGCCCTGAGGAAACTTACACAAACACAGGGAACACATACAAACTCCTTGCAGATGTTGTCCTTGATGGGATTTGAACCCAGGACCCCAGTGTTGCAAGACTGCAGTGCTAACCACTGAGCCACCATGCTGCCCACACCCAAACGCATACTTCTCTCCGATACAGGCACTGTTCTAGTGGTCTTTTCACCATCTCTCCTGGGATTGCGTAGCTGTGTGACATCACGCAATCTCAGTGGCCAATCATCAGCTGTATTATTCTAGATGACCTCAAACGTATCACATATATCAGCTGGAAGAGAAAGCAGCAGCACTCACTTCCTCCGGATGTAAGCAATTTTTCCAAAGGCAGAGAGGGTGCAGAGGCTGTTGCTTGGCCACTGGGATAGAGTGACATCCCACTGGTACGTGATCCCAAGAGAGACGGAGATGATACCAATGGAACAGGGCCAGCACCGGAGAGGAGTAAATGTTTTAATATTTTAAATGGGGAAACATATGGATTGAGTTATTAGAGTAGTGGACAACCATTTTAAGGAAAGGTAGAAAGTCTCATTTGTAATTACACTTTTTATAAAGTTTCCTTGTTATAAACAACTGAGATATTTTAGTTGCATCACTCCCATATATGGAACAGTAAAAGGCAACATTTAATAGACCCCAAAATTTCCAAAAATAATCGTTTACAGTTCAGCATCTTTCATTGTTATTATTATTAAAAAAAAAAATAAAAAAACAATAGTATTAATCATGGGAATAAAGTACAACATGATAATGAGGGTTCCATGAGAAAAATCAAATTGAACCCCACTCTCACCCTTCACACCCTGTAGCATAACATAAAGCTGTGGGCCGCAATTCAAACCTCCCAACACGTCCTCCAACTATCACGTGTCTTTAATAATGTTGGGATTCTCATATGGGCCAATGGGAACATTTGAGGATCACTAAGCTCCAGGATGCTAGTGTGACTGTAATCCCTGCACCTACTCTGTTTTCCCAAAAATAAGCCCTACCCTGAAAATAAGCCCTAGTTGCGGTTCAATAATGAAGTGTCCATGCATCTAAAAAAGTTCTAACATACTGCAGGACACTTCAAAAAGAAAACAGAAACCTCAAATGAAAGAAGGCACACCCAATTGTACTCACCACCCCTGAACGTGACACTGTGGAATGCAAAAACCTGTGGTGGAACGCATCAAGGATCTGTGGTGGAACGCGTACACCCACACATCCTATAATACCGTACTGGTCCACTGACGAACACAGACAGAACTGGACCACTGTGCAAGAAGAGTATATGGGCACTCTTTGGGTCTGTGACAGAACCTTCTAGCTGGCTTGAAGGTGAAAGTGGGCCCACTATCCCTCTGGGCCACTGTGCCCCTATGATATGTCCTGCCCTGAGTATAAGCCCCATTATTTTTATAGTCAAATGAAACCGCATCATGTAATTGACCAAGTGTGGGTATGTTGCTTATCTGAGGAAGAGACAGAATCAGGAGACATTATAAAAAGGAGGTAAGCTGGCAGAGCACTGTGATGGTCTGCACATTGTTTTAATAGGAAACTTTAGGTTCTTTCATCATATGGATGTTACTCTCTCATGGTAGAGTTATTTCCTAATAACAGTGGCATTTTTCAGCACAATAATGCACATTGCCACAGTGCAAACATTGCTTAGTAATAAATGGAAGTACACGACAAAGAGTTTTAGGTGTTCAGTTGGCCTCGAAATTTCCCAGATGTCAATCTGATAGAGCATCAGTGAAATGAGCAAGAACGAATCATAGAAGCCCACCTCCATGTAAAACTTAACTGGTGGGCTGCCAGAAACCAGAGCACAGAGTATAATAATGAGGTCTTGTGGTGTCCATGTCTGGCTTTACACAACCTTAGGCATGCGGTTTTATTATTATGCCTGATCTCTGTGTATACTATAGATAAAACAATGGTTATTGTTATGGAAATGAAAGGTTTAATAAATTCTTGTAGAACTGATCTCTTTCTAAGCTTCAATGAAATCCTCAGAAAAAAAATGAGTGAGATTCTTTGGGATAACCACAAGGAATAACAGAAGCGTAGAATTGGCTAAATTATTAACATCTGACACAACACGATGAAGCTGCGGCTGCACCTGCTAAGCAAGAACAGATTGAGGTCAGAGCAGGGAGCATTTGCTCAGAATGAACATTATCCATTCCTACTGGAGGAAGATTGCAGCTGTACTAACCACACCAGGCGCAGCCATAAGATTTTACTGAGTACAAGGGAATAGACAGAAACGCTTCCTAACTGTTATGTTTAGTATCAATACTTGGCTTAAGATCTTTGTAACAGTTAACTGCCATAGTACACAAAGTGGACTCCATGAAAATTTACAGTTTGAAGACAGCTGGACAAAGCCAGGCAATTTATAGTAATTATTTGGGGTGAGTATAAAAAATGTTGACTATATTTTATTTCAATTATGTAATTTTCAATTATGTATGCGAGAAATTGTGTCAGCATCTCATGAAGATGTCTAAAAAAGTCAGAAGATAACACTGAAAATCTTTTCAAATGTATAAGAATATGCCAATAGTCACATCAAGTAAAACTATCCACATCGGAGGACCACTTACATACAAACATTCTACTGATTGCAAAAAAATGCAGTTTGATACTTAAAGAAGCAGTCTTAATAGGACAATCTCAATCCAAATGCCCCATCAGGGTGTATGTACAATATAAAAGTAGGATCCCCATTATAGAAGAGTGCATTAGGCAAAATTTGAATTTGCCTGATTGTGTGTATGTTACCAAGAAATCTAATTCCCGGAGAAGATATTCTCCATGAATTGAATGCCCCTTATTATGCTCTGGGTCTCTCTAGAACCCAGACATATGATAAATGTAATATTTTAAAAAAATATCTTTATACTCACCTTACCGCTCACCTTTTTGACCCTTCCACTACTCATTACCACCCATCTGGACCTTGCAGCATCTTTTGATTCCCTGCACTATTTCTAGAATTCCTGGGCTTTGCATGATCAGCTGGGACTTCTGGCTCTTATTAGGCTTGGGAGAGTTCTGTACAAGTGCATGGAAGGTCATGGTAGTGAATGCAGAATTTGTAAGATTCGAGTAAAGTTCCCTTACACTCAAAATTATTCACTTATCTCTGATCCCAGCTGTTAAAGGGGTATTCCCAAGTTGACTCTTGAATAGTTCACAGCAATGCAGTCTCCTTACAGTTTCCTTACTTCCTGGTTTCTGGCAGGGGAGAGGGTTCTTTTCACGATTCATGCATGGCTCTGGCATTCCTGAGGCGGTGCATGTATCCTGCCTCTGGGGTTTAGGTCTCTTGGGAGGGGCCTGTTCGTTCTGGCCTCGTTCCGGGGGGACACCGCCAGTGATATTTCCGGCTCTGCTGTGTGCTCCATTCCTATAAGAAGTTCTCTATTTCTTGACCTGCTACCTGGTACTGTCTGTCCTGATCTCCATTTCCCTTGCCCGACCTGACTTCCATCCCTCCTGCCCAACCTGACCTGACCTCCGTTCCCCTGACCAGACCTACATTTTACCAGCCTGTTCTGAACTCCATTCCTCCTACCCATCCATACCTCCATGCCTCTTACCCGACCTTTCCTCCATACCTCCCTGTTTTCTAGTCTCCTGTCCTGTGTTCCCTGCATTCTCCCCTGTGCTTACTTGCTTTCCCGGTATCCGACCTCGGTTTTGTTCTTTGACTTTGGATAGTTTTCTCCTTGGTACATACGTGACATTCCGGCATAGACCCTGACTGATCAACTATCCCTGCTCTTGTGTTAGTGACCTCTAGTGGGCTTCTGTGTAACCACACTCAGGAGTTCTTTTCCTACCTGAGTCCCTGCGACCCTTAGTGGTAGCTTGACATTTCTCCTCCTTTTGTGACCACTCTGGTGAGTATTAGAACTTTAGTATTAGAAGAACTATAAAGATCAGCACAAGTTCTACTATAACATATTCACCTATCAGTGCTTTGTTCTGGAGTCTACACTGTTCTCATTACATTTAGACATAGAGATAACAGGGTATATGAACAAGCACACAGCTTCAGACAGCAAGAGCAGCAAGAGGAGATGAGCAGATCTGCTCTGAAATCTAGGGACAGGTCATTTATAACTCTATCTATACAGAAGATGAGAGGGAGTGTGAATTGGATTGGTAAATCAATGGATTTGTTAGAGATGGCCGGGATGTTAGAAGTTAACTCCAATCCTAGACTGAAACTACTGCACACTCTTGGCCAGAGTCTAGAGGAAATGACCAGTATACTATAAAAGATTAAAACTATCATTGCTGGAGAATAGAGATGAGTAGAGATGAGTGGCTTAGCTGTCTATATCTGGACTTTAGACAAAGTTTGGTTTGGGACCCGTACTTGACCTGAGCCCCAATGGAAGTCACTAATTGGGCAGTTCACCCAAACTGGTACGTGCCCACATACAGCCAGGCATAAACAGAACACCTCCAGGGGAGGGTAGGCAGGGTTTTTTGAATTTGTTTTTTTGCTGCACACTACATCCGATCATGCTATTGTTACCCCCAGTGCGTGCCATTAAAACACTACATCCGATCATGCTGTCCTTACCCCCAGTGCAAGTCATTCAAACACTGCAAGTGGCTCGCACTGGGTTGAGCACCAAGCGTACCCGAGCACAGCAATACTCGCACGAGTGATGTTCATATGTAAAGCACCCAAACTCCAAATCTGAACTCTTTTTATTTTTTGTATATTCTGTCTGGTACGAACACCGAACACAAAACCTCAGGTTTGCTCATCTCTACTCAAATTAGTTGATGCAAAAATAAATGCACCCCACAACAAAAACTGGCACATCTAGTATGTGGTTTGATCTCCATTATTTTTAAGGACAGCATCAATTTTTCTAAGCATGGAATGAACAAGTTGGCAAAATAAAGCATCTATATATATTTTCCCATTCTTCAAGATTGACCTGTTGTAGAGACTTAATGCTGAATGGAAAGTGATGTTCAACTTGTCTGTCAGAATTCCCCAAATGTGTTTCGGTTTGGTTCAGATCAGGAGACTTACATGGCCACCGAGTCCCTTTCACCCTGTTCTCCAAAAATGCAACAGATCTGTGTTTTGTGTAACTGTCATATTGGAAAAGTGCATGCCTACCAAAGGGAGTGCTGGTATCACCTTTTATTTCAATACAGAGCAGTACATCTGTGAATTCACAATATCATCAATGAAATAAAGCTCCCTACCACCAGGAGCCCTTACATAGCCCCAGATATGAAGATTGCCACAACCAGGATTCATTCTATGCACCATGAATGGGAAGCGTGGAGTAAGCTGTTGTCAGGAACCTCTCACAAGGTGAGCCGGTCGTACTGAAATCAGCAGCTTACATTTATAGTCCCTTGAAAAAGTATTCACACTCTGTGAACTTTTTCCATATTTTCTCACCCTATACCTACAAAATGAAATGTATCTTTTTCAGATTTTATATGATATATTAACACTTAGAAGTAAGTATTTGTAAAGCGTAAAGAAAATGATACCTAGTTTTTAACTTATTTTAAAAATATAATTCTGAAAACTGTGTTTTTGTATTCAGCCCCCCGAGTTAATGCTTTGTAGGATTACCTTTCATTGTCAATTGTTTTGCAAGTCTTTTGGGGTATGTCTCTGAACAGCAATTTTCAAGTCTTGCCCCAGATCCTCAATGGGATTTAGGTCTGGACTGTGACGTGGCCGTTTACACACATGATTATGCTTTGATCTAAACCATTACATTATTGATCTGACAGTATGTTTAGGGTCATTGTTCTTCTGGAAGCGGCAGTCTCTAATATGTTTTCCTCCAAGATTTCCCTGTATTTATATGCATCCATCTTCCCATCAACTCTGCCCAACTTCCATGTGCCTGCTGAAGGAAAGCATCCCCACAGAATGATGCTACCACCACCATTTTTAACCCCTTAATGACCCATGGCATACTATGAATGCTATGAGTCATCTCCCTACCTTTGATGCGGGCTTGCACACCAAGCCCACATCTTTGCCTGCACATGTCGCCTGATTTGATTAGTCAACACGTGCCTCTAACAGTTGTGGGTGGATCGACGCTCTCCCTGCGGCTGTTAACCTGTGAAATGCCACTGTCAATCTCTCTGACAATGGCATTTAACGCGCACTAGCAGGGGGATGCACTGTTCTACTCCCTCATCAACCCCCCCCCCACAAAGTGTTAGGAGTTGTCATGTCAGCCAGAGGTCATCTGATGACCACTGTGTTTGTCTTCACAGTACTCCTATGATATCCAGAGAACAACAGAAGAATAAAAAAGTTATGGCTCAGGGAGAAGAATAAACAAAAGCGTAAAAATTAAAAATGGCCCGGTCTTTAATAGGTTAATGGTAAGGATGGTGTTTTCAGGGTGATGTGCAATGTTAGTTCTCAACCACACATATCGTTATACATTTATCAAAGAAGTTCTCCTTTCGTCTTATCTGACCAGAGCACTTTCTTCCACTTGCTAGCTTTGTACCTCCCCTATATGACTTTTTGCAAACTGTAAATGAGGCTTATTATGACTTAATTAAAAACATGGCTTTCTTCTTGCCACTCTTTCATAAAGGTCAGATTTGTGCAGCCTATGACTGATAGTTGTCCTATGGACAGATCCTCCCACCTGAGCTATGAATTTTACAGCTCCTCTAGAGTGACCATGAGTCTCTAGGCTGCTTCTCTAAATAGTGCTCTCCTTGCTTGAGATGTCAGTTTAAGTGGACAACCATATCTTTGTAGAATTGGTGCTGCTTTTACACTCCCTTTTTTTGATGATGAATTGAACAGTGTTCTCTGAGATGTTCAGAGCTTGTGCTACTTTTTTTTTTACCTAACCCTGCTTTAGTCTTTTCAACAACTTTTTCCCTGACCTTTCTAATGTGTTCCTTAGTTTTCATGATACTGTTTGATCCCCAATGTACTCAAACAAATCTCTGAGGCCTTCAGAGAAAAGATGTAGTTATAGTGATAATAAATCACACACAGATGGAAATGGTTATTCAGGATTTTATTTAGCGTTATCAAACTACAGGGGGCTGAATATAATATTCAGATTTAGATTTTTAGAATATTTAGAAAACCATGTATTATTTCCTTTAAACTTAACAAATACTCAAATACTTGCTACTTTGTGTTGCTATATCACATAAAACTTGAATTAAATACATTAAAGTTGGTGAGTGTAATGTGAATTTTTTTAAAACGTTCAAAAGGACATGAATATTTTTTAAAGCACTGTATCTAATGTTTATGTTCAGCTGGGGCACCTAGGATTTGAACACTAGTTTTAATTCTTTATTTCAAGGTCTGCGCTAAGGATAATACATTGCATTAGTGATTAAATTTAGAGATGATCGAATACCTCAAATATTCGGCTTCACGAATATCCGATGAATAGGTTGCCGCTATCCGAATATTCGATGCACAATGTAAGTCTATGGGAAGCCCGAATAGTATTGAATAGTTGTTATTCGGGTTTCCCATAGACTTACATTGCGCATCAAATATTCGCGAATAGTCGAATAGCGGCGACCTATTCTGAAAATATTCGCGAAGCTGAATATTTGAGGTATTCGATCATTCCTAATTAAAATGTTTTGTCATAGGCATGGACCAATAAACACAATTATTACATACCATGACTAAGGCACTTTGATGCCAAAACATGTTGATTTTTGCACTGCAGTATATGATGCTTGGTGGCTTATTTTCTTTTTTTATGATCTTTGAATAAAATAGATGTTTTGCTGGAGCATTTTTTTAATTATGAAATACAACCTCAATTCCTAAAAAGTTGGGACAATGTTTAAAGTATAAAGAAAGGAAGAATGCAATGTTTTGGAAAGATCCCATTGTCATATTTCATTCACAACTGAACAGATTACAAATCATTGCATTCTTGTTTTCTTTAATTTTGCATGGAGTCCCAATGATTTTACAATTGAGGTTGCATTTACAGCATTGGTGATAAATGTTGCTGTAGTTTCGTTTGATCCCAATAATGGTGTGACCAGTTTCCCTTTGTGCATGTGGCCCAAGCATTGGTTGCTACATTCACATATATTTAGCATCTATACTGTGGATCGGTGAAAAATGTACATGGCACAACCCAAAGATCTCTTTATAGCAGTTGAGGAGTACTATCCCAAAATGGAAAACCTCTTTATCATGAAGACAAAATGACATCATTTTGATTTACTATAAAAACATCCCTTTCTTGCATCTAATCTATAGTATAATATATGAAAGGAGGACACTTTTACGACCATAAAACATCTAGAAAACAGCAGCGGTTCTAGGGACAAATCTGTAAACACTGGGCTTGTCCTTGGAGACTATTGCAAGACGACAAATGACTTCTTCTGTGTTATTTTTTCCTACAGAATATCGTAATGTGCAAATTCTTCAGTGTGATGTTTAACCGCTTGAAAACATGTCTTACGGCTTATGCAACCCATTAATTAAAAAACCACTAAGCCCCTAAACTGATATTTTATAAATGCCATCTTCTTTTAAGTGGAAAACTTTTGCTGTTAAAATAAATGCCACAGAAATTAGACATTTCATCTTGGCACTATGGGACGAGGCTAAGGATTGCGTTGATTTGGTTTATATACAAGATTTTGCATTATATTCCCACTCAAGTCAAGCAAATAATAAATCGCTACCTGTACGGCAGGTTCAAAGCTCTAATTAAGTAGTATGGGATTCAAGACAAGGCTCTCAGGCTTTTTCAGTCAAAAAACATGAGCCATAGGACTTCTTAAATTGGCCACGGTGGAGGTGTAACCTATATGCGCATTTAACATTACTTCCTTTTAATGAGGCTTGGTGAGTTGTCGGGATTCATAGCACAATACACCTGGACAGTGCGGGTGGTTGTTACTAATGACAGAGGGGTATTTTTGTCTCCTCCTTTTTGTGAGTTAAAAACAGAACCACTTCCTAGAAAAGAAATGGTGAAATATTGCAAACGTTCTCCTTTTCTTTTTGGTAATAATTAATAAAATGAGAAAAAAAGAGAAAGGATACTACCGCTGCGCTAATGAATTCTTCTACTGTGGTCAAGATAAGATAAATGAAAAAAACACAGAAAAAACCTTAGAGAAAGCCAAAATAATAACACACTGCCCATTGGCACTCACTGAAACCATGTATGACTGGGAGTGTACATCAGGAAACCTCCAGGATCAGGCAGGTAGTGATCAATAATGTGCAGAGAAAAAAAAACTTTCAAAGTTGATTCTGAGTGAACTCCTGTTACAGAGTGCTCAGCAAGTTGGTGCTTGTAATTGCGCCAACCTCGGAGGGAGTCCTTGCATTGCTTCTGCGTCTCCTGCATTGAGCGCTTTGCTGTGTTGGGGGCGCCGACGGCTGAGGCGTCCATCAGCAGCATCGCGCCCAGCAGACCGAGGGCTCGCTCTACTGTGCTGGACCCTCACAGTACCCCGCACCGAGGACTCCCTCCGAGTTTTTTTTTTTTCTCTGCACATTATTTATCACTACCAGCCTGATCCTGGAGGCTTCCTGATCTACACTCCCGGTCATACATGGTTGCAGTGAGTGCCTATGGGCAGTGTGTTATAATTTTGGCTTTCTCTAAGGGGTGCTTCACACATAGCGAGATCGCTACCGAAATCGCTGCTACGTCACGGTTTTGGTGACGTAACAGTGACCTCATTAGCGATCTCTCTGTGTGTGACACTGAGCAGCGATCTGGCCCCTGCTGTGAGATCGCTGCTCATTACACACAGCCATGGTTCGTTTTTTTATTGTCGCTCTCCCGCTGTGACACACAGATCGCTGTGTGTGACAGCGAGAGAGCGACAAAATGAAGCAAGCAGAGAGCAGGAGCCGGCATCTGGCAGCTGCGGTAAGCTGTAACCAGGGTAAACATCGGGTAACCAAAGTGGTTACCCGATATTTACCTTCGTTACCAGCCTCCGCCGCTCTCACGCTGCCTGTGCTGCCGGCACCTGCTCTCTGCACATGTAGCTGCAGTACACATAGGGTTAATTAACCCAATGTGTACTGTAGCTAGGAGAGCAGGGAGCCAGCGCTAAGCAGTGTGCGCTGCTCCCTGCACATGTAGCTGCAGTACACATCGTGTAATTAACCCGATGTGTACTGTAGCTAGGAGAGCAGGGAGCCAGCGCTAAGCAGTGTGCACGGCTCCCTGCTCTCTGTACATGTAGCTGCAGTCGTGTAATTAACCCGATGTGTACTGTAGCTAGGAGAGCAGGGAGCCAGCGCTAAGCAATGTGCGCAGCTCCCTGCTATCTGCACATGTAGCGACGTAATGATCGCTGCTGCGTCGCTGTGTTTGACAGCTAAGCAGTGATCATAACAGCGACTTACTAGGTCGCTGTTACGTCACAGAAAATGGTGACGTAACAGCGACGTCGTTATCGCTGTCGCTATGTGTGAACCCAGCCTAAGGGGTGCTTCACACACAGCGAGCTCACTGCCGAGATCGCTGCTGAGTCACGCTTTTTGTGACGCAGCAGTGACCTCATTAGCGATCTCGCTGTGTGTGACACTGAGCAGCGATCTGGCCCCTGCTGCGAGATCGCTGCTCGTTACACACAGCCCTGGTTCGTTTTCTTCAAAGCCGCTCTCCTGCTGTGACACACAGATCGCTGTGTGTGACAGCAAGAGAGCGACAAATGAAGCGAGCAGGGAGCAGGAGCCGGCGTCTGACAGCTGAGGTAAGCTGTATCCAAGATAAACATCGGGTAACCAAGGGGGTTACCCGATATTTACCTTAGTTACCAGCCTCCGCAGCTCTCACGCTGCCTGTGCTGCCGGCTCCGGCTCTCTGCACATGTAGCTGCTGTACACATCGGGTTAATTAACCCGATGTGTACAGCAGCTAGGAGAGCAAGGAGCCAGCGCTAAGCAGTGTGCGCGGCTCCCTGCTCTCTGCACATGTAGCTGCATTACACATCGGGTTAATTAACCCGATGTGTACAGCAGCTAGGAGAGCAAGGAGCCAGCGCTCAGTGTGCGCGGCTCCCTGCTCCCTGCTCACACTGGTAACTAATGTAAACATCGGGTAACCATACCCGATGTTTACCTTAGTTACCAGTCTCCGCAGCTTCCAGACGGCGGCTCCGTGCAAGCGCAGCGTCGCTTGCACGTCGCTGCTGGCTGGGGGCTGTTCACTGGTCGCTGGTGAGATCTGCCTGTTTGACAGCTCACCAGCGACCATGTAGCGATGCAGCAGCGATCCTGACCAGGTCAGATCGCTGGTCGGATCGCTGCTGCATCGCTAAGTGTGAAGGTACCCTAAGGTTTTTTTCTGTGGTTTGTTCATTTATCTTATCTTGACCACAGTAGAAGAGTTCATTAGAGCAGCAGTAGTATCCTTTCTCTTTGTTCTCATGTTTAGTCACTCAGCAGGAGTGATTGTTATCGCTTGCAGCTTTCTGGAGCTCCTTATGTGGGGTGAGTATTTGTAAGGCGCAAATACTTTTTGTATACAAATTAATTAATAAAATAGTTACAGGAAAAACTCAGGTCAATTTTTAAAAAACTGCATTATTATTGTTAGCTTTCAATAAAAGAAAATTGTAAAAGCTTTGTACTTTGTGGGATCTACATTCCAGCACAATTGGCTGATACTTTCCCTATAGAAATCATGGTTTAGTCATAAATAGAGAAGGGATAACCCCCAGATGTTCGGTCTGACTGGACTTAAATAAAAAATCTGGTTACGGGACCAGACTTTACCCGAATTTGATCCTGGACCCTGATCCCTATATAAATCTATGGGGACCCAAACTTTTGTGCAAAAAAAAGGTGATGCTAAAGGGTAGGGGGCTGCAAAAGGAAGAAAAATGGTGGTTAAAGCAGGACAACTATACTTACTGAGTTTCTGCACGGCTGTCCCATTGTTTCCAGGTTTGTTCATAAAACCATATGAATTTTCACTGCTTCCCCCACCCACCCTCTGTGACAGGGTCTGTGATTAGTTGCCCTAACACTAGCTATCTGGGTTCCTGAACTGGAGTGCAAAAAGAAACAAACAATTGGAAAAAAAGTGTGGTCGTCTGTATTTTGACACCCAGCACAGATAAGCAGACAGCTGGAGACTGCAGCTCTCAGTTGTGCGCTTTAACTTGGCTGTGTATCAAAATTCAAGAGACGCCACGTGGGTTTTTTTTTTTAACTATTTATTTAAATAATTAAAAAACATCCAAGATAAAGTTACCAGGAGGAACCCTACACAAGCAAAGGGAGACCATGAAGAAGTTCCTATTTCTTGCATCTCAACTCATGGCAAACGTGCAGTAAGACAACAGTGCCCATTATTAAATCACCTTCCCAAATAAAGATTTTCCTAAAATTCTGTGCTGCTTTGGTCTCCTGGAACATGGAACAAACTATGACTATTCTATGGTAAATTCACACATTTCTAGTACATGGTATACATATATATGATCATTAACCCTCAGCAATAAGGTCTTCTCACTCTAATCCTACAATCTCTCCAATAATGTAAAAGTAGTTTGAATATTTCTATTGTCATTTCAGACAGATATCAACGGATGTTTTCTCATGTTCTTTAAAGGGAATGTATCAGCTCAAACTTACAGTTTAAACTAAGCATTTAGGGTCCTAACGATCAAGACCAGTGTAATTCTGATTTTGTTGAGGAGATAGGCTAGAGTCAGACATTAGACATGTACACCTTTTAATGAATCAGGATGAGTGGCATGCACCATCGATACTGATGAGTTCAGCACTAGAGATGAATGGACCCATGGATATTCGGTTTGGAAGGTTCAGCCGGACTTTAGATAAAGTTCAGTTTGAAACTTGGACTTGAGATGAACCCCATTAGAAGTCAATTATTGGGCAGTTCGGATCTCTGCCCACATAAAGCCATACATAAACAGAACACTTATGAGGGTGGGGAGGGTCCTTTATTTGTTTTTTGGTACACACTACCTCGGATAACACTGTTATTTACCCCCGTGTGAGCAGCTCAAACACTGCATGTCGCTCGCACCGGGCTGAGCACCGAGAATACCCAAGCACTGCGATGATAGCGCAAGTGGTCAGCATATGTAAAGCACCCAAACTCCGAACTTGAACACTATTTTTTGTTCGGTATGAACATCAAACTGCTGTGTAGGGGTCGCTGGCTGTCTGATGTTTGGGGGCAATGTTGATAGTGCATGCCCAATTCTAGACTGCTCATTGCATTTTTCTTTCATAGATAAACTGCTGACTGACAGCATTGTCCAATCGACAGCTATCTATTGTATATGACCAGCTTTGCAGTGTAAATGTAAAAGTGGAGATAAAAATAATCAAGAAATTACAAAGCAAACACAGTTCTTAAGCTGGGTTTACACACTGCAACATCGCAAAGGACATCGCTGTAATGTCACCGGTTTGGTGACGCAATAGCGACCTCCCTAAGTCTCTGCTAAGTCTCTGGTGAGCGTTCAAACAGGCAAACCTGGCCAACAACGCAACAGCGATCCGGACCTGCAGAGCGACCTAGCTGGTTGTTGGGGACGTTGATAAGCAGCCTTTTGAAAGGGAAGTTGCTAACAAAGTCGCTGCAAAGTCTTCACACACTGAAACTTCATGCTGCACAGCGGGAAACAAAGGACCTAGGAATGGTCCTGAACGATTTGTAACGATTACAACTTCACAGCAGGGGCCGGGTCGCTGATAGGTTTCACACACTGCAACATCGCAAACTACATCGCTATTGCGTCACAAAACCGGTGACGTTACAGCGATGTCGTTTGGGATGTTGCAGTGTGTAAACCCAGCTTTAGACTTTCATTCAAAGATATCAAACATTAAGAACATTGGAAACCCCCCCTTTAATATATCTCTTTGCTTCACAATATCAATATTAATTTCATATCAGTGATGAGCTTGCTATACCTCTAATAAGGAAGCACCAGTAACCTCAATTTACACTAAATTATGCATAGTATAGCTAAGCATCTGTTTAATGCGTCTAGGCAGTAAGCACATTAGAGAGCAAATAATAACGCTATATGGCTCTTTGTATTGTTTTCACGGAAGTATCATTCCCCTTATCTTATTCAGCACAACTCTCCCACACAAAATTCAATAGCTTGGGGGCAATAACTGTATTTCTCCCACTGAAGCGCACTGATCAAACACAAAGTAAAGTCCTGCTGTTTCGCAGCATTCAATTTACAGGTTAACCTTACGACTTGTTATGTAATGCAATACTCAAGGAACAAAATATCCATCATTACAGTGAAACCATTTACTAGTGCTAATAATTGGCTCGCTTGGGTGTCGTTGACTATGATGACAAAGCTCACATGATGTCACTATTGTATATATACCAGCAAGAATACTGCAAAATTAACCGTAAATGGTTACAGGTGGAGGGCAGTGACTTGAATTTTTATGATAAGCATTTGAGTAATGAAATCTACAAGATGAAATATCCTTCTCACATAATTTATGATGCTATGAATTACAGGTAGATTAATTAGGTATAGGATTAAAGGTATATGCCCACACTCCAAAAATAAGTGCTTAAAAATGCTTTCAAGATGTTTCCTATTCAATTCTACTGTAAAATGACTTTTCTATTCATATCTTCAGTCATTTCCTCAGCTTCACTGGATTTCTCTTCTTTGAAGCGGCTCCTGACGGTATCCGCTCCAAACTTTGAACTGTCCAATCAAAAGCGGCCAAAAAAAAAAAAAATCACTTCATAGAAAAAACTTTTCTTAAACACTTCAAAAACTCTTCAAATCTTCTTTAAGAAACACAAATTGCCTCCAAAAACTCTTCAAATAGAATGTTTCCACAAGGAAAACTTGTCTTTGAGCACCCCAAAAACTCTTTGTGTACATACACCAAGGATCACTAAACTGGATCACTGAGTAGTAAAAGACAATTTGACATATACCTTCCTGGCCAGAATGGGATTTCCATCAAGAAAATTGACGTTGAGTCTTCACATAAATGAGGCTGCACATGCAGAGGGACAGGATGATTTCTAGCTTATGAATTGATCCCCTTCATTTTTTTCACTTAGCTCCATCTCTATTGACTTAACTGATGCCTCGTCAGCACTTTTGATAATACTGACTTAGCGGTGTAGAACAGATGTTGATCAAGCTCATGGAGGAAGCGTTAGATTGGAGTATAACGCAGAGAATTGGTGACTTCGACAATCAGCTCCTCCTCGCTGGACTCACTGCTTCATTTACATAAAGATTCAAGATTAATTTTCCCAGCAAATGGAAAATCTATTAATGTCCAGCAATGTAATTAGCTCATTGACCCTAAATCTCTTGTTAGGTTCCCCTAAGACACATGTAGCTGATAAGTGAGTCCCTCTTTGAGAGTCCTCTCAATTAACTACATCAAAAGCCAGGAAAAGCATAGAGGACCACGTAGCGTCCAACAAAACGCTATTAATAGTAATGAATTTCTTAACAAGATTCATTAATTTACATTAAATTTACCAAAACTAGCAGATTGTAATGGGTCCCAGAGCTAAACCCCCTGAGATCACCTTTATTAAAGGCATACGTGTTATGAGAAGAGGTTGTCCTCCCCACACAACATACTTAATCAACATATTTTCTCTGACAAAAATGTTTTTTATTCTGTTACTGACTTTGAGATGTTTTGACAAAGCAATGTAATATAGTAAAGTGATTTAAGATCTATTTACAGTTGTGTTGTGAACCTCCGTCAGCTATTCTGAAAAGCTTTCCAATTTATTTGGTGGCAATAAATACTGTAGTGCATTCTACAACACTATTCTAGCCATCAAAAATACCTAAACCATGGATTTATCACAGGCTCAAAGTTTTATCTATCTATCTCTCTATCTCTCTATCTATCTTAATCAAGTATCACAAATTCCCCTTCCCCCTAAAAAATTATAATAAAATTATAAATCAAGCACAAAATGTTGGTAAACAAATATCAAAATTTTAGTAAAACTAATGAGACATAACCTATTTTTTCTACAGCAAAGACTAACTACAGTGTTTCCCCGAAAATAAGCCCTACCCCAAAAATAAGCCCTTGTAAGAATTTTCAGACGTTTCAGAGTATGCCTTAATATAAGCCCTACCTTGAAAACAAGGCCTAGTTGCAGTTCAATAATGTAGTGTCCATGCAGCTAAAAAAGTTAAAGAATACTGTGTACCGCCCCCGTGCCAGCAGCCGCCGCTGCTCAGGTCCAGACCCACTGTGTGTGTCTGTGGCTCGAGGGATCCTCCTGACCCGGGAGTCTCGCGGACACGCCGAATAAAAAGGGAGGGGACGTTTATGTATGGCCTAGGCCGTATTAAGTTTGTGACACCACCCACGGTGTGTGGTGATGTGGGACACCACCGCTGCTGTTGCGAGGCACCCGGGGGAGATGTAGTGGCAGCTGGATGTTAACCCATCCGTGGGTAGGGATGGTTGCCCTGGGGCCCAGTGTCTTTGTGCAGAGTATGGCGACAGCAAGGGCCGGCACGCCCGAGCAAGCAGGGGGACGTTTGGTTACTCACAATAAATGAATCACACGAGTCTTTTGGTAAACCAAGGTGCTGGTGGCCGGCCTCCATGGCCGGTTGCATTCAGGTCCCCCACCTGGGCTGGTGGTCACTGCCCTTTTCCTCTGCACTTGTTTTGTGTATGGTGGACTGCCTGGTCTGGAACTCAGGAGTCCGCTCCCGGCTGGCTGTGGCCTAAGGAGCCGTGCCCACAGACGCTGGCCCGTGGGATCTATGGGCCCTGGCGGTGGCCTTATCCCTAACGGTGGGCTGTTGTCTTCTTTTAGGGACTTTGGGTGGGACAGGACCTATAATCCTGCCCTCAATCGGTTAATTAGCTAGGCCGCTGGTTTTGGTCCTGGCTTCGGGGTCCGAGTACCCCCCTCTGTGCTACGGTTTCTGGGTCAGTTCTCCGTGTCGGTACCGGCGGGCTACAACCCTGTCCCGGTCCACCTCGGATCTGCCAAGCCGTCTTCCCGTCTCCTGCCACTGGCCATCTGCCACCTAGCCAAAGGCACCAGGGCTCCAACCCTGGCATCGTTCAACTTGAACTTCCTCTGCTGGAGCTAAACCTAGCTCCAGCCCACACTCCTCTCAACTTGAACTACTAAGCTACTCTGCTTGTTTTCCCACCCCGGGCTGTCTAGACCCTGGGGTGGGCGTGTCCAACTGCCTGGTCCCGGCCACTGGTATGCCTATCTTTCCCTAAGGGGGGGTGACTAGGGTTTCAGGTTGGCTGTGTGTCACCTAGGTGAGGGAAGGTGTTATGCGGGGACCTATCTGTGACTACCTGGTTTTGCCAGGGCGTCACATTTGCAGGACACTTCATTAAACAAAGCAGATACCCCCAAAAGAGGGAAGAAATAAGAGAGAAGACAGACCCCACGATCGCATTCACCAAACCCAAAACAGCTACAGTTGGCAGATGCCGATGATGTATGGGCTCTCCCACAGTAATCTGCATCACTATCAACTCCGCTTATACACACACATTTGGTCCAGCATCCCTTTGCTCTCACAAACACACAGACACATATCCGATCGCGGTAACATCACATATACACACACATCTAGTGATACCATACCGCTTCTGGCCGGCACAGGAACCTGAGATGTTGTGGAACGTGAGCACCTGCAGTGGAATGCATCGAAAACCTGCAATGGAACGCATTGAGGAGCAAGTCCTCAAGGCGTTCCACTGCAAGTTCACGTGTTCCACAGCGTCCCAGATAGCAGTATGGTATCACCGGACGTGTATGTCTGATGTTACTGCGATTGGATATGTGTGTGATGTGACTGTGATCAGATGTGTGTGTGTGTGTGTGTGTGTGAGCGGAGGAATTCATTCCACTGCGTCCCAGGTTCCCCTGCCATCCAGGAGCAAGAGAGGACAATTTTGTAATGCAGAAGGACCTACTGGAAGCACCCACTATGGCAAGCAAGAAGACCTGCTGGGAACGCCCATTGTGGAACACAGGAGGACCTGCTGGGAGCGCCCGTTGTGGAACGCAGGAGGACCTGGGAGCGATGCAGGTGTACAGGGTCTGGTAAATGCAATTCTCCTGAGGGGTGTCTGCCTTTTTTTGAGGGTAAACGTACCCACAACCCATGTTTCCCGAAAAATAAGCACTACCCTAAAAATAAGCCCTAGCGTATTTTTCGAAGGACAAAAATAATATAAAAGACAATGTTTTATTTTCAGGGAAACACGGTATCTGGAAATTACCCCAATTCCAATACGCATAATGTTAAAGGGAATTTGTCACTAGGTTTTTCCACCTAATCTGAGAACAACATAAATTGATTGCAGCTATGTGTCACTTGCTGGGCTGCTTGCTGTAGTTTTGATAAAATTAATCTTTTATCTGCAGGAGATATAACTAAGAAACCAGTAAACCTACTGCCATGTAATGCTCATATTCATGAGTTCTGTATAACTTCCTCCCTACTACTGATTGTCATCTTTCTGCCTATGCACAGTGTACACAGAAAGCTGCCAAATAGTGATGTGGGCAGAGTTATACAAAGCTCAGTATTCAGAGAACTGCTAAATCTGCAGCAGATAAACCATTGCTTTTATCAAAACTTCAACAATCAGACAAGTAAGTGATAGATCAATGAAATCAGAGCATCTGCCCCTTCATCATGCTGCTCTCAGATGGGGTAGAAAAACCTGGTAACAGATTCCTTTAAACAATTCTAAAAATGAACTGTGTGTATGTGGTGCTATATTTTCAATGGTATTATTTCACCAATTGGCTTAATACACATAAAAACGTAAGGCTCTTATCACCTCTTAGGGGTACTTTGCATGCTGCGACATTGCAAGCCGATGCTGTGATGCCGAGCGCGATAGTCCCCGCCCCCCGTTGCAGCTGCGATATCCTTGTGATAGCTGCCGTAGCGAACATTATCGCTACGGCAGCTTCACATGGACTCACCTGTCCTGGGACGTCGCTCTGGCCGGCGACCCACCTCCTTATTAAGGGGGTGGGTTGTACGGCGTCACTGCGACGTCACACGGCAGGCGGCCAATAGGTGCGGAGGGGCGGAGATGAGCGGGATGTAAACATCATGTCCACCTTCTCCCTTCCGCATATCCTACGGGAGCCACGGTGATGCTGGTAGGAGATGTTCCTCGCTCCTGCGGCTTCACACACAGCGATGTGTGCTGCTGCTGGAGCGAGGAACAACATAGGACCATCGCGTCAGCGTAATTATGGATTACGCCGACGCTACACCGATGATACGATTACGACGCTTTTGCGCTCGTTAATCGTATCATCTAGGCTTTACACACTACGATGTCGCCTGCGATGCCGGATGTGCGTCACTTTCAATTTGACCCCACCGACGTCGCACCTGCGATGTCGTAGTGTGCAAAGTACCCCTTAGATCTATTTAATTTAGGATTCCATCTTTATGTATGATTTCCGAAGGTTGATAGTAGGGATGATTGAATACCTCAAATATTCGGCTTTGTGAATATTTGCCGAATAGGTCGCCGCTATTCGACTATTCGTGAATATTCGATGCACAATATAAGTCTATGGGAAACCCAAATAACAACTATTCAGAACTATTCGGGCTTCCCATAGACTTACATTGCGCATCGAATATTCGTATAGCGGTGACCTATTCGTCGAATATTCGCGAAGCCGAATATTTGAGGTGTTCGATCATCTCTAGTTGATAGAAGCCCTTCTCCCAGTGCCAATATTCCCATTAAGAGAACAATAGCTCCATCCCCACACACCACACAGTAATGTGTTCAGTCTTGTACGAAGAAAAGAAACATAAGAACAGATGCTGCTATGCAGCTTATGTTCTAAATTTAACCTGTTACCGGAGGCACAAAGTGATAAAACAGTGAACAACACTTCCAATGGCGCTTGTGAAACATGAATACTTATATTTTATAGGGAAGTACTTGAAAGGAATATCAATACTGAAAAGAATCCCACAGAAATATTTAGACAGTTACATACTTCATACGAAACACTCTATTATTCTCTGCCCCATCTGAAGCAAGGGTCATGGTGCTCTTCTCTACTAGTTTATTACTTCTATACTTTCTGATACATCCCTTTGGAAATGATTTACTACTTGATATCCAGTACAATGGGTGTACAGCACTTTCCATTACATAGGAAAAGAAGTCCTATTTTTAAAAAGATCATGTGAAAATAGAAAAGTACAAAAATTTACGAGTCCTTGGTAATTGATACCTTTTAATGGCTAACTGAAAAGATGGAAATATATACCAAGCTTTCGAGACTACTCAGGTCTCTTCATCAGGTATAGTATTCCTCTTCATCATATGCTTGAAGAAGAGACCTGAGTAGTCTTGAAAGCTTGCTATCTATTACAGTTAGCCATTAAAAAGTATCAATTAACAAAGACTCTTACATTTTTATATTTTTCTGTCTACTGGCTAACACGATACAAAGATATATTTTTCCCACATGAGATTAGTGGGAAATCCTACTGGAAAACCAAAGAAATGAGAAAAAACACAGTGCAAGGTGTAAGTACACATTCATACTATGGCCATTAAAAGACAATACCTAAGATAAAAACAAATGAGAAAATAGTCTTCACTGAGCAGATAAGTAGTAGTGATATGTGTATATATCAAAGGGGACTTAACCTCTTTGCGACATTGGACGTACTTGATATGATTATAGTTGGTGCGTTCCCGACCAAGGCCATACCCAGTAAGTCAAGGCGATCACGGAGGCTCACTCGCTGTGCCCTTGTGATTGCCGCGAGGTCTGTTGCTTATGTTGTAGCTGAATCCTGGCTCTCACTGTCAGGAGCACTGCTCACACTGCTCTGGGCAGTTTAAACCCCTAAATGCCGCGATCAATTGTGGTCAAAGTATTTAGGTAGCAGGGAGAGGATTGTGCTCCTCTCCCAAACGATAGGGTCCCTCTAATGTGAACATGGGGACCCGTTCGCTGCCATGGTAACCCATGGTCATCACCAGGATCACCACCAGATCACACACCCACGGAGAGCCTCACACATCATGCCAGATGCAAGTGCAGCACTGACATATAATCCACTGCAATGTTCGAGCATTGCAGTGGATTATATGAGTGATCAGAGGGATAAAAAGTAATGTCCCATAAAGGGACTAAATAAAAAAGTTTTTTAAAAGAAAGTAAAAAATTGATAAAAAAAAAAAAATTAAAAATAAAATCTGAAAATATAGAACCAAAAACATAAAAAAAATTCCAATAAGTATGTACATTTATGTAAAAAAAACAAGCAAAAAACAAAAAGAGACACATATTTGGTATCGCCACATCTGTAACAACCCAATCTTTAAATCTGTCACACTAGTTAACCCCTTCAGTGAATAAAGTAAGAAAAGTAAATAAAGAACGTGGCATAAACTATGCCTTTTCATCACACACCTGACAAAAAAAGTGGAATAAAACATGATCAAAAAGACATATATAAATAAAAATGCTACCACTGACAATGTCATCTTGTCCCATTGCTTTTAGTATCATCTCTATGCTCATGACGCACAGATCTACCTCTCTGGACCTGATATCACCTTCTTACTAACCAGAGTCACACCATTTCATCCTTGTTCTCTGCTCGATTTCTAAAACTTAACACAGACAAAACAGAATTCATCATCTTTCCCCACCTTACTCAACAACCCCCCAACAGACCTATACATCATTGTCAATGGCTGCTCACTCTCTGCAGTCCCGAAAGCTCCCTGCCTCAGGAAAACCCTTAAACTCTCCTTAGTCCCGAAAGCTCGCTGCCTCAGGAAAACCCTTAACTTTTCTCTCTCCTTCACACCACATAACCAAAACCTTTTCACCTCCTACCAAATACAACTGAAAAATATTTCCCAGATCCATACATTCCTTACAAAAGAATCTGCAAAAACACCAGTGGATGCCCTCATTATCTCCGCCTTGACTATTGCAACCTCCTACTCCGTGGCCTCCCTTCTAATACTCTTGCATCCCTCCATGCAATCCAAAACTCTGCTGCCCAACTAATACACATGTCTCCCCACTATTCTTTGGCCTCTGCTCTCTGCCAATCTCTTCACTGGCTCCCCATTGTCTAGAGACTCCAATTCAAAACCCTAACCATGGTATACCAAGCCATCTGCAACCTATTTCTTCCATACATCTGTGACCTACTCTCCCAGGATTTTCCTGCAAGCAACCTCCGATGCTCATACGATCTCTTTTTTTACTCCGCTCTTATCTCCTCTTCCCACAATCACATACAAGATTTCTCCCGTCCATCCCCCATATTCCAGAACACTCTACCACAACATTTCAGACCTACCGTGGAAACCTTCAGAAGTAAAATGAAGACCTACGTCTTCTGACAAGCCTACAACCTGCAGTAACCCTCATTCCACTATAATGCTGCAAGACTATCTGTACCCTCACCCTCACCCATCCCTTGTAGACTGTGAGCCCTCGTGGGCAGGGTCCTCTCTACTAATTTATCATTTGTAGAGTTGCATTGTTCATTAGTATTGCATTTTTTTGTATACCTCTTCTCACATTAAAAGTGCCATGAAATAAATGGTGCTATCACAATAAACAATATTAAATAAATATATGTATATATATATATATATATATATATATATATATATATATATATATACAGTATATACATATATATTCATACATTCTGTTTACTAAGCCAGCATATGTCGGCATAGATACCTATCTGATTATAACTTTTCCTTTTCCCATTTTTGCCTGCGGCACTTTTCTAGCCCACTTCACAACATGCATGGTTGTTGTCATGTCACGTAACATGTCAGTCATTGCCCTTGACATAAATAACACTACATGTATAGCAATATTGTACTGCAATTATATGGTAGCTTAAGGCAGCAAATAAATAAAATAAAAGGCACATTTATACCTTGCTTGATGAACAGCCTTTTGAACAGAAAAGCGAGAGGATCTTGTGAAAATACAAAAAATCTCTGTCATTTTTATGTGATATGGACTTTCAACTTTAACTGCGTGGTAATGCAAAATGCATGAATATAAAATATTAAATTATTTTCAAATTATCGTGTAATCTTTTTTTTTTCACTGAAAGAGAAATAACATATTGCTTTTCATTGCAGGCTCAAAAAAACATGCAACGACAAACTAAGAGATTGTAGAAATTTTACATGTACACTGTAAAATGGATAGCAGATGATTTTTCTTAAATTTTTTAAAATGTTTTTAAAAAATCCATACAAGTGAATTGCTCTAGACTCATTTTGCATATAATTTTGCACTTTCATGAAAGCAGATTGACAAATTCTATGGTTACGATTTTGTGATGCCTTTGGAACTGCCAGTTTTCAGGATCTCAAGGTCCTCCAGTGTCATTTACTGTATTAGAGCATAATCTTCACCTTATCATAGAGTCTCTTGAATAAGAATATTACATTTGTTTTCCTGGAAAATTTGATAGCCTTTCCTTTCCTGTAGAACATCAATATCATATTCTTGAGTGTTGTGTTCCCTTCAATATGTACAAGCCACAACTCTGTACTTGCAGAAGAGGTTGTGCCTAGTATTACATCTGGATCAGGTTAACAATGAAGGGGATGGATATTATTTACTAACTTTGAAGGCTTAGATAGCTCCTTTAACATTCCCTTTAAATGTAATGTGCCATGGGGATTGTGCCATCAGAAAAATATTTAATGTTTAAATAAGGCTTAATGATATAAACATTTTTTTCAAAAATATAAAAAAAGCAAAAACTACATACGGTATATACATTTTTATATCAAAATTTATAAAACAAAATTGTAAATTTTGAAGTTTCCACAACTGCCACTAGGCTTAATACTAGATTCACACTTTATTCTCTATACTGATGAATTTTCAGCAGTCTCACAATCATCACAGACAGGATTACAGTGACAGTGTCTTCCATCCTTGTGATATTTGTGACGGTTCTGGGATCTGAGCTCCACATTAACTTGTGAGGTTCTATATATTAAACGTATTTGCTTTCTCTTACGCTTTCGCTTTTGCTTTCTCTTTGGCTTAGATAGCTCCTAGTTAATTTACCCCAAGTGCAGCTGGTGACCAATCCCATCTCCTTTAAATAGTCATATGATCCAGTAGCTGAGGCCGGAAATAGAAAGAGAAATAATTTTGAACTGACCGTTGTTGAAGGAGGAAGCCTGTTAAAATTCTTGGAGCCATGCAGCCCTGGTGTTAGGCTGAAGCAGCAAAGTTGCTGATCTCTTATCTACTGTAGCCCTGGTGTTTGGCTGCAATAGTTGTTGCATATCCTTTTGTCTATTTTCTCCTGTATGTCTTCCTTCTCTTGTGTTTTATTATAGTGGTGGTGTCTAATGCCCTCACCGGCCTTCGCACTAGCGAGGGTGAGTGAGAGGGCAGCTTGGGATGGCGGCAGGGGAAAGGACCCACTTAGGGACATTAAGGAGTTCAGGGAGCAGACTCAGATTAGTATCAGGTGGTGACCCATCTCCTCTCTCCTTCACGTTAGGGCCTTCCTATCCACAACATAGAAATTACAAAGGGGAATGGAAGACATCCCCCGTTGTAACCTCTGTGTTGTGTACATCCCCATGTCGGAGTGTGACAGGCTGATAACATTTCTTTATACAGTAGATAAGTTTATACCATTCATTAAAAGGGGTATTATAAATTCCACTCTCTTACAGACTACAGAATGAACTTTTGATCGAAACAAAATGAGCTTGGAATAAGTAAATAGTAACAGCACATATAAGAACATAGGGTACTTAGTAAACACTGTTTCTAATTAAAAAAAAAGTTATAAGCCATCCATCTGAGACAAGGTGTATGGAACGTGGTCTTAAAAATTGCACATATACAAAGTTATGCTTTAGCTCATTTCTTTGTTTTTGCTGTAGTTACTTGTACTTTGTACAAACAGAGGTGTGGCACCCCTTTTTTGAGCCAGGCATTTTATCTATATGGCTTCACAAGAGCAGGTGTCTTAACAATCAGGCCCCGTCCTACTCTGCCCCATCTACATTGAAGTTGATTGATGCAAGTATGGGACCAGACCAATTGGGTACACCTTGTTGCGGTGGGATGGCTTATATGCTTTTTTGGTCAAAAACAGCACTTACTAAGAAACTTTATGTTATTTATATGTACTATTACCATTTACTTAGTTACTGCATGGTATTTGCTCATATTGTTTCTACCTTAGGTTTTGTCTGTTATTTGGCTACAGTGTGAACATACTCTTATACATCCTCATGTATAGGAACTTATGATCCGTCTCATTTCTTTAATTTTACACAATATTGTTTGCTTAGATTATAGCTGGCCCACATAATACTACACAAACAAATAAGAAATGAGTTAGTTTATTGCTGCAAATGTCCATGTGCCAAGTAGGAATCTCAAATTAGGCCAGAGTGAAGATTTTAGTTTTTTATATTGGTAGTGATATGAAAAATAACTATTTAAAAAAATAACATTTAAAATTCTGATTTAGAGACTAGCTCATTTTCTGATGACACATTCCCTTTAAGCAAATGCATTATGATCAGTTTTGAAATACACATCTTACTCATTGCTGCCATCAAAAAGTCATTAGAAGAATACTCATCATGACTGCTTTAAAAGGTAGAGAAATAGTAACAATTGTAAGTAGCACAGTAACAGAAAGTAAAAAATAGCATAAAATGAGGTTTACCTAACAAATAACTTGCACAATGTAGTTATCTATTCCATTTTACTGTCATAAGTACCTGGCGATGTGCACATAGCGAGTACAAAACCTTGCTGTTTGGCTCTCATTAATAATGAACATAGGCCACACAATAAAGGCTCTGCTCTAAATCCAGAATCCCAGGAGACAGAGCATGTAACGCAGACACAGCCGCTCCATGTTGAAACATCCATGGAGAGAATTAGAGTTATGTGAACATGTGCTCACAAGCTTGATAGTTTTATTTTCTTTTTCATATGCTATTAGTTTCTAAGAAGATAATCGTTCCTCTTGTGTGGATTTCGTGAGTAGGAAGCTATTAAAACAGTGTAACCTGGGGATAAGTATGCAAAGAGCTCTCCTCCAGAAGAAGCCTCTTCTAGCCTCCCCTGTAGGGTAGCTACTAGAGATAGGCGGGCACTAAAATGCTTGGGTGCTCGGTACTCGAGCAGGTCAGACACACTGAAAATGCTAAACTCGAGTAACGAGTATAATGGAAGTCAATGATTGGGCAGCCCAACTCTCTGACACATACAGCCAACCATAACATGTGCATTTCCCCCTAAAAAGGAGAATGGGATTTTTTATTTTCTTGACACACTACATCCAAAAACATTTTTATCCTCCGGGAGAGTCATTCCAACACTGCAAATGGCTCCCACTGGGGTGCCAGCTCTCATCATTTAGTGAAGGGAACCAGCTCTTTGTGTTCTTGTTTCATGAACAACACATCCGAGCATCCACGATACTCAATCAAGCACTGCGAGTTGCCGAGCTCCCTAATACTCGTCCCGAACATCGCGAGTTCCCGAGCTCCCTGATACTCGTGCCGAGCGCCGCGAGTTCCTGAGCACCCAGATACTTGAATGAGTACCGAGCAGTCCCGAGCACCCTCGCCCATCACTGGTAGCCACTACACTAGACAATTTTCTTCCTTTTGTAGAAGAGATATTTTGTAGAAGTGTATTATGAAAAATGTAATACCAAAGAGGTTGTACAATTTTAAAAATAAGGCTTATACCACAAATAGTCCATGGCAAAGAGTGCACTTACTGTGAGAATATGAGACCCCTTTCACTAATCTTAAAAAACCTCTTTAAACTTCACATTTAGGTCTCAGTTACGCAAGCTGTATCATCTCTATGTTCCGCACTATTGTCAACCAGGCTGAGACTTTTTATGAAAGCACGGGTGAAGGGCAAAGATCTTCTAACAGGAAATTAACAATAACACAAAATAATAACTGTCTGGAGATACTTTATAGGATTCTTGCTTGTCAGCAGTTGTAAAATATTTACGGGTTTCATCTTTTACAGTGTTTTATGTTGTATGTTATTTTATTGGTTTTATGGGTATTTTTTCTTTATAATTTTTTTTATATTAGTTTATGTTCTATATTAAATGGCAGTGCTTTAAAATGTATTATAATTGTCTTATGTCAATAAATTGACAATACATCAACAATATTTTAAGGCATTTCTACTCAAACTGCGAGGCAAGTATCACTATTGAATTGAGTTGGGCAGTTAGCTTTGATAGTACTACCCGTATGAGCTTATTTTCATGTTATAGAAGACTATTAATGGTTTATTAAAAGCATGAAATAAAAATTCATGAATTTGACAAACTGTTAGGTCCACTATTAATATAATAAACAGTTGAAACACCCCACAAAAATCCATCTATACAATAAAGAAAATATTTGTGTATCTTCAGGTTCTAGACATATACACTGTGTGCAGAATTATTAGGCAAGTTGTATTTTAGAGGATTTTTTCCAACAACTATGTTCTAAATCAACCCAAAAGACTCATAAATATCAAAGCTTAATATTTTTGGAAGTTGGAGTGGGTTGTTTTTTTTAGATTTGGCTATCTTAGGAGGATATCTGTATGTGCAGGTAACTATTACTGTGCAGAATTATTAGGCAACTTAATAAAAAACAAATATATTCCCATCTCACTTGTTTATTTTCACAAGGTAAACCAATATAACTGCACAAAATTTAGAAATAAACATTTCTGACATGCAAAAACAAAACCCCAAAAAATTAGTGACCAATATAGCCACCTTTCTTTATGATGACACTCAACAGCCTACCATTCATAGATTCTGTCAGTTGCTTGATCTGTTTACGATCAATATTGCATCCAGCAGCCACAACAGCCTCCCAGATACTGTTCCGAGAGGTGTACTGTTTCCCTCCATGTAGATCTTACATTTTATGAGGGACCACAGGTTCTCTATGGGGTTCAGATCAGGTGAACAAGGGGGCCATATCATTATTTTTTCATCTTTTAGACCTTTACTGGCTAGCCACGCTGTGGAGTAGTTGCATGCATGTGATGGAGCATTATCCTGCATGAAAATCATGTTTTGTTTGAACGATACCAACTTCTTCCTTTACCACTGCTTGAGGAAGGTGTCTTCCAGAAACTAGCAGTAGGTCTGGGAGTTGAGCTTCACTCCATCCTCAACCTGAAAAGGTCCCACAAGTTCATCTTTGATGATACCAGCCCATAACAGTACCGCACCTCCACCTTGCTGGCGTCTGAATCGGAGTGGAGCTCTCTGCCCTTTACTGATCCAGCCTCTGGTCCATCCATCTGGCCCATCAAGAGTCACTCTCATTTCATCAGTCCATAAAACCTTTGAAAAATCAGTCTTAAGATATTTCTTGGCCCAGTCTTGATGTTTTATCCTATGTTTCTTGTTCAAAGGTGGTCATTTTTCAGCCTTCCTTACCTTGGCCATATCCCTGAGTATGGCACACCTTGTGCTTTTTGATACTCCAGTAACGTTGCAGCTCTGAAATATGGCCAAACTGGTGGCAAATGGCATCTTGGCAGCTTCACGCTTGATTTTCCTCAATTCATGGGCTGTTATTTTGCGCCTTTTTTGCCCAACACACTTCTTGCGACCCTGTTGGCCATTTGCCATGAAACGCTTGATTGTTCGGTGATCACGCTTCAAAAATGTCGAAATTTCAAGACTGCTGCATCCCTCTACAAGACATCTAACAATTTTGGACTTTTCAAAGCCCATCAAATCTCTCTTCTGACCCATTTTGCCAAAGGAAAGGAAGTTACCTAATAATTAAGCACACCTTATATAGGTTGTTGATGTCATTACACCACACCCCTCCTCATTACAGAGATGCACATCACCTGATTTACTTAATTGGTAGTTGGCTCTCAAACCTATACAGCTTGGAGTAAAAAAACATGAATAAAAATTATCATGTGATTAAAATACTCATTTGCCTAATAATTCTGCACATAGTGTATATAGCCTGAGGAACCTTCTAAAGAAAAAAATGTAAAGGTGAAATGACATAAAGAGTCAAAGCTCCATCTGAGTGAAGTAAAATTCCACCATGACCAACCAAGGTTCACTCACTGTCTATGACACTACCAAGAATAGCCAAGTAAGAAGTAGTTGGATTTCCACCTATCAGTAGGTTTCCCATATCCTATTGAAAAGGTATAACTCATAACCTCTTTAAGGATTTGTGCTAAAACGATGACAAGCAGCTTTAAAAAGAGCCATTTTGTATTTTAATGGAACTTCACCAGATAGTCATCTGCTGTTGGCTTTGTGTATATTCTGTACATTTATCAATGATGACTTAGGCTAGGTTCGCACACTGCGTCTTTTTGACGCTGCGTTTTTGTGCGTTTTTGGCCTCTAAAAACGCACAAAAACGCACCTGCGTCGAAAAAACGCATCAAAAAACGCATGCGTTTTTGCCGCGATTTGGTGCGTTTTTGGCTGCGTTTTGCTGCGTTTTTGATCTTTGCGTTTTGCTGCGTTTTTCAAATGCATTGCATGGGCGGAAAACGCAGAAAAATGCAGGAAAGAACTGACATGTCCATTTTTTTTTTTTAACTCAAAAACGCAGGTAAGAAAAACAGATGTGTGCGGACAGCAAAAATGAAAACTCATAGACTTTGCTGGGGAAGCAAAGTCCTGCAGTTTTGAGGCCAAAAACGCACCCGGAAAACGCGCAAAAACGCTGCGAAAAACGCACTGTGCGCACATAGCCTTACATGTTTAGATAATCTTGCT
This sequence comes from Anomaloglossus baeobatrachus, assembly GCF_048569485.1. Taxonomy (NCBI): domain Eukaryota; kingdom Metazoa; phylum Chordata; class Amphibia; order Anura; family Aromobatidae; genus Anomaloglossus; species Anomaloglossus baeobatrachus. Next base: position 835,774,957 of record NC_134353.1, on the reverse strand, counting down.
GCCTTGTTAAGCTTTCCTGACAATAGCTTAAGGGTTATCTGGGACCTGAACATCAATGTCTGATTGGTGGTATGAAAAATCCGGCACCCCCACCAATCAGCTGTTCCCAGTGCTGCTGCCAGACGGAATTACTCAGTTTGCAGAGATATACACACAGCTCCGTCAACAGAATACTGGTTAAGGCCAGGTACTGCATATCCACCCTCTATTAATTCAAATAGGGGGCGGATATGCAGTACCCAGTGGTTTCCACTATACAGCTGATGGAGATGTACAACTCCACAACTGAGTACTTTCGACCAGTGACTGCATCGGGAGCAGCTTATTAGTGGGGACAATGGTTGTTGCACTCACACCGCTCATACAATGATGACCTATCCTAAGGATAGGTCATTAATGTTACATTGCTGGACAACCCCCTTAAGTCATCAGCTCAATCAGAATAGGTCCATTCATGAAGGGTAGCAAGGAGGATTAAACAAAAATGAATACCTAATTTTTGTTACACCAAAACTATCAATTTCACTTGTTCTGCATCTATAAAATTAAAATTTCACTCAGATGACACCAACTTCTAAGGACTAATAACAAAGTCCTTTTTGAAAAGTTTTTGAAAAATGTCTATCTCCTTTCAGGATGTTACTTACTGTATATGTATTGGCTCCAGCACCTGGCCCTGCTCGCTTCTCAGATCAGCACCTTACTTTAATTAGTCCATGCAAAGTTTCCCAGGAAACTCAGCAATTGCTCTGACATCAAACCACTTGTCCTGCTAAGACTGACTCAGGTAGAGATTAGATGTGTCAAAAATAATGAGCATATTACTCAATTGCTACAAATCTGGCAGGAGTCTGTATTCTGCTCAATTCCAGCCAAGAGTCCATCATCTCCTCTGTTATTCCTAACTTCTATAATACAAACCAGCATTTTTCAAAGCTCGGTCCAACTTACTAGGTGTTGTCTACATCAACCTCACAACATTCAAGTTATCTAAGGTTACAGAAGTGTATGTAAGCAATGAATGTATGTTACACAGCCCAGAAGTGTGGAGCTACTAACTCCAGCTAACATTTCCAAAATCAATCAATAACGTCTGGAACACCATTCAAAGGCCGGCTTTGCACACTACGACATCGCAGGTGCGATGTCGGTGGGATCAAATCAAAAGTGACGCACATCCGACGTCACTTGCAATGTCGTAGTGTGTAAAACCTTTTTGATACGATGAACGAGCGCAAAAGCGTTGTTATCGTATCATCGCTGCAGTCTCCGACATTTCCATAATGCCAGTGCAGCGACAGGTACGATGTTGTTCCTCGTTCCTGTGGCAGCACACATCACTGTGTGTAAAGCCGCAGGAGCGAGGAACATCACCTTACCTGCGTCCCGGCTGCTATGAGAAGGAAGGAGGTGGGCGGGATGTTTACGTCCTGCTCATCTCCGCCCCTCCGTTGCTATTGGCCGCCTGCCGTGTGACGTCGCTGTGATGCCGCACGGCCCGCCCCCTTAGGAAGGAGGCGGTTTGCCGGCCAGAGCGACGTCGCAGGACAGGTGAGTGCATGTGAAGCTGCCATAGCGATAATGTTCGCTACAGCAGCTATCACAAGATATCGCACGTACGACGGGGCGGGGACTATCGCACTCGACATCGCAGCATCGGCATGCGATGTCGTAATGTGCAAAGTCGGCCTGAGTCTGAACTGGGTGCAAAAAAACTAAAAAATCTACACTATATGGAGAGAAGGTATGCACACCAGTGACTATGTAAGGGGAATATATGAAAAGCAGAAACTGCTGTGTGAATACTGACATGAAAAATCCAATAGCTATATTTAAGAGTGAAAGTATGAAAAATGTAATCTGCATTACTGCCATGAACATATGAATAAAGTGAAATTTAGCTATTAAATTGATCAATGCAACAAAGCCCCAACACTACGCCAAAGTATTTCTCTACGTTGCGGTCCCTAGCTTGTGTGTGTCCTCTCATACAGTTAAAAAACTTACAGTGTATGGGAAGCTGAGACCCAGGCTATAAATGCGTATAATGTGGACTGGCAATAGGTGTGCATACCTTCTTTCCATATAACATTTCCAGAATGTCTGTGCTGTATAATATATTTCCAGTGCTCATTTAGGCTGTACACTCTGGCTGGAAGGACTTGTATGCCCATGTCATGTGATCCTGATGACATCATCACAGGTTTTTCTGCACTTCTATGCAAATGCCTGCTTATGATTGGATAGTGTCATGCAGGAGGCAGAAGTATACACCCCCAGTCAAAAATATCCAATAACACACACTTGGACATAACTAAATGTAACAGATTAAGTGCTAAATATTTAATTGCTAATATCGTCGCAACAGAGAGGCAAAATAAAAATATAGTTTTAGTCCACGCTGCTGCCAAAATTACATGCTGTGTCTAAGTCAACATAAAAAATTGGTGAAAAATCCTCTGGTTTTCTGCTTTAGCTTCATGTTACCACTACTTTTACATGGAAATCTTGCAATATTATGCTTTCTATTACATTTTCTCTTCTCAATATTATCAGAGGTGATAATCTAAAACTGTGATAAGAAAAAAAGAATGAAAACTGATGGTAAAACATAAAGGTGTAAGACTGTGTTTAAAATGGCAGAAGTGGGGGCTTAAAAGGACGCCCAGTGGATTTGAGCATGAGACTTTAAGTCCACTGCTCAGTAAGGAGCAGCAAAAAGATGAAATATGAATTCTACATATTTTGCAAAGTACATGTAGAATGCTGACTCTGAACCCACTTCTAAAAATAATGTGTGCTGTGGCAATGACAAATAGATCATACCTTTCTTTTTAATAGTTATAGTTATTTACATAGGAATATAATGAAAATATAGAGAACATTTTTTATAAATATTTAAAGGGTATTTGCATACATACAAACATGTATGTCATATTCACACATTAGGCCATAAATTTTGCATTGTCTTGGCCTTAATGGCACGGAATTTCCTACCATATAGATTTAGGGATTTTCATACCCAGATAAACAATTAAAGTTTCATTGCTTGAAAGAAGCACTCATTGGATGTGAGATGGGACAGCGTTAGGACCACTGGTCTGCGGCTACACCACTCCATACGCAGCAAGCTGTTATGCACTGTATATTCTCGTACCTTTCTATCACGTCCAGCTTAAACGTTTTCCTAAATTTATGCTAAAGTAGATATTTATTGGGACTGGAGTAGAAGGGCTAGCCTTGTGATCACATTATCCTTTCAGTGGTTCTGTCTGATGTTTCTTGGGTCACTTCATAGGTACTAAATGTGGTATACCAGTAACACCACACAAAAGCTGCACATATTGGATATGTATGAGCCAGTTGCGTAAACATTTTGTACTGTCATAATTGCTCCGATCCTTGTTAATTTTTGCTGCTTCAAGTAGACCTACTAAAGTACCCCATACAGATAGATAGCATTTGCTATGCACATAGTCAACAGCTATCTCCTCCGACTCGTCTCCAAACAGAAGCACTCAAATTGGCTGTAAATTTTTGTTTCCTCTATGTGACAGCCATTGTCAGACTCCTCTAAAGAATGAAAGGATTGGCTGTTGGAAATCCAAAATACTGCATAAATTGCTCCTCTGACATCTGTCAAATGAGAGTTGAAAGGCCCCCATGCACATTAGATTGTCTACTGAATCCCCCAATAATACTTTACATTAGTTTGAAAAGGGCCATAAACGCTGGTCCAAAGTCAAACTAAATTTCCATCTATAGCTCTATCTATTTAGGGATGTAATGTAAGCTATTTTCTAATATACTTAAATGAAAAAATTCCCTACTGTTCCTAGCTATTCCATTTTTTTCTGCTATTTCCTGTCTGATGACACTTTGTTTGAGAATCTCAGAGAATGATTCCGCAGATCAGGGGGCAGGGGCTGCAGTCACTGTCACAGCCTCTGCCCCTCCATGAAACAATGCATCATCAGCAGTGATAGGCAAACATGCTTGGCACTGTTCGGTACTTAATCAAGCATTAGTGTGCTTGCGCACTTGTGGAGCTCAGTCGAATATTGGATATTGATTATCTGTGAAACAAAGCCACATTGCACAAGCTTGCTTCACTGCAAGATGTGTGCAGGCACCTCAACGAGAGCTATTCGCAATCTCTGAATGGCTCTCCCAGGAGATAGAACAATGTTCTCGGATGTAGTGTTACCCCACCCTCTGTCCAGACGGAAATGCTCTGTGCATGGCTGTCTGCCTGTGGGCAGAGACCTGAAAAGGCCAATCATTGACTTCCATAATACTCGTTACTCGCATCAAACTCGTCTGAGTGTCTGACCAGCTGGAATCGAATAACAAACATTCAAGCATTTAAGTGCACACTCATCACTAGTCATCAGTGATGCTCATTTTACGAGCTGTGCTCATCCATGGTATGTCCCTCCCTGCTCACTGTGCAATTGGTTCCAGGAACATGTCAGTGAGTTTTCTTGCTTCGCTGGCTTTTATTTTCCCCAATCCTTAATACTACCTGGTTTGAAGTAGAAATGGCTGATCAGACCTGGTCAGTATCTCCATCGAAATTGTGCTGTGGCGATGTTATCCTGACCAATAAGGGCAAAATATTTACACAATTTCAAGTCTTAGTGGAAACTTTGCTATAAGCAATTGCTAGTGTTCAGAAAGCCAATGTAGAGTACACACTGTGAGCAGAATTATTAGGCAAGTTGTATTTTAGAGGATTTTGTTTTATTATTGATCAACAACTATGTTCTCAATCAACTCAAAAGACTCATAAATATCAAAGCTTAATATTTTTGTTAGTTGGAGTGGGTTTTTTTTAGATTTGGCTATTTTAGGAGGATATCTGTTTGTGCCGGTAACTATTACTGTGCAGAATTATTAGGCCACTTAATAGAAACCAAATATATTCCCATAATTTCACCAGGAAAACCAATATAACTGCACAAAATTTAGAAATAAACATTTCTGACATGCAAAAAAAACCCCAGAAAAATTAGTGACCAATATAGCCACCTTTCTTTATGATGACACTCAACAGCCTACCATCCATAGATTCTGTCAGTTGCTTGATCTGTTTATGATCAACTATGCGTGCAGCAGCCACCACAGCCTCCCAGATACTGTTCTGAGAGGTGTACTGTTTACCTCCCTGTAGATCTTACATTTTATGAGGGACCACAGGTTCTCTATGGGGTTCAGATCAGGTGAACAAGGGGGCCATGTCATTATTTTTTCATCTTTTAGACCTTTACTGGCCAGCCACGCTGTGGAGTAGTTGGATGCATGTTATGGAGCATTGTCCTGCATGAAAATCATGTTTTTCTTGAACGATACCGACTTCTTAATGTACCACTGCTTGAAGAAGTTGTCTTCCAGAAATTGGCAGTTGGTTTGGGAGTTGAGCTTCACTCCATCCTCAACCCGAAAAGGTCCCACAAGTTCATCTTTGATGATACCAGACCATACAAGTACCCCACGTTCACGATGCTTGCATCTGAGTCGGAGTGGAGCTCTCTGCCCTTTACTGATCCAGCCTCTGGCCCATCCACTCGGCCCATCAAGAGTCACTCTCATTTCATCAGTCCATAAAACCTTTGAAAAATCAGTCTTAAGATATTTCTTGGCCCAGTCTTGACGTTTTATCTTATCTTTCTTGTTCAAAGGTGGTCGTTTTTCAGCCTTCCTTACCTTGGCCATATCCCTGACTATGGCACATCTTGTGCTTTATGATACTCCAGTAACGTTGCAGCCCTGAAATATGGCCAAACTGGTGGCAAATGGCATCTTGGCAGCTTCATGCTTGATTTTCCTCAATTCATGGGTAGTTATTTTGCGCCTTTTTTACCCAACACGCTTCTTGCGACCCTGTTGGCTATTTTCCATGAAATGCTTGATTGTTCGGTGATCATGCTTCAAAGGTTTAGCAATTTCAAGACTGCTGCATCCCTCTGCAAGACCTCTCACAATTTTGGACTTTTCAGAGCCTGTCAAATCTCTCTTCTGACCCATTTTGCCAAAGGAAAGGAAGTTACCTAATAATTAAGCACACCTTATATAGGGTGTTGATGTCATTACACCACACCCCTCCTCATTACAGAGATGCACATCACCTGATTTACTTAATTGGTAGTTGTCTCTCAAGCCTATACAGCTTGGAGTAGGACAACATGTATAAAAATTATCAAGTGATCAAATACTCATTTGCCTAATAATTCTGCACACAGTATATATATATATATATACATATATATATATATATATATATATATATATATATATATATTTATTTATTTAAAGACGTGTATAATGCCTAAATTCACATTAAAGACCAATGTGATCTTCAGCTATTCTTTACCCTTTCTCGGTCACACACATTATCTCTGCTGTTCCATGATGATGTCTAATTCTAAGACACCAGAAAATGCAGAGTTTGAGCACAGAACAATTTGTTACTGCTCTTATATAAGACTGTGTTTTTAGCTTTAGACACGTAAAGATCAATTAGGAAAAATCTTCCTTTAATAACAATGATGGAATATTAAAGATTCATGACAGTTCCCCTTTAAGGACTGTTTCAGGCGCAGAAAGCCAAGGTTTCTTCTACATCTGCTTTGATCACAGCAAGCAACAGGGAAACCTGCCAGGCACAGCGTTTTGTGCCTTAGGGTTTTGCCATATACTAAGGCTAGAAATCCTTAAGACAGTATTCTCTACCGAATAAACTGTACAACAGGATAAACTAAGGAAATAAAGAGCGAAAGCTGAAAGTTATATTTTTCCACTAGATCATTTTTGTAACTTCAAAAATCCTGTTTTGCAACTTAGATTTTAGTTTTCTTTAATTGTTGCTGAATGTGAAGTTTAAAAATCGCATGTCATCACAATGTCAACGAAATGTCCTCTGAGCATGCTAAAAGCAGAATTATATTTAGGCCAGGACCCTGTGGGTGATGGTTATCTGTTTTTTTTACCAGCTGCTTTTTACCTCTGCTCTATTTGGTCTCAGGAACGATCAGAAGGTAACCACAGGTCAAACACGCGGTATCCTAAACGGCAAAGGTCAGGTTAGGCTCTGTAGTTTGAAACACACCTCTTCTTCCATTAATTCATTATATTGCTAATTTGTCCCTTATCCATACTTTACCCTAGAGTTCTACTGTCTAGCTTCACAAACTCAGAAGGAGTTCAGGGACTAAGATTTTTTGGGGACAGCAAGTATGGTATAGAATAAATTACAAGAATCTATTTTACTAGTAGAAGAGTAGAAAAAAAATTATCATGACCAGTAAATAATGTTAATTGTGTCACACAAGCCTAAATAAACATTTTTGTTGTTGTTAGGAAGTTACAGAGTTAAAGGTTTTTCATCAATTTCTCATTTGTCCAACAAAATTTGAAAAATCAATTTTTTAGGGGCCACATTACATTTGAAGTGACTTTGAGTATATGACAAAAAATACCAACAATGACACTATTTTAAAAAGCTGCACACCGAATAGTGTTTGAAACCACATTCAAGAAGTTTATTAACGATTTAGGTGCATCACAGGAATTAAAACAATGTCTAAGGAAAAAAATTAAAATTTTACTTTTTCCTTCACATAAATAATGCTTTAGCCCTAAATTTTGCATTTTCACAAGAGTAACAGGAGAAAATCTACCATAATATTTGTTATACAATTTATTCTGAGCACACCGATACCCCATATGTCGGGGAAAACTACTGTTTTGGCGCATGGCAGTGCTTATGGCAGTGCTTGGAAAGTAAGGAAAGTTGACTTGTGGAACACAAAATTGTCTGGAAAAAGTTAGTAGAGATCATATCTTGTTTATAGAGCCCCTGATGTGCCTAAACGGTGGAAACCTCCACCAGTGATCTCATTTTGGAAATTAGACCCCTCGAGAAATGTATCTAGATATGTGGTGTATATCTTGAACCCACAGAATTTTATAAAGTTGAGCGATGAAAATATTTCCCACAAAAATGTTGCTTTATCTCCAAATATTTCATTTTACGAGGATAAAGGGAGAGGGGAGCGTCAGCTCACCACATCATGGAACTAAGTTTAGACAACGGTGGATCTTCGCATGGAGTGACTCTCGACAGGAGCCCCATGTGCCAATGCAGAAAATAGAACGGAAACTTGCTCCAGTGTTGATCAGTAAAACTACACATTTATTATAAAGATTAAAATTATTGTGAGAAGACAATCCGCTATTATACATTTACCCATCAGTTCTCCTTATGTTTGTTCTGTATGTTATTTATTCCTAAGGTCTCTCCATTTTGTGCTGGTGACCACACTGATCAGAAACAGCAGACATGAGGCAGAACTATTATTCAAAATGCACTAGAATTCTATTGTACATTAAATATGTCACATTTATTAATAGTTTTAGATATTTTTCGCTCACAATCTAGCACACCTAAACTATGCTCTTTTTCTAATAACTGATGCTTAACTGGAAAATGGGCTCACTTATTAGAAAGAGCGTGGTTCTGCATCCACCAAACTGTGCCAAATTCGTTCGGAGAAAATTATCTAAAATAAGCCAACAAAGTGTTGGAATGAAGTTAAACAAAAGTATTACATCTAGAATAATATTAAAATGACTACATCTTAAATTGTATGGTCACATCAGAATTGGAAGCCCAACTCATGTCAGTGTTGATCCATTGTTATGGCCAACTCACACACTTAGGACAGGAGAGCAAGGCATCTCCAGTCCAGTCTAGTTTACGATAATGAAACTTGAAAAATGGGCAAGAAAAGCTTCTAGGTGTCCGACATTTGGTCAAACTAAGGCCTAATTCAGACATTTGTTTTACACGTATGTGTTCTATCCGCGGTTTTCATGGTTAGAACATGTATTATTATAATCTATGGAGCTGCTCATGTGTCCATGTATTTGTGTAGATGGAGAGTCTGCAAAAAAGTGATGGACACGTGATCGACTTAGATGTGAGCTACTGATTAACAATCACTCATACAAGTCTGAATGAGATCTTAGTCTGTCCAAAATCTGAATTCAAATTTTTGTGTGTGATTTTTTATTTACACACATTTGATATTGTGAAAATTGATAGTTAAATTTTTCTTTTGCAACTGTTCCTAATTTTCATCAAATTTGGTTTGATTAAATACCTGAGGATGAAAAATGATCTGACCAATTGAAATTTAACATGATGATGGTGAACAGACAGAATACATAAGTATGTAAATGCCTTGACTTACTTCATGATGACCTGTCCAGAGACGTAACTCCTGTCCCCAATGCAAAATCTATAACATAAAAATCTATGACATAGAGGCTTCTAATATTCGTAATGGTGCTTATTCTTTTTAAATAGGACCAACCACCAGCATTTTCATATATAAACTAAAGCCAGTGCTATACTGTCATGATCACGCTGATTCTAAACATCTCTTTAGTTGTGAGATCGGATGTATACTTTCTGAAATACAGGCAAGTAAAGTTTGTGAAATGAACTATTATTTGATGAGAGGTGCAACAGAATATCTAATAGGTGGATTAGGTTTTGCTAGTTATTCCTACCCCTATCTGCCTGCCTGTCCTTGCTCCCCCATCCTTTCTCCCCTTGTAATAATAGAGACAGGTGGAGGAAGGTCAGGCAGGTAGACAGAGGCGGGAATAGCTAGCAAAAAACTGACCAACCTATGAGATATTCCATTGCACCCTTCATCAAATAACAGTGCATTTCACAAACTTTACTTGCCTGTATTTCAGAAAGTAAACATCTAATTTCACAACTAAAGGTATGTTAAGAATCAGTATGATAGTGGCAGTATAGCGCTGGCGTTAGTTTATATATGAAACTCCAGGTGGTAGGTGCTCTTTAAGTGGCCTTAATCATGGGACAACTTACTGTACATTGGGTGACAGGTAAGAAACATTAATCATGATACTATATAGATATATATGTAATTGTACATTGAATTGACTTTGGGTTGACACTTTATTATTCAAGTAAATAGTGATACCGTAATCAAAATAAATGATCATTTTTCATTTTATATACCATATCCTAAACACATATAATTTTCACTAAAAATGCTTTTAATATCACCATAAGAGTAATTCCAGTTATTAGTCATACAGAACTATTAGTTAATTTACAAACATCCATTTCACAGAAATAAACACAGAAAGTCTTTTTATTTTAGGGGAAGTCCACTTAAATGCTTAACTAGTAGGACCCTTCCTATAAAACTCCATAGATTAGAAGCCACATGTAGACATTTCTGCCTGCGCACAATGAATCTGTTCATTACCTTCACAGATAAATTAGATAATTAATTATTGGAAATTCCAGGCTTTTTCTTGCCCCCATGAGACCAGCTGAAGTGAGTTTAGCAATAAATTTTACTTTAATTTCCTTCTTGAATATATAGCCGTCATTGGTACAATGTTTATATAATGTAATCAAGGTATAATGTCCAAATGTAGCTGAAAATTAACCTTTCCTATAACAAGTAACAGACCCACAATGTCTGTAGAACACCAACATTTTCCAGAGATCAGTATAGAAGGTTGAGGGTCGACATAAGTCCATCAAGTTCACCCTATAGCCTAACTTGATGATCAAAAACTGTATTACAAGATGCTAATTGCCCCATATTAGGTGGAAAAATTCTTTCTCAGTCGGATACTATCCACAATTTGGACATAAAGGAACATTTAATGGAAGCTAATAAAATATTGCAATGAGTTAGTGATTGAATATCTACGAGGACACAGATATTTAATTTCCAATCCATAGAGCAATCATAGTATTTTAGAGGCCCATTCTAGGTGTGCCATTTTGGAGGTATGGCTTCTATATTACAATGAAGTCCACTAAAAAGGCAGAATACATTAGCAGCACACATACACACCACACTGTCACAAGTCCATCCGTCATATCTATCTGCACCTCACATCCTAGATATATCATTCATATGATACTTTGCTATTACAGCTTTTAGTTTTACACTTATATATTCAAATGTGAGGCTTAAACGACTCAAAATGCAGATTGATTTGTTACAAAAAATAGTTATTTTGCTTTATTCTTAAACTTTATGTTGTTTTACTGCATTTAATTATAAGTATTGGTCTTGACGGATGCATTACTGATGATGGATCCATACAACTGGTCTGCTTTTATTAGCCTCCTGTGACCCCTCTTGGGACCATATAGCCATCATAAGGTACAAGCTGAGTATTGGTAAGTATTGACTGTGTATACAGACATATAAATTAGAGTGCATCACCTCATAAAGTCACTCTGTATTGTCATAGTCACAACCAGGATTTTGTGTTTTACTGAGGAAGGTAACTGTTTTCTTATATTTGTAAGTTCAGTATTAATGAGAATATCATAAGATAATGGATAGTGTTGCTGATTCATTGAGATTAGCATGCTAATTAATAAATTCACAGCATGCTATCAGTGGCTTACGCATGTCACTAGACATTCCCCTCCAGCCACCGACTGGAGTCGCATTTCTGGTGAAGAAATGCTGGGATTTTCCCTGAATTTTACCGTCAGATGGCGGCTTGCCTGTCACAGCTCCTCCCCATCTATGCTGCTTAAAACTAGTGTAAAATGCCAAAAGTTGCAACATTTTTGCTCAAATCTGCATTGCAAAAATTTTGGGGGGAGTTTCCAAAGTGCTTCATGCAAGTTGTGTCGACTCAGCGTCACTGAGGAATATCTGGCCACTTGCATGTGGATGAACTATTTTTCTTAATTATGCCAGAGATATAATTTCTTTGTTCAGTAAGTGAAGGGACATGACTCATGGTTTCATGGGATACTGTTCTTTGCCCTTTTTTGAATGCTAATAGGTAGAATGCCAGCTGATTACAGATTGCATCCGTCCCCTGCTTTGTCCTAATTTGGAGGACATTTATGAAGTCTAATTGAACTAGCAAACAATGAGGGAACAGCCATGTATATCTCCGCCCCATCCTGTGGGAAACAATGCCCTGAAATAGTAGATGAGTGATATAAAAAGGGGCCTGTCCCTGGTGTGATTCTACAGGACTTCAGCCATGGTTCCAGTTGGTGGATTACAGAACTGCTCCAGTACCTAACACTGACTCCACACATTTGTATGGAAAACCCAGGTTGGAACTATCCGATCACCTGCCACATACCTCACTGTGCTCAGTCAGCTTCCTAAGCTTGCAACTGTCTCCTGTCAGTCAGTGCTCGCAAAAAGCGGTGTGCTACTGATTGGGGTAGTGGCCCAGGATGCCCCAAAGTTGCAGAGGTTATAATCCCTGGAGAACCAGCGGAAGGGTGAGACTCTATCAAGTCACATGTCCTTGCTGGGAATGTACTATATACTGTAGTCTGTTGTGAACTCAATAAAGTCTTAATAGAGTATAGTAACCTTAAATTGTGTTGTCTGTTTAGTGTTATGGGGAAGGAGTACAGGCATTTAGTGAGATGAACCCAGGTCCATGCGGTCTTTCTTAAGACAGTCAGACAAGCAGACGAGAGCACCTCTGACCCTTGTGTCTACGCTATAGTATTCTGGTGAAAACAGAATCTTGGCCTATATGTCTAGCGATCTACACCAGTGTTCCCCAACTCTAGTCCCCAGGAGCCACTAAGAGGGTGTTTTCAACATTTACTTAGCATTGCACGGGTGTTGGAATCATCACACGGTGGCTCAGTGGTTAGCACTGCAGCCTTGCAGTGCTGGGGTCCTGGGTTCTAGTCCCACTAAGGACAACATCTGCAAGGAGTTTGTATGTTCTCCCTGTGTTTGCGTGGGTTTCCTCCGGGTATACCGGTTTCCTCCCACACTCCAAAAACATACTGATAGGGACCTTAGATTGTGAGACCCAATGGGGACAGTGTTGCCAATGTATGTAAAGTGCTGTGGAATTAATAGCGCTATATAAATGAATAAAATTATTATTATTATTATTATTATCACCTGTGCGGGTGATTAAATAATCACTGTGCAATACTAAGGAAACCTGAAAACAAGCCCTGTTGGTGGCTCCTGGGGACTGGAGTTGGGAAACGCTGATCTACACTGTATATATCCATCTATTTATCTATTACAATGCATGTACATATCTACAATGTATCTACCTATCATCCATCTATCCATCCGTCCATCTATCTATCATCTCACTAGTTCTGAATGTCTATTTTTATCTATCTATATTATTTTTCTGTATGGATTTATAAAATCACGCCCATAGAATTCTGTAATGCCATTTTGTGAAAGTCTGAGAAAGGTAAAATCGTAGCATTTTCCATTACATATCATATATTAGGACTGAATATCATTCACTAAAATAGGCATTCTACATCATGATAATTACACACATTAAAGAGTGAAAAGCGTCCAGCTCCATGAACAGGTTCTTCTTTATTTCTTGAATATTCATACATGGGATATTACATTCATTTCTAAAAACGCTATGATATCTGCATCATTGATGCAAATCCTATCACAGCATTTTTAGAAATTAGTGTAATGTCCCATGTATGAATACTCCACAAATAAAGAAGAACCTGTTCATGGAGCAGGACTTTTTTCACTTTCTATGCTGAATTCAGGCCATGGAGGAGCCTTTATCTAAGCTCTGAATAGAAGGTGGATACTTGCAATGGTGAGCTGGATCTTCTATTATAATTGTAGCGCCCCATGGGGCCTTAGGGTACTTGTCACAGGGCCAGTGCTTTCTTGGGGTTGCTGTGACTGTTCTGTCCTGGCTCCGTGGCTCGGCTACATAAAAAAAACAAACCAAACAAACAAACAAACAGGTGTCCAATTTAAATGGGGATGGAAGGAGGGTGATGGGTTCCTGGGAAGCATGTCGCCAGTTGCAATAGTGACTGGGTCACGGCCTCCTCCGCCGCAGACCTCCTGCAACTGCTCCTCTCCCAGGGTGGTGGTGGACGGGAATGGGGGATGCTTCGCAGCACCACCCATGGTGTGCAGCCAGGGATTAGCCACCGCTGCAGTCTCTCTCCTGTGCAGGTGTTGGGTGCAGCCAGGATGGTATCACTCACCATGGGTGGAGCGGAATTATCCCAGGAGGTTGGTGAGAACGGGGCAACAGTGCACGGGAGCGCTGGAGCGCAGGGTGGCGGCATTTACTCACAGAGTCACTGGGTGCAGATTCCAGGTGTTTTTATTCACTGGTAAGCTGGTATCGCGCCCCAGGTGCTGGTTCTCACTGTCAGAGACTCCGGTTGATCCCAGGCAGGTCAGAGGTCCAGTCCAGTCTGGTAATCGGTGGGCTTTCTCCTCCGTGCACTACTCTGTACTTGTTTCGTCCCTGTGGCCTGAAGCATCTTGGAATCCCCTCCTGCTCTCTATCTCTTGGCCCGTATGCAGGCAGCTTGAACCTTGTCTGGGTTGGACCTCTGTCTCAGCTCCCTGGGTTCTCCCTTTGCTGCTGTGCTCCGGACTCTCAGTTTGGTGAGGAACCATGAAGACCCCCTTACGTGGCAGAGTTATCAGATGAGCTTAGAGCTTTTTAAACTTGAAGAAAATGAAAGGCACTCACCGGTCTTGCATTGGAAAAGGAATTTATTCCGACATCAAAAATGCACCCGCATTTTTGATGTCGGAATAAATTCCTTTTTCAATGCAAGATCGGTGAGTGCCTTTCATTTTCTTCAAGTTTAAAATGGATATGGATCTAGACTGTTTGAAATGAGCACCATATACAGAGACTGAAATTTACTGCCATATAATGCTAGTAAGCTTGGTATTTTGCTTCGGGTAAGCAGTTGAAACTAAAGCGATGGATTGCTTTGCTTGAATAGTGCCCAGTATTTCTACCTTTGTTTGTTTCAGATGAGCTTAGAGAATCTGTCTGACCTAGGGTTCTGCACCCCGCTGTGCTCAGTCCTGTGAGCACTCCCCGTACTCTCCCAGCGACTGTACTCCTTGAGCACACGATTACTGGTACTGGGTCCCATCCCTCCAGGTGTTACTATCCCCGGTCTGGCTGGCTCTCCTCTGCAGGAGACTCCTGCAGAGGTCGGTGAGATTTTTCATCTCAGACAGTTCTGTTCTACCGCCCCATGGGATGCCTGGCAGGCGACCCCCTCAGTGAGCTATTCCACAGCGTGTCTGCTCTGTCTTTGACTGGAACTGCACTCGACTTCCTGTCTGCTGTGTAACTTACTCCTACTCCTGCCCTCTCACCTTTGCAAGGATCCAGATCATTGTTATGGTGACCTGGGTCTGCTAGGAACTGGCTGAGTAACTTCCTGACTGTGTTTGGAAGAGCTATGTGAGAGAAATTATTAACTTTTTCCTAGTGACTGCTTCTCCCTGACCCTGGTTCTCCAGGTCCAGTGGATCTGAGGAGCCCCTAGGCTGCCTGGCATCCTGTTACCCACAATAGACCCAGCATGTGAAGGGGGTGCCAATAATGACCAAACCTGAACCCAGTCTCCATTGGGGAGGGCATCCCTGCTGTATGGTGATGTGAGGTGTGTGTAAACTTACTGGGTTAACCTCTTCTTGCCCGGGAAGGATATAATGATATACCCTGTAGAGTCCAGTTTCAGGGGCACTACATAATCAAACACTTTGCATTGTTATAGGATGATCCCTAGTATCAACACAGTGCCTTGATAGAGTATTTGCACCACATGAACTTTTCCACAATTTTTTGTTACTCCCACAAATGTAAATATTTTTTTGAAGGGAATTTTATGTGATCAACCAACACAAAGTAGCAAGTATAAAGGAAATAACACATGGTTTTCTAAATATTTTAAAAATATAAATCATAAAATTGTGATGTACAGTTGTATTCAGCCCCATGTAGTCTGATACCCCAAAATAAAATCCAAAGTGACCAATTGCCCCAGAAGTCTCCTGATTAGTAAATTAAGTCCAGCTGTGTATAATTTTTCCCAGTATAACTACAGCTACTCTGTGAAGGTCTCAGAAATTTGTTTGAGAACATTAAGGATCAAACAGCATCATGAAAGCCAAGTAACACAGCAGACAAGTGAGGGATAAAGTTGTAAAGATGTGTAAAGCAGGGTTAGGTTCTAAAAATATAACCCAAGCTCTGAATATTTTACAAAGCACTGTTCAATCCAAAAATGGAAGGAGCATAGCACAACTGCAAACCTAAAAAGACATGGCCATCTCCCTAAACTGACATCCCAAGCAAGGAGAGCAATGAGTAAAGAAACAGCCAAGAGACCTAAGGTCACTCTGGAGGAACTGCAGAGATCCACAGCTCAGGTGGGAGAATCTGTCCAAAGGACAACTATTAGTTGTGTATGCCAAAAATCTGGCCTTTATGGAAGAGTGAAGAGAAGAAAGACATTTTTAAAGCAATCCATAGAAAATGATTTGCAGTTTTCAAAAAAGCCATGCAGAGGCCACAGCTAGCATGTAGAAGAAGGTGTTCTGGTCAGATGAGTCTAAAGTAGAACTGTTTGGGCTACATTTAAAATGCTATGTGTGGCAGAACACTAACACTGCATATCATTATGAAAACACCACCTCCACAAATTCCCATTGACTTCCATTATGCTCGTTACCCAAGTTGAACCTATCCGAGCGTCCAACCTGCTCAATTCGACTATCAAGCACTTTGGCATTTTAGTGCTCGCTCATAACTAATATTCATGTGTTTGAAAGGTCAAGTCAAAGTCCAGACCTAAATCCCATTGAGAATCTATGGCAAGACTTTAAAATTCCTGTTCACAGACGCCTCCATCCAATCTCACTGAGCTATAGATATTTTGCAAAGAAGAATGGGCCAAAATGTCAGCCTCTTGACGTATAAAGTTGGAAGAGACATCCTACAAGGTATTCAGGAGTAATTGCAGTGAAAGGAGAACCTACAAAGTATTGGCTCAAGGGGTTGAATACAAATGCACGTGAACATTTTCAGATTTATATTGTTTAAATATTTGAAAAATCATGTATCATTTGTTTAACACTTCACAAATATTTGCTACTTTGTATTGGTATATCCCATAACATCCCAATAAATTTGTGGACATAACATCAAAAATGTGGAAATGAATACTTTTTTAAGGCACTGTTTATCATTTGCTCTTCGGAGTAATTATTCAATGTTTGGCTAATGCATGCTGGAATATTAAAATGTGGAGCCTAATAAAGACTTAAAGTGTTTGTCTTTATTTCATAAAGAATTTATAATATTCTTTATAGCATTTACTTTGCTTTATTCTTAGAGCTTTATTTCGTTTTAGTGCATTTAATCAGAAATATTGATCTGTAAGGATGCAATACTGATGTCAAATACAGATCCATATACCACATCTGTTTTTATTAGTCTCCTTTGACCTCTGTATATAGTGTACTGCATAATAGTATATATTGAATGTATATACAGAAATGGGAATGTGAGTATATCTCCTTGGGAAAATATTATTCAGGACCTAGTCTCTATAGAAATAATACAGAAGTGCTATTGAGGTGTAATGTAGTAGTTAAAGCTACAGTCCTATATGAAATCATAGATAAGAAGTGAGAACTTGCAGCAGTCCTCAGATATTTGTTTGGTTTTAGCCATACGGCACAGTTACATTATTGCGGTTGCATCTTATTTTTTTAGACATGGTTACGGTCTATCACAGTCACAGTGGCTTTTAAAATTTGTCCTCAGGGACCACTGATGGTGAAAGATTTAGTGATTAGCCAATTTAGTTCAAATATGCCCCATGTGGGACCAATTACTGGGCTGATATAGATGACTGGTTTGCGGGACAATATTCTCCTAGAAGATCAACTCATTTGTAGATTTACAAGGAGCCTGATTAGATTGAGCTCTCACAGGGAAACTGAAGTGAACAATGTTCAGGGTTTTATATCAACATTAACTGCAAGTTTTCCAATTAATCATTCTTGTCTTGTCAATGGGACCAGTATTCAAAGGGAAGAACATAGAGATGACAACCCAGCAACTCCGAACAAAGATTCTCATCAGCACACTCCAGTTTAATAAGCAATAAATTGTGTACTCTCCCGGAACCGATTTTACAAGATCATTCCCGCTTGGCAGGCTAGACTGATTTTTTTTATTAGGACCTACTTCATATTTGTACATGTTACTATGTCCTTGATTTCAATACATGGATATTTTTGTAGTAACTGTCTAATGGGAATCTCTCTGTCAGCAAGTTTACAGCTCTTAAACTATTTATATGTGTATGTAGTTCTTTCAAAATCCAGCAATACCTTGACATGACCAATGCGTACTCTGTTACCGAGAAATCAGCATTTTAATTGATATAAAAATGAGGCAGAAAAGTTATTTTGAATAAAGATAAGTGAACTCATAGAAGGTCGGTTCGGCTGCACTCGTCCTCCATGAGTTGGACTTGACCCGAACCCCAATGCAAGTCACAGACAGTTTGGGTCTCCACCCACATACAGCCAGCCATAAGCGGAACACTTCTGGGGGAAGGTGGGTGCGATTTTTCCATTTTCTGTTGATACACAATACATCCAATCACACTGTTGTTACTCTCAGTTTGAGCTGTTCATACACTCTAACTGGCCTGCAATGGGCTGAGCACAGCGATGCTCACATGAGTGGTCAGCATACGTAAAGCACCCAAACTCCGAACTTGAACTCTGTTTTTTGTAAAGTCGATGTTCAGCCTGAAAACCGAACACTGAATATTGGGTTTGTTAATCCCTAATTGTGAATCTGAAGCCTCTGTCACTCCAACTCTATTCTTGCCTGACTGACGGCTCCTGAAGTAACAGCATAAAGACGGTAATTCAAGCAGGAGGAGGTTGTGTTGGGTGAGTAATAAACTGGCCATGTAAAGGTCTAGTCTACATGTTACATGTACATATACATAGCTTGGGGTGTGAAATCCTTTATTTCAAATGTCACCTATATTCTCACAAAAAAAGACTAGTCTAACATGGCTTTTCTTTTATTTTCCTAAAAAGCCAAAGCATTTTCATATTGGGTAACACACCACACAATGATGAACAGTGCCAGATTTTCCTATCAGTTGTTTCCACGCAAATTCTAACATAATTCAATCAGTCACATAAGTGGTAGACTCTGCCCATGATTTGTTATTGAAGTAACAAGAAACTTTCATCATCATGGTGGCATCAATTTCACTTGTTTCAATACAATCTAACCATAAAAGTGACAGAAAATAGCCATTACATTGATAAATCTACTGCCAGGTGTTTTTTATAAATATAATTGTATTGAGAATTTCCCAGAAGTCAAAAAGAATCAAAAGTTACAGTAAAAGTTATACATTGAGAAGTGATTTTATGTAAGATACAGTAGGAAATAGTACCAGCATGAAATGCTGAAGGGGATAGTACTAGTATATTGCACATTAAATATATAATAACATTAAAAGAAAAATACAGAGTAAAGAGCTAGCAACAAGGACACGTGCCCATCACTACAATGAGGCACTAAGACAAAGGTAGAACTGACATACTAAGGTTAATATAGTTTGCCCACATCTGCTGTATCTTGGCTACATTGGCTAAACTACCACTAATAGATGTTTCATGGTGTAATTAAGTTGATGGAATTTTTCATCTGTAATAGAAGAAATTGTTGTTCCTTTCCAGGTTTTAGCTATATGTAATATACTCACAACTAAAATATGTGAGGCAGGAAGAAAATCTAATCCTGACATAAAAAACCCAATGAACATATATAAAACATACTTTATAAAAAGACACTAATTAACCCTGCTGTTCTGTTCGGGTACATATGACCCAAAAAGAAATCTGAGACCCTGCAGATTATTATGCGGATCTGAAACTTGTGATTAATTAACTTTTCCTCATTTGAGGGGTTCTTAACATGAGTGTTGTTTATTTATTGTTTACTTTTTGCTTCACGCTGAGTGTTACACTTGTACTGTTCGGGTCAATATGACCCGATAACATTTTATACTGGTCAGCAGGTCGCTAATTATTTCTACCTGCAAAATGTATTTGTTTTCCTGTATACTTCATCTCATTATTCAAAAGGTGGAGGTTTCACTGTTCTTATCAGTAAGAGAAAGAGCTGAAAAAATCAGGGTATACGATCTGTTCTCGATTTGACTCATGGACTAAAAGGACAAAATGTCACAAAATGTCTCCGCTCTAAAAATCTCTTCACTGACTCCCAATTCCCTAATAGATTCAGCCTAAACTAGCCTAAACACAGACCTATAAAGCTGATGCTGGCCATAATCTGTCTCCTGCTCAAATCTGTGAACCATCTTCCGATAATTTCCCACACATTCTCACACGACGTCCTTATCTACTCCACTCTCATATGTTCCTCACCCAATCACCTTCAAGACGTCTCTTGAGTATCCCCCATCGTCTGGAATTAAGAAGTCCGATTGATCAACACCTCTTCAAGAAAGCATATAGCTTGCAATGATCCCACTGTCATTTCATCAACACCAGAGCTTCCGCAAACCCCCAACACACTATCTATTTCTCTATTATCCCACAGACTGTAAGCTTTCGGAGGCAAGGCCCATTCCTTTCTGTACCAGTCGGTAAATGTTAGTTTGTATTTTGTACGTAACTCCTTCTCATAGAATCAATTGTGCTCTAAAAATAAATAATAATATTTACTTCACATAGCAAAGAATAAAAAGTATACTTTAAAATTCTTCATGGTTTTTGAATGCCAAAGTAGATAAAGAAGTAACAATACACTGAACATTTGCATAGCAATGTCATGTTTACATTGCTGTGCATGACGTTTACTTTTTTGCAGCAGATTTTCACTGCTCTTTCTGGAATCTTGAGCACCCCCTGAGGAAGAATAACGTACGAAACGTGCGTCGGGGTATGCAGTGAACAGGACCATATATCAAAGTAGTAAATTTTGTCTATATATCTTGTTACATATGCAGGACATATAATGGGATTGCCTTCACATTGAAAAATAGTATTTATTTGATCCAGCTTTGCATAACATAGCATTGGAATATCTACTCCTTCATATAATATAATTGATTATCAAACGACTTTTAATCATAGGTCATTGCACGATGCACTTTATCTTAATGTTTTGCTGCTGCTAAGGGAATATTTCTGTCCATGAATAATTTTTGTCCATAAATTTGTTTTTAGGATATAATCTGTACTTTTAATATATTTAGCAATAAAATTCAGCAATTTATCTACATAGAATTGTTTGGTCACTATCCTCATTTTTTGAGCATTACATACCGGCTCTAGATTGGGAATTTTTGATCAATTGATTAATTACAGTCACTTTTTGCAGTCTTTTGATCACTTTTTTAAGGAATCTACCTGAAAAAGACATGATCTGCACATTCTCTTATAATAAAAACTGACTTACAGACTAAACACTTGTGAAGATGGGTCAGTTTTTTGTATACAGAAAAACTCACTGACATCTGAATGAGGTCTAAAGCCACAGTAATCTTATTGCCCTGTTACTGTACATGCAATGCTTACAGATTTTCTTTTCCCATGTTCATTCACAAAAAAATAATGGCTGGCCTTGTGTTTTGAATAGCAAATGAAATATCCATTCTGACCATCTATATCACCAGACAGCATTCAACGTTTTATAGAAAGACCTAACTTCTATTTCTCATCCACAATAGCGATGGTAACATCTCCGGGGAGGACAGTGAAGACCAGGGATTTCCAAGGTAAAGCAGTAAACAAGCTTATTCCCAAAGCCGAATGTCAGGTAAGCCAGACTGTCAACAGAAATAAGTATTCACACCGTCTGTCTGGATTTTACAGTGCTAGATTGTTGTGGATGCACAAAGGGCTGGCTTATACCGACAAACCAGCTTTGGACTGGCAGCATAGAAAACTGAGATGTGAAAGAGACATGAACGAACTCTGAAACCCCTGACTGCAAAAATAAGCAAATGCAGATGAATAAATGGATGAAATGTAATAGAACATGGGTTACGCTATTAAAATAAAGGGATTTTTTTGTCTTCTATGCAGAACCTGTATGGCGGCACACTACGGGCATGATTCATTATTCATTTCCTTCTGTATCTTGTAAAGTTTTTGCTGCTTTTTACTTTTTTTTTACTTGCGCCATATTCAATGTTCCCCTTGTATATCCTTTTTTAAGTCTATTTATACATCTGCCTATTGTTGTTGTTTTTTTTTTGTGCAACTGTGGGAAGGGTTTATAGTTTCCCAAAATCTTTGTCTGATTCATTATTTGACAATTTTCAAAAAGTCCCAAAATGTATTGCAAGCATACTCTATTCCCCCCATTGGCGTGATTTTATGCAAGCCAGATATTTTGGTGCAATTTTTGTGCCATCTCTGACTTTGCGCAAAATTCATGATCCATGTAAACCATTGTTCCTCAATTCTAGTTCTCAAGGCCCACCAACAGATCAGGTTTTCAGGATTTCCTCAATATTGTACTGGGAGAAATTCCATCACCTGTGCAATATAAAGGAAATCCTGAAAACCTGATCTGTAAGGATGAGCAAGTATACTCGTTACTACACGGTACTCGCCGAGTACAGTCATGGCCAAAAGTTTTGAGAATGACACCAAAATTATATTTTCACATGATCTGTTGCCCTCTGGTTTTTAATTGTTTGTCTGATGTTTACATCACATACAGAAATATAATTGCAATCATAATATGAGTACCAAAAGGTTATATTGACAGTTAGAATAAGTTAATGCCGCAAGTCAATATTTGCAGTGTTGACCCTTCTTCTTCAGGACCTCTGCAATTCTACCTGGCATGTTCTCAATCAACTTCTGGATCAAATCCTGACTGATAGCTGTCCATTCTTGCATAAGCAATGCTTGCATTTTGCCAGAATTTGTTGGTTTTTGTTTGTCCACCCGTCTCTTGATGATTGCCCACAAGTTCTCAATGGGATTAAGATCTGGGGAGTTTCCAGGCCATGGACCCAAAATCTCTATGTTTTGTTCCATGAGCCATTTAGTGATCACCTTTGCTTTATGGCAAGGTGCTCCATCATGCTGGAAAAGGCATTGTTGGGCGCCAAACTGCTCTTGGACAGTTGGGAGAAGTTGCTC
Organism: Anomaloglossus baeobatrachus; assembly: GCF_048569485.1. Taxonomy (NCBI): domain Eukaryota; kingdom Metazoa; phylum Chordata; class Amphibia; order Anura; family Aromobatidae; genus Anomaloglossus; species Anomaloglossus baeobatrachus. The sequence goes on along the minus strand of NC_134353.1, from coordinate 835,751,888 downwards.
TTGGAGGACATTCTGGTACCATTCTTTATTCATGGCTGTGTTTTTAGGCAAGACTGTGAGTGAGCCGATTCCCTTGGCTGAGAAGCAACCCCACACATGAATCATTTCAGGATGCTTAACAGTTGCCATGAGACAAGACTGGTGGTAGCGCTCACCTCTTCTTCTCCTAATAAGCTGTTTTCCAGATGTCCCAAACAATCGGAAAGGGGATTCATCTGAGAAAATGACTTTACCCCAGTCCTCAGCAGTCCACTCCCTGTACCTTTTGCAGAATATCAGTCGGTCCCTGATGTTGTGGCTTCTTTGCTGCCATCCTTGAAACCAGGCTTTGCTCAAGCAGTCTCCGCCTCACGGTGCGTGCAGAAGCACTCACACCAGCCTGCTGCCATTGCTGAGCTAGCTCGGCACTGCTGGTAGTCCGATCCCGCAGCTGAAACAGTTTTAAGATACGGTCCTGGCGTTTGCTGGTCTTTCTTCGGCACCCTGGAGCCTTTTTGGCAACAATGGAAGCTCTCTCCTTCAAGTTCTTGATGATGCGATAGATTGTTGACTGAGGTGCAATCTTTGTAGCTGCGATACTCTTCCCTGTTAGGCCATTTTTGTGCAGAGCAATGATGGCTGCACGTGTTTCTATAGAGATAACCATGGTTAACTGAAGAGAAACAATGATACCAAGCACCAGCCTCCTTTTAAAGTGTCCAGTGGTGTCATTCTTACTTAATCATGACTGATTGATCGCCAGGCCTGTCCTCATCAACACTCACACCTGTGTAAATGGAACAATTACTAAAACAATGTTAGCTGCTCCTTTTAAGACAGGAATGCAATGATGTTGAAATGTGTTTTCGGGGTTAAAGTTAATTTTCTTAGCCAATATTGACTTTGCAAGTAATTACTGTTAAGCTGACCACTCTTTATGACATTCTGGAGTATATGCAAATTGCCATTAGAAAAACGTAAGCAGTAGACTTTGTAAAAATTAATATTTGTAGCATTCTCTAAACTTTTGGCCATGACTGTAGTACGGTATTCGGGCTACTCATTACTCCGCGAGTATCCTTGTAATTACTCGTTAGGAGTGGAAAGTCCAATGTAAATTAATAAGAAATGTGAGTAATTGTCTGCTGGACCCTACAGAGCGGTCTGGGGGCTGAGTAAAAGGCTGAAATGGATGCATGATTGTTTAAAAGCTGGGCAGTAAAAAGCCGCCGGCTTTTTTAAGGAATTAGCTGATGCACGCTCCCCGCCCGGGTCCTTCGCTCCCTGGTACTACGCTCCCCGCTGCCCTGTGCTTCGTTCCCCGCTCCCTGGTGCATTGGACTTGCATTGAACTCGCTACTCGTAATGAGTACCCAAGTATTAGGACCTACTCATTACGAGTATAGCGAGTCCGAGTATTTCACTACTCGCTCATCCCTACTGATCTGTTGTTGGGCTGTGGGGACTGGAGTTGAGGAACACTGGTGTACAATATTTTGAAGAACTTGAAATAAAAATGTCAACAAATACCTCAAAAGTAAAAAAAAAATTGACCTAAAAATGCAAATGATGAAATGGGGCATAAGTTATATTGGTTTAAATTGTGCCACCTTATAGTTCCTTCATGAGGTTCCTTATTTTTCTCTAGAGCCGATCAAGTGTTCTTGTCAAGTCTTAAAGAAACTAAATTCAAAAGCTTATTTATAGAAGTTTTCAATTTTTTAAGACCTCTTCTGTCTGCTTTTGAATGAAAACTATAATGATTAAATTCAGTAGCTGGAATCTGGTTTAGGCTGGGGTTAGTAAGAATGAATCGGATGAAAATTCGGATTGCAATCGGCGCAACGTAATTCAATGTTGTAGGTCAAATCTGTGAGTTTCTCCTCAGCTTTAATCGGGCTGAGGAAAAAAAATTGCTGAATGCACGCGTAGCCATACAAGTCTAAAGGCCGCTTTACACGCTGCGATATCGTTACCGATATCGTTAGCGTGGGCACCGCCCCCATCTGTTGTGCGACACGGGCAAATCGCTGCCCGTGGCGCACAACATCGCCCAGACTCGTCACACATACTTACCTGCCCAGCAACGTCGCTGTGACTGGTGAACCGCCTCCTTTTTAAGGGGGAGGTTCGTTGAGCGTCACAGCGACGTCACAGCTGCGTCACTGAACCGCCGCCCAATAGAAGCAGAGGGGCAGAGATGAGCGGGACGTAACATCCCGCCCACCTCCTTCCTTCCGCATAACGGCTGGGAGGCAGGTAAGGAGAGGTTCCTCGTTCCTGCGGTGTCACACGGAGCGATGTGTGCTGCCACAGGAACGAGGAACAACTTCGTTACTGCTGCAGTAACGATTTTTGAGAATGGACCCCTATGTCACCGATAAGCGATTTTGCACGTTTTTGCAACGATGCAAAATCGCTCATAGGTGTCACACGCAACGGCATCGCTAATGCGGCCGGATGTGTGTCACCAATTCCCCAACGAGTTCGCATTAGCGATGTCGTAGCGTGTAAAGCCCCCTTTAGAGTGTATGGGAAACATCAGTATGTACTTGTCATCCGAGTGCAATCCAATTAGATGCAGACATACCGTATTTTTTGGATTATAATACACACTTTTCCTCCCAAAAATTTGGGAGGAAAATGAGGGGTGCATCTTATAATCTGAATGTAGCTTACTGGGAGGTGATGGAGAAGGTAGCAGGAGATTGGGGCAATGCTGTGGGCTGCGGGCACTGTGCTGTCAGAAGCAGGCACTGTGCTACGGTGGCTGTGCTGGGGCTGTGGCCGCTGAGCTGTGGGCCGTTGTACACCACTGCAGGTGGTGAGGCAGGGGCCGCCATCCTGAAAATGTCGGTGGTGTGGGCATGAAATAATGGCACGTGCACAGATGGAGCCTCTGGCCCATTAATTTCCCAGCAGCGGACTTAAAGAAAATGGTGCACGGAGGTGGCTTTTGTGCAGATGAGATTTCGGCATGTTATTGAGCTGAGAACTCTATCTGCTCTCGCGCCACATCTGGGATACTCGGTGCACTGCCTGCAGCATTAGCCTATTCCACCACTGCCCCTGACTCCTCTGACCCTGCTCCACCACCGCTGCCGCCCTCCCTCCGGTAAGACACCACCAGATTATTAGAAGGACCCCATATTTTTTTTCTCTAAATTTGGGGTGCATCTAATAATCCAGTGCATCTTATAAAACGAAAAGTACGGTATACAATGAAAAAGATGGAGAAATTCATCTCTCCACCTTCTCCGCATCTGTTCTCCGATACTCTACCAATGTTCGCGGCAGAGTTTATGCTGAGCGTCATTAGCAAAAAGCAAAAAGCATCTGATTCTCTCACATCGAATGGTATATCCTGGCCTTAGGCCTAGACCTGGATGGAACAGAGGAATTGTTACCAGTGTAAGCCATACTCTGTGAGCAAAAGACAGCAGTAGTATAAAGTTGTCATTTTGGACGGGTTGGAAGCTTCTATACTGATACCGCGTAATAAGCGGTCAGCTAGTTAGGTAGCACAAGGTAAGAAGGTTAGAAACTAAAAACCCCTGGTTCCCTTTCCTCTTCAAACCTTCTTGCTCTGTATATTTTTTAATATAGCCACATAAATATGAACCTAGAATTAAAAAAAAATTGGTACCACAGCTATGTTAAATTCGGAGAGTACTGCCTAGTGTTACGGTTGCTGTGGCTCTGGAGACTATGTCCGGATTTCTTGCTACTGCACATGTGCAAGCGCTGGAGACTAAGTCCTATCTTGGAGCCATTGCACATGTGCGGGTGACATCATCGCTGACACGAGGTCACATGTCTCTGACACCTTCTAAGCTGATTGGCCACTGGTCATGTGCTTGTGACACGTGGTCACATGTCTCTGACACCTTCTATGCCGATTGGTCGCTGGTCATGTGCTTGTGACGCTTTGCTCGGTGATAGGCCAGCATGACGTCATTGCTGTCATTCTGGCAGCGGATTGGCTCTGGCATCTTGGATGAGGCACAGAGTCTATATAACACCCTGACGCACGCCGCCCGGCGCTCAGTCCTCTTGGTTCATGCATGAGGGTAGACGCCCTGTGCACGTCCCTCTAGGCATCTCTCTGTCTATGTTAGGTGAGCGCTACCGGCAGGGTAGCGTTCTTATACCTTACAGCTTCGGCTGCAGTCCGTATCCTTACCTCTTAGTGGAGCGGACATAGGCAGGTGCCTGAGGCACATGGTCCGGCTGGGCCTTGTGATTCTACTCGTAGGTGGACGTTGCCGATAGGATAACGTTCCTTATACTGCGTCTGGCAGTTGTTGGTATCCTCGCACACTAGGGGAGCGAACAGAGGTAGGAGCTTTGTGCGGCTTATGCTGCTGTCCGTCTCTTTTGCACCACTAGAAGAGCGGACCTAGGCAGGTGCCATATCTAGTGGTTCGTGTCCTCGCACACTAGTGGAGCGAACGCAGGTAGGAGCTTTGTGCGGCTTACGCTGCTGTCCGTCTCTTTTGCACCACTAGAAGAGCGGACCTAGGCAGGTGCCATATCTAGTGGTTCGTGTCCTCGCACACTAGTGGAGCAAACGCAGGTAGGAGCTTTGTGCGGCTTACGCTGCTGTCCGTCTCCTGGCACCACTAGAGGAACGGACCTAGGTAGGTGCCATTTCAATTTGAAATAACATAGAAGGAAAAGTGCACAGCACTGCTTACCCTTTCAAGAGGTAGTGAGATGATCCCGTTTCACCACTAAGCAGTGTGGTTGTTGCTTTGTGACATCGGGCACAATCCTGAAAAAATTCCTGGTATGATGGAAGATGCTGTCTCAACCGTGGTGCTATTGCCCAGACGAAGCCATCAATTCATAGAAAATAAAAGAGCGGGCAGCACTCTGCAGGTAGCTTCAGACAGCTTTATTTTTCGATGCTGACAGGTGTAACAGACATGAGGGAGTGGAGGGAGGGGAGCACGAGGACGACGTGAAAGGACCCGTGAAAGCGCCCCTAGAGGTGCGAAACGGTACCGTCGTCCTCGTGCTCCCCTCCCTCCACTCCCTCATGTCTGTTACACCTGTCAGCATCGAGAAATAAAGCTGTCTGAAGCTACCTGCAGAGTGCTGCCCGCTCTTTTATTTTCTATGAATTGGTAGGTGCCATTTCACACTCACTGCTTTTGTCTCTGTGATCTTTAACAGAGACCATTCCACACACCCTCCAAGTAAGGGAGGAATTGCTTTATTTTCTAATTATATTCCTCTGTGAGTTTAACAGAGGTGTTGCGCTCTGCACTTGTGCTGTTATTTTTTACAGTGGCACACTTATATACCCCTTATCCTCTGCCATAGTCTGCAGCAGAGTCTTTGCATGGTGGACCCTGACTGTCTGACATTCCTTTAGGTTTTATTATCAGACAGCCCCCGTAACACTAGACTGAAACACTGTATCAAATCTGCAGCAGAAAACAAGACTAGAATAGGCCCAATTTTTCGATTTGCTGAGATGGAAAGCAGAATCCTGAAGATGGCAAAGAATAAAAACAACTTCTTACAGCATAAAAACATTGCATTTTTATTTTTCAAAATGAAATCGTAACATGTGAACACAGTTTACCTATCAGGTGCCGTCCATATGTAATTTTTTACTTGTTCACCAGAATCTTTTTTTGTTATTGTTCTTACAGAACCTCTCCATGCTTGAGATATGCCCCCTTCCTTCCATGTATGTAAGTCATTAAGGTCTTTACCACAGAAATACACCTTAGGCCTCTTTCACACGTCAGTCAAAAACAGACACGTTTTTCACTGACATGTTAAAGATGTATTTGGCCCTCCGTGTGCCGTGATTTGGGCACATGTGTAGTCTCCGTGTGCACTCCATGATAACACATGGAGATCAGGCACTCCTATAGTCACCTGTCCATGGTGCTGGTGTCTCTGGCTCTCCTGTCTCCGGCTGCACCTGTCTCCCCTCTGCTGTTAATTCCAGGTCGCAGTGCAGTGAATATTCATGAGCATAATTAGCCGGCCAGGAAGCAGGAGACAGCAGCGGCTGAAGACAGCATCGCTGGAGACGGGTGAGTATAAAAATCATTTTATTTCCAAAATACATATTTTCTCTGGTATGTGTCACATAGATCACACCACTGTGTGGTCCGTGTGACATCAGTTTTGCCAGAAAAAAATGGACTTGTTTCTGTGTGGAAGAGCATGTGCACCGCAAAGAAACACGGTCAGAGAGAAAATACTGATGTGTGCGCAGACCTATTTATTTATTTTTTTTTTTTTTTAAACATATAATTTTTATTAATTAGACAATCACCAAAATTATCACAAGAGTTTACAATGTGGTTTTGATTACAATATCACACAGGTGCTTACAATCTTAAACATTAAGCAGCAAAGGGTCCATTAAATCAAGTAACTTTGAATACATTGACTACAAATGGTTCTAGTGCTATTCCGTATAGACATGTATTCAGCAACCCCCAATGCCTTTACAACTAGCACCGATAAGACCGATTGATTTTAATAAGTCTGCATATAGCATTGATTCCGGGACATGTAAAAACAGCAACATACGTACCAGAAACACTGAAGGAGGCCTTACACAGTCCAACAATTCTGCTCAACTTAGAAGTCATGCAAACGTTTTGTGACTTTTGGTGCCTCAGCCAGATACGCCGAAATGTGAAGAGGCAGTGTGGACTATGTTTGCTTGACTAATTCATAAAAATGTATACCACTTTTACTCCTTCTGTGCACTTTGTCAATAGGAATGGATTTACAATGCAAGTCTTAAGAAAGTGGATCTCTAGTTTTTCTAGGCAAGTGGGCATGGCCATTAACCCTTCTTTATTGGCAATGTCTTCAGGATCACAGACATTTGCTAAAAACACAATATTTCTACACATATTAAATGGAGAGGAGCAGGAATCAAAGACACATAATGCTATATTCATGAAAACAACAGAATTTACACCAGGATGAAAAAAAAATTGTTCATTTATGATAAGTGAAAGGTCCTTTTTAACAGCGTATTTAACCCATTGCTCTGAGAGAAGGCTTGTAATTGTCAAACGTGACATTTCTACAGGCTGACAATATAATATTTTGATATGTTTCAATGTACACCACTTTAATTAGCAAAACGTGTAAAAAATCATTTCTTTTGCATTTTCAACTATAACCTCATGAAAACCTCTCTCTCGGAAGTGTAGCAGAGCTAAACCACACATTTTACTAATTGTATTATAAAAATAACCGTGGTTGATGGTTATTGTACTGGAAATGTGTTCTGCATTCGTTCTTGTATCCTCAGTTGCTCCATTGTTAATCTCAGGTCAGCAATGTTACACACCTTCCCCTGAGGTTTCTTGGTAAAGGCATGTCAATGCGAGGCTTTTAAGGTCTGTGAATGGTTAGTGTTTCCAAGAGGATATTTATGAAAATGGACTCATTGTAAAAAATTAATGTCTTCAGATTTCACAAAGGGATGACAACATGGAATATGGAGCATTCAATCTCTCTTGTAACTACAAGGGTTGCTAGGGTATGAATGAAAGAACACAGTCGATGGAAGTGGAATTCTACATACATGCTAAAAAGAATGTACATGCTATTGAAGCTACCATAGAAAGTCTTCTTCAGCAATTTCGACAAATGGTTTATTTGGGTTGGTTCTCTCGTTCATGAGTCCTTCCTTAAGATTTGTAAACTCTAAACCAGTTACTAACTATATAGATCTTAACCTAAATGTATACCTCAAAGTGCGGATGTTTTCAGTGTGCAAGCTTACATAATACTAGCTATTGAACCCGTTCTATGCTCGGGTGTCAATAACTTAGCATCAGGGCAGGACTTTTTGAGTGGGGTCTTTTTTAATCTCTTCCTCACCTAGCTGCTTTCTTCCCATTTATTTCTATTCTAGACTGTGATCGCTGCCATTATACCTATGATTAGAGCATGCAGCACAGTGCTGTGTTCACATTGTAGTTGAATTCTTCACTAAAATGGGTCCAGAGTCAGCATGTGCGCATATGGCGATCTCCGGCTCCATTTATTGAAGACACTGTGTTTGCAAATATAATCTGAAAAAAACTGGTGACTTACTATATTCACCGACACAGTGTCTTCAATAAAATGGTGCTGAAGTTGGTGGAATACGCATGCGCTGAGTTCGGTGCCATTTTATTGAAGAACTCAACTACAACGTGAACATAGCACTGGGCACACACTGGACCGGCCTCAGATAGGACGCGTTCAGCATTTTGTAATGACTGAATTACAAAAATTAATAAATAAATATATAGATAGATGTGTGTGTATTGGCAGATAACAGAGTGCAGTAGCGTACGGTGGACTACGCAGGTGATGTAAGAGAATTGGCCGCATATATGTGTGTGTGTATGTATGAGTGTGTGTGTGTATGCGCTTATGTGTATGATTGTGTATAAGTGGGTGCATTTATGTATTGGCAGATAACAGTGAACAGCTTCGCGCACCCTTGTGGTTGGTGCAATGATGTCAGTGATGTGGTTGCAAATATGTATGAGTGTGTGTGTGTGTTTATGAGTGTGTATTAGCAGATAACAGAGAGCAGCAGCACACACCCTTGTAGTCGGCACAGTGACGTTAGTGAATTGACTGCATATAATGTATGTTTGTGTGAGACTGTGTGTGTTGGCAGATAACAGAGAGCAGCAGCGTGCATCTTTGTGGTTGGCACAATGATGTCAATGATCTGACCGCATATATGTGTATGTATGAGTGTTTCTGTATGAGTGTATGTATTTGTATTGGCACATAACAGAAAGCAGCAGGGCGTACCCTTGTGGTTGGTTCAGTGATGTCAGTGAATTGGCCTCATATAGAGAGTGTGTCTGTGTCTGTGTGTGTGTGTGTATTGGCAGATAACAGAGAGCAGCAGCATGCACCTTGAGGTCGGTGCAGTTACGCCAGTGACCCCGGCCAACCCCCGGACTGCTGTACCTCCTTCAGCAGCTCTTCCGTTTCCTGATGTATGGGCATCCTGCTTTGAGTCTCCATTATTATTGATTATGCTTGATAACGTTTTAGTTGTCCATAGCAACCAATCAGAGCTCAGCTTTCACTTTACCTCAGCAGCTTAGATCTGCAGTAGTAACGAGGTGTGACCTGTCACTGAATGGAGCAGGTCTCTTCTGCACTGCTGAAGCCAATCAGTAACTGGGGTAGTGTCCTCTTGTCATGCTGAAGCCAATCAGTAGCTGAGGATGTGTTTTTTTGCCGCCAAGTCTTTGGACAGAATGATAGGTTCAGCATTAGTGAATTCTAGTGAAATGTTCACTGGTGGATCAGTTAGGGACTAGGTCAGTAGGTCTTACATACTCAGTGGCAGCTAAAAATACTCTCTAAAGGAAAAAGGAATGGAACATGATTATGAGATGTATGAAAGAGGCTATGGACCAAGTGTGATATGTTACTGGCTGTTATTATTACTATTATGAGGGCACGGAAATATCCTAAAAATGGTCAAATAAAACAGTTTCAGCAATATTCTCTGCACAAAATATTGACTGGTCCTCTGTTTTCCAGTAAATCATCTACTGGTTCCCATACACTTCCATTTACTGTTCCCTGTCGGACCAATCAAGCATGCAAGTATTTTCAAAGGATGGACAAACACTTGCCCTATACCTATGGAGGCAGCTTCTCCTTCCTGAGAATAAAATGACTCAACATTTCTGTTTAAAAGAACTGAAGGCCTCAGTAGTTGATACCTTTTAATGGCTAACTAAAAAGATGGTAAAAATAACAAGCTTTCGAGACTGCTCAGGTCTCTTCTTCAGGCTCAATATAACACAAAATCTGAAGAGTCACATATTTATACACAACAGGACATAGAATGGGGTAGTAAATAAGTCAAGTTATGTGAAGCAGAACTATCACTATGGCAAGGGGACAAACTGTTGTGGTCATAAATATTGCAGCAGTTCATAGATTAGGAGTGTGACAGTTTTATTGTCCTCTGATTGGGGTCTGATCCAGAGCTAGGATACCCCCAGATGCTCTGAGGAACACAGTTCTTAATTGATGTAAAAATACATAAATCCATGTCACACATTCATTCCTGCTCTGAATGTTTCAAAGGTCATCATAAGTTTGTATTCTCAAACTCTCCTGTCTCTCTGGGATTTCAATACCTGAAATTTCATGGCCATGATGCTGTGGTCTGGGTTACAAAAATGTTTGGCCACAGGTAGATCTATCCTTTTTTCTCTAATTGTGTGGCGGTAAGAATTCATCCTTGTCCTGAGCTGTTGTCCTGTCTCCCCTACATACAGACCCCCAATTGGACATTTGGTACATATAATTAAGTACACCACATTAGTTGTGGTGCAGCTGAAGGTACCAGGGATCTTGTAGTCATGATGTGATCTGGGAATCTTTATCTTGTCCGTCGTCAATATAAATGGCACTGGCACTGTTGTCTTGAATAAAGGGACAGGGAACACTTTAGAGAAAAGGCCACACCACTGGTCCCATGATCAAGCTGATGATGCCAAGCTGTTAGCGTAGGTGGAAAGATACCTAGAAAGGTCAAACTATTGTTCATTATGTCACCAGTTACCATAATCGTGGGAGAAGAAGTGATGTCACATTCTCTCATGAAGGCCTCATTATGGCATTTCCCACGTGGTCTTTAAATAAATCTCCATTTATCATTTTCATCATATCCAAGACAAAAACAGGATTTATCACTGCTCTGCTCCATATCAGCTTTTGACAACAGTGATGTGAGGTCTATGAGGTCTAGCTTGAATGTAGCTCAATGTCATTCAAACACCTTGGGGTTTGTATTGACACGGTTTATTTAATATCTTAGATTTTGTATGCGATGTCAAATTTCAGAAGCACAACAAAATGGATTAACATAAGGTTACATGTTGCTTGTTCTACCGTGAGCAATCTGCAAGGCCTTAACGTACTACCATGGCCTGCTGCATCCTTGGACTTGTATCCCATTAAACACATCTGGAACATCATTGATCGGATATTATGAAGGTAGCTGCCAGCAGTGAACTTGATGATTTCCCTGCACAAGTGCTTTTAGTATGACAGAATATTCCTTATAAAACCTTTAATAACACATTGATAACAAGCCAAGACATGTAAGTGCGGAGATTTCTGCGAGTTTGACTCATACTCGATACTAAGGAAATCGAGATCTCTGAAAATTCTGTTTCCATTTTTTCATCATTTGCATATCATTAACTTCCCTGTCTATCGCACTATTTCTATAATTGCATGACTACCTTATTAATGCTGCAATTTCAATTTTGAGGAGTGCAAATTATATGATTAAATAGAGAAAATGTTTAAACTACACCTCTACACAAAACTTTAAAAGGTTATTCTCATTATAGTAATTGGGTAACATTGCAAAGTGCTTGTTTACTTGTTATTGAAAATCCTCTCTGTTCTCAAGAATGGATTTTTAATTTTATAGTTTACTCTTTGTTATCTAAATTACTGGCCAGTTTTTCAGTCTCCAAGGCAGGGAGGACCGTGCTTACAAATTCTTTCTATATACGATAGGTGGAATAAGTATTGAACACGTCAGCAATTTTCTAAGTAAATACATTTCTAAAGTTGCTATTGATATGAATTTCTCACTAGATGTCAGTAACAACCCATTCAATCCACACAGGCTAAGAAATCAAACCATAGATGTCCTTAAATTAAGGTATGTATAATAATGAGAACTGACACAAGGAAAAAGTATTGTACACGTGAGGAAAGGTGTAAAAAGCCATAGAAATTCATGACACCAACTGAAATCTATCAGTAATTACAAAGTAATCCTGCCACTTAATGAAATAGAATATCAGCTGGTGCAACTGATGGTGTCTCATTAACAAGGTGCCACACAAGAAACATCTCATGATAGGTAAAACCAGTGAGCTGTCTCAAGACTTTTGCAATCTTATTGTTGCAAAACATACTGATGGCATTGGTTACAGAAGAATTTCTAAACTACTGATGGCTTTAGTGAGCACTGTTCTGGCCATAATATTTAAATGGATAGAACATCATTTCACCATAAACCGGCCATATCCAGGTTCTTCCCGAAAGATTTCAAACAGATGAGTAAAAAGAATTATCAGGAGAGTTGCTCAAGAGCCAATGACCACCTGTGGAGAGCCACAGAATATCCCGGAATCTGCAGGTAAAATTGTTTCAAAGAAAAGAATAAGTAATGCACTTAACATCCATGGGCTGAATGAACACTCATCATGTAAGACTCCATTGCTGAATAAAAAGCATGCTGAAGTGCTTTTTCAGTTTGTTCAATGACATTTAGACAAGCCTGTGATGTACTGGGAGAATATAGTCTGCTCAGATCAGACCAAAATAGAACTCTGTAGATGTCATAATACATATCATGTTTGGAGGCCAAAAGGCACTGCATATTACCCCAAAAACATCATCCCAACAGTGATGTTTGGAGGTGAAAACATCATGGTGTGGGGCTTTTTTTCAGCACTTACTAAATTCACATGATTGAAGAAACAATGAATGGACAAATGTACTAAGACACTCTTAATACAAATCTGCTGCCATCTACCAGAATGATGAAGATGAAACATTTCTGCAAGACCATGATCGAAAACACAGCCAAGGAAGCTCTTAATTGGTTTCAGAAAAAATAAATCTGCTAAAATTACCCAGCCGGTCACCTGACCTGAATCCAATAGAAAATTTATGGAAGGAATGAAAACTCATAGAAGGAGCCCACAGAACCTTCAGGATTTGAAGAGAGTGAGGAAGAATTGTCCAAAATCACTACTGAGCAATACATGCGACTAGTTTCTCCATACAGGAGGCATCTTGAAGCTGTCATCACCAACAAACACTTTGTACGGAGAATTAATTACATTTCAGTAATCATTTTCAATACTTGTTCCCTGTGTCATTTCTTATTATTACACATCACAAAATTTATGGAGAGCTATGGTTTGATTTTTTTTTTGCTTGTGTGGATTAAATATGTTGTTACCGACATCTGGTAGAAATTCATGTCAATAGCATCTTTAGAAATATATGTACGAAATTGATCACTTGTTCAATACTTATTTCACCCACTGTTGCTGCATTGCTTTAAAGATGCCTTGGGCGATGGATGTAACCACCGTCTGTGTCACTGCACTTCACGGAGGCCACAAAATGAATACTGCCACCGTTTGCAGAACCGGAGAGAATAGAGTTTGGGCAAGAGGAACCATGATGCTGCTGTTCTGAACTGTGATTCAGCACAGAGTACACTGCTCCACAGCCAAAAAGAAACCTCAGACAGGGCAGCAATGGGCTGCTGGAAAAAGTTTAAACAACTCACTTACATACAAATCTTGACTTGGATGAAGAACAATATTCCATTCCTACGACCACAAGCCATTTTCATTTAGTCTAAACAACAGGAGCTGCCATATGCCAGGTCGTTCCACTATGGATCTGCATAGACTCTCCCTCTGCTTTCGAATAAATAATGGGTTCAGATCCGACTATAAAAATGACATTTAATAGGATAAATGCCTGGGATTACTGGTGAATAAGATTTCACTTCTTTCTGACAATCAGCAAATTGTTCATTATGTGATATTTCAGTCCTGAGATCAGTCCTTCTTCAGACACACGGATTGTAGAGAGATTAATGTGAAGAAATTACGTAAAATGGAGTAAAAAATGTAAGTAGGGCAAGAACCAACAATGGTGGTTGCCATCACCACAACATTTTCCTGTACCCCAACTTCCACATCTTCTCATTCTCATATCTACAGCCATTGAATAAATAAATGGACCAAAAAGTCACAGGATAAAATCCACTGACCAGTATCATGATTGGAGTGACAAGTTTTCATCTATAAAATGTAAAAAATAGCAGTCCTAATTTTTTTTTGTCTTATAATCCGATGCGTCTTATAACCGAAAAATATGGTATGTCAGTATATTGGCCACATAGTGGATTTGTGCACTTGTACATTAATTTAATTCTAAAGGTGTCCTGACTATATTTTTTTCTTTTTTTGGAACATTTGTTGATTTCACATAGCTGTTCATTTTGTTCATTTGATGGGGCACATCTGCAGAGTTTTTCTGAATGCATTCCCAGCTGAATTAGCCTGAAAAAGACACCATGTGCACATGAACCCAATTCTGCTTACTAGTGTTTGGTGGTCTGGCAAGGAAAATAAGATGAAGGATGGATAGAACAGATTACTGCTGCGTTATCAGACTGCACAGATAACACTAGGCAACAAAATGTCAAACGTTGTCTGGTTCCGAAATTAAATTAGCCATTCTTAAGCTGGTTTTACACGCTACGATATCACTAACATATTATCGTCGGGGTCACGTCGTTAGTGACGCACATCCGGCGCCGTTAGCGATATCGCAGCATGTGACACGTTCGAGCGACCTAAAACGATCGCAAAAGTGCACAAAATCTTTGCCGTGGAGAGGTCATCCTGAATCAGCAAATCATTCTCTTTTCATTAGCAATGTTGTTCATCGTTCCTGCGGCACCACACATCGCTGTGTGTGACACCGCAGGAGCGACGAATATCTCCTTACTTGCCTCCACCGGCAATGCGGAAGGAAGCAGGTGGGCGGGATGTTACGTCCCGCTCATCTCCGCCCCTCCGCTTTTATTGGTCACTTGCCGTGTGACGTCGCAGGGCAGGTAAGTGCATGTGACGGGGACTAACGAGGTTGTGCGACGCGGCCAGCGATTTGCCCGTGTCGCACAACCGATGGGGGCGGGTACGATCGCTAGTGATCTCGCTAACGACATCGCAGCGTGTAAAGCCCGCTTTAATCATTTTGATGTGCTGAATATGTTCAAATATGACAAGAAAAACTATTATTTGGCTCTAGTTTTCATGAAATCCAAGAGTTTGCGTTTTACTATTACATAAATTAATAAATAATTATAACATGTAGTTATTACTTCTACAAATATAAAACTGCACATGTATTGTCAAACAAATTTTATTAGATGTATTCAGAGGAAACTCAAAGTGTACTTAAATCTACTATATAGTTAATTAATTCCCATGTCTAAGCACTTTGAACAATTATAATTTTTACTATTAATATACTTTTTTGCACAGTACAAAATATGTCCTTAGTCACTGGATACTCGGCTCCTTTTTACTTGTCTCTTGTATTCAAGCATTGGATTATATATCTGGTGATTGTCCAACAGTAGTCTGCAAGCACTGAAGGGTTCCAATTACCCTGATACAGTGCTGGCCAAAAGTATTGGGACCCCTGCAATTCTGTCAGATAATACTCAGTTTCTTCTTGAAAATGATTGCAATCACAAATTCTTTGGTATTATTATCTTCATTTAAAGGGAACCAAACATCAGGATTTTCCTATATAAGAAAAAACTGAATTTTCAAACTTTATAAACATGGATTTCACAGCCTAAACATCCGAGCTGCCCACTAATGGTATGTACACACTGTGCCTGATAGTGCCAGTACTGCACTGGCTTTATCTTATATAGGAAAATCCTGATGTTTGGTTCCCTTTGAAGACAAATTAATGAAAAAAAAAAATTGTCATAAAGCCAAACTGGATATAATTCCACACCAAACATAAAAAAGTGGGTGGACAAAAGTATTGGCACTGTTTGAAAAATCATGTGATGCTTCTTTAATTTGTGTAATTAACAGCACCTGTAACTACCTGTGGCACCTAACAAGTGTTGGCAATAATTAAATGCCACTTGCAGCCAGTTGACATGGATTAAAGTTAACTCA
This sequence comes from Anomaloglossus baeobatrachus, assembly GCF_048569485.1. Taxonomy (NCBI): domain Eukaryota; kingdom Metazoa; phylum Chordata; class Amphibia; order Anura; family Aromobatidae; genus Anomaloglossus; species Anomaloglossus baeobatrachus. Next base: position 835,736,121 of record NC_134353.1, on the reverse strand, counting down.
ACCTCTGTCCTGTGTCCTTGTGTGTACCACATTGAGCATGGAGAAAAGAAAGAAGACCAAATAACTGTCCGAGGAGTTGAGAATCCAAATTGTGAGGAAGCATGAGCAATCTCAAGTCTACAAGTCCATCTCCAAAGACCTGAAAGTTCTTGTGTCTACGGTGCGCAGTGTCATCAAGAAGTTTAAAGCCCATGGCACTGTGGCTAACCTCCCTAGATGTGGAAGGAAAAGAAAAATTGACGAGAGATTTCAACGCAAGATTGTGCGGATGGTGGATAAAGAACCTTGACTAACATCCAAACAATTTCAAGCTGCCCTGCAGTCCGAGGGTACAACAGTGTCAACCCATGCTATCCATCGGCGTCTGAATGAAAAGGGACTGTATGGTAGGATATCCAGGATGACCCCACTTCTTACCCCGAGACATAAAAAAGCCAGGCGGGTGTTTGCCAAAACTTACCTGAGAAAGCCTAAAACATTTTGGAAGAATGTTCTCTGGTCAGATGAGACAAAAGTAGAGCTTTTTGGGAAAAGCCATAAACATAGAGTTTACAGGAAAAAAAAAAAAGACATTTAAAGAAAAGAACACGGTCCCTACAGTCAAACATGGCGGAGGTTCCCTGATGTTTTGTGGTTGCTTTGCTGCCTCTGGCACTGGACTGCTTGACCGTGTGCATGGCATTATGAAGTCTGAAGACTACCAACAAATTTTGCAGCATAATGTAGGGCCCAGTGTGAGAAAGCTGGGTCTTCCTCAGAGGTCATGGGTTTTCCAGCAGGACAATGACCCAAAACACACTTCAAAAAGCACTAGAAAATGGTTTGAGAGAAAGCACTGGAGACTACTAAAGTGGCCAGCAATGAGTCCAGACCTGAATCCCATAGAACACCTGTGGAGAAATCTCAAAATGGCAGTTTGGAGAAGGCACCCTTCAAATCTCAGGGACCTGCAGCAGTTTGCCAAAGAAGAATGGTTTAAAATTCCAGCAGAGCATTGTAAGAAACTCATTGATGGTTACCGGAAGCGGTTGTTTGCAGTTATTTTGGCTAAAGGTTGTGCAACCAAGTATAAGGCTAAGGGTGCCAATACTTTTGTCTGGCCCATTTTTGGAATTTTGTGTGAAATGATCAATGATTTGGTTTTTGTTTCATTCTCTTTTGTATTTTTTCATTGCAAGCAAAATAAATGAAGATAATAATACCAAAGAATTTGTGATTGCAATCATTTTCAGGAAGAAACTGAGTATTCTCTGACAGAATTGCAGAGGTGCCAATACTTTTGGCCAGCACTGTATCTTTTTTTCCATAGTCACAATTTCCTGGTGAAATCGCTCACCGTGCTCGTCACTCACTGCTCTGCAGTTTGGTGCAAAGAAGTTTAGATGCAAATGCAAGAAATACATCTTTAATGACATGTTGCAGCCAAGATTATGCTATGCCTGAAGAAGAATTTCCACCAGCTCGTTATAGTTGTTTGACTTGGTGTTTCCAAGGAAATTTGTTACTACTCATTGCAATGCTACCCATGCAGCTTTTTCCTTGCGACGGAGTAAACAGTGAAACTCATCTTGCAGAAGCACACGAATCTGAGGATCAATGAAGACTCCTTCCTTTATCTTTGCTTCACTCAACCTTGGAAATTTACAAATGAGATACTTGAATGCTCCTGCATTTTTGTCCATTGCTTTTACGAAGTTCTTCATGAGACCCAACTTGATATGCAATGGAGGTAACAGAGTTTTTTGTGGTTCGAGACGTGCTGGATGAAGAACATTTTTAGTCTCCGGCTGTAGTGCATTTCTGAGGGGCCAGTCTCTTTTCTTGTAGTGTTCTTGTCTTGCTGGACTGTCCCATTCACATAGAAAACAACAGTACTTTGTGTAACCAACCTGGAGACTAAGCACGAGGGCTTCCACCTTTAACCCCTACAGCCCCCGGGCACTTTCCGTTTTTGCGTTTTTGTTTTTTGCTCCTTTTCTTTCGAGAGCCGTAACTTTTTTTATTATTCTGTCAATCTTTCCATATGAGGGCTTGTTTTTTGCGGGACAAGTTGTACTTTTAAATGAAACCATAGGTTTTCCAATATATTGTACTGGAAAACAGCAAAAAAATTCCAAGTGTGGAAAAACTGCAAAAAAAGTGTGATCGCACAATAGTTTTTGGGATGTTTTATTCACCGTGTTCACTATAGGGTAAAACTGATGTATCTATGTGATACCTCAGGTCGGTGCGAGTTTGTAGACACCAAACATGTATAGGTTTACTTGTATCTAAGGGGTTAAAAAAAATTCACAAGTTTGTCCAATAAAAGTGGCGTACGTTTTGCGCCATTTTCCAAAACACGTAGCGTTCTCATTTTTCGGGATCTATGGCTCAGTGACAGCTTCTTTTTTGCGTCTCGAGCTAACATTTTTAATGGTACCATTTTTGCGCAGATGCTACGTTTTGATCGCCTGTTATTGCATTTTGCGTAAAACATGCGGCAACCAAAAAACGTAATTTTTGCGTTTGGAATTTTTTTGCCACTACGCCGTTTACCAATCAGATTAATTGATTTTATATTTTGATAGATCGGGCATTTCTGAACGCGGCGATACCAAATATGTGTATATTTATTTTTTTTTAACCCTTTAATGTTCAATGGGATGAAAGGGGGGTGATTTGAACTTTTAGGTTTGTTTTTTTTTTTTTATTTTTTAAAACTTTTTTTTACTTTTTTTTTTTTATTTTACTAGTCCCCCTAGGGGGCTATAGCAATCAGCAATCCGATCGCTCTTATCTATCTGCTGATCACAGCTATACAGCTGTAAACAGCAGATTCAGTCACTTTCGGTTTCCCTCTGCTCCGTGCCGAGGAAAAACGAAAGTGAAACTTCGTAGCTGCAGGCGTCATCACATGACCCTGTGCTACGATGGCAACCACCGAACGTCACGTGATCACTCACGTGACTTCTGGTGAGGGCGGCGGAAAGTAAAAAACATGGCCGCGCGCATATAGATCTCGCTGCCAGACTTTGGCAGCGAGATTTAAGGGGTTAAATGTTGCGAGTGGAAGCGATTCCACTCGCAACATGCAGGCACACATGTCAGCTGTTGAAAACAGCTGATATTTGTGCCAACCGCTGCCGCCTGCCCGCGGCAGGGGGCGGGGCTTAACGGGACACGATCCTTGACGGGTAGATCCGTGCAAAGTCATGAAGGGGTTAAGTCACCACAGAGGCACGGATCCTGATCCTTGTGCTGATCTCCTATTTGTAATCAAAATACAGGTTGTAGGCTGTCTTAACCATATGAGTCAAGTTTCGCTTATGTGACTCAAAAGTCACTTCACCACAGATATGGCAGAAATGATCTGCTTTAGTAATGCAGGTCCAAGGCATCACTGAATAGCTGAACGATGATATTAGTCGACCGTTGAAAATGTGTGACTGATAAACGGAGAACATGCGCCTTTTATAGAGTTGTGTGATGCAAGTTTATTTAGGATTGCATCATGTTTATTTCTTTAGCATCTACCATTGGTCATTTAGAGATGATGAAATACTGATAACTCAATTCATTAGTCATTTGGAGATGATGCAATATTGATGAAGCAAACCATTAATCACTTGGATGGTGCAAAACTGATGACGCACGGCTGATGATGTATTCCTTGCCTAGCGTTGTATCAAAGGCTGTGAGAAATATCAATCACCCCTGTATCATAAAAACTAGAGTCAATTTCAAAATGTAAGCATCATTTTCATTTTCAGCACCCCAAAATTAGTTAAGTCCAACTGTTGTCATGTCTGAACCAATGTTGCTGTTGACTAGTGTAATTAGTCAGTAATCATGGAGAAGCATAGATTTGCAGAGGACCTGCATACACAAAACAATTACAGTATTTTCCGGTTTGTAAGACACACTTTTTTTCCCCCCAAAAAATAAGGGTGTGTCTTGCAAACCACATATGGCTTACCGGGGCAGCAGTGGTGCTGCAGGGTCGGCGATACTGCGGGCTCATGGGTGTCGCAGCAGTGAGCACCATTAATCTGCTGGGGGACTACGGACTGCTTTGAATCTCTTGCAGTTCACAAAATTGACTTCAAGAAAATGGCCGCAGAGGTGGCACGTATGCAAATAGGACTCTGCGACCATTTTCTTGAAATCCATCGCATCGATCCCCGCACGTGCTGCCTCCGCGGCCATTTTCTTGAAGTCAATCTCAACTGCAGGAGATTCAAAGCAGCCCAAAGCAATAGATCAATGGTCCTCACCGCTGTGATACCCCACGAACCAACAGTATCGCTGCTGCATTCTGAGCCACAACACCCCCTCTTCTGAGCCCGCTGGCAGATCAATGGCACTCTTTGCCATGACACCCCACGAGCCCGCAGTAGTACCGCCGATCCTCTGCACACTGACCATCTCAAGCCGGGACACTCCTTCCTCCGAGCCCACAGCATCGCCAACCCTCCTGAGCTGTGACTCCCCCTCCTCTGTGCCCACAGCATTGCTTACCCTGCCTCCTGGGAACTTCTTGAGCAGCTCCACCACCGCCGCTCCCCCCTGGTGAGATATTATAAGGCACTAGGATTATAAGACGGACCCTCATTTTAACAGTAAAAAATTATTTTTTTCCTATTTTCCTTCTTCAAATTTGGGGTGCGTCTTAAAATCTGGTGCGTCTTATAAAACGAAAAATATGGTATATATTTCCGTTTTAAACCATTTGTAATGGTACTTTTTTTATTAAAATTTACTGAAGCAAATCAAAATAGTTTCAGAGGTAACGTGTCTTTATTTATAATGATTTCGATGTTTCTTCCTCATCTTCACCTCCATACATCTATGATCTAACCCCTTCCGTCTTCACACGTTCACCCCCAGGATTTGCATTTTGATCTAAAAATGGATAAAATGTGTCAAAGTGTGAAGACAAAAGAAAAGTCTTAACGAAGCAGTGAAATACTTAGAAGTGTTTTCATGTCAAAGTTTTTATCATTTACAGACTTCAACCTTCAGTGAAAAATAGCTTGTGCTCACTCAATGTGGAGATGAAAAGACGGCAGCAATTTAAAAAGGAATTCCCCTGACCTTGGAAGAGTCAGGAGGTAAATCATAGCCATATGTATGGTTTATTTGTGACAATCAAAGAAGGTTAATTTGCTTGGCGTGTACAGCAGCCTTTAGCTTCGAGCCTCCCCCAACAGGGATTGGTTCAGTTGCACGGAATTCCCTTGATTTTGCTCAGCTGCCTGTCACAGAGGAACCTTCTGAACAGAAGCGGCCATGATCTCTCACCTGCCCTCATTTGTCGAATGCACTTTCAGCTAAATTAAATAGCTGGGAAATGCAAATATGAATGTGAGAAAGCATTCTTCTCCAAGCAAATGTGTATTCTAGATTTCGCAGTAATTAACAATATTGTTAAATTGTTAAACATTGTTTAGGTCTAGCACTCTGTAGATGCCAGACTATACATTGTATAATATCTGAAAAGCATCGCAACGGATTAAGGTTGCAGTTTTCATAATAAAATGGATTACCTAAGAAAGTCATATGAATGTCATTGAGGAGTCCAGCACTTTGCCTTCCTTCTAAATGACCAAGAACAGACACGGTTTCCATTCTGCCATGTTATACCACATATTGTTGTAGTCTTATTTCTCAAATTTCGTTAAGGATTGCAATTTCTCTTTATGCCAAATGAAACCTCATTATTACATGCAAGCAAAATTCGTGACTGCGTGCAATCTTCATCAGAACCACCGAGTTGCCATACGCAAACACATATATAGGCATCTCCAAATATCATAAAATAATGGATTTTTTTTTATTTGCTGGGCTACCTATGAGCTGAAGGGAAATGGCCGCCTGGCTGCAGCTTCCTGGGGCCAACTGTAATGGATTTCGTCACAGGAGTGATGGGTAACAGAAGCAGGGACACCTAGACTGGACCTCAGACTGGGGTCCCTACGCTGTCCCTTATCCCAGAGGTACGCAAGGTCTGGACTGCCAGAATGACCCTAACTCTCCTCTTCCACACCCCTTTGGGAGGCCAGGATCAAAGTAACTAACCCTACAAATAACGCAGACAGGGGAGAACCAAAACACATACACACTGAAATCAGACCCAAGGGAGAGACAAAACGTGCATAGGAAGTAACATTAAGGGAGGAAACAAACTGACAACAGGGATATATCCAAACCACACAAGAGCATACAACAGATTACCAGTAACTGGATCCCACACTAAGATCGGAATTGCTGGAGCAATGCTGGAAGTATTATTGGTGATGAGAAACCGGATCCAGCACCTTATAAAGGGTAGAGGTGACTGTGAGTGGTCATTAGCTACCTGAGCTCCTAGCAGCAGTTCATAAACCAGCAGGGATTAACTCCTGTTGGACTTATGAGCAGTGAACATGAAACAGCTGACGCCCGACTGGCTGTACAACTAAGAGACTTCAGGTTGTCTGTCAGACTCTGCAGTGTGACCGGAGTCTGACGCCACTATGACACCTAGCAAGTGCAAAGCAGAGTGAATGCATTTTATTCATTCTTGCAGTAAACACATTAAGCCTTTTCACTATTATATTTTTTATGCATCTTTGACTCCTTCAGAAAGATATAAGGAAGAATTCTTCAAGTTTGGTGTTGTGTCTTGACCCAGTGTCTGCTACATGCAACTCATATTACATTGGCAAATGGGCCACCATCAGAAAAATGTGTTCTGGTCATGGACTGTAAAACATTAGTGCTCCCATTTTTTAATAAACTATAATGTCATTGTTGGGTAGAGATAGGCAATGCCCATTTCCACTACAGTCCAACAACTTTTCAAAACTTTATAAACCTACATATTTATCTCTATATCATAAATGAGGTCCAGGCCCTGTGTTAGTGAAACAAGCGTCGAGATGCACTCACCACCCCTCTTTCATGTCCTGAAGTCACCTGTGTTGTCCACATGATGTCCCAAGGTATTTATCTCTATGACTGACATGACATGTACATCTTAGTGCTATATTGGTACACGATTCTCCACTATCTACATATAGTGCACTTTATAGGATTACTCCCTTGCCATATCCTGTTATAGTGAGATACTTATTGATTAATTTAAACACAGTTTATGCACTTTATGGTTTAGATTGTGACTAAGGACATTAGGGGTTGGGTTTTTTTTCCTTTGGATAGCCTCATTTTATCCATTGCTATCCATCTATCTATTTTTGTTGGCACATTTATATCAATAGACTTTGCTATTTTATTGTATTTATCATATTCTTGGGGCCTTTCTCTACTTGTCCATCAGTATTCTGGCATTACTGTATCAGCTTAAACATTTAGGCAATTTTTTGGGACTTTAAATGTTAAAAATGTTATACGCCAAGTGTCGCATAATCTTTGACCCTCCTCATCTTAATTAACTCATGTTATTTCAACTGAAAGTCAGCAGACTTTTGCTCTATAATCTGAAATCTGAGAGCACCATAATGTAGAAGCAGAGACCATCATTACAGTGATGTGTCCTAATACATTCAGGGCCCAATTAATCAAAGCTTTCATACCAGATTTCTTATGTTAAAGCTTTGAAAAGTTGCAAAATGTAGGCGCAAAAAAGAGTTTTGTGATTTTGTTATTCTATATTCTCGCCAGCTTCTCCCAGCTCCAATAAAATAGATAAAGATGGGGCAAGACAGGAGTGAAGAGGCATGCACCACTTCATGAATCAGGAGCATCTGACTCCAGCACATTTCCTCATCAAGACCAACTTGAGACATTCCAGGCTACTGCTGACCAGGAGTGACCTGTAAAGCCTCATTCTGAGAACGTTCTCAGACCGGAATCAATGGGCATTGTGGAACATTACATGATTGGATTACATCGAAACTTCAAGGTGAACAATGATACTTTCAAGGTTCTAGCAATTTCCTGGATATACTGACCATCATGCCTTTAACTAATCATGGACTGTCATTTGCCTTTACTTAATTGTTCTTGCTATATTCTGGCTTAAAACAGTTGCACAATAGGGCTATAGCACTGTTTAGAACCTGTGTCACACAAAGAGTTTTACAAACTTCGCCAACTGTCATGGCAGCATCGGGATCTGTTCAGACTACTGATTCGGCCTGATAACTTCTCTGGTGTCTGTGATCAACGCAAGCAGACTCATGTGTTGATCTGCAGAGTGATAGTTCTTAGGCAGCCTAGCAAGAGTTAATCTCTCCTAGACTGCTTGTTTCTCTCCTTTGATCACATGTTGTGGGGGAACTAATTTCTCCTCTCCTATATATGCTGGCTAGATTCTTCCTTCGATGGAAGCTATAGTTTATGTAAGCTGGTCTGGTGAGGTGTTGTGATCCACACAATCTGTTGATTGTGGTACTTGTGGCTGAGTGCAATTGTGAAGTTAAACCTTGTTCCCATCTTTTTGCTCTCGCTTTTCTCCTGAGTCTCTCATTGTCTATTCTTGTGGGTGCACCATATCTGAGTTTTGGTTTTCCCTTCTCTGTCTTTATCTGTGTTTCCATCTCACTTCTGCCTCTTCCTTCCCTTGTGGGAGGGTGGAATCATATTAGTGCTGGTCAGGACTCGAGCATAGCCAGGCACAGGACTGAGGCATCTCCACCAACTGGAGTAATCCTGAGGTTAGGAATAGCCTAGAGACCCCTAGCATGAGTGGCAGCATAGCCCCTGTACCTTACTATCCTGCAGTAACATTGTGTCAACAGTGTACCAACATTGCTTCTGCAAAACACAGCTCATATTCACAAACACTTTTTGAAGGCTGTTGATTCCACAAATGACCTCTTAATGAGTCATAACTGTTTGTTGGAAGCCATACCAGGTGATTAACTGATGAAGCTGCTTGAGAGACTGCCAAGGGGTTGTAAAACTGTCATCAGAGTAAGAGGGAGGGTTAGTTTAATGAATGTAAGGTTTAATATTCTGGTGTGATTCATTTCTTTTACTCACTGTTTCCATATGTGTTACTTTCTGGTTTTGCTGTCTTGAGTCTGACTCTACAATGTGCACAATCCAATAAGAACAAGGGAAATCATTGCATGAACAAGTGTTTCCAAACTTTTGACTGGTACTGTACTATATGTGTTTTCTATATAATATTATAAATATTCTGTAATTTAGTTTAACATCTACCTGTAGTTTACCACTTGCTCAATACTAATAGTAGTCAGAGGAGCAGAGTACACACATTGGCAAATATACTGAAGCCAAATAACGTTAGAACTTATTTGTCTTGTAGAACTCAGAATCTGGATCCAGTAAGATACTTGGAAAGATAAGACACAGCCCACACATCGTTCCTATGAAACTAATATCGCTAATGATTTAACCACACCATATAGCTGAGCCCTCCGGTATTTCTCCCGCGGTCCGGTCTTCCCACAGTAAATCAGCGCCAACATCCTGAATTCCGTATTAATGACATTACAAGCTTTTTCCTGAAGAGACATTCTTATATCTTGTATCATGATGGTTCAGCAAAGAAGCTGCATACACACAAGCCAATGTATTATATAACCACATAAACCAGTCCGATGAATCATTAAACCGGCTACACAGACCAAAATCTCTTGTCTAGAGCTTCCAACATGAAGAACAGTGGCAGACGGGAAGCCACAAACACAACAGCAGATCTGGTTACACAGCTGTATGTGGTATCGTTATGTATTCCTAGCCTCAAAGTTTCCAACTCCTGCTGGAAATAGACAGATTAACTGCATTTAAAGTGCAACTCCGCAAAAATGTAATATACACATAAATCACAAAATACAGCATGCAGTGTATAGACACATGTGTATGTATATATGCCCCCACTCCTGACGTGATCTGTCAAAGGTTCAAATCTGCAAGGGTAAAAAATCTCATTCACTTTGCCGGTACTGCAAAATGCGGCATTTTTTCCAAGGAAAAAATGCAAGGAAAAGAAATGACAAAAATGCAATGTGTGAACAAGCCCTAAAGCATATTTTTTACACTGTGTTATAATTTTTTAAAACTGTTTATTTTCTGGAGCTTTCAGACCTCCATGGTCTATACTGTTGACTTTATATTAAATGGATTCTTTCTTAAAAGGAGTTTTTACTATGTAATTTAAGGATAGCATGAGGTAGGTGTTAAAACACAGAATTCAACAATGTGTCATTTATCACATAGTGTGCTGTCATTGCTTGCGCTGAAAGTTTATCATTAGGAGATTACCATTGCCAGGTCTGAGGTTATCCAAATCTGCCCCCTGCTGTGATTAGCAGCTCACTGTCTATAGACATTGTGCATAAACAGCTTGGTGTAGGCGGGGAAAGCTTTCTCAGCTCTTCAGCATTGCCAAATCTAAAAACTCTTTTTGTGTCAGAACCACTGCAACCACTTAACTACGCAATACTGCTGTGATTAGTAGCTCACTGTCTATAAATATTGTACTTAGACAGCCTGGTGTGGGAAAGGAAAGCTCTCTCGGATCTGCAGCATTGCTAAATCTAAACACTCTGATTTTGTCACAACTGCTGCAACCACTAAACTAAGCAATAATGCTATGATTAACAGCTCACTGTCTATAGACATTGTAGATAGGCAGCTTGTTGTGGGCAGGGAAAGCTCTCTCAGCTCTGCTGCATTGCTAAATCTAAACACTGATTGTGTCAGAACTGCTGCAATCACTAAACTAAGCAATACTGCTATGATTAACAGTTCACTGTCTATAGACATTGTACATAGACAGCTTGGTGTGGGCAGGGAAAGCTCTCTCAGCTCTGCTGCTTTGCTAAATCTAAAAACTCTGTGTCAGAACCGCTGCAATCACTAAACTAAGCAATATATCGTTGGATTCAGGGTCTCTTTGCTGCTTTTAGGGGTACTTTGCACGCTCTGACATCGCTAGCTGATGCTAGCGATGCCAAGCGCGATAGTACCTGCCCCCTTCGCAGCTGCGATATCTTGTGATAGCTGCCGTAGCAAACATTATTGCTACGGCAGCTTCACACACACTTACCTGCCCTACGATGTCGCTCTGGCCGGCGACCCGCCTCCTTCCTAAGGGGGCAGGTCGTGTGGCGTCACAACGACGTCACACAGCAGGCAGCCAATAGAAGCGGAGGGGCGGAGATGAGCGGGACGTAAACATCCCGCCCACCTCCTTTCTTCCGCATAGCCGGTGTGGGCAGGTAAAGAGATGTTCCTCGCTCCTGCGGCTTCACACACAGTGATGTGTGCTGCCGCAGGAACGAGGAACAACATCGTATCTCCTATTGGTGCGACATTATGAAAATGGACGACGCTACACAGATCACCGATTTACGATGCTTTTGCGATCGTTTATCGGCGCCTCTAGGCTTTACACGTTGCGACGTCGTTACCTGTGCCGGATGTGCGTCACTCTCGATTTGACCCTGACGATATCGCAGTAGCGATGTCGCAACGTGGAAAGTACCCCTTAGTCTTAGCAAAACTGCTGACAGATTCCATTTAAAGTAAACCTGCCATCATATTTAGACTCTAAACCAAACCACATATCCTTACAATATTGTAATAGGTGCTTTATTGCTTCATGTGTGCAGAGGGTGCTACTGGAACTGCCTTGCAAACCAGAACTGCGTGACTACCTGTGAGATCTGGACCGCCCCCATGACTTCTCTAGCCACTGATTCACTTCATAACTTCAATGTTTCTTTTATGTTTCAAAAGAAATTTCAGAGAGAGAAAGAGATATCCTTAGAAAGCTATTGCCACACTGTAAAGCACTGTACGCTGGTTTGGAGTCTGTATATGTGATAACTGGTTTAATTTAAATAATTATCAGCAGAAATAAATATACAATTTATTTCTAATTATTAGAAGATATGAAACCCTCATGTGGCGTCTTAGAATTTCTGGATCTTAATAATGTAAATTGATTGTTTTGTATGGAGAATATAATACAGCATTTGTCAGAACAAAACAATAAGAAGAATTTATTTATCTGACACTATTCATTATACTGTATTATATTTACATATATAAATAGTGATAATCTGAGTCATAGATTTTCTAAGGACTAATGCACCACTTATCCCTTGTAGGGGACAGAAGCATGACCTGTTTGCTTTATCCATTGCCTTTTATTGGAAACATTCAGTATTTACCCATACACCAGATGCCACGGATGTGGAGAACAGGAGCTATGTGTGAGAAGCTTCTATACTGTGATATTCCTACAGACAGAGATGACAATAATCTTATGATCCTCTCTGACACTTTTAGCCAATTTATTAATTTTCCTCTAGAGTTCACCCATTTACTTAGTAAGACTATGCTCTCCATGTCTGTAACCATATGACAAAAGCGGCAGACTCAAAGGCAATATGTTCACGTAGATTCATACTATGATTAAAGAACAAGTTTATTCAGAACGCAGAAATTCAATCCACACTCCTATGCCATCACATCACTGTCTGCGGTTTATTTGGATGTTTTTTAACATTTTCTAATAAAAAAGATATTTTTTTTATCAAGAAATACTGGTCTGCCTAATATTGTGAATCTGATGACTTGATCACTATGTCCATCTAGTTTTTGGATCACTCATGTACTAATGGTTTAATTAGCATTATGTCAGAAAAGTGAAAGAGAACCTGTCAGGTGAATAAACGCTATTAACCTGAAGATTCGGGATAAATCTGCAGATTAATGATGTTCTGAACCTGCCTGGAACCCACACGGTGGGGTACCCTACACTATCCCTTATTTCCAGATTACTTCTAATAGTGGAGATGCCTGAGTCTCATGCCCGGCTATACTCTTGACTAGTGAAGAGGCAGTAAAGTGATGGAAACACAGATTTACACAGACAGGAGAAAACCAAAACTCAGACACATTGCAAACTCACAAGAACAAATAGTAAGAAACTAAGGAGAAAAGCAAGAGAAACAAAGCAGAAACAAAAGAAAACAAGGGTTAACACCAAAATCGCTCACAGCAATAATGAATTACAAGCACCAGTAAGTCTGGATCAAACCCCCTCTCCAGACAAGTATAGACAAGCTATAGCTGGCACTATTGGAAGTGTCCAGCCAGCATATATAGGAGGGGACTGAATATGACTGTCTCTCACATAGATTGTGACTAAAGGACATTAAAGGCAACCTGTCATGTGCAATATGCACCTAGAACCATGAGCAATTCTGGGTGCATGCGTCTAATCCCTGCCTAAGGCTGCATTCACACTTGCGTCGTTTTACATCCATTGTGTGACTGATGCAATGGATGCGTTGCAGATAGTGGCACAACTGATGTAGCTGATGCTGCAAAAAAAGATACGTTGTTTTGGGGTTTTTTTTACTGTTTTACTGGCGGCCGGCATATTGTGAACGATCAGCTGATCATCTGGCGGTTGGCCGCCGGGCGATCAGCTGATCATTCACAGTAGCCGGCTGCCGAGCGATCAGCTGATCGTTCACAAAAGCCGCCGCCGGCCGATCAGCTGATCAGTCACAAAAGCCGCCGCCAGCCAATTAGCTGATCGTTCACAAAAGCCGCCGCCGGCCGATCAGCTGATCGTTCACAAAAGCCGCCGCCGGCCGATCAGCTGATCGTTCAGCTGCCGAAAGAGAGGGAGACATTGATTTCAATGATTAACACTAGAACTACTGAGGTAGTCATTTTGACTACTTTGCACCATGTATTTCTATATAGGTGTCACGAGTCCAGTAGTTCTAGTGTTAAACACGAGAGCTGAACATGCGCAGTAAAAATAAAAGGATTCTGCCGCTCAAAAAACGTTACATGCTGCATTCTTGTCGCCTGATGGTCAGTCGTTCCACGTCTGATCTGTCACACGGCGGATGCAACGCAAGGCCATCAGTCGCAATCCGTCGTCCATACAAGTCTATGGGGAAAAAACGGATACCGTATTTCCTCAAGGCGACAGATTGTGACTGATGCAAAACAAACGCAAGTGTGAAAGCAGCCTAACTGTCCCAACATATCGTAGCATAGATAAAGAGATCTTTAAAAAAAAGGTATTTCTAAAGATCCTTTATGATATGCTAATAAGCGCAGGGACTAGTTGCAAGGGCGTTATTTCCCACAACTAGTCACAGGTACATGCGTCACTGCTGATGACGGTGGGCAATGGGCATTGAATAGAATTTTAGCACATTCCTGTGGGCGTGCTATCAGGCTAAGATAGCAGACTACTGTAGTTGGGGGATATGATGCCCTTGCGACTAGTCACTGGCCTCATTAGCATATCATAACGGATCTTTAGAAATACTTTTTCTAATAATTTCTTTATCTATGCTACTAGATGCAGGGACAGATAGGCAGGGATTAAAAATATGCACCCAGAATCGCTCGTGGTTCTGGGTGCATAGTGCATCTGACTGGTTCACTTTAATAAGCTGACCAGCATAAATTAACTCTTGCGAGCCTACCTATGAACAAGTCTGTGGATCGATACTTGGCTCTCACTGCACTGATCACAGACATCAGAGAAGTTAGAAGGATCATCTGGAGCTTCCACAGATCCTGATGCCGCCATGACAGTCAACAATGCTTGCAAAAACTTTCTCGTGACAGTACCATGACAGCGTCACGTACCGGCATGTATGCAATTTGCATACCTCTGATCGGGTGAGGTACCGACTACACTCCTGCACTTCTCTCACATCACTTCCATTGATAGGAGCTGGATGAGTCTAATTGCCACATAATCTTGGCCTCATTTTGGTTCCTGGATAGAGGGTACCCTAGACAGGTCCTACAGCAATCCTATGCCTTTGCTAGGGATACTAATAGACACTCTTTGATGAGGCCAAGAAATAGAAAAGAGGATGAGAACACCTTACGCATTATCGGTACTTATGATCTTCAGGCTGAACGTGTCTTTGGAGTAATTAAAAAACATTGGAATGTGCTAAGGGCGGACCCTGGTCTGGCCAAGTTTGTCTCGAAGGCCCCCTGTATTACATACAGGAGAGGTCGGTCTATAGGGGATAAACTTGTGCACAGCATGTATCAGGGGCCACGCCCAGAACGGACATGGTTAGATAGACAAGTGGTAGGTATGTATCGATGCGGTAACTGTAGTTTCTGCGACTCGATGGAACGGTGTAAGATGGTGAAAAGTTCAGCAAATGGGAAGGTTTTCTACCTGCGGGATTTCTTTAACTGCAAGACAACGGGTGTTGTATACAGGGCTACCTGCACGTGTCCTCTTGACTACATGGGGAAAACCGTGCGTGAGCTTCGGAGACGTGTGGGAGAGCACCTGTCGGATATACGAAATAAACGCGATACCCCGATTGCTCGACACATGAATGGTGTACACCAAGGCGACACAAAACTCGTGTGTTTTTCAGCATTGGAGCTTGTCAGACACAGTCCGAGGGGTGGTGACTTCGACAGGGTTTTGTTACAAAGGGAATCGGCATGGATTTTCAGACTGGGATCACTAACTCCGGGGGGGCTCAATGAGCAGCTCTCCTTTAATTGCTTCCTCCCCACATAACGTGTAAATTTTGATAGGTCCCTGTAGCTTAGAAAATAGGTGACATGTTTCCGGGAGCCTATATCCCCTTTTGGGGATTATCCATATTAATGGAACTATTTGAAGTATCTTATCTCAAGTGTTGGTTAGTTTCGGATAATCTGAGTCAATGAATTGATTAGGTAATTTTTGAATTATTATGGTATCTGGCTTTGTTTTTTTGCCAGTATTGGATCTAGTAATTGCATGCTTATGATATGTACCTGGTCAGTATGGACCGGGGATTACTGACTGTATATGCACAATATAGTATAATGGTCAGGCATGTGCACTGCGTAACGATCCTTACCATACAACTAAATTGCCATGTTTATATGCTGCCTTTTCGTGGCCCTTATGTTATCGTAGGTGCTGTGGCTTTCCTGAATTTTTCTATGTTCTTAGTGCGGCTGCTGTGCACCCATTCTGGTGCGATTGACTATTTTGTAAATGCATCTATGCTAATTCTAAGCTATGACAGAATGAATCCCTTTCTATCTTATTGCGGTGACGTCCTATATTTCTGATCATGTGACCATGTGAGTCACGAGGTGGGCGTTGCCTAGCAGCATGAGGGCTTCCTTGCTGGGTGTACACCTATCTCCGATCATGTGACCGCGTGAGCTCATGGGGAGGAGGGCCCTGCTCGGCGCGATGAGAGGTTTCCTTCCTTCATTTCACGCTGCCTAGGCATGCGCACTAGCGGTATAGGCTGGCGCATGCGCAGTTGTTGCTGCAGTGACGCTGTGTGGGGGAAGTCAGGGATTCCCCACAGCTGTCTTATCAAGTGAGGGCTATTTAAGGTGGTGTATTGTATGCAGCTCCATGACGCCTGGAGGACGGGAGCATGTTATCAAGACAGTGTTTACTGCAGTGCTGCTGATCTGTTGTCTGGCGCCATGGACCTGCATACTTTAAACTATACTATCTGACAAGTGAGTTATCTATCTATTGCTGTTATTTTGTACCTTGTGCATGTGTTGTTAAATCTATGTCTGTTGGTCTATGTATGTTTGATATAAAGCTGATAAGATCATACCTATTTTCCCAGCCTCCTGATGAACCACGTGTTCCAGCGTGGGGAAACGCGTCGAGGTGGAGACGTCTTGATTATGATATAGTTGGCGGTTCACTATACTGACTAAAGGACTAATCTTCCAAACGTTATGTGGATACTCCTGGATGAATATCATTGATTGGGACTACAGATTAAGCACGGTGTGCCAGCATAGTCTCATTAGGAGATACCAAGTTAAGTTTGGTTATAGTTATTGTCCTGTTGTGAACCTGCATCTTGGTTATGTATTTTAAATTGTATCAATTTGTCTTTTTCGTTCATTGTAAACCCTGGTCTTGATATTCAAGATCAGGGGTTGCCATTTAGTTGGCACAAGACAATTGATTTGTATATTTATGTGCACATATTGGTGTTATTTTTTCTACTTGAATAAAAATCAAATATTTTCACAATTGGGGATTTTCTATGAGTAAATCAGAGTAATATCCCCTGGACCCTAGAGGTATTTAAAGTTTATACCAGCATCCTGCTCATATTCCCCCATCCTATTCATATACCCCATCCTGTTCATATACCCCCATCCTGTTCATATACCCCCATCCTGTTCATATACCCCCATCCTGTTCATATACCCCCATCTTGTTCATATACCCCCATCTTGTTCATATACCCCCATCTTGTTCATATACCCCCATCCTGTTCATATAGCCCCCATCCATCCTGTTCATATAGCCCCCATCCTGTTCATATACCCCCATCCTGTTCATATACCCCCCATCCTGTTCATATACCCCCCATCCGGTTCATATACCCCCCATCCGGTTCATATACCCCCCATCCTGTTCATATACCCCCCATCCGTCCTGCTCATATACTCCCATCCTGTTCATATACCACCATCCTGTTCATATACCCCCATCCTCTTCATATAACCCCCATCCATCCTGCTCATATACTCCCATCCTGTTCATATACCCCCATCCTGTTCATATACCCCCATCCTGTTCATATACCCCCCATCCATCCTGTTCGTATACTTCCATCCTGTTCATATACCCCCCATCCATCCTGTTCATATACCCCCATCCTGTTCATATACTTCCATCCTGTTCATATACCCCCCATCCCTCCTGCACATATCCTCCCATCCTGCTATATGCCCCCAACGTGCTCATATACCATCCTGGTATATGGCCTGTATCCTATAGCACAGAGAGAAAAAAACAAACGTTTATAATCACCTTTTCCTCACTCCCTCCAGCACCGATCATCTTCCTCTCTGCGCCGCTGACCCGCGTGTGTGGAGCCGTTCCCCTGCAGCACGCAATGTCTTCCTGTCTGTGCCGATCAGCTGATCAGCACAGATCAGCTGACCGGCACAGACAGGAAGACATCGCGTGCTGCGGGGGAACGGCTCCACACACGGGGACGGGTGAGTGTACTGATTCACTGCACCCCGCGCTGATAATGATGTGCGGGGGGCAGTGAATACAGCAGCACATGATCACTCCAGGCTGTAATTGCCAGGGGTGATCATGTGGACCGGCTCTTTACTATGCGCGCGTACCCGCTCGTCCTCCCGCCCACCTGTCAGCGCCGGCTTCTGCGCTGAGAAATGGGCGGGAGGATGGGCGTGCAAATGTAATGAGCGGGCACACGTGGTCACGGCAGGCTGCTATAGTAGCCTGCTCGTGCCCCCGATGACCCGCTCCACCGCAGCACCCTCATTCCCCGCAGCCACAGTCAGACCATAAGACGCACCCCCAACTTTCCCCCAACATTTGGGGGAAAAAAAGTGCGTCTTATGGTCCGAAAAATACGGTATAAATGTATATATATATACAGTTAGGTCCAGAAATATTTGGACAGTGACACAATTTTCGCGAGTTGGGCTCTGCATGCCACCACATTGGATTTGAAATGAAACCTCTACAACAGAATTCAAGTGCAGATTGTAACGTTTAATTTGAAGGTTTGAACAAAAATATCTGATAGAAATTGTAGGAATTGTACACATTTCTTTACAAACACTCCACATTTTAGGAGGTCAAAAGTAATTGGACAAATAAACCAAACCCAAACAAAATATTTTTATTTTCAATATTTTGTTGCAAATCCTTTGGAGGCAATCACTGCCTTAAGTCTGGAACCCATGGACATCACCAAACGCTGGGTTTCCTCCTTCTTAATGCTTTGCCAGGCCTTTACAGCCGCAGCCTTCAGGTCTTGCTTGTTTGTGGGTCTTTCCGTCTTAAGTCTGGATTTGAGCAAGTGAAATGCATGCTCAATTGGGTTAAGATCTGGTGATTGACTTGGCTATTGCAGAATGTTCCACTCTTTTGCACTCATGAACTCCTGGGTAGCTTTGGCTGTATGCTTGGGGTCATTGTCCATCTGTACTATGAAGTGCCATCCGATCAACTTTGCGGCATTTGGCTGAATCTGGGCTGAAAGTATATCCCGGTACACTTCAGGATTCATCCGGCTACTCTTGTCTGCTGTTATGTAATCAATAAACACAAGTGACCCAGTGCCATTGAAAGCCATGCATGCCCATGCCATCACGTTGCCTCCACCATGTTTTACAGAGGATGTGGTGTGCCTTGGATCATGTGCCGTTCCCTTTCTTCTCCAAACTTTTTTCTTCCCATCATTCTGGTACAGGTTGATCTTTGCCTCATCTGTCCATAGAATACTTTTCCAGAACTGAGCTGGCTTCATGAGGTGTTTTTCAGCAAATTTAACTCTGGCCTGTCTATTTTTGGAATTGATGAATGGTTTCCATCTAGATGTGAACCCTTTGTATTTACTTTCATGGAGTCTTCTCTTTACTGTTGACTTAGAGACAGATACACCTACTTCACTGAGAGTGTTCTGGACTTCAGTTGATGTTGTGACCGGGTTCTTCTTCACCAAAGAAAGTATGCGGCGATCATCCACCACTGTTGTCATCCGTGGACGCCCAGGCCTTTTTGAGTTCCCAAGCTCACCAGTCAATTCCTTTTTTCTCAGAATGTATCCGACTGTTGATTTTGCTACTCCAAGCATGTCTGCTATCTCTCTGATGGATTTTTTCTTTTTTTTCAGCCTCAGGATTTTCTGCTTCACCTCAATTGAGAGTTCCTTAGACCGCATGTTGTATGGTCACAGCAACAGCTTCCAAATGCAAAACCACACACCTGTAATCAACCCCAGACCTTTTAACTACTTCATTGATTACAGGTTAATGAGGGAGACGCCTTCAGAGTTAATTGCAGCCCTTAGAGTCCCTTGTCCAATTACTTTTGGTCCCTTGAAAAAGAGGAGGCTATGCATTACAGAGCTATAATTCCTAAACCTTTTCTCCGATTTGGATGTGAAAACTCTCATATTGCAGCTGGGAGTGTGCACTTTCAGCCCATATTATATATATAATTGTATTTCTGAACATGTTTTTGTAAACAGCTAAAATAACAAAACTTGTGTTACTGTCCAAATATTTCTGGACCTAACTGTATATATATATATATATATATATATATATATATATATATATATATATATATATATATATATATATATATATTATCTGTCTACAGTGAGGAAAATACATATTTGATACACTGCCGAGTTTGCAAGTTTTCCCACCTACAAAGAATGGAGATATCTGTATTCTTTATCGTAGGTACACTTCAACTGTGGCAGACAGAATCCCCCCAAAAAAATCACATTCTATGATTTTTAAATAATTAATTTGCATTTTATTGCATGAAATAAGTATTTAATCACCAACCAACCAGCAAGAATTCTGGCTCTCACAGACTTGTTACTTTTTTTTAAGAAGCTCCTACTCTGCACCCATTACCTGTATCAATTGCACCTGTTTGAAATCATTACCTGTAAAACAGACACCTGTCCGCAAACTCAATCAATTACACTCCAATGTCTCCACCATGGCCAAGACCAAAGAGCTGTCTAAGGACAGACACTAGGGACAAAATTGTAGACCTACACAAGCTGGGATGAGCTACAGGACTAAAGGCAAGCAGCTGGATGAGAAGGCAACAACTGTTGGTGCAATTATTAAAAAATGGAAGAAACACAAGATGACTGTTAATCTTACTCAGTATGGAATTTCCATGCAAGCTCTCGCTTCCTGGTGTAAGGATAATTCTGAGAAAGGTCAGAAATCAGCCCAAAACTACATGGAAGGACCTGGTCAATTACCTGAAAAGACCACAGTCTCAAAGATTACTGTTAGTAACACACTACGCTGTCATGGATCAAAATCCTGCAGGGCATTCAAAGTCCCCCTGCACATGCCAACACATGTGCAGGTCCATTTGAAGTTCTTCAATGACCATCTGGATGGTACGGAGAATTTCATGTGGTCAGTTGATATCAAAATAGAACTTTTTTGGTATCAACTCCACTCGTCGGAAGAAGACGGATGAGTACAACATCAAAAATATTGTGTCAACTGTGAAGCATGAAGGTGAAATCATCATACTTTGGGGGTGCTTTTCTGCAAAGGGGACAGTACGACTGTACCGTATTGAAGGGAGCATGGATGAGTTATGTATTGCAAGATTTTGGCCAACAACCTTTCTCCCTCAGTAAAAGCATTGATGATGGCTCATGGCTGGATCTTCTAGCATGACATTGATTAAAAACATACTGCCATACTGCCAAGGCAACTAAGAAGTAGCTCTGTAAGAAACATTCATTTTAAGGGCCTAGAGTGACCTAGCCAGTCTCCTGACCTGAACCCAATAGAAAATATTTGGAGGAAGCTGAAACTCAATGCTGCCCGTCGACAGACATGTAAACTTAAAGATCTGGAGCAAATCTGTATGGAGGAGTGAGCGAAAATCCCTGCTGCCGTGTATGCTAACTTGGTCAAGAACTACAGGAAAAGTCTGACCTCTGTAACTGCAAACAAAGGTTTATGTACCAAATATTAAGTTGTGTTTTCTATTGTATCAAATACTTATTTTATGCAATAAAATGCAAATTAATTATTTAAAAATCACAATGTAATTTTTTTGGGGGGTTTGTATTCTATCTGTCCCAGTTGAAGTTTAACTACGATAAAAATTAGAGACCTCTCCATTCTTTGTAAGTGGGAGAATGGGCAAAATTGGCAGTGTATCAAATACTTTTCCTCACTCTATCTATCTATCTATCTATCTATCTATCTATCTATCTATCTATGGTATCTATCTATTCATCTATCTCTTTATGGCCTAAGACAAACGGTGAGAAAAACGGTGCGAGTGGAGTGCAATAAAAAAATCACATTCCACTCGGACCAATATTAACCTATGTGCCAGCATCCATGAGCGATTATTTTCTCAGCCCTAATCGGACCGAGAAAACAGTTGCAGTATGCTGCGATTGTAATGCGACCATTGTTTCTCTCGCACCCATTCAAGTCAATGGGGCGAGAGAAAAATCGCACTGCGAGTGCAGGGTGAGAATCGCAATAACTGGCTACGGAGGAGGGAGGGAGATAAATCCCTCCCTCCGCTCCTCCGTGCTGGCCCGCC